>NC_090932.1:952250312-953506397 GCF_040938575.1 Ambystoma mexicanum
TGAAATCCACGTACCCGGCCATATCGCGTGTGCAACTTACCGCGCACCCCGGTATGCACGCACACGTTTATTTTTTCTCTCTGCGCGTGTCTGTGTTTGTGGGTACCCCTTTGTATGTCATTTGTCCTGGAGGGCCACAGTATTGGACATTGATCATGTCTGTATATAGGTGCTATTTGTTGGCGCACCTTTTAGCGCACATTTCTTGCAGGCGCAGAGACGCTACCGCCTGATTTCTTGTGGCGGTCGTGTTTGTGCCTGTTTGTGCCTGTGCGCTGCTTTGAGCGTGCGCTTTTTTGCCCTATTCTATTCCATGAATACGTGTTGTATGCGAGCGTGTGGGCGTTCCGCGCACTTGCCTCCTAAACTTTCCCCGTGCCGCCCACATTCTTCCCCATTCCGAGTGTTGTGCCCCATTTTATTCCCCATTCCGAGTGTCCCGCCCTGTGTCCCGCCTACTTTAGAGCTGTGCGCTGCGCTCGGAGTGATGGCGCAGTGGCCGTGGCGCACGACGTTGGTTGACCTGTGCGCCGGCCTGCGCCGCGCGTTTTTTCCGCGCACGTCCTCTGCTTTTCTTGCGCAGGGACTTCCATGAATCGACGTGCGCTGGTTTCCCTGCGCTTTGCGCTGATTTTAGGCGCAGCGCACGTATTGGCCCCTCTGCGCCGGGATTTTCGGCGCACATTTATTCCATGAATCGGCCTGTATGTTTTGTAGTACATACATTTTTCGCAGAGATGGAGTCCATCTTACTTATGCTGGCAATCAGATTTTGCTGAGAAATGTACAAAATGCATTGCGACCTTATTTGGAATTACAACAACGATTTTGAAGTAGATGTTAAGCATTTACAATTTTTGACTTCCAAACACCACCCAAAGGCTCTTTTCAGAGCCACCACTTCTTTCCAGAGAAAATTACAATGTTTGTGATGGAGTAGCAACCCAATTTTTTTAATGTTCGTGAACTGTCCGCGGACTTCTAAAAAATACAAAGAGCCCTGCTTCATTTATTTTCACTTCTATTTTTTAACTGGGAAAGGCGGCTCTGAAAAGAGCCTTATTTTTTTTTTGATCTTTGTAATTTTGTATTTTTTTTGGTTTTTCAGACACGACACACTAGGAGAGGAGGGTAAAGGAGGGTAAAGGGGGGGGCATCAACCACAGGGATGAGAAAGTGCGAGCTGAGAGAGGAAGATGTAGAGTGGGTTTTATTTGGGTAGTGAGCAGGTCTTCTCGTGCTCTGAGACGATAGTCTCAAAAGCACTCCGAAGTCGCTCCCCCCTGCAGAGTACTGTGTCACAGTACATACATACAACTGTGACCCTCGAAAGGTAAAGGTCATCAGCATTCTGTATGGCCTGTGAGGCAGGTTGAGGAAGACGCTGTCCCACAGAGGTGGTCCTTCTGGTGACAGGATCAGAAACCGAGGATGAAGTAGAGGAAATCAACCTGCTACGTTCTTCGCAAGGTACAACCCTGTGAATAGCCCCAGAGTGAAATGACCTCAGGTGTCGCTTCATAGTAGTTGTCCCAAAGCTGTACTTACCGTGCTTCCCGCGACTGAGTATCATTTTGCACTCATTGCAGGTAACACGGTTCCCATGAATGGTAAATAACCGCCACACCCAAGACTCACGCCTAGTGCGGGTAGTAGGGTTTTCCTCTACCTCATTCTCATCATCCTCTTCTTCCTCCTCCGCATCCTCACTCCTGTTCCCCTCTTCAGGCCCTTGGGGAGGTGGTGGTGGTGGTGGAGGGGGTGGGGGTGGTGCTGAAGCACGTGCAGCACCAAGTGGCAGTTCAGCAGCCAAGGATGCCATCTCGATGATGGTGTAGTCTGCAGGTGGCAGCAAAAATCACTGTGTTCTGAAGAATAGCCAGAAACACAATGGGAATAAGCTCTTGGGCGTGGCCTTTTATAGGGGTGCTTGTGCGTGGTTCGCGGACATGCTCACTGTCTGCGGACAGATCGAACACAAAAAAAGGATCGGAAAGTTTCAAAAGGTATATAGAAACTCAAGATTGCTATGTGGGACTTGTGCCATGGTGAGATTTCATTGGAAAATATTATGGATTAACTGAAAATGTACTTTTAAATTGTTCGGGGACATGAACAGTGTCCGCATTTCAGGACACACGATGAGCGTGGGCGCGGTCATATGATCCGTTCGTGAACTAGTCCGCGAAGGAAGCGCCTGTCCGCAGGACACTAAGTGCACGGAGATTGGTTAGCGCATGCGCATTGATGTCCTACGGACACTGTTCGGGTTCTGAAGTAATTAAAAGTGCCTCACACGTGAAACGAACATTTCAGGACACCGCGTGTGTTCTTAGAACAGTTTAAACTTGGTAGCGAACAGTAAGGACAGATATAGTGTTCTTCAGGACACGTGTAATTTCGTTTATGTACGAACATTTCAGGACACCAATTGTGTTCTTAGAACAGTTTCAATTGGGTAGCGAACACTACGAACAGGTATAGTGTTCTTCAGGACACCTCCATTTTCGTTTACGTACGAACCTTTCAGGACACCAATAGCGTTCTTAGACCAGTTTGAACTTGCTAGCGAACAGTAACGGACAGGTATAGTGTTCTTTAGGACACTTTAATTTTTGTTTGTTTACGAACAATTCAGGACACCGCGTGTGTTCTTAGTACAGTTTCATGTTGCTAGCGAACACTACGAACAGTTGTACTGTTGTTCAGGACACATCATTTTCGTTTATTTACGAACATTTCAGGACACCAATTGTGTTCTTAGGACAGTTTTAAGTTGATAGCGAACATTACGGACAGATATAGTGTTCTTTAGAACACTTTAATTTTTGTTTCTTTACAAACATTTCAGGACACCACGTGTGTTCTTAGAATAGTGTCAACTTGTTAGCGAACAGTACGAACAGGTGTGGTGTTCTTCAGGGCACCTCCATTTTCGTTTATGTACGAACATTTCAGAACACTCGCACTGTCCGCGGACACTTTTATTGTTTTTAAAAAAAAAAAACGGAAACTATTCACAATACAATATAAAAAATAAACTTTATTTAACATATATTAATAATTTATGACAGAGAAGGTGAGGCAGAAACAGAAACAAAAACAGGAGAATTTGGGGTTTCAACATGATTTGTATTAGGTGAAGAAGGGATGGAAGTCTCATCAAAACGTTTTGGATTATGGAGAGGGTTTGGGGATAATTGACTGGGATATGGTGAGGAGGGACAAGTACATGTGGGGCAATGGTACGAGGTTTTTGGTTTGAAATGATTTTGTACAAAAGTTTTTAAATTATTAAAATTAGCCAACAATACATCCATTTTTTCTTCTATATTGTGAAGACTGTTATCCATAACAGGGTTTTCTGAAGTGTTTTCTATTTTGGTATGCTCTGTACAAACAAATAATATATATGTTAAATGTATATAAAACAAATAATAAATAAATGGTTTATATTATAAAGTGTTTACCATTAGTTTCACTATCTTGTGACATTTCTTCATGTGGGAAATTGTCCTCTAGCCATTCCAGAGTACTAGACATTTCTGTGAGAAAAAAAAACAAGATAATATTTTTTTTAATCTAATACAGAAAGTTTATAAATATATGAGTAAAATGAAGTACACTTACTATTTCTGGTAAGATAAGTCCTATGTATTCAGTGGGTCTGGTCTTGTTCTCAGTTCTGTTGTGTCTGTGAGGTAATTATGTTGGAAGCCAATTTATCTTCTTGTGGTATATTCCATTTCAGAACATATTGTATTTAAATGAATGGTTAGTGTGTTACATATATGGGTTACATTTCTTATGTATTACTATATATAATGTGTTTGTGTGCTGCTTTTTGAATTTGTTAAATGTTCCTATATTATGATATAACAATCAAACATACCCCACCATTCCCCCCCACAGTTTTTAGGTAGTGGTACTGTTCTCCGAACATGTCCGCGAACATTAAATAAGTTTGCGGACATCAAGTTCATAAGAAGAGATCTAGTCAGTTCCATATGACTTGTATATAAAGTCAAAGTCATTATTGTTAAGTTGTGCTACTAAAAAACTATGAAATTCAGTGAAAAAAATGTGTTAAACGGACGTTATGGTTAAGTTGCGCTACTAAAAACCTATGAAATTCAGTGAAAAAAACTTTGTTAAAGGGACGTTATGGTTAAGTTGCGCTACTAAAAACCTATGAAATTCAGTGAAAAAACGTTGTTAAAGGGACGTTATGGTCCAAGTAAAACCGAAAAACCCTTGAAATTCGCCAGTTATGGTGAGCTAAGCAACCATAACTCGCGCCACCACCGTGCACTGCTAAGACTAACACCCAGGACATCAAAGATGACATCACAAATGTCATTGATGACATCACTGATGACATCACATGTGCATGTACTTCTCATGAAATATGTCTAGAAGGGATTTTTATTATGTTGTGAAAAAAGTGTCAAGAATCATTGCAAGAAATATACCCTAATAAGTGCATTGAACGATGCATTGATATAAATAGCATCCTATTATGGGGTTCTATCTAGTATACTAAGCTACTCATACAGAAACATAACATTGTGTGCAGCGTACAAGATGAAGGTATGATATTCGTAATGTTAATATGTTGAATAATGAAATGATAATTGTTTTCTTAATAGATTTTTGTGTACTGTGAAATATGTAATAAGTAGCTAATAAAACCCATGTATTACATAATTGCATTACTATAGACAAAACACAAAGACACAAGAACACAAACCAATATGGGTATATACAGGGAAAGTGAAGTTAGCAAAAAAGCACAAGTAGTAGCAGAAACAATTCATAACTTAACTGATTAGATTCATGCAAATAAATGATTGCTCTGTTTCAAAGCTGCTATTTACCCTATGTATATGTATCACTTGATATGATTGGACCCTAAGGAAAGTAGTGTGAGTACAATGTATACAAATATGACCATATACAGGGAAAGTACAGCCATAAAAAAAACAACAGAACTATCAGAAAGTGCTCATAAGTCTAGTGATTATCTTTATGCACAAAAAGAATTGCTGTCTTTCAAGCTTGTGTTTTCCCATATGTATATGTTTCATATGATGTGACTGTACTCTAAGGGAATTACTGTAAGAACCTACTAGAAGGATATGTCCACAAATAAAATAAAATTCTTAGTTTCTGACTGTTACTGAAGAAAACCATGTGGCCTAGATATGTCAGCAAAAGAAAAAATAGTGAGCCAGACATGTGATGTCATCAGTGATATCATCAATGACATTTGTGGTGTCATCTTTGATGTCCTGGGTGTTAGTCTTAGCAGTGCACGGTGGTGGCGTGAGTTATGGTTGCTTAGCTTACCATAACTGGCGAATTTCAAGGGTTTTTCGGTTTTACTTGGAACCATAACATCCCTTTAACAAAGTTTTTTCACTGAATTTCATAGGTTTTTAGTAGCGCAACTTAACCATAACGTCCCTTTAACACAGTTTTTTTCACTGGTATATATATATATATATATATATATATATATATATATATATATATATATATATATTGTTTAATTCTCAAATAAACCTTTTAAATTTGCAAAACAAACTTATTTCTTGGCTCAGTGGGGTCAGGGGGATTCTAAGAGAGGGGTGTTATATAAGGGTGGTCATCCAGAGTACACAAACTGGACATAAAAATATATAAATAAGGGCTTCCCTTGAGCAATCCCAGACAAGGCACTGACTTAGTGGGACTGCTTGATTGGAGTCTTTAACAACTTGCATGATCTGAATGACGCAAGGCCGAGTAATATTGCTTGTTTTGTCCTCCCATTGTCTTCGCCTAGAAAGACTTGTGTACAGGCACATTATAAATGACTTATCACATCATACTATGCTGACCCAAAGAATAAAACACAGGGGTACCATTGTTTTTCAGTTTGCTGTTTTTGTTCATGGTGCCCTTTGAATATTGTGGGTATATGTATGTCAGATTTGATGAAATTGTGATGTCAGCAACAGTGCCACCCATTTGAGTTCCATACATTGAGTATCCTTGAATTGGAAAACAATTGTTAACGAGGGCTATATGCATAATAAAGGACATGTTATAACTAGTGTTCATATTTGTCTACAAAAAAACACAGTAATAGTGATCATAGTTGTAAGATTTCCATTAAGGAACGTTTTTAAAGACAATACATTTGCCATTACATGCAGTGCACTGGATGTGATGTCAAACAAACTCACCTTATCATATATAGGACACTGGTAGTCACAAGGTCTTGTTCCAATTAATATGATCCCGTTGTCTGCTGACAAACTATGTGTCTTTGACTGACTTGTAAAATGTAAATATAATTAATGGCTGCCCTATACTGCCAATTCTTGCCAAGCACACCATAAGATGTGTGCATGCTGGCTTGAACTCAGTGAGTATTTTTAAGATGTTAGGATTGGTCTCTTTTGACAGTAGGGAGATGCAAACTGTTTCACAGCACAATCTGTGAATGTCACAACTGTTGACACTTGCTGTTATCAAACCTCCTGCTTCTGAACACTTGTCACAGATTGTACGCCTTCCTAAATTTTCAACAGTTGAGCATACCATAATGATAGCATATATAGTCTGACATCAGTGGCAGCTAACTAACTTCCATGTGCCAAGTGAAAACAAGACATTTTCATGCACTTTTCATTGTTCAATAGCACATTATGTTGCATATGTACTATCAGTATTCATGAATAAAAACCTTGCTTAACACTGTAAAACCATTGGGCTCCATTGTGTGTCAGGCAATAAATGTAAACTAGGGTCTTATATAAAATACTCCCTGTTTTATCCACCACCCTTATTACTGGTCATGACATTTGTACAAGCGGTATTCTGGGAGAATATTACATGCAGCAAACACTTCATCATTAGGTGTATGTGCTCACATATGTGTTCCTTCAGTTGTCACTGGCACTAAAAAGGCAAGGTGAAAAAATAAGAAACCCACAATTAAAAATGTTTTGTCCTTCAACTTTATGGACAAACAAATGCTTATGGCCCCTGAATGGGGCTGAAATGATTGGCCTCTCAAATGCTCACCATTTCACCAGCTTTCTGAATAATGCACATCAGAGACATTACTGACCCTACTGTGCATCATTAGAGATGGGACAGTACTGATATGATCTGCCAAAGTCCCATATCCATTCCAAATCTCAAATTGGATGGACATGTTTCTTTTCTGGATGCCATATCCATGACATGCAGATGATCATAAACAGACCAAAGATTACACAAAACAAATGAAGAGAAAAAAATAAAAACATTGGCCTGGGGAGGCATGTTCTGGAAACTAAGGAGTAATCATGTAAAAGTATAGAGTATTACATTGCTATACAGCACTGGAGGGAATGTTGGGGTCAGGTAGGTATGAACGGTGAGGGGAGCTCCCTCTTTGGCCAGTAGGTGAAGTTTAAGCCAAGCTTTGAAGATATCCACAGCTGGGCTGGCTTTGATTATGATTGGCTGCTGGTTGCCATGGAGCCAGGTGAGAGGGAAGAAAGAGTGGAAGCCAGAGGATGCACAGAAGGTGGGCATGGTATAGTGAGGTTGAGTGCAGTGCATGAGCAGATTGAACAAGATGATGAGTATTACAGAAATGCAGTTCACACACTAACAAGGAGCACAGCCATTGATAGCTTTCTAGACTAGGTAAAGGGACTTGAACAGGGAGTAGTTGTGGTTGGAGAGCCAAGCAGCATGGTGTTGGTAAGTAGATGTCACCTCCTAGACTCATCTTTGCCTACGTTTATGATGTTCCGTTCATGGCTGTCTAGATATCTAGATATCTCAGCTAATGAAGTTTGTCTCCCACATAATATACATATGCCCAGCAGGGACTACTAGGCACATGCTAATATGTACCTTGCTGTACAGATTCTAGCAATAACAATTTTGAGACTAATCCATAAAATGTGCTTTGGAATGGAATGACATATATTTTTGATCCATTTCCAACAAACAAATTAACAATTTGTAGAGAATTGCACCCGCACAATGCAATCTTAAACATAGTTCAGCCAGCTGCAGACTTCCTCCAGTGCAGATAATTGAGACTGTAGTAAAGGTTGGTCACTCTGAATCTAATAAACACCAGAAACATATATCTTTTTTTGAAAGAAAGACAGTCAAAGTATCTTGTTCTACACACAACCTCTAAAATACAGTTGGGACAGTGCTGGGTGGACGGCGTCCCACACTTTTCCTCAGAGGACAGCACTGTCCCAACTGTATGAGTCCAATGGGAATGGGGAATAATATTTTCCGGCGCCCAGGAATGGGTAATTACCAAGTCCGCCGGGTCTGTAATGCCCCGGTAATTGCCCATTCCCGGGGGCTGGAAATAGAATGACTCTGGCGGCAGCCGTGCCGGTTTTACCGGCATGGCTATTTCCGGAGTCATAATGAGGTTCAATGTCTTCGCTTCTGCATTATGAAGCAGATGATTGCCATCAGGGCCACTGTACATATTGCTGCAAGAGCTCTGGGAAAATCTCTCCATTGATGCTCATCACATACTAATTACATACATGTATTTCTCGTCCTATTATTTGTGCAACAATTGAACCACTTTGATTTAAATTTTGATTGGATGACGACGAACCTGGCCCTCATAAAATTGATGGGTTTAAACAATGGCATACGTGTATGTATATGAACATGATAGACATTAAAACACATACGTGCATTAACATGGATAGTAAATCAAGATATTCCAACAGGTGTTAAGGAACTTGCAATTTTACTGAATATTAGACATGGCTTTCATTGTTTACCGTCCATAGGTTGTCGATTTCTCATCGTAGCAACGCCCCGTACGTGATTGCATTGAATTGGAAACTCCGTGAAGTTGTGCAATGATATCACACTGAGACATGCACTGTCGAACAGCAGCAGTGCGATCGACCCTTCCGATCTTCTGCTTGCAGCAGGCTAGGCATGCTCCAATGAGCCACTGACTGTAAATTAAAAGCTTTCAAATATTCTTCAATCCCCGGGCTAGCTAGTGAACGTGCAAGGTCAAATCAGTTCATTGACTTTCATGGCGGTGGCTGTAATCTCTTTCTGATCGTAAAGCATCATTTGAAATTTGAGAAATCATGAGCACGCTTTCGACCTAGACAGAACACGTTTTACTCCAGGTCATAATCATTGAATTACGACCTTGGTCTCATTATCCTGAATCTGCGGCAACACAGATGCACTTCGTGCAAGCCCAATTGTTATTAGATGGAATGGAACGGGGGTGTAAAGTCGTTTGCACTGGACCTAATGCAAATGCGCCTGATCAAAAGCAAAATGTATTCGCGCTGCTGTAAATACAGCATCATGAAGCCAGTAGGTGCTGATTGCGAAACATCTGTGATAGCACAGAACCTTATTCCTCAAAGTCAAAAGGCACCTTAGCATTTGCATCCACGCTTGTACAAAGGAATCCGAGTCGCCTTTGTTCTAGCGTTAATTCGGTTGTGCATGCAGGGGTGCACGTGCATTAAGGCTGCCATCTAGCATTCTGGAGCAGCTTATTCATTCATCCTCTTATTGTTACTTGCATTTGCAGTGGGTGATTTTTACTGAGAAGGATAGCAGAGCCACTGTTGCAAAGACTGTGAAAGGCTGTAGCATCCGAAGAACCAGGCAAGAGATTGATAGAAAAGCATTCTTATTAGCACTGACAACTAACTTAAGGGACACCGAATGTACTGCACCTGTGGAAGTGGCTCATTTTCCCTACACAGTCTCCAATACAAATGCTGTAATGCCACAGGTGTGCCCTCTGTTGTTGAGAAGCAAGCCATGCCTGGGTTTTAGAGTGATGTGACCCCCATTCAAATCAGAGCATTCCATTTTCCTGCATGTTTGTTGATATTCATGGAATATGGGTATTTGAAGAATATATTGAAAATTGAAAACCATATTAAGTAATATGCTGAATTGAGGATTCAGCCAGTTGGCATAAAAGACCCTGTGCCTTTGTGTCAATGAGGTGGTTAACTTCACTGGTATTTTCTAGAACCAGATAGGGCCATGCCAATTTATACAAACGGGTGCTAAACTTGACAGGTTTCAGAATCCAGACCATCTGTCCTAAACTCTGTCACTGTGGCTTTCTGATCATGTCAGTGCTTCATGAGCTCCTGGCTGACCTTGAGATTGTGTATGCCATGTTCTCTGTACTTGACATTTTGGATCTGAGCTCAAGGACATAATCAACTATGTTGTGGAAAGGAATTTGAGGTTTAGCCTCCCATTCTTCATGCAATAGACTTAGGATACCCCTAACAGGATGACCAAAGTGAGGTTTAAAGAGGCCGAACTGTACTCTGAACCGAGACATCTCCCAATAGGGGAACTGATGACATGGCAGGAGGATATTTGTATTTGTATTTACATTTTTAAAGCGCTCTTAGTTGTGTATTTATAACGCGCTTAAACACCCAGAGGTTTCTAAGCGCAGACCTGGGGATCGAACCTGTGTTGCTTTGTGTTGTCTTGTTTCCAAGGCGTGCACGTTGCCGCTGGGCTATCCTCCCGGGACGATATCCCATGTCCTCCTCAGTTGCACTTCTGAGCAACCAATCATGCCCTTCAGTGTTTTGTTAAAGACTCTCAACTGGCCCATTGGTTTGTGGTCATAAAACCCGGCCATACCCAAGGTTTATGGGGATGCGACCCCTATTCATATCAGATAATCCCATTTTCCTGCATGCATGTTGAAATTCCATAAATATGTGAACAGACAAATACTTTAGAGAATACATGGACAATTGAATACCATATTATGTATACTCTGTCACTGTGGTTTTCTGAACATGCCAGTGCTTCATGAGCTCCTGTTTAGCCTGCAATTGTTTGTACTCTGTTCTCTATACAAATATTTACCAGGGGAAATGTTTAATTGAAATAATATGATTGTGGCACTAGGGTAAGTGTTGCACTGGGGCTAATTTCTCTTGCACCAATACAACGTGTATGTCTTCATGTGTAATTTTTAAAACGTTTAAGATATTTTTGACTAACCAAGTCTTGAGTTGAGATTGAATTAACCCCATACCTATAAAAACATACACAAATAACTACATATTTGCACTTTACTAAAGCATTCAGCATGGGCATCTTCACACTGTTCCAAAATCTCACAGATGATGATTGCAAATCAGACAGAGTTGATAGGTTATTCAGGTAAGTTAACATACAGAAACCCTGATAGGCATATGGGGTCCACAATCCAAAATAGTTTCACTAGTTCAATATTGCAACTTATTAGCAATGCTGCAAAATGTCCCTGAGTGCACAAAACATATTATTTCCATGCACTGTTGCCTCTGGACAAAGTTAGGGGATTGTATCACCAATAGTGCAAATCTGCTCTGGTGCAAACTTGCATTGACAGCATTTGTGTTGTGCACACATTTATATAGTTTTGTGCTGGTGCTCATATCGTGGATATTTGCACTTGCAACAGTGCAGAGTGTCTGTAATCTCGGTCTAAACATTAATAGAGGGTATTTCTGCAGTGAAGTTTTCCTTGAATGAAGAGAAGGGCTTTTAATTCCATTGTCAATGCATACAATCACGTTGAGATTTTAAAACAAATGATGTCTTTTATGTACTTCCAATATTCTACAGTTGTGATCTGTACCTGTTGTTGACAACTTTCTCAATTTTGATACTCCATGTAAGTCAATCCTCGTATTTATTAAAATGCAACAGATTCTAGCATACTTCGAGAAATTACATGGGAAAAGAAATTATCTATTCAATCGTCATTGCAAAATCCTCAATTAGGGAGTTAATGGTCACTCACAGCAGCACTTGAAATACAAAGTCTAGATCTCTTCAACACCGTCCACTGCTGTAATTGCAATCGCTCTGCAAGACTGGGTGATTTATCACACGTGTTTCGATAATGCAAGAGAATCAGGTGCATCCACTTTATAAATTACTTTTCCTATATTCTTGTTTTTTCAACACATGCCAGGAGAACTACATTCCTGACAATGTGTTTATGCTGTTGGAACTTCAATTGTACAAGTCATTGGGCCTCATTACGAGGTTGCCGGTCTGGTAAACACGGTACCGGTATGCTTGTCAGACTGTTGTTACCGGACCGGCAAACTCTGAGTTGTGCCGCGGGTTCCTTTCATTCTGCCAGGTCTGCCCTGGCGGAATGAAAGGCACCTGCGAGCACAGCATGCCTGTAGAAGGCAATTACCAGGTCCGGCGGGGTCGGAATACCCCAGTCATTGCCCATTCGCGGGTGCCGGACTTTCATGCCGGTATGGAGGTAGCCTTACCGCTCTTACCAGCAAGGCTACCTCCAAACTCGTAATGAGGCCCATTGTCTTATCTTCAATAGGACGAATCTGCTTGTCCTTTTTCGCTTAGACTTGCATAATAGGCTGGCAGTTAAGGGGTTACTATCAGACGCTTATAGGTTGTTCCTTTCTGTTATTGTGTGTTTGTCCAATAGCCTTTATCTTCAATAGCTGCTGCTGTCATGCTTAACGTAAAATTAGGCACATCGTATTATGTTTTATACAATTGTCTTCTGTGTAGCTTCTATTGCGTTCAGCGCTTATAGTGGCCACAAACAATATGGAAGAGCACCCACCCTCCAGGAGTACATTTATGCCCAGAGACATTTGATGGCTTTTCCAAAAGAGACATGGCGGGTCATTACGACCCAGGCGTTAAGGGGTTAACGGCGCCGTAAAAGGTTGCGGCGCCGTTAATCCCTTAATGCCTTACTACAAGGTTCCTTTGCGGCTCCCAACCTTAAAGGCTGGTCTGGACCAGCCGTTAAAGTAGGGAACCGCAAATGGACCTTGAAGCTAATTACGGTACCGCAATTTGCAGTACCGTAATTATCGCCTTCCTCAATCCCTTTGAGCCCTGTGGGGCAAAAATGGGAATGGGGAAGGACCAATGGTAAATGGGGAATTACCGCCCCGCCAACCTTGGAATGGGCTGGTAATTCCCCATTTCACCATGGCGGAATCGGTAAGTTACCAGCGTCAACCATGGCGCTAATAGCGCCATTGGTTAACGCCGGAATCGTAATGAGGGCCATGTTCTATTTACATAGAAAAATAACTTAGACTAGAGCCACAATATAAAGTAATCTTTTTAAGATGGCTGGAGTAATTAAAGGATCAAGAATCTCATTAATTATAGATACAAGATGTGAATGGGTATTCAGGTCCCACCATCTTCTCCCTCTGACCCCCCACTTCATCCTTTACCTCGCTCAGATATTTACAGAGATAGACAATGTTCATATTATAAATGCAGAACTGTACACAGATTTCACCGTTGCCGTCTGTTTTCTTATTAAAATACTATAGGCCAGATTCACAAAGTGTTTTTAAAAGGGAACACGTGTTCTGTTCTAATTAAAAGAATGAGTGTGATGCTCTCTGTAAGATCTATGAGTATGTTGAAAATGCTGTAAACTGAACAGGACAATTTTTACATATGCAATAGAAAAGTGTATTTGGGTCTTTACACACCTTTAAAAAATGGCAGAGAAAAAAAAACAAATATTTGCTATGCAAAGTGCCATATATCTTAACAATTGTGTTGCTTCCGCAACACTACAAAACATGGTAAAGTAATACTGAATAAAGAGGTAAACCACAGGAGATAATATGTGTGTTTCTCTGCGATATTCATTTAACTCTAGTTCCACGGCTAGTTCCACATGCCATCAAAAATGTGATATCCAGCTGAATTGCCTGCTCCATAAATTCCTGTACAGGGGCGATGGACAAGTAGGAAGGGACTACTAATTATATCAACTGCTGCATTCACGTCCAAAGAGTCAGGAACTGTCAACTGCTTATTATGAGTAGACCAGGCCTGTAAGCAAAACCAGCTGTGTACATTTTACATACGCCTTTTACCTAGGCCTCAAGCTGACTGATGACGATCAGAAAGATAGTCTATATCCATAATAAGTCTGGAAACTGAGGTATTACAGGTGACAAATCACAGCAAACCTCTTGCCTCTGAATAATAATTCAATTCAATTCAATTCAAACCCAGCTGCACATCATTGTTAAATGCGTGTAGGACTTTAGCCTGACGCGTAAGAGGGACACACACTGTGTGGCCTTTCAACCACTGCATTGTGTCACCCATTTGGAGACAGAGAATTACATTATGTCCAAAGCCGGAATATAGATCTGGTTGTGCAGTTGGAGCAATGCTCAGACTGTAATCACAGGAAGTGAACAGTCAAGTGCCCTTTGGTCACAGTGACAATCTGCCAATAGAAGATGACTGCCTTGGAAATGTGAGAGGGGCTTGCGAGTGAGTCCTGTCTCACTTTCTATGGAGGAGTAGGAAAAGATGAGAAGGGGATGGCAAAGACAATGATTAGATAAGCTTATGTAGAATATGGGTGCTGGTGAGTGGAGGATGAGAGTGTGGTAAGAGGGCATAGGCGGCAGCATTGAGATGGGGAATAAAGGGACAGCCATCTAGAGAATAGGACAAGAGAGCATCTCACTAATATTTATGGATTCACCCCAGCATTAAAAGTGGTTCATTGTCTCGTTCCCATGTGCCAGGTAATTACATTCAGGAGTAAGGCCACTCATGATAATCTTTTCTAGGCTGGTGTGCCAGGCAAATGAGATTACAGTGAAGGATTTGACCACACTTTCACTTGGGATCATGTAATGTAGACATGAATTCAATGTTTCACATTTTCTGGTGGTCTATCATTCAAAAAGAGTTTGGTGTTCACACATTCTTCACATTCTGTTTGACCTACAATAATTATCAATTTTTGCAGACTATGTGGGCAAAACAGGATCTTTTGCGCGCACACGCCTGACATACGTGTAAAAGCAAAGCAAGGCGATATAAGCAGGGCTACAGGATCATAATCCCATTTTGCCTGTGCGTGTGGGCAATTTTGCTATTAGCACCCAGGCACCTGTCAAAGAGCTAGTAGAAAACACATTTGCAGCCAACAAAGAACAAAACAAAATGGTAATGCCAGCTGAGCACCAGCAGGTTGGTGTCTGTACAGGCAAAGTCCTTTCTCCTTTTCCGCCTTGAGAGTCAGAGATCAGCCAGAGAGAAGGCAGACCAGCTTCTTTCGAGACAGTGAGGAGGAGCGGCCAGAAGAAAGTGGCAGTACGTGGTCAGAGCAATGTCTGGTGCCCGGGGTGAGGAGGACTTGACCGACGATGCAGACAAGCAATTCCC
The DNA here is from genome assembly GCF_040938575.1 of Ambystoma mexicanum. Lineage (NCBI taxonomy): Eukaryota > Metazoa > Chordata > Amphibia > Caudata > Ambystomatidae > Ambystoma > Ambystoma mexicanum. Next base: position 952,265,568 of record NC_090932.1, read on the forward strand.
GTGAGCCATCAGGAAGATCATGATACCGGCAATGTTTGCCTAGAGGCTCTGGTTCTTGATTGTCCCAGCGGAATTTCATTGTCTACTCTGGGTGCTAATAGGCTTTTCTGTGGTCATCTCCAACATGCTCCCTGAGTATATTTCTCTGGAATAACGATGACATCTCTATGTCCTTACCAACACAGTGCCATCCCTCCTCCTAAATGCGCATGTCTTACAGGGCTATACCTTCATAAATCACAGTTACAGGAAAGATTGCATACAATCGTTTCTTTTTTTCCTGTTTTACGAACACTGAGTGGACTGCAGTGCTACCCCATGTTACAATCTTCGGCAACCAATCTCGGTTGTATTCTTACCCAAATGAAAACGCACAATATGTTATGTTGCAAGTAACACATAATTTGAGACTTGTATACAACTTTCTTTTTTCTTTTTTTTTTTTTCTTAGTGATGGGAAGCCCATGTTCACAACTATCTAACAGATACACACACATATACATGTTGAGATACATGTTTGTCAATCATAGTAAACAAACGCGAATGGTTTGCTGATTAATGCAGGAGCGGGCATGCATGAAAAAGAGAAAAAGAGAGCTGTTTCTGAGGAATGTTAGTGCGGTATGTGGAAGGCGAAGCACACTAAACAGTACCAGTACCCCCTTAATGAACTTGAATGTAACTTATAGGTAGAAGTGAGAACTACATGGAGCCCAAGGATTTATAAACAACAGAAGTTTATAGTTGTGACAAACTGTAATTGTTTTTGCGTTAGGAGATTGGTTTGAATTTAAGACTGCGCTGTATGCAACTTCGGATAAACACGCATCAACACTAAAATGTTTATAGCTGTGCTGGGATTCCTAGAATTGTTTATTTTCTGCTCCACACTAGGCTGTGCATGCAAACGAGGAAGACGCCTGCACGGTGCAGCATGTTTCATCTGGCGGTGTAGGTCTTCTAGCAGTGCGTGCAGCTAGCGTGTCAATTTAAATTGCTCAGAATGATACAGGCAGAATTGAAAGTGTGCATGCTGTGTCTTATTTACAAGCCCGTCCTCTACTCAACTACAGCCGATATTATTCTATGAGTAGGAGAGGGTTACTGCGACATCACAGAATGCGGCAGTAGCACATGACCAGCAGCTCACATGTCTGGACAGTGCTTCAGTTAAGGCACTTTTGTATTACCTTAAATCCAGAAAAATCCCCCAAAAACAAACAAAAAATACATGTATGCATAAACAACTAAGAAGTAAGAGACCTCCAGAGACTACTCTCAATTAAAAGAAAAGGTTTTCGCTTTGTACTGTAAGAGGATTCAATTCAACACTACAGCTAAGTCAATGCCTAGTCTGGGATACTGAATGGAGACCCTTATTGATATATCTTTACGTCCAGTTCATGCGTTCTGGATGACTATCCCAATATAACACCCCTCTCTTGGAATCCCCCTGACCCCACTGAGCCAAGAAGTAGTTCTGTTTTGCAAGTTTAAAAGGTTTATTGGATAATTTAAACAATAGATATATATATCACACTTTATAATAAATTAATAATTGAATATCACACTTAATCTGAGCAGTAATCAATAATGGATAGTCCGGCACTAGCACACTTCTTTATAATCAATGATGAGTGGTTATAGGATGGATAAGATAGCAACAATACCTTTATGGTTTCAAATGGATGCAATGTGGAATGAAAATGAAATACAGAAAATAACTTGATATTGTTTCAGCAAAACAATGTAATCACTTTCTTGGACAATTCACCCCCCCTTTTATGCACTGTAAGGAGATGAAGATGACACAGTTCTTAGGAATGCAATAAAATAGAATTCAGTTCAATTCCCCCCCAGCAGCTTATACAACAGATAGGAGTTTTGAAACACAGGCAAAATGCTTTGAATATGGTGACAATGCAGTGAGAAATATGCTGAAAATGGTTTTAATTCCCTTTAGGAGGTTCAGGGTGAGTGAAATATACTTGGGATGAGTTCAGGCTCACTTTAGCAAGGATCTAGGAGTAACTAGCAGGTTAAACGAATGTTTGGCAAAGGAAAGCAATGAAGCTGCTGTTTTCACACGTGGCTGGATTTTTAACCAAATTGCAAATCGCGGTAAAATTTGCGAGTGCGAGAATCGTGATTACGGCAAGAGTATGAAGAGTAGGAAGTCGTTTCTAGGCTTGTTGGAAAGGTAAGATGCTAATCTTTTAGAGGAAAGTTAAACCAAGTTCCTAGCCCAAACGGTTCCAGAGATACGGACGATTAAATAAAGGTCGTTTTTCGGATTTGAAATGTTAAAAGTTCAAAGCGACAGGTTACAGCTTGCAGCTAGAAATTGACAGGTGACAGCTTTGCAAATGACAGGTGACAGTTAGGAGGCAGTTCTGGTTAGATTAAAATAGATTGAATTATATTATTTTAACTAAGAGATTGGTTATGCACAGTTCTGCTAGGTACTCACAATATATTTAGAAATAGGCCTCGCCACGGATCTGGTCAGGTTTTGGACTGGACTCCGGTCTGGTCTCGGCACTTCACAGTGATCTGGGTCAGCTCTCTGGTTCTGCTAACAGCGGTCTGGGTCACTCTGGATCTGATCAGGTCTGTGGGTCCGGATACAGCGGTCTCCGGTTCAGCTGGTCTCTCTCTGGATACAACACTGCTTTCTGGCAAATGGCAAGAGTTCTTGCAAAGAATTCAAACAGCTCGCCTGGCTGTGAATAGTGGCAATGATTTGAGGCCTGCTAAAGAGGGATTTAGCTTGTAGTTGACCTCTCTGCTACAGATTCTGAAGTAAAGTCTTGGTCTCTGAAGGTGGATAGATTGGAGTCTCTGTGTTGGCTCTCTGGAGGTTGATGGAGGTAAAGTATGGATTTTCCCGGCAGAGCGTCCCGCAGCAGATGGAATAGAACCTTCTCTCTAGCTTCCAGTGGCACTTTTTATGTCTTTTGAAAGTGGGTGTGTGTGCAGCATCACTAGCCAGCCCCTCTCTCAACTGCCCATTGGTCAAGCTTTCCTTTCTCTCTTGATTGGGGAAAAGAAGTGGAGTGTCAGAGCGATGTAATTTAATGGCTTGCAGAAAGGACACTCCCCTGTCAAATTACACACAATCTATATTTGACCTAAAGATATATTTCCCCGATAGACAGTTGTTTGGCATTGCATACACACATCATGCATTTACTGATGGTAGCCCCTGTTCCAATTCTGTCGTTTCTAGGAGTTGGGTTCAAAAATGGCAACATATTTCACTTTTTGGTCGGGTTACCAATATTGGATTTTTCTCCAGATTTATACACATGTACACGGCCTGTCCATACATACTCCAGTAAATTACCATGTCTCTAGCTTAAACACAGAGTCTGTAGTATACATAAATAGCAGAGTTTTGCCCCAGAACATCACACAAATTGGAGTTTGGGCTTGAATCGAAGGTACATTTTTTAAATGAAGGCTCTCAAAGTTATACATTCCTGTCATTTGATTACAAGGAGTTATCAGTGTTTCTGTAAAATATATATTTTGCTTTCAATTCAGTTCTCAGAGTGTTGGGGTCCGCCTCCAAGACTTGGGTGGGTCAGTGATCACATGTGTCTTCTGGCAGGCAGGCCTTTGTTGACAGGAAACAGTCAAAATGAACATATTCTATTCAAGTGCGAGAGCCTATTGTGTGGTCTCCAGGAGGCTCCCAGCCAGTCTGCCTTCTATCAATCAAGAGGTCATGTGAGATTCTAACTTCTGGTGTGAATCTCTGGAGGTGAGAGGGTTTCCCAGGCTTCTGGCCTCTGGGAACAGCAGGTGGCTAATTTTTAATTAAAATGCAGCCTTTGAAGTCAGCTGAGTCAAATCCCTTTGTCAGCAACTGCACTTAGTTCTCCTGTCAGAGTTTAGACCGCCTGCGCCGCCTTGAGGATTTTGTTGGTACTGCATCCATTTTTGGGATCTTTCTTGGATTAATGCATTCCAAACAGGAATGGTTCTTACATGGTAGTAAATCCTTGCTTAACATTGTTTTGATGGGGCTTCTTACAGTAAAATGGTTATGTGGAACCCCACAAAAGGGTTGAATCTTTAAAGGTGAGCCACGATTTCAGCAACTTTTTGACATCAGTAACAGTGGATTTTGTTAACAAAGATCTTTCTTTACACTGGTGGGTGGCAAGTGAGGTAACCATTTTGGTGTGCGCACAAACTGCGTGGTTCTCCTGGATTCTGGCGCACTTGTGGGCCTTTTGGCCATCTTGGATTCTCCAAGCCCACAGCACCAAATGTTGCAGCATGATAGCTCAAACGTGGGTCAGGACACCCAACAGTACTCTCTTCAACTGCGGTCAGATCTCAACATACATTTAAAATCTAGAGGCTAGAATAGGTACTATTTTGGCAGAGTATTAGGATGAGTAAGGATGTGTGTGCATGTGTGTGCGACCTTAAGGTTTGGATTTACATAAGTCGTCATTGGTTTTATTATTGTACATATATTCTGCGTATAATGATTTTATGACATCAAGGATGGTGGCTATTAATGCAAATGTAGTTTTTAATGTTTTGTTATCTTGACAATTGTTTATTTCCGAATAAATTTAATGATGATGAATTTAAAAGCTAATCTATCTTCTCTGTTGTTCAAAGACTTGCAAAACAGAACCCAGGACAATTCTATCTGTCCTTTAATTAACTATTAACTTTAATTGGTCGTGCTAGAAGACAGGCCTTTTATGTATGGAAGGGCTTTAATAAAAAAAATTTTTTAAAAACACATCGATTGATTTTATAATATCTATGTCCGCATTTCTATGAATTCTGATTGCAAAATAGTATGGACATTTCTATATTCATTCATACATCTTGCAGAGCATGAACATGATCGAGTGATACCCAAAAGAAACTCTTTAAAAGATGGGATCCATTCTAGACGTGTCCTACTTATATGATTGTAGATGCAGTGGAATCAACAGTGGTAATGTCTTCTATGATGATATGATATATATTTTATAGCAATCAGTGTAACATTGGAATCGTGTAGTCACTCAGAACACTGTCATGGAATAACCTATTCCACCATAAACAAACAAAATACTTCTATACTCCCCATCTAACATATTAATCAGTCTCACTGCCTCCCAGCTGTGCCTCTCCTTCCTTTTTTCCAGTGTTTGCTTAATCCTCAGTGTTTCTCTTACCCTGACGCTGCAAGGACTCCAGTTGTTTAGGTTTGCCCACAAATCACATCAATGAGAGATTCTCTCACTGGAAGTTATACGAGATCATTTCAATTGATTGAATATGGATAATTGAGAAAGTAGAGTCATTCCCACCTCTTCCTCTACACATCTTGGAACGAATCTCCAACAGTGGATCAGTTTCTGAAAGAATGGTTCATACACTCATGCCAAACAATGCTGCGGGTGAATTTGACACCAGAAACTAGGACCTGGAATGTTAAGCCTTGTGCTCTTGTATCGCTGTGTTCCATGACAACGGAAACTACATTGCAATATATGGAATGTTGAATTCTGAATTCAAGTTGAGTGCAGCTTGGACGATGTTGTTGCTGAATGACAATGTTTAGTAATAAGGCTGTCTGAGAAACACCAACTTCATGGTGCAGAACAGACACACTGAAATGTCCCCTGATAGCCATAGCCATGGATATTGACACTTCCTCATCAATAAGCCAGGCATGAAAGTTCAAAAGGGTAGAAAGGCGTGATCAGAAGCTAGTGTTGACTGTTTCAAAGAAAACTTGTGGAACAATGCTCAAAATGTAAGAAAACAATAATAATTGCTAAATAGCTGGCATGCCCACTTCCAGGCCTGGTTTTAGCATGTGGTCCCTAGCATTTCTATAAACATCATTGCACGCTTCTAATGTTAGGTCTGCAGAATCCACAAGCCAGGCACAGTGAACCTTGGGAGAAGTAGTTCCTAGCAACATAGAATCCATCATTTCACGTATATAAACACTTGTGTAAAGGTGTGTTATAACTGTCATATCATATCATTAGAGATTTTGAAAAGTGCAAATTCCATTCACAGTTATGCCAGTAGTTCTGCATGTTACATCTTGAAGTAGCTGCTGGCTGCGTATTTTTATTTTCCAGCATCTCAAACCCAGGAAGTTTAAAAACTACAGATTTCTAATCCTGGTATTCTAGCAGCTCAGTGGACTGTGTCTTGAAAGAAACATATGTTTGCTCAATATAATATAACTGCAACAGAAAAACTGTAAATGCTTATGCCAATGTCAGACAGTCTTGAAGCTGAGGACTCTGCATTTTGGAAGATGCTGTGTCTAACTTCATATTATTATGCTACAAACCATGATTGAAGTGGCAATTCTACATGTCTATCAGCACCACCAACTTGCTCGCATCAGGGGCTGATTCTCACAATCTCAGCAAGCGTTGGAGTAGCCTGATGGCTGCTTCCCCACCCCATCTTCTCTCCACCCTTGCCGCCCCTGCTGTCACTGTTTCTTCCCCTCGTCACCCATACCCCATTCACCTTGTTTTTTTGGCGGCAGCAAATGCCACCGCCATTCCAGCCACCATCCTAGTCCACCGTCCAGGCCCACCGGCTGCCATGGAAATGGAAGAGGGGCTCCAAATGGATCCTTTCCTTCAATCTCAACAGCACACATCTTCAGTTAGTATTTTCTTTGCACAAACAGGATGCTGCAAAGTGTTCCATTCATTCAAAGAAAATAAATTGCTGTCAGCCCCTAGGTTCGTGGATTTGAAATAGGGGGTGCTAATGGCAGTAACACAAGCCGGATTGTGGTATATTGCCATAATAGTACACTTGCTTTATGGAGATTTCCTGTGAATGACCATTAATGGCCTGTGAATGAGTCCCTAACACGCCAGTCACATCATCCATCAAAAACACCCCTTATTAGTTGTTATCTGTTATTCAGGCTTTCATATTTCCAATAAAAATGTCATTGATCGTTATGGCGAAACAGCAATTATATTAGAAAAACATGTGATATTATAATTAATATTTAGTATCCTTTTTTAATTATTATTATTATTATTATTATTATTATTATTATTGTTAATATGACCAATGAAAACACACATTTTAAAGGGATTTCAGACTGCAACTCACCATGCCACCAACCCTTACTTCCAAAGTATGTAGTGTTCACACTTGGGCTTAGAGTGTTAAAGAAACACTTTTCTACATCAGGTACCCAATCAATATCATACGTACAAAATAATGTTAAAAAACGAATGACACTGATTGTAAACGTTTCTATTTTTCAAAAAGAGGTAAAGATACAAGCACTGTTGCCAATAACAGTGGTGCCAATATCAGCGCCTCTACAGTCACATAGCTGTAAATTATGTTATTGCATGTGATGTCATAATGAAATATAATCATGATAGCAGTTACACTTGCTTTTCTATTGCAGCCACTAATCATGTCATTGGAGATTTAGGGTCCAATTCTTGGGACTTTGCACTGCCAACAAACACCCTGATTCAAAGAGTGGTGCAAAGTGTCTTTTTGAAGTGCAAAGTGACTTTGCACCACTTTTGCACCTCGAGCACTCATTGTGAGAATTAGTTGTATTTTAAAACAGAGATCCTCAGAGTAATACAATGCTTACCTATTATATATATATATATATATATATATATATATATATATATACACATGGAAAAACAAGGTAGCCAAAATAGTGCACTGCCTAGCTGGTAGCTGGTGCTAGGAAAAGAAACTTTGGCTATGCTCCTTAAAGTATATAAAAAAAACACATGTAAATAGAGGGTTGTATCAATTTTCCCAGCACTCAAGACCAAACCACCTTCTTACAAAAATACTTTGTTTTTATTAATTGTACAAAACAAACAACAAACAGGGAAGGGGGAGGCTTTTGATTTATACCTACCCAATACTGCATATTTTTGTAAGAAGGTGGTTTGGTCTTGAGTGCTGGGAAAATTTGTGGCATGTTTTGTTTTTTGTTTTTCGTAGTGCTACAACCCTCTATTTACATGTGTTCTATATATAAATATACAAAACATATATATATATATATATATACATGGGAAAACCAGAGGAGAAAGGACGGACCGCACTCTCCATGGATCCAAAGAGGTCCTGCAATCCCGAATGGGAAGAGAGCCCAGGAAAAAATGTAATGCCCACACTGCAAGAGTAGGAAGTATTTTTAATGGTAAAAAAATCTGCACAGTAGTACAGAACAAAAAGGCTGGGGAAGCAGCAAAACAAACAGAGGCAGGACGCCTGGTATATGGCCCACCTACAACGCGTTTCGTATATATGTATATTTATATATATATTCAGTGAAAAAACTTTGCTAAAAGGAAGTTTTGGTTACAAGTAAAATTGAAAAACACCAGATATTAATCAGTTCTGGTAAGCTAAGCAACCATAACTCACGCCACCACCATGCACTGCTAAAACTAACACCAAGGACATCAAAGATGACATCACAACATCATTGATGACATTACTGATGACATCACATATGAAATTAATTTAGATGAAAAGTCCCTACAAGGGGTTGTGCTTATAATGTTTGTAACAAGATGTCAAGGGTGATCGGGCGACCTATCTGGAACTACCTAATGTATTAAAGAATGTACTTGTCTAAACAAAACATTATATTGGAATGTTGTTGTTAATACAGGAACCTAATCATACATACACATGCACAATGTCTGTAGCATGCACCATACACACACAATAGTTTTAATATGGTAATTTTGGGTAGTGAAATAATTAATGCTACCTTATCAGAATTTGAGTAATGTTAAACATTAATTACATAGCTAACAATTCAAGACTTACTACACACTTGTGCAAACAATACATATGAAGACCCACAATGCATACAAATCAGAGGCATATCCAGGGAAACTAAAGTAAGGAAGAAAGAAACATCACCAGAAAATGTCAATAACATTAAAGATCATCTTGATGTATACAAATGAATTGTGTGTTCGAGGCCACCTTATTGCCCCATGTATGTGCAACATGAGCTGAGACCAAACCCTAAATAAAGTACTTTAAGAACAGACAACACGGTTAATGTCGAGATATATAGCACCTTTTGAATTTTCAAATTCTTACAGAGAACAAACACATTTGTCCTAGATATATCAGTGAACAAAAACAACTGGCCTAGATATGTAATGTCATAAGTGATGTCATCAATGCCATTTGTGATGTCATCTTTGATGTTGTGGGTGTTATTCTTAGCAGTTCATGATGGTGGTTCAAGTTATGGTTGCTTAGCTTACGATAATTGGCAAATTTCTGGGAGTTTTCAATTTTATTTTAACTATAAAGTCCCTTTAACAATGTTTTGTTCACTGAATTTCATAGGTTTTTAACAGTGCACCCTCATTTGCTAAAACTTCCTAATATTATACTCACCCCCAATACAGCAGCATGTTCAGCCAATCTAGGAAGTTTCAAGCAAATGTTTTGTCATTCCCCACCTTCTAGCAACATTCTTAACACTTATATCAACTTTCTACAACTGTTTACAATGTTTTTTTGTACGCCGATATCCGCAAAGGTCTGACATCACCACAGACTTTATGGCAGTGTCACATAACTACATGTGCGTACGCCTGTGTTTCGGAATGGTCCGGGACTCGCAAACGGTTCTGTGCTTCATGGACATTTCAAAACTGCTTTTTCAGCTGGTCTAGGAAGTTTCATGCTGAAAGTTTACCCTTGCACAGCTCTTAGACCTTTTCTTACTCATTTTTAATATGCAATCCAGAGAAATCACCTGCTTGGAAGAGTATTAGCAAATCCGCTATGTAACTTCAAAATTGGTCACAGCCATGGCCATCCCTCCTCCCCATGAGCCATCATCACCAACACCACCACCAGCACTAGCTGGAGGGCCTGGACAAGAGAAAATGAGTAATGATGCAGAGGAGGATCAAGAGGACCAGGAATATGAGATAGATGAAATGCCCACCTCCAGCACCAAGGGAGAATCATGGGTGTGGCAGTTCTTTAAGACCGTTGGAGGGGTATCAAAGGCTCTGGCTACCCATGTTGAATGCATTGAGTGTGGAATCATACTCAGTCACAGACAACTCGGGCAATGCTTTTTTTGGTACCATGTCCATGTAATGCCATACCCGCTCATACCACCCAGGAGCTCTGTGAAAGGCTGTTACTTTCTCAAGAAGTAGTAGGCTGCCCACTACCTCATCTTCCTCAAGCACTGTTGCCACCACACAGGCTAATCCTGTGGGGCAGAACATCCCACCAGCTACCTTGCAAGCCATAAAGGAACCTGTTGATCCATATCTTTCCAAGACAACAGCACTCTGTAAATACTGCAACACGCCACTCTGATGGGGGAAGCAGTTTCAAAGTGCTTGCAAGACTATAATCAAAGAGCATGAGAAACACTGCCCCTACCTTAGATTTAAGCACGCTGAACAGGTTTCCATGTCCACCTGCCTCTCTCTAGCTGTGGTTGGTGTCCCTTCCCTCATTTCCCTCCCCACCTAACTTCCTGGCCTACCCATTCACCTCCACCTCACAACCAATAACAGAAGGGGTCACACAAGGAGCATCCCTTTCCCCACTGGTCTTCAATATGTATCTAAATCCTCTTCCCACACTTATCTTCCACCACAATATTACCTGCTACAACTATGCAGACGACACGCAGATCATCCTCAAAAACCTAAAGTCACCAGGCCACAACCATCCAGATATTTAATTTTGCCTCTTTGAGATTGACTGCTGGATGATGAGCAACCACGTCATCCTCAACCACAGGGAAAACTGAAATCCTTGTCTGTGGCAAAACATCACTCCTCACCCAACCTATCCCCTGGCCATAATCCCTAGGCTCCTCACCTTCAACCTCTATCACAATTAAAAACCTTGGATGTACACTCGACACAGATTTATCCCGATCCCAACAAGTGAACTCCTTTTTGACACATCTTCCCTTACCTCACCTATCCTCACAATTCTTCTGCCATCATCTCCAGCATCTTTTCCCCACTTAGACTACTCAAACTGCCTTAACCTAGGCACACCAACGTTTCAGTTAAGGAAACTGCAAAGAATACAAATTCTGCAGCCTGTCTGCGCATTAACCTACCTCCCAAAGAACACATCAGCCCAACATTCAGAGTCCTCCAATGGCTCCCTATTGACTGACACACTACATTTAAAGCCATGTGCATCACCCACCGGGCCTTCAACAACACAGGGCCAGAGTTGCTTCAAGAAAAACTTACCCACTACCACCCCTCAAGCACTCTCATTCTGGACCAGCATCTCTTCTTGTAGTCCCACAGTACAACTCCTCCAGACATGGCAGATACTCGTTCTTCATCCAAGCACCAACCACCTGGAACTGCCTACCCTTGCAAATTCACAATATTGACAATCACATGGCATTCAGAAAGGCCCTCAAAACCTGGCTTTTCCCTCCCTCCTCTTGAAACCCTCCCCTCTCTACACTCTTGATAGGCACACAAAAAAGTGAATCCCAAACATGACAACACTCCTCTCCGCCAAACCCCATGGATGCCGTCAGCATTCGCATCGGCAGACCATGACAAATTCTTCCTTCACAAACACAACAAGACTCAAACCACCAATACCCCATTGATGCTGGCAGTGTTTGCAGCAGCACAACATGACAAACTCTTCCCTCCCAAAAACAACAACACCCCTCTAAACTGACACCGCACAGATGCCGGCAGTGTTCACAGAGGCAAAATATATCAAACATACACACTCCCTCAACCCTGGCCCGCCAACCCACACCCACTCCCACTACTCAGACTTTCATTCCAGGGAAACCACAAATAGGGGCACCTGCCAATCGCACTGGATTGAGAAGAAGAAGAAGAAGAAGAAGAAGAAGAAGAAGAAGAAGAAGAAGAAGAAGAAGAAGAAGAAGAAGAAGAAGAAGAAGAAGAAGAAAAGAAGAAGAAGAGGAAAGCATCTGAACTACATACAAGGCGATGGTACATATACCCTAAATCACGTCTGTAGACACAGGCCACAGTCACGGCCACCCATCCATGCATCCTAGAATACAGCTACAGCTATGCTATTCTGTCCTAGCAGCACACATAGCCATCCACACTGAAACTGCAGGCATACCTCAACACATCTGCCATTAGTATACAGCAACAACCAACAACAAGACAATTTGGTTTAGCTAGGCACACATAAAATCTTCTGCACTAGGACCATATCCAATAACACCAACAGCACCCAGCACATACTCAACCTCCCGGATGCTTACTGGATCCTCGGCAGCCCACCTAAGCTCTAACTCAGCGAAAATGCACACAAATATCTTTAATTCAAACTCTTAGATCCTCCTGCACGTAGACTGCAGTCATTGACGGTGTTCCAACCACAAAGCACATTGAGGACAAACAAATGGGGAAAGGGCACTATATAAATGACAAATAAAATACAATACAATGTTGCTATAAGGGTTTGATTGGGCTACACCCAGTTAGGCTGCATGCAAAAGACTTTTATTCTAAGTGAAACCGCTGCTTGGGTCGGTGTAACCAGGCTGGCCCACCACTTGAAATTAGTTATGTATAAGTATATGATACACCTTACACCATGCACAGGTTTATGATACATTTTCCTCGTCCTAATAATGCTATAGTCACTGCTAAATATAGTGTAGCATTTATCTTTGCTTTAATCACAATGGTTGGGTATATTCAAAACTAATAGAATTGACTAGTAATTCTAGTCTTCAAAAAATAGTCAAGATATCTGACTTACAGTGTTGATCCTTTAAAATATAATACAAGGTTTGTGTATTCCACAACATATCAAATTAATCAATGTATATAAATGTCTCACAGGTCAAATTTATGGGTGCGCTTTCCCATAAGCCACACTTTTGCCAACAAATCATGAAATTAATACTATGAGTATACGTTTGCCCCAAGCCAACACGTGTTTCAACCTTTTTTAGTCCTTTTCCAGGCTGTGCTTGAAAACACGAAACATATATATAATATTTATAAACAAGATTGCCTGTTTATAGGAAAAAACAATATTAAAGACAAATGAGGATTTGGATTAGGAAAATGTTGGTATTCTACTAATAATTGATTAATCACACAATTACTAACTAAATGAGCATACTGCTCACTGCCCATTAGTTGTGACCGTTTGTCCATCTCCTCAGCATGCTGGAATTAGTTATTTTGATTTATTAGAGCCTGTGTCCTGAATGGCTATTTGCAAATCATGTGTGGTGAAAAGTGTCCACCAGGCATCATGTGACTTGCCAATTTGTGACACATTGTAACTTGTTTACAAGTAATGAATATGCACGTGCATTGCTACAATACTGTTAACTGGCACTTGGTGTGAGGAGGTGCACTATATTGGCACTATAGGTGATATTATAGCAGTACCTGTAATATACTGTAGTTTTACATATAGAAAATCCTGATGCATTTTAAGGATGACTATTTTTAATAAACTCTGAGTAAAACACTTAACATGCATATGTGGATGAGCAGCACTAGCATTTAAAGTTAAGATGAATTCACTTTCATAAACACTTTAAAAAACAATGAATTGCCACTTTGTGTGAGTAGGCGGAAAATGTTGCCAAATACATGGCATCTGATAGCAGTGGTTAAAAAAGAGCATATACTTATGGAGATACATATATATTTATAAAAAAGGGCAGAGGGATAGAGGGTGGTTTGGGGAGGGAAGGGGCACCAACCACTGTAAGCAAGAGACAGGTGGGCAAGGGGATGTGTATAGCCTGCTAAAAAAACAAAGGTAGGGGGCAATCCTTTCTGTGTGCCACCATTGCTGCCTCAAAGGCACTTCCGAGCTGCTCCCCCTGCCGATGACTATGTCACAGTACATACAAAGTACTGTTGACCATGCAAGGCACGTGCCAAAAGCCTCCTGTACGGCCTGTGAGATGGTAGAAGACATTTCCTGCCCCACTGTGGTGTCCCGAGTGTTGACAGGAGTGGTTTAGGAGGGAGTACTAGAGGAGGTTAAGCTACTGCCTGAGTGGGAATCTCCTTTCTCAGTGTAGCCAGTGGCAGGTGCAGGTGTGGCGGCACATGGAGTTAGTGTCAAAGGAGAACTGCCCCTTATTTCCATGACTGAGTACAACCTTTGCACACAGTGCAGCACATGAGGGTAGCCTGTGCCTTTGGCACCTTTCATACAGTGGTGAAAAACCTTGACACCCATGATTCCTTCTATCCACCCGATGGTGTAGGAAGCTCCTATACTACATCTTCTTCTGCTCCTGCATATCATCTGCTGCAGGGCCCCTGTTCCCCTGTCCAGGTCCTCTAAGTGGTGGTGGTGGTGCCCATGTTGAGGAGGGATGGCCATTGCAGATGCCATTTTTTTCAGTAGATTTTTGAAGGCACAGCTCCCAAATAATGTGTCCTCTCTGCTGGTCTGCCAGATTGAGAATGACTTAAAGAAATGGGTGGGTCCCCATGGAGGAGGAAAGGCACAGTTTTAACTTGAAAGTCCCAAGAATGGCTGAAAATTGGATGTTAAATATTTTGGCAGAGCATGGACACTGATCGTGGACATGTCATCATGCCACATGGTCGTGGTCATGTGACCAAGTCTGGGGACGTCTGCGATGCAGTGACGAGAATGTGGACTTCCGGTTTTGAGAAAGTGCATAAAAAGTTGTTTAATGTTTATAGAAGCACTAAGAATGGTATTAAGAGGTGGGGAAGGGCAACATTTCAACTTGTCTCTTGAGTGGCCACAAAACTGGATGTAAAGATGTCCGCGAAGCACGGATACTGATCACAAAACCATCATCATGCTGCATGGGTGCAGTCACACGATGACGTCCAGGGAAATCTGTGACCATGTCACGACTTTTGCAAACCACCACCTGACCAATGACGTAACGGCTACATGATAGAATGTTCGGGCCCAAACAATGATGTTTGCAAACTTATTAAATAGTGCGTAGTAAGCTCTGCAGACTAAGCGGCATGATTGCAAAAAACAAAAAATTGGGTACTCGTCAATGGTATCTAAATATGCAGACCTGGACATGATTATAGTCCACGACCCTCATTAAATATTTGTGCGACTTATATTTACAGATTACATTTATATTTATTTATTTTAGGAAAGGGATGGGGAAATCAGAGTGTGAAAAAAAATTGGGAACTTTGGAGGTTGAACATTTCCATGATTGGGAGAACTGAAGAATCAAAATGTCATCAAAACGCTTTTTATAATAAGTTATAAGTCATGGCAAGGATTGAGGTGATTGTTCAGAAACAGGTTCACAAGTACATGTGGGGCAATGGAAATCAATATTACGGATCACATGATTGTCTACATAATTAGATAGTTCAGCAACTTTATTTTTTAATCCAAACGTTTGAGTACCTAATTTATTATTTTTAGTTTGAACACTTTCCAGTTGTCATTTGTCAGTATTTACAATTTTTTTCTCATGTTTACTGTCGTGGATTGTTTCTTCTTGGACGATGTGGAGAATAAGATATCTGAAAAAGGTGCAATTTAGTAACCGATTATCAACTTACATTATTTCAGTGCATTTTAATGTGTATATTTACCATTAATACATTCCTTATCAGGCATCTTATCTTTGGGGAAGTATTCCTTGAGCCACTCAAGTGTGCTTCCCATTCCTATACAAATACATATAGACTATTTTCAGTTATTGAACAAATATTGTAAATGTAATAACTTTCTATGGAAAATATTTACAATAAAAGATAGTAATGTTTACTTACTAAATTCAGAAAGACTATTTTCCTGTGCCACCTTGTTGTGTTTTGTTTCAATTCGTAAGAGGTCTTGAAGTGCATTGTATGCCCATGTTTTTAAATGGGACTGCAATCAAATGAAGCCATATACATTAAGTATGTGAAAGCAAATTTGATTAATACGTTTATATTACATTGGAAGAAGCCATTACCAACTGCAATTAAGGCATTAACTCTAATCAGACTGCTTAGAAATAACATTGCCAGGCTGAATCTGAAGCTGCTTCATAAAGCAAGCTCAAAGAGATGCCAGGAGGATGTGTTTTGGGTGGGCAGGGGGAGGTCGTTGTGCGAATGGCCATAGGGATTAGTATTGGCATGCAGTTAATAGGTGCATAAAAAGCCAAACAACAACCACACGATGTGGGCCCCAGGGATGTCATTTAGGGGTCACCAGAGGTCACAAATGTGACATCTGAGGTCTCCTCTGTGGTCTGCCTTGCAACCTCTAAAACATTTTCTTTTAAGTTTTTTGTTTTTGTAATTCAAGCTCCTGGGATGTGGCCAGCACCATGTGGCTCTTTACTTCTGGAGTGGCTGGATTTCTTGTTCAGGCCCCTTAAAAAAATAAGAAAAATAAGAACAGGAGTGCCACAAGTCTAACACTTTCAGCACTGACCCTAAATAAGAAAGAATACGAATACCAAACAATGTGTCTTTCTGGAATTATATACAATAAGGTTTATTTCAAGCACACTTCAGGGGGTGAGTCACTGATTTAGTCTGATACCAACACAGGTTGGGTGATATTGGGTGTATATTTTTTCTATATAAAGCGCTTAAGCATACGTGCTATATAATAACACCTCATTATCATTTGGTGATGGACGTCTGCTTGCATTCAAAGTAATTTGTTGTATGAAATTTACATCATATTATAGTGATATTGTAACCATATTTTTTGTAGTGAGCAATGCTATGTGGTGTCACTTCCTCTTTTGTCAACGGGTAAAAGGTCATGTTCCATCGCTTCCCGTGATATCACTTCGGGGTGGGGTCAAATGAAATCACTCCCTGTGATGTCATCAGATATCAAGGGTTGTGTGATGTCACTTTCGCTACCCCTGGCATTTTTGTGAAATGACGTCCTCCTGCCTATACTCTAATGCAATAGTTTTGGTTTATAGGTGGCACCTAAACAGCACCTAATAGTACAAACTAAAAAGTTTTGATTCCAAAAAGAAAACATAGCACGGTGGAACATACCTTGGTTTGATAAAGCTATTAATATGATAGCACTGTAGGATAAAGACAATCATACATGGAGCAAACATGCATTCTTTATCAGCATACCTACAATGTGTTGCATTTTGTCACAAAACTGGAGACTCAGGGATGCCTACTAGATGTTTATGTGGCATGTGTGACTTCTCAGTTGTAATGGTCTGTTCTATACACACAAACATGTATATATATATATATATATATATATATATATATATATATATATATATATATATATATATATATATATATAGAGAGAGAGAGAGAGAGAGAGAGAGAGAGAGAGAGAGAGAAAGAGAGAGAGCGAGAGAGAGAGAGAGAGAGAGAAAGAGAGAGAGAGAGAGAGAGAGAGAGAGAGCGATAACTCAAATGGAATTGGCCATTGTTAACCATTGTATTGTGCATCCCACACACTTATTCTAAAATTATTTGAGCCAGTGACACATTTTTCTTTTCTTTGGATTACATTCATTTGATTCGTTTTATTACGGTACCAGCATCTTTTGTGCGAATGATTTTAGAACCAAATGCTAGTGATTACATTATTTTGCAGATCTTTTATTTGTGGGAAGATGCTGAATTGATAAAGAGGTTTAATTGTCTGTCAGTGTACCTTATGGCGCAGTTGCTTCATTTACTTCAAGCTCGAATCTCATTACCACTCCAATTCTCCAGGCTCCCCTCCATCTTGAGGTGGGCGCTTAATTAGTACAGTCCTGGCAATTCAAGCAAATACAGCACACTTTCTCTCCCTGTCCTCCTGACAAATCTAATAGACTATTGATTTTCCATCCTCAAAGAGATCAGGCTCCACTTTTACCATTCAATCATGATATTAGCTGTCCATTAACTTGAATTCCCTGCCCTGACAGCTTGTCGACACCTCAAGGGCTGCCCACTCAGCCAATCAACACCCAGCTAAAGCCTGCAATAATCTATTCCTCTGAGAATCTCAGCCAAGGCCATTGTTTCAGTCCTGGACATTTCTAATTTTGCATTCATTTCTCATCATGGCATTCATATACAAGCAGAGAAAAGCACTGCACTCCCATATATTTGTGTGCAGTTGTAGGAGGAAGAAAATATGCTAAGGAATCGGACTAAAAAAGTCCTTCACATTTCCATTCATCCTTCCCGTACAAGGTTGCATAATGCAACTTGCAGAGCACAATGCACATATATTAAGCTTTGCCAATTAAAGAAAGGGGCTTATTTGTTTTTGTATGGCTACAACAGCTTTCTAGAAAACATTGAAATGGCATGAGCTTTTCACTTGTTAAGTCTTCTTTTGATGTTTATATAATTATGACATAATTTTTGAGCTTTTGCCAGTTCAGCGGCACAAAGATCTCACTTACTTATTCAGAGGCCATGAAATGCCTACAATCTTCAAGCACATTTCTTATATTGTTTCAGCATTAAGGGTGTCCTTCCCTTTCAGCTGCTTCCTCTTCTCCGTGTGTAATGCATAGGACACTTCCCATTAAGTTGCATTACCTTCACCCTGCAGAATGCATAAGGTCTTTCCCTTTCAACTTCATTAGCTTTCCCTTGGATAATACATAGGGCATGCAGACAAGCAGACACTCGTGAATCCTACAGCACATGCGATTGAGCTCTTGCTCTACTTGGGATGCACATACAGCATCCCAGCCAGGCAGAACGGTTCAGGCTAAGAAAGACCCATTAGTAAGTGCCATAGTAGGAACATTTAGATGTTGCACGGTAGAAGCCCCACATATCACTTGTAGTTAGTTTTGACACACAATAGATACATTGTATAGCAACACGGAATGAGCAACGCATGCATTAATGTTGCTTTTGCAGAGGCTATAGATAGGGCAGTGTTTTGAGTGAGATGTGAGAAGGGAGCTGAAGAAGGTGGAAGATAGAGTCAGAAAGGTATTGTGGTAAAAGCGAGGCCAGCGGGTCGACATGGAAAGAGTATAGCCATATTGGATTTTAAAGCCTAGTACATGATGAGCAGAATGAAGGCCCTGATGTGGAGCTGAAGCTCTGTTTAGCTCAGTACCAAGACAAACCCCCTTTCCATCCCCCAACAGAGAAGCCGAGGTCAGAGAGACCTGCACTGCGTAGATAAGCACTTATTGCATTCAGCTACAGAGTTCACATGTAGTGGGGATTGAATGTTTGATGCGGAGAGAGCAGGTAGGGATGCAACCTTTAAAGAACACATTTATGAGAACAGGGCACAAGGTTTTGTGATGCCAACAGGCCAGGTGAAGATTTAGAGCACTACTGCCCTGGCCCAAGGAGCGGTCTTCCTATTTGAGTTACAAGCAGGTGCATAACCAAGGTGATTAAATCCATGAAATTGAAGCCCAGGAGTGGTGCCCTGGTAACACCATTACTGGGCACCTGGGGTCTGGAGGAGAAAATGGGGGGAGCTGTGTCTGGAATGCACCGTGATTTGGGATAGGAGGAGCAGAGGTGATGCCAATAATGTTAGTCCAAGGTCAGAGGAGCAGCTTGTGTGTGTCGTAGCGTCTGGTATAATCAGTGGGCCTGTTGTTTTAGACTTGCCAGTCTTACTTTGAAAGTGCCTGTTCAGAGGGATGCACATCACGTGACGGTTGAGATTCTTTAGTGTATCAATATACCTGTTAGCCAATCATGTAATAGGTTTCAATAGTGACAATGTAGTGGGCAACTTGTATAGAGGAATGGGCTTAGATAAGATGTGGCCAATTGGTCAAAGGCCTATAGGGGGATATTAGCATGTCCTATAGGTGGCAGCCAATGAGGGTGGTGGGATGACTTTGTAACCTATGTATGCTGATGTGTGATTTTCTGCTATATACCATGTAATTTCTTACCCGATGTAATTTCTTTCTATGGAACCGCCTGAGACTTTTGTGTTCAATAAACCTTGTTTTCCCTTGTAAAGCGGTGCAGTGGTCATTTAGCCTTCTTGGATTATTTTTATCATACAGGTTTTGGGTCATATCTCTCTACACTTTCGAAATTCAAATATTTAGCTCTTCTCTGCTATGTACATTGTGGGTTTTGAGCACATTGAGGCTCATTTAAAGATGCCCTCATACCCACAACTGCTTCCATGGCACTACATGTTCAAAACAGTAAAGTGCTCAGAGGCATAATAGTTGTATTTTTATATTGATAGTGAATGTTTGGGCCTTATGGGGCACTAAGTGCTTGCCATCCTGGGCACTCTTTCGAGTGCTAATAGTAATCGCCTTTCGAAATGTAAAATGTCCCATAATGACCATGAAGGGGAAATAGAGTGCCGCCATCTGGAGTGATCTGAAGGAGAAGTGGGTGGTAAGGTAAGGGGGTAAACAGGCTGTTGGCTGGACCAGTGGAAGGTGGGAGTGTGTGAGGAAAAAGGGTAGAGTGAGAGGAGGGGAGAAATGAAGGGGCATCAGGCAAATATGGGATGAGCAAAATGTCAGAGAGAATGTGGATGATAAATGATGGATTATGCTTTTGTAACAGGCCACTTGAGTGACCAGACACTCTCCACTAAGTTCTCAAATGCAAAAAAAAAGAATAGTTGGTGGTTTGGGGCTCCTGCTATATTGGTCAATCTATATGTGAGTGCCCTATCCCTCAGAGAATTATGCTATAATGAGTCACTGTCTTCAGAGGGCTGCTACCTCAGGAAATAGTTGTCTTACAGAAGAAGCTGTATGCAAATAAACTCCTCTTTCTTCTTTGTAACTGCTCTAGTGGCACTCTTATTTTGGGGGTAAAGGTGCTACTAGTGGACAGCTGAGATGTTTTCTGAACAGTTACCATAAACTGGTCCTCGTAACTGGAATCATTCTGCTTACAATAGTGTATTTGAACTGATCGGAAATAAGGGCATTACGATCAAAATGCAAACGCCAGGGGAAAAATGGTGTCAAAAGCTGAGTGGATTGATGTAGGAAATGTTTATTAATGAGGAAGAAATGTCAACATACTGTTGATAGTAAGAATGCAGAGGAATGGAACTGACAGAGTTTGTTTAGGAGTGTTAAAGGTTGATATGCTCTTTGATTTGATTCCCAACAGTTCTACAGTGGGCGTAGCACAGGATTACACCACCATCAAGGGTTCTCTAGCTGAGAACCACAAGTCTAATGTTGACTACTAGTGTTATTGTGGTGTAGGATAGACATGATGTGATTTTGTGAGACCACAATATGAACCAGGAACAGAAAAGCTACTCAGAGTGCACTTCAATTAAAATTGGATTATGATATTTCACACTGAGTGTTTCAATTACGTTCTTATCAAAACAGTTCTTACAAGTAAGGTACAGGTTGCATACCCTCCCTCAGCTTAAGGGGAGCAATTTACAAAGGGATAGTTGGGAAATCAATACTATTTCAGTATAGAGGAGTCTGTGGAATCTGTGTGGATGCCCTGTACATCTCTTTGTTGGCCTGTGTAGTCTTAATGTATGCATAGTCTCAGTGTCCTCTCACCAAAGCAGGGATAATATTAGGCATGTTGGTATGAGCCAAGGTATATTCCACTCATGATTTACACCCAGTCTAACATGTTGAGCTTCACAAAGTCTCACAGGACCTAACTACCCTTGTGATTCCAGAAGTTGTATTTTGTTATTGATGCATGTTCTTAATCTTTGCATCATCAGATACCCTACTATAATTATAATTGTTCTTTTATAAGGTACTTAATACTATAGAGTGGTTTCTCAGGATTCAAACCAGTGTTGTGCTGCATTGTCTTGCTTCCAAGACAAACATGGTGCCCCTGAGCTTTTCTTCCTCCCCAGTGGATGATGATATACGACGCTTGAAGCAGGCATGCAATGCAGTCTATTTCTGGGATTATATTTATATCTTATTTTCATTCATATCAAGGATGACCATGTGACTGTTTTGGTAAGAGTGTTTAACATACAGCGCAACAGCATTGTTTTGGGCGTAAACAGAAAAACATCTAATTATTTTGGATGATTATAGATTTATTGAGGGACATGATCACAGTGCAGAGAGTCAAAGCAAAAAGGAGCATACTGCAAGCCAGTACATGGGCAAAATAAGAGGAAATGCTATTATATGTTGGCTTATACAATTGATAAACTTTGTTTATAAACACATTTGTAACTGTGATAGAAACTATTAGGAGTCTACTTAAGAAGGGGGCAACATTTTGTTGGGGAAGGGTAATTTGACTAGCCTCTATGTAATAAAGAAACTCTTATTGAAAGCCCCCACATTACTGCTCCTACTTGTGATTCAGGCTCTTTTAGCCTTGGAGTGATTCTCTCCCAAAATAATGAACAATCTCAACACAATGTAGCCTTTGCTTGAAGAGTTTTAAAGAAGGCAGATTATATTTACTCTGTCCTTGAATGTTAGGAATAAGGTTGAATGTAGACTGGGGAGGGTTAAAGACTGTGGGCCTGATTCATGGTAGCGTTTTATAATGGTGCAATCCCATTGGAAAAGATCCAGGAATCAGGCTCACATGTATCTGTTGACAACGAATTTGAAAAATGCACTGAACTTCCAATTACAATTTAGAACTCTTTATGAAATTGATGACTTGAAGCTTCATTTAATCACATATATCAAAATAGCTCTCAATGTTGCCAGCAAGCATTCACAACTGCCTTCATGTAACCTAACTAGTCACAGTACATGTCCCACCCAAAGGTATCCATCTCACTAACAGTGAACTATATGTGTGAAAGTAGGGAATTCCAGAGAACATCAACACTGAAGGACACAGTTTTGAGCATTAAGCAGTTATTTTTGTTCATGTTTTCATCGTAATAGAAGTCAATGCTTGTATTCAGAATACATTCTCACCCTTTATTAATCTCACCAGTGAAGCTGCCATTGGGCTCAAAATATATTGATTATTGTAATGTTTTGTAGAGCCTGTATCATTTATTTCAAAGCTGTCATTGGGGGAGACCTCAATTTCATAGAGCAACTTATAACGTAATGTTCAGTGATAGGTTTAACTCTCAGAGCTGTGGTACAGCATTAACTGTTGCAAAATGAACAGGGCAAGTGGAGGAAAGCATCACATTGAGATGACAGACAAAGTCACAGAGACATACAAAACATCCAACACAATATGATTCTGAAAGCAAGACATTTCAATGTTATTAGATTTTTGGATCAACTATGATAAAGTCTAAGCATCAACATCTTGTGTTGTGATCAGTTTGCATATATTGTGTTAGCCAAGGGTTGAATAGAGTTTAAGCTGTAATGCTGTAATGTTTTCCAAAGGCTTCATTCCATCTCTGTGGTGGCATACCATGAAAGCTCACAAATAAGCAAAAACATGACTTTGCTAGCCTGATCAGAAATCATCTTTATTTTGAATTTATAGCTATATATACAGCAATTCAACACAACACAATGTATGCAATTCTTCTAGATTGGGAATGATAACTTTAAATCGAGGTGCCCTCTT
Organism: Ambystoma mexicanum; assembly: GCF_040938575.1. NCBI lineage: Eukaryota > Metazoa > Chordata > Amphibia > Caudata > Ambystomatidae > Ambystoma > Ambystoma mexicanum. The sequence goes on from NC_090932.1 coordinate 952,289,054, forward strand.
GAGGTCATATATGTTGGCAGCTATAATGCCATTGCTGATGCCATCTGAGATCTCATCTATGTGCTCTTCATGGGCTGACTAACAAGGGTCCTCTGAGTAAAGTTTGTTGTTACTGCCAACACTCAACACATTTCTTGGGTTCTGTTGCCGTAAATTGGTTCTCTTTAACAGTGTCTCAATTGGCGTTTTTTTCCCACAGGATTTCAAGATTTGGATTATGCTATATCTTACAACACCTGTAGTAGTAAATACTCATGACACAATGGCTATGGATATAGTAAATGAATTAAATCCTGTATAATGTATATCTCCTACATTCCCTTCAGATTTGTAATATAATTCTGCCTTCTGAAGCAATCGACAGGATACAATATTGACTATTCGGCTGGATATCTGCGATTGTGCCCTGTTCCCCTGACTGTCTCTGTAGATTTGTAATGAGGAATGAGGATGTGTTGGTGGATAAGCAGTGAGTGTGGGATGAGCCTCGTCCATTGTATCGGCAAAATGAATAGCTGCTAAGACTTGCGTCACCTTTACTGAACTGAATGCATGTAAATATCTGAGGAATTAATAAACTCATTTTCAGTTTCAACATGGGCATTTTGTCAGAATTGATTATGCCATACTATTGGCACAGCATGCAGTGGCAAGCAACTTATCAGTAGAGCTCAACAAGCCTTTAAAGACAGGTGTTAGGATATGATGTTGTGGTTGTAAGCAACATTTGCAAATAGAAGTCGTTATTGACCTATTATAAACCAAGAGGAATGCTTGGAAAGCAAACATTCTGCCTTCAGTGGTAGCCTAATAGATGACATTGTATACACTTGTTATTTCATCACAAATTGCTAAGAGCCTTATAAACCTCAAGGGGGGGTCATTATCACTTAGGATAATGCCCTTCCCCACATCATTTCCTGGACGTTTCCCCAGGCAATCGGTCCTGGGCCGCAAATCACACTCATTATCATTAATACTTGCAGACTGAGGAAGTGGTAAAGTGCCTAATTAACAGAATAGACTGCAAGAACAATTGACTGCCCTCTTGCATATTATTCGATAAGTCGAAAAAGTCAAGACTCTACTTTCCCACATAATGGAATCGTCGTTTTCGAAAAATGTCCTTTATAACATTAGTCTATGCAGCGGTCTTCATGATCAAACAATTTGAACGCTCCAAAACAGAATACACTGTTGGTAAGGGTGAAATACACAAATGGGTCAATAGTGAAACAATAAGGGTGCTGAATGGAATGTCTTAAAGTGGCTTTTGTGAATGATGTGAGGGCTCTCATGAGAGTGTTATCGGAAAGAGCTGCAGTGACTTTTTCTGATAACTCAACCTGAGATCAAAGTAAGTGACACCAGTTCATTGCAGGCCTACTCATAAAGATGTGATGCAAGTATCATGTAGTCAGATTAAAAGCACCGAATTTTGTCCCAAATATTTGACTTTCATGTGTGTCAGATACCTTTTAAAAAAAGCTATTTACCAGTTTCCTGATTAAGTATTAGGAAGCTGGATTTGGTGTTGCATTTCACAAATATTCTGGCTCCTAAGGAAGGATTTAGCGAGACACTGTTTATTTGCTTTCTCCCCGAGTATCAGAGGAAAGAGTCTCAGGGCCTGATTTGCTTACATGCTTTAACATGGGAAAGCCCAATTGAAAACATTTCTGTATATGAGGCCCTTCGTATTAACACGTGAAGAAAGTCATTGGTGCAGCATGTGTGTAGCACGATGATTGATGGCATTCACCTCCAGTTCAGAGACATGCACTGTGGGTATGATTTGCCTTATATGTGCAACAAAGAAGTAAAACACACAGCACATTTTTGTGCTGGTTCATTGTTCAATATATAATTAACCTTCATCTGCAGGGCCGTATTAGATTTGCACAGCATGTGACCAGTTATCTCTACATGCGAATATAATGGAGCATGAATAATACATAACACATCATGTTTCTATGTTGTCCTTAAAAAGATGATAGGTATGAATGCACAAGGTGTGTCATCATCACTTTTTAATATAGTGTGATTTATGTGTTTGAGAAGTCTCCAAAAGATACACAAGGTTTTCTTTCTTACACTATTTCTTTGAGTAAACTCAAAAATGATGACCACACACTTCATCCTATTGTGAGATGACAGGAATTTATGGAGGAATCAGCAACTTTTGGAATGCCATTAAAACCAGTTATCTCAATATATAACACCAAGGCTAAAAAGTAAGAGCACTGGAAAACAATATTTTACATCGAATCTTGGCTATTAATTTAAAATCCTATTTGGGTACATACTAGCATGGCAGTGCAGTTTCAAGGAAGCAACTGAGGCATAGTGTGTCTGAAATGAAAGCATGGAATTGTATTGGCAATGCACCAAACTGTTCAGCATAAGTATCGGAGACACCAAAATATACCCCGAGTTTTATTTATAGCTTTTGGTGGACACTAAAGGTTTTATATTCTATGCACTGTGTGGTAGTGTGTTATAAGATTATGTCATAGTAGATAACTTGTGCGGTACTTTTGCTAAGGCTGTGCGAAGTTGCAGGATTTATCCTGTGCAGACATTTTGAAGTTTACCACAAAACTTTGAAAACTTTGCTAAATTGCAATGTTTTTTCCATGCATCATAACATACCCGCAAATAAGGTTTTGTAGACATGTAAGTACACATATTGCGCTATTGGCATGAGAACACTGCCTTTTGTTCCTACCGCATACAAGTGCAACTGAAAAGCAAAACATATACTCATTGAACCAAGGAAGCGGACGGGCAGAAATATGATATGATATTGACTCAGACAAGAAAGCTATACAGTAAATAAAATGCACTTCCTCTTTTTTTCTCCTATGACTTTGATGGGATTGATGTTTGGCTGAAAGAAGCTGGATGCATCCTTTAGTCTGCTGTCTGATTATCACACATTTTTTTTCATATTAAACGCACAATTAATAACCACTTTCGTTAGAAAAAATTAGGTCTTTTTTTGGTGAACTGTGTTTACTGTTTACGGGAGGGAAGGACATATGCAAATGGGATTTAAATGTTGTTTTACATGTATTATTGTCTTCATAATTTATCTTAGCTGTAATAACTTCAGCAAATGTGGTTATGCACCCCCCATTTTCCGCTAAATGCACTTTAGCTAGTAATCAATTTTTTCTAATTAATTTATGGTTTGTTTTAACATGATCTGATTCATCACAACCCAATATTTGAAATTCGGAATGTCAAGAGAGGACAATCTGGAGTTAGAGAATTTCAAGTGATTTGTTCAAATGAATTGGATCATAGTAACTCTGGCTTAACTAAAGATCGTTCACTGAATTGCAATGGGTTTCTTATGATATATCTTGGACAGAACTCTCTAGATATTATACAAGACGGAGGCCAATTGACATGGCCCATACCCATCTGCCTAGTAACGATCCAGGTTACCCTGGGCATAGCCTTCAAACATGGACAGTGGCCATGTCAACTGTCTGTGTCATCCCAATTAGGCAAAGAAGACCGTAGTATTTCCTACTGATGCCCAAATCCCCCGTTACTATTTAATTATCACATCCCACCGGGCACAGGCACTGTCCCTGTTGCACCAACAGAACTTGGGTCATTAATCATTGGTCCATGTTCACAGTTCCCCTCATGTCCTTTGCATGATACTTCCCCTGGGAAATTCCTGTATAATTAAAACCGAGGTCACATTGATGCCGACTTCTATCACTGTTGTATTCGTTCCTGGTAATTACACACATTGGCCCTCATTAGGACCTTGGCGGAGGACGATGGCGCTATTTGCACCATGGTCCATGGCGCTAAGCTGCCAACTCCGCCATGGGGGTTGGCGGACTTACCGCCCCATTCCGAGGTTGGCGGGGCGGTAAGTCACCAATCCCCATTTACCCTTCCCCATTCCCATTTCTGGCCCCATAGGGCATAATGGGAGTGGGGAAGGCGTTAATTACGCCACCGTAAATTACGGTGGCGTAATTAACAACAAGGTCCCTTAGCGCCATGGATTTTAACACCTGCTAAAAGCAGGCGTTAAAATCACCATGGCGCTAGGGGAACTCGTACTCAGGCGGTAAGGTGCGCCATGGTTTACGCCGGCGTAAACCCCTTACCGCCTGGGTCCTAATGAGGCCCATTGTGATACATTGTTTGCTTGTTATGTCTTTCTCCTTCTGTTTTATCTTTTTCAGTTGGCCACTCCTGACCTGTTCGTTTAGTGCCAAGATGCCCTTGCGGTGTATGCTGTGATATATACATTGGTATAACATAACTCAACATAACATGGTAATGGGAAAACAACTAACAATGTAAAAGTCTATCCCACCCCCACAACCACTCTCCAATGACACTGTCTTCCTTTCTCGGTAACCCCACATCTGCCCCACTCTGAATAAATCTGTCCTGGCACTCTCTTATTACCTCCTTCAATTTTTCATACGCATCTTGCATAGTTCCTGTGGAGGGCCCAGGGGGGGTCACTCAAGATCCCTGTGACAAGACAAATAGGTTCTGCCATGAAATTAGCTCTTCAGTCCACACCAAACTCACCAGCTAAACATGTGGTCCCCTTTCCTCCTCCCCACTTTAACCCTAATGTGAAACTCACCTTTTCCTTCATTCCTCCAAATCTCATTCTGATTAAACTCGTTTTTTTCCGGTTTTCTGTGGTATTCCCAAATTAAGCACTTGTACTGAGCAAAAAATAAATAAAAAAAATTTAAAAAAAATGGGATTTTCATTTCTGAAAAGCTGCAATGCGCAGTAAGAGATATGTGAAAGGTTTTTTGGACCTTGGCCATCCAGTTCTCTGTACATTTTTAAAAAAAAAAAAAAACTCTACTGGGGGTTTCACACAAAACTGAAAATGTGAATATCTGTGATGCATTGTGCCATCTTGTGTATTATTTGGTTAAAAAATGCATCCAGCATGTTTTGAGCAATGGGAGTTCAGTGGAAGCACCCATTCTAGTTAGGAACATGAATGGGAGCAGGCCAAAAACAGTATGTGTGTGTTTTCTTAGTAACGTTTGAACTGTTTAGAGGGGCCCGTCACAGCAATTTCTTTCCTAAAAAGGTCATCAAAATCGATCATGTGATTCAAATGTTATGAGCAATTGAATGTTTGGAAACGTCATCGCAAATTTTCGTTTTATATCAACCTTAATCGGCGACCATGGCCCTAGAAGATAAATGTCTATAATTGTTTATATATGTAAGCTAAATATTGTTGATATTTGTGTTAGATGTAAGCCAGCTATGTGCAACGTTGTGTGACAAGGGACAATAAACATTGCGAAACATGATGACATTGCACAATAGAGACATAGCTGTATGTATTCCGTTATTTTTAATCACCACCAAAAAAGTGTTGACTGCCTCTTTTATTAATTAAATATGTTTCCTGTAATCTTACATCTGCATTCTGGGAAACTGTTTCTGGATCTGCATGGCTGCACACAGTCTTTGCCCGTTGTGAGTAACAGCCAACAGCAGTCACAGAATGATTGTCTGGTTGAGCAGAGATAGAAGGCATCCGGCAATGTGGCCCCTGAGAGAGTCCTTTTCTGAAATGACTTTTGGCCTCATTACGAGGTTGGAGGCAGCCATGGCGCTATTAGCGCCATGGCTGCCTCCAAACTCGTTCCGACTCCGGCCTGGTGAATGGAGCAATTACCGGTCCATTCCAAGGACGGCGGGTCCGGTAATTCCCCATTCACCAGCGCCATTCCCCATTCCCATTTGAGCCCCCTTAGGGCTCAATGGGAATGGGGAATGCGCTAATACCGGTACCGCAAATTGCGGTACCATTATTAGCTCCACAGTCCCTTTGCGGGTCCCGTCCTTAACGCCTGGAAAAACAGGCGTTAAGGGAGTACCCGCAAAGGGAACTCGTAGTAGGGCGGTAAGGGATTACTGGTACCGGTGCCCTTACCGGTGCTGGTAATCCCTTACCACCCACCTCGTAATGAGGCCCTTTGTCTCTGTGGATCCCCAATGTGTTGCATAAGACAGGCCTTTCCTATACACACCCCATCAAGTGCAGATTTTTATTTCTTGCAAAAGATGCCCATATGGGGCAAAATGTGAATGGTCTGCCAGATGCTTAGTAACTATTGTTGCTATTTTAACAGAATTCTGAGTTTTATAATTATTATTCTTTTTTGTGTGTTTCCACCTGGACAAAATGCATGTCATTAGTGATGTCCATCAAGGGACTGACTTGGTAACTCTCCAACTTGGCAGAATGTGGCAACAGATTCTCGAAAATAAAAGACATTCCTAATTGTACTATTGCATATTCAGTCAAATATTTGTCACCAGATACTCTTTTTAAGTGGTAAATTCACTGACAATATGCATTCGGTGTAATTGTTGCACATACTTGATATGCCGGTGTGCCGACACTGCAAAAAAAAATATTCATGACATTCAAACAGGTATTTGTAAATAAAGCCATCTGACATGTTGTCTAGGTTTTCCAAAAATAAACTTTCCCATGCAAATGTCTTTATGGGTCATGGTGTCACTATCAAGGGTTAATGGCACCCATGAATGCGATTGTATCAATTACCACCCTAGCGTGCTGTCCAGGTTGTCAACAGCTTTTTTCTTTCAAAGTTGTTAAAAATGTGCAAGAGAAAATGGCCCCCGTGGAAAAAATGGAAATGAGAACTACTCAACGTCCCTTCTCTCTTTCCATGGCAGTCATTGGTAAAGGGCCAGGGCTGATTTAGAGCGGAGGCTGTGTCACAAAAGTGGATCTTTCTAGGGTATTGTGGTGCTGGTTTGGGAAGGCAGATGAAGGAGCATGGGAATTGGAGAGGGGATATAGAGGGATGGTGTGCGCCTTGGGAAGTTAGGTGAAAGGGAACATTTCAGCATCTGTGGTGTTGGTCAGATCTGGGTCTAGAAAGGCAGGCAAGATCATGAGATGCAGTCCATCTTTCAAGACCTCTGATTGGCTGAGATACCATCTGACATCAGGACATGGGTGCTAAATGCCATTAGGGTTTATCTAATCTTTTATTTTGTATCATCCCACCCTTTGCTTTGTTCAGGAAAGAAAGGAAAGGAGAAGGAAGGAAGGAAAGGAAAGGGAAGGGAAGGGAAGGATGGGAGGAAGGAAGGATGGAAGGAAGGAAGGAAGGAAGGAAGGAAAGAAGGAAGGAAGGAAGGAGGGAGGGAGGGAGGGAGGGAGGGAGGGAGGGAGGGAGGGAGGGAGGGAGGGAGGGAAGGAAGGAAGGAAGGAAGGAAGGAAGGAAGGAAGGAAGGAAGGAAGGAAGGAAGGAAGGAAGGAAGGAAGGAAGGAAGGAAGGAAGGAAGGAAGGAAGGAAGGAAGGAAGGAAGGAAGGAAGGAAGGAAGGAAGGAAGGAAGGAAGGAAGGAAGGAAGGAAGGAAGGAAGGAAGGAAGGAAGGAAGGAAGGAAGGAGGGAGGGAGGGAGGGAGGGAGGGAGGGAGGGAGGGAGGGAGGGAGGGGATGCAGGGAAGGAGAGGGACGCAGGGAAGGAGGACGGAAGTAAGGATAAAATAAGTTGTCAACCAAGGTACAGAAAATAATGATTCAAAGAAGGAAAGATACATGAAGATAGAAAGGGGAAAGGCTGCCACCCCCTAGGGCCATTGGATAGGATTCCGGTTTAGGGTTTATTAGTATTACACTACAGTCTGGCTTAGGGAGATATTTAATAACTGATGTGGTGTGTTAATATAATTGAATAGTTTTAAAAGGATGGCTTAGCTTCATCTCTCTGCCACACAAAATAAATATTTCAGTATGTTTGAATGAGCTGTTTACTTTACTTGTTTCTCCACTAACTCTGCTCTCTAAAATAAAGAAACATCATGTTTTGAGAGTTGGTGAGAACTCTTTCAATTTATTGCGTTTCTTTATGGTCTTGTAAAAAGCACTTTTATGGAATGCAAATTAGCACTTGGATTGCATTATAGACCTCCGTTCAGCCAATCAGAATGCAGTCTAAAATCTTTGGTATGGACCTCAATCAAAACATTCTGACTTAAGCAGATACATGAAAATCAAGTCAGAAACACCTGCCTTCAGCTGTGTTGAGGGAGCAACTAGCATGGGCAGCTCAATTCCCCAAACTAAACAAAAGCATGGAAACATAACGGGCCTGATTAGCAAAAGCGTGTTTCACATGTGTATTGCTACACGTCCATGTTTATTAAATTAACATTACTAGTTACTTCTGTGAGCTCGTTTTCCCCCAACAATTAAAATACTTCCCTCATTAGTTTTATAACTGCATGTGCTAATAGGCTTACCCATCCCAAGCACAGACATCATGGGCCTCATTACGACCTCGACAGTAGCCATGCCGCTATTGGCAGCATGGCTGCCGCCGAAATCGCGTCCGCGTCCGGGTTCCCAGAATGGGGAATTACCGGGCCATTCTGAGTTCGGAGGGCCCGGTAATTCCTCCCTCCAGGAATCCAGGCCCAGACCTTCACCATTCCCATTTCAGCCCCCATAGGGCTTAATGGGAATGGGAGAGGGAGCAAACAACGGGCTGATTACGAGTGGCCCGTTATTTGCTCCGTCTTCACCTCGCGGGACCCGGTAAGGACGCCTGGTAAAACCACGAGGGGGCTTCGTAATGTGGCGGAAAGGGTTTAACGGGTCCGCCTCTTTTTGCGGAGCCCGTTAACCCGTTCCGCCAGGGTCGTAATGAGGCCCTATGACTTGGGATAGTGACCTGTCCCCAAAATATATCGTTGGGCTTCTCAACAGATAATCTTTTGGTAGCTCAACATTATCCTCCGATAATGACCACCCCCCTCTTTCCACAAAGTCTGAATTGTGTTCTTCACAGGCATTTAAGATTTCATTGACATTAAAGGCTTTTTTAGGATAAAATGTATTAAAGTTTTGACTCTGTGTGAGTTGATTGTCTCGGGTGAGAAAATCATGCGCTTAGAGAACTGCCAAGGTCGAAGGCACGTGTGAGATCACTGTAGATGCTTGACAATTATTTATTTATATCTAAATTCTACAAAAAGATCTGCTCATCACCAACTTGGATAGTGGTAAATTTTAGTTTTAGTTTTGGCTAAAAGTGCCATCTATAAGCCAAAATCGATTGCTTCAGAGTACATCTAGGGAGGAATGGCATATTAGGAAAGACACAAAGCTTTTCGGTGTTTTTTTAGTTATGTACTACCAGTTGACATCCCATAGCACTGTTTATCCCTATGGCTATTTCCGCCCACTTCCTGACCGTCCCAAACCAAAACACATTCTCCTGGTATCTCTTTGAGATAACCTTATATATGTATTTATTTATTTATTAACATTTATAGAGTGCGCATCAGCCCTTAGGCATTGTGGCGTTGTTCAAACCTTGCCATCAAACGTTGTTCTCAAAGTGACTAACAGTGTTATTTCAAAGCAGTCTTCTGAGAGTTAAGACATAATTGGACCTGCAAACGTGCTAATTGTGTAATAAAATGTCTTCACCAGGTCTGCCTTCAGCCCCTCGATTTATAAGTAATATGCACGTCCTTCACTGAAATTCTGTTGCTTATTAGTTCTAGTCATATGACAGGCAATGCTATCATACACCCAGGTACTCGCACCATTTTGCAGCTGATACCATCTATGGGCAGTTACTGCCACTCCAGCAGTGCCTGGCAAATGCTTTTACTATTCCTACACAAAAGCGGAAACGGTTTCCATGGCCATTGCTTCTTCTCATAGCAACGACAGGCAGCGACTTAGGAATTGTTGGAAAGTTCCAATAGAACTCTACGTTATGCGGACTCTGTCCTGCTGGAGTGAGCTGCTGCGCCACAACCGCAACTTACTCCTTGATAGGTTTGCTAAGCACAGGAAATTAATCTGTACAGGTCCAACCCACATCTCCACAGCAGATCTGCAGATGGCATGTGCTTCCTGGTGACTGGATTGGAAGCGGACATACTTCAGACTCTGGGCAGGAAACATTGCTTAGCAGGCAAAGCAGAGCCGTGCCTCAAACAATGATCAGTGATGCAGTTGCACAGTTGCCAGACCTGATATCGGATCATAGTCGGATATTGGTCACAGCTAATGAACACTTGCCGTGTCCTAATACATATGTGGGTACAGGGCCATGGCAAAGTGTCTACAAGGAATGCCTGAACGCAGGCAGTCCTGTGAGCTAAATATGAGGCTATAGGTGAGATATACAGACACTCCAGTTAGAGACTTCAGGAAGTATATACACAGTACACGAATTGGGATAGAACGATTCCATAGCTGGATTTTCCACCCTGGGAGTATTCAGTGAATATTTTCCATCGCATTTTGCCGCAAATGTATGCGGGGGTGGGTTAGGGTAATAATTAAGGTACGGGACTCTTGGGTTGTAAGTGGGTTTCCTTCATATACATTTGCAGTAAAATGCCCTGAAACACTTGTATATAGCCGCATTATAAATGCCATATCATATCAGATCATAAAAAAAAAAACGATGAATTCTCCCACGATAAATAATTATCGATGGAATCGCAAAGGACCCCAAGAATCCACTAAAATCTCGTCCAGGCATTTGCGGTACCTCCCACCTTGAAACGTAGAAACATAAATGTGGTATTTTGTAATTGGCTTGTAAAGTGACATGCAAGTGGCTCCAATATAACTCGCAATGCTGCCTTACCAGCAGAGGGAAAATAGTGCTCATTTTAAGAAGTCTACATTTTATTTTCCATTGACCGGACCTGCACTTACACAGTTGTCACCTCTTATTACAGATGCACAAACAAAATGCAACACGCATTGTTCCTTTAAACAGGATAAATCAGATTGCAGATCCATTGCAGAGGGCCAGAATGCTTGTGGAGGTCAAGAAGGAATCAAGAAGTTGAAAATATGTGGGTCTTGAAGATGGCACAGCTTCAATGACGGTGCTTTCGGGCATCGTTCAATGCACTGCGTGGACGGCATTCATGTCTCATTGATGATGTGGAAGGTACAGTGACAGCTAATATTCTACAGACTCTGTATATTACCTCATGCAAAATGCCATTCAATACTATAAGTTATTTACCACAACTGTCCGATATTCTGACTCTTCAATAAATCTTTCAAAATGATCCTTTAAACTGTATTGCTTACTATTTCAGGATCTCAGAATCTGTAATAACTTTGTGTCCAATTAGGCTTGTAATGGCAGGCATTAATTCATATAATCTAACTGAGATGGCGTATGCAGTTATTTTGGTTATCTGATCTAGGGTAGGAATAGCTATCACAAGCAGTGGCAAAACACTTCTCAGAAGGACATTCTTGAAGGATGCTCCTCTAGAACATTCAATGCTGTGCATAGTACCATCCCGTGTTAGTGCCCCTGTACAGGGGTGGGCTTAGGTGGTAACGGCTCACCAGCCTGACCAAAGTGCAGGGACCTCAGGTAGCGCTCACGGCCTTTAACACGAAAGCCAGTCGTTCTACTGGGTCATTCATGCTGTTAGCAAGCTGGGGCATCCAACGCGATGCTAGAAGTGTGTTTTCTTGAAGAAGCAGCACCCCATTTTTCGTGTGTGCCCATTTCCTTTAAAGAAAAACTGAAAAAGAAAATGGCCTTCATAAAGCAAGTTGATTTACTATTGCCATTTCTGAGAAGACAGAGGCCATTTCGAGGAGGAAGGAGCCACAGAATGGAGTGACAACAGGTAATATGGGGTGATGATGGTGAGGGGGGGGCTGATTAGGATATGTAGACTTGGTGGTTGGGAGGAGAGGGACGGGGGAAAATACTAGATTCAGGGTACCTGCCAAATGAAGATAAAAAATGGCCGACCCGAGCTGTGGGGGGCAGGGGGCAGCTGAGCTGGCCAGCATAAAAGGCAGGGTTATACTGAAAGATGTGGCACACATTTCCCCGAAGCCTGATTGCGTGATTCTTGTCTCCTGGATTCTAACATGGTGTTTGTTAGAGACTTTATGAAGATGGACGACATTGATTCAGGAAATTCAGGAAGTACATAGAATAATGCAACGCTATTTTCATATCTTTATCTGAACTGCATTACACATGTGTATATTTTTAGGGACAGGAGGAGTAGTGAGTCGCCAGGATTTAAACCCAGGCATTTAGGCTATGAGTGCATTTATTTAGGTACCAGCTCAGATCTTAGTCGTCTATTTGATAGGATTTGCAAGAAAACCGGGATAAAAACAAAAAGACTCATCAGCACATCTCCTCCTGAATGTGAGTTTGCCGGCTGACGTTTCGCCTTTCATTGTGATGTTTCTCCATTCACTGTTTGCTATTCCAAGCAACTCTCCTGCGAGCAATGTGTTTTGGTTCCTGGCATTTAGTGGTATTATTAATGAACAGAAACAGATCATAGAGTCAAGGAATTGGCAGAGTCTGTAAGCAGGGACAAGCGGTCCGGGCCTGACATGTATGCGAGTGAGGCTTTCATCCTCTGACACATCCTTGTAATCGGGCAGCCGAGAGAACCGCTTAGCTGTCAGTCTTTCCTTCGACCTTGCTGCCTCTTCTGATGCCTGCGTTAATTGTCTGGGTTCAGAGAACTGCAGTCCTGTGCAGTTGTGTTTCTCTTTATTGCTGTCAAACAGTACCACTTAAAACCTGACACCATTTTAGTAAAGGATTATCATAATTATAATTATTATAATAGTTTTTTTATACTGCACTTAATACCAGGAACCATTGTTAATAACAGGGGACCAGTTTCTAAACGCAATCCAGGGATTCGACCATGTGTTCCTATGCATTCTCCTGCTTCCAAGACAAACGCGTTGCCCCTGAGCTATCCTCATGGACTACATAGGATAATATATTGGGCCTCATCACGAGTTGGGCTAATAGCGTTACCACCAAACCCCGGGCGCTATTTGCGCTGTATCCTGGGTTTGGCGGAACAGTAATTCCCCATTTCCCATTGGGCCCATTCAGGAATTCCCCATTGGACCCAATGGGGAATTTTCAGCGCAATTACTGCCGGCGGTATTAGCGCACAGTAATTGTGCCAAAAATTGGTAAATTCCCAGTGCATTTGTATTTATAAGGTTTGTATAACACTTTAATCCAAAACTTTAATCCATTTACCCCCAGCCTAATGCTGGGGGTAAATGCAGCCAAACCTGTGATTTGACGGACCCTTAAATGCGGCAGTAATACATATAAGGGTTACCTCCAAACTCGTGATGAGGCTGATAATGTGAAATACCAATTTTACAACTCGATTGTAAGACTCCCAAAAGCTTATGTATTCTGTAACACGACTTGTCCAGTATAGTGGATCTCGGCAATGCTAGGTCTCATTTTGTATAAAGCAGCACAACCCAACCTCCATTAGAAAGTTACAAGCACTTGCTAGTTATTTAGTGTAAGGGCTAGGATTTATATCTTTCCACCAGTTAATTTATTGTCCACTTATCTTATTTTTGTTAATTTATTCTATTTTTATTTATTTGCATTTTTGAAGCAATCACATAGCCCATGGCATCGAGGCGCTGTTAGAGGAATTGTTTGATTTTAGTTGCATAGTTGTCTGTCTTAGTTGCATATTTATAACATGCTTAAATACCCATAGGTTTCTAAGCGCAGGCCCAGGGATCGAACCTGTGTTACTTCGTGTCGTTTTGCCAACAAGGCGAGCACGTTGCTGCTGAGCTATACTCCCGGGACAGCTATCCTCCCGGGACAATCTTATTGCACAACCCCCTTTTCATTGAAAAGTAATTAATCTACTTTAGGGTGTTTTATTTACTTATTTATTTGAATGCTAATGTAAGCACATACACATGTAAATGTGATGGATGCCATGTGTGACTGTCTATGTGGTTCGCGTGGGCGGCTGAACAAATATGAAGCAAACCTTTAGTATACTTTATTTTTGGGTGCGTTGTGAGTCCCTCAACATTTTTGAATTTTTTGGGTGATTTGAGCAAAAAGATTCACCAAATTCGAGGTTCAAGGCAGAAAGTGCACAAAGAAGGTTGGCAGGGCCCTAAACATGACTGAGTGTCCAAGTGGGTCTGCAAGGTACGTTCCAGGCAGTGGGGCACGATAAGGATGTGCCAATTCCATCTAGAGTGCACTAGAAGTAGAAACAATATACGGCCCGATTCACAGAAGTGTATTAAAACGGTGGAATCCAATTAGAAAAAGCTCTGTGAATCAGACTCATAATGTTCTATTCCTGGAATACTCTAGAAATTGAAGAAAATAATTGTGTTCTTCTAGCATGAACAATCCTTCTTGTCAGCTAAAAATAGAAACTTGTTAAAATTATTCGTTTTTTAAAATATATTTGTACACCCACCCACATTTGAAATGGAGTGGCATGTCCACACGGGTCATCTAAGATGAAAGAGGTGGGTGGCATGGCTACGGGGTGTACAGCGAGCCATACGGAGGATCTGCATTTTTGTCAGGATCAGAGCCATGTACGAATATTCACAGATCACCTGGTTTTTGCCGCTTTGTCAAAGGCAGCAAAGTTAAAGGGGATTCCAAAAACGTGCATTTTCCTATTCATTCTCCACCTAGGCCTGAACTGTTCAACAGATTTACACCAAACCTTTGTGAGGAACAGGCGTCTGGTCTCAAAAGCATGCCTTTTTAAATTTGGTGAGACTTGGTGCAGCTTTTTTTCTTCTTAAATAACCTCAAAAGTGTCCACATATATACTGCTGATGGCTGGTCTAACCGGCAAAATCCACATACGAATACAAATGTATCCCTTTTTGGCCACCATATTTACAACTTGGGGCTGGGCCAAATATTACCTTTCTGGGGAACTCAGGACATAGCTCCATTGACACTGTAACGAGATTGGCTCTCTAAAAGACCGTCAAATCTGTGTAGTTGCTAGGTGGTAAGCTATCATCATGGGCCCTCGATTGTGGTCCCATAGGGAGCATTGCAGAGGGTACAATGTGAACCATAAATTCATCTTGAAAAGCACTGCTCAGCAGAGGAAGCCGTACACATTGGCCAGTGGCTGATTAGAGGAAACGCAGGGCATTGACCATGACCATATCCATCTGGGGAGGCTAGAGCAGCCTCAAAGGCGGCCTTGGGCCAGAGTGGCCTATTCCCATGACTGCCATGCCTTGTGCAATTGGAGAGCGAGTGGAACTTTTGGTTTTAGTGACATTCAGTCAGTTCCCCTGACACACAAGGGCACCTTACCATGTAAGATAAGTACCTCACAAGCCATCCAACATGCCTCATGTCTAGGTAGGAAGCATGCGTGACCCCACAGAACCTTCAAATTGTTTTGATTGCTCGAAAACTGGATGTTTTTTTGCTTCGCTCTTGGCCTGACTGCACAGTAAAGGTAGCTGGGAAAATGGAACCTAGGCCAAGGACAGTGTATCCTATGGCACACAAACCCAAACCCCCTTTGCTTGGGCGGTAATGAGACACCTCCAGAGCCATGTACTGTGTACACCTAGACGTTGAGGCAGGGTTGTGTTTCCCTGACTCAACTGTAGTGTTGCCCTGCACTGTGTACTTCACTTTTGAGATGATACAGAGTGGCAGGGAAATCAAAATTCCAAGCCTACCCCCAACATGGGCCATCAACACCCTTCTGTGTGGTTCTGGGATGGAGACAGGGCTGTGGGGTAAAATATAGCCCCTGAATGGCAGGAATAAAGATGCCATAATGATTTATGTAGTCCCGTTGATATCTAAAGCCAGCACAGGAATGGTGATGTCAGACATGAGGCATATTGAACCAAAAAGAGCCCTAAATCTCAAAAGTGCAGAGATATTCGCAATGCATTTTAGCAAGGAAAAGAAAGACATGCGGCTGATAACGTTGTTTTACTAAATCCATGGAAAGCTACACTTCCTACTGAAAGAGACAGATAACACTGTGTACATTGTCTTCAATGTAATACCAGCATATGATCCCAAAATCTCAAGTGAAACCAAGCTTATTGCATTTATAAGAAATAAAAGAAATTACTTTTTCCTCATCCCAAAATGACATTACACAGAGAGAAGTGCCTACTTGGTTTCAAGGTAAACATGGTTTTCTCATACAACTGCCCTATACATATGAACAATCCAGAATTGATACTCATGTCTTTTGCAACTCTGAGATTAAAGAAATACATTACAAATGGATAAAAGGCCAGATACCTTATGAAATGCTTCATGTAAAATGCATTGGGTGTGAGTTAAAAGGCATTTCTTGCAGGATATCTGCAGCCGGACATTACTCCTGAAATGAAACTTTAACCTGAATTACCTTTTCTCTGCTTGTACTGGAGAGGGATGTCTGGATGTCAACAATCAATCAGGCCCATTGCTTAAAAATACAAAGACATACACTGCCATTGGTGGAAACCACATTGGAAATAGATAAAGCCCTGCCTGTCTTTTCAGCAGAAGTGACCTTGAGGTTACAACTCCCATAACATGTGCATTAAAGCTGCATCCAGGACCATTACAAGGCCGAGGAGGCATAGCTAAGATAAACATGAGCCAGCATGCGAGGCCGGACATTAGTTAATAGAAACATACATTTTATTGCATGAAAAGGACAGCGTGTAGCCACATTGGGATATTTTTCAGAGAAGATAATGAAACACATGTCAACACAATCATTGTAAAAATTATAATTGGAATATGTTTTGTTAACATCTATGTTTATTTTGCTGTTTATCTTGTTAGCCGCATTAAACAGGTTCTTTTTGTATTTCAAATAGTTGGAACACTGGAACCACAAGGAAAGGGCCACTAAGGAAAGTAAATAATATGAACGCCCCCTTTAGAGCTGCATCCTTTTTGTTTAAATGATAGGTGAGGGTGTTCTATTTGCCTCTAATTGTTTCCCCCTTGTAAATATTAACTTTGCTGGTCTTAATCGAAAACAAGTAGGTTGATTTTCCTTCTTTGAAATTACTCAATATAATCATTACTTTGTAAGATAATGAAACAAAACAAAAAACACATTTTAATTTGCTGTAGCACAGCATGGCCTTTTAAATGCAAGAGTCTAGGCAGATATGGAAGCAACAGGATGGCACCTGGGCAATTATTACTGGAGGTTTTATACGCACTTCAAATTCAAACACAGGATCAGATAAACCATCATCATGCATGGGGTAAGCTAGCTTCAGGCCATCTGATAAAACACGAATATTGTAATGCCTGGAATTGCTGTGGGTGGCAGCCATGAATTACATTACAACAGATTTTAACAAGTTCAATGAAATCACTGTGGCGCTGCTGAAATACATCAAGAATGTGTGATGGTCTTGCTGATGGGCTACATTGCATTGTGATTGGCTATACTAGTTTAGTATAGATGTATACTAAAAGCCTGCATATGCCTGTCTGACTAAGGGTATAATTAAAACATGCTGTTATAGTAATTTTGCAATTAACAAAGCAAATCATATTTGAATTAGTGTACTGGTAATGGCTAACGTCAAACGTATCATGGAGAGAGCTGTTCGAGATAACCAATGTGTGCATGCCATTATGCAAATTTGTGTGTACTGAACCACAGGTGATTTCATGGTAACAACAGGCGCCTACAACAGGTTTATCTTTCAGCCCTTAACTGCTGAGCTTTAATCAAGTCTATGCAAAAAGGACAAGCATAGTCATGGTTCATACAGTGCAAAGCAGGCAGTATGTACATTATAATGATAATTGTTCATTTATAATGTGCTTAACACCAAAATGTGGTTTCTAAGCAATGTATCGGGATTCAAACCTGTATTGTGCTGCATTGTCTTGCTTCCAAGACAAATGTGTTGCCCCTGAGCTATCCTTCCTCGCCCATGTACATGCCAAACAAATACATTATATACATAGTGAAGAAGAGAGAGAGTATAGAACAGGACAGCAAGCCTCCGGTGCATCCAGATGGACAACATACTAACTTTTGCACACAGCACCTGCCTCAGCAAAAGAGGGCAGAGGCAACACTTAGATGTATTACTGTGGATAGCTGATAGTCTTCCTGGGACAAAGTCACTGCGCCTCGTTATGAGTTTGCAAGACCGGTAGTAATGGCGCTGGTAAGCTACAGGCACCATTACTACCGGACTGGCAAACTAATAGTTGTGCTCGCGGGTGCCTTTCTGTCCGCCAGATCTGACCTGGCTGGCAGAGTGGCATCTGCGAGCACAACTCGTTGGACGCACCAGCACCATTTATGAATGGTGCCGGTGCATTCAACCTCCCCATTCCCATTGAGCCCTATGTGAATATAGCTCAAGTGCAGACACATGTGTACTGTAGAGGCACTGGGCCTCGTTATGAGTTTGGAGGTAGCCATGCCATTTTTACCGACATGGCTACCCCCAGACTCGGGTCCGGGCCGTTACATCCCCATTCCTATTTGAGCAACATAGAGCTCATTGGGAATGGGGAGGATGGTAACAACAGCCCTGTTAATAATGGGACCATTGCTACCATCCTTTTCTTCTAGCGGGTGCCACTCTGCATGTCTGGTCTGACGAGGCGTACAGAGCGTCCAGCGAGCAGAACTCGTAATTTAGCGGTAGAGTGATAACTCTACCGCCAGGGTTTTAATGAGGCCCATTGACTCTAATGCAATCGCACATTCACAAACTATGATTACATATTCACGAACATAGATGTTGTACAGAATTGCTGGAATGGTAAGTGAGAAAGGTCAGTGCGAGACCTGCTTTGAAGCAATAACCTCCTTCTTTGACAGGCAGACATTTTGTTTTATAAGAATCATACTAATGTGTTGTGCCATACACGTGTTGAAATGATATAATTGTCTACCCCACGTATTTAAATTCATCTACCTTGCTTTCTCCATAGTATAGAAGTATACCGCATAACAGTATGGATGGGAGTGGGCATATCGGTTTGGGAACCACCTACATTGTGGATGACTTAAGTCGCACAAATGTTTCAAGCTTTCACAGAGGTTCGACTGGGGGTGGTGTTTGAAATCAGCCATTGGTAAAATAAGCGTTCACTGTGAGGCAAGCTACTTCCATCCCCCGAAAGGGTCTCATAAAATATCCTGCAGGCCTACTATGGGGCATGGAAGGATCCCACATTGGCTGTGGTGAATATTAAACTTTTTTTGTTAGTTTTTTAAACAAGGTGATGAACATTATTGAGGTGAAGGTGGGGAAGGAGGCCATAGTGCCTGAGGGGATGATTTTCACCCCCAACTGTGACCTGAACAATCTTGCAGAACACTGACATTTTGGCTGAGTGCCGTTCGACGGTGATTAATTATGGTCCTTACCCCATGCCTGCTGCATATGCTTCAGGGCAAAACATTTTGGGTGTGAACATGCATTGTTGCTATACATATCAGAACGTGGAACCTGGCCAACTGTTGCCTTCATGCACATGCTGGTGCAGTTTTCACTGCACAGGTATAATGTTTATGTTGTAGTGGGCAATATGTCCACTCTCCATCTGTAGCCAGAAGGACAGTTGGAAAGATAATGTTTCCAAGATTTTCAAATGTGTGACCAGATCGAGGTCAATGACTGTGCCCACGTCATGCACCTGTGCCATATTTATGTTTTGAAAGACGCCATGTTTAAGTGTTCCATGGTGTGCCACGATAGGCAAGTTGTATTGTGTAGTCCACAGGACTTGGGATGTTGATCACAAGACCTTCTGGCCCCGTCCACATATTAGGGCACACATTAATGAATACCTTATGGAAAAACAAGACCACATTACTAGGGTGAATATAAATGTACGTCCTAAGGACACGCAGAGGATTAATATCACAGAATCGAAATAGAGTACTATGGCACTAGTTGCCACTCACACTGTTAAACCAACATGTACTCCCTATTTCCGAATGTGCTGCAGCTCAAAATGGAAAAAGACACTACTCATAACAACGATTTCTAAGATAGACTTTAAATAACTCATCTCACAGAGCTACCATGTCTGTGCTATCCATGCATCCAACCATTAATGAATTAAATCCTGAATGCATTAACACATTAATTCATACATTCATAGGGATGGTGGAGCATTTGTTTTGATTTCTAAGTTTTCAGTCTACAATTGAACCTTATGCACATCTATTGATTTCTTGTTATTGTTTTTACATTGCATGTGCTGTCTGTGGCCAGCAAGAGCAGCCTTTGCATCAATAGAACCCTATGAAGACTTGGGTGATAGTTAGTCATAACTAATAATCAAAAGCACAAACATTGCAGCAACACATACAAAAGGGCAAACATATGCAGTGGTAATGATTACAGATGACATACCGCTGCAAACACTTACATAACTGCAGGAAGACATTAAAATGATCTTAGTGCGTAGATTATTGCCTGTGAAAGGTGCCTGATTGAGAGTAATGGAAATGCAATTCCTTAATTTATGAATGGGATTTGGCACTGTTTATCTTCATTAATAAACTGATTTTGTATTCGAGTTACCTTGTTGGAAGCTGACGCGTATCTGCTATAATAAGCTACCACACAAGCCAAATTGCATGTATTTTAATGTTTAGCTTAGTTTCTTAAACAAACTGAATGTAATTTAAATTTGATCAATGTATAGTCTATTACAGTACTGAATGTTTGCCCATAACAGAGCTCTGAAATTTACATAAAGATTAAGATGACAAGAACAAATGGAATGCTAGCCAAATATTTATATAGCTCCCGTGTGTGTGTTTCTTCTGTAAACACACGTATACCATATCCTGGAAGCCAAGGTGAAGGACTCACTACAGCAAAAGTTGCAATTTTTATCTTGTGATGCGAACAAACATTGATTGTATTGATCCTAGTCTGCAGGTCAGATTCTGAAATGTAAAGAGGTCATTCAGAAATTGAGAAATCCCAAAACAGACCTTGCCCCTAGCAAGGGCTAGCATTTGATGAGCACAGGTATGAGACAGGCTTAAAAGGACATCTCAATCTGATTAAATCTGCAATGGCATTTACCATAGTAAATGAGACCATCATGGAGCAAATTCTGAAATGTGCACAACCACGATGCCTGATAAGAATTGTTTCTTTTATATAAGAGGATATAACCTGTTCAGAGCATGGCCAAGTAGAACTACAAATCAGACACCTCGTTGCGTAAGTAGACTTTACACACCCCACAAATGATTTGTGGACTAGGCTTTTGAAATGCAGATTAATGAGTCATCTGCAGCTTCTGCCCAGCCCCCACACCAATAACACACAGGTGAGAAAAATTGCACTATTGAGGCAACTGTACCGCTCTTATCTCACGCAGGTACAGCTGGACATAAAGACAATTTAGGCTGAATATGGCATAAGCAGTCAAACTACTGCTGTAACCATGTATGTGCATGCATTAGACATGAAGCAAATGTGCACTCAACATGAAGAACATATACACTAGGTAAAATATTCATGTATGCGTGACGTTTGTTAACATAGCATCTACAAGACATGAAGAATACTAACATGCCTAATGTGTAAGGTGAATGTAACAAACAATACGTGACTATAGCTCACTAAAATAGTAAGAGGAGTGAAATTGGGCAGCCATCTTAGTTAAAATGGAAGCGACAGCATTCTGCTAATCAAACAAAAGGCCTCAAGAGTTTGAGAGAACATTGAGTCCACAAATATACATATCTCTGCAGAGCATAAACAGGAGTTGGCAATAAGGAAAAAATAAGGGAGAGTCGGAGCAAAGAACGAAGACACCAGATAGTAATTCCCAGGGCATCAACCAGATACTCCCAGATTAATTAAAATTTATGTGAGCACAACCAGCCAAAGTACACCATGAAGAATAACTAAAGAGTGTCACCGATGGTAACAGAAAAACACAGCACATGCATTGATAATAGCTGAAATGGCAATAATTAGGAAATACTTCCATTTCCTAGATGGTACCATCACACGTGACCCATAATTGAAGAACACCTCCTTTTCATTAGAAACAAACACTGCTAGGACATCTGCCATACTCCCTTCTCATACAAACAGACATGAGGCCCCACACAAAGTCAAATACAAAGAGATTGACTGATCTCATGGCCTAGGAATGAGGGATGGTAACTTTTTCAATTAAACAAAGACCAGTCCACGGGCCACTCTAACCCACTATCTCTCTGACTCCGTTCTTGATGACCAGCAAATTGTACACGTTGGATAGCAAGTTGCTAACCTGAAAAAAACCCTTAATATTATGTCACTCATGAAGTAAGGTTCCAACCAATTACCTGTTGTAGATATTACATAGATTAACCTTTGATCAATATAGGCATGGTATCAGGAGGAGCCATCAGACAATTATAACCCAATTAAATGTTTGAACCCTATAAAGTATTCTGTCTTTGCTTTATTTGGATGTTAATAAAGCTGGATTTTGCATTGCACTTTGTCTACACTATGTTTGAGTCCAGTTTGTTTTGACATTGGGCCTCATTAGGACCCTGGCGGATTTCGCGGTGCTAAATGCACCGCGAAGCACGGCGGAAAGCCGTCGATAGCGCCATGGGGGTTGGCGGATTTACCACCCCATGCCGACCTTGGCGGAGCGGTAAATCCCCAATCCCCATTCTGCCCTTCCCCATTCCCATTCTTGCCCCATAGGGTATAATGGGAGTGGGGAAGGAGTTAATTACGCCACCGTAAAATACGGTGGCGTAATTAACAACGAGGTCCCGTAGCGCCATGGTTTTCTCCGCCTGGTAAAACCAGGCGGAAAACGGCGCCATGGCGCTACGGGAACTCGTAGTGGGGCGGACGGGTCCGCCGCGAATACCGCTGGCGGAAACCCACTCCGCCAGGGTCCTAATGAGGCCCATTGTGTCCTGTGGGTAATTTGGGACTTTCCTGGGCCATCCTAACAAGGGGATCTTTTCAGGATAAACTTAAATAAGCAGGATTTCTGTCTAATTTTAGTTTTCCAAATCATCAAACCTTTGAATGATTCATCTAACAAAATGTGCCACAGGCTCTGCCCTAAACCATGCATGTCAGTGATTATTAATTTCTGGTATGGAATAGAATTGGCCTGCAGGGCAATGTCTTTTTTTTTCTTTTTTTTTGGAAAAATCATTCACTTTAGGTCAACACAGTTATTTGTGGGTCCCTTTTAGACAATTGTACACCAAACTAGCTAGTTAAACTTTTGAAGCTGAAGTAGACAGCTGTGTATTAAAGAACATTAAACATTAAATCAACTATTTTCAAAAGTGACTGGGATAACAGAGACAGAGCTCCAGGTCTTAGAAGAAGACATAGATGATGGGATTGGCAAATAATTACTGTGATAGTAACTAATGTTGTATTAAATTTAAAAAGGAAAATGTAGCAGAAGAGACTGGGGAGAACTCTGTTTTAAAGGGTTCATATATTTTGATAAAACAGCATCCACCACCTATTATTTGCTGGAGTAATTTGGAATCATTAGTGTCTGGCTTTAGTATTTAGCAATCTGTGTGGTTTTATGATTCAAATAATAGTGTCTATCATGTTTTTTGTTTTTTTTTACTAAAAGCTTTCGCAGTGTGCAGATACTGAGAATAACAGGGGGCATCAAATACAAGATTGTCACCTTGAGCCATAACGTCCTCCACAGTGGAGGAGAAAAGTACACCATTCCGACACGAAGGATGAAAAGAGATTGCCTATAGGATTATGAATCTAGTTATTGGTTCCAAGTTTTAAATATGTGATAGAGATGGATATAAAAGACAACACTTTACTTGAACCAAAAGGGATATTGAATTTTTAACATTGGTCTTTGCTACATATCAGTTGATCAGTTGGAAAATGAAACATGTGTTTAAGATTTGGAGAGAAAAAAATGACCATGCGTCAATTTTTGAAAATTACAATCCACAATTTTATATAAAATGAAAAAGAGAATAGTGTACTAAAAACCCAATCACATAGGACTGTTGTATTCCAAAACGTTTACTAAGAATACATAATTATCTGGGAGGTGGTAGATAAACAGAGTTCAAGACATAATATCAAGAAAATTGAACATAACATGCGCACATTAAACAGGAGAGACATAAAACAGCATAAACATGAATTTGGAATGAAATTAAGACCTCGACACAGATGTAATCAACAAGGATCGGAGAGAAATGGAAAACATATGGGGCAAATAAAAGGGCTCAACAGAAAATGACAGGCCATCAATACATTTTTGGCCATCTTTCCACCAACACTGATGTCTAAAACTTATTGACAAGCAATTAAATACACATCTAAAACAGTGATAAACTAAGCAATATCATCAGAATCTAATAAGTAGCCACCCAAAACAATATATAATGCCCATACATAAGTCCCACTTATTGTTCTGATTGCAACCGCAGGGCAGCAAATGTTCCTCATCACATCATTGTGCTGACCATTAATCGGGTGAATATTGTTGTGCAGTGACCCCCATTTTAGCAATGATCATGGACTGGATGTCTGCTCTGGACTACTTCATTCCACGAATAAGTAGCACCATTAGTAGTGGGGCAAGGATTACAATCAGTTAAAAAACACAGATGCCTGAAATACATTTCCTTTCCCTTTAAATAATTATTTTTATTATAATGTTTTTATTAATTTCTAGTAGAAAACCTAAAAACTACAACCTCCAATGTATTGAATTTGAACCTAATCATTGGCTTTTATTAACATGAACAGATGTTACCCACAGACTGTTTTCACCACATAATCACTGCAGACAGAGATGAGGATATATGTTTAAGTTACATACATCACTAAGCAGCCACTACACCACATCCACTAGACGGATGGCAGATATGATCTTTGTGTACATTCTTTTTATTACGTTGTTCTTTGAGTTGCAGGTGGGCATTATGTTCAGAGAACTTGAGGAGGCATCAGAGTTTGAAGATTAGATGTTGTATTTCGTCTGTTGTATCTGCGTTGGACTTTTGGTCAGGAGATAATTAATCTTTGCCTGCAAGTACATCCTTTTGTTCCACTGCAATCTATTGATGCTAATACTGCAATAGTTGCTTTGGCACAGAAAAGTGCAAAAGAAACACGATATAAGTCATTATTAGAGGTGCTGAAGTTTAGTTAGTATACCACAACAGGATTATTGGGAGAGAATATGTATATGGTGCAGTGATGTTGGCTACTGGAGGCACTTCCAGATGACTCACTTTGTTTATGACAGTCCACACAAAGAGTTTGTATATTTCTTGGAGCATAGGTATGTGGAGCTTGCCGTTGGTTTATGTAAAAAGTTAAATAATTCTGCATCCCTCAAATCTTTCTGGGTCTTAAAGAAACTCCTCAATTAAGCAAATGATTTGTAATTTCCACTTGCAAGGATCTGTTTAATCTGTTGTTTTCATTGCTACATGATTTCCTCCACCGCTTTAATAATAGCAAGCTGTTTATCATTTAGACTAGCTAATTTATTCACTTTATGTATTTTTATTGTTTACTGTTCTGATGTGAGATGCCTGGTTGACTGATGAGAAGCACTGATCAACATTGATGGGGGAAACACCCCCTTAAAGAATGCAGAGTTGCGGTGGGCACCACGTTGTTTATCAATATTTTGAATTCAGTAAATTTCAAAACATAAAGTCTGATTTTCAATGGTAGTTTTAGCTTGGAGCTTTTGACAGGTAGCTCCAGGCTAAAAACTACCATTGAAATTCAGACTTTATGTTTTGAAATTTACTGAATTCAAAAGATGAATAAACAACGTGGTGCCCACCGCTAATCTGCATTCTTTGAACTTTGTCTCGGTACATCCAAGGTGGACGCACACGGTTTTGAATCCCGAACAAAAACAAGAGGAAAATGTAATTTGCAGACATAGAAGCTTTGACGACAAATAGAGCCGAAACATTAGGCATTCAATTGAAGAGGCGGACAAAATACTTGGCCTAATAAAAGATATTGGATTCAGTGTAAATAGCGCAAACAAGCAAGATCCAACACCCCAGATCAAACAATTAGAATATCTGATTCACTAGGAAATCAATCGCAAACTTCATGCTATTACACTTGGAAGATACTACAAGAGTCAAAGAATTCCAAGAGGATTACGCATTCAATTGTGTCCTACTTTATGTAAGGAAAGTAAGGAATTTGTGAAAAGATGGGAGGCGATAGTCAATAAATGTTCTTTAGACCTCATTCTCCTTACAATACAAGAACTAGCTAACAACCTGAAAGACCTAGGGGAAGAGATCCAAGAAATAGAAAAATAACTAGCGGAAACTTTGAACAGAGAAGAGGTAGATGGCATTTTGGAAGACATCAATAATAAATTGGCTGGATGTAAGACAGAACTGGAGACAAAGATAATCCGCAAATTCAGAAGAGAAACATATGACTATTTAAAAGACAAAGGGCCTCATTACAAATCAGGCGGTCCGGAAATAACGGTGGCGGTAAACCCGCCGCCACTGTTGTTTCCGGACGGCCTGATCCCGACTCCTGCAGGCGAGAGGTGATGTTCCCGCCAGGTTTGACCTGGCGGGTTTAACACCGACCGCCTGCAGGCAGACGAGGAAACACCGGCAGCATTTTACGAGATGTTGCCGGTCTTTCCATGATCCCCATTACCATTGAGTCCCATAAGACTCAATGGGAATGGGGATTAACACCATTCCGCCTCCGTGATTCGCGGAAAACCGGGGTTGTAATGCCCGGGTAATTCCGGAAATCGCGGAGGAGGAATGGTAATACGAGTCCGGCAGTACCCAGGCAGTTTTACCGCCTTGGTTACCGCCGGACTCGTAATGAGGCCCAAAGTGTACAGTTGGATGGACAAATATGGACCTCCTTTAACAAAATCTAAACCAAACAACACCAGTGAGACATCAAGTTCAGGGACAGACACAGAGAGAGAGACCACAAATCAAGAAGAAGACAATACCCCAAGTACCTCCAGAACAACAGACACAGTAGAAACAACAAACAGAGGTAGAGCTGCTTTTTTAGAAAAAGGAAGAAGAGAACAAGAAGGGGCAAGAGAAAAACAAAAGGAAAAACAAAATAGGAGGTTACAGCAAAAGAAAACATAGTAATCAACTTATAAGCAAGCATTTTACAGCTAAAGAGATGCAAACATTGCAAAAGGGTCTCACTTTCGTGCCTACATATTATAGTACTTTATTCGACTTCAAGATTGAACTATACAAACGTATACGTAAGATGAAACTTAAAGTGTTTATCAGCAAACTTGAACAAGATCAATCACAAGGTACAGATGATTCGGACTTCAAGGAATTTAGGGGAAAGAGTACCCTCATACCACCGATTATGATACCCTCAGTGGATATTTTCCAAAAACAAGTAACAAGAGACCTTGAGAAAATAAAATGTAAACATTCAGGCAATCAGAACATGAAACCACATGAATTAAAATTGATCAAGAATCTGTATGGAGATCAATCTATAACCATAAGGTCCGCCGATAAAGGAGGCGGCCTAGTGCTTCTCAACACCACAGACTATGAACAAGAATGCGAAAGACAACTTGGCGACACCAATACTTATGCTTTACTCGGGGCAGACCCAAAAGGAGAAATTAAATCTAACTTGGAAGAAGTACTTAAGTGGATCAATCATAACACTAAGAAATTCTTGACCAAAACACATCCCCGAATACTGCACTTCTACACACTTCCAAAAGTGCATAAGGATCTAGAGAAACCACCAGGAAGACCGATTGTAGCGGGAATGAACAGTATTTTGGAACCACTCGGAAAATATATAGACTATTTCTTGCAACCTCTGATTCAAAAAAGCAGCACCTATATAAAAGACTCAACGTACTTCCTACAATATCTTAATGAAATATCATTTGATCCCAACAACATATGTTTCAGGATATACATCAAAAGTTTATATACATCAATTCCTCATGATTTGGGTAGGGAGGCAGTCGAATGCATACTGTTACAGTAAGAAGACATACCAGCACAGAAATAATTCATTATGACACTTTTGGAATTCATAGTCAATAACTCATATTTTCACTACAAAGATAAATACTACCTACAAGTTGCAGGCACGTCAATGGGGGCCACCATGGCCCCATTTTATGTGAATGCAATTATGCATAAATTCGAGACAGAACATTTACTTCTTAACCATCTGTGGCAACAAGATCTAGCCATCTGGATCAGGTACATTGACAATATTTTTGGAGTGTGGAAGAACACAGAACCAAACTACTTGAATTCTTTAATCACCTCAACAGCATAGACCCAAGGATCCAGCAATACCATATATTTTTGGGATGTTAAAATCAACATTACAGACACCCAATACCAGACAACAATATTTTGCAAAAGCACAGACCGCAATAACTTACTCCAAAGACTCAGCTTCCACCAACGCAGCCTCATCAAAAATGTGCTGTACAGTCAGATGTTACAGGTAAAAAGGATAGTGCGTGATCCAATAGATTACCAAAATGAGGTTACAGAAATGGGTAAGAAGTTTCTTGATCGGGGATATTAAAGAAAAGAAGTCGTTGCAGCAGAATCACGAGCAGCAACACAGAACAGAGAAGAATTGTTGAAGTTGAAAAAAAAGATGGGCACCACACCACCTCTGGTCTTTGTGTCTAAATATTCAAGACAAAGTAATCGAATCAAAGCTATAATCAAGAAGAATTGAAACACAATGACATGTGACCAAAGGGTCGAGCATTTATTCAGAGAGATCCCCACCTTCGCTTACCAACGAAGTCAAAATCTCAAAGACAGACTGGTAAACACAAGACCTCCACAAAAAAAGAAAACCATGGATCGTATTGGTAGATTTCCTTGTTTGAATTGAAGTAACTGTGGTTACATTATCAAAGGCGAATCAGTAAATCACCCGTATACTGGAGAAAAAATCCGACTCAAGAGTTATATACCTGTGATACACACAACATCATATATGCGATTACATGCCCATGTGGCCTATATTATGTAGGCCAAACACAAAGGGTGGCTAAGGTAAGGTGGAACAAACACAGATCTTGTATACAGAATCAGAATGCAAACTAGGCAGTAGCCAGGCATTGGCAAGATAAAGAGCACAATCTGGCCCAAATTAAATTTGTGATTCTAGAGACAGTAAAAAGAAGAGATCAACATGAGAACTTACAGAAGAGACTTGACCAAGGAGAAACATTCTGGATTGACAGACTCAGCTTTTTGACACCGAAAGGGTTAAATGAGGAGATAAACTTTATGTGCTATCGATAACCGTATATCGATGAGTACTACCACGATCATCGCATCACCATTTAATGTATTGCATAGAGAGATACCTTGCTAAATGCTCTACTATTTATGTACAATGATTTTACACAGATGGAATCAATTTGATCATGCATGCTCTTCATTTTTAGAGCAGGCACTTTATTCACACTTGTTTTGCCATATAATCCAGATGTATTCCTTGCACAGTAAACCTTATTGTCATACACATGTTTAAACCTATTTTCACTTAAGAAGAAATTATGCGATTGCGCAGATTGAACCTGATCTACAGTGTTTATATAAATATCTAAATATATTTAATTCACACTTGGTTAGCTGCAAGCTGGCACAACAATCATATTTGGTGCGCTTGGTGTGCTATAAGACCCTTTTGTTGCCTCACGCATTAACTCCAACACCTTTGCCACAGACGGCTCATTACCAGGGAGTCTCTCTTGGAGACACATTGTGGCGCGAGATGTCAAGTTCCCTATTATCCTTGTAGCAAACACGTCAATCAAATTATGCATATTCAGCACTATATTAACTGTCATTGACACATTCTTCCATTGGTGCAATTTAAACGTGCATCAAGGTGTTCTAAATTGCCATGGAGACATCCCTGCCCCACCGTGTTCTCACAGGGGTTGGAGCGTGAGGTGTACGTGCTCGGACTCTCTGCGGGAACACAACACCTTGTCCATGGCTATGCATAAATGCAAACTGAGTCGGCGCACACACGCGTTCTCGCGGTTTCGCTCGGCTTCAGTTTGATTGGGATACCTACGGAAGGTTATTGCCACTTTTGACAAAGCGTTCTTGCACCTTCACACTGTTTGACATATGAGCTGACAGATGTCATATCTCCCCATAGGAGCCACTTTCAGTACGTGCTCTTATCACATTTGAAGATATTTCATTAGAATAGAAGGAGGTACGTTTAAAACTTCCATTTTTTAAAGCAACATGAAAGCAGAAAATGGAACACAAACATGGCTGACATACATTCTCTTTCTTTTCTCCTCATCTTCCTATTGGGATGAACTCGTTGAAATGGCATTCATTGCTATGTGATTTTTTGAATTGTATCATTCTATAACACAACGATCATTGCACATTATGTTATGATTGACTGTAGCAATGTTTTGATTAATGCAAAAGGTTTGCTCAATATATATGTACAGCCCTGAAGATGGTTTTCATCGAAATGCATTGGCACACCTACATTTAAAGGCCAACTGCTATTATTGTTTTGCCTCACGCAATAGAAGTACAACTCAAAGTACTTTCACAGGAATGTGAACAAAACAATTCCTGGTATAAACACAATGGGCCTCATTACAAGTCAGGTGGAATGGGTTAACGGGGTTGGCTAATGGATGCGGACCCGTTTTTCCCATTCCGCCTGATTATGAGGTCCCCTCGCGGGACTCAATAAGGACTTCTGGTAAAACCAGATGTCGTTACCGGGTCCCGCGGGGTGACCAGGGAGCGAACAACGGGCCGGTCGTAATCGGCCCGTTGTTAGCTCCCTCTCCCATTCCCATTGAGCCCTGTTGGGGCTCGAATGGGAATGGGGAAGGTCCAGGCCTGGGTTCCCTGAGGGAGGAATTACCGGGCCCTCCAAACTCGGAATGGCCCGGTAATTCCCCATTCAGGGAACCCAGACCCGGTTTTGGAGGCAGCCATGCCGCCAATAGCGGCATAGCTACTGCCAAACCAGTAATGAGGCCCAATGAGTCCCTGCATTTTTCCATAAGGGCTTTTAACCAGAAGTCCCTTCAGGAATCTCAAGGGCATATTTTGAAAGAAACAAACTCACAGTTACGAAGGAATTAGATTAACAAATATTCAAACCTTTCTTAGCTCCTTCGGGGCCAACTGAGAGCACCAGTTTTAATAGGGTGGTGTCACCTTATTTATTATTTTTTGTGGAAACACCCCCTTAATCAGGCTCCCAGCCACGCATTCGGCCCCATCAAACCTGTGTGTCCACCACACTACAGCCCACCTCATTCCAGGACCCTATAAATCCAACCACAACTAGCCATCCCTGCCAGGATCCTATTTAGAACTGCTTGAATCATCTATACAGATTTGTTGAACAGCACTCCAACATACCTAGAAACTAAACTTCACACTCCTAGAGGCTCACATGCCTCCCATAGCAAATCAAATGAAATGACTGAGGTCAAAGCTATCCAGCAAAGAGAAAATCTGCAAACATTAATTCTCCTCGGGAGAGTAGCTCAGGGGCCACGTGCTCGCCTTGGAAGCATGATGACGCAGAGCAACACAGGTACAATCCCCAGGTCTGCGCTTTTATCATATAAATTGACCCTTGCCTGACTTTCACTTTCGGCTGTAAAGAAGAATCTTGTATCATGTAGAGTAGTGTTATGATTGCACCCCTGTGTGGATCCTAGAGGAGCTCAGAAATGTGCCTGATTCCCCACTCCATCATGCTGCTTCAGACACAATTTGCATCTGGTCCGGTTGTTAAATGCATCCTTACTTTCATGCATGCAGCTTGCATGTGATGGATAGTGGCTGATTGGCAGCATGTGTGCTGACCTCTTGTGCCTACTTTAACATATGTCAGATAAGAACATCCTTATACCTTTTTACCTCTAGAAAGAGATTTCCACTGTATTTCAAAGAGTTTACAGTGAGAATAACGGTAGGTCTGACAAGCAAACTTAATTACTGAAGCAGCTCCAACCCTGCAAGATTATCCATGGACATGGGGTGAGAGACAAGAGCTAGAGACTCGGAGGTGGAGAGATTAAGTGACTGATACCAATTGGAAATTGTCTTGATTGTGAGCAGAGGCTTTATGAGCCGGATGCATTAAGCATATCATCTGACCTCAATTCAGAGCATATGATCTCCAACATGGGAAGAGTATCAGAACGTGAAGAGAGAACGAGAATCATTTCAGACACATTCCATGTTACGAGAGGAGAGTGAAAATATTGTCCACATATTTGCAGGTTTCCGTAAGTCAGCATTGCCTTTCAACGGGAAAATATGGTCGAAGTAACATTCACTGAATTAAGAGAAAGAGTCTGGAGCCATACAACCATTTGCGGTGAATCAGGTCAATCAGACTCTTTACACAACTATCTTTACACAGCATATCATTGTAGGGAATGCATATAGTCCAATGGAACCCAGACCACCACCTAGGGCTCATCCAAAACACATAGGGGGTCATTATGAGTATGGCGGTAGGGGCTTAATGGCACCGTTAAGGATGGCGGTGCCGTTAAACCCCTACCGCCATATTCCGAGGTCCCTTAGCGGGTCCCAGCCGACCCTACGGGGGCTCAAATGGGGATGGGGAATGGTTTACTGAATGGGAACTTACAGGGTCCTTATAGGTCGGAATGTCCCGGTAAGTCCCCATTCAGTGACACCAGACCCGGACCCGGGTTTGGAGGCAACCATGGCGCTAATGGCGCCATGGCTACCTCCAAACTCGTAATGACCCCCATAATTGCTCAGATTCTTAACCACTGAGAACAAGACATGTTATTATGGAAGCAAGAGTTGTGGAGGAGGTTATCTATGAAAATACAAAACTGAGTATGTTCCCCACATTTCAATATTGCAGCAAAAAAATAATTTCTCTGATAAAATCAGAATGAAGTTTACATGTCTGTATCTTCAATTCCGCATAATGATAGTGGACAAAGCTTTCTCATTTATCAACCATGGACAAATGAAAGACTGAGTAGACTTTTCTGGGACATGTACATGCAGATCGGAGTAGTGAGTGCTCAATCCACTGAGCTGTCTTTCCGGCAGGCTAAGGTCAACAGATGCAAGAATGACTATGCATGTTATACAAATGATAGGAATACCTCTATGGTAGAGAGAGTAGTGTACAGTCCCATTGGCTGATGTTGTTTACCCCTGTCCCATGAGCCCATTTGTTATATGTCTCACTCCTCTATATTGGTATTTCTCTTTTTTGTCTTGGCAAGCCAAATAGTACCCACATCACATTGTTTGATTGTGAAGCATTTGAAATTTGAGTTAAACAAGAGGAACTAGATTATCACTGGTTGATGCATCCTGGGAAAATTGTATGATCATTTTAGTAATCTGTTAAGGAGTTTCATAGCACACTTTCAGAAGATGGAAAAAAGGGAGATCCGTCAAAAAATACATGTGATAGGTTACATGGCATGGTAGACAATAATATAATTGGAGCTGAATAACTTTAGGCACAAGCTGGGATTTGTTATAGCAAGTGTCAGGATGGAGAGTATGTGCATTGGGCATCTTAAGCAGATCGATCTTCAAGCAGACTTCCCTGTAGCCCTCTAACCCTTTAGCAGATGCAGTAAGGAGTGAGTGAAATACAAAGTGTATTTTCAAATGCTGAAGGTTCAGAACAGCATCTTATATGAGCGGCAGAACATTCAAACAAAACTCATTTGATGATGCAGTGTTAGTATTGAAAGGCAGTCTAAGGTTGGCGGATGATAAGGAACACAATGAAAAGACATATTGAAAAGATGTCCATGCAACCTTCCTTAAAATTCCAATTGTGTAAGGGTATAACATGCATAACATGTACACATGTGTACTGAGTATTAAGGGTGGTAGCAGGTAAACAAATAACAGGGCGTGGGGTTCTGGGATATGTCGGTAGAGTGGTTGTAAGTTCAATAAACTGTGCAGTTTAGGTGCTAGTGGAGGGAGGGCTATGATGGAGTGGGGCCTAGAGAAGAGATATGTATCATAATATGTGAGGGGTGACACTCACCGAAACAATGTTCCCATTGTAAACAGAAATGGAAATCAAATGTAGAAAAAAAGCTCATATAACATAACTTAAGGAGCATAATATAATGTTAGGTTGGAATTACTGAATCTAATAACTCATACATTATTTGATATTGATAATGAGAAGCTGGTCAATGGCAAATATAATTATTTTATGGAAAAATAACTAATTAGATATGCACCATTAGAAATGAACAATGTGGTGGGAACACCATGGATTTTACACATCATAAAATAAGAGCTCAAAAAGAGTTGTGATAATAGTGCAAACATCTCTAACATTATTCTGGGATAGAAATTCAAACTTCCCAGAGACTTTTCACACACTATTTCTAATGTGTATGATGCTGTAAGAGACACATGACTGATTGGTTAAAATGTAAATAAAATAGTTGATACCAAGGTAAATGATATGAAAAACATTCACCTTTCATGAATATGACAAATTTGTTTTCTGCCCAGCAGAAGAACAAGGATGAGTAGAGCCTGAAATATACACTCAGCCCTCACACTGATACAAACCTAGAGCCAACACAATCATACAAAGGTAAAACAGGGACAGTTAAGAGATATTCCTCTATTCCTTGTTCAGGTAATGTGTGCCTAGGTAAGGTTATGCTCTCATGTGATTCAGTAGCAACCCAAACAACAAAGCATAAAAGTCCAAAATGAAGGCCATCCGATCAATGGATATACTTTAATAAAAAACACCATCTGCAAAATAAACAGAACAAAAACACTGAGGACAGAACAGAGAATATGCAAAGATGGCATATTAATGCTGCATCCTGGATAATTAATCAGGGCTGTAAGACATGTGGAAACTGCAATGTTCTAAAAAGTGTAAGCTTCTCTGGCGCAAAAATTGAACGTAATGACTTAACCAGTCTTTAGGGCCCAAAATGGGCCAAGAAGGCAGTTAATAGTCAACAGTATTTTCTTGCCATTCTTGGATGTTCATCAACATTGAACATAGCTTCGAGTAGTATGCAAGTGGATCAAGTTCAGTTTGGGTTCCGTGGATCTTGTGGGCCCAAGCAGTAAGCAGACGTTGAGCAGGTTCAAATTCAGTAACTCTTTGCATGTCAGGGAGCCCACCAGGATCTCTTTTAGGTCAAGCCAGGTCAAGTCAGGTTGTAACCACTAGGAGAGGTGAATGAGTGATGCTACAACCGTTTGAGTTGGTGGACAGCGTTTGTAGAATCATGATTCCTGTTACTCTGATGTGTGGTTCAGCGAAGCAGCAGGTAGAAGGTTGAGTTGTGGCATAACCCTTGTTTTGAGTAAGCGCGTGACTCTCCAGTGGTTTGAGTCAGGTCCCGGCCTCAAGTGATTGATTTGAGCCTAGCAGGTGACAGGCTCAAAAAGGGCAACGTGTTCAAAGGTTTAGAGGAGTGTCAGGAAGCAGCAAGGGCTGGAACCCTGCGCATTGATGCCATAGAGCTCGACTTCCACGGTAGTTCAACCTCTTTTTAGTTGACAGAATTGAGAACCTTAGCTGATCTGATCCTCTGGATGCTGCGATACCCAATTCAGGTGCTCGAGGAGGGGGGAGTCCTTTCAGGGTCTACTCTCCCAACTTTGCAAGCTTCTGGTGCAGAGCGGCAGGTTCAGGTCCACAACAAGGTTCATCCCAATGTACCCTTGAATGGGTAGAGGGCAGAGCTCTCATCTGCCTTGGACTGATCCACCTTCACTTCAGTGGTTGAGGGCTTTGAAAACTGCAACTCTACCAAATGAGGTCAACCAAATACTTCTGAGGTGTTGTTACAGAGTGAATCCAAGAAGGGTCTGTGAGACCCCTGCTTTGAAGGGTACAATTCCACAGATGATTGGACTAAAGCTAGCCTGAGTTATGGTTCCAATTCCTGCTCTTACATTACGTGTCTCTGCTCTTCTGACATCACATCCAAAGTGTGTCATGCTAAAGGAGATGTAGTGGGTACAGGAAGAAAAAAAATAGCAGAATCTTCCTTCATCTGTACAGAGCTCCCCCTATTTAAACTAACCTCACCCCTTCCATTATCAATCGGATCAAAAGCCCTTTGAAATGTAGCATCCTTGTTTGAGGGCAAGCCTTTAGTGAAAGGACATGTCCTTTCATTCAGATTCCTAGGCCAGCTTCCTGTGGAGTGGCATTTTCCTGGTATGGGTGTTACCTACCCTTATAAAAGAACAAAGAGAGGCAATCACCCAAGGCTACAATCCTGCCTGGAGTGTCGGGGTCCAGCCTGTCTGTGGACAATATACACAATCCTTCCACAGCTAAGCATGGACTCACAGGGTTGACACGTGTGATATCATATTGCTGTGGCTGTAATAATTATGAAAATACCCTCCACGTACCATAACTCAGGTATGGCTTGTTTTTAAAGATGATTAGAGGTAGACTCTCTTAAATGCACCTCCTGTGCTTCAGAGAATTGGCTTTCACTGCAGCTGTCCAATGAGCATCTGCTTGGTACCACTTGTACAGCAGGTGGTGCAGATCAGGCTACTGATGAAGCAGGGCAAAAGCACACAACTTGCTTTTGGAATTGAGCTTATGAAAGGTGAAACTGATCAACAGAATACTCATTCCAAGGTGTAATTACCCACATAATCGTATTACATTGATACAAATCAAGACGTGTAGGGCTTGTACACCTTTGACAAATGCCAATCCAGCACAAAGAGTGCTTGTGAAATTATAGGAAATGCATTTCTGTTTTTTTTTTAGCTGACAGGTGTGTTGCGGGGTCTTCTCACCAAGGAAAATCTATTCATGATATAGCTGGCCCAACAGAATTAGAGTGGTATAGCTTTCGTCATCACTATGAAGGAGAGAAACAAGTGGCTATTTGTATATAATTCTACCCCTGATATTAGGGGTTGGGTAAGAACTGGATACCTTTAAATATTACATTAGGAGAAGATGCCTATGAAGTATACTCAAGGTGTTACTGTATGAGATGGTTTTCATATATGAAGATTTGGGCAAGGCAGCAAGAACAATTCTGCATTTGAGAATATTATGAAACTTAAACTTACATTTGATAATGTGGGTTTAAAACATATAATGGCTAGACACAGTGTATCACAGATTGATTACACTCATACCAAAGAGGTTTTCATAAAGATAGATAATTGTGATTGACTAACTGCTCTCACACCATTGTATATTACTCTGCCACAGCTGCACAAAATGGACCCAAATGTTGAGTCTAAAATTCCAAATTACACTAGCTCCTGGGCAATGCACAATTATCTGTGGTGGGAATATTTAGTGAGCTTGCCATTCTGGGTGAAAACAGTCCCTGAGATCAATGCAATATGAGGAGTACAGGTCCAGCTCAGTGGGCTGGTTTCCTCTTCCTAAGTAGTAAAATGTAGGTTGGTAAAACCAACTGCCTTCACATGTATGTATCATAGAAGATAGATATAAACAGATTCTGTGTAGACATTGAACAAATGATAACATAGCATGCTTCCCACGATGTGTACTTCTCCTTATGATTTGAGAAGCACTCTGTTTCTTCTCGACATTAGGTCCACACTCAATAAATACCATGATACCATAATAGAAATATTAATGAAAATAATAATATCAATAGTAATAATAATAATAATAATAATAATTATAGTAATACAAATAATAACCCATTATTTGAGAGAACATCTTTTGAATGTCAAATGCTAGTACTTAATTTGCGGGGGTCTCAGACTCAGCTTGATTATGATATGGTGTTTTGGCAACTTTAATAAACACATATAGAATCATAGCAAAATGTAAATGATTGTGGTTAAAGACACACTTAAACATGTGTTTCATGTCAAGACACAACAAGCATGTTATTTTATGTGTATGTTGATTGGTATTTGTAAATCACACATCTGGCATAGGGATTGAGTACATCCATCAACAACAGTAAGCCGGTGGGAGTTGAAACTTTAACCCCATATATTTTGGGGGGCAGCCGTGGGTGGTGGCAACAGTGGGTGAGGAGCTGCCCATCCTGACATGTCCTGGGCGTGTTGGAAAATTTTTGAGACCCAGCACTTATTTGTTTTTATTACAGATTAAGCACTGTCAAATGCAACACAAGATTCTGGAAACAGAGACAAGACAGGACAGCCCAGATTGTTCACATGAGAAATGTGAGCAATACATTGATTTGCATCCTCAAAGCTCACGTGTCTGGCCTCAACAGTATAAGAAAATAATCATAATTACATTTTATGAATTGATCTTACTCTTCCCTGGTACACACTCCCTTTCCGTTACACTGATTCCAACAGTGGGTTACATTGTGTATCATGGTTACTACCAACATGGCCTACCATGTTGTCTCATCATGCTGGCCATGAATGCAAGCAGGCAGATTAATACATTCATAGCTGTGACCTGCTACTGGTGTCCTGTGTTTGTTTTTGTACTGAGTTTTTATTCTACACTTTTTCCTTTTCTCTCGAATGCACATACCACTGTGCAGGGTCGGACTGGGACAAGAAATAGGCCCGGACACCCAAGAAAAAGTGTCCCACCCCTAGCCTAAACAAAGTGGCCCACCCTCACCTCGTGACCCTTGACCTCTGATGACATCATCAGAAGTGATGTCCTTTGACCCCACACAAAAGTGTCAACCCAGGTAGTGATGAAATATGCCCTTTCACCCCTTGACAAAACAGCAAGTGGCATCAAATAGCATTGTTCCTAAGTACACTACGAAAAATACGGTTATGATTTCCCTAATGTGATGAACATTTCATACAAGAATGGATCACCATATGTATCATTAATATCTGTGTGTATAGATCCATATTGTCAAATTAATGTGACTCCAAGCAGACATCCAAAGCCAAACAATAACTTGTTATTGTATAGCACTTACACTTAAGCTCTTTTTTATAGAACAAATATGCACACAATATCACCCACCTGTGTTGGTACTCATATATCAACCACAGAAGGATGAAAGGCTGAGATGGCCTTGCTGGGATTCGAACCTGCAACCTGCAGATCACACACACATCGCAGCAGTGAGCGCTCATCCCACTGAGCTATCATATCAGCTGTAGTCAAATGAGCAATTACTCTCTAGTGCATACCATTAAATTGGTAACTGAGATTTAACATCAGACCCGTTAAGTTAATCTGCAAATCTGGTGCAATGTTGGCCGCATGCTGCAGCAGCATGTGAATGATGCATGATTCTTAAATTATGTTGGACACAACATGCATGCAAATCAGTCATCAAAGCAATGTAACATGTTACCTCGCATTGATGAATTATGTCGTTGTGGGTGTTTTTATTTTTCAAACTGCCCTGGCTGTGGGCAGAAACCGGCGCCCAGGGACTACACATGATTTCAGCCCGGCCACAGGCCGAGTTGCAGATGGGCCAATCTGACCCTGCCACTGTGGACAATCTTTACTGATCATATGAGCACTCTCCCACAGATAAGCTCTCCCCATTTTGGCTATGAAGAGCGGTATCTTAAGTTACGGAATTGTGACACTGTGGAAGGCACTATTTGGAAAACAATTGTAGAATCTTCTGTCATTGCTTCCGATGATTTCTCTTCACTGAGAGCATGCCATTCATAGGTTCTCGCTGCACAGACATGCAGTGGGTGCTGCACAAATGGAGGCCTACCCACTTGCATGAGGACCTGCAAATGAACCTCTCTGCCCTGAGCACTCTCACGTCCTCTGTTGATAGAGCTAAAAGGGAATTCTAAAACCCCTTATTGACTCTCACTCAAACCACCCTCAGTGGCTACCGGGCACCCTAACCTCACTCCCCACTCCTCTTATGTCTATTACTATCAACTCCACTCTCATAGCTAATGACCTAGCTGAAAAATTAACTGCAAACATTTTTAAAATTAAAGATTCTCTCCTGACTTTCCTCACACTCCCTCCTCCTACATTGTACACACTGCCTACTCTGCCATCATCCCCTGAAACTATCTCCCACTTTATTCACTCACACTAATACTGAAGATGTCCTATCTCTACTGATGATGGCTAACACCTCTTTTGCTTAATCAGACCCACTTGTCCCTTAGCTAATCAAGCATATTGCCCCTTTAGTGGCCTCTCACCTCAACCTGTCCTTTAACTCTGTTTGCTTTCCCTCTAATTTCAAAACAGGCATGATCATCCCACAAAAGAAAGGGTCTGACAGGAATCTATCTGTTAACGTACGGCCTGTGTCTCTCTTTTTGCAGTTCTCTAAAGTGTTAACAAGGGTTGTGTTCAACTGCCTTACCAATTTCTTGGACATCCACAACCTTTGAGACCCTCCACAAGCAGGTTTGCTTTCCTGTCACTCCACAGAAACTGCTCTCATGAATGTGTTCAACTTCATTGCCACTGCTAGGCACACCAACCTTGCCTCTATCCTAATTCTCCTGGACCTGTCTATTGCCTATGACACTGTCGATCACTATGATCTCCTTAATACTCTCTTACTCATACTTAGTATGCATGATCAAGCCCTTGACTGGATTGAATCCTGCCTGACGTGTCATCTATTCTCTGACTCCTGGAGCAACAACTGACTCTTCTAAATGTTGGTGTCCCACATGGCTCTGTCTTGGGTCCACTCCTCTTTACACTCTACACTTCTGCTTTTGGGGCACTAATCACATCCTTTAAGTTCTCATACCAAATCTTCTAGGACAATACCAGAATTGTATTCTCTTTTCCTGGACTCTGTGATCTCCCTATCAAAATGTCCAACTCTCGTTCTGCCAG
Organism: Ambystoma mexicanum; assembly: GCF_040938575.1. NCBI lineage: Eukaryota > Metazoa > Chordata > Amphibia > Caudata > Ambystomatidae > Ambystoma > Ambystoma mexicanum. Next base: position 952,329,783 of record NC_090932.1, read on the forward strand.
TACACATTGGATGGCTTTGCACTCTCTGATATTAAACTCTACCAAAACAGTGGTGCTCTTCTTCCCTGCCAAATATTCTCTGTCATTTCTTCCTCCCCCTATCCAGTTTCCATCTATAACTATACTCTTCTTCAGCTGGAAACATCAGCATTATCTATGGCCCTTCTCACACCTTCTCTACTTTCATCTCTGAATTACTGGAACAGCAGCCCGCCTCAATCTCCTTAATATTAGGAAATTCAGGCACCTCCTTCCATTCAAAACCACCAAGCATCTCTTATCCACTCTTGTCTTCTCCAAAATGGACTACTGTACCAGCATCCTCTCTGGTCTCCCTAACTTTGCTTTCTGTCCTCTCAACAGGATCATTACATTTTCTACCAGGACTCTCTTTGAATTCCCTCACTTCAGACCTATTTCCTCGTACTGCCACCAATCTGGATGGTTGATAATGCAAAACAGGGCCTGATTAAATTTCTACTCCTGGTTGACAAATCTTTCAACAGTAAGGCACCACTTTATCTATCCTCCTCTATCCAACTCTACAAGCCTTCTTGTAATCTCTGCTATGCCACCTCAACTCTCTTTGTGGCTCCTCGCCCTCACTGTATTTCCTATCTTTGCCCCTTCTTGCTCTACTTGCAAGGCATTTTCTTCCCCCAGACATCAGAGAAACAGAACACATGGATTCGTTCAAAACCAGACTAAAAGCCTACCCCCTCACCTTCCATTTACCCTTTTAGCCTACCTCTCATCTGCCTTCTAGCTAACTTGTTTCCCTGTCCTCTAAACTGCCTCTGTCCCTCACTTGTTCTGCCTCCACTCTAGAACTTCGCCCATCATGGTCACATCTGAAGCCCCCCTGCCATACTGCCTACCTGCATGTAAACATGTTCAATGTTGGTTGTCCTTAATCTATGTATGTCCACTTATATATTTTCCCAGGTGACTGATCCATTTACTCCCCTCCACAACCTGGTTTGAATATTCCCCAAACTCACCCCATTGCAAGAATCTACCTGCTTCCTGTCAAATATGATTTCTTAGCTATTATATGTTCTTAATAAATGAGTTGCCTGCCTCCCAAAAAAGAGAACTATCGCAGATTGAGAATGTTCTATTTCTCCCAAAGACCAAGACATTTCCAATACAGTGCGTTGTGCAAATTCTAAGAGGTACATGACATTTCAGGTTACTTTAACAGTGTACCCACACCCTAAAAACTCCTTAATAGTGGTCCTCATTTCTGGGCCAATGATTTTAGCATTTTGAAGTACAAGGAAAATGAGGAGGACAGAACAGCAGGGGAAGATACTCACAAGTTACAGTCCACAATAGCCTGCACTGTTATTCATTCATAGTTTACTGTATTGAGCAAAGCTACATAGACTGGGCTAATAAACAGAGCCAATTTGATTTGTATCAGTAGAGATATACACAGATATTGCCCATCTGAAAAGTGCTAATTAAGACTTTGCTAGAGACCAGATTGCACCAAACCTCATTATATTACTGAGGGTTTGCAGTGTGTTGACATCATTGGATTGCCTCTGTAAATTAGAATAGCATGTAAGAAAGACAATACAATGAGGACATCAAGCCTGGAGACCAAACAGACACTGGCCCATCACACCTGGTTTTATAACATAATAAGCAGAAGGTTGACAGCATATGTTGAGTGCAGCTCAAATGCATGGTTAATTGTAGACCATTATATATCATTGTCGATGCAAAAAGATACTTAGAACAACTGACATTATTATCATGTTCATCATCATCAGCATCATCAGTATTATTATTATTAGTAGTATTTTTGTTATTATTATTATTATTATTATTATTATTATTATTATTATTATTATTATTAGTAGTATTTTTATTATTATTATTATTATTGTTATTATTATTATTATTATTATTATTATTATTATTATTATTATTGTGTTGTATTGAGTGTGGACCATCATGGAACATTGTAGGTCATAGGAGGTCAGCATGTAAAATGAGACATTTAACAAGATGGTTCAAACCCACCTCAATGGATGCTCGCTTTTTAAAGCTGAGTTTTAAAACCTACCAATGGTGTGTACACATGAAATAGAAATGAGTGTATACAAACTTAAAGCCAACAATGTTTATCAGTAGCTGCTGGGATCCATCTACAGTAACTTCACAAAAACTGTTGGCTGCATGCCTGATATTTGATGTTGGGGAGGGGCCAGAGGTACCGAATCTGAAGAGGCTAGTACAGAAGGGCTATTTTCATTTTGTTTGGGTGGACAAAGCTATCCGCCTGCCCACATAGTGTTGCTTGCATTTGCTGTTATGCAGAAAAGGCTGCTTCATTTAGTTCCAGAACTCCCAGTTGACTGGCAAAGGCCACAGTTGGCCTCTGATCACAGTACTTGTGCAGATTAGAGTAATGTTTGAGAGAGCTACCAGCCTCCTAAACAACATGCTAAATAAGGTGAAACTGGTGCCCAGAATTTTCAAATCATAATCATACCATTCCCTGAATGACTAGTTCTTGTCTCCCTTAACGGTTAGCTTATGGCAAAGAGTGAAGTCTCCAGAATTACCCACACCATCATATGTCAATGTCCACGTCCTTGATGCACATTGGGTGCACTCCATCCATTTACTATATTTAAGGCTGATCACAAGGTGAAAGAGACTTATAGCGTTACAGCGTATGTTGTTTTTCAGATAATATTGTAAAGGTTGATGGCAAGTACTGCACTAGAGGTTTGTTAGACTTCGAATACCGTTTCATTACTAGTAACTCCTTATTTTAGAAACTAACAGCCACTCACAGTAAATAAGAACATCCCTGGCCGTAGGCTTGATTACAGTTGTCTATCAGCATATCCATCTTTAACAACTTGGTTTCCAAAATCGGCTCTGCTGCACATATAATCACATTTACAAGCCCCAAAACCACCAGAATACAACCACCCAAGTCTACTTGGCCTTACTGCACACATACTATTGATCTCACGCGACCACGGCTAGCACCACTCAATACGCCCTGGCTGCACACATACGAAGTGCACCCAAGCACTATTTACTACCCTACTCTCTCCACTGACTTGGACTACGGTCCCCGCGAGCATTCAACCTAGAGCACTTTAAAAACATACGAATGGTATAAGGCGCTATACAAATGGCCCATAACATAACAGATGAAAACTGCCCTGGAAAATCATTGATGCATTCCAGGCCATCTCCATCCCTGCACACTTCTTGTAACAAAGACATGCTCCTTTAACCAACCCAGGAGCATACATACCTGTAAATACCTACAGTTCATCTCGACATATTTTGATTGGAAACTCTACGCTGATCACTCAGCAGCGTGAAGCCCACTTGCCTGCTGCAGTTGCAGGTGGCTCTGGTGCACAGACAGGCAATCTGTCCCCCTGGCAGCTTTGCATCTGAGTCGGCCTAATCATTTCTTTTAAAACTTTAATTGAGCGCAGTTATTTGTCCATTAGTTACTTTTCCATTAGATTAGCTGTGCATAATGCATGCATGACAACCCGGGAATGGGGCGAGCTGCATAATCCGCGCCGCTAAAGCCACGCTCGCCTCGTGTTTTTCCATCACAATGCATTCTCTTTTTTCTCCCTGGCTTCCCTGCACGAGTAATGACTTTTGCTGTACTCTAGTAAAAAGATATCCCCACAAATCAAGGCGAAGCCGCTCAGACTAAGTGGCTGGCAAGATTTACATTCTATTGCTAACCCAGTTATTACTCTGTTGAAAACCCCATAGCATCAATATAATGAATCCCTCAACCTCTGCCGCAAGCACCATTTTTCTTCCCAATCTCATTGGCTCCCAACTTTCTGCTTGACCTTTTACAATCTGTGTGCCGCAGAACTTCATTACAGCCTTTTAATGATGCACAAATGGCACACAACACCAAGGTCACAGCAGATTCCCCAGTGCGAAATTCGCGAACAACACCAGCACAGGCTCTGAGCCTTGATTTAAAGCTGCAGGGTCATCAATTGAAGAAGGCCGACCTGTGAGGAGATTGGGTAAATGAAATCATTAGCCCTTTCTTTTAAGAGGATTTATCAAACGGGACTGCGTCGGTATTCCCTAAAAATGCGTGCAGACATGTGACACAACACGCTCAATGTATGTTAGTAATAGAATACAATAAGACTATCAATAGTTTAAAGGTTTGGGTTCTGCTGAGGACAAACATCGCATTTTGGAAGGATGCAACTCCTACTAGACCACGAGCCTGATTGACAACGTGTTTTTGAATGGTGAAATCCCCACTGAAAGGTTCTTGGTGAGGCATGCCTTCAAGGGGCATCTCTCCTGCTGCATATCTACAGGCTAATTCATAGAATCCAGCGCACAAGTAGCGCACGCGGCTGGCGCACAGCGTGCGCCTGCGATAGTCTGCGCCAGGCACGTGCGCTAAAACAGATTTCCGCGCACAGCGTATTCATGGATTTCAAGCTCCCAAACCAGCCGTGGCGCAGAGAATCGCAGCGAGCCTGCAGCAGCGCCAGTAACGCCCCCAAGAACGCCCTCGCGCAAGGAAAAGCCATCAAAATCGCTAAATCATCGCTAAGGGCTGCGCTAACCCTGGACCACTTCACAGGGCAGGCAAACAAGGAAAGCAAAGCGGGCAATCTTCAAATCATGAGTACGCGGGAAGTACTACACGCGACTAGGCAGGGAACGTGAATTACAGGGGTACGCGGGAATCACCACACGCGAACAGCCAGGGTGCGTGTATTACAGGGGTACGCGTGAAGTAGAACACGAGATAGGCCAGGGAACGTGTATTACAGGGGTACGCGGGAATCACCACACGCGAACAGCCAGGGTACGTGTATTACAGGGGTACGCGTGAAGTAGAACACGCGATAGGCCAGGGAACGTGTATTACAGGGGTACGCGGGAATTATCACACGCGAACAGCCAGGGTGCGTGTATTACAGGGGTAGCGGGAAGTCCAACACGCGATTGGCCAGGGTACGTGTATTACAGGGGTACGCGTGAAGTAGAACACGCGATAGGCCAGGGAACGTGTATGACAGGGGTACGCGGGAATTATCACACGCGAACAGCCAGGGTGCGTGTATTACAGGGGTAGCAGGAAGTTCAACACGCGATTGGCCAGGGAACGTGTATTACAGGGGGACGCGTGAAGTAGAACACGCGATAGGCCAGGGAACGTGTATCACAGGGGTACGCGGGAATTATCACACGCGAATAGGCTGGGTGGGCCCTCACAGGTGTACCCTGTACACCCTCCACGGCCCCTGCAGGCAGCCCACAAAACAGTGGACTACCCTGCACACCTGATCATGTCCCCCTGCACCCCCATCCACCAGGGGCACCCTCCACCAGGCCCCCACCCATGTCTCCCACCACCCCCACCCCCCAGCAGTGCAGGGGCACCTGCCATCAGGCCCCCACCCATGTCTCCCACCACCCCCACCCCCCATCCACCAGGGGCACCCTCCACCAGGCCCCCACCCATGTCTCCCACCACCCCCACCCACCAGCACTGTGGGGCACGTGGCCAGCAGGCAGTCAGGCAGCAGCAGATGGCAGGTGGGAGCGTGCTCAGGGCTCTGGGGGACTTTAATTTGGCCTCCTGGCCAGGAGCGTGGTCTTTCGTGTTTGAACGCGTGGACAGCCTGATAGGGAGTGATTTTGCACGTGAAAACCCCACACTCAGCGAATCGCGCGAAAAGCCGTCACCAGCATATGTGCGTCAATAGTTACCTGCACGTGCAGTGTCAAAGCGTGTGATTGGTGAAAAAGGATCTACACGCAGGAGTGACAAAGCGTGTGATTGGTGAAAAGTGAGCTACACGCAGGAGTGTCAAAGCGTGTGATTGGTGAAAAAGGATCCACACGCAGGAGTGACAAAGCGTGTGATTGGTGAAAAGTGAGCTACACGCAGGAGTGTCAAAGCGTGTGATTGGTGAAAAAGGATCCACACGCAGAAGTGACAAAGCGTGTGATTGGTGAACATGGGCCAAGCACGTACACGCCGTAAGTGACGCTGTACGTGTGGGCCTGTATAAAAGGTAGTGTTGAACACCATTTCCTTGTACGTGCTTTTCGTGGAGAGCGAGTGGGTGAATTCTGTACTTCTTGTCGTTTCACACGCGATTTACTTCACGGCGTTTCCAGTTCGTACTCCCTGTTACCTCTGACAGCTTTTTCTCTTTTTCCTCTAGTACTGGTTTACCTGGGCCTGTTCCCTCAAACAGTGTCCCCTTCTACTGTTGTCCTGTCTCCTCAGACAGCGTACACATCTTCTTTTGGCGGGGGTGTTGCCAACCAAACGCGCTCATTTTTCACGCTCTTTTACCTGGCAGACGGTGAGTCACGCACGTATCTAACTTCTGTGCTTGCCCCGTGTGTAGCCTACCCCTTCAGAGGTCATTCTAGGCTGCGTGTGACACGCATACGTTCATTGTGTTACTGGATGCCACAGCGTAGTGCAGGGTTTTCCATCAGCACACGTGGTCTAGGAGGGGTATTGTGCACGTTCCTTAACTTTTTTGGGGTGCCTGTGCGTTGCGTGACCCGTCATCTTTCCCCAGGGGTGTCATATAGCCTTGCCACTGCACTAGGGTACGAATACCATCTGGTACCCAACCCCTTTGACACCCAATTGCCCAGGACAATTGTGCACACCGACTCCCATACGCACAATACCATCAGTGCCATGGTTGGGAGGCGTGCAAGCCGTAAGGGTGGCAAAGGTGGCCGAGCCACACGTGGTGGCCGTGGAGGATCCACTAGGGGACGTGGTTGTGACTTGCAGGGTGCCCCTGTCCCCGCCTGTCTGGAGGACCAGTCAGGGACACCCCTGCCCCCCCCCCCCAGTTGAGAGTCATGTGGCTGATACCAACCCTGATCAGCCCTTGTCGGACCAGGCCATTGTGGCACCAGACCTGTCCGAGGGTGATCCCATCGCTGACATCCAGGTCAGCAGGTCCACTGCACGTGCACCGGTGCACATTGGTGTCATCAGGGCACGCGCATCTATGCCAGATAGGTCATCTGCTGGCCCCCGTAGCCAGGGTGTGGCTCCATCCACCCCACCTCTCATACACCCTGCCAAGACTGTGTCGGTCCTAGTTCATGCACCTCAGATCAGGCCTGACCCCATCCCACTACCCCCAATGCCTGCACCTACTCCCATGCTGAGTGGGCAATCCCACACACCCAGTACTGAGTCCACCACGGCTCCTGCCCCTAGTGTCCACAGCGGCGTAGGACACTCTGGATCCCCACCCCCTTCCAAGCGCAAGAGGAAGAGTGCACGTCCGGCACAGGCTGATGCACCAGGCACGGCTGCACAGTCCGGCCCATCAAGGAAGCCAAGCTTCACAGACGCCGAACTGAATGCACTTGTTCAGTATGTGTCAGATCATGATAGGGAAATGGTCATCGTTGCAGGGTCCAAGACCACACATGCCAGACGCCAGGCACACTGGCAGACCATTGCTGACAGAATAAGTGCCCTTGGAGTAGTGAGGCGCACAGCTAGTGATTGCCAGAAGCGCTGGAATGACCTTAAGCGCAGGGCAAAGGATAAGCTGGCCTCAAGTCATGCCGCAACCTTGGTGACTGGAGGTGGGTCCCCAGCACAGGAAATAGAACTCACACCACACGAGTCCGTAGCTGGATCCTACGTCACCGAGGGACAACTCCAAGGTGTGGGAGACCTCCCTGATTACGAGGCATCATCCGGTGAGTGCACATGCATGTGTGTATTATCCATGTGCATGGTGTGTGTGTGAAGCATTCATGTTGGGTGCCTGTCAAGGGGGTGTGTGGCAGAGTTGATAGTGGCACCCATGTGCCCCATCCAGTATGTTCAGTGCAACACCATCTGCCCACAGCACTATCCCTACTGGCAACAGTGCACATATGGCCCGACACCATGGAAGTTGCCCTTGAATTGTCATTTTGTCACTACATTGTTGCTCATACTCCCCTGTCTATTCATCTGATGTCTTACATACCATTCCTATACTTTCCCCCAGCCATTCAAGTTTCATCTTCACATGCCTGACATGCAATGATACCACATGCTAATGCGTCCTCTGTATATAAATGCCAACCAACATGCTGTCATACTGTGGATGTTGCCTTGACATCCACCTCCTACCTGTGGGCTTTGGTACCGTCTGGTTTCGAGCCCCATTCCCTCACACTCCATGCTGCTCTTCATGGTCTATCTTCCATGACTTCTACAGTTCAGACCATCGTGCCCTACTCACGACACCTGCTTGCCAAAAGTCAAATGAGGGCACCCTGCCCTCCAATGCGACCCACCCTATTGCTGACCAGTGCATCTGAGCCTACTCAAAGCTAACTCTCACTGACATCTGCTCATACATGCCTTTGCCTGTCCCATAGACCCTTCACATGGTCCCTGTCCTCTCTCCTTGCTCCTCTTCCACCATCAATGGTGGGACCCGTTGGGGTGTACTCCTGGCCTCCTTCCAATCCTCAGAGGCCACTATTGATGTGCATGGTAATGGGAGCGTCCCAGTCCAAGGCCCTTAGGCCAACCTCAATCTCCTTGAGAAATGCTACCCACATCTCATCAACTTCCTTACCTCTCCTGCTGTCCCCCCTCCTCTCTCCTCATCAATCCTGCACTGCCTCCCTGCACCCTCCCATGAACCTTCTCCGCCTCCCACTCCAACTCCTACACATGCTGCACCCCTGATCTCTAGCACTCCCCGTAAGTCCTACAAGGCTGTCAACCTCCTCCACAATTACACTCCTTTCACTGCGGCTGCATCAGGCATTCCTCCGATATCTGTCACTTACATGAGGTTATGCACCTTGACATCCTTGGTCTCATGGAAACATGTCTGACGGCCAGCTCTGTCTGCATCCTTCACACACTCCTACCTGATGTTCAGGAGACCCTCTCCTTGGCCCGCCACTACTGTGCAGGGGGGGTGTGCCCTTGGCTTCCCTGAGGGTATTCCTGCCACTGTCACTCCTACTTAGACCTACTCCACTCTGGAATGGCTTGTGTGACGTCTCTCTCCACCACACCTTGACATTCTCAAACAGTGCGTACTGTGTCTGGGAAAACTGGTCAAATGTACTACTTCCTTTCTGAGTGTCCTCACCTCTCCTCCTCACTCATGTCCCCAGACACAGAAATCCTCATCCTTGGTGCTGTACGCATCCACCTGCATGCTTGTTGACGCCCCCACGTGACCTTTCTGTGACCTCAGCAACTCCCTCTCACCCTCTAGACTCCCGTCTGTCCCTACTCATTCTGCAGGGCACACTCTTGATGCTCTGATCTCATCTGACTCTTCCCTCTCCGTCCATCTCTGCACTCCTCTCTCCTGGAGTGATCACATTCTCCTCTCCTCCCAGCTCACCCTCACCACCCCACAGGCAAAGCCACCCTCACCACTGTCACACACCTTCTTGGTATTCCGACCCATGAAGTGTGTGTCAGTCGAGGCTCATGCTGCCAAAATCTCCCCCCCATCCAGCTCCCCCTTAGGCTCACTCCCATCCTGACAGGGCCCACTCCATGCTCCACTCCATGTCAGGTACACTGGATGTCTTTGCCACGGTCATGACCACCTGTCTGAAGCCCCATGCCAATGCAGAGTCCTGGCATGACTCGGATCTTGTGAACCCAAACCACAGGTGCCGGGTGGCAGAGAGGGAATGTCCTGCATCATGGCCATCCTCTGGCAAACTGGCCTGCCACATGCTCCAAAGGCAATAGCGCCTCACCCTTTACACCAAGATGAGATCCCCAATCCAAGGGCACATATCTGCGGCATGTGACAACTCTGCAGGACACATAGAAATCTGCAAGGACCTTGCCGAGCCAGATGCAGTGTGTACCTCCCCTGTCCCCTCCGAGCCCACAGCACTGCATGATTGACTCTGTACCCCTATAGGCCACCCCCCCAGCACTTGTCTGCGCCTAACACCATCTGCCCTTGACGTCAAGTCCTACTTACCTTGTACAGCACTTCCAGCCGCCACTTCCCCTTGCACTTCATTGTGCCACCCACCCCTGCACTTGCGTGACATGAATGACACCAGCACCAGTAGGATTGTTGACTGGCATCCCCTTCTGCCCCACCACCCCTCAGTGCTCCGCTGTACCTTCATACATTTCTGGACCGGTGCTTCACGAATGCAATATGAATCCTTTACAGGTGATGGGGAGGTGGAATCACATTGTTTACTGCATTTTGTTGATGTAGACAAGGCACTGTGCATCGTGGCCTATTTGGACTAGCAGATCCATGTACAACATGTATACTTATTGAAGTGACGATGCAATGTCAGGACCAGAGTGGTTGAAATCCAAAAAACTCGCCCTCCTCTCCCTCTTCACTTGGTGGCTATGTCACATGCCATGTGTGTGATGGCATGTGCCTTTGACATGGCAATCACCGGCCAATGTGTGATGGCAGTGCTAGGCAGCATGGTGAGCAGGCGTTGCTCTCCAATCTGTACATTGTATGCCCTGAGCCTCCCCTACAGACCCAGTGATGGTGAATGCATAGGAGGTCTCCCAGTCATGTGGGACATGTGTCGTAGAACTACTGCCTCTGTTGTTCATCAGCCCTTGTTGCATGCCATGGTGCTAATGCCTGTTTCCATTTTTCTCTTTCATGTCTTTGCAGGGGACGAAGCACTTGTTGATGCTGGGGATGTGGTGATTGAGCCGTCCCAGGAGGGCAACCCGGGCCGACCTACCACAAGTGAGGGACGTGGTGTGTTTGTGGGTGAAAACCCACAAGTGCTGCAGGTCGTGCTGTCGAGGGGTGTCTCTGGGGGTTCCTCCCCCGAGCAGTATTCAGGTGTAGACTCGGAGGATGACACCTATGTGCAGTCGCAGGTGAGTGTTCTTGGGAGAGAATCTCCTCTGTCCGACCCACCTGCAGCCGGGCCATTGCCCTCAATGGGGATGTCAGTGTCGGCAGATCAGCCTCCGGTGGTTACGGATGCAGGGCCACACCACCCAATCTCTGATCCTGTTCCTGGGGCTGCAGATCAGAGAGGGAATGCAGTCCTGCAGCCTGAGGCCTTGCCGGCACAGCAAGGCGCAGTCCGCCTTGCCCCAGGCAGGTGTGGTGCCCGTCAACGTGGTGGCCGTATGCCACCTGGCAATACCGTTTGGGAGCAAACCATCTACGGTATGGCCACCCAACAGGCAGCATCATCCGAGATGATTGCACAGGCCATGGATAGGGTGGCCACTTCCATTGTCCCCCCAGAAAGGCTGATGGAGCGACTGGAGCAGGCTACAGAGTCCATCTGCCAGGCACACAGGGAGGATATGTTGGCGTCCAACATGGACAGGCGGGCGGCACTGGCGACTCTGCGGGAATCACTTTCCATGGAGTCCCAGCGCCACAGGGAAGGCCTGAGGGAAGAACTCCGTCACCTCAGGTCGACCCTGTTAGAGCTTGAGGCTTCATCCCATAGAAGGACAGAGGAGCAGCTGGAGCGTCTGACACGGACGCTCTCGGCCGAGATGCAGGCAACTCGTGCGGAGGTCAGGTCATCCCGGGAGTTACTGCATGGGGACCTCCGCATGATTATAACCCAGAACCAGAACTACCAGACCCGCCTGCTTGCAGCCATGGAGGAGCAAACTCGTGCTTTGCGTGGGCTGCCTCCCATTGTCACACCATCTTCTGAGGCAGCTCCCCCACCTCCAGAGTCAGCTGCAGGGTCTGGCCAGAGCCATAGCGACTCATCTCCCACAACAGAGTAGCCGTGTGGGCCACGAGCCTATGGGGTGTTTTCGTTTCCCATGATCCACACAGGTGGATTGTGGCGTGCATCCTGTCCTCGGACCTCATAGGTGGCCCCCCCCCCCCGCCGGCCCTTTCATGGCCATTTTTTCTCTATTTTATTTTTATTTTGCAAGAGTGTTGCCTTGTGTGGGTACCTGGGCATACACTGTATTGTGGCTGGGCACATGCAGGCTTGTCCTGAGTTTGGTTTCGATGCTTGGGTAGCAGACATCCACACCCCTCCTGCTTCCGTTTCCATGGGCTTGCAAAGGGTGTGCCCAAGTGACATCAAATTACACGGTGACATTGGACTCCCATGAGCTGTTGGCCAGTCCATAGTCAATACTGTGTAGACATTCATAGTGTTCATTGTTGTTGCACCTAACTATGCATGATGGTTTGATATGTGCCTCTACTTACATATGTTGCTCATGTTTTGCAGGTATTTCACACAGATCTTCACAAGGGCATACTCTCTGGAGTCAGACTACATGTCGGTAGATGTGCACTGACACTTTTGCATGGCGCCATCACTGTACATCTGGACGGTGAGGACATACCAGCAGAATCAGGTAATGAGACTACCATTGATTACATGCATTGTGTCTTGTTTGGGTGGGCTTCAGGGTGGGTTGGTGTGTAATTTGATTGAAATTACTCTTACACAGGTGTGTAGTAGTGGCTCCAGGTCCGTTAGCTGCTCAAGTGCGGCTATGTTCCATTTGGGGCACTGCTATTTGTGACACTGGTGTCATGTTGTGATGGCCAGTTTGTTTGCTGTCACATACCATGACATGGTGTCCTCAGTGGCGGGACTGTGAAGGGAATGGGTGACATGGCAATGTTGTCATGTAGTGAATCGCCTGTGGCAATGCATATTAGATTGATGGAGTTGTGTCTTTGCGTTGTGATGCATTGCTGGTGTATGTGTAGCTAGGGGTGCACACATATTGACACTTCCATGTTAACAATATCAGGCTGATGTGTATCTGACAGTTTATTGTCAAGTAAATTTCAGACATTGTCAGGTAGTGTCATCATTGATTGTCAGATGGTATGTGCCAGAGCAGTGTGCACTAGCCAGCACTGTGATTCCTAGGTGAAGAAGTTGGCCACCAGTTGCGTACGGGCTGCCTCCCCCCGTGCCCTTTCCCCTCCCATGCGCAGCGGGCGTGCATGTGGTTGTGGATGTGGGGGCACCACCATGTCCACGGGCAGGCCCCGGCGTGTTGCAACGTTGTGCAGGACACATGCTGCCACTATGATCCTGCACACTATTCGGGGAGCATATAACAGCTGCCCGCCAGAACGGTCAAGGGAGCGAAAGCGTGACTTGAGCACTCCGAATGTGCGCTCCACTATGCCCCGTGTTGCAATGTGGGCTGTGTTGTACCTTACCTGGGGTGGCGTGGTGGGGTTCCGGATTGGGGTCATCATGTGGGGGCTGATAGGGTAGGCACTGTCCCCTGTGGAGGTGGTGATGGGTATCATTAGTGGTGTTGTGTCATGACCCAGTATCTGACATGCATGCATGTGCAGTGGCATTCATGCTCACCAAGCAGCCATGTATCTCCATGCTGTCCAGCCTCTAGGTCCCGGCATAGGGTAGACATTCTGTAGATGAAGCTGTCGTGGGTGGACCCTGGATAGTTGGCATATACTGATGTGATTATTCCCTTGGCATTGCATACAACTTGCACATTGATGGAATGCCAGTGCTTGCGGTTTCTATAGATGTGCTCTGTTGCCCTGGGTGGACGTAGAGCCACATGTGTGCAGTCAATTGCACCAAGCACTTTGGGGAATTGAGCCACACCATAGAATTCCTGGATGCACGTCCGCCTTTCTGCATGAGTCCTGGGGAGATATATGTGCCTGCGGACTGATGGCCGTGCAGTGATGATGTTCAAGACCTGGTGTAGGCAGCGTGACTGCGTGGCCTGTGACACACCACCCACTATGGCACTTGTCCGCTGAAAGGATCCAGTGGCCAAGAAGTGCAGTACATTCAGGACCTTCTGCAGGGGGCTGAGTGCTTGGGAGCACAGGGTGGGTGATGTGAGGTCATCCTCCCACTCACTGACCAGGTCCAGTATGATGTGTGCTGGAAACCTGTACCTCCCATACACCTGGTCATCAGGCATCCCGAATAGGCTGGTTCTGGGTGTGAATATTCTGGCCCTGACTCTCCTCCTCCTCCTCCTTTGGTAGCCCACTGCCACTGCTGCTAGGAACGGTATGTTCATCCTGGCATCTGGCTTGTTTATTGAAAAGTGCGCAAATTAATGCCTTGCGCGTGTTGTAGGCGAGCGTGTGAGCCTCGCACCCCTGGAATCGAGTTCCCACTCCAATCGCGTGTGGAAATTCCCACGCAGCAGGCATACAGGTGCGCTGACGTACTTGCTTGTGTAAGTGGCCGCGCACCCCTGAAATACACGTACTTATGCCAATGGCGTGTACGCGCACTTTTGCCCAATTACACGCGATGAAATACACGTACATAGGCCAATGGCGTGTACGCGCACTTTTGGCCAATTACACGCGATGTAATACACGTACATAGGCCAATGGCGTGTACGCGCACTTTTGGCCAATTACACGCGATGACACTCTGACGTGCAGTATTTCCGCGTGTGCTCCGTCTTCACGTGCTGAGTGGGGAACGCCCGTGCGGATCACGTCAGACGCGCTTACGCGATGAGGGACTCTGGTCCAATAGAATCGCGTATGCGTGCTGACGCACTTACGCGCTAAGGGCCTTTCCTCGGATTTCACGCTGACGTGCAGGAATTTCACGTGCCAAATCACTCCGTATCAAGCTGGCCACCCGAAAACACACGGAACACCACGCTCCTGCCCCGAAGGCCGAGTTGCTGCCCCCCCAGTGCCCTGAGCAGCCTCCCACGTGCTATCTGCTGCTGCCTGCCTGCCTGCCTGCCTGCTGCCACCGTGCCCTGCCATTTGGTGCCTGCACATCAGCCATCTGCAGGGGTCCAGTTGCTGTGTCCACCCCTGCTGGAACTGAAGACTCCCAACTGGGATTACATCGCTCCACAGCCCAGCCCCAGGACCCAGTTGCCCACCCACACCTGCCTCTGGGGTTGCCATGTCGGGCACTTCTACATCTGGCACCAGTGGCAACCCCAGGCCAGAGGGGCAGAGGGGCACCAGCTTCACTGCCACCGAAGTTGGTGTCCTGGTGGAGCATGTCCTGGGGCAGTATGATGCCCTCTTTGGATCGTCCCGCGCCAGCAAGGAAGGACGGGAGAGGATCTGGGCCGACTGTGTGGTTGCCATCAACGCGGAGGGGGTGGCAACCCGCAACGTCTTGAAGATCAAGAAGCGCTGGGAGGACTTGAGGTCCAGGACCCTTGTGAAGGCCCGGCGCCTCGTGGAGGGGGGCCGGGGCCACATGAGTTCCATCCAGAAGAGGGTCCTGGAACGCGTACGCCCAGCGCTCCACGCCCAGATCCTTGAGAGGGAGACCCGTCTGGAGTTGAGCGGTAAGTGTCCAAGCATCACTGTGTGAGACAGTGCATGTTGCGGTGTGCTAGTTCTATGATACTTGCCTGTATGTGTGCCATGGGCCATGTATGCATGTATGTGTGCTGGGACATCATGGTAATGCATGTGCGACCAGTGATGTGTGACCCACATGGTTGTTGCATGTGTTGAAATGCGGCATGGGGAGCACTATGCAGATTTGGGACATGAGAGCATGCCAGTCTCTGTACCTGGACATGGATGGGGGTGAAGGATGGGTGCTGATGCCAGGTACATATATGGTAGCCATGTCTGTGTGCCTGACCTGCATGTCTGTGACTTGTGCATGCCATGGATGCATGACACATGTGTGTGACAATGCACAGATTCAGTGACGCACCCAACTTCCCCTTGTTTTGCCTGTGTTCGGTGTGATTGGGGCCAGATGGATATGACTGAGGTGAAGTGTGTGCATGTGATATGCATGAGCCATGATGCATGTGAGTTACATATCATTGAATGTTTCAAGAGTCAATTGGACATGCATGGAAATGTGCATGGCATGCACCGTGCCTGTTACTGTGTGTGTTTTGCCTGGACTGACCCATGTGTTGTGGAGGGACATGATGGAAGTGTACTTTGACAGGGGTGCTCATCTGCTATTGCTTCCTGTCTAGGGGACCATTGTACAGTAGCCTGATGCTTGTGTCCTTTGTCTCCCTCTACGCAGCGGCTAGTGAAGAAGAGCGCGGAGACGGCGCTGTGGAGCAAGGCGGCGGGGATGCCCCCACGGCTGCAGCGGAAGGGGTGGGTGAGCCCCCACAGGGGCCTGCTACGGCGGGAGACGGTGAGGAGCCATCCAGGTTGGTCGTTTGCACAGAGGAGGAGGAGGCCGACACTGGTGCACACATGGGGCCTGGTGGGAGCATCCCTGCTGGTGCAAGTGGTGCAGTCCAGGGCCAGGGGCAGGAGGCAGCACAGGTCACCGTGGAGGTGCCTGTGCATGTCGCTGTCCCTGACCCTGTGAGTGCACCACCATGCACCAGCAGGGATGCCCCGTCCCAGGCCCGTCTGCAGGTAGAGGGGATGTCCATGTCAACTGACTCCCCTCCACCTGCGGCCGTGGGAACCCCTGGCTGCGTGGAGCAGGTCCTGATTGGGGTCGCGATGCGCACGGCTGTGATTCGTGATGCCGTGCGTGCTTCCCGGGAGGAGCACGCACGTCATCACGAAGTGCACCGTGCCGACGTGGCCCAATTGGGATCGGCCATGTTCGGGGGGTTCCTGCATGTGTTGGCCAATCTGACGGCCCTCTCCTCCTCTGTGCAGGCTATCCACCGGTCGTTCTCCTTGCCGTCTTCCGGCCCAGATGCCACCATGGCCCCCTGTGGACCTGCCCCGACCAATGCAGCCAGCTCGGTGGGGATCCCATCCCTGCCGCAGTTGGGAGTCGGAGGTCCAGCAGGGGTGGACGACACAGCAAGTGGACCCCAGCAGATGGAAGATGTGCCGGCATCATCGGGCAGGGCACGTGCACGACAGCGTCGGTGGTTACCATCAGCCTGGATGCCGTCGTGCTGGCAGAGGCAGTGGCGTCGGAGGCAGCAGCGGGCTCGACGTGGGAGGCATCATGGCTCAGGGCCATCAAGATCAGAGGGGCATGCATCGGCCGGAGGGCAGGGCAACCCTGGCATGGCGGTGTGTTCCGTGTGGGAGGAGTTTGGCCAGCGGATAGGTGCGGAGCGGCAGCGGGCGGAAGAGGAGCGGCTCGCCATGGCCAGGGCGGAGATCTCCATGCATCAGGCATTGAGGCGGGCTGAGTGCCTCGAGGAGGCTCGCAGGGAATTTGGTGAGCACATGGGGTTGTCCCTGCGAGACCTCGGGGCCAGGACTGAGTCCCGCCTCCAGGACATTGACATGGAGTTCGAGGATGCCCTGGCCAGCATCACCAAGTGAGCCGCAGGACTAGCCCGCTGCCTTTGTATATAGTTTTTTAGTTAGTTAGTGCTAGGTTTCCTTTATTTCTTTTTATTATTTTGGACCGCTTGGACAATGGCCACTTTTTTGTACATATTTTTTAACTTAGTTAGTATTAGGTTTCATTAGTGGTGTTGGGCTCATGGACCCTTGAACATTCCTGTATATATTGTTATTTTTTGGGAGATACATTTTTTTAATTTCATATTGTTTACACCATGTCGTAATGGTTTTTCTTTGATTTCATGCTACATGTGTTTGCTTTGGACAAAATCTATTGATTTTTCTATCCTTTTTTAGTTCCTCATTTTTGTTCCCGGACATGGACCTTTTATTTGCTTTGCCAGATAGTTGTATTAGTTTACTTATTTTTTTATTTAATACATTTTTATATTATCTTACACTTGTGTAATTTTTTCTTTGGTTTCTTACATGTCATGATATGGGTTTTGACATTCACTTGCACCCATTGTGTATGTGTGTGTGGCGGACATGTGTTCTTTTGCATACTTGCCTTTGGGGTTGTGTCATGTGATTGCATTCACTATGTGGGTGCATGCAATCCTTGCCTGGGTGTTTTCGCTGGGTATGCTGGCCATTACTGCCATTATTGTGTATCGTCAGGACCAGGGGCCAGGGGGACATGGGTGGGGGCCTGGTGGAGGGTGTCCCTGGTGGATGGGGGGTTGGGGGTGGTGGGAGACATGGGTTGGACATGGGTGGGGGCCTGCTGGCAGGTTCCCCACAGTGCTGGGGGTGGGGGTGGTGGGAGACATGGGTGGGGGCCTGGTGGAGGGTGCCCCTGGTGGATGGGGGGTTGGGGGTGGTGGGAGACATGGGTTGGACATGGGTGGGGGCCTGCTGGCAGGTTCCCCACAGTGCTGGGGGTGGGGGTGGTGGGAGACATGGGTGGGGGCCTGGTGGAGGGTGTCCCTGGTGGATGGGGGGTTGGGGGTGGTGGGAGACATGGGTGGGGGCCTGATGGAGGGTGTCCCTGGTGGATGGGGGTTGGGGGTGGTGGGAGACATGGGTTGGACATGGGTGGGGGCCTGCTGGCAGGTTCCCCACAGTGCTGGGGGTGGGGGTGGTGGGAGACATGGGTGGGGGCCTGGTGGAGGGTGCCCCTGGTGGATGGGGGGTTGGGGGTGGTGGGAGACATGGGTGGGGGCCTGGTGGAGGGTGTCCCTGGTGGATGGGGGTTGGGGGTGGTGGGAGACATGGGTTGGACATGGGTGGGGGCCTGCTGACAGGTTCCCCACAGTGGTGGGGGTGGTGGGAGACATGGGTGGGGGCCTGGTGGAGGGTGTCCCTGGTGGATGGGGGGTTGGGGGTGGTGGGAGACATGGGTGGGGGCCTGGTGGAGGGTGTCCCTGGTGGATGGGGGGTGGGGGTGGTGGGAGACATGGGTTGGACATGGGTGGGGGCCTGCTGGCAGGTTCCCCACAGTGCTGGGGGTGGGGGTGGTGGGAGACATGGGTGGGGGCCTGGTGGAGGGTGTCCCTGGTGGATGGGGGGTGGGGGTGGTGGGAGACATGGGTTGGACATGGGTGGGGGCCTGCTGGCAGGTTCCCCACAGTGCTGGGGGTGGGGGTGGTGGGAGACATGGGTGGGGGCCTGGTGGAGGGTGCCCCTGGTGGATGGGGGGTTGGGGGTGGTGGGAGACATGGGTGGGGGCCTGGTGGAGGGTGTCCCTGGTGGATGGGGGTTGGGGTGGTGGGAGACATGGGTTGGACATGGGTGGGGGCCTGCTGACAGGTTCCCCACAGTGGTGGGGGTGGTGGGAGACATGGGTGGGGGCCTGGTGGAGGGTGTCCCTGGTGGATGGGGGGTTGGGGGTGGTGGGAGACATGGGTGGGGGCCTGGTGGAGGGTGGCCTTGGTGGATGGGGGGTGGGGGTGGTGGGAGACATGGGTTGGACATGGGTGGGGGCCTGCTGGCAGGTTCCCCACAGTGCTGGGGGTGGGGGTGGTGGGAGACATGGGTGGGGGCCTGGTGGAGGGTGTCCCTGGTGGATGGGGGGTGGGGGTGGTGGGAGACATGGGTTGGACATGGGTGGGGGCCTGCTGGCAGGTTCCCCACAGTGCTGGGGGTGGGGGTGGTGGGAGACATGGGTGGGGGCCTGGTGGAGGGTGCCCCTGGTGGATGGGGGGTTGGGGGTGGTGGGAGACATGGGTTGGACATGGGTGGGGGCCTGCTGGCAGGTTCCCCACAGTGCTGGGGGTGGGGGTGGTGGGAGACATGGGTGGGGGCCTGGTGGAGGGTGTCCCTGGTGGATGGGGGGTGGGGGTGGTGGGAGACATGAGCAGGTGTGCAGGGTAGTTCCCTGTTGTGTGTGCTGCCTGCAGGGGCCGTGGAGGGTGTACAGGTAATGCCTGGGAGCACACAGCCAATTCGCGTGTGGAACTTCCCGCGCACTCCTGCAATCCACGTACCCGGCCATATCGCGTGTGGTACTTCCCGCGCACCCCTGGAATCCACGTAGCCGGCCATATCGCGTGTGGAACTTCCCGCGCACCCCTGGAATCCACGTACCCTGCCATATCGCGTGTGCAACTTCACGCGCACCCCTGGAATCCACGTAGCCGGCCATATCGCGTGTGGAACTTCCCGCGCACCCCTGAAATCCACGTAGCCCGCCATTTCGCGTGTGGAACTTCCCGCGCACCCCTGAAATCCACGTAGCCGGCCATTTCGCGTGTGCAACTTCCCGCGCACCCCTGAAATCCACGTAGCCCGCCATTTCGCGTTTGGAACTTCCCGCGCACCCCTGAAATCCACGTAGCCGGCCATTTCGCGTGTGCAACTTCCCGCGCACCCCTGAAATCCACGTACCCTGCCATATCGCGTGTGGAACTTCCCGCGCACCCCTGCAATCCACGTAGCCGGCCATATCGCGTGTGGAACTTCCCGCGCACCCCTGAAATCCACGTTCCCTGCCATATCGCGTGTTGAACTTCCCGCGCACCCCTGTAATCCACGTACCCTGCCATATCGCGTGTGGAACTTCCCGCGCACCCCTGAAATCCAAGTAGCCGGCCATATCGCGTGTGGTACTTCCCGCGCACCCCTGAAATCCACGTAGCCCGCCATTTCGCGTGTGGAACTTCCCGCGCACCCCTGAAATCCACGTAGCCGGCCATTTCGCGTGTGCAACTTCCCGCGCACCCCTGAAATCCACGTACCCTGCCATATCGCGTGTGGAACTTCCCGCGCACCCCTGCAATCCACGTAGCCGGCCATATCGCGTGTGGAACTTCCCGCGCACCCCTGAAATCCACGTTCCCTGCCATATCGCGTGTTGAACTTCCCGCGCACCCCTGTAATCCACGTAGCCGGCCATTTCGCGTGTGGAACTTCCCGCGCACCCCTGCAATCCACGTACCCTGCCATATCGCGTGTGGAACTTCCCGCGCACCCCTGCAATCCACGTACCGGGCCATATCGCGTGTGGGACTTCCCGCGCACCCCTGAAATCCACGTAGCCGGCCATTTCGCGTGTGCAACTTCCCGCGCACCCCTGGAATCCACGTACCCTGCCATATCGCGTGTGGAACTTCCCGCGCACCCCTGGAATCCACGTAGCAGGCCATATCGCGTGTGGAACTTCCCGCGCACCCCTGAAATCCACGTAGCCGGCCATTTCGCGTGTGCAACTTCCCGCGCACCCCTGAAATCCACGTACCCTGCCATATCGCGTGTGTAACTTCCCGCGCACCCCTGCAATCCACGTAGCCGGCCATATCGCGTGTGGAACTTCCCGCGCACCCCTGAAATCCACGTTCCCTGCCATATCGCGTGTGGAACTTCCCGCGCACCCCTGTAATCCACATAGCCGGCCATTTCGCGTGTGGAACTTCCCGCGCACCCCTGCAATCCACGTACCCTGCCATATCGCGTGTGGAACTTCCCGCGCACCCCTGCAATCCACGTACCGGGCCATATCGCGTGTGGAACTTCCCGCGCACCCCTGGGATCCACGTAGCCGGCCATATCGCGTGTGGAACTTCCCGCGCACCCCTGTAATCCACGTACCCTGCCATATCGCGTGTGGAACTTCCCGCGCACCCCTGAAATCCACGTACCCGGCCATATCGCGTGTGCAACTTACCGCGCACCCCGGTATGCACGCACACGTTTATTTTTTCTCTCTGCGCGTGTCTGTGTTTGTGGGTACCCCTTTGTACGTCATTTGTCCTGGAGGGCCACAGTATTGGACATTGATCATGTCTGTATATAGGTGCTATTTGTTGGCGCACCTTTTAGCGCACATTTCTTGCAGGCGCAGAGACGCTACCGCCTGCTTTCTTGTGGCGGTCGTGTTTGTGCCTGTTTGTGCCTGTGCGCTGCTTTGAGCGTGCGCTTTTTTGCCCTATTCTATTCCATGAATACGTGTTGTATGCGAGCGTGTGGGCGTTCCGCGCACTTGCCTCCTAAACTTTCCCCGTGCCGCCCACATTCTTCCCCATTCCGAGTGTTGTGCCCCATTTTATTCCCCATTCCGAGTGTCCCGCCCTGTGTCCCGCCTACTTTAGAGCTGTGCGCTGCGCTCGGAGTGATGGCGCAGTGGCCGTGGCGCACGACGTTGGTTGACCTGTGCGCCGGCCTGCGCCGCGCGTTTTTTCCGCGCACGTCCTCTGCTTTTCTTGCGCAGGGACTTCCATGAATCGACGTGCGCTGGTTTCCCTGCGCTTTGCGCTGATTTTAGGCGCAGCGCACGTATTGGCCCCTCTGCGCCGGGATTTTCGGCGCACATTTATTCCATGAATCGGCCTGCAAATCTAATGTTAGTCATTTTCAAATCACTGGAAACTGATAGTGTTGTGACAACATGTGTTGTGTTTTCTAATTGGAGTCCTATTGGCTGTGAGTTGTCATGCTAATATATACAAATTTGACATGCTTCATCTGCAACCCCCTTTGTATATGAGCATATTTCCCCAGTTCCTGTTAGAGTAGGGTACCCCTGCCTTTCTTGTTCTTTCTCATCAGCAGATCAGTCAAAATAATATGCAATCCAAACAAAATGGCTGCCCTTCAACTAATTCAGGGTACAGAACATTTTAAAAATATGTATGTTATACAGTTTGCCATTGTATTTCAGATTTATCTTCAGATCCTGCCTCATTACTTCAGACTGGTAAACAATGCATGGCCAAACATCAGCTAATTCAAAATAACGCAGTCAGGATAATCAAACAGAAAGCCAGGTCAGAGCACATTAGCGAAGCTAGGAGGGAGCTACACTGGTTGAAGGTAGAAGATAGAGTTCTCTTTAAATCTATGATACTTATTCATAAGTGTTTGCATGGCGCAGCACCGGCCTACATTAAATCGGAGATTGTTCGATATATGCCTGCACGTGCATTGAGATCAGAAGCACTGGGACTAATTTTGGTTAAGCCACACTAGAAAGCCAACGGTTTAGGCAGAGTGTTTCCTATCTGTGCAGCCACAAATTGGAACAACCTGCCTTTGAATTTGAGACTAGAGTCCAATCACCTGCTTTCAGAAAAAATCTGAAAATATATCTGTTCAAATGAACATAGCTCCCGTCAGTTAGCCAGGTTGCCTTCCAATATTTTCTATAGCTAAGTGTCTCGTCTGAAATGTACTTATGTGTTATCTGTGTCTTCTTGTTGTGCCCCGATGCCTGCTGGCTTTCGGCGCCATATAAATAAACAAATAAATAAAATAAAAAATCATTAGCAAATGTAGGCAATTGTATGTTAATATGCTGTCATATGTCGGTCAAAAAGGAACTTTGTGGTTGTTTCAGGTTTCATCTTAATAATAATCACCTATTGGTCTAGTAATCAGTCTATCAGTGCTTCATTTTCACCAGCCTATTTTGTCAACCACTTTTTGTCTAAAGCTGCCATGGGGAAGGTTAGTGTGTTAAGCAGGTCAGAGGTTTAATTCTAGATCACTGATTCACCTTCTCAGGACTGAGTACAATTAAGTTTGCACAATAAGTGACAGTAGCAGACATTGGGCCTCATTACAACTCAGGCGTTAAGGGTTAACGGCACCGTTAACTCTTAACGCCTGATTCTGATTTTAACGCCTGCTTTAACGTTCAAGGTTGGTTAGCAGAATGCCAACCAATTAGAATCTCCTGTGTTAGGCCACCCAGAAAAGTATATGCCAACCAATAATGAGGTGTAAAGACGATGCATTTATTTTTGAGGTGGTCCAAGGTGGAGCCATCAGATTGTCATCACATAATGCATTGTTTTACAATTATAGAGTGTATGTTTACCCAATCCCCTTAATCAATGCCTAATCATTGTAGGTTTTCTATCGAGAGATTATGTTGTGATGTCAGCAATGACAAGTTCTGAGTATTTAATTCATTGTTTGTATTGAAATATTAGAGCCCCAAAAATGTTGTTGTTTGTATGTTGTCCCCACTTTGTTTTGGACGTCAATAAAGCTGGGTCTTGCCTTACACTCTATCTACTTCTGTTATTTAGTCTGGTTTTGTCTGACTCCATATCCTCTGGGTAATCTGGGACTTTCCTGGGCCATCTTTAGTAAATGTACCGATGCTTTAATGAGCTTAACGTCCTAAAAAAATAAAGGCACTGCTGTGCGACCATGACAGTAGTGCAACATGACTAGTCTTTAGTCGTGTTTCTATTGGCATGTTCTTTTCATTTTGTGTAAGAGCAACACAGGACTGCAAACAAACCAAAATATTCAGTGAATGGTCAAGCTTGGTAACCTACAAGCCACTTTCAGAATCTGCTTTATGCTCCAAATTCTACTAACGTTTTAAACTGTGTAAATAGTCAACCTTAAGCCAACAGTACTGAATACATTGGTGTGTTTATTTACTAAAGCCAACAATTGCACCTCTACACCCCAAGGCACTTTTTGGAGTGTAGAACTATTTCCTAGTATCATAGCTTTCCCCTAATTTAAGTGAGAAGGTCTGGAATTTGCAGTGGGGTAACCGCTGCTCTGGTGAGTCAAGTGGGCATTCAATGACTGCCTTGGCACCACTTAACTTTTAGAGCCATGCTCACTGCCTGGACCAAGAAATGGCCATCCAGGCCTTAACCTCTCCTGTCCAAAAAAGTCAACAAAGGTGCAGCTTTGCTCGACGCCGTGCTGCAGAACAGCCACAGAGCAATCCCATTCCTTCTTCCATAGCAGGGCTTGTGTTGACCTAAAGTGGTGGATGGTGGTTTCTGAAGGTTAATTTGCAAGCCTTCCTTAGAGGTAATCTTTGGATATAAGCTATTGCACTGACCCTATATACCTCAGCCTTACGTGAAATATATATAAGCGATAGAAATGCCCATTGACCTGGAAGAGGCAGGAATTGGCCATTCTACTTATGGGGCAAAGGAGGTTCAACGACTGCATACAAACTAATTTTGGTTGAGTGATTAATTTATCTTGATTTTTAATAGACTGTCATGGCTGCTTGATGTATATGCCACCCCTTTATTTCAACCTACTGAACTGCGTTCAGAGTCATCCTGAGTCCACTTTTCCATATAAACTGTGAGCGCCTGATTCATAAAGCGTTTGTCAGTGGGATTTTCATATTGAACAACGCTTTGTGAATCAGGCCCAGAGACTCCTGAATGTTGGGAATATTTGGGGTTGGCTCTTGTTGTATTTCGATGACAAAGTTAATTCTAAATTCCTTGTTGGGGAAGTGAAGACAGACGGGCTACACTGCTCTGTGGCGGCCTGGCCAGAGGGGCATATGTTTGTCTAGCAATTCAGACCGCCCTTGAATAGCAGGTGCATGTACTGGCCTCTTTGGTTAGTGGCACATTTAATCTGTTGCCAGGAGAGAGATGTTTGTCACATTGTTACTAGAAGTGTATATTTTTTTCTGTTTTGAACTATCTTTTTTTTAATTTTGTTTTTATTCATTTACTTCTGTGCATCGGGTACAGCTCAGGCCCAGTTTCCTGTTATCAGCTTTGCTAGATTGTTTTTAATTGCTGCCGGGCTGAAGTACCCTGCAGTTTTTACCGGATTGTTTGCACAGTCAGTAATTAGCTCTTTAAATAATAAGGGGCATCAAGTCTCGTGCTGTTTTCACAGCCTCCCGTGGACCAGCCATCTGTGGGCTTTAATGATATATTGTGCGTCCTTGGGAATTTACATTTCTAATTTATTTGATTTGGGGGATTTGGTTTTGTTGCTTTCCTTAAGAACGATTTGGCATGTTTGTTCTCCGTGCGTGTATTGCTCCTTTGCTGCGGTATCTACTAAAATCTTTATGTTTGTGGTGTACACTGTCCTGTTACCTTTTAGAATTTAGATATAGTTTATTGCAGTTACCTATCATTTCGTTTTGCACAAAATTAGCGCTGATGAGTACCTTCCTTCTTCAACTTAGTTCTGTCTAACAGCCATTATTTTACGCTTTTGGGGTTCTCATCTGTCAGCCAATGGTGCACATTTGTGTTCTTTGGCAGAGATTTACAGAATGTGGTCGTTTTTGTACAGTGTATTGTCTTAGGCTGAAAAGTTTTTTTTCCCCTTTTAATTACTTTAAAATACAACCTGTGGCAAACAACTATCTGCTTGTTTAGGTGAGAGCAAGGAAGACTATTGTTTACATAAAGATGCTGCTGGAGGTCAGAGTCGTGGGTGGTTGTTACTTTGCTACTACATGTATATGTTCTTCTGGGTGGCACAGAGACAACAGCCCAATAGTAGTATCAATGTTAGAGCAGCCTGTCCAAATTCTGGTACCCGCTCCAATTTCCACATTTTCTCGACAGTAGAAGAAAGAATAAAAAAAGCTGGAGGTGGTTTCTCTATGCATGAAGGTCATAGCTTTGCAAACATTGTCCTTATACAATGCCACTGCAAAAGGAGGGGCATATGAGTGTTGGTGTGCTGGATAAACTGTTGGCAAATCAATCAGGACTGGATGCATTGATGCAATATGGCAACCACAGGTGAATAATGAACAGTCATCACATTGAACTATTTAATTTATCAGAGTAGAGTTAATGTCTTAATGGCATGTTTCATTAGCAAGGTTGGAGCCATCACAGCCACACACGTAATACCTTAACGGCTACACACGTAATATCTTAATAGAACAGAACATTGGATGAAACTATGACCATTATTATCTTAAAGTCCAAATGCACACTCAAAGGTGTCCTCCTTTGGTGAAAATGCTGATGTGAATTTGAGGCAATATGGTGGGACGTGCCCATTAGATAAATTTGCATTAGTTGCTAGAATCAGGTTTGACTGATGACAGGGGTGTAATGCCATGAAATTGATCCATTGCAAGCTATGCCTTTGTATAGGAGTGTCCTCCCATTGACGGAACACATATAATGGTTGCTGAATCGATATAGTCACACTAGATCTCTAGCGTGAGAATTGTGGCCTCTTGAGATATATTTAGCTCCTGATGAATTGACCCATAACTGGTTAAGGCTGATTCTGTCCAGTGTATCTAATCTCATGATCTTTCATTAAGAACATGCATTGGTTTTACATTAAAAAAAGGGTTTCATTGAATCATGTAGTAATCAGAGCTTCTCTAAGCAAATGTAGTTTAGGTAATTTGTCAAAAAACTTCTCATGAACTCATAGAGATGTGCACTATTTAGCATTCATCTTGGTGCCCCATTATGCTCTTGCTTTTCTATTTCTCCACAGGATAGCTGAGCTATCGGGAGGATAGCTCAGCAGCAACGTGCTCGCCTTGGTAGCAAGACGACGCGGAGCAACGCAGGTTCGATCCCCGGTCCGCGCTTAGAAACCTCTGGGTATTAAGCACGTTATAAATAACCTATCATATCATATCAATAAAGACACAAGCATTCAATGAAACAACATCATATAGAGTTACCAACTGTTATAAGGTCCATTCGTTCTTATGCTACTACTCTCCATTGAGTTACCCAAAAGAAAAGGCCAGTGCTGTAGACGATATAAAAGCAGGCTGCAAAGAGGTTCATCAACCTGATCACTAGAAGCACATGACTCATGCATTAGATTTACTCCGTTGTCTCTCCATGGTTGAAATGTTAACCTTAAGGGGCTCATTTTGCGTGTTGACGGTCCCCTGCATGAAGTTTTTACCACTCACAAAGCATAGCGTATATGTGAAGAATAAACAAAGGTAAAAACGCATGGAGGCTGATTCATGGAATTATATGCGCCGAAAAACAGGGATTTGTGCGCCATTCTGCCCGCAAATCCCTGTTTAACAAATGGGGATTTGCAGGCAGAATGGCGTGCAAATCCCCGTTTTTCGGCGCAAATAATTCCATGAATCAGCCCCATGTGCTCTTCACTTTTACTCTCTGCTTTGTGGGAGAGAGAGCCGCCTTCACATTACACTCTGCAATCATCATTTTAGAATGGATTCCAGCAGAAATCCCGCTGGTCTGTATTAGCTGCTAAACTAAGGAGTATTCCATTGGAATATTTTGGTTTTAGGTTTGCATAAAACTTTCAATGCAGATGTAAAACGGAGTGCTCACCCAAGACAGAGGAGGAAAGAAAAAGAAAGATGAAAATTCTGCATTGCTGCCCTGTTACGTTTGGGAAAGGCACAAAAACGAAATGAGTTTTTCTACCATGTAAACATTTGTCTGTGCAGAGAAAGCTGGGCACCTACAAGAAATGAGCCGTCACTGGACTCCTGGCCATAATATGTGAGCCAGATCCATATCAGCAATCTAAGTTTAACGGTTCAAGCAGCGTAAGGGCCTTGAGGGTAAAGGTGCCCTTTTCTCTGAAACAACTTTGATTGGTTTCTGAAGTCACACCTATTCCACCAGACATCAAGATACACCAAAACTGCTGCATTAACACAATTCTTCAGTAATGCTGTGCAGTAGTAGTATCAGAACCTGTACCATCATTGACTGTGCCAAATGCCTCTGATTCAAAGGGGTCTATCATGACTACATCTACCCCTAGAGGATGTGTGTCTGCCATCTGGGGCAGCATGAACCTATATGTGCTACTTGGGTGTTGAGTGGCAGATGAATACGTCATTCATAACTTCTGCACCTCCCCCACCCAATACCACACATCTGAGAAATATTACTCAATAAGACAACCGTGCCGTCCTTATCCCAGGCAGGTACAGCAGGAGATGGACACAATCTAAGCTGAAGATGGCAAGAGTAACCAAACTAACATTGTTACAATGCATGCACATGCATCAGGCACAAAGCAAATGTGCACTCAACATGAAGAACAAGTGCACTAGGTAATATATGCATGAAGAAAATTAACACAGCATCCATTGGACTTGAATAATATTGACATAAGTAATGTATAAGCTGAATGCAATATGAATGACACACCAATATAGCTCAGTAACATAGAAACACAACCAATAATGGGCAGCCATCTTTTGAAAAATGGAAGCCGCAAGATTAAGCAAAAGGCTTCAAGGCGTCACGGGTGCGCAAGATGCTGAAATGACAGAAATATATATCTATACAAAGCTCAGGCAGTAGCCAGCAACCAGAGCCATGGTTACCATGAAACAAGGGAGGGTCATAATATTACAGGACACAGAAGTATACTCCCAGATTAATTAAAGTGAGACCAGTAGAATCGACCATTGTTAGCCTGGTGCACAACAAATTATAAGCCAAGACATGTCCATGCAGAATACCTCAATAGTGTTCCCAGTGGTAAAAGAAACCATAACACTCACATTAATATTAGCTAAAATCATAATAAAATAATCCAAACCATGGTCCCATCACACGTGACCTTTAACTGGCAAACACTGTCTATTCATTAGAAACCAATACAGATGGGACACTTGTTGTACTCGCTACACACACACCCAGACACGAAACATTGTACAAGGCCAAGTACAACAAAATCGCCCTAGCTCATGGCCTAGGAATAAGGGGTGGTATCTTTTTTCATAGAATGAAAAGCGGCCCAATGACCCCTCTTGCCCTACTCCTCTCTGGCTTATGTCCTGACGACCTGTCAATCTTTCAAGTTTTGTTAGCAGAACGGCAACCAATTTGAATCTCATGTGTTAGGCCTCCCAGCAAATGATATACCAACCAATAATGGAGTGTAAAGATGAGGTATTTAATTTTTTTCATCAATTCAGAGGTGGTCCTAGGTGGAGCCATCAGAATGTCATAACCCAATGAATATTTTACACTTATAGAGTCTATATATAGCCAATCCCTTTAACCAATCCCTAGTCCTTCAGGTTTTGTGGTGAGAGATTATGTTGTGATGTCAGCAATTACATTGTTTGTATTGAATTAATCCAGAGCTCCAAGATTTTTTTGCTTGTACGCTGTCCCCATTTTTTTTGGGATGTCAATAAAGTAGGGTTTTGCCTTGCACTTGTTGAGAAATTGGAAAAGTTTGAACTTGAAGTCTCATACCAATGACTGGGGAGTAGACATGTTATCATCGTCATTTCTGTCACTTTCGCAAATTGCTACAAATATTACAATATTTATGGTAAATGGGATAAGCGTTACATTTAGGTTCCTTTGTGTTATTTTGTGTAGAGGCGATACATGTGTAGATTTGAATGCGAGCAGAAGCATAGCAATGAAACATTGTCACACGCAGGGCCCCTCCACACTCAGGTGAAGAAGGCGATCAATATGTGCATGTGGAGTTCACCTGCATGCATGGCAGTCATGAGAGGAGACCATAATAAGTATTAAATGCATACATAATGAATGGTATATGTGTATGGGAAGTAATTTTAAAATTTAGTAAACATGCAATTTACAGTGATTAGTCCTTTAAGGGTGGGCTGTCACAACAAATACACTTAATGATCCCACATAAACAAGGGTCTGGAGTCAGCTCCATATGCATTCGGAATCAGTAATGCCATGCAAATCTATGGACTGGGAACATGCCTGGGATTTCAGATATTCATGAATGGGCTAGAAAAGTCTTTCCTTGTATCCATAACCAGCCCATCTCACATGTCCTATGGCTATGCTGTGAATCAGTGATTTGCAAAGTGAGAACATCAAATCACCTGTTGCAGCCTGTTCTTGACACCTTTTATGAGTTTGGCTCATTGTATGAATTGTTTGAGTTGTCTATTTTGGTCGATGATGTCCTGCCCTACTTTTAGTCTACATTTTATCACGATGTTTCAAATTTACTGGCTGATGATTATTTCATCTGATAATGTTTTGTTTTACAAGGATTAATAAAATAATACCATCATTATACAAAGAGGAACACATTCTCATATTGCTCACATCATCTATGTTTATTTAAAACACACATAATGAGGGTGTCAAAGGATAAATACAATTGCAATTTTCTTAAGCATTTAATTGAATCAAATTCATAAGCTCATTAAAAAAGGCCCTCAATGAAAAATATATACAATTCTGCAGAGCATTAATCTTCAGTAACAATACTTTCAGTGGCATTGTCATGAAATTATGGAAGGATAATGAAATGATTAGATGCATTTAAGAGGAGGAAAATTAGACTGAACTAGAAGTGTCAATCGGGAAGTAAATATCATAATGCAAAATGAAAAATAAATCTAATTTAGGAGGTACGATTGACAGACAATTTTACATGGGGGAATTTAGCATTTGAACATGGAAGGTAATTGACAACATTTTTTAATTATATTTGATTAGTGTCAGTTCTTTAGACTAGATGTGATTCTATTTAGCATGGCCAGCGTATTTAACAAATGTATGATGCAAAGCATAGTTTATGGAATTATGTGCATTTCTTTTGTCATTTTGTAAATAGTTGTACGAAAGCAGACTATGTGAAATCTTTTTAATTGAAAATGTGTTTGAATATTTAATAACCAGATTGTTTGTAGTCACTTCTATACTTGTTTTTTCATGTGTGCTTCATAAGCTTCATTAGCCAATCTATATGGTTGGCTTTGAACATTGGGGCCTAATTCATGGAAATTTTAGCACAGTGAAAACTCACTTTGCAAAGGTGCAAAGTCACTTTGCGCTGCCAACAAACACCCTGATTCACAGAGCAGTGCAAAGTGAATGTTTGCAATGTAAAGTGAGTTTGCACGCTTGCAAAGTCACTTTGCACCGTGCTAAACTTTCCAAGAATTAGGTCCTTGCAGGGGTGGGGTACACAAAAGACATCATAGCACAGCATTACACAGATCTATAGCAATATTCAGATACCAGCAACACATTTCTGGCCCATCTTTTTATGACTGAGAGTGTGCTTTACTTCCCTTCCACAATTCGCAAAGCAGGTTGCTGAGTTCAGTGATTTAGTTCAGTGCTGTTGTGAACTTTGTTCAACCTCCAAGACAGATTAGATATGTGTCAGAATTGACTCAGCTCTGCATTCTTCTGACATCAATCATTGAGTATCATTAAATTGGGTAATACTAGTAGTAAGTCTAGTTTGAGGGTTCTTTCTCTTCCGGGTAAGTTAATATTACCACATCAAACTGTGGTGATCGTTTTTCTCATTTAGTATGGTGTGTGTTATGCAGGCAGTTTTTTAGTAATGAAATACCTATTTGCCAAATTTTGGCTTTTTGTTTAGTATTTTATTGTTTTGGTATATTGTCCTCCATCCCCACTATCCCCTATTTTCTTACTGGCTTTATCCCCAATTCCTTTTCTCTTTTATTTACCTGCCCTGCCATGTGCAAGTGTAACCACTTCTCCGTTCTACATGGGGGCAACCAGACGTGGACTCCCTGCTCACTGTGCTTAGAGAGGCTCAGCTTAACCTCACTGATGAGGCCCAACAAGGCTGAAACACGTGTATGGGGTTGCTGTTGGTACTCTTGTTCAGAGAGGAATTGCCATAGCAATTCGGTGCTGTACTGCCCATGTGGGCGGGACAAAGACTGATATGCAAATGGATATTTCCCATCTGTGAAAGGTACTGTGAGCAAAAAGTGTGTGCTGCAAACTCTCATCTCAGAACAGGTTATCATGCCGTGTTCTTTCTAGACACTAGAGCCTGCTACCTTTTTTGAAATATTTGTAAGGAACTTGGGGTTGGTCACCCTGAGTTACCTGGGGGCAACCAGATGTGGACTCCCTGCTCACTGTACTCAGAGAGGCGCAGCTTCACCTCACTGATGAGGCCCAACAAGGCTGAAACACGTGTATGGGGTTGCTGGTGGTACTCTTGTTCAGAGAGGAATTGCCATAGCATTTCGGTGCTAGACATCCCATGTGGGCGGGACAAAGACTGATATGCAAATGGATATTTCCCAACTGTGAAAGGTACAGTGAGCAAAAAGCGTGTGCTGCAAACTCTCATCTCAGAACAGGTTATCATGCCGTGTTCTTTCTAGAGAGGAGTGCCTGCTACCTTTTTTGAAATATGACCTTTAAAAACCCTTTCCCTCATTCTTTCATTGTAGCCAGGTTTTCTGCATTGCCCATTTTTTTCTGCCATTAGCACCCTGCAAGGGGGGGTACCAGCCAATCAGGAGGCTCAGAATGCGGGCTGTATGTACTCCCCCTTCCCCAGATAACCTGTGTCTCTTCCTACGTGGGAGATAATGTGTTTCCCCCTTAAAAAAAGAAATAAAAGAAATTTAACTTTTTGACACGACCCTGCGCCATCAGTGCTGCTGTCCCTTCAGTCCGTTTTCCATGCTGATGACATCAAAGTCATCAACATGGAAAATTGACTGATTCTTTCAGCGGCACTGTACGGCCCAAAACATTAGCACCTGTGTAGAGAACTACAGGGGTGCTAATGGTGACATGCCCCCGGGTAGTGGGCTGACCCTGTAGGTAATGACCCACCGGCAAAGTTAAGGGCCCGAGCACAACGAGGGTCCCTCAACGAGGGTGGCGGGACGATACCTACAGGGTCAGCCCTCAACCTTCTGCATATCACCTCATTTACCTTTTCTTTTTTCTCTTCGGTTCCCACCTCTATCTCTTACATTCCTGTAAATTGTGTGCCACAACCGTCCTGGTTCTCTTTTTGTATCAGCTGCGTTGTTACATTTCATGCAGTGGTTGTCTTTGGGAAAGAAAGTATATGATTCTTGGCAAGTTGTTTGTTCACTGGTCTAGGTTTTGTTCGGTTCGCTTAACCCCATTTACAGTAGTGCTGTAGTTACAGTTAATGCAAGGTAGGAAACACTACAATACAAAGCACTATATTAATACGAGTCCTTTGTCTGTTTCAATATGTGACAGCTATGTTAGACACGGCTAACATCTGATCTATTGTCATTGGATTGC
This sequence comes from Ambystoma mexicanum, assembly GCF_040938575.1. Taxonomy (NCBI): domain Eukaryota; kingdom Metazoa; phylum Chordata; class Amphibia; order Caudata; family Ambystomatidae; genus Ambystoma; species Ambystoma mexicanum. The sequence continues at coordinate 952,363,240 of NC_090932.1, forward strand.
AATTAATTCTGAGCCAGCATTGCAGTTTCACTTTTATCTTTATTCGGCGGTAGGGCTAACAAAGCACAATATATACATATTATTACTCAAATATATTCACGTTAACTTAAACTGCATCCCACTTCCAAAATGAGAGAAAGCAATGTCTTCAAATGAAAATAGACCCCAGGTCTAGTCGGTTATCAGTGACCCATGCAACTAGTAAGTTGGCCACATATGCTTCCATCGCACATCTGTTGAAAGTCCCTCCATCGCTTTCCCCAGTGGTACTATAATTGCTCCAGAGAGCAAAGGTTGCAGGGACCTTGTTTCAATGGGAAAAGGCATTGTTGGAGTAGGGGAGGACACTGATTGCAATAGAACTACATGTTGACAGACATCGTCTTGTGGCCATTCCTAGTATTTCAATGGCCAACCTTTCATCCCTTATGACAAATACAGATGGTGTCGGAGAGGCACCCCTCCACCCCCCATCATAATGAGATCTTCTGCAGCTTAAGATCTCATTTCGGATTAAGGAGCAGCATTCCCAAACTGTTCGTAGCCAGTGGTTGCATTTGTTGATTAAAGCATCATGAGATTCGGGTTGGTCGTAGGCACCTTTAGGCACTCCATGCAGGAATATCCACCTTCCCATTAGGAGGTCTCGTGGGTGATCATACGTCTGAGCTTGAATGTTGAGGACTGAAGCCCCTATAACTAATATTGTTAGAGGCCAATATTGGTGCTGCATGGCCTGTCCCTCCACTTTGGGGTGAGAAATACTTCTCACACCCCAATCTGCCTGCCCATGCACGGCCCGTGGTAAAGTATGAACAAGCTTGTGCTGCTGGTTGGAGATTTGAAGGTGAATGGAGGGCTCGGCTTGTGGCAAGGGCACCTTGTCTGGCAGAGGAATAATGGCACCAGTAACTACCTTCATGTTTGAATCAGTTCACTGGATGTTATGAGGTTTCCCAGAAACAGACTCGGGCGGGGGGAGGGCTTGTAAAATCCTCCATGCTTAGTCGTCGCTCCACCATAACTCTGCCTCCCTGACAATTTTTCAGAATTGAAGATAGAGGCTTTGTTATGCCTGAGGTTTACCTAGGACCAGTTTGCTTTTGCAGACCACTGAGGGACCCTCATTGACTTGAGCCAAAGAGGGGGTGTGGAAGACCAGTATTCGGGGGCTGGTGTGGAGAAAGATTTACCATCCGACTGGTGACCCTTTTGGCCACACATGCCCTGGGCTTCATAATTAGGGGCTTTAATCTTGCGTGTTAATGGAGTGGGTGGGGTGGTCCTCAGTGATGAGGCCCCTTCCCCCATGCTCTGACTTTGGTTGGGAACCAGGCACTACATCCTTGGGTACACAATTGTTTCCACCATCACGACCAAATGTTATCCAATTTGGGGCAGCAACTTGCTCGGGGTTAGAAGAAGTAAGAGGGTTTTGAGCTACAGCACTATCAGATTCTGAGGCTAAAAAGGCAACAATTGCTGGCTCACAATCCCCTGCATTAACCATACGAGGTTCGGGCTCTCTTTGCTAGTTCCTCCAAAGTTTGACCTCTTCATGTAGATCAGTGGCCTTACACCCCATAGTATCCAGGGTAAGCCCCATAAAATGGTTAATTTCTTGTATTAACTGATAGACATCGCCCGAGAGCTTGACAGGGCTGTGGGGGCTGCACATTGGGGTCAGAATCTGGTACAAGAGGCGGCGCCAAGAATATCCTTTTTACAGTTAAGAGTATCCTCTTGGGTTGGTTAAACATCAGGAAGCTTTGTGGGGATGAAGCAGGAGGATAACCATACAGTCCATTGCAGTCAGAGTTGACATGGTGAAATTGATGAGCAGAGACAAAGATTGTCACTCACATTAATTCAGGCAGTTCAAACGTCCCCCGCCATTGCTTCTCCTCACCTTGGCTATATGGAATCCTGCCCAGATTTCCTTGTTAAGCGGTAGGATGGGGGATTACAAGCACATGGTGCTCCTTTCCCCGTGGGCACATAACACCCTGTGGGATCCCAACATCCGCAACCTTGTTTTTCAGGCTTCACCCTGGCGAGCTGGGACCAAGGCAAAAGAAGGAGCTGGGGGTGTGTCCCCAGGTAATCCGGTATGGCGGCCCTCCTGGGCCAAAATATGGCACTTAGCAGAGGCGGGAGCTCAACACCCACATCCTTATCCATCCCTAGTCCAGCATTAAACTCCACAGACTGCAACATTTTATTCCGTTCACATAAGAATATTTTAAAATCAACTTAAAAAATAAACCAGTGACAGTAAAAGGTGGCCATTAAGTGGCTGTGTCAAAAGAATGCCAGAGACGTGTCTTCCCAGGGTTGCCATTATACAATGGGGCCATGCATGGGAGGCATGCCGAGGCAGCAGAGAGAGGTGAGGGTTAGGCAACATATGTCTCCCCTAGCAGCACAGCTGATTTGTGTGAGGATAAGAGGCTGCTGCATGGAAAACAGGGACATCAAATAAAAGGGAGATGAGGTGGGGGAGCCAGCTAAATAGGAATGTGTGGATGAGACAACCAGAGGGATGCATTATTTCAAGGGATGCACTCTTTCTATTTCTATTAATCCTCATAATTCCAAACGCCTAATTGGCTGGGCCATCTTCAAGGTTCTAGAAGGGTGCGATTTTTGCTAAGAGGGCAAATGTTCTTCATCATCCAGAACCCCAGCATATTTCTTTAAATGCATGTAAGCCTACAGGTAAAATAATTCACAAAGTTAATCTCATTATGGCAAAGACACGTGATTCAAAAGTAAGATCACGCTGCATCTGAAAATTATTCAGTTCAAATTCTGATTTGTTCTATTAACTAAACAGAAAACACGTTGTTCACTTAAAAAAAAACAAAATCATTATGGGCCTCAATACACGGTAGGCGGTAAGGGTTTACCGGTACCAGTATTTTACTGGTACCGGTAAATCCTTACTACCTTTCTACGAGGTCCCTTTGCAGGTTGCAGTATTTAACGCCTGCTTTTTGCAGGCGTTAAAAACCAACCCGCAAAGGGACCCAGGGAGCTAATTACGGTAAAGCAATTTGCAGTACCGTAATTAGCGCCTTCCCCATTCCCATTATGCCCTATGGGGCAAAAATGGGAATGGGGAAGGGCCATGGTGGAAGGGGGAATTACTGCCCTGCCAACCTTGGAATGGGGCGGTAATTCCCCTTTCCGCCAAGGCGGTGCCGGTATTTTACCGGCATGAAGCATGGCGCTAATAGCGCCATGGTTCTCCGCCTACCGTGTAATGAGGCCCTATGTGTTCAGTATGCTTCTCTAAATGTTAAGAAGTATGATGTCTAATGGTTATGTTTTGTGGACTTTTTAGACATTAGAGTTACTCACTCCGAACTTAAACCAGAATAGGTCTATTTATTTATAATAAAGTCACTGTATGTAGCGCTGACCTACTCCTGACTTACTGTGACTGATGGGTGTTTCACAGTTAATCATAGAAACCTCTTTGTTGATTGGATGGCACTATCAAGGTAGAAGTCAACGGCAAGTCATACATATTTGCGAATCCTCTTCTTTCTGTTAACCTACTGAGATATTGTGTATGCAATAATAACGTTCCAATAGTGTCGGCTGACGTAAAACAATGGTCTAATGCACATGTAGAAGTCACTTGGAGTAAGGAACTGGGGGCCTGAATCATGGATTTTTTTTGCACGGTTCAAAGTGACTTTGCGCTGCCGTCAGAAACCCTGATTCATGGAACTGTGCAAGGTGCAAAGTCATTGCGTACTGCAAAAATTACTATGCACTGACGTTGCACTGACTTTGCACTGCAAACATACACTTTGCGCAATTTTGCGCACCATGGGCCTGATTCACGCACGTGATTGTAATGCAAACATCTGATTGAAAAAACGTGTTGTGAATCAGGCCTTATGATTTTAAGACTCTGTCACGTGCAAACCCACTACGATGTAGGCTGTGAAGCGTTCTTGGATCTTAAAGGGGGTGATGTGAAATGGAGAATACATTGGATTGCTGAATCAAATGTGTTCATATATATCTGAAAAAGGGGCGATATTGCACCTCATTCTACAAAAGGCACAATTGAAGCTTCCTGCGGAAGGCTTGTAAAGGTCAGTTTTAAGCCTGAAGCTTATTTGAGCTTTTCTCTCCATGTCAGCTGTTACTTTTATCTCGGAGCGCTCCCTTTCAAGATGTTTAGCAGCTAGTGCAGCACACACAGCTCATAAGGAGCTGTTAAAAAACATGTATTGCGCCACAAAATGACAGATTTCTCAGATATAAGGATAGGCATCAATCAGACGTTCAAACGCTCTAAGCATGATGGATGTTATTGATTGCACATCTCCTCCAGCCCTCTTAGAAGCAGGTGGGATCAAAGGTGGACTGGGAACCAAAAATGCTCCGGAAACAATTTTCAAAGTGGCCCCATATTACATATTTTCAGCAAGCCCAATGTTTTTCCTATGAGAAAATTTGAAAATAAAATACAAAAGGGGCCCACAGTACAGAGGCCCAACGGGAAATCTCCAGAGTTCCCTATAGGCCAGTCCACCCCTGGGTGGGATGGGCAATGTATGAGGAAAGGACATAGACAATATTCTTCCTCTCTGCATCGTCTTTTCGGTGACTACTCCGGCAACACATAATGCAGGCTCCACACATTCCAGGTGGAGTGTACAGCACATCCTATAACATGTGTGTATAATAAGGAAGAGACAACCTTTCACATTAGAGGGGTGCACCCTGAACATATTGAAACGTTCAGGAGGACAAGTAAACAGAATGGACGTGCTAAGTGCCGAGCAACATGCACAAGGCATTGCGTTAATACAACACAAGCATTTCCATTCTGCAGCCCAAAGCACAGCCACAATGCGCATTCATGTATTCGATCCAGCAAACATGTTAGTGGTTGTCTTCTCATGCAGAAGGGACGTGCCCAGCAGTTCAGGCTGCACTGCCCCTTTTGGGGTGGGCCCAAGCCTGATTTGCATATGATCTTCCCCCTTTCTGTAATGGCTTTCTGTAAAGTGAAAGAACAATGGTTATGAAGGGTTGCCCACAGCAATGGCAGAGGTTCAGATTAATTCAAAACGTTACTGCCTGTTGGTTTGTTTCAACCAGTAATGACGGAAACGTATTTTCAGAACCTCATACAATTTTTTAACGTATACCATGGAGTTCATTCATCATAAGGAATGCATGCTGAGCATCGGGGCACTTAGGCACAATGGTCATAGGGCATGTGTTATGTGTTTCTCTGAACCACCTATAAAACAATGGAAATCAAGACAAAAATAGGTCAAATCCATGTCGGGATATCCTGAAAGTAAGGCAGACAATGGGCCTCATTACGATCCTGGCGGAACGGGTTAACGTGTGGCGCAAAAGGATGCGTTAAACCCGTTCCGCCACATTGCGAGGTCCCCTCACGGGACACGGTAAGCACGCCTGGGGAAGAGGGAGCAAACAACGGGCCACTCGTAATCGGCCCGTTGTTTGCTCTCTCTCCCATTCCCATTCAGTCCTGTGGGGGAAGAAATGGGAATGGGGAAGGTCTGGGTCCGGGTCTTTGGAGGGAGGAATTACCGGGCCGTCTGAACTCAGAATGGCCCGGTAATTCCTCATTCTGGGAACCCGGACCCGGACACGATTCCAGCGGCAGCTATGCCACCAATAGCGGCATGGATACCGCCGAGGTCGTAATGAGGCCTAATATATTTTACATAGGTGGTCAAGGTATTAATATAGATGAAGGGAAAGGGGAAAGGCACTTGAGCATTCAACCAAAGTGGTTGGACAAATAGGTGTGTTGGATAGGGGGAATAATCTAACAGGTACACATTGTGATAATAAGTGGATGCTTCACTGTAAATGCAACATAATACGAGGCCAAGCTAGCACCTTTCACTTTGTCATGCATTTAATGCCAAATACTAGAAAAAGGAAGAGATGCATTTACTGTAAACAGTCCGCAGAGTGATATAAACAGATAGAAAGAGCACTGGCTGCCAAGCTAGGAATTTGTTGGTTTGGTGAGGTGCACTATTTTAGAGAGAGGTTAGTTTGCGCAGATATGGATTCCTTCTTGGTGGTGATGGTGATATAGCTTTGCAAGCCCTCTGCTAATGAAAGCCAGGCGCAGGGGAAACACTCATGTGGCACATTAGCACGAGGAACTCTGTTACCTATACATCTCTGTGCCACCCTTTGAATCCAAGCCCCACATGTCCAGGGTATGATCGTGTTTTTCTGCACCAATCCCTAGAGCTAATGTTCTCTAAAGTTCTCCAAAAATCGTGGTGCTTCCTGTTTTCCTGTTGAAATATGTATCCTCTCTTGGGGGATGCATGATACAAGAAATGGGTTGCAGTATTTTGGCTTCAGATGATATGACTAAGGATGATACGTTTTTTTTGGGTTTTTTTTTACAGGAGGTTGGGTAGGTAGCATTAAGCAGGATTACGTAAGCATGATGTTCTTAAGTACAGCACTCGATCTGTTTGTTCACATGTAGGAGCAGCTGTGTTAGGAGACATGATCCACAATCACCTAAAAAGTGGGTTACACAGTGTTATTCTAATCAAACTATGGTTGCACAGCTGCTCTTGTTTTGTATCTAGGAGTTCAGCATTTTGAAATGTTGTGGTGGAAGATCTTCCAAAGAATCTATGGCGGTGGGTGCCTGCATGGGAGTAGCAAAATGACAGAGGTTTGGACTACACAATGAGGCGGGTACAAACAACACTTCCTTTAATGACCCAGATTATTGAGAATAAGAGGTAATGTACTTTGTGAATACTTCTATCTCAATAGCTGTGCACAGAGTTTATGATAAGAAAGCCTGATTCATTTATGGACAAAGCAGTTGTCCATCTGCATGAATTCACCTGGGAGTGGAGAGTGGAGGTGGGATCGAGGGGAGGGGGGGCGGGGAGGGAGCGTCAATTACATGTAGCATAGCATGACGTTGACTGCCTCTAGAAAACTGCCCTCACTATGAAGAATCCATTGGGGATTTACAAGGAGAAATGCAGTCTTTTTAGTCTACCCACCAACCCCAGAACCGAGACAGGCCTAGTTCATTACTTAGAGAGTTTATCTGTACGTTTAATAGACACTCAGGGCATAGGGGGGAGCAGTTCCGTCAAAGAAGACCAGGATGGCTCTTTGTCATCATACGTAGAACCTTGGAGCGATTGTCCACCCACAGAGACTGCGCATCCAGTGGAATAGGATGATTAATTCCATAGTACTCCCTGTAATTCACTATTATTGAGGTAGATCTCATTGACAAGGATGATCACGAGATTGAAAAAGGTCCATAAGCATTCCTGGACTCCAACAGTGGTCCTATGTTCGACCCTGCGTTCTTGACACATCCCAAATGAAGCGCATTGGCCGCTAATCATGTATCGAGGGAATATGCCAACTGGGCTCTTACATCTACATTAGATTCTGGCTAACATACTGCAATGAAATCTGTGTGCCCTCACTCCAATCTGCCATGAAGTGTGACTCGTTCCCAGGTCATTGATAAGAACATGGGTGCCTTCTTCTATAAGCAGTGACATTTGGCGGTGACATTTCAACTGGGGTATTGTGTGTCTGGTCCACCTTTGATAATAGTTTGCCAAATGCATCAAGTCCTCTCAATAGAATCTTGAATTTGACACAAGAGGTCAAGTTGTAGGGTACTCCTTTGGAGGATGCTGCCATCAGTAATTGTATACCAGGTCTTTTTACTATGAGAATGACTATGAACCGCCGTGTGTGCATATCAAAGCAAGCAATATTTGACCAGATATTCTTTTTTTCTAGATTTTCCATGTGAGGATGCAGGCGGCCTTTTTCTACCAGGGTTTCGTTGGAAACCTTAACAAACATGTTGGCATGTTATTCGTCGCCCATTTAATATTACACCAGTAGGATATTTACTTCTTTATCAGAACAATTTATTTGTGACAAACGGCATAAAATCATGAATACAAATGTCAAACCAGCTAACCTTTCTTTGCCAAAATGTCGAACGGTTCCCCCCGTATTGTTCCCTATTCCTCTTCGGTTTTCTTTCTAAACAGTTATGCACCGACGTTCGGCATTCTTATAGCGTCGACTCCCGAAGGACTGCGTTCCAATGCCTGTATCTGCAGGTTGAATCGTTTCTGCGCTCTTTCATGTCAAGTGGCAATTTTCTGAAGTCAGTCATGCTGGCAGGGATGAGCCTTATTCCTGATAGGTTGCTCAGTGGCTCCTGGTGAGGCAGCAAAGTGGTTATCATAATTCTCACTGGCCCAGGATATAGAAATGCCTGCCAGTTTGTTTCTGCTCGTTCAATCCTTTTTTTCATATATGCATTCTGGAAACAGCATTTTTGCTCACTACATTCAGCAAAAATATTATTTATACATATTTATAAAATGTGACTCATACTGAAAGAATAGCACACAACATTACACACACAACTGGGTGTATACATTAACCTTAAAATGTTCCCCAAAAATTCTGAGGTGACGGACTTGCATCCATTTTTATTTTTATGTTTTTAAAAATTCAAGCAAATCCATTTGTTGACGTCAACATTTATAACCATTTCTGGAGAGTTGGGGCCTTATTTACAGAAAAGAAGCACTAGGTTTGCGCAAAAGTGTTTGCAAGTGCTCCAAGATTGCATGGCACAACTGCAACATGCGAGAAGGCGATTTACAGAAATAAGTGACAGCAAGGACCTACAGTGCAAAGAAAACAGGTTTTCACCAGACACGCCCATAACACGCCCCCAGTGCAAACCAAGGACCCACTGAAATAGACTGTTTTGCTTGCAATGTGAATTCTGTCAATAGATGCAGCAAAAATAATTCAATATTGCAGGATGATTACTCACAAGCAATCACCATTACCTGAACTTACTCCAACATTCACAGTCCCAGTAGTGTTACAAATCTGTGCATGCAAAATGCAAATTGCATCTACTCCGCCTATTCCTACTCCCTGTATAGCAACCAATCTGCATTCCACAAATGCAAATTATAGCTATGCCCACTATTCTTACTCCCTGTACAGCCACCAATTTGCACCCCAATGCAAATTGCACCTACGCCCACTATTTCTATTCCCTGTGCAGCCACCAATCTACATCCCACACACATTCCTCACAAAGTACAAGCACCCACAAGGAGAACCCCAGAACCTCTTGATTCTGCACCCACGCATCTCCCTCAAATTGAAATATAGGACATATGGCTGACACATATATTTGTCGCTGGCCTGTCACCTTTGGCTCACACCCTGAGGGGGCATAACGGTGGATGGGAAGTATCCACCTAAGGTAGCGCCTGCATGGTGCAGCTGTTGGACACCCCACCTGCGCCTGTACATATGCACCAGGAAGGCAGCAAGACAACCACCCCAGTGTGGTCTGGGTGCCCCCGGTGCAGTCCGGAAGCTGTGAGCCATGTGGGACCTGGGCTCTGGCAGGTGCCCCAGTGGAAGAGCTGGCTGGGCTCTGTGAGGTGGAATAGGACACACTGGCCTGTCAGCCCTGAACACCGGGCATCACCAAATGGTACCAAAGTGCCAGAGTGGAATTTGAATCCCAACGAAGCCAAGCAGCTGGATGCACAGGCGTGGTGAAGGCAGTCATGTTGGGACCTGGGTTCTGGACAGGGATCCACAAGGCAGGCAGTGATGCTGCCCCCCTGCAGTTCACAAGAGCCCCGCCCTGTGGGCACAATCCTATAATGCAGGGTGGCAGCTCACCCCTAACCCAGCTCTGGTCCTCAGGTGAGACAGCCCTCACTGGAGGGAAAATTCCCTCAGCGCCGAGCCCAGATCCCTAGCCCTTGGGCATCAGACTCACATGACCCTGCCGATGAACCCTGAGGCCACCGAGTATGATGGGGAGCTAGGCCACACCACCAGGCCACCCGCTCAACATTGTTGGGTGTTCTGACCCATGTTTGGACTATTATGCTACAACATTTGGTGCTGTGGGCTTAGGATATCCAAGATGGCCGAAAAAGCCCACATGCGCGCCAGATTCTTTGAAAACCGCGCATTTTCTGCGCACACCAAAATGGTTGCCTGACTTGCTACCCCCCGGTGCGGGTGTGCTGGGTCAGAAGAGCCATGAGTGAAATGGAGTACCAAAGAGAAAAACAGCAGTGCCTGTTTGCTAGAAAGCACTTTAAAAATCACCCTTTGTTTCTCTGAAGGCAAGCTCAGAATGCCCATTTCAAACATTGCAGAATATCCAACAATCTCACTGAACACCAGCAGACATTTGACAGAATAAAGTCTTGTGGGCATACAAAATCTGGAAAGAGGATGAGCCTAAAATAATGTTCATAGCAAAACTGACTGAGCTATGGATTTCAGCAGTTTAAGTAAATTTGGACTAAAAGACACTAAAAATCTAAATGTTTAAAAGACTTTTGAGTGTCACATAGGTTTCAATTGTTTAAATGTCATAGTTTTAAACTTAGAATCAGCATTCTAGCTGCATGTGTAAAAATTGTTAGTTTATTTGAATGCAGAAAACTGGGTAACTAGAAGTGACATTAGCTGGGGCCTGGCTTAAGGAACTGAATCCTGCCTGACATCTACCCCCACAGGAGTTAAAACCTGCTCAGCCACTCTTCCCCTTGCCAAAAGGAGCTGTCACCTCTCTGATTAGATTAGGGGTGGAGCAGCTACAGGGAGTTGAACAAAGGCCTGTCCTGGGCCCAGGCAGATGGTTTATTAGGGTAGTCGTAAATGGCTTCCTTTTGAACAATGGGCCTTCCAGGGCCCAGGCAGATGGTTTATTAGGGGGACCGTAAAATAGCTTCCTCTTGGAAGAAGCTGGGAGGGGCAGGGTCTCTGAGCTTGGCAGAAACTGGATAAACTGGTTTCTACACCATGTGACCTGGGAAACCACACCCCTTTGGGGCCAGAACATAAATCTAAAAAGATGGATCATTCATAGAGCGGACTTGTGAAAATTTTATAAGTGATATCATTATTCTTGTGATTTTTCTGTGCACATTTGAAGACGTGTTAGGACCCGGTGGTATGTTCAGGGGGGTTTTTAGCGGAAAAGAGGATATTACGCTAAATGTATGTCTGTTAAAAATTTGACACTCCACCACCTAATGCCCACATGCTTTGCGAACATTTGTGTAAATGCGGGGACAAATCCAATATTGGTAACCCGACCAAAAAGTGAAATATGTTGCCATTTTTGAACCCAAGCCCCCAGGAAGAGCAGAGTTTGAACAGGGTATACCTCGTGTGATATGTGATGGGTGCATGTAATTTCAAACCACTGTGTATCTATGAAATATGTCTTTAGGTCAAATATAGATTGTGTGTAATTTGACAGGGGAGTGTCCTTTCTGCAAGCCATTAAATGACATCGCTATGACACTCCACTTCTTTTCCCCAATCAAGAGAGAAAGGAAAGCTTGACCAATGGGTAGTTGAGAGAGGGGCTGGCTAGTGATGCTGCACATACACCCACTTTCAAAAGACATAAAAAGAGCCAATGGAAGCTAGAGAGGGGATTCTATTCCATCTGCTGCGGGATGCTCTGCCGGGAAAATCCATACTTTACCTCCATCAACCTCCAGAGAGCCAACATAGAGACTTCAATCTATCCACCTTCAGAGACCAAGACTTTACTTCAGAATTTGTAGCAGAGAGGTCAACTACAAGCTAAATCCCTCTTTAGCAGGCCTCAAATCATTGCCACTATTCACAGCCAGGCGAGCTGTTTGAATTCTTTGCAAGAACTCTTGCCATTTGCCAGAGAGCAGTGTTGTATCCAGAGAGAGACCAGCTGAACCGGAGACCGCTGTATCCGGACCCACAGACCTGATCAGAACCAGAGACCCAGACCAGACCAGCAGAGTAGAGCTGACCCAGACGCTGTGCGCAGAAACCGTCCGTGGCGAGTGAAGAAAACATGTTGACCAGATCCGTGGCGAGGCCCATTCCTTTTAAAATTATATTGTGAGTACCAGCAGAACTGTGCAGAACCAATCTCTTAGTTAAAATAATATAATTCAATCTATTTTAATCTAACCAGAACTGCCTCCTAACTGTCACCTGTCATTTGCAAAGCTGTCACTTGTCATTTTCTAGCTGCAAGCTGTAACCTGTCGCTTTGAACTTTTAAAATTTAAAATCCGAAAAACTACCTTTATTTAATCGTCCGTATCTCTGGAACCGTTTGGGCTAGGAACTTGGTTTCCTCTGAAAGCTTAGAATCTCAGCTTTTCGACACTTCCTACTCCTCATACTTGTGCCGTAATCACGATTCTCGCACTCGCGAATTTTTCCGCGATTTGCAATTTGGTTAAAAATCCAGCCACGTGTGAAAACAGCAGCTTCATTGCTTTCCTTGCCAAAATTCGTTTAACCTGCTAGTTACACCTAGATCCTTGCTAAAGTGAGCCTGAACTCATCCCAAGTATATTTCACTCACCCTGAACCTCCTAAAGGGAATTAAAACCATTTTCAGTATATTTCTCACTGCATTGTCACCATATTCAAAGCACTTGGGTCTGTGTTTCAAAACTCCTATCTGTTGTATAAGCTGCTGGGGACAATTGAACTGAATTCTATTTGATTGCATTCCTAAGAACTGTGTCATCTTCATCTCCTTAAAGTGCATAAAAGGGGGGGTGAATTGTCCAAGAAAGTGATTACATTGTCTTTTGCTGAAATCCTATCAAGTTATTTTCTGTACTGCTTTTCATTCCACATTGCATCCATTTGAAACCATAAAAGTATTGTTGCTATCGTATCCATCCTATAACCACTCATCATTGATTATAAAGAAGTGTGCTAGTGCCGGACTATCCATTATTGATTACTGCTCAGATTAAGTGTGATATTCAATTATTGATTTATTATAAAATGTGATATATATATATATATTGTTTAAATTATCAAATAAACCGTTTAAACTTGCAAAACAGAACTACTTCGTGGCTCAGTGGGGTCAGGGGGATTCCAAGAGAGGGGTGTTACATAGGGGTAGTCATCCAGAACGCATGAACTGGACGTAAAGATATATCAATAAGGGTTTCCATTCAGTATCCCAGACTAGGCATTGACTTAGCTGTAGTGTTGAATTGAATCCTCTTACAAATCGGGGGCTCGTCCGGGATGTTTGGGTTGGATCTATCACTTGTGCAGATTAATACAGCGTGCCAGCTGACCACATACACATATCCGGTCGGATCACCACGCTGTGTTACGCTGTAAAGCACTCCTCAAAGGAACGCTCTAAGGAAAAGGTCTGTTTTGCAAAAATAAAATACAAACTTCTGTAAGTCAGGACAGAGACCAATCTCTAGAATGACAACCTTGGTAGATATGAAAATAGCCAGAGAACACTTCTTACATAAGCTATTTGTCAGAGGTGAGTGGACTCATCAGGACCAAACGGTCTGGTTGCAGGCAATCGCGCAACAGGTCACTCAAACAGGGTCAGATAAATGGGGAGATCAGGGTCCCCTACATGTGGCCCTGAGTGAACTATACATGGCCCTGAAGGCCAAGGATGAGCACCACAAGATTGCCAGGGTAGCGCCATATTTATATTTACATATGGGAGCCATGCAGGACAAATGTGCTGAAGGCCAAGATCTGGCGAGTAGGCAACTGCTGGCATTACAGAAGGCCCAATCTGATCTGGACTCTTCTGAGCAGAGGCTGCTCAGGAGCCAGGAGTCAGAAAATGAAAGCAGACGGTACATCACTAAAATAAAGGAGGATATGGATGTGCTGCAACAGGAAAAGTCGGACCAGGATAGCAGATTTCTGGCCTTGCAGAAGGAGTACCAAGAAGGTTTGCACTCCCTACTGCAGAGCCAGAAAAATCTGGAGCAACAGTTAGACTTAAATAGGGCATGTGCTGAGCAGGTAGTCACCCTGCAAAGCCACCTAGATAGGGAGAAGGCAGAGAGCAATAAACTGATTTTGAAAGACCTGGATACCCAGGCAGAGTTTGACCAGGAGCGCCAGAAAACTGGTGCCTTCCAAAGGCAAAGGGACGACCGTGCGGCACAGATGCAGGCTCTTAGTCAGGAAAGGGATACCGTAGGCCAGGAAGTCTGCCACTTAAAAAGGAAAATGGAAGAAAATCACCTGGCCCTCCAGGGACTGGGTGACCTCCAAAAAGAACACCAGAACTTGTTAGAGCACACCAGGAAGGTGGAGGATGCTCTGGCAAGAAAGGAGCAGGCCAATAGGGACACAGCTCAGGAGGTAACCCTCCTGCAGCAAAGACTGGCCCAGTGCTCCAGGACCAATCAGGAAACGCAGAGAGAGAATGAGGCTCTCTGCCAGCACAATGATAGGCTCCAACAACAGGTAGCGATGCAGGAGAGACTGATAGAGTCTAGTAAGGCCTTAACTGAGGAACTGAAGGCACAGGCTCTTGCATTGCAACAGGGAGCAGGGGCGGATAGAGACCAGGTTCGCTGGGAAAGGGAAACTCCTGAGCATAACCTCAGGAGCCCCAGTACCAGAGGCATTTATCTCCCTCAGTCCCTGGACCCTGCCACCCCCCTGTCCCCTGGCGCACATGAGCACCGGGCCACAGGGATGGCAGATTACTATCCAGCCAGAAGCATGGGGCTCATAGGCCAGTACCACCCAGGAATGGATGGGCGGGTATCCGGGTATGGGCACCCAAGCACAGTGCAATTTAGTGGGGAACCCCAGGAGAATAGGCCCATTAAAGGCATCCTGAAAACTTCTGCCCAGTTAGGTCAGTGGGGGGGTACCCATCAAATCCTGGCAGCAAGGAGGATTCTGAAAACTCCTCTGAACGGCGCAGGACACAGGAGACCAGGTCCCCACATTCTGCCAGCCATTCCCAGGCTCGCAGAATCCGGGAACACCTGGAAGATCAGACAGGAACCTCTGGGAGCAGTGCCTCTGAGTCAGAGGATGAATGGACAAGGGTTACCCAAACCAAAAAGGCCAACAAGGCTAAAAGGGCCTTGCTTAAGGACCCATTGAAACAGATTAAGGCAATCAGGAGTGTCATCACGCCTTATCATAAGAACGCCAAGTACTCTGTTTGGGAACACTTGGAGCTCTATGAGCAAATGATGGAGACTTTCCATTTGAAGGACAGCAGTAGCTGCATCCAGTACGTCAAATGGACATTCTCCCCAGAATACTCCAGTTTCTTTGCGGGGCTGGAGGACCAAAATCATTTAAGATGGTCCACCTATAAGGCGGCCATCTTGAAACATTTTTCTGTTCACAGAAATCCTCAAGAGGCTCGCAAGGCAGCCTACAATTTGCAATGTGGGGAGGATCAGGCCCCACAAGAATTTGTGCAAGAACTGAAACGTGCCTTTGCGCAGACCACCAGAAGGGTGCGCACAGACAGCATAGAATTTGTCAATACATTTTTCCATGCCTTGCCCAAATATATAATGACCCAGCTCGTGAGAGATTTTCATGAGAAAAGATCTCTAGACTGGGTCATTGAACAGGCTACCCGGATCTATGAGGTGCAGAAGCCCATAGAAAATAAAAGCAATACCCAGAAAAATCCCAAAACCAACAGCACCCCTGCTGCTGCCAAGGTGGCAGAGGTAAAGGTCACCCCCGTTTTGGATTTGGAGATGGGGGGGCCTAAAAACCTACCTGCACCTAATAATGCTAGGCCCAGAAGGTCCTCGGGCCAGTCACAGACAGAGAGTGAAAGAGGTAGTCCCACAAATGACGTCCCTCGCTCTCCTGACTATGTGAGTCCCCGTTACAAGGGAAACAGACCAATCCTGGGTTATGTGTGGACTCCTCCAGCCCAAGGGGGGGGATACAGCCAAGCACCTGACCCGGGGAACTTCCCTCCTAACTTCCCCAAGGAGGGCAGAAATTCTCCAAATCCTGGGCTGAACTTTTTCCCCAGGTATCCACCCAATTTCCAGCCCCAAAATCATCCATCCTTCTTTCCCCAATTCCCTGAGCCCAGACAACCTAATCCGGGAGAGGGGAGGCCAAGGGTGGAGGGGTACCAAAATCTTCCCAACCAGGGGTACTACCAGAGAAGGGATAGCTACCCTTCCCGGGATCAGCCCAGGGGAGAAAATAGAGCCCCGTATCAGCCTGAGCGGGTTTCCCAGTTAGAGCGCCAGGTCCAAAATATGGCACGGGATCTGGGTCACATACTGAGGGCTCAACAGAACCCTCAGGTGAGCATGCCACCGCAGAATGCCCCAAACTCTGGACCTGGTGCTCCAGAACAATGACGGGGCAGCACCCTGATAACACACCGGATCCCAGGGAGGAGGCACAAGGGGAAGGGGGGTGTAAAGCCTTGGAGGAAGCTTCCTTCCCAACTTGTAAACAGCCCCTGGAAAACCAGTAACCGGAAACAAAATCTCCTGCCCCTGAAAGCCCGCCTCCCAAGGAGCAGAGGGGGGGGTAGGAGAAACAAAGGACCCAAACAGACCCACTTTGTGGAGGAGGTACAGGTGTTCCAATTTGAGGGAGAGGGATCCTCAGAGGATCCTGGGGAAAGGACATTCTCCTTCAGAGATGGGGGAACTCCTCCCAAGGAAAAATGGGTCCCAAGGGATGCCAATTCAGACTAGGGAGATATGGAGACTGAGCTACCGCCGCCCATCATCTCATCCCAGAACCCACAATACCAAAATCCCCTGGTTCAAACCCATCCTGATGACTGCCTCCAAAAAGGGGGGGGCGGCCCAGAACCGGAACCAGGGGAACCCACAATGGCTCTGATCTCCAGTTGCCAACTTTTTCTTTCAGATTCCCAAGGGTCTCCACAGAATTCTGCCCAAATTTCTTCTCTTGCAATGTCCAAAACCAGAAAGTTAGCCCACCAGTTGTCCAAAAATGTGCATTATATGTGCCTCCTTGAGGAGAAGGAGGGAAGATATTATGCCCCGGTACAAGAACAGGGGCAGGGTAGGATTTCAGCGCTGGTAGACACGGGATCTCAAGCTACCCTTCTGCCCAGAAGGGCCTTTGATGAACTGAATGCAGGAAGGGGAGGGAATTACCAAATTCCTCTCACCTCACTTCCTGGACAACTCCAGAACTTTGACGGGAAGGAAATTCCCGTAGAGGGGACGGCAGATTTGGACATTAAAATTGGGCGACACAAGTTGAAACACCCGGTCATAGTTGTGACTCCAGAGGGCACCCCTTGTTTACTAGGGAATGACCTCCTGAGAAGGTTGTCACCCCTAATAGATTGCGTAAACAAGGTCCTCTGGACCCAGACTAGCCGACCCATAAAATTAAAACAGAGTGTCAACCATGATAGTTTAAACGGCACATGCCACATGGTTGAACAAAAATCTGACCAAGTAGAATTCCACTTCCAGAATAACCAAATTCCAGACGTGACACTAATAGCAGTAGGACAACAGACTGGTGATGGGGGTCCTCTCTATTTCTGAAAATCAACCTCCCTTCCAGTTTAAGGTGGTATTCCACACTGGAAGGAAACATCCTGAAATTCTTTACTAATCCACAATCAGAAACTCCCACTCCTATAGTCCAGAAAGATGCGAAATCAGCTCAGAGCCTGGCTGATATTCAGCAAATTGGAGAGCAGTTGTTCATCCCTGTTCAGTTAAATGATGGGAAGGACTCTGTTCTCGCTCGAGTGTGTGTGAACAACGGTAAGAGCTTCATCAGCGAAGCCATGTTCCGCCAACTCCCAAAAGATCCAGCCAATCCCACATTCAAACTGATAGACAAATGGGAAATGGACCTGGAAGCACCCAATTCCAAACATCTCCTGCCAAGCAGGTGTATGCTCAAAATCTCCATTGGCAACAAGAGCTTAGTCCACAATTGTTGGGTCGTGCGAGACGTCACTGCCGCTTTTTACTTAGGCAGTGACATTCTCAATCGCTTTGCCATTAGTTTGGACCTAATAAACTTCAAAGCTTGGTCCCGATTAGCGGATAATCCCATGGGCTTTGATGATCCAGAAAAAGCATTTAGGTCAGCTCAATTGCTACCTTATGCAGTTGAAATTCAGATCAAAGAGGAAGTCACCATCCCAGAAAGGACCCAACAATTCTCCCTGGAAGTGAAAGTTAAAAGAGGACAACATTTGAAAAACCCTGATGCTTATATACACCTAAATGCTTCTCTCCAACAGCAAGGGTTGGGGGTAAACCCAACTCCATTAGTCAACATAGAACATGACACCATTCTAATAGAGGTGGATAACAGCGACTTAAAGAGTATTACTCTAGCCGCAGGCACCATTATTGGAATGGCGGTTGATGACCGACATTTTTCCATCGATTTAGGAAATGAACTGTTAGGACCAATCCCCAAGGACTGTTTTGACAGTGACAGTGAGGACAATACAACACCAGACAGGATTTTTACCCGCCATGGGGGGAACTTCCTGGTGTACACTTCTTGCCCTTATGGTAAGGAAGATGTGACTTGTGACTTCAGGAGGGATGAGGTGATTTTCCAGGTCCATGAGGGCTGCCTTTCCCACCTGAAGCCTCCAGTCCAAATCAGCACTCTGACCAGGGACTTCTTCACCCAGCTGGAGGAGGCCGCTGAGATAGCCAAACCAGAAGTCTTTCCAGGCTTTAGGCAGATGGTGGAAGAGAGAGTCAACCTAGCTGATGCCTGTGTGACTCTGGAACAGAAGCAAAAGTTGAAACAAGTCTTCTTGGATTTCCAAGATCTCTTTGCGGTAGACTCATATGACTGTGGTCGCACCGACATCCACACAACAACAATCCCCACGGACCCTGGCATGACTCCAGTGTTTGTGAAGCAATATCGTTTGCTTCTCGCATCCATGGAGTCCCTTACTGAAATAATTAAGAACCTTGAGTCCCGGGGAATAATCCGTCCAGTCCACAGCACCTTCAATAATCCGGTGCTGGGAATATTAAAGCCAAACGGCCAGTGGAGACTCTGCGCTGACCTTAGGGAGTTCAACAAACGGGTCCATACTTCCCGATGGCCTCTTCCCTACATTGACCAAGGGCTGGCCCAGATTCAGTGGTCACAGGTATTCACTGCAATAGACCTGACCAATGGATACTGGACCGTGCCGGTCAGTAGGGAGGACCAATACAAGCTGGCTTTTACCTTTGGGGGTCAGCAGTATACATGGACCCGGACTCCCTTCGGATACCTCAACTCCGGCAATGAATTCAACATTTTCCTACATAAGGCCATGCCCGACCTGGGTGCGAGGGGTAACCTGGCTTATGTAGATGATGTCCTCATCAAAAGTTCATCTGTGGAGGAACACATAGCGGAGATCTGTTATGTTCTAACCCAGTTGAGGGTCGCCGGAGCAAAACTTTCCTTTCAGAAAGCACAGTGGTGTAGAACCTGTGTTAATTTCTTGGGGCATGAGATTACTCCTCAGGGTCTCTGTCCCCAGGAAAAGAAAGTGGAAGCACTTCAGAAACTGAAAGACCCCGCAACTCTGCGGGAACTAAGGAGCCTCCTTGGACTGACTAATTACAGCAGAAAGTTCATTGAGGGCTACGCAGAGATCACCTGACCCCTGATTCATCTCCTGAAGGGGGGGTCAAGTGGGAATGGGGTCCAGAACAAGCCGAGACGGTAAAACAACTCAAGAGAAGCCTCTCACAAGCGCCTTGCCTAGCTTACCCTTTCAGAAACAAGGAGTTCTTCCTGGAGACAGGGTTCTCTAATACGTGCTTGACGGCAGTATTATACCAAAAGCATGACAAGGTCAATAAAGTAATCTCCTATGCGAGCAAAACTTTATCCTCTGTGGAGGAAAAATTCAACGATTGTGTTAAGGCACTCCTGGCAACGGTGCGGGCATTGAAGAATTACCGCCCGTTTATCCATGGGGAATACATCATAGTGGAGACTCCACACCAGCCTCTGCAATATCTCCAAAGTGACAGAATCCGGGCCGGAAATGTGAGTAATTCCCGAATTACTTCCTGGATTCTGTCAATGCAAGGCTTTCCTGTGGAGGTCAGATATGGCCAAAACAAGAAGAGTCCCCTCGCGCAAGGTCTGGCTGACTTGCATGATTGTGCCAGAGAAAACTGTCTCGAGGACGAAAGTCTAAAAATCAAAGACAACATGGAGGCATACCTTAATTCCCCACACAAAGTCTTTGAAGAGGACAAGTGTGAGGGAATGACCACTGTCTATGTGGATGGATGCTCGTACCATGTTGACAACGACGGGGAGAAAGAACTGGTGGCTGGCGTAGGGAATGCATGGGTGAAGGAGTTCCCAGAACCCTGCGCTGGATACAAAATTGGTCCCCGAAGTAGTCAGGTGGCAGAATTGATGGCTGTGCATCAGGCCATCCTCACTGCTGTCCAGCATAAACTCCACAAACTGGTCATAATCACAGATTCGGATTATGTACGGAACGGGTTCGTGGAGCACCTGGTTAATTGGAAAACCAGAGGCATGTTATGTGCTAATAACAAACCCTTGAAACATGGGAAGTTGATCCAAAACATTGATGATCTGGTCACCTCGCATGAGATGACCATCTATTGGAAAAAGATCAAGGGTCATTCCAAAGTAGAGGGACCAGACAAAACTGGAAATGACTTAGCTGATCAGCTGGCCAAAACCGGGGCCATCCAAGGGAATCTAATAGAAATAGAGTCCCTGTTGGGGGAAATCCAGGTCACTGCTGTCACTAGGTCCCAGACAAATGCTCACAATGATCTGTCAACTGCCCAATGGAGCAAGGAGACCCCTGATGCTGATTTGATTACCGCTCAGAAGGGGGATCCAATAATTAGTACATTTTACCAACACATTGAGGACCCTGAGAACTTTCCCCTGACGGATACCGATTACAACGGGAAAGAGGACCTTAGAGTGTTGATGAAATGTCCAAAAATGTTCCGGATCCAAGACGGTTTGTTGGTAAAGAAATCCAAAGCTGGCCACGATCAGTGGGTGGTTCCTACCTCATTCCGAAGCTTGATGTTAAGTCACGCCCATGATGCGGCCACTGCCGGTCATAGAGGGTTTCACACAACACTGGAAATCTTACGAGAGATTGCATACTGGCCACACATGGGCCAGGACCTCAACCAATACTTGAAGGGTTGTCTTGTGTGTGCACAATTTCAGCCAACATCCCTCACACACCGGGCACCTCTCCAAAAGAGGGGAATGACACTGCCATGGTCAGATTTACAAATCGACTTCGTAGGCCCTGTGATTCGCTCGTCTAGAGGAAATAAGTACATTTTGACGGTGACATGCTTGTTTACCAAGTGGGTGGAATGTCTCCCAGCCCCAAATTGCAAGGCAGAAACAGCAGCTGCCCTGATGATTAACCACATCTTTTCCCGTTTTGGTCTACCTCAAAGGATTGAGTCAGACAGAGGTAGCCACTTCACCAGTGAAGTAATGACAAAGATGTGGGAGATACTGGGGGTCAAGAGAAAGCTACACATTGCTTACAGGCCAGCTTCCTCTGGAGCAGTGGAGAGATACAACCCGACCATTGTGAGAATCTTAAAAAAGTTTGTGGCAGATTCTAGGCCAAGTTGGGATATCCGATTACCTCTGGTCCTAATGGCCATCAGATTTACCCCTTCATCTGCAACCAAAATGTCACCATTTGAGTTGATGACTGGACGCAAGATGGTGCTTCCTCAGCATTTGCTCTCCAGAACCCAAGAGCAAACGTTGATAAATGCCTCCACAACTCATGAGTATGTGGAGAATTTAAGGAAACACCTTCAGCATGCTTTTGCCTATGCTCAGCGGAATCTAGAAAGATCAGCTGAGAGTATGAAGACCCACTATGACCTGAAAACTTCCAGGAAGGAATATCAGGTGGGGGACCGGGTCTATCTATACAATTTCCAAAGGAACCAGGCCAAGCAGCGAAAATGTTTGCCTACATGGAAGGGACCCTATGAGATTATAGACAAGATCTCCCCTGTGGCCTACAAGATCCGCATCCCCAAAAGCGTTTGGCAGAGGGGGAAGACAAGTGGGTCCACATAAACCAGTTGAAGTGTTGCCATCCCAGGCACACTTTGCAGCAACTGGAGGAATCCTCGGTAATCCCAGAGGGTACCGCTCCAGAGTAATTCAATTCCAACCCTAAAAGATCCTACCTATAGCCTATCAAATTCTGTGTTTCACAAGTTTATGTGTTCCTGTCTCTTAATTTAAAAAAATGTGCATGTTCATATCTGTTGAATTCTAAAATATATATGCCAATCCACTATATCAATGGTGGGGGAGAAATGTCCATGAATAGGTATTGCCGCTCTTCCTTTGTCGTCCTAGGAGAAAGAAAACCTGGAGACTGGCCAAGGAGGACGATCCGGAGACCGGGAGCAGAGACGCAAAGGGCCCAGTGTACCGCCCAATACTCTCATCGGGACCGGCGAGGAGAACCGACTGATCCACCCGTGATGGAGGAAAGGATGCTGAACTTTGTCATCTGCGGAATTGGAAGAAGATGATGCGGACCTACGAGCACGTGGGTCAACATCCTTAGCACCCGACATCCCCTCGGCTCAATCCAAGTGCAGTCGGGCGGGGGGCTTTGTTGGGTGTTCTGACCCACGTTTGGACTATTATGCTACAACATTTGGTGCTGTGGGCTTAGGAAATCCAAGATGGCCGAAAAAGCCCACATGCGCGCCAGAATCTATGAAAACCGCGCAGTTTGTGCGCACACCAAAATGGTCGCCTGACTTGCCACCCCCCGGTGCGGGTGTGCTGGGTCAGAAGAGCCATGAGTGAAATGGGGTGCCAAAGAGAAAAACAGCAGTGCCTGTTCACAAGAAAGCACTTTAAAAATCACCCTTTGTTTCTCTAAAGGCAAGCTCAGAATGCCCATTTCAAACATTGCAGAATATCCAACAATCTCACTGAACACCAGCAGACATTTGACAGAATAAAGTCTTGTGGGCATACAAAATCTGGAAAGAGGATGAGCCTAAAATAATGTTCATAGCAAAACTGGCTGAGCTCTGGATTTCAGCAGTTTAAGTAAATTTGGACTGAAAGACACTAAAAATCTAAATGTTTAAAAGAAATGAGTGACCTACTTTTGAGTTTCACATAGGTTTCAATTGTTTAAATGTCATAGTTTTAAACTTAGAATCAGCATTCTAGCTGCATGTGTAAAAATTGTTAGTTTATTTGAATGCAGAAAACTGGGTAACTAGAAGTAACATTAGCTGGGGCCTGGCTTAAGGAACTGAATTCTGCCTGACATCTACCCCCACAGGAGTTAAAACCTGCTCAGCCACTCTTCCCCTTGCCAAAAGGAGTTGTCACCTCTCTGATTAGATTAGGGGTGAAGCAGCTACAGGGAGTTGAACAAAGGCCTGTCCTGGGCCCAGGCAGATGGTTTATTAGGGTAGTCGTAAATGGCTTCCTTTTGAACAATGGGCCTTCCAGGGCCCAGGCAGATGGTTTATTAGGGGGACCGTAAAATAGCTTCCTCTTGGCAGGAGCTGGGAGGGGCAGGGTCTCTGAGCTTGGCAGAAACTGGATAAACTGGTTTCTACACCATGTGACCTGGGAAACCACACCCCTTTGGGGCCAGAACATAAATCTAAAAAGATGGATCATTCATAGAGCGGACTTGTGAAAATTTTATAAGTGATATCATTATTCTTGTGATTTTTCTGTGCACATTTGAAGACGTGTTAGGACCCGGTGGTATGTTCAGGGGGGTTTTTAGCGGAAAAGTGGATATTACTCTAAATGTATGTATGTTAAAAATCTGACACTCCACCACCTAATGCCCACATGCTTTGCGAACATTTGTGTAAATGCGGGGACAAATCCAATATTGGTAACCCGACCAAAAAGTGAAATATGTTGCCATTTTTGAACCCAAGCCCCCAGGAAGAGCAGAGTTTGAACAGGGTATACCTCATGTGATATGTGATGGGTGCATGTAATTTCAAACCACTGTGTATCTATGAAATATGTCTTTAGGTCAAATATAGATTGTGTGTAATTTGACAGGGGAGTGTCCTTTCTGCAAGCCATTAAATGACATCGCTATGACACTCCACTTCTTTTCCCCAATCAAGAGAGAAAGGAAAGCTTGACCAATGGGCAGTTGAGAGAGGGGCTGGCTAGTGATGCTGCACACACACCCACTTTCAAAAGACATAAAAAGAGCCACTGGAAGCTAGAGAGGAGATTCTATTCTACCTGCTGCGGGACGCTCTGCCGGGAAAATCCATACTTTACCTCCATCAACCTCCAGAGAGCCAACATAGAGACTTCAATCTATCCACCTTCAGAGACCAAGACTTTACTTCAGAATTTGTAGCAGAGAGGTCAACTACAAGCTAAATCCCTCTTTAGCAGGCCTCAAATCATTGCCACTATTCACAGCCAGACGAGCTGTTTGAATTCTTTGCAAGAACTCTTGCCATTTGCCAGAGAGCAGTGTTGTATCCAGAGAGGGACCAGCTGAACCGGAGACTGCTGTATCCGGACCCACAGACCTGATCAGAACCAGAGACCCAGACCAGACCAGCAGAGTAGAGCTGACCCAGACGCTGTGCACAGAAACCGTCCGTGGCGAGTGAAGAAAACCTGTTGACCAGATCCGTGGCGAGGCCCATTCCTTTTAAAATTATATTGTGAGTACCTAGCAGAACTGTGCAGAACCAATCTCTTAGTTAAAATAATATAATTCAATCTATTTTAATCTAACCAGAACTGCCTCCTAACTGTCACCTGTCATTTGCAAAGCTGTCACTTGTCATTTTCTAGCTGCAAGCTGTAACCTGTCGCTTTGAACTTTTAAAATTTAAAATCCGAAAAACTACCTTTATTTAATCGTCCGTATCTCTGGAACCGTTTGGGCTAGGAACTTGGTTTAACTTTCCTCTGAAAGATTAGAATCTCAGCTTTCCAACACCTCCTACTCCTCATACTTTTGCCGTAATCACGATTCTCGCACTCGCGAATTTTACTACGATTTGCAATTTGGTTAAAAATCCAGCCACATGTGAAAGCAGCAGCTTCATTGCTTTCCTTTGCCAAAATTCGTTTAATGTGCTAGTTACTCCTAGATCCTTGCTAAAGTGAGCCTGAACTCATCCCAAGTATATTTCACTCACCCTGAACCTCCTAAAGGGAATTAAAACCATTTTCAGTATATTTCTCACTGCATTGTCACCATATTCAAAGCACTTGGGTCTGTGTTTCAAAACTCCTATCTGTTGTATAAGATGCTGGGGGGGAATTGAAATGAATTCTATTTGATTGCATTCCTAAGAACTGTGTCATCTTCATCTTCTTACAGTGCATAAAAGGGGGGGGTGAATTGTCCAAGAAAGTGATTACATTGTCTTTTGCTGAAATCCTATCAAGTTATTTTCTGTACTGCATTTCATTCCACATTGCATCCATTTGAAACCATAAAAGTATTGTTGCTATCGTATCCATCCTATAACCACTCAACATTGATTATAAAGAAGTGTGCTAGTGCCGGACTATCCATTATTGATTACTGCTCAGATTAAGTGTGATATTCAATTATTAATTTATTATAAAATGTGATATATATATATATTGTTTAAATTATCAAATAAACAGTTTAAATATGCAAAACAGAACTACTTCGTGGCTCAGTGGGGTCAGGGGGATTCCAAGAGAGGGGTGTTATATAGGGGTAGTCATCCAGAACGCATGAACTGGACGTAAAGATATATCAATAAGGGTTTCCATTCAGTATCCCAGACTAGGCATTGACTTAGCTGTAGTGTTGAATTGAATCCTCTTACAAATATGCATTGTTGTACTTAAGCAGCCTTCATGCTTCCCCCATCCAGTCTTGCATGGCTGCTCTCTGCAGCTGCCAGTTCTCCCACTGCCCTGGCACCTCTCGCCCCGACCAATGCTGTGACCACTCCACCATGGGTAGGGGTCAGCTTTCATTAACTTTAAAATGACATATGCCTATTATCAGGGAGACAGTCAATTACAATATATGTATTGGGGGATCATGCGTCAGTAACAGGTAATGGATGTGGCTCAATATGGGATGGTGTGCCATGCTCTTTGTTTGAAATTGTTTAATGGGTCATGTCCATGGTACTTCAATGTTTGATCTGTGCAGCCCAGTGACCCTGTTATCTGTATTTGTATGCATGGGTAAGTGGGCATCAAGGGCAGTTAGGACTTTCACCAAGGGTGGTATTGGCTGTGAGCACATGGTTGGGGACAGCAGGTCATTCTCCCATTTCCTGACCAATTCAATGATGACATGGGGGGGAGAGTTATTTGCCTTAT
Organism: Ambystoma mexicanum; assembly: GCF_040938575.1. Taxonomy (NCBI): domain Eukaryota; kingdom Metazoa; phylum Chordata; class Amphibia; order Caudata; family Ambystomatidae; genus Ambystoma; species Ambystoma mexicanum. Next base: position 952,389,523 of record NC_090932.1, read on the forward strand.
ATTTCCTCATCAGGACAAGACCAATATTGCTGTGCGTCTATGGTAGATTCTGGCCCTCCTCCTCCTTCTCCTCATCCTTCCATGATGCAGTACCTATGTAAGCAATGCAGGAACAGGCATGGTCGTGATGTTTCTCTACCACTGCATGGCATTTTTTTTTTATACTTAGGATTGCATGGTGTTATTTTTTTATTTAGGATTGCATGCTGCAGTCCTACTTTGAGGCTGGTTATGGATGACAGTAAAATCAGAGTCTTTTACAGTCTGCACGGAAATACAATTGAATCTGTAAATACGAGTCTGTTTGCACTTCATGGGTGTGTTTGTATATTTGCACGGTGCCTCCCTCCCGACACCCATGTTGTCCCTCATTTCCCTACTTTAATGAGGACGTTTGCATATTCTGCCCCCTTCTTCTACTTTGCAGTGCCCATTCCCTCAAACCTTGTGTAATGTGCGTCAACATTGCCAGGGACCAGCGCAATGTCAGATCTGTAAATCGGAGGTTATAGTTTTGCATGGTGCAACATGCACTTTTTGCACTGTGCAAAACTCTCTGTAAATCAGGCCCTTTTTGTTTCATTCACTAAGTGCAGATGAAGCCAGATAACCGAAGATGAACCCCGTTACGAATTTGCAAACGAAAAATGTAGGATACCATTCTGTACCCACACCTCATATAGGTAATACACCTTTGTGATGTCAACCATTTATTTGTTTTTTTCATTGGTGCCTTATAAGGGGCCAACTGCAAACATAATCACTTTGTAGCCTGAGGGGGCTATTTAGGGGTAAGTTATGCTGTCTAAAAAAAGGACATTTCTGCCCACAATGTTGGATCTCTGAACCTGATAGAACACCCAGATCTAATGGCCACCCCCAAAAAAATAAGTTAAATAAATTATGAAGAAAAACAAATTTAGAATGTTCAGGAAAGAAAAAAGACGCTGCGATGTACAGTGAACTTCGAGATTTGCTAAAGAAGCAAGAAGATTTGGAAGACACTGAGTAAACAGTGAACCTCCTGTTTGCTTGGGTCCCCGTTCAGGGTCCACAAACAAATTGTGTTTACTCTGAGCATGCTGCTCATCTTTATAGGACCCAGGGAGGCCCTGGGTCTTTGCTGTGTATGTGGTGGGGGCTGCTGTTGTCGCAGGCCCTGCCTGATGGTTGTTTTCCTTATGGTGCATAGCACCTTGCTGTTTGGAGGAAGGGTGAGATGACTGTTCACACCTTACCCTTCCGTGGCTTTGTGCTGCCGAGACTGCGTGTCTCCGTAGCTGGGGGGAGGAGAGGAGCAGGCACAAAGAAAGTTGGGGCTGTCCCTCTCTCAGCTGCCGATGGTAACAGCAGTTACCCTGCCTCGCTTGTGGGATGCCCATGCAGCATTGCCCAGAACATTGAATCTGACAAATGAACTTATGCTCTGACCTGGACCCTTGAATTGGACAGTAAAAACAAGCAAACAAGAGCAAACGGGTATAAAGCAGTCTTGAGTCTAGAATGTTTCAAGGGCAAAACGTTGTAGTAGTTGTTCAGAAATTGAGGCATCATGCTGTTCAAGTGAACTCAACCCTCCGAGTTATAAGCTCTCCAATGTAATGCGCCTCTTTGAGGGATACCTGACCTGCCTCTGGGTGCCCTTCAATGCTTTGCCTTTTTTGTGGAAATACCCTGTGTCATTTGTGACATAATCAATTTGTTTATTTATTTCTTGACATTTTATAATGCACCAAGTACAAATATAATCACTTTGTAGAACTTCCAAAGCAAAGCAAAGGGAAGGCGTACAAGCATCGAATCTTTCACAGGTGTTCAGAATTGTTAACTGAGGGAATATGGTAAATTGCAATACAAGTGAGGAACAGGAAGTGTGCAGGGAAAATGCAGAACCAATTATTGCAAAAGTTAAGTGAAACGGGCTGGTTTTATATTGTATTCTAGAAGGCAATAATCATCAAAGAAGTTGCCAAAGAAGTCCATTATGGCATGAAAATTCACTCTCATAATGTGGGGATCATACAAAGAATTAGGTTCATTTAATTTGGAAAAGGAGGACTATTCAAGGCCATGATGACCAGTAGAGTCTGGAAGTGCCCAGAAAATTAATTATGGCAGACAGCTTCTGAATGACAATGGGTTTCATTATAAGTTTGTTGGTAGCCTTGCCGGAAAAACCGGCAGCCTGCCGCCAAACCTCCCAAATGTCCGGCGCACGTGAATGGCCAATTACCAGGTCATTATGGCCCTGCCAGACCCGGTAATTGCACATCCGCGGTTGCCGGAATGAAAGAAACACAATCAACAACCTGGATCCTCACACCTCAAGAGCCTGGTTGGTAGATATTTCTTAGCCGTACAACTGAGTGGACAATGCCAAGTTTATGTCAGCTAGCTGTGAAATTGACACAAGTCAAGTTGAGATTAGCAGTTAATGCAAACACTTAAAGGACACTAGTGTTGGGAGAGCAACACAGATCTGATGCAGTCCCATGGTTTAAGTCAAGAATTGACCTGGCTGCTTGATTCGATAGTTTGGAGTTGTACCATGAGGTTTTGTGTGTGGATTACAGTAGTGTGAAAGTACCATGTAGGAAGACACGTAACCCTTTGTATCATATATAACCTTGGTAGGCTGGTTCTACGGACATGGGGTGTGTGTCTGTAGAAGAAGTTATAGTCTACTCTCCTTGACTACACACATTGTTTGCCAAGGGGAGTATTACAGGGCATGGGGTGGGGGACTTGCAAGGTTGTCCATGAACAGATCACATAGAAAATATCCAGGCAGAAAATGCCGATTTCTTTTCATTCAAATGTTCAACTTGAAATGAGGGGGGACACCCCTGTGCCCTCCAACATTGCCCGTACTTTGATATATCCCCTTACTTCACTCTCCATTTATTATTTACTAAAACGTTGAATAATGTGAATTAAAAAAATCAGCATTTTCCGCCTCATTTTTTTCATTCTAATTTTTCTGCGGATACCCACTTGCAAGGGTGGAACAAAATTACTGAAGCTGTTGATCTCAGTCTTCATGGCATTGAGACAAAGCCTGCTATCAAACATCTAGCCATGAACCTTTGGCAAGCAGCCAGGAATGTGATGAAGGTCAGCCAGAATGCTGTAAAGCCGCAAAGCCATAGGGCAATCTGTGTGCCATCTGTGTATGTTTGAAACGTGGCAGTGTGCAGCCTGATTAGACCATCTAAGAATTGAAGATATGTTTTAAATAACAAAGTAGACAGGATGGACCCTTGAGGAACTCCACGGTTTTCAACTGTAGATTTGAGAGGCAGATGTTGGTTGATCCAAGGGTGCTGTCATTGTTTAACTATTGGCACAAGACCATTTTGGGGGTAGGAGAGAATTCATGAAAGGAGGCATCTGTTCTAACACCAGGTGCAGGAGGAGTAAAGGACAGCACTGAACCAGAGGTGAGCAAGTTGATGATTTAAACGTTCTCAAAATAGAAAGAGAAGAGGGAGTCTGCCGGGGCCTAAGATGTTATTGGCTGAGATACACATTCTAGTGCGGCTCAGGAGATTCTTGTAGATCTGAAAATAATGTGCATAGGCTTTACAGTTAGGGTCCTGGTTGATGCTGTCATGTAGGAGGCTCTTTTTCCACAAAAAGACAACACAGTAATCTTAATAGTAATGTAGGCAACATTTGTATCATCACAGTGTTTGATTTAGCACCAAACGCTTTTGTTTCTTTTCAGAGATGTACCGTTTGAGTATTGTATTTAGGGGATAGCTTGAGTTTTCTATTGTGAAGAACATGAACAAGAACATTTAAAGTTATTCTCAGTTCTCAAAATCAAGTTAGAAAAACATGTTTTAGGATGATCTTTGCAGGATATTTGAACGTTTTAAACAAGAGGTCAGTCTATATTTGCTTAATGGACTTCCAAGATTTATAAACTAGACAAGAAGTCATCCCATTTGTTTGCAAAGATTGTGGTATCACCAGGAGGTCTGTGGATAGTGACAACTTTGAGGCAGGAGTTTGGATTAAGCATGCAAGAACTGCGCATAGCTATTTTAACTTGAAAATCTAAGTTTCTTGTGTTAAACGTCATTTCAACTAACATGTTAAACAAACCTCTGGTGTTTGTCTTAATGAAATTACTGCTACCGACTTCTAAGAAACGATTAAGTCACTTTATACCTTTCAATCAAATAAGGATGTGTGCTCCTTTATATTGTTTCAATCTGGATTCCTCCTTCTTCTAAGCGGTGTAATTATAATACAGGGTGATATTTTAATTCATTGTACGATACTTAGGGCCTGATTTACAAAAATGTTTTGACATGGGAAAGTGCCATTGAAAATATTTGTATAAATCAGGCGCTTAATGTCTCAACTTGAGGGTTGAGTTAAACTGCCTTTGAATTTGAACTTGGTAAGTGCAGGCTGGACCCATATCTGGGGGCTTAAGGTGTAAGCCATCCCCCCACTTCGAAACTGAAAAGTGTTGACAGTGAGTTGTATATTTCTTACTAGAAACAGCTATTTTTACTTTTGCTTTTTAACTGTAGTTAAGATCAAACTTGGTGTCAGTTTAGTGAGATAACTGCACTTTGTGAAACATTATATTGCAAAAGAGTCGAAAGGCTATGAGCCACCCATAAAAGCTACTATTTGATGGAGGTTATGTCATGAAATGTATGAATTGAACAATGTTCCTGACCCTAACACTCGGGTAAGCAGAACTTTGGTTTCTCCCTCAAAATTGTTGTTGATGTTTAACATAACATCGTCCACTTGTATTTCATGTTCACCGTAACTCTGCTGGCTGACATATATCAGCCATCAAATTACTTGCTGAGCTTCCTAACTGCCTGCATTGATGTCGCTTGCCTTTCAACTACCCCCAGGCCACATATAATGACTGATTTATCTCATGGTGGAGGGTTATATTGATAATAAAAGACATGATTTGGAGAGAAATGCTGCTTGCAAAACTTTTTTTCCTGCAGCAAAATCACAGTTTTCAATGTTGCCACCTGTGTTGCAGTGCGAATGAATAATGCATATGTTATACGGTATATGAGCACATCTGTAAGGGTATGCATGGAACAAAACAGTTGAATATTGTCTCTATAGTCTGTATTCAACGAAAGAGTACAACTGTGTTTGCTGTGCCCAGCAATGTCCAGATTATTACACCTTTATGTTCAAAATTGTTATTCTGGTGAAGCAGTTTGGCTTAAATATTACAATTTACTAGTCAGTTCATTTTAATACATGCATGATACATTTCTCAGCCATGATGCCTCAGGAACATTCTACAAGATTCTTGAGAGCAAGTGGTTTCACTTCCACACAAAAAAAACATGTTCAACAGAAACACCCAAGAGTTGACCAATCAGTTACTATATGCAAAGCTACCAATGCAGAAATGTGTGGAAGTGGGCAGGGCATAAGATGTGTCATTACAGAGATGATTAGGAAGTGATGAAACAACAAAATCAAAACAACAGATTGAATAAATGAGAACATCTCAGATGCATATATTTCAAAATGCAAAAGGCATTTAAACCACATTTCAGCAGAATTATACCATTCAGAATATGGTACATGTGCACCAGTGCTAAATATTGAGCAAATGCTTAAACAATAGGGAACGGAGAAATATATCTCTTTTCACAATCAGTCTCATGTAAAACGTTATGGACTATGGCAAAGACGAATCTGATTTGTTTTCTAATGCCTGCTACAAAACATTATGTTTACTATGTAAGCAGCTCTCCCGGAGCATGCCTGAACAGTTCTCGTTCATAGTAAACCAACAACAATGCGTTTCTTACAGTTGTTACATCTCAGTAAATCTGAGCTTTTACGTTCAGTTTCAATATGCTTCATCATTTGGCTGCTACTTCAATTTTTACAGTATCTACATAAGTTATATCGGAGCCCAAGAATGTCAAAAGAGTATTAGGATTTAAAGAGAAATAACGGCTTGCCTCTGTTTGGGAAGGCACGCACGTAATAATATGGCGAATTTCTTAAATAATAGGGAATACGTGTGTGTATTCATGCACCTATTAACTATTGCACAATGCTACAAAATGTCGGTCCCAATCACCCCAATGTCATAACTATTTTTCATTCCTGCTTCATTACAAGCAAATCCCCAAACACTATTCGGTATAAGACATTACACTATAGATTAGAGATCTTTACTCCTGACGATGTGATTAGTATGAAGAAGTTGGCTCTTTTTTATGTTTGCTGTTTTCATGTGTATTAACCTAATTCAGAGAATACATGACACAGAGATATTCCCTGTAATCGTTAGTAATGTGAAGAGAGTGTGTTTGTTGGCACAGGCTGTTTGGCCAGTAGTACCATCATACCCTGAAAACTGAAGACAAGAACGCACCATTGATTGCACTCACAGCCAAGCCATTATGCATGCAGAATCCGTTGGCAAAGGAACGAACTCGAGAGCAAATCCTGCAGGGCAGAGGATGCAATGAAAGTTTGCTCATCATGTTTTGTTTCCAGTGGGGATTGCCTGTCGGCCCCAACGTATCTAAAAGTGAAGAGGGAATTTAAAGTTGACGTATTTGCTTTGGGTCTAAATACACCAATCCAGTCTAGGGTTGACAAACGCTAGTTAATGGAAGTCAATGATATGATAGGTTATTTATAACACACTTAATACCCAGAGGTTTCTAAGAGCGATCAAACCTGTGGGGCTCTGTGTCGTCTTGCTTTCAAGGCAAGCACGTTGCCCCTGAGCTATACTACCAAGACAAACATTTAAACATTTGATCAAACATTAAACATTTGATTGCTGAAATAGCAGCTGGGTATTCCATCAGACGGAAATCTGTTTTTAATCCTTTTGAGGATGATGATGTGAGATTTGTAAACAAAATAAGTGTCATGTTTTCTAGTATGTCTGTGACACATCGGGTTGGGCAGTTTCCCGACAATTTTGCCACCAACCACGGCTGTTCCCCAGAAGGACAACATACTCGTGGTTAAACCTATGACTCACACGGGATCATTGGGGTTGATGGGTGCACTATTGCACATGTGCAATTTACAAATACAAATCAACATAATATAACATAACATAACGATTGTGTCTTGAAAGGAGACGCATGTTTAAGTGCTTCTTTAAACACAGAAACAACAGTAACATTTTTCAGTGGTTCTTTATTTGGCAAGTGGTGTTTATTGACCGTCTTGCTACAGTAAACTTGCTTTCCTCCTACGGAAAATTAATAGACAAATGCAAGCAAAGTTATTTCTGAACATATGAGCTTTCCTGTCAAACAAAGCAGCATGATCGTCTTTTTGTAGGTTGGCACTCAGGACAAGCACTTGTCTTCGGCAATGGCTTTTACTCTGGTGCTGTACCATTGTTGGTGCTGCTAGCTGTCATCTAACCCACCATGGTGTGTCAGTGCTTCTGGTTATTGTATTTGCAAACCTGCACCAATGTCATTCAGACTGACGGAAGCACTGAGCGGGCGTGACCAGCATGGGCACCCAGTATTGTCACCTCCCAGCTCATCAGTGTGGGCCATCAGGTTCATAAATGACGATGAGCCAGCGCAGGATGCAGTGATGTGTTGCCAGTGTGCACTGTCATTGCTTGTTGTGTGGTTACCACTGACTGATAAAAACACCACATCATAATCAAACGAAGTCTGAACAAATAAGTGCCAGAGCTCATAGATAAGCCCTGGCAAACACACCCACAAATAAAGCACGGGGTAAAAGTAACACATTACTGTATCAACTTGAGGTTTATAATTTGACCAGGGAAAACAGCATGAACAGCATGTATTTGAAAGGAATGGGCTTGGCTGAATGCATGCATACGTGTAGGATTGCAGTTTCCCATAGATATTTCTTCGAGCCCTACTCTGTCTGACTCTCTTTTAAAAGTCAAACATCTTCAGGGAAGTTCAGGAAAATTTCAGGCTAATGCATGTGGGAAAATATACAAAATAGCTTAAGAAGCTTCAGAACGAAAAGAAAGGTTAGGGGACAGAGAGGGTCAACTGAGTCTAGTCAGTAGGGTTAGCAAGAGGAAATACAGTCCTCTGTATCTGTGACTGTTTCCATTGGGACAGTACATCAAACTGTGTAACAAGATATCTCAGTAGATTAATTCACCTTCTGCAGATATATACGTGTAACCTGCAGATACCTGTTTGACTACGTTAAAGGAAACCATAGCCTTTTCATGCTTCTGAAGATGATCAAAATTGAAATGGGGAATTGTAACATTGCTTGTCAGACCAGAAGAGTCAGGCTCATGTCAGGCATATCTGTGTCTGCTTTTCAGCATTCAGCCATTGACAATGTGTGTATTATTGAGGTTAATGATATTGTGATACGGTATAGGCAATTCATAACTGACATGGACCTCTGAAAAACCTCTAGGTCTGTGTAACAATCAGTCATACAAAGGGAGTACATGAAAGTTAATGATGCTGGTTTTCTACGACAGTGACTGAAGTAATTTACGTAATAATAGAGGGAGTCCATGGCTGCAAGTCAATGACCTCAGAAAAACCAGTAGGGTTAAGCTAGAGTCAGGCGCATGCCAAGCATTCCTGATGCACACTCTGATGTTCTTCAAATGAATTCCATTTAGTCAGTTAGTATTCCAATGGTGTGAGCTCTGAGAAAACACATATCATATATCTACAGTAAGCAGCCTGCGGGTCCAGGGAGCACAATGCATGCTACCAACAGTAATGTAAGCAAGAGGGATAACCAGTACATTATTAGGGCTGCAGCATAGCCTCTGGGGAATGCACAGGTCACCTTTATGAATATGTTGACCTACACATTTATCAAAGTAATGCTAATAAAAAAAAATGTATCTCCTGGACTTTTATTGTGCATTCATTTTAATGAATGTTGCACACATTTTCTTTTTTCTTAGATTACAACATTTTGGGCCTGATTCACAGAGCATTTTTCCATGGGATTGCATCATTATAATACACTTCTGTGAATCAGGTCTTTTATTGGCTGCAAATAGAAAGCTAATTTTGGTTTATATGAAAGAGACAGCTACGTGCAAATCCATTAGACATTAAGACATGTTGTTTTCTTTGACAATTACTTGCAGGAACGATATTAATATTATACTTTGTTTGATTTGAACATGTGCTAGCAGGGAAACAACTAATTCCTTTAACCCAATGTTTACAACAACATTTCTACAGCATGAATTGCCATATGCATAATGACCCAAATCTTTTACAATATCGTCAATACTCGGCCCAAATTGTCTGAATACAGTAAACATGAAGATGATTCTGGGTTCAGCCAAATGTATTTTCCCCGGCCTACATAAGGATACTTGCTATGAAATGTAAATAAAGAGGTAAATGGAATTTCAGACCGGGTACATACATCCCGGTGGGCACAGCAATATTGTCTGGATCCTTTTCATTTTAAAGACCATGTTAGCAGATACAAACACAGTGTCAAAGCAGTCCCATTGCTTCCCAAGGTTTTATCTTTGCCCGGCAGGGCTGGCCTACTGCCACATCTGCACATGGACAAATACAAGCTCGAAGGAAGTATGGGTGCTACAGACTTCGTGAACCTGATGTCGGGTCTGCCGACTGCAGAGAATTTGAACTCAATCTCATGACCCACAAAAGTTCTGCCCTGGCTTCACAAAACCGTGGCAGATGTAGAGTTCTCAAATACCCTCCATGGGTGGGGGCCTTTAGAAAGACAGACTCACATGTTTCCTTTGGTGCAAGACTATGCAGCATTCAAGCATTGCAGGCAGCTCATATTGACCCAATTGAAATTAAAATACCCTCCATACATCTGGCCACTACCTCACTGGGCAGGCCCACTGGAGGATCTAGGTAATACACAATCACAATGGGTCACCCTCCCTAAGCTCCATGTGCTAGCTGACAGAGAGATAACCCTGTGGAGAGGCATAGGCGACCCAACAGGCCAAAGGTGACAGCCCAGGGTTGCTGGAGGAAAGGAAAGACAGCATTGGATGAGAGTTGGTATGTGGATGGAGGATGAGATGCAGAGAATGGGAAAAGAATGCAAGAGCAGAGAGTTGTAAATGAGGAAGGTTCAGGATATAGAGGAGGATACGGTTTTGGAGGAGGTTTGGGAAAATCAGAACAAGGTGGAGATGAAGTGTTGGAGCACACACAAAGAGCAACAGGGAAGATTGCAAGGAGGGGAGTGAAGAGGTGTTGGAGAATACTTTACGGGAGTTGGAGGAGTTGAAGTATATTGGGTGAATACAGTGGAGGTATGTTGGAGAAGGTTCGTAGATATCAGGAGGAAGAATCAGAAAACCTTTGAAAGGAGATTGAAAGCTGTTGTGGAGCAGAGAAAACATCTAGTGGGAGAGATTGGTGAATATGGAAAGGAGATGTGGAAAGATCAAGAGGAAGGAACAGCAGTTGAAAGAGAGGAGGTAGAGAAGCACCAAGGAGTAAGAGGAGGAGAGATCACAAAAGTGATGCAAGCAGTAAAAAAAGCAGAACCTGGGAAGGGAGTTTCTGAGATAGAGGAGACACTAAATGATATGTGGTAAATCCCAAGGAGGGTGGTGATATACGCATCTGCATTTGCTAGTTACATCTTTGGTTTGGGAATATTGCAGATTGGACAGGAGATCCATATGATTGTAAACCAGAGACTGAAAGTGGAATGCTAGTTTCCTAGGAATTGGACTTTTGTTTTAATAAAATAACGTATAAGAAAACTCCTCGTTGTCTGTGACTGTTGTGGTTCCCACCCATCTCTGTCCTGACATATGCCATTACAGAGTTTGGGGCAAATCAACTCTAGCATGTTTCCTCCTCTGTGAGCTCTTTTTGACATTGGCATGAAGAGGGGAACTAAGATTGCATACCTATGTTCTGTGTTGGACCGTATTGATGAAAAACATTGATCAAATATTCCAATCTGGTGTCTAAGCTAGAATGATGCACAGTGCACAGCCTTTCATAATTCCACTTTTATTTACAAGGGGAACCAGCGGTGGGCTTTCAAGTACGATGTGCAGTGTTCAGTCCCTCTAAGGTGTAGGAGGGTCAGTGCTGTTCTATTATAGAAAAACTGGTGTTTGAGAGTGCATGTGGGAAATCCAACAATTCAAATTGTACAGTCTGTACAGTATAATAAAACGGACTAGCTCCACTATGTGCCATAATTGTAGGAACAGAATAACTTTGAGAGGCACATATAGTAAGTTTGAAGCATTCTTTGTAATAGTCTCAACTTGATCTCTAATTGTCATGTCAAAGGTAACAGTGACATTTGGTGAATCTTCCCAAAAGCAATGTATCTGCTCAAATATGACATTTCAATTGAATGATCAGATGACATAAACGTAGATGTTGATGAAAGTCATGTTATTAACACTTGACCTCAGAATAAAAACATGTGATGCTTTGAATACTTAGGTCTGCATATTTTGATTCATGTTTTAAGATGACTATAATGAACAGGCATATCTTAACATGTTATTTTTTACAATACCAAATATTATATATTTGCCATAAAAAGAATATGAACATCATAAACATGTTTGTTTTCCCATTGTTGGTCCTATCCCTGTATCTGCTTTGCTTCAACAGTATTGAATCTGTGAAAATAGAAAGCAGTTATATATAGCAATGTTGCACACCTTTCATGTACTAACCCATATTATATGACTTTTGATAATATTGGATTGAATTAGATGCCCTCTTTAAATATGTTAAACATAGACAGGCTTGACACTGAAGTATCATGTTCTTAATGTTGAACAGATAGTAAGATGTGACAGGAAAACATAAAATGTGACAGGCTTTAATAAAAATAAAATGTACTTTAAAATGTGATTTTTCCATGTGTGCTGTCATGTTACCCAGACACACTAATAAACTCTGCAACTGTTATTTGAGTATTCTGCAATATAAATGATAGCCAGAATGTATTGCAGATCATCTGATAGAATCAGTCAAATCTGTTGACAGGCCTACATTTCTTACATAGAGATTACCAGAAAAATGTAACAAAGATATAAATTGTACTTTCATATTTATCCTTAACATTGTCTATTCAGTTTGAAATATGAAAGGAGTGCTTGTCACCTTTTTTGAAAACAGGAAGGAAAATGCCCTATTATCCATTGCTTCTATCAAGGCATTAGAAAGTCACATTGCAGAGTTGAATTCACTTAAGTGAAAGTCCTGTTTCTAAAATTAAAGAGCATTTGTGAAAATTAATTCCAAAATCCATAATTTCATGGACCTATTGTTGTATGCTTATCTGGAAGCACACAATGGTAAGGTAATGCATTTTTCATTGTCTTATATTTCAGACCATAGCCTCTGACTTGAGACAGCAATACAGCCCTGTGAAGAATGTGCCTCTGTTCTATTGATCAGACCATTAAAATGGTCCTGTGGCGTGAGCAGATGTCTCTGTCCCTACAGAGGACATGACGATATGTATTGGAAACACAGTTTAATGAAGACAGATAAGAAAAGTCTATTTGAAAATTGGGCTGCTCAAAATGATTGATTTACAAGTTAGGTGAGAAATACTTTTAAGTTGTAACTTCAGATTTTTTTTTTTTAATTAGTGAAGATAGATCTAAGTTCTTGTGAACACCACAGAACACATTGATATGAAGATGGTATTTTAATGTTAATAAGTATGCATTAAGTTACAAAAAAACGTATCGTAGTATTTGGACTGAGAATAGTGTTGTGAATATGAATATTTACTTTTTGTCCATCTAGAAAACAAACAAAAAATAATAATGTTACAGTTCACTTTTGATTTCACCTTCCTTAGAGAAGGGCTGGCTCATAGATAACAGAACCCCTTATAGCACAGAACTGGGACAAAGGTCACAAAGAGGAGGACCGGTGGGATTTTGGGAAAGGAGAAAAGGAAGCTAGCCTGTTTTATATTAGTAAAGGGTATTGGGACACCAACTTGAAGATGTCAATGGCAATCCTCTTTAACAGGGCCTTTTCCAAATGGAACAGAATGCAGAGGACGTTCACAAGACAGAACCTGATCACCTAAGAGGGATTTCTGGAGCCAGTGGACAGAGTGAAAGGAAGAACTTATTTGGGCTGATGTCATTAAGCAGGTTGATGTCACCACCTGTACCTGTCCTTTGAAAGGAACCTAAAAGTGAACACAATAACCCAGCATGATCTAGACAAATGTCCCAAGAATTAATGAAATCCCAGATAGTAATTAAAAGTATTTTGTTGAACCCTGTTTAAAAGCTATGTCACTGAAGAGGGAATGTATGCCAAGGCATACGCACTTTGTGATTGATAAAACATTTGAAACCCTGGTTAGTTTACCGCAATAAGCCATTTCTTCAGCAATTTGGGATCACTCACAGGCATAGACATCCTGAAATGAAGTGTGAAATGACAAGACTTTGTAATAAGTCTCTGCCATAGACAATAAAGTAATTGAAATTGATGTTTTAATTAGCTGGGGCTCTGTGAGGGTGACTATTCCAGCATAAAAAAAAAATGAACTTCTGAAACATATATATTTGAATGCAGACATTAGTGAACCAGTCAATAGCAGGCAACTTGTGTTTTCCTTTCTGTAGAGTGTCTGCTTGTACTCAATGAAACTATTATATGTTATGGGTGACTTTCCCAGCATAGAAAGTCAGGGGACCACTTTTGATTCCTTCATTATTTTAAATGAAACGCAATAATCCAATTAAATATTGCAGGTTTCTTATTCCAGATTTTGGTGGTAGTATTGTGGTATGGGGTATTACATTGGGGATATGTGTCTGTAAATTAATGAAACATTACTATGATATTCTATTACAAACTGCATTCCTATAGTTGATGCCACCAATGTGAGCATGTTCTCTTTTTGTAAAGAATATTTTAGAAAATGATACAGTGCACATATCGTTTTAGTTTTTTACATTTGCGTTCTCTCTTTACTTATTTACAAAAGGATTATTTACATTTGGTGAATCCACATAACAATACTGGAAGTGTTATGTTATGTTACCTGATATTTATACTGTGCCCATCTCGTCTGTAGTGGTCATACAGTGCCTGGCCTTCTCCAAAAGGTGGCATATCGTCAACCTGCCAGGCTGTAGCCAGGCCTTAGCCTGGGGGCAGAAGCTGGGGGGTGGGCAGGAGGTGATACACAAGAGACATTAAACAAAATAATGAACAAAATCAGATGTGAACAACATTTGGGTTCAGTGGGATGGCCTATGGGTGTTGAAGTAAAGATGCATTTTCTTACATGTAATTATAGTTTGATAAGCATGAATAAAAGACTCAGGAGAGTAGAGCTCAGTTTAGAGCATCTTTTTATTGTGATGGTGATACCTGGCAGAGCATGGTGCCAGATGAAGTTAGTAGATGAGACGTTGTGTGATGGGCTTGGGAGGTGCTCAAGCAGGCCCTTGAAGTGTGGAAGATTTCAAAAGATAAGTGTATAAGAAACAAGGTGTTTTCCCAGCCAGCTGACAAAGTTTTCGGTGCCAAGAGACGGGGGTGTATAGAAATATGCCTGGGTAGAGCAGTGGGTAAGTGTTAGGGAAGGGGAAGACGAGACATGATGGCTGTGTCCAGTAATGTTAGGGTCTGTAAGATATGAGCAAGGTGCAATTCACTGCAACTTATTGAAATATTGTTCATAAAAAAAACCACTCAAACGACCAGCTACTCAAGGTAGGAAGACATGTACAAACCTTTGCAACATTTTACAGGATGAACGAAAACACACACTAGATTCTCGACAGTACCATCCTCCAGATCAGAGAGAAAGCAACAGCAGGGCTTGTTGCATTCTCATTAATGCTCATTCCATGTCCAAAGGACAGCATCTATTGGCTTCTCCTTTATGGCAGCACACACTTACTCTTTGTTCACATTGATTAACTGAGTCAACTTCACCAGCAAGAGGAGAGAAGGAATCACCCTCATAAACAAGATTACTTTGACAATAACATTACCCCCTTGTGTCCCAATTATGAACCTGCATGCATTGTATGTAATGGTTACTGCAGGGATGTTATACTTGGCCAATCCCTAGTCTTGTGCTTCTGTGCAAAGTGCATAAGGACACAATTTTGGCTCAGCAGTGGTCAGACATTTGAGCCTTCCACAATGATGAGCATTGGCTTGATGAAACCATGCCCAAGAAAAGAAAAAAGGCAACAGCCTTGTACTTATTCTCCCAGGGCATCCCCTCACAACATTTGGTAGGGGTTGTATGTCGGAAATGCAAGTTTACTATCTTTTATCTTAGGGCAAGAGACCCCACCCCTCATGCCCTAATTTAATTCAATTCTGCCCTGGGGCACATTTCTGTTTCCTTTCATTAGGAGGTGCCCTTGCACCTTTAATATCTCCTGGCAGAGACAACGGGCATTCTTAAGCACAACTGGTGGCTTCAATAAATGGTGTTTCTTTTATTGTTCTTATGTTAGTTTGGATGTATGTTATTTACAGGTCTAACATACTGCCTTGCCTAAGCTTCCTAGAGTTTTAAGGATGTGTAGTGTGTTGCAAATCCTAGGAAAGCAAATTAGTAAAAGAGGATTTAGGGCACCACAGGCCCCTGCTGGGGTTCTAGGGCACATTCTAGAGGGAATGGGAGGCTCCATGAGTAAAATGTCATCACTCCTATCATAAGCACAACTGAAGGGATGGTGCTGGCATGCAGGAACACGGTGAGGCCAGATTACTGAAACGGTATACTACTGCAAGGCCAATCGTTCATGATATTAGCACTAAGGCAAAGATTTCCCTAGTGCAAATACATTGGGCTATGTTAGAAACCCTTTGCACAATGGCATGTGGAATGATGCATGGCATTAGCACTGGGTCAAACATATACGTTCATTGCATGTTTGCACCAGGGCAATGCTTGCTAATAGAACTAGGGCAAACATTGCCCTGCTGCAAAATGCATCGAAAGAAAAGGTTTTTGCCCTAGGGCAAACTTTTCCCTAGTGCTGGTACCATGCCACATTTCAATTGCAATGGGACAACATCTTACTCGTATGGCCACAACTTCTTTTGTACTAGGCAAATACTGTGCACATTTGAACTTGCACTGGTGCGTGGTTTCTGTAATCAGGCCCTGGTGATTTTATTTCATGTAATATGTCTTTGCTTTAACTGTTACATTTGAGTATTCCATTCTCTGTGTGAAGCTATATTCCACAGCAAGACCACCTCACAGGACTGAGCTGCTGGACTGATCACCCAATTCAGCAAAGGCCATCAGCAGTGTGCCCCAAGGCGAGCCTTGAGAGTTCCCTCATTCAGACAATGAGGAGACTGTTGTTTTACTTCCTGATTGCTCTTTGTCCAGCACCGTTACAATAACATGACTGTCTTGGCATAAAACAGTGAAGTATGACACATATATCGTTTTCAAAAAATAACCATGATAGCAGGTTCTATCAGGATTGTACATGTAAAGCACATCTAGAGTGCAGTGGATGTTTTCTTACTCTCTCAAATGTGTTCATGTATCTGTGTAGTTCCAAATGCATCATAAATGCAACAATCATTCAGCAAAGAGTTAAACACGTCCATGGATTAAGAGGAAAAAAAATCTTGTCCATGCACCCACCATTCCATGCACCCACCAGTTTCCTATCTTTCCATCAATTAGATGTATGTTACTACAATTACTTCATCATAGCACGCAGGCACATACAAAACCACATGACAATGTTTTCTGTGACTCACATATTAAAAAAATGTCATTAGCCATAGCTGAAATAGTAAAGTTACTATGCCCAAAGTTATCATCAGTTGATAAACATTACGTAACTTTGAAAATATTACATATGAATTGTGAATCGAGCTTAAACGTGGTTAAGCACATGCGCTTTCTTTTGTTGCAATATTCTGTTGCCCAGTTAACAGGGTGGTGTATTAAGGGGCATAATATGGCCCATGGAGAGTCGTAACATACATTGTAAGGAGCTTGCTTGGCACACCCACGGAGAGGCAGTGCTTCTCTGAGGCTATTGCTGTGCACTACTTAGAGGTGCAGTTACGTTACATGCGCACTACTGCAATGTCAGCAGTAAGGAGTGCACACATCGAGCTCAAGGTTACATGGGCAAAGACATTTGGCTTCATTACGAGTATGGAGGTAGCTATGGTGCTATTAGAGCCTCCATACCGGGCTCCAATACCGGGTTCCTTCAATGAGGATTAACCGGGTCATTCCAACATTGGAGGACCCGGTAATTCCTCCTTGAAGGAACCATTCCCCATTCCCATTTGAGCCCCAATAGGGCTCAAATGGGAATGGGGAGGGAGCTAATAATGGGCACGTTAATAACGGCCCCATATTAGCTCCCTGTTCCCCTCACGGGACCCGGAAAGGATGTCTGTTCTGGGTCCCGCAAAGGGAACCTCGTAATCGGCACTCCCGTAATGAAGGGTGCCAGTCATGTACCGGCAGCCTTCATTACGGGAGCGCCTGGGTCGTAATGAGGCCCATTGATTCCTGTTTTAAAACACAACGGTGCCTTCACAATGTTTCCTTTTCTACACAGATACGATTAACATGATTATGGTAAAAGAATGAGAACCTTCTAATGTAGATACACTCCCATGAAGTTATAAGCCGAAATGAGGATCCGTCAAATTCTGTTTGTGTGTTAAACTGTATTCTTGCTTTATCCCCCACTCCTTTGCTCTTTGTGGCGTGTGTCATCCATACCCGCTGCGTAACCCTCCACTCTGCCACACGGTGCAGAGGCAGTGGCGAAATTCCCATAACACATTGATTTCCTTTAGAAGGGAGCTTTTCCTCTTTTTACTTTTCTTTTTACTGAAGAACGTGGTTGTTCTCAGAAAACAATATAAGAACATTTCACGAGTGCACATGTGGTTATTTATTGAAATGGTGTGCCATAAAAACTTGAAAAAATAGAAACAAAGTGCAAACAAAAAATGCGACGCAAACGGAGTATTGTGTGCACTAGATGGCAAGCGGGGCAGTATGACGTTGATTCGCGGCCCCTTCGCACAAAGAATGCTGACCCAGGGACAGAACTTCTGTCGAGATGGTGATCAGGCAGACACTCAACAGGAAACTCTGTCGCATTAGATATTCAGACACTGTCTACAGGGTGCACAGAGCAATTGATTGGGTGCAGAGATCAATCGATTCGTAACTTGAAAAGTAAACCGGAACTGGCCATAAGAATGAATTGAAGACTGAAAACTGAAGTTGTTCCCCTTCAGGAACACACGCCTTTAAACCACCTTAGCACAACTCTGCCCAAAAATATAAACGTAATACCTGCTTTGTTAAATGTATCAAGTCGGTGAGGATGTACTGCTTTAAAAGGTGGCAACATAGATGTGATCTAGAAGCAAATATCCAGAAAACAGACCCCGGGTTAAGGATCATTGCTCTTTATGCACTGCTGTTGGTCCAGCTGCCACGCTTTCACTGCGCTGTCAGATGTTAGCTTCCGACAACATTAAGAGGGTGTACATCAAACCTACACTGTGTGTAACCTTATAACTGGACAGTGGCATTTGTGTGCACATTGTGTCCCGGGAGGATAGCTCAGTGGCAACGTGCTCGCCTTGGAAGCAAGATGACACGAAGCAACACAGGTTCGGTCCCCAAGTCCGCGGTTAGAAACCTCTGGGTATTTAAGCCCGTTACAAATACGCAACTAAGACAAACAACTATGCAGCTAAAAAAAAAATTCTCTAGCACCGCCGCGATGCCCGCGGGCTGTGTGAGCCCTTTAAAAATGCAAATAAATAAATATATCTATGGAATAGGATGCAGTAACTTTTGCATCAAACCCCCTTTCCTTAACATTGCCTTCTTTTGAACATGTTCAAGATTCCTGGTCAAACTCTGTGTGTTTTTACATGTCATCCCTGTTTTATATTAGTTTGATTATTATTATGAGCTCATTGGAAGTATTGTAAAGCGTTTGGAAACCATTAATAGCCGGTGTTCTCGTTGGCAACCTTGAGGCATGACACCGCCCAATACGCTGGCACTTTCATAGACCCAATCAAGTTAGTGTGTTGAAGGGAAAGCTTTAATCCTTCGCTGCAAGGTAAAACATCCACCATCGTCTGTCTGCCATATTCTTCAGTGTGCAGGTGCTGAGACCGTACACTGACACACACTGCCGCATCCTGTAGGAATTATACACAGCCTGCCTTTAATAATTCATGTTTTGATGTGCAGAACAAACATTTCATCGAGAGCCTCTCTAATGAAAGGTAAACCTAATTAATGGCAATTGAACCAGTATTATGATAAACATGTCAAGTATTTATTTTCCTAAATTACACATGGCAAAAAAAACAAATCTAGTATGTTTAGCCAGAATGCCTAATAAGCATATTTACTATGCGTTTTTCAAGAGCTCCTGTAAAATATCACTTAGAAACACAAAGGAAGAAGCTGCTCCTCACTGTTTGCTTTTGGACGCGCCCGCGCCATCACAAGAGTATCACGGTAAGCCACACTTGCCAGTTCCATCGAAGTGGCAATGATACATGGCAAGTTGTCATCTACAGGCAATTCTCTTGTCAGATGCGTGATGAATGCCATTTGTCACAGGCCACTGGTCCCTTCAGGCATGTCCCAGTCCATCTCCTATTACTCATATCAACAATAAGGACACAAGAAGAAAAATAACAGATGAGTGAGAAAAAAAGCCAGCAGGGGGCTTCGGAATGTCTTGCATTATTCTGGAATGTCAGTGTTATTGTGAGTGAGGGTATGGGGATAAATACGCGGAATGGGCAGAAGAAAGGACCCGCGCCTCCCATGAAGATGCATCGTCGGACTGTTATTGAGGGATTCTCCCCGAATGAAGGTACAAAAGGGATCTGAGGGATTAAGAGGTCTCTGCTGAACGCCCGATCATTTCAACTTTAAAAAGTCCCTCAAACAACAGAGAATTTTGTCCAAAATTAATCTAGAGACAGTGTCAATCAAAACAAAGCTAGTTTTTCCAGTGAAAATCAGGCATGGCCTCAAGATGCCTGAGTGGTTTCCATGCTGCCTTACTTATGCTCCGTATGCATTTATCGATAGATGCAGAAATATGTGTTTTGAACAAAAACACTGCACACAGGAGAAATCATGATGCAGGAAATCCATTTCTGCCTTGAGATGTTCAGTGGGCAACTTTAATACGGGAAGGCTTACATATGAAAACGATTTGGGGGGCACCAGTGGATCCAGGTGGGAGGAACTCATAGTGGCATCCAGATTAACCCAATATTTGCAAATGAATGAGCGTGGGAAGTGCATGGAGAGAGCAAGGGGTGCAGCATTCAGGACCTTCTAGGTGGGGATTGACCAGGACCAGTCTGAGCAATAAGTAGGGGTTTCACTTCATTGCAAGAGTACATAGGGCTGAGTTAGAAAATGGTGAGCCTGGCCAAGAGGCAATGTGATGGAGCCCTTATGTGTGTGCCATTTGCTTGAACATCTGTGTGAGGATTTTCTCATCACAAAAAATAAAGCATTATAGTGTGTCTTCCCACGTGCTAAGGGTAGATTTACCCCCAAAGTCCCTCACTCCCAATGGCTCCTGATGCAAGTCCCTCGGGTGCAAGAGATACTGTGTGCATCATCCATAGTCCAGGCCGGTACCATAGTTCAGTCCCCATCCTTCAGGGAGGGAAATATAAGGCAAAAGGTGCACCAGGATCAGTACCCCAAGGCTTGAAGATGTGGATGCTTTACTAGGTATGGTACAGCCTTCTTTTCGATCAGTTTGAAACAATCCCCAAGGGCCCTGATATAACATCCGTGGATGGCTGTGTTGGAGATGCAGCATGAGGCCGAGTCATCAGGAAACCAATTAAATTAAATGGCTGAGCCTCCTAATCCTCTTCCAGCCAACCACATGTTCTGAGTGGACCAATCTACAGTGTCCCTCAGCCCTGATGGATTATGGGGCAACACTTTTGGTGGTGGAGAAGCTCAAGCATCGCGAGGGGACCAGGCAGCCTGCACTCCCTAATTCAAGTTGGCAAACAGCAGATAAAGATTTCGGTGGATTTCAGCATGAAATTATGAAGTTGTTTTTGGGTATGATGTAGTCTCCAAAGTGGTACAGGCAGATCAATCCCTAGGGTCCCTCGTTCATGATGGGTCATGTGTGACACCAGGAATCGTGTTTCACACATTATTTCTGCATTTCTGTTGTCATTATTTTGTTTTAAACAAACATCCTTTTACAACTATAAAACCCAACGGGAAGTGGCCATAGACTCTACAAACATATACTAGATATGCTTTGAAATGTGCTTTGAAAAAGTAGTTGAAGAAAGGTAGACAGCACACAGACAATACATTAAAAGCATAATAAAGTCAATTTAGCACACTAAACAAGAATAAGAGTTCAAAACAAAGCTATATTAGATATAAACATACAATTCCTCAGACCAGTTACATAAGCTGTCACAATTCTGACACTAACCATATTCCCTCGACCATGAGCTGGAGCGCCACCTCAGCAAAGCTTGTGGAGCAGCATCTCCTCCCCTTCTACTTTGCCGCGTGTCCACTGCAGGAGCAGCTTGACCTGAGCATGTGTCCATCCGTTCATGCCACTACGAGGAATCAGTTGGTGGCCAGACTTTTCACCGATACCTAGAAAAGTCTACTTGGCCTGAGTCTGTGGCCCCATCTCACCTTGATTCAACACTACACATATAGCCTTGACTCGGTGGTTCTTTGCCGTGATAACACAACCGCAAAGATGGCCGCCACATTGAGGCCCGTATGTTGTTCCTAATTGATTGCTGGAGCTGCATCTCTTCCCCTTCTACTTTTCCATGTGTGCACTGCAGGAGCAGCTGGACCTGAACATGAGTCCATCCGTTCATGCCATTACGAGACATCAGCTGGTGGCCAGACTTTTTACCCATACCTCCAAAGACCTACTTGGCCTGAGTCTGTATCCCCATCTCACCTTGATTCAACACTCCACCTCCACGTGGAGCTGTGACTCTGTGCTTCTTTGCCATGATAACACGACCACCAAGATGGCCGCCCCATTGAGGCCCGTATTTTGTTTTTAATTGGTTGCCTACTAACCAGTCCTCCTACCATCCCTATAGTCCAGAAGGGCAGCCGGTAGGCGAAAGCCGGCCCCCAATACCTAAGGAGCAGCTGGACCTGAACACAAGTCCATCCATTCATGCCACTATGAGGAATCAGCTTCTGGCCAGACTTTTCACCCAGGCCCACCCTGGTTGTGCCTGTCCATGTCGCAGACTGAGGCCCCAAACCTCTGCCGTCCGAATTATCCACCTCCCCAGTAACATTACCACGCCTGCACTGACTCTCCTTATCTACTGCCATTGCAGATGTCTAGCAGACGCAGCAGTACTTGTTCATACTGCAGCAGTAAGAATTCTTCAAGACAATCACTGTACTAAGGCTCCCTGTGATGTAGTATAGCATAATCGAACATTCAGTGCACTTTGTTGTTTATGTGGCCAGAAATTATGATTGATGTGCCTTTCTTATGTTGCTCTAAATTATGATTAATGTCTCCCCTCCTACTATCTTGTGATTATGATGTTATGTTTCTCTGTACTGATGTAGTGGTAACAGCCATCGTCCTTTAGCCCCTCTCGCCCACATCTTACCTCTCGGGCTTGACTTGAGTCACTACTCCTAGTGCACTCTGTAAGCATCCCATTACGGAACCCCATTCGAGTCTAGCCGACTGGGCCTGACATAGCTTTATTTATTCAATGTACCTTCTAGAGTCTTCATTATGGCACCCATCTAGCGTATTGACTTCAATATAGGTCTTCTCCCCATTGTGTCCCTTGTTACTTGCTGCTTGTGAAGTCATCACAATACCAATTGCCTTTCCTTTTTGCTTAACCCCCAGCTATCTTATCTAGCTGCTCCACACCTAATCTCTGCTGCAGTGCTACTCAACACACTTTCACCATTTGTGCTTGATTTGCAACTGCCCAGGTCTAATTCTTTAGATTATCCTAGTGGGACTATCAGAGTAGTGATAATACCATAGCTGAAAAGACTAAGTAGCACAGCATCTACATGTTCCTATCCCTTTGCTACCTGTCTTCTATAACTCATGGCTACCCTACGGAAAATAACCTTAAATATGGCCACTCTCCTACCCTTATTTAATGCGATAGAACCTACAAGGTTTCTGCCCCAACTTATGTCTAACACACCATTGACCTATTATAATACTGCAACGGACAACACTGACCAATGTATATACTTCTGTTTCTCCGCCCACACCTAATCTACCTTGCCCACTAAGTTCCAGGAATGCTAGACTAGGATCCCACTTTAATCACATTAACCATGTTAACCTGCATCACTTTTTCTCCACCAAATGTAAACCTCTGCCCACCACCGTCTGTAGTCCAGGTGCTATGCCCAACCAGCCCATCCATTCCAACAAACACACTTCGGCTGTATCTACAACCGTAGCTACTGCAAATCCTACCTCTTGCACACCTACTATCAAAGGAACACCCATAAATACAAGATTGCTTACCTCTCATGTGCTAGACATATCTGATCTCTTCTCTACTAACAGCTTCAGTTTCTGGCAAAAACCGAAAATTGGGTACACCCAGCATCAGGGCCTTCTTTGTCCCTAGCAATCTGGGGAAATTACACCATTATCAGAGCAGATAGAGATTCCAGCAGAGGTGGCCGAGAGGCTTTCATTACGAAAACCCAACTGGTCCTCAGAGAACTCACCAAAGAATGGTTCCCCTCGGGCAAACTTCTTTCAGTTAAAGTACCGTTGTCAGCATCTCAGACCCTTCTGTTACATCTCATTTACCGGCCCTGGGACCAATATCCTTCTTCGACAAAGACATTACATTCCTCCTCACGTGCAACACTAAATTGAGTTCCCAAATCATATTGCTGGGAGACTTCAATGTAGGTCTTCATGACAGGAACAACACCAATGTAACAGCGCTAAATAATACTATCTCACAGCTAGGCTTTGAACACCATGTCAGCGGCCCTACACATATCAAAGGAAGAACCTTGGATTGGCTAGCAGACTTAAATTGCTCTACCACAATGCTTGCCTACTCACCCTGCACTTGGTCATATCATCACTGCATTTCCTTTACCGTACAGGATAGCCTGTGCCCTAGTACAAAGGCTATCCTAGAACCACAGGTTAAAACTAGAAACAACTGCAGCATTACTGTGGGCAATCTGTGGAGTCTACTACAGCCAATTACCATCCCATCTAAAAGCTTTGAAAAGGACCCCTCCTTACTCTTGGACTTGTACAACCATACCTTACTTCAAGCATTAAACAAAATTGCCCCGCTAAAAACAAGAAAAGCTAAACCAATAGCCCATGTATACAAGTGGTTATATGCTGACTTAAAAGCCTTGCGTAGAAGCAAAGGAATCACCGGAAATAACTGGAAAATAACACCCACTGCCCTCAATAAAGAAATATTCACAACAGCTGCTATTACCTACAAAGCAGCCATATTAAACACCAACAGAGAGACCTATAATGCTAGAATACAAACCGCTGAATCAGGCTCAAAAGAGCTCTTCACTATCCTCAGGGAGTTGGAGACTCCAGTTACACCAACATAATCTTACACTAAAGATGCTTCTTGGTGTGCCAAGACCCAAAAGGCCCTTCTAGACAAAATAGCGCTGCTACAAACCAAAATAGAGGCAAAAAAGCACAGTTTGACACTGAGCACTAACTTCAACAAGTCTCATGACTTACAACCCATACCGTGTCATCCATTCCTTTTCTCATCAGTCACTACTCAAGAGGTAGAAGACTTTGAAGCCAGTCTAAAACCCTCCAGATGTCAAGGGTATATCTGCCCGGCTACGGCTATACAGGAAGCAGCAAAGGATATCTAGCCATTCATCACTTCCAAGATTAATGCGTCCTTCAAATCTGGTAAGTCCCTGATAATCTTAAGGAAACCTGGGTCTTGCCCCTTCACAAAAAAACAATTTAGTTCTAAACACCCCTACCAACTATAGACCCATAACTACAGTACTGTTCTGCTTAAAAATCCTTGATAGAGCGGCATACCTCCTGATACAAAAGCACTTAGAAGACAACAACCTCTTAGGCCTGAGTCAATCTGGATTTAGACCTAGACATGGTACGGAAACAGCTCTCCTTGATTTAAAAATCTAAATGGATGAATTAAAGGTTAAAGGTAACATCGCATCCTACTGCTGCTTGACCTCTCAGCAGCTTTTGATCTGGTTGACCACCCGATCCTTAGCAATCACCTGACTATAGCAGCAGCTTTCTCTACCAATGCGCTACTTGGATCCAATCCTTTCTAGCCAATAGGACCATGAGGGTCTTCTCTCCTACATCATCTGCTGATCCAAAACCAATCTCTTGCAGAGTCCCTCAGGGCTCCTGCGTCTCTTCTACCTCATACAATATTTTCACAAGGCTTCTGTTCGACTACCTCGATGGCTTGGGTGTCACCTACACCAATTATGCTGATGACACACACGTCTGCATCACTCTGATGGGCTGCTACGACAAAGATTCAAAAATATTAAACAAAATCTATCTTCAGATCCAGGCCTGGATGGCCACCAATGGCCGTGCCTAAACGATGATAAGACAGAGCTACTTATCATAGGCTCTCAATCATGACTACATAAACTAGATGCACTCTACAAATCGTTCAACATCGGTGGGAACCTCATCAAGGTTTCTAGTGAGGTCAAAACCCTAGGTATCTATTTAGACTCCCCCTCTCCCTCACTGGGCAAGTCAATGCCACTGCTTCAACAAAAGTATACACTACCAAGTTGATTAATGTGTGCAAACCATATTTATCTACCAACAGCTGCATTACCCTTGCCAGAGCCTTGATTTTATCCAAGCTCGACTATTGCAACACTCTATTTCTAGGCACTAATGAACATAACCTAAACCAACTTCAATTGCTTCTGAATAAGGCGCTCAGATCAGCCATAAATATCCCTCGATTTAACCATGTCTCAGCACACAGGCAGATGTGCACTGGCTACCTGTCGGTGATAAATCTCATTGCGAACACTAGTAATCACTCATAAATGCCTGTCCAACTCGGCTCCAAAATACCTGGCTGACAAATTTACTAGGAGCCAATCCACTAGACCTCCCAGATCTAACTACTCACATCGCCTTAACATTCCATTATACAAATTACAAAAAGCAGGCTGATCCAGCTTCCCCTACTAGCAGCCACGCTGTGGAATACCTTGCCCAACATTCTCAGAGCAGAACCATCCTTCAGGTCCTTCAGAAACAGTGCAAAGATGTGGCTCTTCATCCAGCAGAACTAACTTACTCTCCTTGCCACTCTGTACGAATTGTTTCAGTGAATTTTCCTGTAACTATGTAGATCATTGCTTTCTGTATACTCTCTCTATGCATATGTAGCCACTGTTAAGGTCTTTGTAATTTATGACACCCTTCCTCAAATTTGTTATGTAACTTAAGTTAACTGCTAAATGCTTTGTCACTGCAACTGTATGTAATTTAATTCTATTGCTATCTGTCTTGTTTCTGTAACTATGTACTAAAGTGTAAGTGCCTAGATACCTGAGGGGTAAGTGTACTCTATAAATAAATACACAAAATTAAACTAAACATGTATAGTATAATGACAATTCGTTATGGTATCCCCCCAAAATATCGCTGCCCAAACTCCTGCAGCCGAAAATGCAGAATTTTGAAATGCTCATTTCAATGCATTTATATGAGGGGGGGTGGGTTGGGGTAATATATATTGTAAGGAAAGTATGAGAGTAACTGAGGAGGGTCTCCCCCACTTATTAATGCATTGAAACATGTGAACAAAAGATAAGAAAAATCGGTATTTTCGGCCACAGGATTTTCCCCCCGAAAATATCACATAGATCTGCTCCTTAAAACTCAATTTCCTTCAATATTTTCCTGTGGACCTCTAGAGTGACAGCATTATGTTAATCACAATTAAGATACCCCATGGATAAAATTCCCAAGCTGTCCAGGAATTTGCAAGAAGAAGGACAAGCATGAGAGAAAGCAATGTAAACAAATAAAGTGTTTTTTAAAAAAAGATGCCTTATACTAAAATGTGGATACACTCTCATAAGAACAATGGGCGTGTGAAAGAGATACATGCATGATATTAGAATATGTCACCACACAACCAACAAGGAGGGCCATCATTAAGGCCC
Organism: Ambystoma mexicanum; assembly: GCF_040938575.1. NCBI lineage: Eukaryota > Metazoa > Chordata > Amphibia > Caudata > Ambystomatidae > Ambystoma > Ambystoma mexicanum. The sequence continues at coordinate 952,416,772 of NC_090932.1, forward strand.
CATGTGAACAATTTAAACAAGGAACATATTTGGACACAAATTCATCTATATCTGAATCAAATTTAGGCCACCACTGCGGGAATATTTTACAATTTTCAGGATCATATTTACCATGTGGTGTTGCTGAAATTCCCATTCAGGGTTCATTGACATTCCTCGAGAAGTTTCTTGGACCAAATAATTCTACTCAGGCTTCTACACATTTAGGGCCGAAACCAACGTGTGACCGATAGGAATTAAACAGAAAAGTACAGGACTTTTGTTTGACATTACAAATCCAGCTCTTTTCGTGATAAACAAAACAAATTGTTCATGATGGCTCAAGGGAACTATGAGGGGCTTTTATGCATTAATGCAGCAGTTCTAGGACTGTTTTACCAATATCTACATTTGGATTATCCTACAAAGTAGACACAAGGAGCCAGAAAATCCAAATTAGGCCCACAACATATTATTGCACCTCTGTGTGTTTTAAACTCTCATTCATTGTCAGTTAACTTGATAAATTGTACATTTTAAATGCATTCAAACACTAGGTTCCATAAGGGTAACCAAACTTTCTTTTTTTAAAGATTCAGATTCAAATGTTTGCTCAAATGTTTGCTCTTACGGAGATAATATTTTGTATTACAGTTAACACCCCACATAACATCCACAGTGATCACAATTGGCTCCTCAAAACCCCCTGGAGATACATTAGGAGGCACGTTAACAAATGCAGATCTATGTTGTAGAAGAGCAGTTGCATGCCTCTGCAGGAAATCCCTCCCCATGCCTCATATATGTTGGAAGTCTGAGATCATGCCATGTTTGATACCAGCAGTTGTGCCAATGCGTATATTCAAAATAAAATACCCACTGAGACAACCCTATCGAATGTATACCCCAAAGAGACAACAATCTGAGGGAAGAACTCAATGAAGGAATATGAAAAGGAGCAAAGAGAGAAGCTAGTGATGTCACAGGAGACATGTGCAACGTCCTGAGATACTAGCTGAAGAAGATGCATGGATCCAACAGAAACTAATGACATAGTAAGGAGTTAAGTGAACTTTTAAATACGAAAAAGAAGATTACACGTGCACAAAGTGCTGCAAATAATTAACCGTTCAATAAGTGTACAGACGCTGAAATGCAAGTTAGACTAAGTCATCTTAGAAGATGGCTATATGTAGTGAATAGAATGCAGGCAAAGCCACCACTGTATAGAAGTTGGACATTGATATCATGAATTTTAGCAAGCCAGGACCCATGAAGAAGAAAGGGAGAATTGTGTTGCAACAAGAATAAGCTGAAATTGTGGATCTGTATGGGAGGCTTTCTGGCCTGGTATGAACTTGTGAAGGATGAATCATCTCTTGTTAAGGTGCAGTGAAAGAACATCAAGAGTGCCATGTTTTATTCATTTAAGACATTTAAAAGATGCAAAATGGAACAAGTTGTGGTCTCCTGTCACGTGAGCCAAGGATGAAAATAGAGTCGAACTTGGAGCCCTAGAACAATGATAGTGAGTGCCTGCACTCCCACATATTCCCAGGGACAAGAATAGTTTGCAAGGCCAAGTTCAAAGACAATAGTCATGGCAGAAGGCATGGGCAATGAGAGATGTTGGGCTAATTGCACGGGGAGATAAAGTCAGGCCCAACTCCTGGAACCTGGGCCCTTGCTTACATGCTGCTATGTGAACTGTATGTTCCAGATAGGGCACAAGCATGCCAACCAATTGTAGAGGTTTGTATAATGAAGAACCTTATAGTTTGAAGACAAATGGAAAACTGTGTACCTAATGGTTTTGAAGATGACATGCTTTAGAGGTAGGCATATATTGCCCACCTGACACTGGACTGCCAATCACAATTCCAGTTCCTATGTAATGTATACTTAGATGTTCACCTTAAGCCTATTACAATCCCTAGTAGGTTTTTCAATACTTACCACATAGTGTGACACCACCTCTGACTTATTTTTAGTATAAAGTCTATGTTTTATGAAAAGATCTCTGAGAGAAAAATCGAGTGAACGTCTGTTGATGTCTTTTGTAACTCCCTGTTTTAGATAATTGATAAAACAATACTGTTATTTGGTGTTGGCGTTATTCTGTGCACCTATCCATTGCATGGACGTTATTAAAGGGCTCTAAGCTCACGTGGTAGCAGTGTGGATGGTTTAAAGATCCAAACCAGTTTGTCTACAGATTTTCAAATGATCGGGCTATCTCCACCATTACCTGGAAGATCGCAGGGCTTCCTCTGGAGACCGGCCGATGGTGGGCAGGTCCCCCATTGACAAAACCCCTGTCCGGGTCCCATAGGTGCTCTGTGGACAGAAGGCGAAGTGGTTGGATTGAAGGAAGAGTCTATACTGAAGGGGAATGGCAAATGAAGGGACAGGATTACGTAAGGTGATGTTTCAAACCCTGTATAGGGTATGAATAAAGGTGAGAGATAAGGTTATCACAGTGTTTATTAACGTGTAATGTTTGACTAGTCTGAATATTGTTTGTTGTGTAAAAATATAAAAGAGCGATAAAGATTGTGAAAAAATTGAAAATGTTGAGGTGTAACAGTGATTGAGTATAGCAAAGTGATTGGTGCCAATCAAGAGAATAGATACAGAAATTAAGAGAATAGATAGCATGCTGAAATTAGAGGCTTGAGCACAGATTGATGGTGCTTGCATATATTTGTTGTTTTAAAACACATTAAAAAGTTGTGATTTAAGCTAAGGTATAACGTTAATTTAACAGTCTGGTAAGTATTGACAGTCAATTGAGACTTGTCATTATGGGGGATACTCCTCTCAAGTACTTATGCAAAACACTATCAAAGCATATGCCCACGCTCAAACAGTTTAGTGTGGAATGGGTAAAAGGAATGGTAGAGAAAATGTTCATGTCATGGCCATAGGGGGGGATCATTGTCAAAAGTGGTATTGCAACACATGACCACATACTTGCACGCTGCATACACAGGGAAGACATAAGAAAAAAGATTAGCGATTTTAGAGCTTTTAGAAGATGTATTAAGAGGAAAGAGAAGACCAGCCACCTGAGTAGTGGATGCATAAGGAGCATAAGGAGGAAGGTGTTCAGCTCCAACTACCTCGTCTGAAGCAAAGGGTGTTGCTATAGAAGAAATAGGAGTGTATCCTCTAAAGGAATTAAAAGCAACAACAGGGTATAGTAATCCATTATAATAACCCCCCGTTTAAAGTACTGGAGCAGAATAAGAGAAGGGGAGAGATTTATAAAATCATACAAGACAAGGAAGAAAAGAGTAAATGGTTGAAATTGTCGACAGAGATAGACAGAGATTTTAAGAGATGGAAAGGAGAGAAGGATAAGGCTGACGAGATAGCGCAAATGCAAAACAAATGGATGGAAGGACAGATATTACTTAAGATAGATGGGAAAAGTATCGAGGAAGTTAGGTAAAGAAAAGATAAGGACTAACAAGAAAGAAAAGATAAGGAACAAGGGAAGAGATTAGAAGAAGGTGCTCAGAAAAGGAAAAGCAGGGAATGTTGAGAGCAGATATATCAGGAGGAGCACAAAAGAAAAGAACAGGCAGAAAAAAAGAAAGTATAACAATAGACAGAAGACAGAGAGCAATAGAAGAAAGGGATAGAAAGGAAAGAAAGAGAGACGAGGAAGAAGCACAAAGATTAAGGGACAAAAGGTTACAGAGACGAAGGGAAGAAGAACAAAGAAGGGAAGGAGCAAGGAGAGGAGAAGAACAAAGGCAAGAGGAAGAAAAAATTAGAAGGGATGCAAGAAAGCAAACAAAAAGATATGAAAAATAGAATGGAAAAGGAGACAGTGAGGTCTCAATGCCAGTCTCATTTGTGCAGAACAAATGAGGTGAGCATAGAAATATGGTGGGATAGAGTGGAAGAGATTCTTCCGATAAAGGAAGTAATACCAGCAGCATCTAGAGTACCATTAGCTGAAGAAAGATTTGATGTGGAAAGCATCGGAGAAAGGATTGAAAAGGTCCATCAACAGTTAAGGCGAAATAGCGAGTATGAATCCCAAGGGAACAATGATCGATGCTCATTACCTCAATCACGAAGGAGGCAATGCTGTTCAGTGATGAACATCGAGCATTATCTTGTTGCAGAATACTGCTGTTAGATTTGATAATGGTTCTGCTACAGAAAGTCATGATCAACATATCATTTAGTCAAATGTCTGCCTTTTCTTCCTACTGCTGATAGACAATCAGTAATGTCTGCATTGACTTTGCTGTTGTGTTCGCTCCGATCTTGTTTGTTTGCTCTGCCAGCTTATTCTGTTAATCCAATTCCCAGTTTATTTTACTTTTGTGATCTCTGGGGTACCCGATGGTGAGAAGTCAGGTGTTGGTGTTTAGATTCATAGCTTCTTTATGAAAAATAGAAGGTCTCAAAGAGCCCTCAAACATGCCTGGAGATCTTAAACATTTTTGGTTAATGTTGCCAAATGTGAGAATCATGTAAGACAAATGATTATCATTAGCAGGATTGGTCACTACTAGGTTATACCATGTCCTCTTGTTGGTACAGTGGTTTGGAGCAAGGCCCAGGGATTCTTTGAGCACCCCTACAGCCCCTACATGAATGACTCTTTATTTGCCTGGAAAAATAATGTCTCCCTCATAGCAAAGTGCACTACAGAATGTTGTAATAATAGGAACAGAACCCCACTTCTGGTTTGAGCCACAAACCTTGTTTTGCCGAGTTGAAGAAAGCTTGTTTTATTTATAGGTAGTGTCTGGTTAATATACATGTTGTTATTTGAATCTATTTTTGCCTTCACTCAGAAGCATATCAGCCTGATTCACAAAGCGTTTTTAAATGGGCGCACTCCATTGAAAAACCCTTCTAAATCAGACCCTTATTGTGTTCAACCTCCATCACATCTTCTAGGTTTAGGCCTTCGGCTCATCCACTGTACAAAATGGACAGTCAATTTCACATTAGGGAGTCTTTCATGCACCTTTGTTTTGAATACTTGTGTGTTAGGTGTGGGACATTTTCAGGAATATTTCACAGAACATGCTGGCAAAAGAGAAAACCAGTAGAGATTGAGGCCCTGATTCATGGAATTATTTGCATGGTAAATCGGGACATTGCACACCAAACCGCATGTGCAACTCAGTTTGTCAGTTCATGGAATCGTCTGCGCAGAACTTGTCCATATTGCGTGGGGACTTTGTGCAGGTTCGGCACGTCTCTGCGAGCGGCCGAGTGCCTTGCATCAGAGACTTCACAGAACATGGCCGTGGCCTGTGCAGAGACTGGAGATGGGGTGGAAGACGCAAAATGGGAAGAACAAGGGAAAATGTGGCCGTTACTAGGGACGGCACGCAGGCAGTCCACCATGTGCCCACAACTGCGTATGACCAAACGTATTCATGGATTGGTCCAAAAAACCTCTCTTCGAGGAAAAGGCCACGCAATGCACTCGAACTATCTGCCACCCAAAGGTAGTCGTACAGACACTGGAATCTCCACACAGATGAAAGATGGGGCATCAGATTTAGGGGTTTGTGCATGCAGTGGGAGTTGCTATCGCACTTGGCGGTGCTTGTGAGCAGTGTAGCTGGGTGCAGGAACCATTTAGAGGGGTTTGAATGCATATGTAACCAGAAATGTTGATTTTTATATGTTGAGTGGGCGCTGTTAATAGCTACGGGGGACCCCACTCATCCCAGCCAGTTTGCTGGCCTGGTTGCCGGGCTATGCAGGCTGGGGTACGTAGGATGTTTTTCCGGTGTGCATTTCTACACACGTGAGGAGTGCGCAAATGTCTGTTTCCATGGCTGGAATGGCTGTGTGTGTCAGTGTGCCATGCGTGTTTCGGCCGCGACTTACACATGGGTCACTTTGCATGGACAATTCCATGAATACACGTGGTGCACAGATTTTCTTATGCGCGACAATCCGCTCAGGATCATTCTCTCCGTGCGTGCTTTGCAGGATCTATGCGCACTTTTCCATTTATCGGGCTCTGAGTGTTTGTTCAGAGATTACTTTTTTAATGTGCCTTGATTATTCTTCAAGATAGACTGTTCAGATCAACATTGAGGCATTGGGTATGCGAGACGAATTTTAGTGCTCTAACTTTGGAGACTTCCTCCCACATCAATCAACGGTGCATGCCGCTTCAAACACTAATAATGTCTATCAGTACCGAATTCATCTGCCTTATTGCTAGTTTCACATACATAAAACTTCCTTACATGCACATTACAAAGAAGCTTTCAAAAACTATAATTTCTCATTTCTCTTTTCGGATTGAAAAAACGCTCTTTGAAACAATCATTTGTGTACTACTCGTTCTCTGTTGCCTAAATATTAAATATGTTTGCCTGTGAAAAAGGGTTTATTATTTTATGAACAACCATACCAATGAAGCAGCCACACAGATTGTTAAGCGCTGCATGCAAACATATTTTGAATAGGAGGAAAAGATGTGTAGGATGGAGAACCGGTATTTGAATTGATGACCCAGCAAACAGAGATTAAGAATTCATTCAAAGGGTCCATTGGCAGAGAAGTTAGGGACAGTTCAGGGGAGCTATGTTAGAAAACACAAAAAGACAATGCAGCTTCTGACCATTGGAACCTTTCGACCAGTGATGTGAAACATTTGTTCGGCAAGAAAATTAATAAAACAACAAGCAAAGTTCTAGATCTTTACAGACACAGAAATAAAAGCATGGGGCGAACATTCCATGGGAGAACAAAGAGGACAAATATGCATGCTTTAACCAAGGCACGCTTTGTCACTTGGTGGAGCCACGTTTCTTTTATTGAAAAAAGATTAATGTGATGGTGAGCCGCTAAGTCATGAATATTTCTGGTTTTATCGACTGGAAACAACATTTCTATAGTGTCCAGCTGGATGTAAAGAAAGATAAGAGGTACAAGGGACCAACAAATGCACTGTGGCAGAACGATTGGTTTGAAGAACGAGGAATGGAAAAGGAGGCTGTGGGGAGAGGGCCTGGATTGAAGTTAGAGATGGCACACGTGATTTCAGGATTTCAAATAAAATATTGGACTTAGGGAAGCAATAATAATGTGATTGCAAATAGCATAACTCAGGGTTGGAAAAAGACAAATATATTAATTTTGTTTGATAAACATTTTTTTTAAAAAATACATGCAATAAAATAAAGTGTGACAACATGGCTATTGCTCTGGTCAACAGGAGTACAGGGGTGAGCAGTGGCTAAACTGCCTACTGAGCCTCATACTACTACTAAACCAGTAGATATATTAAGTCATCCTATAAAAGGCCTCTGTTGCACATTCAGATCTGTGGCCTTTTTTCCTTTAGTTCTAGTGTGTGTAGTGTTGTTTTTTACATGTAGATCTTAAAGTACTATGATTCAAATTAAATAACGGAACATGCTAAGTTGCTCACAAAATCATGCATGAACTTAAAAGCTCTGTTCTGGCACACTCAACCAGACAACCCACTCAAGCTAATTCTGCTTCAGCTATTGCCTCTAATGACCATGTTTCCCCATCAATTATGTTAACATGTGTCCTGATAACTATATGTTTTCACAATCTCTACCATCAACATTCTGTAACATCCAACATTTCGGGCCAAAAGAAGAAAAAAAAAACGTGTGGTCATGGTATTCATAGACAAATAGATACAAATGTTATCATGGTGACTCTTTATGCGTTCTTAACATGTTTTGGCCTGAAACTCCCATGCTCCTTTGAGACTGGCTCATATGGTTAGGGTGGATGGCAGTTGAAGTCCAAAATATCTGGCAAGCTTTTTAATGATTAACCATGAATTTGAATGAACCTATATGTAAACATATACACCCATGTCCATATTACTGCAGGAAATAGGAAATGAAAGAGTGAGATTTCTGAGGTCACTAAGCCTCATCACTAGGTACTGAAGAAGCAGTACAACATGATACCAAAGGAATTACTAACATATTTACATATCCATCAAATTGCAAGTATGAAGGCAAATGGGAGGAAATACTTCCACCATGTGTCTCAAGTTATTTCCTCTAGAAACATGAAAATGAAGGAATTGTCATTGGTGGCTTTACCCTTCCATGCCCATTTGATTGCAGGCCCATCTGCTCGGGGCCCACTTGTTCTCAATTTTGCAACACATTTCCCTGCAAATATATATGGGGGGTGGATGCGGGCTTTGCAGGGGATCCCCCCGGATTTTGTTTGTGAGGCAATGTGTTTTAAAAAAGAGAAATTGCATAAAATAGACCACAAGAACATTTCCATTAACAAACATCATAGAAATGCTTTACCACCAATTGTCATTCCTGTAATCACCAATGTCATGTGTCACTCTAATGAGTGAATAACATACAAGGTCACACTGTACACAATTTGCCATCAAAATGGCTATCAGTACAAGGGAATGGTCATGCTTATATGTTTTCACAAAAATGTATTGCTTGTGGGATGTTTTAACCCACTCTGCTCTGCCCTTCGGCATCACTGTGTGCTGGTGGCACCAGAATCAGCAAAATGGCAGCGAAACCCCCATGCTCTACCAAGCTCAAAAAGATGGCTGCCAAATCTACCTTGCCTGTGTCAGTGGTGGAACGGAGACCTCACTGCTGAAACATGCCACTGGGCTGCCCTCCAAGTAAAAACGGAAACTGCATGAAAGGCAATGTTTTACTGAAGAAAACCCAGAAATTGTTCTTAAATCCCTTTTTCTTGGTTGCTGAAAATACAAAATACTGGTCCAAAACACCACAAAACATCCACCATCCTTGCTGGGTGTTACCCGTCACCTCTTTTAAGAAATCATTATGAACCTACAATGTCATGGAAAGTGGAATCTGTCATCAAAATATCCACAGCAAAATGTGTGCCTGCCTGTGAAAATCTGTCAAAATATGGGCGCAGTACCAGCGGCCGCCTGTATGACAGCTGTCATTAGTTTGCATCAGAAGTTTAAACTTGTGCAATTGAAATCAAATTTCTGGAAATTAAGTGATCTGTTATTAAGAGGAACCAAGGTTATAACTATTTAATTTCCATGGTTTAGAAGCTGGAATAAGAGTTCTAGCTGCTTGTGTGAAAAATTCAAGTTTTGTTTTAAACCAAGAAAAATGTAAGAAAATTACATTGAATTTAAACTGAACTCAAAGCCACCTAAACCAGTTCCACAACTTTCCCCCAACAAAAGGCATCTCTCTCCTGCTTCCCACCAAGGCCAGGAATTCATACCTTTGTGAGAATTAAATCAGGGGAGGAGATCTTGGGCTGCACCAGAAAGAGACAATGGACCTTCCTTGGCTGAAAGGATATGCAGATTGTGAAGTGTCAACAGTTGCCTCTCCCAGAAGGAAGGGGGCGGATTGCTTCAGACCTGCCAGGAGAAAAGGAGGCGGGGACAGATGACCACTTGTGGATTCACAAAGCACAGAAAGCATAATTTTGAAAATGACTGATAAATGACTGTGCAAATGTGTAAACATTATAGAATTAATAGCATTGTTAATGTGATTTTTGGGTGCACATTTTAAAAGATCCCAGGACTCTGTGCGATGTTCAGGGAAGGCACAGTGAAAATTCTGGTTTTGCAGCAAATGTATTTATGTCAGAAGCATGAAACTTCACACACGTATGCCCATAGACAATACGCACATATGTACCGATTTTTTGACAAATTAGATATTGTGTCCCAGACAAAAAGTGCGAAAGTCTGTCAAATCCAGATCCAAGATCCCACAGCAATGGGGCTTGGAAGAATATTTGCTCCACAAAATATGTGATCTATGTATGTTATTGGTATAAAGATTGTACACATGTAAAGATGTATTATACTAAAAGTAGATTTCATGTTCAAAAGGCAAAGGGTAGGATGTTTTGCCTCATAAAACCACATCATCATGGTGACACACTGTTCTCTCCTCCAATCAAGGGAGTGAGCGGATTCCAGCCAATTGCCTACCTAGGGGGTGCACTTAATTCAGCATACACGCCCCTCTATTACCTCTATTAAATGCATAAATAGAGACAGCTGAGGGTTTAGAGAGACACACAGATTCACCCACCAACCAATTGCTGGTGGAGCACCCTGCCAGAGGACCTGATATCTCCCTTGCTCCAGACTCCAGAAACTTGGCAAGCAGAAAGGCCCATTTCCAGAGCTGAACCATTCTCAGCTTGGCCTTGAAAATTCCAGAAACCAGAATTTACCCCAGACCTCTAAGGGGAACCAAATAACAGCCTGGCTGTGCTGTAACTGCGTTCCTGCTAAGAATTATTGCCAGAATCCAAAGACCCAACCCAGTAGAGCCGTGCTGTGACCAGATAGCTGTGAACCAGAGTGCCTTGCTGTCTAGTCCGGTGTGCCCAGCAGACCAGTCTAATTCCTGGTTTAGTGTGACCGGGGTGGGGGGGGTTCAAAGAGAGGGGGGTAATGTAAGTGGTACATTGTTCAGAATAAGATTAGGTAAAACTCAATAGGGGCATAGGGTACAGTTGTAGAATCCCATACATTTTTGTGGGGGTGTTTACATTTCAACATGGTTAATTGGGCTCATCTACTAAGGGTAACAAACAAGAACATGTATCCCTTGAATTAATTGTCTCTCTCAGTTGACCCACAGAAGCAATGTTTCTAGTGTATATTCACTGGTGGTCAATTCTGTTTATCAGGAATGATACAAATGCAAACGGTTTGAAACGGTTTCCCTTGTTCATCAAAATGTAGAATAGGAAATATGCCATTATTCTAATGTTTCTTCTTTTACTAGATCTGGCTATTGGCTTTTGGATTGGACCTGGACGCAGTATACAGGAGACCATTGTTGAACTACCTCTAGGATTTTGCTTCCACTTGTTCATCTTCTAGATGGTTACACTTTCTTTTCACTTGGTTTCTCAAGGTGCTTTAGTTGAGATGTGTCCTCTGATGAAGATGGGGTCCGCTATCATGAATTGTAAAGCTTTAAATTCTCAAATTGACATCTGGAACCTTTAGATATGCTCTTTATGTTTTTATTGCCTATTTAATTACATGTTAAAGCCATTGATTCGGTCCACAATTGGCTATTACCAGTGGTGGCCAACCAGATGGAATGAGATGGTAATTTGATTGAACAAGGAATGTTCACATTTGCACAAATGATCCCAATCATTAGGAGCCAATTGTCACCTTTTGGTATCTGTTGGCTAAACACAAAGTAAACCTTTGACAGCTTTTTCTGTTTCTATCTAATTTGTTTAAATTGAATTGTATGTTTATGTTGATTTTTGTGTTTCTGATCTTTACTAATTTAAGTATGTATTGGATATCACCAGAAACACTCCAATGACAGCTTCAACGAATGTGTCAAGAGGAGGAAAAGGGTCAGGGAGTAAAACAGGTTGATTGGCTCTGGAGAATGAACAAGCGTTTAGGAGTTTTCAAAATTCATTTTGATTGGAGGTTGGAACTTATTATGTGATTAAATGTAAAGGATTCTAATAAATGATAGAAGGTTAGAAGAATACTGGTGATTGATATCTGCCATAGTCAATTAAGGAATTTATATATATTCTGTAATGAACACAATGAACCTAGACATTGTGAGGGTGAATCAGATTCCTTGAAAGTAGTGAGTGTGGTAGGTCACACTGTCCCAGCATTCCAAAAGCAAAAAAGAAATTGAGAAACACAAACCTTTGCAATTGCTTGAGAAAAATCCAGCATTATAGACGATGCAGACAAATAGGGGCTAATTCACAGAAGCGTTTTATAATGGCAAAACACCATTGGAAAACACTTTGTGAATTAGGTCCATAGTGTCTAATCACAACACAGGAACCAATACTTTGTCATAATTATTGCCCAATATTTTAGAGATAGATCTTATATGAGATTAACTACTGCAAATTGTTTTGTTGTAAACTATTCTGAGAAGGACTTCACATTTTGATTTCACAGTGGAAATGTGTTTCAAGTAAGCTTCATTCTCTGCTGTAGATCTTTTTATTTAATTTTTGTGAACACATTAATATCAAGTTGTGTGCCTACAGAAAAGCAAATAGTTACACAGGGTTAGATTGACGAGTGGGTGCAGTGCCAATTATAATTCAAGTAGTGAATCACCTGTGACATTTGGGGCAGCATTTTATTTCATACAATACATTGTTATTACAAACCAGCGTGTATCTGTCATGATCTCTGCTTCCAAAAGGTCAGGGTTTTACCAACGCCCTTGGAAGCAGATCCATAACCCAGGTTCCGAGTGCCAACCAGTCCCAATTGGGACCTTTTGGACCCAGTCCTGGCGCCAGTGGCACCAGGCTCATAAATATGCCCAGTCCCAGCGCTGGAAGCGCCGGGCTCATAATGCTTGGGTGGACTTACCTGCAGCAGACCATGCTGCTTACTTGCCTGCCAGTTGAGTCTCTGATCCTCTTCTGTTTGGGACTACTTTTCCTGTTGGGTGGGGCAGGAGCCACTCCCTAGATTCAGAACACTGGAACTCTTCTGGAAAGCAGGAACTCTTTTCTTACCAAGGCGTGGCTGTGGAAGGAGACACCTAAGCACTACAGGAGGCTATTTAAACCACACCTGATGGATGAATCTTGCTTTGCGTTATTCTGCATCCTCTGCAGCAGAACGCTCATCGTGTCTTCTGCATCTGATCCTGGGAAAAAGGCTTACCATCCTGAATCCAGTCTTCAGCAACACCTATAAAGACAAGAAAGAACAGGTTAGCATTACGGTCTTCAGTGACAGCTCTTCACTTACCTGGTCCATCGGCTGTCACCAACGCCTCGCGCTGCATTCCGGCATCTGAAAGACAAAGGCTTACCTACTCTTCGTGCGCTCCGGAGGTCTTCACACTGCATCCCGGCATCTGAAAGACACAAGCTTACCAACTCTTCGCATGCTCCGGAGGCCTTCGGCGCTGCATCCCGCATCTGAAAGACAAAACAAGGTGCGTTTAAAGACATTGGGGAACTTTAATACTCACGTGCCATTACTCCTTTCCACATCTAACCCAGTGGGTATTCCGGCACCCTGCAGCCGCTCCGAACTTGTACCTGCAAAATAAAAAGACAGTTAGAGCGCATCGCGAAGCAGGCAACAACCGCTTACTTACGTGCTTCCAGGCGCTTCTATTCATCACACGGGCTCCATCTTCAACTCACTTCAGCCCGTCATCCGCCATCGCCGGAACCCTGCAAAACAAGAAACATCATTACTAAAGACTTTAAAGACATTAGAATTACTCGAAACTTACCGTTCGTGCAGTAAACGACGGACAGCAGTCCTCTGAAGTCAAGAGGCCTGCTCCCCTTATCCAGTGAAGAAACTGGTTACAGCACCCTGCCCCGAGGCAGATGGAGAGCACGGCGTTCACTTACCTAAGGTGAGAGCGTTAACCTTTGGGGTTCTACAGGAGAAGAGAAAGGGAAGAAGAGAGAGAAATTCAATAACCCAGTTCCTTAATCCCATATTTTCTATCTGCAGACATCTTACCCTTCAAGTCAGACATACAGTGCACAGAGGTCCAGCCCAAAGAGCCAGCCGTGTTTTACACATCACCTTTGAAGATACGGTATACGCCCAGTCAAGACCGGCGCCTCTACGGGAATCAGGTGAGCGTTACAGTATCTTGTCTGAGAGTGTGAGAGTAGCGTTGTTACACACTAAAGTATTAGACTGATGGTGTCTGAGACTGAGACTTAAAATATAAGAGCTGATTGTGATGCTCTTATTTGGGGGTGGGGTGGTTTTAGCTTCCGTGAAAAGGGTGTGAAACAATTGATGAATGACGATTCCAACAGGGTTGAGTGCAGGTTTGCTGGCAGTTGGTTCTAGAGTGATGATCCATATCCAGAAGGAGAATCTTCTTCAAGATGAGCTGAGGGGAAGGATTGGTGGCATTTTCAATTCAGTGAAGATGTTGTTCTGAGGAGGGAGGTAGCTCCACCATTTTATCTGAATGTAATCCATACCTGTATCTTGATAATCTGTGTGGATGTGGGTTTGGATTGAGGACATCCTCTTATGGTTGTATAATGAAGGATTTTGGGACCAGGCTTGATGTGTTATTTTGTAAGCCACATGATGATAGCTCGAGACCGGGATGTCCTTCCATTAAAGAATCGTGATAACAAGAGATTACTTTTTTCTGTAAATCTGTGCTGGGTAGGTATAATCGTTCTTGGAAATACAATAAGTTGTCCTTTACTGCAAAGTCCTTTCCCTGCAGATGCCAATTCTGTATGTCTGCTGGAGTTACAAGTTGCCTGGCTTTATCCTTAACTTCCTCTATGGATTCTGTGGCAATTACACCCAGAATTCTTTGTTCGGGAATGATTGGTACAGGTTTAGGGTTGATCAAGTGTTCTTCCACTCCCATCCGAGAAAGGGCATCAGCTTTACCGTTCTTTGTACCAGGTCGATAGGTAAGCCACATGATGATAGCTCGAGACCGATGGGTTTGGTCAATTAGCAATTTATATTTCGAAAAAGACAGGAACATCAAAGGGGAAAGTGCTACATTAATCAAGACCATTCTCTATAGGAGATATGGCAGAAGTGACTTTCAGTTGAAGGGATCATACAAATGAGTCATTTGTAATTTATTAAGAATACATTCACTTTAACCTTATATGAACTAATTGATGATTGAGGTCTGAACGTGTGTGGACCAATTACATTCAAATGAGGAAAACAATGGTGGTGTGAATTGTACAGATTCAAACCATGATTTGTGCACTATAGGATCACCCATCCCTAATACTTGCCAGCATCAACATATTGCCAGCACTTTTCAGTGGAGTCTTAAAAACATAGTCATGGAGGCATTGGCTTAATTGGTGCAGTAGGCTTAATTGGTGCAGCAGGCTTAGCATGCATGGATCTTGCAGTGACAGGATCAATGGGCTCCTCAATTAGATTGCATCTGGCACCAATAGCTGAGGTAAAGGTTCCATGCACTTAAGCCTTAACATTGCATTGATTATGCATTTAAATTGCTCATTTAATAGGGCAGGTAAAGTGTTCAATTGATCCTGTCTAAGGTATTCTTGATTGCTTGGAGGGATCCCGATCCTGGGAATTGATTCTGTCTGCTGACACCATTTCCAAATGCTGCTTAAGGCAAACACCAGGGAAGGAGAACAACCTCACAAAACGGCCACTGAGTCAATTTCCAGTTTGGACATTTTGAAAAGAATACATTATACTTTAAAATAAAAGAGTCACATGTTAAGGATTGCTTGCTTAGCAAACATGTATTTTTTTAATTTTTGGGTGAAGACAGTGCAAGCTTAATCAAACCCACGAGTTGTGAGACAAGCAGGGGCACATACAAAATCAACATACACCATAACCACTCCCTCAACATTGTGGAACGTAAAGAGGAATGTTGGAACAACAGAAGATAAGATCAAAAGCGGGTCCTGTAATGTCAAAAAGATTTAAGGCCTACATAACAGACAAGTTGCACTGGTGCATTTACACTGCAGTACCTTTTGCCCCATTTAAACTGAAGTTGAAAGTTGGACTTCACTAATTAAACATTTCTGTAACAATGTGAACCTGCCACAAAGTATGATAAGATAATAGAACACAGTATTCATGGGTAAAACCGCTGTTATCAGGCTGCGAGAGCAGGTGGTAGCAAAGTCATAGTTTTTTTTTTACTTTCGAGGAATTATCCTATATTATGTGTTTTCGTCGGATGACACCGCTGCTTTGGGCTACATCTGTATTTCAGAGTAGCAATAGTAACGTTAAGAACTGGTGATTAGCATACTCTAATTAATACTTAAAGAGAGCACTGTGCAGAGTGTGGGGCCTTCTGCCTTGCTTCTGATCCTATGGTAAGTGAATGGCAATGAAATGACGCGTTCTCTCCGGCTCATGACTAATGAAAGAGAGGCTCTCACACTACTGCTCAGTGGCGGTGCAAAGCACCCATCATCTCGGACAATCAAGAGTCAATAAATAATATATTGTATGCAGTAAAGGATGATTTGTAAATTACCCCAGTTGAAAGCTTGTTTTATGCAATAAGAGAAACAGTGGCAAAAGGGTATTGACATTTATTGACGATGTATTTAGAATTGGGTTATTGCTGAATAGTAAGGGCTGCTTTTCAAAATCACTATTGAATTGGATAATTAAATTGGTATCCTACATGCTAATGCACATTATATTAATATCAATCAACAGATGTTTTTTAAATAAATCCCCTGACTGCATTCATAAATAACATCTAGGCAATGTTGGTTTTCTAGATCGGATTAGGACAATGCTTTGCACTATTGAAAGGTATTGGAAAGTGTGAAAATGTGCTCTAGTTCAAAAAATATTTCTACAATGTATTTTTGCAATTTCTATGGTTCTGATATGGCACATAATGAATACAACAAAAGGCATTTCCCTGGTGAGCAAATGCATTGCAAGAATACATATTTGAACGAAGGTGTTTTGCTACTAGGTGCTGATACCTTAAACCTTACACTTGCACCGGTGAAAGGGTTCTGTTTTAGGGTCACAGGCTTAAAATATTCTAAATTATGTTCACAGATTGGAAAATATAATTTTCTGCTCAAACCCAATAGTGATAAACTCTTATCTTGTACCTATCCTGCTATGACCCAGTTTATGATAGATAGATTGTATTAATGAAAGATCTGAGATTTGATCTGCTCACAGATTGCTGCATGCTAATATCATGTTGTTGCATGTGCATAACATGGCATTGAAGAATAAAGTAGTGCTTAGGAGTAAACGCTTCCCTATACTTTTTAGTGTTTTGTTTTTAAAAAACTAAACAGACTTGACAACTCTAGATCTGACATTAACAAAGTCGGCTCGGCTCATTGACCTGCAAAATAGTAATATCTAAACAGGCTTTCAAGAGATCCACAGTGTACATGCATGAGACACGATTACATACAATGGATTTCAGTGGAGAATGATTCCACAGTTTTCTAGTCCCCCCTGTAAACCCTATTAGACTTTATCATTTGATGGACTGAGACCAGGCTTTCCACAAAGTGAGATTTAGGTCTTGTGCGTTATTTCCAGTTCCAATATGTATCCATATTACAGAGCATTTGCTTGAGTGTGATTGCAATTGGAATTTACCCATGTGCAATTGCCTTAGTGTCAGCACAAATTACTTGGTGCTGCATTTACACTAGCACGAATGCAATTGTAAAGCAAATGTTCAGTAAGTTGGTGCAGATCTACTGCACTGCTATCTCTCCCTATTTATTAAATATGTCATACTTTAAAAATGTATAGAACAGTTTCTAAGATCGAAGATGATATTGAGTCCTTACCAAAAACATTTAAAAAAAATCTCTCAATTTCAATTTTCACACACATGTGCAGATGGTTGGCCTGGAATTTACTATTAGTTGTATCCTTGTGTGTTTGATTAAGCTTTTGTTTTGATGATGTTAAGGAAAATAATATATATCTATCATCACAAATGACTTAAATCTTATTGTACGCTACACCCTTCTTTCGTCAACGATATTTTTATTAATGTAAGATGATTTTCTAGCGTTGACTAGACGTTCAACTTCAAGTTAGGCTAATCATAATTTTGATTATTTATATAAAGCAGAGACCAAACCTTCTCTATACTGGTGTCATTGCAGTCATTATTACTCACTGTAATGGTCCCCATGTTATAGACTTTGGAAATACTTTGTAAAGAAAAGACTGTGAATTGTTTTAGCAGGGTTAAATATCCAGAAGTCCAAATGGTCTGGAACTCAACTGGACATTGCAAAGCCCACTGAGCTAAATGAGAGATGAAACATTGAATAGTGTGGGTTTTCCAAATAGCATCACCACTCAAAATAGTTATCACCAGCTGTATCTGGCAGAGCATGCATCAATCACCTTCCCCTCTTTCTCTCTCTCTCTCTCTCTCTCTCTCTCTCTCTCTCTCGCCTCTCTCTCTCTCTCTTTCTTTCCCTCTCGTTCCCTCTCTCTCTTTTTCTCTGTTTCTTTCTCTATGTTTCTCTCTCTCTCCCTCTCACTCTCCTTCTCTCTCTTTCACCACTCACTCTCTTTCTGCATCTCTGTTTCACTCAGATGCATAGGAAAAACTGACATTCTGTGGGCAGTGGGATTGGGAGTCAAAGCCTGGGATGAGGATGTTGCATAATACTTTTCTCGACAAAAAGACAAGTATTTCAGGATGTTAGGGAAAGTTAAATCTTATTTTCTAAGCTATGATCCCCAATTGACAAACTGATCTAATTTTCATCATAGGATAACAGACGTCTGTCTCATTAGGATAGTTTAAACATGGTTAAACCCACCACCAAAAGGCAGGGTAGTGTATATCCTTGTGTCTTTTTTAATTGCATTTTCCACAATACACTGCATAAATGGGGTCCTGTGGCCAAACTCAGCAGAGAGGGCAAGTATGGGTTGTATACGCAGAATGGAGTCTGAACTCCCCGCGACTCACTGGGGAAGGTTTGAGGCACATGCAGTACCTGGCTGTAGGGATACTTGTGTCCTCTTTTATGTATCTCTAATGATGGCCCACGCTCTTGGATTCTTAACCTCTCCACTTGTTTCAGGTCCTTATGTAGCGCTTGTTCATCAATGAATTGCATTCGTCATCAATTTGATTTCTGTACCAAAAACATGTTCCCAAAATCCCAAACTGTTAGAAGCGCATAGTTCACGTCACAGTCCATTCTTCTCCCATCCGATTCCTTCATGTCACCAAACCCACCTAACGCCAAGAGTTGATTTATCTCCCAATGTGCAATATACAGGAAGAATCAAGGCTAAACTCGCGGGTGCATGCGGGTGGACGGAATCCACCCACTTTCTTCAGAGGGTAGACTCAGTCCCACCAAGCTAAAATGAGATACATTGAAAGTCTATATTTATGAATTTAAGACAACCTCAGTGATCGAACGGCAGTCGCCAGGTTGCAGGGCACACGCTTCACACTGCACTATATAACCTGACAAAAAATAAAAACCGACTAAAGGTGAAATGTGTTCTTTGGGTACTGCACGTTCCAGGGAAAACATTTGTAATGGTTCTTGGAGTTTAAAACATGCACACCTTTTTAACGTTTTCAAAAACACTATTAAAAAAACATATCCTCTATGAAAGGCAAATGCCATATGTCCTCTGGAATTTGGGTGGTTATACAAATGCAATTTGCATATTCTACCTTGATATGCTAATTTCTGGCAACGTCACATCCCAATGCGTTTGTGGATGAGTCCCCCACTGTTATTTTTAGTACTTGACCCCTGGGAAGAACTCACCAAACTCTCTGGTATCTAAATGCACAATCAGAGTATGCCAATGTTTAGTAGTTGTCCCAGTCAGTTTCTGTGTTAATGAATTTTTAAATTACGGATCCCTCAACTGTCTGGCCCGTGTTAATGAGCTCTACACTAGCCCTATAATTAGGCTATGTTCATTTGTTCAACTAGCACTTGACTGCACAAGTACATATTTGTGTAACATGGTAGGTGTCACTATATCTAAAGCTTATATACTCAAGTTTGTGAAATAGATAGAGACTAAAGGCTGAGTTTTCTTTGCTGGGATTTGGGATTGTGATATGCCATTACTCAGATTGGAATTTAGCCTCAGTAGTACACTATACAATACCATATGATGTTAAGAAAAAAAGGTGCATGGTCATCTTTGAATCAGGCACCAGATGGGGGCCAGTTTTGTGAATTAAGTCCAATCTGAGTTCTGAAGCAGAGGGGATACATGGTATTGTATACCCTCCAATCATAAATGTGATAGGGTTATGTCCCCTCACCCCACTCCTCTGGTTCCCAACCAATGATCTTACTCTGTTTCACTGCCTCTCTATCTGTAGAAGAATGTCACTTTGTCAAGTGTGTGTTTGCTAGAGCCCCCCCAGCCATTGCCCAAACCTAAGCCCTCAGAGAAAACAAAAGAAACCATATTGGGGGTGGCTAAAAGTAGATTCAGCAATGACAGAGTCATTCCCCTAAATTGGGGACCGGACTGCTATTTAGAAACACTAATTGTCATTGTGTGTCCTGCAGGAATTATCCCATTATAATTAGGGTATGTTGTCCATATTATGAGAGGGGAACAGTGATACGCTCTGCAAAGGCTGCTGGGAAACCAAAAGACTGTGTAAGTGACCAGAAGACTAGATTGCAGGGCGTTCAACTGCATTTGTTTTATTCTATTGTGTTGTTCATTATTAGTGTGTGTGCATACTGCAATTTCACACCACCACCAAGCAATCTGTGTCCTTCACACAAACGCAAAGTTTGCCTTGGCTCTCAATGATAAATCTCCAGGGACGGCTACTAGGTGGCGCTGTGGCATGTGTGACTTGGCTCAAATGGATTATTCTACATTCACACTTCAGGTGAAAGCGTTTTTCTGAAGCCTTTTTAAACTCAATATACCTTTACTTGTGTCTTCTGAACATGCTCCAACCCTGCAACCACAAAGCTATTACCTTTTTCATTGTTGCCTATAGTAGTGCAATTTCAGAGTCCTCTCATAAATGTCTACAGAAAATATCCATTTTGATCGAAATATAAATATTTGGTGGATATAGGTCACAGATGAAAAATATAAATCTGTTTCCAATGACACCAAATTGAATACATAATGGCTGTGAGGATAATACTGCTCGTGAAGAACTGTTGCAAGAGCCATGTCATCAATTATTCCGCTCAATCTCACAAAGAAATTAACACTTTCAAACAAAGTGAAATAGTTGCATTTGACGTTGCTGACTATGTACCATGCAATGCTCATTTGCATATGGTGAGAGTCAGGTCAATATGGGATAGCCATAACCCACCATGACCTTTAATTAAACATATTTTTGATATTCTTCTATTGCTGCTTGTGGAGAAAGCCAATCTATCCATGATCACATGTTTATGAAAATGCCTACAGTTTATTATCACCTTGCAGGGTGTTTTGCTTCTTATTTTCTAAAGTAGGCCAGATAACATCCAAATCTAATTTCATATGTCTAAATGTATCAAATAACATTCTCATCTGCTGTGTAAAGGCAAGTGTTCAAAAAATGAAGTAATTCAGTAATCTGCATCACTGACTTCTAGGCCCAATTAGCTAGACTGTGATTAGTGACATGCAGACGAGCTTAAAATCAGCTTGACAATGTTGGAATGTTCAGACTACCCCCAAATTTGCCTCCAGCCAAAAGAGGTCAAACGTATTATCCCCTTATTTGGTAAGGACGTTCAATTGTGTTGTCTTTATTTCCTGTCGAGATTCAGGTTTGCTCCTAGAGATCTGCAAACATACAGTGCTTCAAATCTCCTGTAAATCCAGCTGACCTGAATAATGTCAGGTGAATCTCAAAACCCCTTTTGTTGGCCAAGCAGATTGAGTAGTGGTGTTATCCCAATTACACACATTTGCGTAACAATGTGCGATGATAGACCCTGCTCAGTTATCTTTTAGACTCAACTTCATCAAAGGGCAGGTTATAACCTCTATGCTGGACAAAGTTAGATAAGACAATGGTGGTGCTGACACAGGCACACGGATTCCAACGGATCGCTCCACAGCATTCAAAATCCCAGTTCATCTCAATATCCTGACCTGCCTGGAACAACAAAACTTCAATTGAACAGTTCTGGGATAGGTTAAGTCCATTCTGGTTAGCTGGACACACAGTGTTAAACTTGGCAATTTTACATCTAGCCACCGATTATTAACCTTCAGTGTTCTGTAGGGATGGGCATTGTCTCCATATTTATGGAACTTATACAAGTGCCCTTGCACTGACATCACCAGCATTTTTTGTATTTTCTAATCTTGACTAACAATAGTGTAGAAGAGAATAATACAACTATGGCCTAGTTGCCACAAGTCAGAGAATGCAGAAGTGCACTTTCAACACAATTGTGAGCTGCAAAGGCATGTTCGCACTATGCAGGATGGCATAGTCAGTAAGACAGACTTTTCTTACTCTCACCAAGACCTTTCCTGTAGGCATCATGCTTACTCTCACATCTAACTCTATCATGCCTATGCATGCCTTCTAATAACATTGCTTTTGACCATAACAACTTATTTCGGCTGTCACAAATTCCATTATGCATTCACTCACTTTTCATGTTGCACCACACATCATTATTCGGCTTTTGTCGTTACTACTAATGAATCAATGTGATTGATCTTAGACGTCCTTGTCATGATGCAATAAATGCACTTACATATTAATAACTTAAGATATTCAGAAAATGTATTCCTTCTACCCCTTTAAGCCAACCCAATTTCCAATGCTCTTTACCTGGGCACTAAACCAAAGGAATATGAAAAGGATGCAAATAATGCAAAACAACGCTATCAGATCAGCACTGAACATCCCCATATCCCACCACCTTTCCACCTCCAGACGCAACCTGAATTTGCTATCTGTCAAACAAAATTTGCATTTATAACAATGGCCCTCACCCATGCGTGCCTTGCTAACTAAGCATCAAGATACCTCTCTGACAACTTCTCACAACATCTCACCAGATCGGTACAAACACACTGACTTATACCCCAAGATTCAAACTACAGAAGGAAGGAGGGAGCATCTTCCCTGTCCTAGCAGCTAAATTGTGGAACACTGTACCTTTAAATCTAAAAGCTGAACCATCCTACTCACTATTCAGAAAAAAACTCAAAGACCTGGCTCCTCGAGCAGGAGTTATAATTCTCACTCGGTAACCACGCTTCCATTGAACTAGACCGCAGGGTCTAGATCTCACTGTATATAACTTCTGCATATAACTATGCCTGTATGTTTATAATAACTATGTATAATTGTCTATATTCCCTCTCTGTATTTCATGTAATTCTGTAACAGATGTATATATAAGGCAATAGATGTATATGTAAGGCATGTGCCCAGATGCCCCAGTGCTTGGCTGTGCTTTTTAAATGAATAAAATACAAATATAAATACTAGTCCAAGGTTTCTTTGTCTCATCAAAACTTTGACCCAGTCCAAAACATACACCAATGCTACTATCCACAACTCTACCTTCTCATACACCAAATCACATGGCATAAGGGGCTACATTAAACTCTTCTCCTTTCAATTATACTGAGTGAATAATCATTTAATCTCCCATGAACACTGAACCTGATTGAATGTATTCTGTCATCATCCAATGTCCACCTGTCCTCTCCAATAGTGTCATGACAATCTCAGCCTTATCTTACACTTCTCTTTCTATGACCTATGTCTTTACGTTTAGTAATCAATGTTAATCCACACCAACTCATTACTATGTCAGCACTCAATTCCTATTTCTTATCAACCTCTATTATGTGACATAACCGACCTCTCCACACTCTCACACTGAAGGCTCATCAGTTGGGTTAATGTTGATCTCCGCTTCACTTATTAGTAATGTTTTTGTTTACTTATCTGTAATCACCATGTTCCAATCCAATGCAATCCTAATCGAACTCTAACTTCCGCCAGAGGTCTCTTGCGTTATCTTTTATTATTGGGCACATCATCCCTCTTCTCTCAATTACCACTGTATTATTCCCAAAACACAAATGTGTTCTTTTGGTATGGAGTCATATAGTCTTTCTAATTTTCAACACGTTAAAAATGTCTCCAACATCGTTATTTCTAGGCAGACCATCATCAAATAATTTTCCTTTTTACTAAATAAAGTAAGTTCCCACATCTTGAACTTCAACTGACATGTTATACCAAAAGCATCTACTTTTTAATCAGCTAGGAATGCTAAAGTAACAGCAACCTATGCACATAAAAGCTTTCCACATGGCTTAGTAGCCAAATTACCACTCTTGCTGCTTTTCTTGCATGCAGCAGGAGACACAAAGACACCCCCATTAGCTCTGCAATTCTGGTACATCCATTGATGCTAGAGATTGCTGTGGAATTGTTGTTGGATGTCCTGACCCACGTTTGGACTATTATGCTGCAACAATTGCTGCTGTGGGTTTAGGAAATCCCAGAGGGCAGAAAAGCCAACATTTGCGCCAGAATCCTGAAAAACCACGCAGTTTTGGCGCACACCAAAATGTTCCCCTGACCTGCCACCCACCAGTGCGAGCGTGATCGGCCAGGAGTGACATGGGTGAAATGTGTGCCAAAGGAAAAATAGCAGTGCCGGTTAGCTCAGAAAGCGTTTTGAAATCACCTTGGTTTCTCTGAAATGCAAGCTAAAAATGCCTATTTTAAACATTGCAAGATATTCAAAAATCTCACTGAACATCAGCAGACATTTGGCAGAAGGTAGACTTGTGTGCATACAAAATCTGGAAAGAGAAAGAGCCCAAAATAATGTTCATAATGAAACTGGCTGACCTGTGGATGTCAGCAGCTGAAGTGAAATTGGACTTAAAGCCACTAAAATTGAAATGTTTAAAATAAATGAGTGACCTACTGTTGAGTGTCACAGAGTTTGCAACTGTTAAATGTCATAGTTTTGAACTTAGAATCAGCTTTCTAGCTGCATGTGTAAAAATTGTAAGTTTGTTTTGAATGAAGAAAAACTGGGAACAAAAGTGACATTTGGCTGAAGCCTGGCTTGAAGAGATTGAATTCTGCCTGGCAACTACCCCCGATAGGAGTTGAAACTTGCTCAGCCACTCTTCCGAGGTCGGGCCTGCATTCTCCTGCCCTCTCCAAAGGGAGATGACACCTCTCTGATTGGATTAGGGGAGGAGCACCTGGGGACTGTGGGAAACTGAACAAAGCACTGTCTTGGGCTCAGGCAAATGTTATATTGGGGGAGGTCGTAAAATAGCTTCCTGTTGGGAGAAGTGGGAGGAGAAGTGCCTCTGTGAGCGAGCTGAGCTTGGGGGAAGTGGATAAACCAGAAATTCCACCATGTGCTTTGGAAAACCACACCCCTTTGGGGCAAGAGCATAATTTTATAAAGATGGATAATTCATAGTGCGGACTTGTAAAAATTATATAAATAATATCATCATTCTTGTGATTTTTCTGTGCACATTTTAAGAGGTGTTAGAACTCTGTATCATGTTCTGAGGCAAAACCCCATGAATTATGGAGATTGCAGACACGGGGTTCACGCTAGAAAAATGAAAATTTACTGGAATATGTGTAGAGAGGCGGTGTACATTTGTGCCATTTTTGGTAAATGTCCGATATTGGTAAACCAACTAAAAACGAAAATAAGTTGTCATTTTTTAATGCAAGCTCTTAGGAAGATCAGAGCTGAACAAGAATGTACCTTAAGTCATCTGCAATCTGTACATGTAATGTGAACCACTTGTGTATCTGGGAAATGTGTTTAGTTATGAAAATGATTTCTAAGGTAAAAGCAAAGGGGAGTGTTCTTTCTGTATGCTATAAAGATGACTCACCCTGACTCACTGCTCCCTTCTCAAATCAGGTCAAAGAGAAATCCTTGACCTATCAAATCGTGAGTGGGTTGGGCAAAGAAAGTTAGCATCCACACCCATTTTCAAAAGACATAAAAAGAGCCACTGGAAGCCAAACAGGGACATTCACTTTCCACTTTCTTGCGGGACGCTTTGCCGGGAGACTCCAGACCTCAAATCCATCAATCTCCAGAGACTACAGAACTTTGAACCAAGAAGGCCTACTGCAAGCAAAAGTATTCTCAGCAGGCCTCAAAATCCATTGCAAACTATTCAACAGCCGGGTGAGTTGTTTGAAATCTTTGCCAAGAACTTTTGCCAGAACCGGTAGCAGACCCAGAAAGCAGTGCTTTATCCAGAGAGACCAGAGATCCAGAGAGACCAGACCCAGACCAGATCGCTGAGAGCTGACCCAGATCGTTGTGTGTAGAACCAGTACCCAGTGGCGAGAGAACCGCGGCCAATCCTGACCCGATCCGTGACGAAGTCGCATTCCTGTCCAAAATATAGTGTGAGTACTCAGCCAGAACTGTGCAAAATCAATCTCTTAGTTTAAAATAATCTAATTCAAACTATTTTAACATATTGAGAACTGCATCATAGAAATCGTGTCCCTCCTGTTGATTCAAAGCTGCAAAACTGTCATCTGTCATTCTGAGCTTTACTTTTATTTTGAGAATCTACCTTCACAAAATCGTCCGTATCTCTTGAACCGTTTCTGATAGAAGCGATTGCGCTCGACGCACACGACTAAATTGCCGCGATTTGACATTTTGCTCATTCCAGCCACGCGTAAAAACATTTTTCTTTTGTTTCCATTACGGAATTCCGTTTTCAACCTGGTTTTCAACCTGTTAACCATCCCTGAATCATTGATAGGGCTGGCCTGAACTGATTTAAAGTATCTCTCACTCACCCTGAACCTCTAGAGGGAATTAAAAGCAGTTTTAGCATATTTTTCACTTCATTGCCATCACATTAAAGTATTTTGGGCCTGTGTTTAAAAATCATCCCTGATGCTCTCAGCTTGCTGGGGGGGAATTTGAACTTTGTATTGCATTTTTGTTGGTATTCTTGAAGAATGTGTGCTCTCCTTCCATTTCCTTATATTGCATAGGGGGGAGTGAATTGTCAGAGAAAAAGTGATTCTATTATCTTTTGCTGAAATCATATCAAGTTTATCCCTGTGTTGCTTCTTTTCCACCTTGCATTTCCTTGTACCATATAAAGCATTCTCAGCTACCTTATCCTCTGTACTACTCCTAAGTAATTAAACCACTGTGCTAGTATAACATCATCCATTGTTGATCACTGTCTAAGTGTGATATCAAATATGAATTTATTATAAAAGGGTGATATATCTATTGTTTAATTTTTCAAATAAACCTTTTCAATTTGCAAAACAAACCTACTTCTTGGCTCAGTGGGGTCAGGGGGATTCTCAGAGAGGGGCGTGATACACGGGTTCATCATCCAGATTATAACTTGTCATAAAAATATATAAATAAGGGCTTCCCTTGAGCAAACCCAGACAAGGCACTGACTTAGTGGGAATGATTGATTGGAGTCATTAACATTGTTCAGCATTTTTCACCTGCTCAGACTTGGTAGATTCCATAGGAATGCAAATGTCTCCTGCCATGCATATACATGTTGTGAGACATTTGAGACTGATTGAATTATGAGGACCTGTCATAACTTGAAATGCATAGAGGGGACAGCATGCTCAAACATAGGTGTTGTCTATTTGATTCTCTTCTTGTTTATATAGTTATCCTGTCTGCAGAATATGCCTACAACTGTATCCTATCCCAAACATATTTCACTTTTTCAGATTTCACAAGAGCCAATTTCTGAGTCTCCCTTCAGTCTTGTCCTTTGTTCCTTCCTCTCATTGATCTGCCAACACACAATAAAAGTCTTTGAGATCTGTGTTTATAATTCACTTGTCACTCACTTGTCACTCACATTTCTTTAACTTGTTTATTTAACCTCTGTACAAAAATTAGTTTCTAAATATTGTCCTTAAATGTGTCTTTCTACATGGCTGTCACCGTCATGTCCCCAAGCTACATGGCTGAGAAGCTCAGCATCTCCTGAAGCCTATGGTCCACCAGGAGTAAGGACATGTACATACTTGAACGCCAATGGTGTAAGAAGGGAAGAGCTGGAAGACAGGCCTTCTATGTCCAAACCCCCAGAACCAGGAACCTCTTCCCCATGAACACTACCGTTGCCCTCTGGCTTCTGCCTTTCAGGAAGGAGCTCAAGATCCTCCTGTTCAAAGAATGACTCCTCCCTAACAACTTGCTCTATACACCCTCCACAGTCCCACCAAACCTGACACTGGGCGATCTGCTGCCCCCTGTTTTCTCCCCTGTTTTCTTTAAGATGCCTTTTCTGCCTAATTGTCTGTCCTCCTTCTTCTCTGTTGCTATCTTCCACATCCCTTGGATCTATGCTTCTCTCAGTGTGTACCCCCCCTATGACTTGTAAAGTACTATGTTGGTTCCAGAAGCTAGGTCTAGACTAAATAAATATTATCATATAAATATTATAATAATAATAATAATAATAATGAAATAAATAATAATAATAATAATAATAATAATAATAATAATAATAATAATAATAATAATAATCCATGCATAGACCTTATTGTTCTCTCCTCTCTGGCTTATTGGCACATATGATCTGAGAGCTTTCTCTGCATGTCTGATACTTGTTACTCTCATGCTGGTATCAACATACTTGTTGAATATCGCAGATGTTTAAATGCATATTTCATTAACTATGCACAGCCTGCAGTCACTGCTTCAAATCACAGCAGGGATGACTGAGTCTTTCATCCTTCACAGGTCATACGATTAATATAGAACCTATTATTAACATTGGGCTTTCTAATAATAGCACCTATAATTACAGCATTTAGCAGCATGAAGCATTAGCCAGAAAGTGCTATATAAAATGTTATATTATTATTATTATTAGTATTAATCATCTTTAACTCCTTCCCACCTTTTCACTGTTTGTTCATACGACCACACCTCTCCCCACTTCTCACCCAATGTACAACCTTTATGAATGTATTGTGACATCATTTACTGAGATCTGTATTCCCAATCTACTCTCCGATTGTCAATTATTTACACATGCTATAATACTCCTTTGTTGACACCTTGTAAGCATAACGTGTACAGATTGCTCAAATCTATGTGCAGCGTTTTGGTAAAAGCAGTGCAAAAATACAACATAATCAAACGATCAAACGCGTTGTTGCTTTATTACCAAATTCTAAAAGATCAGTGTATTGTAGTTTAATGCATATTATATTGCATCTATTCACTTTTCACTTAAATCATCCATGAGGAGTCATGATATATTTAGTCAACAAAAGTGTTATTATCAAATATAAGGATGCAAAAAATGAAAAGTTCTCTCTAAAGACTTTAATAATTGTAGACTTTGAGATGGCACCAAGGAGAAAATGTTCACAATATGTTTAATCATCCCTGGTAACAGTATTAAATCAATTTCAACACTAATGTGATGTGAATAGCAAATAATGAGAACAAAATGTATTTAACACATGTGAAAAACAGCTTATCATTGTCAACACTCACTATGCAAATTAGGTACATTACTTGTGCTCGGTGAACTGGTAAAGGCATATCTCGCAACAACAGAATGTTGGGTGGTTCAAAGTCATCAAACGATCTGAACTTGGCCAGATATTCATTCAGCACCATTTCAGGTCAACCAGGGGTAAAGTCATCCAGCCCTATGATGGAGGGCCGGCTGCTAACATCCCCAAAGGACCATATAGCATGCCCAACTGCTCTATGGGGGCTGGGTATCACCCACATAGGAGGTGTTCAACCTCTTTCTATTTCCAACACTCCTGCACAGTTAATACCCGTTCAAACAATTCCAGAGGTGCTGTTGGGGGAGGATGTGAGGGAGGCAATGGGGACTAGGCTGAGAGAACCATATGGTGCGTTGGGTTTGTGGGGAGCTGTTTGACACCCCTAAATGGGATCCACAGATGTTCGTGGGTCACCAAAACTTTGGATGTGTGCAGGGGAATTATGTGTTAGTCATTTTACAGGTGTTATTTGGCTGGGTTTACACTGCATTCTATTGGAAATAAACCAATACTTTCACAACAATTCTTTATCTATTTGATTTTTAATATTACGATTTACTTCTAAGTCCAGTGGCAGTTATACTGAAGGGAAGACGTCTTTTGTGGAGTTTCTGTTCTGCAACCACTCCAATCCGGTGTCAGCCTCTGAGACTTCTTTTACGGGGCAATACCTGTTCAGTTGTGCACTGTAGGTGCATTTCGGAACATCTGCTGCACAATATGGCAATGGGGGCTATTTAATTCATGTTGTGCTTTGTTCTCACCTTGATGCACTGTTTATTTTTTAAAAACGTCATCATATGGCAAATGTATAAAGTGTATGGGTCCCCTTCAGTTTGCGTGAATATGGTTTTTGTAGGTAAAACATACAAGTTCAGTGAGACTTGCAATATGTACTGAAAAGTCTTCAATTCTGATACACTTGTCCAGAAAGAAAGAACAAGTAAAGCACTAGCTGTTGTGATGGTTGGCAGAAGAGCACGTTCTTAAGGTCTATCCCTAAAGCACCAGGATTAATGTCCAACCTGACTGAAAAAATGGAAGTGGTGCAGGGAATTCACTTGTTCATCAATATTGAAATATGGCCTTGCAATTAAATGACGTTGCTTATTTACACAAGTGTGGACTGGGCAGCAAAAGAAGCCTTGGTAATACTTTTCCTATGATAACATTTGGAAATACAATAGTTTAACACACAAAAGAGGCCCAGGGCGCAGAGGCCTACCAGGAAATCTCGAGAGATACCTATTGGGCAATCCACCCGTGTGCAGAGTGTGCTCTCTTATATTTCAAGTATGATGTAGAACGGTGTGCCATTGCCCCAAAACAACGACCAGATCTCCGTGTTCCTGCCACCTGTTGCATATCAGAAAGCAAATATAAGCCACCCAGCTGAAATCTGCGAAATTAAGCACATTTCAGAATGGTCCTAAGCATGTCACTGTGACTGATTGCAAATTGGGCTGACCTCAGGAAGCGCCCATACTCGGTTTTGTTTCTAAGCAACTACTTCTCAAGCGAACCTTAAGTGTAACTTCAAATGGATTCGAAATGGCACTCTCCTGCTCAAAACCTCAGTGTCCGTGCCTAATTAGAAAGGCTTAAAGCCCCCTTTCCTGCTACTTGAGGCTGCCGCAGTTTGAAGCCAATTCTCGGCCGCCATTATCTTGTAGCAATTCGAGATGTCTCAAGCACACATGAGGTGACATGCTAAGCAAGGCATTCGATATCTCTTCACACCTAGGTGTGCAGTATACTAGGCAGACAGACAATTCAAGACTTGCTTAAAAAAAGTCAGATCACTATTTTATTCTTTTCGCGATATTTTTTCGGCAATAAAGGACACGTTCATCAAGAAGAATACATGGTCTGCACCTTTCTTCTTGAGTATACTCCGCAAGTATCACTGCATTATTACCTACACATTTAATGTAATCAAATGCTATACATTCTTCCTATAGGGTGCTCCCTTCAAAGTGCTGTGAGTTTCCCAATATACCATGCGTTTAAGACTGGGTATGCTTAGATGTCTGTGCAAGGCATGTGAAACGTTGAACAATAACAAAGTACCATTTTGTTACAAATATATCGATGGCAGAGGCTGGCGACTGGGTGGTAGCGGTGCGCGGTGCACGGTACACCTCAAAAGAACATAACATATCTAGATTTCGGAGACCACAACGAAACTATGGCTACATCAAAGGCCACTTCATTTCTAGGTTCTGTTTACAATATTCATCTTAAAACTGGTGATGCAAGAGATTTTTCTTTTTTTAATTATGGTGCAGCATTAGATATATGATCACAGCACGTGCCGCTGCATAAATCACGTCCCCCGCTGCAATAATTCACCCACACTGCCTGCCTTTTTAAAAATCGACCATCTGGCTGAGATATAGATCCTACAAAATATCCATTTAGCACATTTTATCACCGTTCATTCACAGCTGTGCATAAGAAAGAGTCCAGGCAGAGACATGGGCAAGGCAAGGTGTTGTGCTGTCACAAGTACCTCTTGAAGATCCACGTGTTTTGTACCTCAGATCAGCGGTGCGGCATGTGAGGCACTTGAGAGATTTCTGGGAGGGCTTCTGCACCATGGACCTCTTTGGTTTGGTAATGTTAACCTATTTTATTTCCAGATGTTCTTATATGAAAAGGGGTTGTACTTGCTGAAAATAAGTACTGTAATCAGGGTTGAACTGGGAACCAAAAGATGCTCTGGAGATCATGTTCATAGTGGCCCCATATTACACATTTTCAGCGAGCCCAACCCTTTCCCTATGGAAACATTGGAAAAATACCACACAAACGAGGCCAAGCGCACAGAGGCCTACCGGGAAATCTCCAGAATTCCCTATAGGCCAGTCCACCCCTGACTGTGATATGGGAACACTTTAAACATTATTTCCAGGGCCTCTTTTGTTTCCCAGTCCAGCCCTGCCTTTGGTCAAAATTCTTAACAAACAAAAAAAGAAATGAATGTTGCAAAAATAGAGCAAAGTAAGCACTTGGTAACAATATTGCTACAGAAACCTTGCACCTAGCACCTAGCACTGTAGCAAGCTATTGCAAAATGTGTTCTATCAGTGGATGCTTGCACTCAGCCAGTCTTTTGCCTAGAGCTAATATAACAGCTAATAAGCACTATATCAAGTGTTGCTATAGTGCTAATGACAAAAGTGCATCTGTGCAACATGTCTGTAATGAGATCCCTGGCAATTCATCAGTCCTGAGCAGAAAACTATATTTTGTAGAAAATATGTATATATCCCAATGGTTGACAACTAGAGGAGACTTGCACAGACATGCCAACATTCAGCTATCGAAAACCAACACACCATTCATCACGCATGTGCACAAATTGGTTCCGGGTAGCTCACCAGTATGTTGATGGCAGACTTGATGATTGGTTTGCATTTCTATTCGTTACTCGGAGTTGAAGGTCAGAAACCCACAACACTCTTAGATTTAGAGGATTTAGAAGTTCTATCGCCTGTTGAGAAGGAGAGGCTCTCAACGATAGGTGACAGAAGCAAAGTACTTTACTAACTCGTTTGACTGGCTTCATTATTACAATAAAGTTTGCTGATGCATAGATGAGCAAGCAGGTGTTGTATGCAATGATAAAAGATGAACTTACTGAGAGATATGGATGCTGAATCTTTATCAGGAAGACAGTATGATCATCCGCTTTATGCACTAGTGATGTATTAAATAGATTCTTCTTGTGGCTACTAACACAAATGTTGATGAAGTAAGACACAGCGTCCTAAAGCATATCATTGTAAAGTGAGATAAATTCACTGGGATTTGCTTTACATTTGGTATGCCCCACTCTTTCCAACTACAACTTTGCAGAATATTTTTTTTACTGATTTTTTTTACCACTGTGTTACCACAAACCTATAACAGTTAAGCTTGGGGTCTGTACATAGAAGGGATGGGAAAGCAGGGTTAAAGGGTGGGGGGGGTTACCAGGCTCTCCCCCACTTCTTTGCAGTAAAAGAAAGTGGTGGAATCAGCCCTTCAATATTGGCAAAGATATAGTAGGCCAAATTAATTTGTATAATCATCATATTTATGTATATTTTCAGGTTTCATTGAGATGTGTTTTCATCTTAGAAGCTTTAAATAAAAACCTTGCTAAATGGGATTTCAGGAATGCCATTCAATTAGCTTCTCTTGAAGCCCTCTGTCACCTACAGATATCCATAAGAGATTAGTACACAAGCTTTTTGTTGAGGGCCACTTACCATATATCTATGTATCATTCTCTTAAAATGTCTTGTCTGCACATTGTGGACAGCAATACACGCATCCACATATGCATAGCCATCCCTACTCTGAGAGTCAGGTTCCCTTCTCATCCACTCCTTTTCTAAAATGCACTTAGGTTACTGGTTTTGGAGATTGCATTCACTATCTTTGGAAACAATACCTTCAATGCTTCAATACCTTCAACTCTCTCTTCCTACCTAAATGCCTTCCTTCTCGAGCTCTTCGCACATCTGCCTCCAACTCCCTCAGAGTCAGTGGCTTCTCCAAGCAACAAGTTGGTGGCAGATCTCTCTCTTCGGCTGGGGCCTCCCACCCGGGGACTGTTTTCTGTATCCCTACTGTCCCCCACCAGCACTTATGCCTGCACTCACCCTGCACTTGCCACCAGCTGGCCGTTCTTTTATTTATTGTGTTATTTATTATCCCATGTACTGCACTTTCCCCTCTCCCTCCCCCCTGCACTTTTCTTTTTTCCCCCCTTCCCTTGCACTTGCACAATCTGAATGATACCTGGACTAGTAAGATTGTTTTCTGTCTTCCCTCTGTTCCCACTCCCTTGCCTCATCACGCCTTGAAACACTTGTGTATAGGCGTGTTATAAATGCCATATCATATCATATCAATGGATCTCTAGAGTAATAGATGGCATAGCCATTGTATCCTTACATCTAAATCATTAAGCTTGCTGGGTGAGAATATATGATTCGTAGCTACATATTAGGGTGAATGTTGTGAAAAGTTAAAAGAGCACCAAACCCAATATGCATTATGTACTTAGGGATTGAATCATAATTTTGTTTATCACAAAAGTATGTATCACACATAAAGATCTGTGGTCATATTAAGGGCCCCTAAATGCTCTATTGTGCTAAGCAAACACTTGTGCAACCCTGTTCTGGTGGGATGTGTCCTATGTTCCTTTCACAAGAGTGCAGTAGAAAATCATTTAGGAGGTTATTGCGAATGTTCATAATGTCCTCTACTCAGGCATAACAGTTTATTATGCTTAATTTGACTCTAATATGTACTAGGCATCATCATTAGAAACAAACAATCAGTGTGTTTTAAATGCCTTTTCCAATGTTAGTGCAATTATATATTTTTCTATTTTGTTAGCTTCTTTTGCCAACAATACACACCTTCTTTTCACAGAAAGGCACACATCAAAACCAATAATCTAGCTTTACCTCTACGAGCACTAGGGCAATGTTTAATTGTGTGTGTTTTCGACTGATTGGTTGTCAGTGATGCTGAACCTTCACATCTGCTAGATTAACAATAATAGAACATAACTAGCGTCTTTGCATGGCTACAAGCTTAGTTCTCTAGTCCCTTACAAGGCCTGGCATATCTCATGCATACCCCCCGCCCCCAGGAAAGCAACTGCAATCCACTACCCTGCCCCAGAAGAACAGTGCAGTCTCATTGTGAGAGCCGTATTCCTGCAGGTCAGACACAATGACAATATATGTCTCCAATGGCCATGCCAGTTCTTACCTCAGAAAATGGATATCTTGTTAATGCTCTCATTCAACTTTTAACCATTACACATCCCTTCCTGCCCTCTCCTTCAAGATATCTATGTGTTTTCTCTGCTGACAAGGCTCTATAAAATGAACAACCAATGTGTCTGTTCAGGATGGAGATTTAGAGGATGGGTTCCAGGGTGTCTGCAGAAACGACCCCCCCACCAATGAATTCTGATAAAAACTGAAACTTCGGGCAACTAAATATATATGTTTCTCAAATGGTTTTCAAAATAATAATAGTTTTTTGGTGCGGGAAGAATCATGTCATTGGAATGTTTGTCAATGTAATGTCAGTGCTTAAAAGATCCAATTTGAGACCCTTTATAGCACCAGAAGATAAGGAGAAGGTCCGCTATATAATCCTCTAAGGTATATAACATTTTTTAATGCATATAGATGATTCAGTCCCAGAAGTGAGGTGAATTAAAAAATAATACCTCTAACCCCTGAGGCCAATATTGGGAGTCATGGACCCTGAAGCCTCAATGGGGAAAATGACCTGAGCCAAAGGCAGGCATAAACAAAGATATCATAACGCAGCTACTGGGCATGGAGGCCATCTTTACCGCTGTTATCACCCCGGGGCCAGTCGGGTGACACCTGTTGGAAAGAGTTGACATTTTGTACCATTTCAGATCATTGAATACTAATGTTTCACCTTGAAAACATTAGTACAAATATTGAAAAATCCCCTTAACACTAGGCCACTTTAAGAGGCATCCCGAGAGGATGAAAATAAAATGAGTTCAATGTTTACTTGTTTGGAGAAGAGAGGGTAGCGGTGCATACCAGAGGTTATAGAATCAAAGGACTGACACAGATCACGGAATCTGCACAAGGAAAATCTGAGTCAGGTCTTCCATGGGGTTTAGTGTGGCCAGGGTAGAAAAAAATGGTGTGGTCCCCTTGCTTTTATTTGAACCTGTGTCATTGCGCTTAGGAGAGGTGAACAACTATCCCTTTGTCTTAATGTGTGGAGTCTATAGATTTGTTGATGAACTCCTCTGTATGCAGCCGGGCAAAGCTAAAATCATGCTGCTGGTCCATTGCACTTAGCATCAAAAAGATGTATTGAGTAAATCTAGAGGCTGAACACGCTGTAAAAACTGCAACACAGATGTCAGTTTCTCACCCAACACATGTCATCTTCCACAATTATCTAGGGTTAATAACCATGAGCCTATCTGGTACACTCTAGTCACATGACATGTGAGCACCTTCCTGCTAATGTGAGCTATAATGTTAATTGGCTTTCTCTCATGTGATATATTTGCAAATGCATGGCTGGAGAGTAGTGTTTTTCTATAGTGGCTAGGCATACTGTATGCCCCAGACCCAGAACTTCGAATTTAGAAGTTTAGAAGTGTTATTGAACATGCTTCGGTCAAAGGCCTTTGGTGTGTCAGAATTACAAACATCAGTGCGCAAAATTATAAAACAGACGCAAAAAAAAATAAAGCGAAAATATAAGCATATTTAACATGTCTATAAATGCACTAATCACTATGGACTCCTGCATTGTTTTGTGTTTGTATTTGTATTTGTATTTATTTATTTATAAAGCGCTGCCAGGCCCAGGGGCATATGGGCGCGTAAGGTAGAGCTGGTTACAAAGGAGCAGTTAATCAGAGTTACGTTACAGTTACAGGAAGGTACAATCAAAACAAAACAGTCAGCCGAAAAGTTCTGTGATAGTTACAAGTAGGAACAGGCATAATAAGAAAGTGCATACACAGATATATTAATTACAGGTGATTGGCCACTGTCCATAAGGCTATGGTTAGGCTGTCATGGAGTCCATGTTATGGAGCCAACACTTTGTGCTATGTTTGAACCGGTTAAATGAAGGTTCTGCACGTAAATGCGCGGGGATGGTGTTCCATAGTTTGGACGCTTGTACCGGGAAGCTAGCTCCACCCGAGTTGTGAAGTTTAAATCTCGGTATGGTCATGGTATTAGTTTGTGCTGCTCTAAGAGGTCTTGAGGAGGAGTGTGGTATGAGGTGGTTAGTGAGGTATGCTGGAGCAAGGTTAGCCCTAGCTTTGTGTGTGAGGGCCAGCGTTTTCAGGGATATTCTATGCTTGACAGGGAGCCAGCGTAGATTACGTCTGGTCTCAGATATGTGTGCTTTTTTGGGGATGTTAAGGGCAGCTCTGATTGCATTGGCAGCTCTGAATAAACGTGTAGTTTATTAATATTTTTGTGACTAGTGCCCAAGTAGAGGGCATTGCAGTATTCTATTTTGGAAAGGACTAATGCTCTCGTGAGAGTGATACAATTGGGTGCGGAGATGAATGGTCTGCAAGCAGTGATTAGCTTACAAGTGTATGCAGCTGATGACGCTACTGTGTTAGTTTGTTTAGAGAAGGATAAGGTAGCATCGATTTAAATACCAAGAGTTTTAGTGTTATTTGAGACTGAAATAAGATTGCCATCTATGGTAAAGGCTTTGAATGAGGGATTAAGGTTTTTAAGTTTGGCATGAGTGCCCAAGATGATCAGCTCGGTTTTATCGTCATTGAGACACAAGCCATGGTGTGCCATCCATGCTTGTATAACAGAGTAGATTTCATTGAGGGTAGTGCTGTCTGTTTCGTAGTCACCCGTGATTGGAATGAGTATCTGGGTGTCGTCCGCATAGTTGGTATACGTGACACTCAGATAGTCTAGGATATCGAAGAGGGGTTTCGTGAATATATTATAAAGTGTCGGGGACATGCATTAGCCTTGCGGGACACCACAAGGTACTGGGGCAGGCTCGGCGGAATCTGTGGGAGAGAAGACCCTCATAGTTCTGTTCGCCAGGAAGGAGCTGATCCAAGCCGTAGTTGCATCTGAAAAGTGGGCTGCAAATTTCAGGTGGTGACAGAGTGTTTGATGGTTAACCAGATCAAACGCTGCTGACAGGTCAAGCAACAAAAGGAGTGCAAGTTTGCCATGGTCTTTCAGGGTTTGGATCTGGGTGGTAAGGTCAATTAGTGCAGTTTCCGTACCGTGTCTCGGTCGGAAGCCTGATTGCCTAAGCCCTAGGAGATTATTAGCTTCCAGATAAGCCTGTATTTGTAGGTAGGCTGCTCTATCCAGTATTTTTAATAAGAACGGTACAGTCGTTATTGGTCTGTAACTAGACGGGTTGGCTGGGTCAGCGTGGGTTTTTTGAGGAGTGGAATGACCCAAGCGTCTTTAAGGTTGTCAGGAACTATTCCAGATTTGAAGGAGGCATTGATGAGGTTGGTGATGAATGGCGCCAGATCATGTGCAGCTGCTTTAACAATGGGGGCAGGGCAGGCATCACCTTGGCAGTTTGAAGGTTTTAGTTTCCTGATGATGTTTTCTACTTCCCAAGTTGAAAGGGGTGAGAAGCTGAAAGGTTTACAAGTTGTCTGGAAAGTTGGAGATATGTTAGGTAGTTGTTTGTGGTTAGGGTCCACAGATAGCAAGGATTTGTTTGCGTTGATTTTGGATTGTAGGCGAGCTATTTTATCTAATAAGGCTTTCTGGATATTACTGCACCATAGTGCATCAGTAATACATTTGTCAGTAGGGGCAATGGGGGATTCTAATACTTTGAGTATTTTGAAAAGTTATTTAGTGTTGGATTCCGCTTGTGTAATCCTTTTATTATAAGTGTCTTTTTTGGCAAGAAATATGGCTTCTTTGTAGCTAGAGGATACTAGGGTTAGTTCAGATTTGTTAGGAGCTGTGGGGTGTTTTTTCCAAAGTGCCTCAGCGGTTCTTTTAGTTTTACGTAATTCTCTTAACTGTGGCGTGAACCAAGTGTTGAGGTGATGCTGTGGTTTCGGTTTCTGCAGTTTTAGAGGGGCAATGGAGACCAAAGCTTTGAGTATAGCCTGGTTTTAGGTGTCCACTAGAGCTGTAGGCTCAGCATCTGAATCAATATTATTGAATATAGGGAGTAGTATAGGTAGGAGTTTGTCAGGAGTAATATCTTTCTTGTTTCTCGTGCGGATGGCAGGGGCGATGATAGGCGCCAAATGAGGAGTGTTAGCTTTGATAGTAAAGGTTAATTTGTGATGGTCTGACCAGATGCATGGGTCATTGTATAGGAGGTCAATAGAGCAATTGATGTGTGAGAGCCAATCTAGAGTTCTACCTTTGATATGGGTGAGTTTGTGGATAATATGCGTGTGACCCAAATCAGATAATATGTTGGCTAAGTCAAAGGCGTTGGTGTCTTTAGGATCGTTGAAACCAAGGTTAAAGTCCCCAAGTAGGATGGTTTGCGAATTCGGTTTGGTGTTTATGGTTATAAGTGATGCAATGTCCTCTATGAAAGAGGAGATGGGTCCTGGTGGTCGATAAATAAGGTGTACGGTGGCCGTGTGGTTGGTTGAGAGGGGTAGTTTAATTGACAAGGATTCGGCAGACGGGATTTGCGCGTCTTGGATGATTTTGATGTCGAAGGTATTTCTATATATGAAGGCAAGTCCGCCTCCCTTTGTTTGAGTGGTGTTTCTGTCAGATCTTATAATGGCGTAATCATTGGGTATGGCGAGGGCCAGGGATGGGCCGGATGCGGCATTAAGCCAGGTTTCAGTGACTGCGAGGACATCAAGGTTTTCATAGGTTATAAAGTCAGCAATGACGAGAGCATGGGCATGAAGAGACCTAGCATTCACCAAATCTGCTTTGATGAGTTTATCT
The DNA here is from genome assembly GCF_040938575.1 of Ambystoma mexicanum. NCBI lineage: Eukaryota > Metazoa > Chordata > Amphibia > Caudata > Ambystomatidae > Ambystoma > Ambystoma mexicanum. The sequence continues at coordinate 952,456,268 of NC_090932.1, forward strand.
TTTTTGGTTTTTTTTTCAAATGGTAATGGTGGATTATGGGCTAGATTGTCGACGTCAATGGGGGGAGCAACGTGATTATGGACAATATGCGAGTGTTTCGTAGTACGGGCCCTCAGTCTGGAGTTTCTGCTTAAGATGCTAGGGTGGTGAGAGTACGGGGAGGTAGGAGGACTAGTTCTGAAGTTCAGTCTAGTATTTCTATTCAGTGTGCTAGGATGGAACAAGCCTAGATAGGTGGGTGGTCTAGTTCTAGAGTTCAGTCTAGAATTTCTGATGGTGATAGTACAGGGTTGGTTGGGTATTGGTTTGGTGGCAAAGTGGCGTATCCAGAGTGCTGGATCATCCAAGTACGGATTTGCAAGTGTCATGGTACTAGGCCCCAGGGAGGAGGTGGTAGGTGCCATACCTAAGCTAGTGGAGGTGTAAAGTTTAGAGTGTGGATTGGGCTGACTAGACCAATAACTACTGTAAGTATACAGTAGGTGGATGAGCGTTAATAGGCACCAGTACATGATGTGTAAGGTGTTACTGGTACACAGGGTGACAGGGGTGGTCTATTAGCGAACAGAGACACAACATAGATTGATTCAACGTGGTCAAGAGGTAGCTATGCAGAGCATCATAACAATCAATATGGTCTGTGGGCGACCAGGCGACCAAAAGGCACAACAACTGGGAAATGTGGTCTGGTAAGCGACCAAAAGGCACAACACAATGGTAAATGTGGTCTTGTAGGCAACCAAAAGGCACACCACAATGGTAAATGTGGTCTGGTAGCCGACCAAAAGGCACAGCACAATGGTAAATGTGGTCTAGTAGGCGACCAGAGGCACAACACAATGGTAAATGTGGTCTTGTAGGTGACCAAAAGGGACAAGACAATGGTAAATGTGGTCCGGTAGACGACCAAAAGGCACAACAACTGGTAAATGTGGTCTTGTAGGCGACCAAAGGCACAACACATGGTGGATGTGGTCTAGTAGGAGACCAAAAGGCACATCACAGTGGACACTGAGGTCAGTAGGTGATCATGAGGAGCAATAGTCAGAGTGGTCTGAAAGCGACCAAAAGGTACAACACAATGCTGAGTGTGGTCTGTAGCAACCATAAGGTACAATAAAGAGGAAGGTCTGTAAACGACCACAAGGCACAACATTGACCTTAGATGCGTGGATAAGTGATATGTGGTCTGTCCAGGGTTATAAGACACCCAACCATCATGGTACAAGGGTGGCAGTAATAAGTGTTGGCTGAGAAATGATGCGTAGACAGCAGCGGAGTTGAGCACGCTACGTGAGCTGAGTGCACAACATGTGAGCGGTGGATGTGCTATGCGGGTGTAATATACAGTATGCAAAGACACAAGTGAGGCTTCATGTAAGTGCAAGAATAAAGGGCACATGTCTTACCGGAATGTTACCGGGGATAGTTCCAGCCAGTCAGAGCCTGCGTGGCGATGGGCGGCATGTGTACATTGTCTGGAAGGCAGCAAGGGTGCCTCCAAAGTCGCACTATGAGGAGCGGGACAGTGTCCCGCGCCGTGCCGCTAGGTGCGGACAGGGTGCAGACAGGAAGGGCCTTGTGCTGCATGGGCCTTAGGCGTGGTGGGCCGGCTTCCGCCTCAGGCTCACCTCCTGGCCTATGAGTTCTACGGAGGAAGGTTGCTAGGCAACCATAATAAACAAAATGTGGAAGTTACGGGCGGTGGCCATCTTAGGATCGCGTTGAGCAGATCAGCTGCTCCTCGTGGCAAATGGTGGATGGGGCCTCACACAAAGCTTGTGGAGAGGGTATTGAGGCTCAATGGAATGCCCCAAAGCTTTGTAGGTGGGTCGGATCGTTCCGGGTCTGCGTAGATCGTTGTGTGCACACCGGGCACAGGATGCTGCGAAGTCTAGCTGACCCTGCAGCAAGACGGCGCGACGGCGGTTGATGCAGCTCGGCACAGCTGCTTCTGGATCTTGCAGGGCTCCTGGTCTGGGGGAGAGTGGGCTGAGGGTGCAGACAGGAAGGCCCTTGTGCTGCGTGGGCCTTAGGCGTGGTGGGCCGGCTTCCACCTCCAGCTCACCTCTTGGCCTATGAGTTCCACGGAGGAAGGTTGCTAGGCAACCATAATAAACAAAATGTGGAAGTTACGGGCGGCGGCCATCTTACGATCGCGTTGAGCAGATCAGCTGCTCCTCGTGGCAAATGGTGGATGGGGCCTCACACAAAGCTTGTGGAGAGGGTATTGAGGCTCAATGGAATGCCCCAAATCTTTGTAGGTGGGTCGGATCGTACCGGGTCTGCGTAGAGCGTCGGGTGCACACCGGGCACAGGATGCTGCAAAGTCTAGCTGACCCTGCAGCAAGACGGCTTCGACGGCGGTTGATGCAGCTCGGCACAGCTGCTTCTGGATCTTGCAGGGCACCTGTCCTGGGGGAGAGTGAGGGGAGAGAGTTTTCTGTCATCAGTGCTGAAGAGAAGTACTATGGCTCTATTAGGCCAAAGAACACTAATGGTAAAGTATATTGAACATGTAATACATGGTCAATTGACTATAGTCCAGTGAAGAGAATTGAGTTGGTTGGACTTCGGGGTTAGAATAAGAAATTGTGTTAGCCTGATAAATGTTGTCCTGTGATACATGGCCATGGCTAGCGGTCTGGCAGTGATTTAAAAATACAGTGGCCATGGCTAGTGGTCTGGTGGTGTTCTAAAATGGACAGTGGTCAGAGCCGATGGCCATGGCTAGTGGTCTGCTAGTGTTCAAAAATATACAGTGGGTACGACTGAAGACCATGGCCAGTGGACATGCACAAAGGCCATGGCCAGTGGCACAAAATAAATCTATGGAATAACAAAACCATTTAAATTCAATGGAAAAAAGTATGTCAATGATCAGTTATGGTAAAAAAAAAACAACGTATTGCAACAAAAGCCTGGAATTTCAAATAAAGCCACCTTACCTTCATGCCCCCTGTTGGGCAGCCTATGACCACAATGACTGCATCACAGATGACTACACTGATGGCATGCAATGTGTTTATGTCAAATGTTCAGCACTCTCATAAAACACCCATGTTTCTTATTGATGCCTGGTATCTGCAGACTGTGAAAATATATGACGACAAGTCAGTTTTGTGTAGCTGGTACTACATGCACATGTGCATATCAATATCATGCCCGGCCTGTGCTTCTGTAAAAACTAATTGCATGCAAATATATACAGGGATGGCTGCCTACTGACATCTATCATGAGTTCAGCCTCAGAAATGCTTAGCATGTATTATTTGTTCCTGTATGAGTGATGCTGTGTGGTGTGATGAACAAACTGCCAAATAGTCATGAATACTGCATTTATACATGCAGTGATAGAAGTGGTATACAACTCTCCGGGGGTTAAAACCTTCAGGAAAGCAATATATAAGACTGCCTGCACAAAAGCCAAATCTGGATTCCCAGTGTTTCAACAAAGGGTAGTTGAGACTAACCAAAAGTAACACATAATGCAGTCCTGTTTGACTTACTCAGCATGCACTATCATTATGTGGCAACTGATGTAGTTGTGTCTGTGACAAAATTAATTCTGCTCTGCATGAGTAAAAGTAAGAGTAGTGGCTAAACCACCTAGTCAGACCCCAAAGCTCTACAAACCAACAGTTGGCACAATCCAAAAGGTTAAACAGGTAGAGCCAACACATATACCTATTTCTCCTTTTTTGGTAACAGGGCCAAGAGAAGGCTAGAATGTTAAAAGGGGTCTGCGTGTGAGACAGTAGCAACCCAAACAGTTACAGTACAACAGTTCCAAAATCAAAGCATGTCAAATCAATATTCTATAATTGTGCTTGTGGGTCAAAATGGGTTTGAAGTTATCAAGTTATGTTGATCCCAGGCGGTGAGTCAGCATCAAGTCAGGTTTGAATGGGTACTTCTTGTGGGTACTTCATGTGGTTCAAAGGTGGCATCTAGCGATTCAAGTCAATGGGCCACCAGGAACGGTTGAACGCTGGTTCTGCTCGATAAGTGATGCAGCTACCCAGCTGTTCGAGTCGAGCTTCAATGAAAAGTCATGGCGGTTTAATGCTTGTGTTGATGTTGCAGTGGTTCTAAGTCATCTACACTGTGTTCTGGCGCTCGAGCCAGACAAGTGACAAGGCTTTCCTGGGGTGATGCAGTTTGAGCCGATTTGACAGTCACAACAGCGTGGTTCAAAGGTCACGTGAACTCCGAAGGCAGCACTGGCAAGTCCCATTAATTCAACCATGTCCAACATGGTTTGAGGTCGGATCACATTGGTTCAGCTGTGAAATCAGGAATACGTGTTGTTATGGCTCTCAAGATGCCATGTGACCCACTGCAAGGGGCCTCCAGGACAAGGAGGCCCCTTGCAGAGGCCCTGGTCTCCCAGTTTAGGAAGGTTTACAAGCAGAGTGGTAGGTCTTTGTCCTCAGCAAGAGTCACCCCAAATGTTCCCTGAGAGTGGGTAGGAAGCAGAGTATGCTTCTGACTTGGATCATCCCCCGCTTCACCTCAATGGCTGAGGAGTTTGTTGTAAAGGTCTGCACTCTCACAAATAATCCACATTCTTCTTGAAGTTCAGGAATGACTCAAGCAAGGAGTGGGAGACAGTGACAAATTGAATTCTGCTCCGCAGGAGTACACGGCTAAGTATGGGTAAAATGGCCCACTCAGCCTTCACACTTTTACAAAACAAAACACAATGCAACCATAAAAGTAAAACTTGCACATTTAAGCAATATGCCTCCTTTGCCTTTTGTGGTAGTGTGGGTGAGGGAAGGCTATGCTCTTAAGAGGGATGTGAAAGTGAACAGTAGTGAACCAAACAATGCAGTATCACAGTCCAAAATAAAGGCAATGTCTAATCAAGGTTCTATACAAATATATACACTTTAAATAAGCACACCATCTACGTGCAGAACGATTAGGAAATACTGTTCTAAACCCACCCCAAATGAAGAACAAAAAAGATGCAACAGACTAGAGAAAGTCGCAATCAGAGCATACTTCCGGGGGAGGTAGGTAAATCACTAGGCACACAAATTATATCTTGGATGAAAACAGGAGTGATCATGACCTTGTAAGAGGATTCAATCCAGCACTACAGCTAAATCAATGCCTAGTCTGGGATACTGAATGGAAACCCTTATTGATATATCTTTATGTCCAGTTCATGAGTTCTGGATGACTACCCCTATATAACACCCCTCTCTTGGAATCCCCCTGACCCCACTGAGCCAAGAAGTAGTTCTGTTTTGCAAGTTTAAAAGGTTTATTTGAGAATGCAAACAAAATATATATATCACACTTTATAATAAATTAATAATTAATATCACACTTCAGAACATGAGCAGTTAACAACAATGGGTAATGTTCTACTAACAAACTGATTGGGTTACTCAGAAGTAGTATAAAGGATGAGGTAGCACGCTTGGGAATAGGAACAGAAGAATAAGGTGGTAGAGAATGCTTTATCTAGTTTCAGATGGATGCAATGTTGAATGAAAATGCAATACAGAAAATACTCAATATGATTTCAACAAAACAATGTAATCACTTTTCTCTGGCAATCCACTTCCCCCCCTTATGCAATGTAAGAAAATGAACATGAGCTTCAGAACATGAGCAGTTAACAACAATGGGTAATGTTCTACTAACCAACTGATTGGGTTACTCAGAAGTAGTATAAAGGATGAGGTAGCACGCTTGGGAATAGAAACAGAAGAATAAGGTGGTAGAGAATGCTTTATCTAGTTTCAGATGGATGCAATGTTGAATGAAAATGCAATACAGAAAATACTCAATATGATTTCAACAAAACAATGTAATCACTTTTCTCTGGCAATCCACTTCCCCCCCTTATGCAATGTAAGGAAATGAAGAGGAGAGCACACAGTTCTTAGAAATGCAATCAAATGTAATTCAGTTCACCCCAGCAAGCTTACACTACAGAAGTTTGAAACACAGTCCCAAAATGCTTTTATATGTGCTGGCAATGAAGTGAGGAATATGCTGAAAATGGTTTTAATTCCCTTCAGGAGGTTCAGGGTGAGTGGTATCTAGTTAATATGAGTTCAGGCTCACTCTAGCAATGATTCAGGGATGGTTCCTAAGAGGCAAACGAAATTTAGCAGTTCAGGCAAAAGCAGCTATCTTTTTACAAGTAAAGAAATCGGGCCCAATCGCAAATCGCGGCAAAATTCGCAAATGCGTGAATCGTAATTGCGGAGAAAGTATAAGGAGTAGGAAGTCGGTTCTAAGCTTTCAGAGGAAAGTTACACCAAGTTCCTAGCCCAAACGGTTACGGAGTTATGAACGATTTTGTGAAGGTTGTTTTTCGGATTTGAAATTTTACAAGTTCAAAGCGACAGGTTACAGCTTGCAGCTAGAAAATGACAGGTGACAGCTTTGCCAATGACAGGTGACAGTTAGGAGGCAGTTCTGGTTAGATTAAAATAGTTGGATTAGATTATTTTAACTAGGAGATTGGTTCTGCACAGTTCTGCTAGGTACTCACAATATATTTTTGAAATAGGCCTCGCCACGGATCTGGTCAGGTTTTGGACTGGACACCGGTTCTGGTCTCGGCACTTCACAGTGATCTGGGTCAGCTCTCTGGTTCTGCTAACAGCGGTCTGGGTCACTCTGGATCTCTGGCCTCTGGTTCTGGATACTGCTCTGCTTTCTCTGGGTACACCACTGCTTCTGGATCTTTCTGGCACAGGGTTTTAGGCCAGAATCAACAGCTGGGTCCGGCTGTGAATAGTCTGCAAATGATTTTTTTGGCCTGCTGACAAATACTTTTGCTTGCAGTGGGCCTTCTTGGTTCAAGGTTCTGTAGTCTCTGTTTAGCTTGGAAGTCTAAGTGTAGGATCTCTGGATGTGAAGTCGTCGGTCAGCATGCTCCGCAGCAAATGGAATTAAATCTCTCTACCTGTCCCAGCAGTCTCTTTTGAAAGTGGGTGTGTGCCTGGGCCTAGCTAAGCCTGCCCCTTTCTACTTGTCATTGGCCCAATTCTCCCCTCTCCCATGATTGGGGGAAGAAAATGTGAGTCAGAGTGATGCTGTAGGTTTTATGGGTCAGAGGATCCTCCCCTGGTCAGTTTGCCCACAAATCTATATTTGATCAAAATACACATTTCTCAAATACATAGTGGTTTGTCATTGCATGTACATATTACCTATCGCATGAGGTAGTCTCTGTCCCAAATCTGCTCTTCCTGAGGGCTTGCATTCAAAAATGTCAACTTATTTTCGATTTTAGTGGGTTATGCAACCTTGGTTCTTCATTAAAAGTTATACACATATACACAGGCTGTCCATACCTACTCCAATAAATTCCCATATCTCTAGCTTAAACACAGAGTATGTGGTGTCAATAAATAGCAGGGTTTTGCCTCAGAACATCACACAAATTGGAGTTTGGGCTTGAATCGAAGGTACATTTTTTTAAATTAAGGCTCTCAAAGTTATACATTCCTGTCATTTGATTACAAAGAGTTATCAGTGTTTCTGTATAATATATATTTTGCTTTCAATTCAGTTCTCAGAGTGTTGGAGTCCGCCTCCAAGACTTGGGTGGGTCAGTGACCATGCCTCTGCTGGCAGGCAGGCCTTTGTTGAAGGGAAACAGTCAAAATCAACATATTCTATTCAAGTGCAAGAGCCTATTGTGTGGTCTCTGGGAGGCTTAGGTCAGCAGATCATTATGACCATGTGATATCCTGGGCTGTGGTGTGAATCTCTTGAGGTGAGAGGGTTTCCCAGGCTTCTGCCTGTTAATTAAATCAGATTGTCTTCTGGGAACAGCATGTGGTTAAGATTTTAATTAACCCCCAGCCTTTGATGTAAAGGCCTCTCCTGCAACTCCTGACATGCAGTTTCCCTGTCAGAGTTTAGACCGCTAGCGCCGCCCTCAGTCAAAAGCGGGTACTGCATGCATTTTTTTTGGATCAGTCTTGAATTAATGCATTCTAAACAGAAATGGTTCTTACATGGTAGTAAATAATCCTTGCTTAACATTGTTTTGATGGGGCTCCTTACAGTAAAATGGTTACGTTAAACCCCACAAAAGGGTTGAATCTTTAAAGTGGTCCGATAAGCCACGATTTCAGCAACTTTTTTGACATCAGTACAGTGGATTTTGTTAACAAAGATCTTTCTTTACACTGGTGGGTGGCAAGTTAGGTAACCATTTTGGTGTGCGCACAAACTGCGTGGTTCTCCTGGATTCTGGCGCACATGTGGGCTTTTTGATCATCTTGGATTTTCTAAGCCCACAGCACCAAATGTTGCACCATGATAGCTCAAACGTGGGTCAGGACACCCAACAACCTTACCAGTCTGTAGGGTCCAAGCGGACTGAGGGGGCAGTTCAGAGTCAACAGTACCTGCATTCAGTTCTTGGGGGGCTGATAAAGTCAGACCCGCTGTCAAACATAGATGCGAGTGGCTCAAGCACAGTCCAGGAACGTTGGATTGTGTGGACCCAAGCAGCATGTGGGAGTTGAGTAGGGGCGAAGCTGGGTGGTATGTGCGATAGAATTGTGGCTCTAGAGGATGCAGGTTGGGGAGGTCCCAGGAACACTTTGCAGTTGGCCAGGCTGAGTCAGGCTTAAGCCATCAGGAGTGGTTGATGAGTAACGCTCTAGCAGTTCCAGTCGCAGGTAATGGTCATCAAAGTGCTGATGTTGTTGCGTCTATGTGCGATTGATGAGGCAGGAGTTCAAGAGCTAGCTGGGTTGAGCCATGGTTGTAACTCCCAGTAAGAGTTGGTTTGTGACTCTTCAGTGATTTGGTTTGGTTCCCGGCAATGAGCAGTCGCATCAGGCCTAGCAGGCGACTTCACTCTTGTTCCAGGTCCAATGAACACAGAGTTACCATTTCTATGTGGTAGAAGAGGGAGCTTTGGCTAATCTGGGACTCTGGTTGCTGTGAGGCCCACTCAGGGGAGACTTTAGGGTAGGATGGTTCAGTTGAGTTCAGGGTCTGCTCTCCCAGCTCTAGGAGATTCTGGTGCAGAGGGGTAGGTCCTGATCAACAGCAAAGGTCACTCCCGATGTGCCTTGGGAGTGGGTAGGGAACAGATCTTGCTTCTGTCCTGGATGATTCCTTCTTTAACTCAGGCTGAGGGTTTTGGAAAGTGCAACTTTCGCAAAGGAAAGCCCACTGAGATCTTCAGACTGAATTCGAGGCCTTAAAGGATCGGAGAGGTTTTGAGAGAATTTGCCGAAGGGTGGGATACCCCTTCTTTTAAAGGCAAAAGCCATCAACTGATTGGAATAAAGCTAACCTGCTTTAGTGGTCCAATCCCTACTCTTGAACAGAGTGGAATTTGCCGTTCTGATGTCACACCCAAAGTACTTTGCTCTGGAGGAAGTGGAGAGGACAGGAGAGGTGGGCAGTGAGAATCAATATTGTGGAAGTCTACTTCGATTGGCCTGATCCTTCCTGCCTATCATAATCCTGCCCTTTCCCTTCTCACTTAGAACAAAGGCCTTTAGAGATGCAGCACCATGGTATGAGGCTACTCCTTTTCAATGGGTGTACTCCTTTGATGCCGGGCACAGGACAGCTGCCTGCCATTTGGCTGTATCAGGTGGTGAATGTTTCCTGACCTCACTAAGAGATCAAAGAGAAAGCCCAGCCATCCAGGTTCCTGTCCTGCCATATGGTGGGCTACAGTCAGCAGACCAGAATACACATCACATTCCACAGCAGAGCTGACTCACAGGTGCAGACACATATGCAATATCAATTGGAATGTGTCGGCCCTGGTCATAGGTTGTACCATGCACTGTGCAGCAGACTCATTTTAGAGATAATCTAATTTGAAAGATTATTCTGCCACCATCAAGGGTTAGGCATGATCATTCTGTTTTTGGGACAAAGGTACATGTCTTAGGTGCAGCCCCTGAATGGAAGAGACTTAACTGTCGCTGCCACTGTCAGTTGGGCATCCGTGACCTCTGACTCCACTCTGTGCCACAGGTAGAGAACACACTGATGATCAGGATACTGATTCAGGTATACACAGATAAATACTAGGTTTTTGGCATGGAGCTTGCAATAGGGGAATCTGATCAGCAGATTACCCTTTCAGAGATGGAAAAACCTGCATCACTTTATTATTCAATAAAAATCTAAAAAGCCAGGGCTGTGTATCCTTGCCAGATGGCAATTCATGGCAACAGAGACCCCCTCTTTCATAATCTGATATGATAAGTCATTTATTACGTGCCTGTACACACATGTTTCTGTGCAGGTAAAATACCACGGTGGTTGGTGGAAGCAAACCTGCTTTTATAATCCAATCTCCATCCTTGAGAAAAGTGAGCCTTGCCTCCGGATGTCATACATAGAGTATCCTTTCCCACAGGAATTTGAGGGTACAGAATGGAGAGAAAAGCCCACAGAAAAGTATGACTGTGGAACACTTCCTGAAACCTACTTGTGCTTGCTGACTTTTGTAACTTCTTCCCTTTCTCTGCCGGCACCTTGAAAGGTTCTCTTGAGTTTCATCTTTCATGCTGGGCTCTCAGGACATCTCCAGCTCTGAGGTCTCAGGGCTGGCAAGGGAGCATTTGCCTTGCCCCCAAGAGAATAAACAGAGGTGTGCATCCTTCCATTGTCTCAGAGCTGGAATGTAGACAGTCAAGTCTGCAGGTGCCTGAAATCCAGATGGCCTTCCATAACAAGGATGTGCTCACAGGGATGACAGTGGTAAGCTACAACTCAGATGGTGATGATCATTATAGGAACTAACAGTCACCATACCAAAACCTAAATATTGCTTATATTTGGAATTATTCTGCCACCAAGTTGATAGTTTATCACTTTAGGAACAGAAGCATAAATTGCATGCAGCCAATTCACTGTGGTGACTTTGCTGCCACATGAGTTACCTGTGACCTCTCAATCTGATCTGTTCCACTGAAGAGCAGGATCTGCAGTTCAGGATACTAAAGGCAGCAGGACACAGGTGTTCGCTATGCTTTTGACATGAAGGGTATTAAAAATGGGTGCGGTTAGCAGACCAACCTTTCTGAGATGGGTTATCTGTATCATGTTGTTATGAATACGCATTTTTAAAAGCTAGGGCTATTACACCCTGGCCATATAGCAATCCTTCACATAACTCCATCTGATTTGCCTTTCCCCTGCCACTGATCTATCCACTTCAGCTTTAAATAAGCAAATTGGTACAAATCAGGTCTCCATCCCCTGCTCACTCCAGACATGAATTGTGTTTACACAGCTTGTGGACATATAGCACAATTATTCTAAAGAATATTTGCATCTACTTCACTTCTGTGAAACGTGTAATTTTTGTCAATGCAAAATGTGTTTTTGAAGGCAAACACATGTGCACTCGGACAAAACTAGCTTTGTGAAGGTGGCCAATGTTCTTTACCTTCTCCCAGATTCTTAAAACCAAGAAAATGAAAATGTGTAAAACTACTGGAAATAACTACATGTACATCTTATAAGGACGATGTTCCCATAGTCAGTTTGTCTATCCTAGGAGATGAAACAACGTTACAGTGTGCTACTATTTGTTCATTATCCACACTTGAAATAGCTCTCGTTTTGGCAATTATAAACATAAAATGGGCATATCAGAACTTTCGAGAGCAACTCTTACTCAAGGCAGAAGTCAACAAAATCCAAGCCACTGACTATCAAGGAACCATGCCTATAGTTATCACGAAAAATGCTTTATAATACATACATTAGTATGAGAGTTAAACAGGTTTTGTTTGTTCGGACTTGAATTATTTTAGCTGACACCGCAAACATGTGTCTAATCTATTTCATTTAGTAGTCCGAAATACAAACATATTCTGTTTCAAATAAAAAACACATTTTCAATCCTTAATTTTCACTCGACTTTGCTTTTTATTAAATTAGATTCTTTACTGTCTTAATATTTAAATAGGCCACTCATTTTCACCTTTCTGAGTGTTAGAAACAGAATAATGTATTTGTAACCAGTGATGAAATATATTAGCGCTGAATTCAGGAATGAACATAATTCTGGACCAAAGTCTTGAAGAAATTCCTCTCGTTTCTGATACAAGGTATGTCTAGGTCTGACGTGATTAAGCGTACGTGCTTTGCTATGTGATACACAAGAGTTCTGTTATAGCGTCTGCAAATTGTAGAAGCTAGTACAACTGTGTAAGTTGGTGAGTGGGTTGTAGAATGCTGATTCTTAGACAGTGGTGGATCAATCATAATCGGTAATAAAGTGTTGCCCCCCCCCCCCATCCATTAGAGACGAGGCACCATTGAGAATGCAAAAACATGAAAATGCGGTTTCCATTTCAATGGTGCTCTTGCCAGCATGCATGCATAACGATTCATGCAATGCAAGGACCTTGTTTCCCCAGTGTTGCCAGGCCCATGCGGCAAGCAGGGAGAAGGCACTCCTGCACTTTCTCAAACAGTTAAATTGCCTATGGTTGAGGTTTCTGAAATTGTGGTTCCACCACACGTGTACAGGAACCAGGAAGATGTTCCTTCCACGTGATTCCTACCTACGGGGTGTGTGGGAGCAATGGGCTGAGTTTAGCTGAGGAGGTGGCATTGAGTTCAGAGTAGAACATTCTTCAATGTATACGTGTACCCTCAATGGTGTGTGTGTGTGTGTGTGTGTGTGCATATGCATGCATGCACATGTGGAGTTATGCCTGCCTTTGAAAGTGCATTTGTGAATAAGAACTCCTTGTGTATGTTGTACATGGTTGTGAATGTGTGTGCGTCTGAATAAAAATGCTGTGTGAATGCGCTGTACGGGTGCATGTGTGAATAAGAAAGAGGTTTGATAGGTTCATGAATTGGTATGAATGTCTGTGCGCGTGACGACCAGAGAGGGTGGTTGGTGGGGGCATTGGAGCAGCCAGAACGGATGCGTCTTTACAGTTCCAAGGCATTTATTACTGACATTATATGAGCAAAACCACGTTGATCAGTATATTTGCCTGTAAGAGGGGGTGCACACAAGTGATTTTATTGGGGCAGCCAACATGGAATATTCTTTTTTTAAAGATGGATGCACGCCATGTTTTACTTGAAATATATATGCAAAGCAAACGATTTGTGTTCTTTCATGGGGATGGGTGGCATGGAGGACTCTGTAGTTGCAGTCAACAGGTATGGTTCCTTGAAGTGACATGACATGTTTTTATGGCATTATGGGCAGAGCTAACATGATTAAAGTTCTTACGGGGTAAACTGGACTACATTTCTGCAGACATTATGGGCATGATCTGTACAGTGGAATGTCATTTCTTACTGGAATTATAGGCAAAGCTATCATGATGAGGGCACACTGGTCTATTATGGTGAAGCAATAATGTATGTGTTTTCTTGCTGTGACTTGCTTTTCTTACAGGCATTCTAGATAAATCCAAAAGAAGTTAATTCTTACATGGGGATACTGCAATATATTGGCAGAAATAGCATGAACATGTTGCTTGACATCTATTGATTTTAATCAAGTTTTATCTACAAAATCGATTGCAAACTGTGTACATGTGTACCTAATTTTTCATACAGTGAGTACTGTACATTGTAAGCCATTGTTTATTTTATTTTATTAGGTCCCGCTATCCCCTCAGATGCCCATGATTTGCTTGGACTCGCTTGCTACACTCGTTCTCTACCGAAATTATTGTTTGTCTCGAATCAAATAATTCACCAGCTACCACTGTGTTCAGGGATTCTTTCGTTTCCATGTTTCTTGGTACATTTATTTTTTATTGTTGTTATTTTTAGAGCTTGTTAAATTGGTGTTTTCCACTTTTGTGCGGTTATAGTTTACAATGTAAACATTGCTATTAGAACTTGCATTTTATTTCTTTCAATGACCTTCGGTATACCGAGTAACTTTGCACAATCATCAACATCTTGTAATGGCAGAATACACCTGACACTGTTTTAGCATACGTCTCTGCACCAGCTCCATGCTAATGTTTCTATTGGTTGTGTGTTTTGTTTGTGTATGGCAACTTTAAAATTGCAGCATGCAATGATAAAGAACTCAAAATTGCAATCAGTTCTTTTGGGATAGATTGTCATGTTCCATCTCCTTTTACTCACTCAAACATTTAGTATTGCATACCATTATAGCATTTGTTTATTTTTTTATTTATTTTTATTTATAAAGGGCACTGGCAGTCCAGGAGCATTGAGGCGCTGTTACATCGTGGAAAGCTTAATTACATGATACAGCATTGCTTACTGGTTACAAGAGGTGTAGCAATGTTGGCACAGGTTAAAGAACATGAGTGAAATAGTAAGTAGAGGGTATGTTCCTTGTTACATCGGAGAAAGCTTAGCTACATGCTACGGCATTGTTACTGGTTACAAGAAGCATAGCAATGTTGGCAAAGGTTAAAGAAAATGAGTGAAATAGTAAGGAGAAGATGCTTTCCTAGGTGGAAAGGCAATGGGCCTGCCAGGCGGTGTTAGTTTAGTCTGTGTTTGAAGGTATAACGAGAATTCATGAGAACAGTCATGTTTTAATTTCCTTGTGGAAAGCTAATTGTGAAGAGATACCTCTGAGGTTAGGTGGCAGGGAATTCCATTGGGTTGCAGCGATGAATGAGAAGCTTGAGCCTCCTGCCCGCTCTAGAGACCTTGGGTACTGAGAGGATGTTGGTGTATGGGGTTATACTGGGCCTTTCTGTGAAAGGCGTGGTGTGTCTCTGGTAGAGTTAATGCTTTTCTGCATGGTGGATGCATTTGTGGGAGAGTGACAGTATTTTGAATAGAACACGTTCCTTGATGGGTAGCCAGTGGGCTTGTTTCCTGGCAGCTTTGAAATGTTCTCTTCTAGGGAGTGCATTCTTTTGTACAATTTGAAGTTTTTTATGTTCTTTGTGGAGGTACCAGTGAAAGGGTGTTACAGTATTCTAACCAGGCCCCAATTATAGCTCTGGCTATAGTGAGGCAGTAATCCTTAGTAAGGTAGGGTCTGGCTTAGTGAGGAGTTTGGCATGATATGCTACTGATGAGGCGATGGCATTTACTTGCCTTGTCATTGAGAGGTTGCACTCCAGGTAGATTCACAGGGTTTTGACAGCCTGAGAGACTGGTATTAGTATTTTGTCAATGGTAAAGGAATTGTATTGCATGTCAAGTCTCTTGAGCATTTCAGGGAGCCAACTAAGAGTAGTTCCGTTTTGTCTCCATTTAGGCAGAGCCAGTTCAGAGTCATCAAGGTTTGGATGGTGAAGTAGACAGAGTGAGGGTTTTGGAGTCGGCCGCATAGTCGCCTGTGGGTTCTAGAAGAATCTGAGGGTCGTCAGCGTAGTTTGTTTAGGTGATGCCTAGTGAGTCGAGGATGTGTAATAGGGGTCTGGTGAAGATGGTGAAGATGTTGTATAACTTTGGTGATATTCATGAGCCCTGTGGGACTCCACACAGGAGGGTACTGGGGTGTGGGGATGCTAGGTCTGAGAAGACTCTCATAGGTCTGCCTTGGAGAAATGAGGTGATCCATGATGTGGCATTAGGGGAGAAGTGTGCATAAGTTGAGAGGTGTTGGCACAAGGTTTCGTGGTAGACAAGATTAAAGGTGGCCGAGAGGTCAAGGAGGAGCAATAGGGCCGGTTTGCCAGAGTCTATAATGTCGTCCATTTGGTTCTTGAGGTTTAATAGGGATGTTTCGGTTCCGTGACCTGGGCGAAAGTCAGATTTCCGGAGACCGAGAAGGCTGTTCACTTCAAGGAGCTGCTGGACTTGCAGGTAGGCTGCTTTTGTCTATTATCTTAAGGAGAAAGGGGACTGTGGTGATGGGTCTGTAGTTGCCTGGTGCGGTTGGGTCTAGTGATGGTTTCTTTAAGAGGGTGTGGACCCAAGCTTCCTTAAGGGATCCAGGGACAGTGCAAGTTGAAAAATAGGCATTGTTAAAGGCATTGAAGAAGGGAGCAAGAGTGGAGGTGCATTCTTTGATGAGGGTAGCTGTGCAGATGTCACCTTTGAAGTTAGATGGTTTGATGGAGTTCATGAGTGCTATGACTTCTTGTTCGGTGACTATTCTGAAGGAGAAGGGTGAGTTATCAGACGTGTCAGTGGGGATGTGGGGCGCTTGGTGGTTAATTGACTGTTGGCTGGTTTGGATTTTACTGTGTAGCAGGTCAAGCTTGCTGAGCATGGCATCTTGGATGCTGTTGCACCACGCTTCTTCTTTGTCGCTGAGTTGTGAGGGTGGGGTGGATGTTTCTAGCTCCATGAATATGGAAAAGATCTCTTTCATGTTGCAACTTGCTGAGTCTATCCTGGTATTGAATGAGGTAGCTTTGGCATTGGTGATGGCTATTTTGTATTCTTTAGCCATTTTGTTAAATTCACTTTTGATGGAGTCGCAGGGGTTAGCTTTCCATGTGGAGAGCACGTCCCTTTTTTTGGATCAAGGTTCGAGGAGATTGTGGGTGAACCAGGCATTGGAGTGGTTGGTTTTTCTTTCCTGAGAGTGAGTGGGGCGATAGTGTCTATCGCTTGGGAGATGATGGTGTTAAAGTTTGGAATTAGAGATTCAGGGTCTTTTGAGAAGGGTGGTCTTAGGGCAGGAACTGTGAAGTGTGGTGTGAGTCTCTCTTTAGTCAATTAATGGGCGCTTCTAGTAAGCGCTGGCGGGAGTGGTGTAGTAGGCCGGTGGATTTGCTTGGCCATGGCCTTAACAATAGGATTCTCTCAGAGTGAAAACGATGTACAAACCCATTGAGTCCTGGATGGCCAAACACAACCTCTGTATTAATGATGAAATACACAGAGTTTCCCGTCATTGGCCCCCAGCCCACCTAGCCAAATTAAACCAAACCAACCAAGCTCTCTTCATCGACGGGCACAACATCCAGCTTGCCACCTCAGTAAAAACTCTTGGCCTGGATTCCTGTCTAAACATGTCTAGCCAGGTTAACCATATTGCCTCTTCATCTGGCTATGAGACGAACCTTATCAATGCTAGCAAACCCTTCTTGTCCACCAAGAACCGACTTGAAGTAGTACGTGCTCAAATCTGCTAAAAACCTACTATTGTAACTCACTGTTATGCTGCATCTCTGCTAAATAATTCAAATAATCCAGAACAATGCCCTGCAGTAGGCATTATACATTGGCAAGCGCCACCACATCACAGATGCCAGATAATCCGGCTAGACCTTTAACAACGGCCCACAAGCACCGCCTCATCACTCCTAGATTCAATCAAAAAAGAGCTGGAGGCGCCAGCCTCCTGGTCCGCGTCTCCACCCTATGGAACAACCTCCCGGCACAAAATTAACCTTCTTACAACATCTTCAGGAAAATGGTTAAACGCACCTCTTTAAATAACCTCCACTTGTGCCCATTCCCGCCCTCCCTTTTTGCAACTGTCTTCTGCTCTATTGTAACCAGCGCCTAGATCCCCATGGGCTTGGTGCACTCATATACATGTTTAAATAAATAAATATAAAATATATCATCCAATTCACTCTCTGAATGTTCCTTGTTTGTTACAGCATTTGCCTGCAGCACAGAATTAACAATGCATTGTGTTATGTAGCTGGGTTTTATGCTGCACTCTACTGACCTCTGCATGGTTTCCAGGCACTCTAGCAGATCACAGGGGAGAAAGCAAGATATCTTTGCCATTGCGTTGGCAAATCTAGAACGGAAGAACCCTGACTTCTACATGAAGTCTGTTTACAAGAGTTTGGTGTTAAAGGCACACATGCATTTGCGTGCATTGGCCAAGGCCAGAGTATGTAAGTTGGTTGCATCGGCATTGGGTTTGGCTGTCTCGGGGGAGCAATATTAAATTAGCATTTATGAGTGACTTAGTTGTGAGTCTGACCATAGACGTTGACACTGTTAATGAGGAGCTGTTTATTGATGGCAAGTTACCATGTTCATCGTGGTGATGTCACCATAGAAAATGTTTGTGTGTCAATCATTTCGGTAGCAGTTAAGATATAATTTTGGAATTATCATTGTATAGAGTCAAGTATGCTTTTTATTTTTTATTTTTATTTTATTGTATGACCATTGTTAATAATTTTAAAATAAGTTTTGTAATTATTGCATAGTTTTTGAAAAGTTGATTCATTCAGCTAGATCAAATAAAAAAAATAACAAATAAAAAATAAAAAAAAATGTGCAAGTTAGTGTCTCTGCAAGATGTGTTATATGTTTCCTGGAAGCTTTATCACACTTCTGGGTAGGACCATGATGACTGTGGTCATTGATGATGTTACTGTAATAGTGTGTTGGCCAGTGTAGCGCAGTCAAGAGTAAACTGCTGTATACAGAAGTATTTCAGAGAAAAAAATAAATAATAATATAGGGTGAACATGTTTATTTTCACACCACTGCCGTATCACTCAACTCTCTCCACTAAAATGTTTAGTATACATCATGTCTGAACATATCACAGCATGTATAGGTAGAAAGCAGTCGTGTCCAATCCAAACAGCAGTGCGTCAGGGGTATGCAGATGAGGCATGGATGACTTTTAGAGCATGCATGAAAGGGTTTGGTCAGAAAACACAAACGCACACATAAGCATCCAAAGGAAATGGGGAGCTAGACAATGCGGCGGACGCTATGAAGGGGACGCATAGAGGGGATTTAAGTCCACTACACATCTACGATGGCAAGTATTGCCGTAGGCCAGGGTCCTCATTTACAATGCTGCAATCCCACTGAAACATGTGCTGGAAATCAGGCCCCATGGGTCAGCGTTTGAACATATCAATGATGGGCCTTTCTTTCACTGTACAGTTTCACAAACAAAGATATTCGGATGCTAGCAATGTTTCTCAATGTAATCACTGTAAGCAATTCACTAATAATGCACGTTATGTGCAACGTTTGTAATGCATCACCACTGCTAACAACTATTGTAACCATCTTCTTAAGAAAAAGCACCTAGATGCCTGAGGCCTTGGTGCGCTATACAAATGATCAAATAAATAAATACATAAATACATTCTAAATTTACAAAGACAGACCCAACTGTTTCAATGATTTTTTTCTTAATAGTGTGACACTTTTCATACATTGACTTCATAGAAATAAACTATTATTCTGTGAAGAGCAAGAACGTGAAGGTCAGGCAGCTGAACTTGCAAATGCAAACCTTTTCACAAATGGGTGTGTAACAGCCTGCAGGAGCAGGGAGTGGAATGCATTGCAGTCCTCGCGAGGTGGCAGGCTGAAGAGGGTAATGGATGCAGCAAAGCAGGACATTAGCAATGCTGCTCCTCGGCTAATTCCAGATTTATCGCACACCGCGGCAAAGTCAGATGTATTTCATTTTTGTCTTCCTGGCGTTTGTGCTAATTCAGCACAAACCAAAAAACTACAAAACATTAAACAACAAATGTGTGGGCAGCCGTCAAGTCGCAAATGCGCATTTTTAGAATCCAATTCCGAGCCATTTCAGCGCATTTGCATAGTTACTAAGAGCGCCAGCTTTCCATCAAAATGTGAGTTCAGGTTCAAGTCATTTGAACTTACCTTGCCGCCTCACAACCGTGTATGTTTGATCGCTGCTGTGTTGCCACGGAAACCAAAATAAAAATCTCCATTTCACTCTGGGAAAGTCCTCGTTTGAATGATATTTATGTTACGCTTCGCCTCTGTAGCCCGCTGTAGGCTTCAGAGACGCATCCCTGAATTACCGAAGTCACTGCCTTGACTAATGAGAGAATGAATGGCCTTGTATCATTCGTGACAAGTTCTATCTATGAATGCAAACTCTCATGGGAAGTCTCGTAAAGGAAGCCGCAGTATTGACATACATATTAAACAGAAAAAAACCCTCAACACTTGGGGAGATCAAAGGAATGAGTTCCACCTTGTTTTCATGGAATTATACCTCCTCCCGGAGGAGGTATAAACATCACAATGCGGTTAATGATGTTTGGATATTTCTGGCCCTTCTGTCTGAAGAGCGCAGAACGTGGACGAAGATGTCCTGCGGGATACCGAGTTAGCACGAAACATCAATAGCCACGTCACAAGATGTGGCGCAGCGCTCGGTACGTTGACACTGGGGCTGGAAAATCGTTCACTGTCACTTGCACCAACCAGTGCACAAATAACATTTGCGCCAAGCGGCCAATGCAAAAACAGACGGGGCATGAATCACAAAGTGGTTTTCCATGGGCTGAGTAAGACCAGGGGTCTCTGCGGATGCTGATGACAAATGACCTAACACCGGTGACAACCACCGGTATTAATTATGTTATCTGAAACTTAGGACCTGATTCATAGAATTGTGTGCATGTTCAAAAGTGACTTCGCACACTTTTCAGCTCGCAAAACTCAGTTTTTCCGATTGATGGATCAGACTTTGCATGTCTTTCTGCGACTTTGCGGGGGTCCTTCACGACTTTGTGTGCAGTTGAGTGCTTTGTACATGCAAAGTGTGGGACGGGCCCACGCAACAAAATAAATAGGGGGAGGAACATGCATACTCTCCATTCTCTCTGCAAAATGAGAAGGAACGATGAATAACTTGGGCGTGTTGAGGGACGGGCCAAACAAGTTAATCACACGCCCAGTGAAGCGCATACCTAACTGTATTCATAGATTCCTATGCACAGCTTCACGTCGGGACAAGTCACACATGAACCTCGTGATCTTACCGCCACATGATAAGAAGCGCAGAGTACAATGCGCTTTAGAACCAAATGTAATGTAAACATAGCATTTTAGGGGGTGATGGTATGTAGCTGAGATGCCACTTGGAGTAAGGGGTGATCATATGCAAGTTAACGGAGTACTGCTTTGAATTACGGAGGTTCGTACGCAGATTAACCGGGCGCTGCCTTGAGTTACGCAGATTAACCGGGCGCTGCCTTGAGTTACGTGAAATGGAATGCAGATTAGCAGGGTGTAGATTTGAGTTACGGGGTTCATATGCAGTTTCGCCAGGGTACTGCCTTGCTTGTTTGGGGATGGCCTGCAGTATTGCCGGGGTGCTGGATGGTGGAGATAAGATAGGCGCAAAGGTTGGTATATGTCACTGAATTTGGTTTGCGTGGTGGTGTATTGTGTATTTAAAACCCCCGGAGGATCATTTTGGGCCAACATTGCAGAAACGTTGCACCAGTGCAAGTGCAATTGTGCACACTATTAACACTAGAACAATAATTGTTTGCGTGAAGAAAAACGTATTCATTTAGTGCATTTTTGCACCAGAGCAGAGTTTCCTCTCGCCCTAATACTGTTCCATGTGAGTGTCCGAGATCAACAACGAACTGATGGGACTGATAAATGTTTGTCCTCCTGCTGATACTGTGCTCAGTTGCAACAGTGCACAGCTTCTGCAATCGCGTCCCAGCTGTTTACAACATCTTAGATTGATGTCTCTATAAATGAACAGACACACAATCAGGCATGCAGCTGCCAGGCCAGTTTCTTGTGCCAGGCGATTTCAGTTGATTTTAGGTTATGAAGAGAAGGTGCCAGGAGCAGCAACCAAATCATTGTCATGTGGCAAGGCATGTGGTTCGAACAAGACATTGTTTCGAATGATGGACATTGCCTTTGTTGTCAAACGGGCAATGGCACGCATTGACCATCGTCTATCACACATATATTTGAAAGATCGCACGCATTCAGGATGAGAAACTTGAAAAAGCGTGTTCACCACAAATGAGTATACATTAAACATGTTGGTTCTGATTACATGTTCGGACTCTGGGAGCATACATGTTCACCCAACAGATTATATCTATCTGCAAACCAGAGGACACATCATGTGTTCATCTTGACTTGTCTTTCAAAATCACAACCCAACAATAGCTCAAAAATAGTGACTTCTCACTCAAAGTGAGCCTGACATATTCCAGTGGATTGTCCACTATAGAAGAATTACAAAAAGTAAAACTATGAAATGAATAATAATAATAATAATAATAATAATAATAATAATAATAATAATAATAATAATAATAATAAATACCCATCAATACCACTACGGAGAGTCTCTCACTCAGAATGAACAAAATTATACCCAAATTGCCTAGAAATGGGCCAGGAAATCGAATGAAATCCAAATATAAGCTTTGCTTTCACTTATCATTCATTTAATGATTTGGACGAATTGTAAAAATAAGCATTTTGGTATAAGCGAGGATTATGATGCGATATAATAAATGCACTTGAGATGGTATTCCACCTGTTTCGATGCTGTTTGAGGAGTCTGTGGTTCCCAGATTACACTCTTACCAAGCTTGTGGCATTTTGGCCAACATGACTTTGTTGCCCTGTCCTCCCCTGAGCTGGACAAAGCCATGCGTCCACTCCTAGAGCCATTACCTTCTGGTTTCTGCAATCTGGCTTCAATGGGACCCGAGACAGTACACTACTCAATGTGTAGCGCATGATGGTTGAGATTCGTTTCCTAAATGTGCTGCGTAGAGTAAGAAAGAAATAGGGTCAGGAAATACAAACATTAAATAAGGTAAATGTGCAATTAGGTGTCTTCTTGTAGAAGTAACAAGGATAAATGTCTCAAGAGTACATGACACTAGGCTGACAACTAAAGTGAAGCAGAAGAAAATTAAAAGTCTGTGAGGTACGGTTTCATGTGTTTCACTTCCGAAAATTCCTAACAGAATCTTTCACTGCACGTTTTTTGCTGATGTTTTGCTGAAAAATGCGGTGGGGGAGGCTCCTGCCCCTCCTAAAACTACCCACACGCCACTGTTGCCCCATTCCATAGTGTCTCAATCAAACGTCCCCCTGCATTTTTGACAAAAATGTGGTTAAAAAGTGTGGAAACAAAATTCTGCAGTGAACTTTCGTCTATAAAAAGATTGGGGATTGTTAGACACGCTTAAGACATACTGACCTCTAAGATTAAAATAGAGATTCTGTTGAAGAAACCTGTCAACGGAGTCTTAAGTGTTGGAGGTAGTCTTAAACCACCGCAGATCAGCCGATTAGAACTAACTTTGTTTGGCAAAACCCTACAGTGTGGAGAAAGTTAAAGGTTGCATGGTGGCACTCCACTGGACATGGAAGTATTGCAGAACGGCCCTTCTTTTTATAATGGAGTTGGCATATGTTGATTTATTATACTTGTACATATAATACAAATTGCACACCACGGCCCAGAGTATAGAATCTGACATATGCACAATGACCCGGAGTATGAGTGACATCTGATACTACATTCTCTGGATACCCCATCGGTACTCTACAAAATGTGGTGACCTTGGAATACACCAGAATTTGAGACAGCCTCTAAGCACCAGTTGAGTAAGTAATGCCAGCCATAGGAGGAAATAAATTGAACATCAAACTGATTAGAACACATGTATTGAGCACTCTTTAGAGATGACAACACAAGACCCACCCACACACCATGGAACATAAAATAGGCAAGGCGAAGTGGTGAAGAGAGATTTGAAGGTCACAGGTATTATTAGATTTAGTAAGAGTTAGCTTACCAGTGATCCATAATTGTGTTCCAGGTCACATGTCACTTTTGGATAAATGACTTCCGGGGCATAGATTTTGTATTGACCTGGCCAGCCCCATTTGTCAGTCAGTCATTTTGACTGCCCCCTCTTCAACGGATGGAGAGCAGCCACGTCTATTCGGAGGCCTGCCACTATTGCTCGTCCCCAAGGTATGTGAGTGTACAACATTTTTTGTTTTGTTGTGGTTTCTGCCAATGTTGCTTTGTATCTCCCTGTAATTCCAACATTTCACATCAGCAACTTATGCAGAAACAAAATACGTATTGCAAGTACTGCGATTCCAGAATGCATTCTATAGAGAGAGGGTGAGAGGGTTCCAAAGATGTGGCCTGCAAAAGAGGCAGAGTGCCTCTGCTCCTTCTTGACAAAAGGGTTCATTTTGTGGGATGTATCAACCCACTCATCCAAGCCCTGCAACATCACTGTGCATTGCTGGCAGCAGAAACATCAGAATGGCCAATGGAAAGCATGCTGCTCGCTCAAAATCACCGGAAAATGTGCAGTGAAAACCTGAAAAACAGGCTGCCATCCATGTTTGCCTATCTTAGTGAGCACAGGAGATCACTGGCCAAAACCACCATTGAGCTATCCACCAAGCAGCCTGAAACCACTTGGAAATAGCAATGCTGATTGCAAAAGAAACAGAGCTTGTTTCAAAAATCTGTTTTCTTGATTGTCAAAAATTGCTAAAATCCTGGCTGGATTTACAAATCACCTAAAAGATCCAACCTCTTTGTTGGGTGTTCCACATTACTCTACTGCAGGAATCCACACAAATACAATGTCAGCAAAAATCATATGTTCTCAGAACAAAATCCTATTTTAAAGATACTGATGGAAAGACAGCTGTCAAAAATGGGTGCAATACCGTTACTCATCTCTACCAGAAAGCTGGCGTTTTAAAACCATTTTCTTTGTAAAGTTGAACATGGAACCCCAAACTATGCCAAAGAAATACTTGCTATCAGAAGCCTAAGGGGTGGAGACAATTTGAAACTATATTCTGAAAAGGCTTGAAGGAAGCAGTTGTTTAATGTATGTATTAAAAAAAGTGGGTTATATTATAAGAAAAGACAATTTGTAGACATTGGTTGCAGAGTTAAAGGTTTCCCACACTGATCAAACGAATTCCACACCTTATCCCTGGACAAAGGAGACTTCCCCTGCCCCAGGCCAAGAGATTGACAAGCTGGTGTGAACAGGAACTGGGGAGTGGCACCCTGGCCTGCTGCTCTCAGTGCAGACAATGGGAGCCTTGGGATGAATAGGAATATGCTGATTTGGGTGTAACTGGTCAACAACTGCTCTGGGACAGACAGGACATGTGACCTCTGAGGCAGCCAGATCCTGGAGGCGGAGACAAACCATTGTGTGAATTGAATTGAAAGCAAATGTATGTTTTATAAAATTGCTTATACCAAATTGTATCAAGCTGACAAAAATGTAAAACTTTGAGACAGTTAAAATGAAAAAATCACTCACAATTTAAGACTAAGCTGGATGCCGTGTGATGCTCTGAGACCAAACCCCAGAATGTATTAATATCGCAGCTGCAGTGTTTTTGCTATGAACATAAGAAATTACAGTAATATGCTCAGAGAGGATATGTATGCCTGTGTAAAATTTGGTGCAGAACAATATTGGGAAACCCACCAAAAGCGCGAATAAGTGGTCATTTCTGAATCCAAGCTCGTAGGAACATGGGACTTGAACAGAGACATGTCTTAATTAATATGTGATGTGTATATGTATTATGAACAACTTGTGTATCTGGGAAATATGTTTTTTGGGAAACATTGATTTTCTATGTAAAAGCAAACGGGAGGTGTTCCAGTGAAGCCATAAACACAGCATCACTCTGACTCATTCTGACACGCTGATACTTTCTCCAATCAGGGGACAAGGAAATTCTCTGACCTATCAGGATCCTTAGAGGGTTGGGCTTAGAGAGGCAGCCTCCCCACCCTCTTTGGAAACACATAAATAGGGACTGCTGAGACCCAGATAGGACACATCTTTTCCACTCTTCAACTGATTCCTGCGAAGCACCCTGCCAGACCAGATCCAGATTAGAATCCAGACTCCAGAACTTTGAAGCAGAAAGGCCCAATCCCAAAAGCTGAACTCTTTTCAGCAGGCCTCAGAATCTTTGGCAACCTGATTCTAACCCCTAAACTTCCCAGGGCATCTCAAAATCCAACAGCCGGGCTGAGCTGTTTGCGTCTAGCTAAGAACCCTGTGCTAGAACCCAGATCCAGACCCAGAAAGCAGAGCTGTAATCCAGACCCGTCAGATCCAGTTCAAGAGGCCGCAGACCGCAGTGCAGTGCTGAACGCAGACCAGAGTGTCTGTGACCTGTCCGGTGGCGAGTGAAGGCAAACCCTTGACCAGATCTTTGACGAGGCCACTCCATTCTAAAGCCTAGGAGTGAGTATCCAGTCTAGAACTGTGCATAGTCATCTCTTAGTTTAAAGTAATCTTATTCCAACCATCTCAACCTATCCAGAACTGCATTATAGAATGCTGTGTCCATCCTGTTGATTCCAAATCTGGAAAGCGCAATCTGTCAATTTGAAATCTTGACTTTATTTCTGAAAATCTACCTTCACAAAAACCTCTGTAACTTTTGAACCACACGTCCTAGAACCGAATCATTGCTAGTGTTGACCTGAACCAATCCAAAGTAACTATCACTTATCCTGAATCTCCTTTAGTGAATTAAAATCATTTTAGCATATTTTTCACCTTCATTGCAATCACATTCAAAAGTATTTTTGCCGTTTTAAAATCATTCCTGCGTCTCTCTAAGCTTACTGGGGGAACTGGGTTTGAACTGCATTATTGATTGTCTTTCTGAAACCTGTGTGCCCTCATTTCCGTCTCTTCATATTGCATACTGGGTGGAGTGAGTAGTCACAGGGGAAAAGGTGATTATCTTGTCTTTTGATTGAAACCATATCAAGTTATTTCTGCGTTGCATTTTTCCCATTATTGCATTTCCTTGAATCCATATAAAGTATTCTCTGATACAGTACCCTTCCTATTCCTACTCCTTACTGATTAAAGAGATTGTTGAGACTGTAATATTATCCATTGCTGATTACCGTCTATATTCATAAGTGTGCTATGCCTATATTATTTTATTCATAAAAGTGTGATATATATATTGTTTAATTCTTCAAATAAACCTGTTAATTTGCAGAACAAACCTACCTCTTGGCTCAGTGAGGTCAGGGGGATTCAAAGAGAGGGGCGTTATATAAGTGTTCATCATCCAGATTTAAAGAACTTTGACATAAAAATATATAAATAAGGGCTTCCATTGGGCATTCCATCCTAAGCATTGACTTAGTTGGAGTGCTGGATTGAAATCACTTACAATTTAGACCATCCCCTGTTCCTATGATGAGGACTGCCCTAGTAGAAGAGGGCCTTGGAAGAACCACAGTAAACTCTCAGAGGGGACTCTCCTCTGGGGTTCTTAATGAAGATTCCCACCCCACTAGTGTCCATTCCCCATGCAGACGAATAGGGATGTTTGTATAGCAGTGACAACCCAGTAAGGACCACCCTCCGCCCCACTCACCATGGTGTGGAATCAGAAAATACAATACTAAGGCTTTTCCACCATGCCAGAGGAAAATACACCGACATGGGCTTGTAAAGATTCCCAGAATCTTTATTACAAAACTGAACAGTTATAAAACAAAGTACACAAATAGCTATTTGGCTGTCAATACATCATAGAGACCACCAGCAGGGTTCAATGTGAGCAGGACTTGCTAGCTGGACATCAGCGTATTTATACAGTTTAATATAATGATGTTCAGCCTCCTGCAAGTTAATCATGTACTGGGCTAGGGTCGCGCCAGGTTCGTTCTTAATTTACATATCTCGTGCATGCGGTTTACTTTTTAATACATTCACTAACAAACATTATTGTTCTCTAGTTTAACGTTACACTCTTTACACATTGCTTTAATACAGATCAAACACATGTTTTGCATGTCATATTTGGATAGTGTTATTGTTCTTGTATACTTGTAGGTTAACAATGCTGATTCAAGTAATCCCCTGATCCCGAGGTCAACAAAGGACAAGGTCTACATGACTCTAACATGTAGCCTGAAGGCAGGTTGGACATTAACTCTCCTACAGAGGTTGAAGAGGTTAAGGCAAGAACAAGAGCACACGAGACGGCCATTTTAGACTACAGGGTGACTTTGTACAATAAACTAAAATGGCGGCTCTAACCTAAAATGGAGGCTTGATTCACTTGAGGTCACGACCTGCAAAGCGACTGGGCATAGGCCAACATATACAATGAGGATGAAACAATATTATATCAGTTCTAACAATGGAACTTAAAAAAGGCAGAACACAGTGGTGGAGGGAAATTCAAAGGTGGCATATTTTAAAAATTGTTATAATTACTTTACAGCTGATCCCTAAACAATGAGTGTTGTTAAATCAAGTCTAATACAGCTTTTTATCCTCAATGACAATTCAATAAGTGAAAAGATTTTACTTCTGGGCAATTTTGTTATAGGCAAAGGTCTCTTCCAAATGTATTCCTTCTGGGGCATAATTTTTTTAATGACCTGCCCTGTCCCATGTGTTGGTCTGTTCTTTTTCGACTGTCTTCTCTTCTTGGGATGGGTTACAGTCACGTACTTCCTGTGGCCTACCGTCATGGCTCTCCTACTTGATATCTGTGTGCAGCAACCTCTTATTTATTTGTGGTAATTACAACTCCTTGGGTCATCCTGTTACTTTCCTATTTTTCAACTCACAGAAGAACAGGTCTGTTTACAGAAACTCTACAAACAGACTTATTGGTAGGTGTTGTTAACAATGCAGGTAGCACATTTACCAAGGTCTCCAGATAGCATTTTTAAGGGGAATTTGTTACTCCCTGGCTTGAAAGTTGAACGCAATATTTCTTTTTATGCAGCGGAAAGGTCCCTTTTCCAGTGGGGATACCCTTACGTAAGCAACATTATATTTTACTCCAAAGCATATCTCTTTTTGGAATCCATACATTTTGCACCGAGAAATGAATGCAAATTAGTAATCGGCAGTCGGCAGATTGGTTCAAATTATCTGATTGACCGTTGCTGGGTCCTTACCTGCCCGACAAGGCTCCGCTGATCACCGTAGCTCCAGATTTCCTTCGGCGAGTGGCCGCCATATAAATGGAAATGGGACTACCTTTGCATGGTGGTAATTTTCTTTGTTTTGATTAATTTTATATTTTTTCAATGGCTTCCATGGAAAGTGAGAAGGGACAACATGTAATCCCTTCTCCACTTCCGTGGCAGCCATTTTTTTCTTTTCTTGTTTTTTAGTTGCAAATGGGCAATGTAGTATTGCAACTTAAAAAAAAAAAACAAAAAAAAATAAAAACATTAGTACTCTGGTCTTATGGGCCACAGTACTAATAGCCTGTTCACTCAGGCCTGTAGCTATGAGCCCCTGGGTATTACCTGCAGCAGTAATGCCCAACCCCTGCTCTGGGCTTATTGCTTAATCATACATTTTGTTTTACTGCTGATGTATTGCTCTGCTGGTGCCACTGATTTATTGGGCGCATGCTTATTCCCTATTTTGTGGTGGCAGTGTTTGCCTGCTTCTGGGGAGTAAAGTGGCTCGTTCGGTCCATCATTTATGTAAAGCTATTTCTACCTATCACTCAACTCACTTGGGCTCATTTTACTGGGTTTTGTGGGCTGAGATGCTGTGTGGAAACTCTTTATGTCAGACTGGGACCATCAGGCTACACAAATGTCTCTAAAACGGATACACTAATCCAGTGAGCGCATTATTAATTAGGTTGCAATGTAATCAGTTGTCTCTGAATTCTCTTGTTTGCTTGTGGTTAGGTGCACCTGGGCTGGCATAGAATCAACACAATTGTACTTCAAAAAATCAATAGAATGACAAGGCACAGCGATATACTTTACCCACTCTAAAGTCCAGATACCAGGGCTCTTCTGAGTTATCTTTCTGCGAGGAGAGGGAAAAGTAATTGATGTTATGTGACCTTTGACTTTATCACATTGCTGACCTGAGGCCGTGGACATGATGGGTTTTCTGCACAAATGACAGGTTATCCGTGTGCCTTTAAGGCACGAGTGCAGGAGACATGATTATGATTCTAAAAAAATGAAGAATGGCTTGGGAAATGTCACAGTGGTAATAGAATAATTAATAATATATACGTGTCCTCAGTTGTGTAGGATATTGGCTAACGGAAGTAAAGAAGAAGACATTTATAAGTGAAAAGTTTTAATGGGTCTTCTTTTCTTAAAGATTCATTAGGTTGGAAACATTCTATTTGATCAATTATGTATACTTAAAAAGTCTGATTAGCATTTTACTTTTACTGCCATTTTTGATTTCTTGGCATTTGCAATGTATTTGTTCAAAAATTACTAATGGAGTGTTCCTTTTTATAAATCTGTTAATATATGTATTTCTCTTCCTAGCTTTATTTTTTACAGTTTGCAGACCTGTTTCTCTTCGAGAGACGGAGTTCTTGGCATAATGTGCAGAGAAAAGCAGCAATACGTGTGTTACTGATAAAACTAATGCAAACCTTCGCAGAGGTAAGTTAAAGATTAGGTAAAACAGAAAACAAAGAAGAAAAACAAAATCAGGAAAATGACTGATTGGGTCTGGGCAATTATCTTTCTTAACCCGGATTTTGGGATCTAATGCCTCTTTCTAAAAATGTTGTCCATAATTAGTCTCAAAGAAATACCAATTCGAAATGTTGGTCATATCATCCTTTGAAAGGCTTGTAATGATTGTGAATTAAATTGATGCAATTTTCCAAGGCATATGAGCCTGGAAGTATCCACGGAGAGTGGAAGCAAGAGTGATTTACTGCGGTGATACACTGCTTGGTCTTTCTACAGCTGCTTTGCCTGGAGGTGGAGCTCTTGTCTGACTGCCTGTGGACTGTATATAGTTCTACCATAGCGCAGAGTGCGGTACAGAGAGTGAAAGCAAGAGTGGTTTACTGTGGTTCACTGGGGGTAGAGAGGCTGGGATCCGCACCCCTGGCACCCGATGAGCCCTCAGCTGCCCTGCCACGATAACATTTTGATCTTTCTCTTGCCTTCTTCTATTGCATTCCTCACGGCTGCAATGAAGGTGATTAAGGGAGCCAGGGGTAGAAAAACCGGCTTGAGAAGTGCAAGGGTGGGAAGCCAGCCCCGCCGGGCGCTCCTGGGTCCCGATCTGCTGATGCAAATTTGTTTGTCCGGGGTGTGGTTGTTAATGACCCCACTTGCTCTGCCAAGTTGATCACTGGAAATTTCGAGCAACAGGGGGCTAACTTTTCACCTGTTAAGGTGGTCAGACCTTCTATTCCCCCCTTTCCTGCCCGGGTGGACCGCTGTGTGAGCACTACTATGGAGGAGAGGGAAGGGGTGGCTGTGCCAAATTCTGATCTTTCTTTCTTGGCCTCTTCACCGTCCCGCCAATGAGCTGATGCAGTGGCTCCCAGTGAGGAATTCGGGGCAGGGTCAGAATTGCCTGATTTGAACGCCTCTGGCGATGTTTTTTCCACTTCAATCGACAACAACAACTCCTTAATGAAGATGGCATGTCGTTGCACCGGAGCTCACTTGGGGATGGCCGCCAATGATAAAAAAGCTATTGGCCCAGCCGCAGATTATGATAACATTATTGGAACACAGTTGTCCGCAATCCCGGACTTACAGAGGCAGCTGTCTACCTCTTTTTCATCTAGCAGTTACACCGATGATAGTGATGGCACTTGGCACACAGAGTCCGATCACGACTAAGGGGCTATACCAAAGGGTCAAACCCAGTCAAGGCACTCAACAATTCAGGGGAGGCGCTTCTCGACAAACGTTGTATCTCTGATTGTTACCCTGGATGTTTTATTCCAAGTGTGTACAGCAATGGCTAAAGACCAAATTGCCATAAGGGCCCTATTAACTACACACTTACAGTTACCATCGGTCAATGTTCCCACTGGAGATCCAATACCATTACTTTAGACAAGCCCTGCCCCTGCATATAACGAAATCCAGCATACAACAAATGGATAGACGCGTCCCACTCTGCCTGACCCCTCTGGTTTGATAATTGATCTAACAACACGGTCCCAGCGGGTGGGCTGGCTGGATATGATAAATGAGGACAACTCTCTGACCTCAGGGGAGGAGGACAAAGATGAGGCTTTCGACCCAGGATTCAAAGGTGCGTCTTTTTCTGGCCAGCTGCCAGGTTCCATCCAGTCCATTGCACCAACGGAGAGGGGTGCTTCTCTGCCCCTAGTTTCCATCCTACCCCCATCAGCTGGTGCAACCAACACTATGGCGGCTCCCCAACTCTTCTGCTGCCTACTGAAGGCAGGAAGCACAAGCAAAAAGCTAGCAGGGGCTCCACCGTGCTGCAGGCTCCTGCCCAGACTAGGATCACCGACATCTTCCCAAAAGGCACACAAAGACAAGTGGATTTGCAGGGACCAACACATAGATGGCTAGTTCCCGGTGTGAGAGCCACCCCGACCCCTCAACTTGGGTCGACTGTACATCCTGTTATTTAATGAGGAAGGCACGTAATGATGACTAATGACAGGGTCTCTGTCCACCACAGTGAGCAGGAAGATTCTGATGTGCAAGTCTCTCTGTCGGGCTGGTTACGCGAGGGTAGTGCCCGAGGTCTTTCTGGCTGTGAGCGAGGACCTCTAGAGCGTGTGGCTGAACTGCCGCTATATGGCAGTGAAATACATCTGGACAAACTAACACCTCTGAATTCCAGTCCCTTTATGAATCCAAGTGTTTTGTTGAACATTTGTCATGCCATTCGCTCAGTTAGCACCATCCGTAATAGGGACATCAAAAAGATTGTGCTGCCTAAATTCAATAGTTCGACAAACTGCTAACAGACCCACAGAGAAACAATGGGACCATGCTTTAGGTCACCCGTGATTATAAAAGGACACACAGCTATTAAAGTGGGCCTCTTGGAACTCTAGAGGGTTTTCCTCTTTCTTGGTAAATCCAAATGGCCGAAAACTATTGTGTTCTTTTGACATATTTCTCCTACAGAAGACATGGTGCCTTGAGCACTTTCAAATGGATGGGTACAATGTGATCTGTCTGCTTGCCAAGAAAGGCTTGAGGGTGCAGCACAGGGGCAGGTTGGCCATCTGTTCTAAATGCCATTTGAATCTAACTTCTTATTATACATAAAAGCAATTAAATTGAGGTTTTGAATGAATCTGTGCTTTTTCCTGAACTTATCCTGATCATCAACCTTTATAAGCCCCCAGAGGTGTCAAATGTGGGGGCTGTTTGGGTAAAAGTGATAAAACTTCTTTCCCAGTGGTATCCCCTCAATCCTCTCGGGGGTCCCTCAAAGCTGGTGATTTCAATGAACATATGCTCTCCCCAGTGGGGCAGGAGTAATCTGGAGTGAAACTTAACTGTCCATCGGTACTAGGCAGCCCCATCGCACATGCTACTATGGGGGGCTGGTTTGACCAATTAGATCTTTATAATTTGGAATGTCTTAATACCAAGCTGGCTGGGGATCAAGAGATTGGGTATACGTGGTCCAATGGTAAATGCCAGTCATGTATCGACTATGTCTTTGTGTGTCAAGAAATTTGGGATGTATTGTGTTTGATCAAGTTCGTTCAGACGAACCTTGGTGATCATCTGTTGTTGACTTGCGACTGACTCTCTGTGAGCGCCAGAAGGGTGCCTAGTGCTACCTGTCCTGGCGTGGTGGCCAACAATGCTGCCAATCACCTGTGTTTGTGTGAAAGGGAGATTTCTATGATGAATCCGTACCTTGAATCATAGGGCACCTAATTTTGAATAATTTGCTAGCAGGTGGATGGGGGGCATCTGTGGGCTACTTTGTCACACTTTAACCATCTCAAACATACTTGAGCAGGGGTGCAGTTGGCCAGAATCAGGTTGGTCCCCTTTGATGCTGCAATCCAGAAAAATAGTTTTTTAAGCAGAGTTGAAAATAACCAAGAAACGTGTCAACCTTGATTCTATAGCTCGCAAAACTAAACTCAGAGCATTGTCTACACAGTATAAAAACTGAATACGGTAACTCAGGGGCTCACCGCAAAGTTCTAGGTGGGTCAATATGCTCGATCTATTGTACACCAATGACAGCGCCACATTTTTGTCACTTTTCAGAGCTTTTTTGGCTGGCCAATCACCAGAAGAATTGAATACCATGCCCGAGGTTACTTGGTTAGCATATATGGGGTCTTTGTTTAATGATCGGTGGATAGCCCCCTCAGGGATTGTGGTATTGCCTGCCAACTGGCGAATACTAAGTTCTTTTGAGGTTGATGACATTGAGGCAGTCATTAAAAATCTGAAGTTGCTCGGGTGGTAGGTACCGATTCAATTTCCAACACAGTTTTCAAGGCCAATCTGCCAACGTGGGCCTTGGTCTTGGCTTCATGGTTCCAGAGTCATTCCTAGTAGTTGGAGGGAGTCCATCTTGATATCGTAATTTAAGAGGAGCGACTCGTGGGCCGCCTCCAACTACAGACTCCTCGCTATGTTGGACTCTTGCACCAAGATTTTTTATACCCTACTGCTCAAGCAACTGAACACATGGGCTGAGGCATCGGGTCATTTGTACCATTTCCAAACTGAGTTCCGTGGGGGCCATAGTAACCTTCACAACAACTGTGTTGTTCTGTGCAGCTCCTACTGGCTAATATGATAGCCTCTAAACAGGTGATATTCATGTGCTTTGTGGACTACTCAAGGGCGTTCGATGTGGTTTGTCGGGATAGGCTCTGGCTCAAACTTTTAAAATGGACCTTGGATCCAGTTCTCCTCCATTTCATCAAGGAATTGCACAGTGAGACACTGGTATCTATCTGCCTCTCGCAGGTGGGGTCCTTGTCTGATACCATGAAAGCTAACATTGGCATGAAACAGGGATGTGTCCTAGCTCCACTACTGTACAAACTTTATACGTCAGATCTGTGTCTGCTATGCAGGATATTAGAACTTTTCTGCCTAAATTAGGGTCCTGGCAATTCCATGGCAATTCCATGGTTAATGCATGTGGATGACACGATTCTTTTGGACCACACGCAAATTGGGCCTCGGCGAGCCATCCATGCCTTAGGGAAATACACTGGAACAAATAACATGCTTATACATCCAACTGAGACAAAGGTTATAGTGCTGGGTTGTGGCTTAAAGCAGCAGCCCCCATATGCCTGGACTGGTGAACGGTACTAGGTTAGAGATAGTGGATGGTATACATACCTGAGATTTCGTATCCGCTCTAACCCATCAGTGTGATTTTATGGAGAAGTCGTCTCCTGCCGCACTCTTAAGAAATGGCATTTGATAAAATGTTTTATGTCCAGCTCAGGCGGGAACAACATTGAGGGTATGATCAGGATATACCAGAATAGTATAATTCCCGCACTGACTTACGGCTTGGATCTCTTAATTGTGGGACAAGTAGCTTGGTTGGAGACTCTAGAGGGGAAGTTATTGAGGTCCATCCTGAATGTGCCTCAGGCTATCCCAGTTGAGGCCTATCCGTTCCCATTGGCTTCTCAAGCTTTGTCAACTTTACTGCGCTTTGAGATTGTGCCCCTTGGATGACAGTAAGCTACTGAATCTAGTAGCACGCAGCCTGGGGGCCGCTTCCGTTAATCCTTTTGTGGCTACACTGAGGATGATGGTGGAGTCATATTGTGAGATGGGCTTCCAGCTCTCACTGTTAACAGACATGCCTGATTACCTGAACTTATTCAAGCACAAAACTGGGGAATGGGATAGAAGCATCTCCCTTAATAAACTCATACAGAAAAGGCGCTATGTAGAATTTACCCAACAGTTATTCAAAACTGGTGGTCCATGCTCCTACCTAACCAGACCCTGCTCCCAAAAATTGAGAGCATTTGTGGTATACTTTCATTTGAACATATTACCAACATATGAAAACACCTGGAATTGGTTCAGAGTCATCGGGAAGAGCGGCTTTGTTGGCTGTGTTCTAGTCACATCGAATCCAGTCGACACGTTTTGACCCAATGTGCTGTCCTCATGCAGATATATAGCAAGAAATATTCAAACTTTGTAACAAACCTTGAAAGCATTCAGGGTGATCAATTGGGGTCCCTGTTATATGGGGCCAATTCTTTTGTCATCAGAGGGGCTAAGTTTTATATATGGAAGCAGGCTGTAAAATATCTGGCCAGTGTGGTATGATGGGCATTATTGTGGGATGACAGATAATTATCAGCGTTCAGTTGCCCAAGGTCGTGCTCCCGCTGTGATTGTGCCTGTATTTGGCCTTACTCCAATCACCCTCTTCTGATGAAATATGGAACAATGTAATTGTTTTAGGTTTGCATTCCTACTTGTTTGTGATATACTATCCTTCCATCAGATGAAAGTGTAATATTGTAATTACTATCAATGATTTTATGTTGAATGTCTTCTTTTTTATCGAATAACGTTAATGTTATTTCTCTTTTAACCAAAATGCACTCAATACACATTTAAAAATGTTTTAAAAAAAAATAATAATAATAATTATCTGCTGGGTAACAGGGAGACATATTTACAACCTTTAGTTACACAGGAGGAAACGCCCACTATATGAGCAGCAAATTATGATCAACTCGTATGCAGACCAATGTGGCTAGAGATGTCACTGGTAGATGCAACTTATACAATTACTTTTATGTACAATGGCAATGTGCCTGTAAAAAGCATTAGTGCAATTGATTAAAACACTTTTTTGTGTTCTGTTCGTAAACTGTGATGCTTATGGATCTTTGTTCCATAAGAGTTACCAAAAACTTTAAAATTACGACTTTTATATTTTGTGTGCACTTTACTTATTAATATCTGTTAGGGAGAATTCTCAGAAATGTGTTAATTCTCTTCTACCTTAGAGACCCCCAGCTCTTTTTGTTGGACTTTAGGCCTTTTTATCTCTCATGTAATTTTAATGTGATTTATTTTCTGTGTTTTTTTAGCTGTGGAGTCTGACAAACTCCATAGGCATCATCTTTGCATGGTGTCAGACAGCACCTTCAATGTTGTGACACAGGGAAGTGTCTTAGATTTCCCAAAGGTTTCAATACCTTCTCTTGATGAAACTGCTGTTTCCAAGAGCAGTGAAGTGAAATTGACTTTACTTACATTTTGTAACTTTCTAGACCCAGAAAACATTATCTTACAATAGGGTGCTGGAGGGGTTACTTAGTATCCCTGTTGTCTAGATTCACATGTTACCCTTTCTACAATTAATGGCTGGTGGCAGTGGTTTACTTTTTACTACCATTGTGTTTTTACCGCGGGCTGTGTTCGCAACTGCAGTAAGGCACCCATGGGTGCCAATTTCATCAAAATGACCCCAGTCTTCTTTTATTTTGCCATTTCTTGTTAGAAAGGTCCTTCTTGTGATTTACTCTGCGCATCAGACCATGTTTAGTCTCTATGTTCATTTTGTCTTTGGCGGGATTCATGAGTGAAGCCCACCTCTGGCTCCAGTATGTCTGGCAGGGGCAGGAAGTGAGGGAGGTGCACAAAACTCCCTGAGCTTAATCCCCTTGGTTACAGGAATGCACCCAAAGGTGATTGGCCAGTTGGCTGTCCGGCAAGAACAGCCACCCTGCTGTGTGATTGACAGCTAGGCTGGAATGAATGGGAGAAACCTGCTGTCCGGCAAGAACAGCCACCCTGCTGTGTGATTGACAGCTAGGCTGGAATGAATGGGAGAAACCTGCATAAAATGCAAGGCTTTTTGGCCTGGAAGGCAGAGTCAACCACTGGACGAATGAATCTGAAGAAGAACCTGGAAGAGATGCCTGCTGCAACTCCTGAGCTGTTGGTTTGCCCAGTGAAGCCCTGCTCCGAATTTGCCTCGACTAGAGAAACCCTCCAAGGACGACTTCTCCCTTTGAGTTGGTGGGACCAATCCACTCCAAAGTAAGCCTGTCTGGATATCCTCTGGAATCTGGTTGTATTTCCACTGCTGCTGGAACCGAAGTGCCATGGAGAGGAACACCAGATTGTGTGCGTTGCTTTTAAGTCCGACCCGAGCACTAGGAAGATCCTCCGGACTTCCCTAGTGCAGGACTAACCAAGCCTGAGCCACCTCAACAGAGTGCTGGACCCCAGAAGCAAGGAAATTCTGAAGTGGTATCCG
This sequence comes from Ambystoma mexicanum, assembly GCF_040938575.1. Classification (NCBI taxonomy): domain Eukaryota; kingdom Metazoa; phylum Chordata; class Amphibia; order Caudata; family Ambystomatidae; genus Ambystoma; species Ambystoma mexicanum. The sequence goes on from NC_090932.1 coordinate 952,493,962, forward strand.
AGAATTGTGGTGTTGCTATTTGCTGTCATACGCGAGGAGATGAAACACTGAAGGACCGCTGAATTGAAGTTTACCCATTGCTGCCGCTGACCATCCCATTGCAGAGCAGGAGTCCCCAGACATCCTCTCTCTTGTCCCCATGACTAAGGCCCAGGAACTACAGGATCTGCAGATCTGTACAGGAGCAGAAGCAAGCTGGAGCCATTTCTTCTAACCAGAGGTACTGTAAAGTCTAAGAGAACTTACCTCTTGTTGTGTAGCCTTGCTTGCTCTCAGTTGAGACCTGTCTGTGTTACCTTGCAGAGTTGCTAAAGATTTTCCCCTCACAAGCCTCTGATCTTGTGGTCCTTCAAGTGTTCTATTTTCTACAAACATTTCCAAAAGCATTGTGCAAAACCTTTTACTTAACTGCAAAGAAGATCTTCAGCTCTCCTTAACATTGTGCAATTAACATTGGCTGTCCTGGCTCCCTGAGTGACTCTTCTTACCTCTGACTCTGTGCTTTATCTGTTCCCCAGGAAAGGGTTAATTTACTGAACATTGGAATGTTTCAAAAGTACTTACCTGTTTATGAATTATTTGTTAGCCTTTGTTTTATTCCTCTATTTCTATCGTTTACAACAAACTCAGTATTGTTCTAGATGTACCAGTAATAAATCAATGTCAATGGTGTCCTAGCTATTTAAGTCACCTGAGGGTGTAGGAAGTGTCTGTGTGCCATCCCCAATCATCTGATTTAGAGAAACTAAGAGTGTTGTTTGAAGTGCATTTTAATTGTTACATATATGTTGCTCCCTTCTGAAGAAGGCTTACACAACTGACTATGCAATACATGGATAATTGTTTTATCAAGAAACCTTGAGTGTAAGTGTTTATTTGAATAGCTGTATTGTGAAACTCTGTGTCACCACATTACTGCTCACATTGACCCCTCTTGAGATACGCCTGGCTGCTCAGCCACACTACCAACCTGTGTAGTTCAGAGTTATACCAAAGGTTGGGTCCCTATTGCCAGGAAGTCAAGGTTATTGTAGAGCACCCAAAGGGTACTGCATACAATCTTGCCTAACAATATACATCACATTTATATATGTTAGTATATCTATATATGTATCTTGGTACAATGTCTCTCCTCCCTCAGGGTGTTTATTTTTATATTTAAACTTTAGTTGATATATTCTTTAACTTACACCTTCATTTAAGCATACATATATGGTGATCATATTTTCTTTAAAGCAAATATTATACGTTTAAAGTAAGTCTGATTAAACTTTATAAATGTCTGAAGTGTGAAGGGTGCACTGCTTTGGCTGCTGGTAGACACCCTGGGAAGCAGGACCCGACAAGGACCCAGCAAGCCTCACCCGCCACAAACTCAAAAGGGCTGCTAGAACCCCGCAGCGTCAAGGGCTCGCTGCAGTGTTTGGTGCCGCAGGAGTTGGATTTCTTATCTCACAGTAATTACGTATTTAACTTGGGTCCGAGTCCACTCGACTTACTGCCACAGCTGGCTGTTGGGTTAGTGCAACCTCTGTTCCTGCTTCTGACTTTTCAGCGCACTATGGATTATGGCACTGACGCTCTACAAGACCCTTAAGGTACAAAAGAACTGGTTGTAAGTGGCAGCACGATTGCCCTGACTTTTTCTCCTCCGATTTGCCATGCTCTTGACACTTTGACACCAGTGCCTGATCCCTGCCTCTTTTGAGATATCAGAAAATCTCATGACTCCCAATCCCCACTCTGTGAGGGTGGAGCAGGGTGCTTGCGCACAGTAGTACAATGCAACTCCCGACGCTCTGTATGTTTGCTGCCACCTAATGCTGGCATTTGAAGCTTGCTTTTGCTTACTCTGCAGGGGCTGAGGACTGGGTGAACTGGGCAGAAGGAATATCTGTCCTGGGTGCTAGTCTGGAGGCTCACAACTCAGCCGAGAGTTACATGATCATAAAGCAGACATACTGATCCTGTGCAAAGCTGCCACTTTTGCTTTTTGACTCCTGCCCAGCTGCGTTTTTCGCAAAACTAAGCATAAATGGAGCCATTGCTGAACTCAACCTTTGTGTTGTGTGATAACCCCCCCCCCGCCCCCGAGGCCCTTGACATCTGTTCCATGCCTGTAAATTCTCCAACAGCGTCTATCCCAATTTCACAACAAAGCATTTTGTTGATCAAAAGGAACAATCTACCAATAGACACATTGCCTCACACGTATGATATAGACGCTAAATTATGGAACCCTATATCGTCTTCGGGGCAGGCTTTTTCTATAATCAACAAAACTAACATCTTTTTGGGATCATTCAGAGCCCCACTCAACATGGACTGTCGGTGCGGGGGTATTGCTGCTAAGAATATTGCTCAGAATATTGATGCTCCTAAGTCTGGAAAATGTGTATGAATGATGATATGGGAACTGTGGTACAGTCAACAACCATCCAAGAAAATGACTTCAGGGCGTGATATAGTTTGCGATCCCGGAACTTCTTCCACTATTAGACCTTTCAGCACTATTCCTAAGGCAGCTCCTGCTCCTACTCCCCCCACCAGTTCCTTGTCAACGACGGCTCCTGTTATTATCCCTACTATCAGTGCCACTAGGATTACGTCTACGGCAGCTCCTCTTGTTCTCTTGCCCCGTACGCCACAGCATCATAGAGTAATTGTAAACTGCCCCCCAATACCATCACTGCCCATAGTGGATGGGAAATTCAATGCAAGTCAAGATGCCTGTCCCGCTGATAACCTCACTGCCACTCCATGCACTGTAGGGCCTAGTACATTCATACAGGGGTTGCCTAATGAACCATTGTTGGGAGAAGGATCTGATGAGATTGCAATAATGGAGCTAAGTGGGCCTGTGGATCTGAGATCACAGACACTAGCATCAGGGGCACTTTAGGGTCCCTTTGTTAGACAAAGATCATTGCATCTCATTTCCTATGTATGTCCAAGTGGCAAACTGCATCCAATATCAGGTAGAAGCGCGGGGTGCAGTGCCTAATATTTGTAAATGCAGTTCTGTGCTGGCCGAAATGCTGACCCTTACGAACGTAGTCCTACCTATGACTGAATTGGCTGGAGAGAGTATGAGCTGAGAATGAATAAGGAGGAGTGCGTGACTAAGCACAGGGGTGGAATAAAGACCTCAGACCCACAAGAGGAAGCTGGTTGATCTATTCTTGATCTAAGCCCCAATACAATACGTGGCACTAAGTTAGGCAGAAACTTTAATGCAGGGGCTGAAGCAAGTACCTGCCCTTTGCCTAAACCAGGGGGAGATGAGGTATCACCTACAGAACCACCAGCACATTTTACACACAGCAGGACTACCCTTCAGTGCATGTCCCCAATGCCTTCTCATCCCCCTAAACCTAGGCCAGTGATAGGTTGCAGGTCAAACTTGCTAACTATTAACAAGGGCAGCCTTGAGGCTGGAAGGCGAGGGTCACTCTGGGCCCAAAGCCACCACAAGTCTAGCGAGGCACTTTTAAATAAGTGCATTCATTGGATCCAGGTGGTGAGGGGATGTTTATTCATCACGCGGAAGCAGATTCTGTGTTGCACTAGGATTTGCAATCATGAAAACAATGCACTGGACTCATTAGAATTGACTTTAGAGATCCAGGCACCGCTGTGAGCTTATTGAATTTCAAGAGGAGATGCCAAGTTCTGCCAAATAGCCGAATTAAACTCCGTCAGCAGCTTTGTGTAAATACGAACCAGAGGATTGTGCTTTCGGGAGCGAATATCGTCCCTCTGGGGAATAGTCCCTTTAGTGACAGTAATCGGCTTAGAATCCCAATGCTGAAAGGCCACTTATGGTGCTATGAAACTATCATGCCTTTCATTAAGCCATCTCATCCATGTCCCATTGCCTATCTAATGCTTCTTGAACTGGAAATTGTATATGTAATGGTTTATATTTGTGAATTGTGTTGTTGTCTTTATTGTTGAAGTACAAACCTGTATGGCTTTGTGCCGGATAAAGTTAAAGAAGAAATAATGTTTGATTTTTCAATTTAGAATACATTTCCTGTGGATATTGGATCTGAAGTAAAATGAATCAGGAATTCACATTCATGTGTAATGTTGTGTGGCACCTCAATTAGAGACCCTTTATGTATTCTTGCCATACAATGGGCATGATAGGGGCGTCAGGTAAAATCATTGTCAGTGATTCCTTCGGCAGAATTATGTGAGGTTTGCACTCAACATACAGCAAGCCACAGACCTCAAAGCTGCCTTAGTATATACCGTGACAAAAGCTAGTAGCAGGGAAACAGACACTGGATGCACATGTAGCTGACGGACCATGCACAATGCCAATTGTTGTACATTTTATTTTACGGAAACGTTTTGCATGCACCTGTGTACTCTCTGTTTACCTAAGGCTTCCTTATATTTCAGTAAAACTTTACATGCATGTGTCCCAGTGGTCGAGTAGGCGGTTGGGAGCATTGCTCCTCTAGTTTTTAAAAATATGTTTTACTGTTCCTATACTTGTATTACTTTTATTCTACAAATAAATCGTTCCAGAATGGTTTCGTTTTCAAATAAAAGTGTAGGAGGAAGTTGAAACTAGCACTTCTGTGTACTGCACTGAACATTCCCTTAAACAGCAGATGTGTTTGTTTGGGGGTTTGGATTGCACATGGAAGGATTGTGGCGATGGGGTTTGTGGGGAGCGGTGAAGGCCAGCAGGGAACATAGTTACACTACTTATTTTCGTGCACTTCGACCACTGATGGGCCCTACAGATGGATTTGTGGGAAGGGACTTTCAGTGCAGCAGATGCTAAAGATTGCATAGCACTGCCTACAGTCGGTGAAAGTTGGACAGAAGTTACGTATGCCTTCCTATCGCTAAGAATTGGATCGTACCTATCAATCAGCAGGCTTACTCTCCAGAAGGTCATGGATTAATATAAAATCGTCCTTGTTTGGCTTGAGCGGTTCTGAGTTTTGCTCCTACTATATGTATCGATATGCAGTAAATTATAGAAGCCATTATATCCAAGAGGAGAGCCAACAGCAGACGTGAACCGATTGAACCCCAGATATGATCAAACAGATGTCTGCCTAACACCTCAGGTGTTATGCACTTACCCTTACCCGAGCCTCGGGCATCTGAAGTGCAGGGTAGCCTTTATTTTTTCCACCTCTGTGGCTTAATGCCTCTCTTGACATCAGTGCGTGTGAGCAGTGAAAAGATGGTATAATATGCAATGTCGTAACCTGTCAAGAGCGGGATAGGTAACATCGCATAGATCCATTTTAGAGATAGAGGATATAAGGTAAGTTTGACTTTTACCTGCAAACAATGTCATTAATATTGAATCAGTGAAGTTGGTTGGGCAGGGATGTTGCTAGGTCTGGAAAAGATCTGGGGCTATGCTAATTTTGGGATCGTCGGGACTGCGGGCTAGCAAGCCTTTTTGGTTGTAATACCTGAGCTTCTATACAGGGCTACAACCAAAAGACCTGGGATATATCCCTCTCAGCCCCACACCCCTACTAATGCCTTTGGGTTTGGGAGATCAAAGAAGGGGTATTGACAAAGGGTAAAAACCATTCCCTGCAGAAGAAATAATATTGTAACAGCAGAAGGGCTACAGTAGGCAGGGCAGGAAGGCAAATGCAAGAATCACAAGAAAGGGGCAGTGAAATGAATGATGAACCAGAGAGCAAGAGAGAGATGGATATATGGTGAGAGACAGAGAGAGAGATGAAGAGAAAGATAGAGAGGGGGCAGAAAGAGGGTGGAGACAGAAAGAAAGAGACAGAGCTAGAGGCAGAGACAGGCACAGTGACAGTGCATAGAACATTCTGTTATGCTCCTTATCAAGACCTAATGTTCGAAAAGATTGTACTTTAGGTTTGGTAAACCAATACCATAATCTGTCTATTCATTTAAAGACACTAATTTGTCCCATGTATTCTGGGACATCTTTGATAGTCCTCCTCATCATGGGGGATATTATTGAGATATGTTAGAGCAATTGGGACTTTACTGGGCCATTGGGACAGAGCAAGCAATATTCAATAAAGAGGAATATCGATTTGCAGACTCATAAATACATATAACTCAGGCACACAGACTTGTATAGTTGAATAACATAAACGGAAAAAAGGTATTGTGATAAGAGGTAGCATATATTTGATTGGAGACACGAAGGGGTAACATTTAAGTGTACATCCCTGAGCATTTGTCATGTCGGAGTTCTAGAACTGTGAAATGCACCGTACATGTTTAAAGTGACACAGAGATCAAATCGTTTCAACCTATTGCCTTAGACCCAGTAGACTCCACGATTATGCCACAAAATCGATTTTACATAGAAAGCTTCCCTGATAGCCTTACTCAATGAGAGGTATCGTCGACAGTGTTTTAAAATGTATTATTATTATTATTATTATTAATATTATTATTATTATTATTATTATTATTATTACTAGTATTATTTGGTATTTATTGATCATGGACCCAGCTTCAGGAATCAATGCATGCTTTACAATCATGGGGGGAAGAACTTAGAGAGGGAAAGGGAGTGGGGAGGTAACAAGGGAGGGTGAGGATGGGCAATTGGCAGCAAGGGATCTACAAGCAACCAGGGGAGGAAACAGTGGGGAGCAGATCACTTTCATGTAGGTTGTGGAGGGCAGTGTGTGGGGACCTAGGTGTTGAATAGGAACCATTAATTGAAGAGGAAGGTCTTTAGCTTTTTCCTGAACTGCAGAAGTGTTGGGTCAAGTCTTATTTTGAGGGGAAGGATTTTTCAGAGATTTTGAGCATCGACAGAGAAAGCCTGTCTTCTGGTTCTTTCTTTCCTGCACATTAGAGTTCAAGTCAGCACATTTCCTTACTTCTGGGGGATTGCTAAACTCCAGAGATGCTGAGATTCTCAGTGGAGTAGCTTGTACGACTTCAGAGTGACAGCCTTGTAGATGATGTAACAGCATGTGAAGATGATACAGGCTTGCAGCACAAGCCAGTGTAGTTTGATGAGGGTTGGGCTGATGTGGTCAAAATGGCAGAGTCCTTTAATGAGTCTTGCTGCGCATGTCTGGGTTGCCAGAGTAGTCAATGGAAGGCCTTTCAAGAGGACATTGCCACCATCCAGGTGGGAGAGGACCAAGGTTCGGGCAGTAGATCTAAAATTGTTTTCTGGGATGAAGGCCTTGCTTTTCCGCAGTTGGTACAAAGCATGTTGTGTCTTCCTTGTTATGTGCTGTTTGAACGTGAGGTATCTGTCCGTGTTGGACTTAGCATAGATTGTCAGATGGGGTGTGAAGCCTGTGAGGTTAATAGCAGACAGCCAGGTCTGGATGCCGGGGTGTGGGTCTAGGTGTTGTTGGTCAGCAGTAGCAATTCATTCTTGGTGGGGTTGATGTTCAGGTAAGCATTGCATCAATGTGAGGTAGGCCTTGAGCCTGGTTATATGTTTGATAGAGGATATCTTGAGGTAGATCTGAGTGTCATATGCTTATTGGTGGATGTGGATATGGTGTGGAGTGGGGAGAGTTCCTTGTGGTTCCATGTAAAGATTGAAGGTCAGGGGGCAGGATAGATCCTTGTGGGTCTCCACAGGTGATGGGTAGAGTTGTTGATCTGGAACAAACTATTTCTATGAACTGTTGCTGATTAGCAAGGCAGGATTTGAACCAGCTGGGGATGATCTTGCTGATGCCCATGTGGCAATATTGATTGACAGTGAGTGGCTGGTGGTCTACTGTGTCAAATTCTGCAAAGAGGGCAAGGAGAGAGAACTAGTAGGCAAGGATGGCCATCATCGAGGATTTTATGGGAATAGTCAATCACCTTGATGGTAGCCATTTCTGTGATGCATCTGGATCTGATGCCAGGTTGGACTGATGAAGGTTATTGACTTTGATGTGTTGGAGGAGTTGCGTGGTTACTGCTATTTCAACGATCGTACCTAGGAAAAAAAGATGGGTGATGGAGCAGTATTTTATGAGATCATCAGGGTCATTGGTTTCTTAACAACTGTGAAGATTTGTCTGTCTTCAGGGTTGAGGGGAATGTGCCTTCAATTAGGGAGCTGTTTATGATTGTCAGGTAAGGGAGGAGTAATTTATTAGGAAGGGTCTTGAGTATGGAGGCAGGGAGGATGTTGCCTGCATACAATGTGGCATTGATGCTAAGGAGGGAGAGAGTTCTTCCATAGTTAGTGTCTTGAAGGTAGTCCAGGTAGTGGTGGTTTTACAAGATAGGATGTATAATGTGCTGTCAGTTGTGGCGTTGTTGTCCGTGTGTTGGCGGCTCATGTTGATCTTGTTGACGAAAAAAGAGTTGATGGTGGTGGATTGTTGATGGTATGTGCTACAGGTGGTCGGGTAGAGGTTTCATGCTGTGTTTGATGGCTTTTAAGGGGGGCTCTGCTTGCATTGTTGCCCTTAACTATGGTGTTTCGGTAGCTTTTGCCTTGGCAGTGTTCATCAATCATCTGCGTGTAGCACAGCATTCCTGGAGAAGGGCGAGATTGGATGCGCTGCAAGATGTTCGCCAATTCTTTTCCTGTTTTCTGATGATTCATTAGTTGAGGGCGAGTTTCTGAATCTACCAGGGTGTGGAAGGTGGAGGCCTGAGGGTCACGTTTAACTGGGACGTGGCAATTGATGTTGTCTATGATGGTGGTGTTGAGTTCTTGGAGAAGCGAGTTTGCAGACCTGGTTCGTCAGAGGTAAATCAGCAAATGTGAGGTAGAATTTGGTGAGGTTCTCTGTGAGAGCCTCCACTGGGAAATTCTTGAAGGATCTGAAGGTTTGTTTGTCTGGTTTGCAATGGGTTTGCTTGAAAGAATGGTGTGACTAATCTCATTTATTACATATTAAAACATTTGACTAACATTAGAGGATCGGACACTTAACTCTACCAGTTTTAATATGAATAAAAGAGGATGCCATTGGTGAATGTAAAGCACAGCGCCAAGGGCAGTGAATATGCAACACAATAGTGTGGCCTGGAATAGGTGTGTGGGAAAATCTGCAGTTCAGCACACATTCTTATTCCATGTCTCACAACCTGCTGCTGACATTAATGAAGGCAACACAACAGTAAAAACAGTATAATGTAACATCATGTATTCCAATGTATGTGCCAACGGTAATTCTTTACATCAACAGCCACACGGTTGTAAAATAATGAGAAACGTGCATTGGTTAAACAATGAAGCTGGCATTTTGGCGGATTCTGTAAATGTAGAAATTTAGGCTGATGATTTTAATATATTGTGGCATGCCCCTTTCTCTGCACTACCAACACCATGCTTGAATCTGTGCATCATGTTTTAGTTACCTACTACATATTGAGTAGTCTCATAATAAAAGCATTTAACAAATGGCGTTTTACTGTAATTAAGCCCTTATTGTGTATCCTATTAAATTGCAGAGCTAAACAATGAAATGGTCTATCATACTAATCCATGTAATCCCCATCAGCGTACACCTTACATCTCTTTACAATGCAACATGCCTCCTTTAATTCTAGAGAGGGTTACCCATACTCAAACATTACTCCTGATTTACATACGATATATATGGGACTACAAGTCCCAGAATGAGTGTTGGTCACAGATAGGTAGGTGACAGCTAATGTACTGTACATTAATCATTTTAATCTGATAACCTTTGAATATATGTGCATAACACAGACATGCATATTTACAGTATTAATAACCATGTACAAGAAACATTTGTTCACAATATAAAGAAAAGAGAAAGGGTTATCTCGGGGAGGGGGAGCTTTGAAAGGTAGCGTGAGTACTTAGAAAGAGGGCAACATTATATAGATGATGTGACTGCAGTTCACTGTGAGCACTGGTTGCCAAAGAAAGATGGAACTGAATAGGTGCATGAGCATACTAATGACATTCTATAGCATCATCCAGTGCAACTAGACTACATATGCCATGCTTGAACCTGCCTTATACTTGTAAACAGATCATTTATCATAGAGTGTTTCTCTGTAATGGAGCTCTTGTGGTGTAGCATATTCAATGTCAGAAGTAGGGGGAAAAACGCATTCATTCAATCAAACAAACAATTTCATATTTGTGTTGGTTATAAATTTGGGTGATTTTAGGATGTCAAATAATAGGAGAACACTACAAAGCTGTTCATAATGCACATCACATTATTATTAATGATGGGAGAAGATCAAATATTGGATATAGGGGTGTACAGTTGAGTCCAGAGCTCCTGTGGCAGCTCAAAACCCAGGTTTAGCAATCTACTATCTTGTCCACCAGCTCTCCCGCAATGACGGGTGCTTGAGTACAACAGGAAGCAGTTCTCAGTCTAGGCAGCCTGCAAACATTGCGTACAGAGCACGCATGCACAGGCTTGATGGTCACTGTCGAATGATAAGGAGACACCAAGCAGCAAAACAATCAAAGTGCCTCATACGGATTTATTGTGCTCAGATAAGATAGATTTTTGTATGAAAACAGTGGTAGTATGTGCTGATGAAAGAGGCATTTTGGTGGAGGAAAAGGAGTGATATATCCAAATGTTGCTCTCAAGTGCAGAGGCTGTTTGAAGCAATGCCCGATGGCATTCATAGATTAAGATGGGCCTTCTTTGTTCATTATTTAGATATGAGTGGCGAGCAACAGGAGGTTGCAGTGGGGAGCGAGATTTAGGTTGAATGTTGCATAATTACTCCCTGACACAGTCTAACTAACTAACTAACTAAATATATTTTTATATTGCGCACACTCACTCACAAAAGGCCTCAAGGCGCTCACAGGGACAAACAAACAGGAAGAAAACAAATAGACTCAGTGAGGGTGAAAAGAGAGTCATTTAAAAATGACCAGCAGAGTCCTTAGAGAAAAGAGGTGGGTCATCATATACCAATCAGTGAGTTTAGGCATCAAAAAGAAACGGCTTAAGACGCTTCCTAAAATGTTGTAGTGATGTACATTGTTTAAGATAAAGTGGAATCATGTTCCAGCTTTTTGGAGCCCAAACAGTCAGAGAACGTATAGTGATGGCCAATGTGCAAATGATAGAATTTAGGGGTTGACATAATATATACAGACCGTTGGCCTAGAAGGATGTTGAGCCTGTTTGGTTACCAGATCATTGGTAATATTGCTGATTTCCTCCTACAGCCTTAACACAGATGCTCTACATATTTTCATCACCTACTCCATTTTTAAAAAAAAAAAAAACATGATTCTGAGAGCTTGATTTACAAAGCGTGTTTCAATAGGACATTTCCATTGTACTATGCTTTTGGAAATCAGGCCACAGCTTTTTTTTTTTTCAAAATATTTTTGACAGTTTAGATTACTGAATATTTGTCAATTTTTGGAAGGTGTGCCCTGTAGCAGCAACCATTGGCATACGTGTCTCTGCTGTAGCACATGTTTCCACCCAACATGGTCGACAAGTGTTCAGATTACGGTATACACAATAGCCACTAGGGAAAACAAGCACATTGTACGTTGCATCTCAATCTACCCAAAGAAAACCTGCCTAAGAAAACTCGCCTCACATTTGTCTCGTTACATAGCACAATACATGTTTCTATGGCTATTGCCTATGAGCTGCAAAACAACTTCATAATGTATTCGAAACCACTGCAAAGTGCACCTACTTTACAACATAGGCATAATTGTCTTTGTTTTCTTTCGAATTGTATAATCATTGAGCAAGCTCTTGTGACACCAATAACGAACAGCTGTATGTGTTTGCCAGTTCAACAAATGTATTTATATTGTTTAAAGTTTAAGCTGCAACCTCCTTTTCATGATCAGATTAAAATGCATGCTGACCATACAACAAGGCTCTGTAAGCTTTGACTCTCCAGATTTTTCGGAAAATAAAACTTCCCATCAACCCTAGCAGGGAAAATCAATTGTGAATAATCCTGGGCGTAGGAATCCAAAACATCTGGAGGGTTTCGGGTTGCAAGAACCTGGGATACACATTTCAACACATTGGCCCTCATTACGATACTGGCACTAAACCATGGCACTAGTAGCACCATGGTTGGTGCCGGTATCGTAACGAGTCCGCCAATGTTCAATGGGGAATTACCACCCCATTCCAAATTTGGCGGGGCGGTAATACCCCATTGAACATTGGCCCTTCCCCATTCCCATTTTTGCCCCATAGGGCTCAATGGCACTGGGGAAGGCGCTAAGTATGGTACTGCAAATTGCGGTACCGTACTTAGCAGCAAGGTCCCTTTGCGGGTCCCTACTTTAACGGCTGGTCTAGACCAGCCGTTCAGGTTGGGTCCCGCAAAGGGACCTCATAGTAGGGCGCTAAGTGTTTAACGGCGCCTCAGCCTTTTACGGCGCCGTTAAACACTTAGCGCCAGGGTCCTAATGAGGGCCCTTGTGTTTTAGAATCCATCACAACGATGGCCTTTTTGCAGTTTATGGATGTGTACATTTTATATTTCACAGCTCCCTAAGCACGTGTCTCGCTTTAAATGGGTATGCAGTGAACCGTTCAGGCCATTGTTATATGCCACACACACAATGCAATTGGTTGCTGGATCAAAATTATTAGGAGCACTTGGTGATCTAATTTGCCAATCAATAGCATTTTGTGATGGCTGAGATACACCAAGAACCTTATTTCTGAAGCATGACTTCAGCAAGGAAAATAATTCTGCTATTTTATGAGAATGTGTTAAACTGGGTGGAAAATAAATTCGTATTCCTCTTGTGTTTTGTAAAAAAGTATAACTTGCCATCACAATTTAATAACTTTATATAAGCAGCAAAGATGCAATTTCGTCTTGGTCTGAAAAAGACAGTAGATGTGTGAGCATATTGTGTTTGCAGTTTAGTGGCACATCTGAACACCTGTAAATACATTCTGAATGATCCAGCAATGTAGTGTCTGAAATAGTGTTTGTGGTTTCAAAGGTTGCCAATCAAAAGTGTCATCATGTTCTATATTTTCACATATGTGCAGTTTGCAAAGGTCACTCTGCACATGTTAGTCAGTTTTCCATCTAATAAGTTCTAAATGGGATTCAGTGATCAAGGCACAATTGTGAACAGTAAAAGTGAACTGCCATGCTATGGAAATCTATTCAAAGCAAGTACATGCAAACGTACAATAAATTGTTGTACCAGCCATGCACACTCAATACATACAGGCAAATACACCCAAAAAAGCATACCCCAACACAAATTAAAATAGGAAACAAACAACACATACCTAACAATTGCTAATTAACACACCAACATGCAGCCCTAGAGAGTGATGGTGTAACAGACACGTGTCACTCTTTGCCACCTCTGCAATACCCTCCATAGGGGTAGAGGCAAGTGGGACCTCACTGGAAGAGACTCCCCTTTTGGGGAAAAGGACCCCCGTTCCCATGAGGAAATCCCTAAATCAGGACATACTATAGCCTACATGGTATGCATACAAGGAACAGAGTATATAAAGTTTCTGAACTGGGATGGAGAAACACTTAGTTGATGCCATTATCTTTATGAAAAAAGTCATATCCCTTAAAATAAAATGTGCCAATCTACTGGGACAAGTAGGTTGAATAATGAGCCCTCTTTGAGAAGGCAATGAAAAGAAGAGAGAGACAAGCATACATGCAGAGAAGATGGAAACCCAGAAGCCCAGGTGCTTCAAACTCGTCTGAGAACACAGTTTAGGACTCCTGCAATACTGCAAACCTGAAAGGCGGGAAACCAGCAAGGCAGAAACCTACGAGAAGATGTCGGTGAAACCACAAATGAGAAACTGTGGTGGATAGTGTATCCACAGAATATCACCATAATCACTGCCAAAATTGAATCACTAGGTTTCCAGTTGCACTATGAACTACCGGGACACTACCAATAAACAAGTGAAGGTGGAGAAAGAGACACCAGCAAAATGAAGCAAACGATGGTCTGTGATCTGAAGAGAGGTTCCCGACCGAGAAAGCTTCAGAGGATATCCCACATCAGTAATGAAGGTAAAAAGAAGGACTGGAAACATGGGGGTAACCCAGGGGATGGTTATACCACACCTACAACTTGCCCCAGTGAAGATTATGAAATCAAGTTCACTGGGAAACAAATTAACTTAAATCCTATTAGTACTAGGGAAGGAACCATAAAAAATGAAGAGAAAAGGAGTGGGATGAAATACCCTGGGAAAAGGGGAAAACAACTAAATAGCATATATAAGAAGAGTATGATGTGAGAGAAAGAGCAAAGTGTGAACCAGAGTTTAAGAGAACTGAAAAATTGGACTATATACCAAGAGAGGTAGCCCAAGTGAAGGGGATATACAATTGTCAAGGTGGGAAACCCCACCAGCACAATAACACTTTAGCGAGATGCACTAAAAACAACAATGAGAGCTATGAATCCTATGAGAAAGTCTCAAAAGGTACTCTGAAAGAGAAACTAAGATTTAATAATGCAGTTGATGAACTAAAGAGACTGATCTATGACGAGGCAATTTGCAAATTCAATACTATCAAGGAACACACATATTGGTACTAGGAGTAGCCTCAGGAGAAGGGATTCATTATACTGATATAAATTTGTTTTCATAGTGGTATGGTCAGATAGGGTAGTTTTGGACCAAAGACTTGTTAATTTGGACATTCACAACTGACGAACAAGCACCTTAGTTAGTAACATAGGCAGGGACCATCCACAGTGATAGGGAAAGCTATGCCTTGTTACGTTACTTTAATACAATACTGCACATCATCTCATCTAAGAGTCTGTGTCCTTTTTCTGACTCACCTCAGGTCACAAACTAACAGGCCGATTCATGGAATAAATGTGCGCCGAAAATTCCGGCGCAGAGGGGCCAATACGTGCGCTGCGCCGAAAATCAGCGCAAAGCGCAGGGAAACCAGCGCACGTCGATTCATGGAAGTCCGTGCGCAAGAAAAGCAGAGGACGTGCGCCGAAAAAGCGCGCGGCGCAGGCCGGCGCACAGGTCAACCAACGTCGTGCGCCACGGCCACTGCGCCATCACTCCGAGCGCAGCGCACAGCTCTAAAGTAGGCGGAACACAGGGCGGGACACTCGGAATGGGGAATAAAATGGGGCACAACACTCGGAATGGGGAAGAATGTGGGCGGCACGGGGAAAGTTCAGGAGGCAAGTGCGCGGAACGCCCACACGCTCGCATACAACACGTATTCATGGAATAGAATAGGGCAAAAAAGCGCACGCTCAAAGCAGCGCACAGGCACAAACAGGCACAAACACGACCGCCACAAGAAAGCAGGCGGTAGCGTGTCTGCGCCTGCAAGAAATGTGCGCCAAAAGGCGCGCCAACAAATAGCACCTATATACAGACATAACCAATGTACAATACTGTTGCCCTCCTGGACAAATGACGTACAAAGGGGTACCCACAAACACAGACACGCGCAGAGAGAAAAAATAAACGTGTGCGTGCATACCGGGGTGCGCGGTAAGTTCCACACGCGATATGGGCTGGGCGGGTACGTGGATTGCAGGGGTGCGCGGGAAGTACCACACGCGATATGGCAGGGAACGTGGATTCGAGGGGTGCGCGGGAAGTTGCACACGCGAAATGGGCGGGTACGTGGATTCCAGGGGCGCGCGGGAAGTCCCACACGCGATATGGCAGGGAACGTGGATTCGAGGGGTGCGCGGGAAGTTGCACACGCGAAATGGCCGGGTACGTGGATTTCAGGGGCGCGCGGGAAGTCCCACACGCGATATGGCAGGGAACGTGGATTCGAGGGGTGCGCGGGAAGTTGCACACGCGATATGGCCGGTACGTGGTTTTCAGGGGCGCGCGGGAAGTTCCACACGCGACATGGCCGGGTACGTGGATTTCTGGGGCGCGCGGGAAGTTCCACACGCGATATGGCCGGGTACGTGGATTTCTGGGGCGCGCGGGAAGTTCCACACGCGATATGGCAGGGAACGTGGATTCGAGGGGTGCGCGGGAAGTTGCACACGCGAAATGGCCGGGTACGTGGTTTTCAGGGGCGCGCGGGAAGTTCCACACGCGATATGGCCGGGTACGTGGATTTCTGGGGCGCGCGGGAAGTTCCACACGCGATATGGCAGGGAACGTGGATTCGAGGGGTGCGCGGGAAGTTGCACACGCGAAATGGCCGGGTACGTGGTTTTCAGGGGCGCGCGGGAAGTTGCACACGCGATATGGCAGGGAACGTGGATTCGAGGGGTGCGCGGGAAGTTGCACACGCGATATGGCCGGTACGTGGTTTTCAGGGGCGCGCGGGAAGTTCCACACGCGACATGGCCGGGTACGTGGATTTCTGGGGCGCGCGGGAAGTTCCACACGCGATATGGCCGGGTACGTGGATTTCTGGGGCGCGCGGGAAGTTCCACACGCGATATGGCAGGGAACGTGGATTCGAGGGGTGCGCGGGAAGTTGCACACGCGAAATGGCCGGGTACGTGGTTTTCAGGGGCGCGCGGGAAGTTCCACACGCGATATGGCCGGGTACGTGGATTTCTGGGGCGCGCGGGAAGTTCCACACGCGATATGGCAGGGAACGTGGATTCGAGGGGTGCGCGGGAAGTTGCACACGCGATATGGCCGGTACGTGGTTTTCAGGGGCGCGCGGGAAGTTCCACACGCGACATGGCCGGGTACGTGGTTTTCAGGGGCGCGCGGGAAGTTGCACACGCGATATGGCCGGGTACGTGGATTCGAGGGGTGCGCGGGAAGTTGCACACGCGAAATGGCCGGGTACGTGGATTTCTGGGGCGCGCGGGAAGTTCCACACGCGATATGGCCGGGTACGTGGATTCGAGGGGTGCGCGGGAAGTTGCACACGCGAAATGGCCGGGTACGTGGATTTCTGGGGTGCGTGGGAAGTTGCACACGCGATTTGGCTGTGAGCTCCCAGGCATTACCTGTACACCCTCCACGGCCCCTGCAGGCAGCACACACCACAGGGAACTACCCTGCACACCAGCTCATGTCTCCCACCACCCCCACCCCCAGCACTGTGGGCAACCTGCCAGCAGGCCCCCACCCATGGCCAACCCATGTCTCCCACCACCCCCACCCCCAGCACTGTGGGGAACCTGCCAGCAGGCCCCCACCCATGGCCAACCCATGTCTCCCACCACCCCCACCCCCAGCACTGTGGGCAACCTGCCAGCAGGCCCCCACCCATGGCCAACCCATGTCTCCCACCACCCCCAGCACTGTGGGCAACCTGCCAGCAGGCCCCCACCCATGGCCAACCCATGTCTCCCACCACCCCCACCCCCAGCACTGTGGGCAACCTGCCAGCAGGCCCCCACCCATGGCCAACCCATGTCTCCCACCACCCCCACCCCCAGCACTGTGGGCAACCTGCCAGCAGGCCCCCACCCATGGCCAACCCATGTCTCCCACCACCCCCAGCACTGTGGGCAACCTGCCAGCAGGCCCCCACCCATGGCCAACCCATGTCTCCCACCACCCCCACCCCCAGCACTGTGGGCAACCTGCCAGCAGGCCCCCACCCATGGCCAACCCATGTCTCCCACCACCCCCAGCACTGTGGGCAACCTGCCAGCAGGCCCCCACCCATGGCCAACCCATGTCTCCCACCACCCCCACCCCCAGCACTGTGGGCAACCTGCCAGCAGGCCCCCACCCATGGCCAACCCATGTCTCCCACCACCCCCAGCACTGTGGGCAACCTGCCAGCAGGCCCCCACCCATGGCCAACCCATGTCTCCCACCACCCCCACCCCCAGCACTGTGGGCAACCTGCCAGCAGGCCCCCACCCATGGCCAACCCATGTCTCCCACCACCCCCACCCCCAGCACTGTGGGCAACCTGCCAGCAGGCCCCCACCCATGGCCAACCCATGTCTCCCACCACCCCCAACCCCCCATCCACCTGGGGCACCCTCCACCAGGCCCCCACCCATGTCCCCCTGGCCCTGACGATACACAATAATGCCAGTAATGACCAGCATACCCAGCACAAACACCCAGGCAAGGATTGCATGCACCCACATAGTGAATGCAATCACATGACACAACCCCAAAGGCAAGTAAGCAAAAGAACACATGGCCGCCACACACACATACACAATGGGTGCAAGTCAATGTCAAAACCCATATCATGGCATGTAAGAAACCAGATAAAAAATGACACAAGTGTAAGATAATATCAAAATGTATTAAAAATAAAAATAAAGTAAACTCTGACAACTATCTGGTAAAGCAAATAAAAGGTCCATGTCCGGGAACAAAAATGAGAAACCAAAAAACAAAGGATAGAAAAAAGAATAGATTTTGTCCAAAGTAAACACATGTAGAATGAAATGAAAGATAAACCATTACGACATGGTGTGACCAATATGAAAGTTAAAAAATCAATCTCACAAAAAATAACTATATTTACAGGATTGTTCAAGGGTCCATGAGCCCAACACCACAAATTAAACCTAATACTAACTATCTAAAAAAATATGTACAAAGAAGTGGCCATTGTCCAAGCGGTCCAAAAAAAAAAAATTAAATAAAGGAAACCTAGCACTAACTAACTAAAAAACTATATACAAAGGCAGCGGGCTAGTCCTGCGGCTCACTTGGTGATGCTGGCCAGGGCATCCTCGAACTCCACGTCAATGTCCTGGAGGCGGGACTCAGTCCTGGCCCCGAGGTCTCGCAGGGACAACCCCATGTGCTCTCCAAATTCCCTGCGAGCCTCCTCGAGGCACTCAGCCCGCCTCAATGCCTGATGCATGGAGATCTCCGCCCTGGCCATGGCGAGCCGCTCCTCTTCCGCCCGCTGCCGCTCCGCACCTATCCGCTGGCCAAACTCCTCCCACACGGAACACACCGCCATGCCAGGGTTGCCCTGCCCTCCGGCCGATGCCTGCCCCTCCGATCTTGATGGCCCTGAGCCATGATGCCTCCCACGTCGAGCCCGCTGCTGCCTGCGACGCCACTGCCTCTGCCAGCACGACGGCATCCAGGCTGATGGTAACCACCGACGCCGTCGTGCACGTGCCCTGCCAGATGATGCCGGCACATCTTCCATCTGCTGGGGTCCACTTGCTGTGTCGTCCACCCCTGCTGGACCTCCGACTCCCAACTGTGGCAGGGATGGGATCCCCACCGAGCTGGCTGCATTGGTCGGGGCAGGTCCACAGGGGGCCATGGTGGCATCTGGGCCGGAAGACGGCAAGGAGAACGACTGGTGGATAGCCTGCACAGAGGAGGAGAGGGCCGTCAGATTGGCCAACACATGCAGGAACCCCCCGAACATGGCCGATCCCAATTGGGCCACGTCGGCACGGTGCACTTCGTGATGACGTGCGTGCTCCTCCCGGGAAGCACGCACGGCATCACGAATCACAGCCGTGCGCATCGCGACCCCAATCAGGACCTGCTCCACGCGGCCAGGGGTTCCCACGGCCGCAGGTGGAGGGGAGTCAGTTGACATGGACATCCCCTCTACCTGCGGACGGGCCTGGGACGGGGCATCCCTGCTGGTGCATGGTGGTGCACTCACAGGGTCAGGGACAGCGACATGCACAGGCCCCTCCACGGTGACCTGTGCTGCCTCCTGGCCCTGGCCCTGGACTGCACCACTTGCACCAGCAGGGATGCTCCCACCAGGGCCCATGTGTGCACCAGTGTCGGCCTCCTCCTCCTCAGTGCAAACCACCAACCTGGATGGCTCCTCACCGTCTCCCGCCGTAGCAGGCCCCTGTGGGGGCTCACCCACCCCTTCCGCTGCAGCCGTGGGGGCATCCCCGCCGCCTTGCTCCACAGCGCCGTCTCCGCCCTCTTCTTCACTAGCCGCTGCGTAGAGGGAGACAAAGAACACAAGCATCAGGCTACTGTACAATGGTCCCCTAGACAGGAAGCAACAGCAGATGAGCACCCCTGTCAAAGTACACTTCCATCATGTCCCTCCACAACACATGGGTCAGTCCAGGCAAAACACACACAGTAACAGGCATGGTGCATGCCATGCACATTTCCATGCATGTCCAATTGACTCTTGAAACATTCAATGAAATGTAACTCACATGCATCATGGCTCATGCATATCACATGCACACACTACACCTCAGTCACATCCATCTGGCCACAGTCACACCAAACACAGGCAAAACAAGGGTAAGGTGGGTGCGTCACTGAATCTGTGCATTGTCACACACATGAGTCATGCATCCATGGCATGCACAAGTCACAGACATGCAGGTCAGGCACACAGACATGGCTACCATATATGTACCTGGCATCAGCACCCATCCTCACCCCCATCCATGTCCAGGTACAGAGACTGGCATGCTCTCATGTCCCAAATCTGCATAGTGCTCCCCATGCCGCATTTCTACACATGCAACAACCATGTGGGTCACACATCACTGGTCGCACATGCATTACCATGATGTCCCAGCACACATACATGCATACATGGCACATGGCACACATACAGGCAAGTATCATAGAACCAGCACACCGCAACATGCCCTGTCTCACGCAGTGATGCTTGGACACTTACCGCTCAACTCCAGACGGGTCTCCCTCTCAAGGATCTGGGCGTGGAGCGCTGGGCGTACGCGTTCCAGGACCCTCTTCTGGATGGAACTCATGTGGCCCCGGCCCCCCTCCACGAGGCGCCGGGCCTTCACAAGGGTCCTGGACCTCAAGTCCTCCCAGCGCTTCTTGATCTTCAAGACGTTGCGGGTTGCCACCCCCTCCGCGTTGATGGCAACCACACAGTCGGCCCAGATCCTCTCCCGTCCTTCCTTGCTGGCGCGGGACGATCCAAAGAGGGCATCATACTGCCCCAGGACATGCTCCACCAGGACACCAACTTCGGTGGCAGTGAAGCTGGTGCCCCTCTGCCCCTCTGGCCTGGGGTTGCCACTGGTGCCAGATGTAGAAGTGCCCGACATGGCAACCCCAGAGGCAGGTGTGGGTGGGCAACTGGGTCCTGGGGCTGGGCTGTGGAGCGATGTAATCCCAGTTGGGAGTCTTCAGTTCCAGCAGGGGTGGACACAGCAACTGGACCCCTGCAGATGGCTGATGTGCAGGCACCAAATGGCAGGGCACGGTGGCAGCAGGCAGGCAGGCAGGCAGGCAGCAGCAGATAGCACGTGGGAGGCTGCACAGGGCACTTGGGGGGCAGTAACTCGGCCTTCGGGGCAGGAGCGTGGTGTTCCGTGTGTTTTCGGGTGGCCAGCTTGATACGGAGTGATTTGGCACGTGAAATTCCTGCACGTCAGCGTGAAATCCGAGGAAAGGCCCTTAGCGCGTAAGTGCGTCAGCACGCATACGCGATTCTATTGGACCAGAGTCCCTCATCGCGTAAGCGCGTCTGACGTGATCCGCACGGGCGTTCCCCACTCAGCACGTGAAGACGGAGCACACGTGGAAATCCTGCACGTCAGAGTGTCATCGCGTGTAATTGGCCAAAAGTGCGCGTACACGCCATTGGCCTATGTACGTGTATTTCATCGCGTGTAATTGGCCAAAAGTGCGCGTACACGCCATTGGCCTATGTACGTGTATTTCAGGGGCGCGCGGCCACTTACACAGGCAAGTACGTCAGCGCACCTGTATGCCTGCAGCGTGGGAATTTCCACACGCGATTGGAGTGGGAACCCGATTCCAGGGGTGCGAGGCTCACACGCTGCCTACTACACGCGCAAGGCATTAATTTGCGCACTTTTCAATAAACAAGCCAGATGCCAGGATGAACATACCGTTCCTAGCAGCAGTGGCAGTGGGCTACCAAAGGAGGATGAGGAGGAGAGTCAGGGCCAGAATATTCACACCCAGAACCAGCCTATTCGGGATGCCTGATGACCAGGTGTATGGGAGGTACAGGTTTCCAGCACACATCATACTGGACCTGGTCAGTGAGTGGGAGGATGACCTCACATCACCCACCCTGTGCTCCCAAGCACTCAGCCCCATGCAGAAGGTCCTGAATGTACTGCACTTCTTGGCCACTGGATCCTTTCAGCGGACAAGTGCCATAGTGGGTGGTGTGTCACAGGCCACGCAGTCACGCTGCCTACACCAGGTCTTGAACATCATCACTGCACGGCCTTCAGTCCGCAGGCACATATATCTCCCCAGGACTCATGCAGAAAGGCGGACGTGCATCCAGGAATTCTATGGTGTGGCTCAATTCCCCAAAGTGCTTGGTGCAATTGACTGCACACATGTGGCTCTACGTCCACCCAGGGCAACAGAGCACATCTATAGAAACCGCAAGCACTGGCATTCCATCAACGTCCAAGTTGTATGCAATGCCAAGGGAATCATCACATCAGTATATGCCAACTATCCAGGGTCCACCCACGACAGCTTCATCTACAGAATGTCTACCCTATGCCGGGACCTAGAGGCTGGCCAGCATGGAGATACATGGCTGCTTGGTGAGCATGAATGCCACTGCACATGCATGCATGTCAGATACTGGGTCATGACACAACACCACTAATGATACCCATCACCACCTCCGCAGGGGACAGTGCCTACCCTATCAGCCCCCACATGATGACCCCAATCCGGAACCCCACCACGCCACCCCAGGTAAGGTACAACACAGCCCACATTGCTACACGGGGCATAGTGGAGCGCACATTCGGAGTGCTCAAGTCACGCTTTCGCTCCCTTGACCGTTCTGGCGGGCAGCTGTTATATGCTCCCCGAATAGTGTGCAGGATCATAGTGGCAGCATGTGTCCTGCACAACGTTGCAACACGCCGGGGCCTGCCCGTGGACATGGTGGTGCCCCCACATCCACAACCACATGCACGCCCGCTGCGCATGGGAGGGGAAAGGGCACGGGGGGAGGCAGCCCGTACGCAACTGGTGGCCAACTTCTTCACCTAGGAATCACAGTGCTGGCTAGTGCACACTGCTCTGGCACATACCATCTGACATTCAATGATGACTCTACCTGACAATGCCTGAAAATTACTTGACAATGAACTGTCAGATACACATCAGCCTGAGATTGTTAACATGGAAGTGTCAATATGTGTGCACCCCTAGCTACACATACACCAGCTATGCATCACAACGCAAAGACACAACTCCATCAATCTAAAATGCATTGCCACAGGCGATTCACTACATGACAACATTGCCATGTCACCCACTCCCTTCACAGTCCCGCCACTGAGGACACCATGTCATGGTATGTGACAGCAAACAAACTGGCCATCACAACATGACACCAGTGTCACAAATAGCAGTGCCCCAAATGGAACATAGCCGCACTTGAGCAGCTAACCGCCCTGGAGCCACTACTACACACCTGTGTAAGAGTAATTTCTATCAAATTACACACCAACCCAGACTGAAGCCCACCCAAACAAGACACATTGCATGTAATCAATGGTAGTCTCATTACCTGATTCAGCTGGTATGTCCTCACCGTCCAGATGTACAGTGATGGCGCCATGCAAAAGTGTCAGTGCACATCTACCGACATGTAGTGTGACTCCAGAGAGTATGCCCTTGTGAAGATCTGTGTAAAATACCTGCAAAACATGAGCAACATATGTAAGTAGAGGCACATATCATACCATCATGCATAGTTAGGTGCAACAACAATGAACACTATGAATGTCTACACAGTATTGACTATGGACTGGCCAACAGCTCATGGGAGTCCAATGTCACCGTGTAATTTGCTGTCACTTGGGCACACCCTTTGCAAGCCCATGGAAAGGGAAGCAGGAGGGGTGTGGATGTCTGCTACCCAAGCATCGAAACCAAACTCAGGACAAGCCTGCATGTGCCCAGCCACAATACAGTGTATGCCCAGGTACCCACACAAGGCAACACTCTTGCAAAATAAAAATGAAAAAGAGAAAAAATGGCCATGAAAGGGCCGGCGGGGGGGGGGGGGCCACCTATGAGGTCCGAGGACAGGATGCACGCCACAATCCACCTGTGTGGATCATGGGAAAGGAAAACCCCCCATAGGCTCGTGGCCCACACGGCTACTCTGTTGTGGGAGATGAGTCGCTATGGCTCTGCCCAGACCCTGCAGCTGACTCTGGAGGTGGGGGAGCTGCCTCAGAAGATGGTGTGACAATGGGAGGCAGCCCACGCAAAGCACGAGTTTGCTCCTCCATGGCTGCAAGCAGGCGGGTCTGGTAGTTCTGGTTCTGGGTTATAATCATGCGGAGGTCCCCATGCAGTAACTCCCGGGATGACCTGACCTCCGCACGAGTTGCCTGCATCTCGGCCGAGAGCGTCCGTGTCAGACGCTCCAGCTGCTCCTCTGTCCTTCTATGGGATGAAGCCTCAAGCTCTAACAGGGTCGACCTGAGGTGACGGAGTTCTTCCCTCAGGGCTTCCCTGTGGCGCTGGGACTCCATGGAAAGTGATTCCCCCAGAGTCGCCAGTGCCGCCCGCCTGTCCATGTTGGACGCCAACATATCCTCCCTGTGTGCCTGGCAGATGGACTCTGTAGCCTGCTCCAGTCGCTCCATCAGCCTTTCTGGGGGGACAATGGAAGTGGCCACCCTATCCATGGCCTGTGCAATCATCTCGGATGATGCTGCCTGTTGGGTGGCCATACCGTAGATGGATTGCTCCCATACGGTATTGCCAGGTGGCATACGGCCACCACGTTGACGGGCACCACACCTGCCTGGGGCAAGGCGGACTGCGCCTTGCTGTGCCGGCAAGGCCTCAGGCTGCAGGACTGCATTCCCTCTCTGATCTGCAGCCCCAGGAACAGGATCAGAGATTGGGTGGTGTGGCCCTGCATCCGTAACCACCGGAGGCTGATCTGCCGACACTGACATCCCCATTGAGGCCAATGGCCTGGCTGCAGGTGGGTCGGACAGAGGAGATTCTCTCCCAAGAACACTCACCTGCGACTGCACATAGGTGTCATCCTCCGAGTCTACACCTGAATACTGCTCGGGGGAGGAACCCCCAGAGACACCCCTCGACAGCACGGCCTGCAGCACTTGTGGGTTTTCACCCACAAACACACCACGTCCCTCACTTGTGGTAGGTCGGCCCGGGTTGCCCTCCTGGGACGGCTCCACCACCACATCCCCAGCATCAACAAGTGCTTCGTCCCCTGCAAAGACATGAAAGAGAAAAATGGAAACAGGCATTAGCACCATGGCATGCAACAAGGGCTGATGAACAACATAGGCAGTAGTCCTACGACACATGTCCTACATGACTGGGAGTCCTCCTATGCATTCACCATCACTGGGTCTGTAGGGGAGGCTCAGGGCATACTATGTACTGATTGGAGAGCAACGCCTGCTCACCTTGATGCCTAGCACTGCCATCACACATTGGGCGGTGATTGCCATGTCAAAGGCACATGCCATCACACACATGGCATGTGACATAGCCACCAAGTGAAGAGGGAGAGGAGGGCTACTTTTTTGGATTTCAACCACTCTGGTCCTGACATTGCATCGTCACATCAATTAGTATACATGTTGTACATGGATCTGCTAGTCCAAATTGGCAACGATGCACAGTGCCTTGTCTAGATCAACATAATGCAGTAAACATTGTGATTCCACCTCCCCAACACCTGTAACGGAATAATTTTGCATTCGTGAAGCACCGGTCAAGTAATGTTTGTAGGTGCAGCGGAGCACTGAGGGGTGGTGGGGCAGAAGGGGATGCCAGTCAACAATACTACTGGTGCTGGTGTCATTCATGTCACGCAAGTGCAGGGGTGGGTGGCACAATGAAGTGCAAGGGGGAGTGGCGGCTGGAAGTGCTGTACAAGGTAAGTAGGACTTGACGTCAAGGGCAGATGGTGTTAGGCGCAGACAAGTGCTGGGGGGGTGGCCTATAGGGGTACAGAGACAATCATGCTGTGCTGTGGGCTCGGAGGGGACAGGGGAGGTACACACTGCCTCTGGCTCGGCAAGGTCCTTTCAGATTTCTATGTGTCCTGCAGAGTTGTCACATGCCGCAGATATGTGCCCTTGGATTGGGGATCTCATCTTGGTGAGAAGGGTGAGGCGCTATTGCCTTTGGAGCATGTGGCAGGCCAGTTTGCCAGAGGATGGCCATGATGCAGGACATTCCCTCTCTGCCACCCGGCACCTGTGGTTTGGGTTCCCAAGATCCGAGTCATGCCAGGACTCTGCATTGGCATGGGGCTTCAGACAGGTGGTCATGACCGTGGCTAAGACATCCAGTGTACCTGACATGGAGTGGAGCATGGAGTGGGCCCTGTCAGGATGGGAGTGAGCCTAAGGGGGAGCTGGATGGGGGGGACATTTTGGCAGCATGAGCCTCGACTGACACACACTTCATGGGTCGGAATACCAAGAAGGTGTGTGACAGTGGTGAGGGTGGCTTTGCCTGTGGGGTGTTGAGGGTGAGCTGGGAGGAGAGGAGAATGTGATCACTCCAGGAGAGAGGAGTGCAGAGATGGACGGAGAGGGGAAAGTCAGATGAGATCAGAGCATCAAGAGTGTGCCCTGCAGAATGAGTAGGGACAGACGGGAGTCTAGAGGGTGAGAGGGAGTTGCTGAGGTCACAGAAAGGTCAGGTGGGGGCGTCAACAGGCATGCAGGTGGATGCGTACCGCACCAAGGATGAGGAATTCTGTGTCTGGGGACATGAGTGAGGAGGAGAGGTGAGGACACTCAGAAAGGAAGTAGTACATTTGACCAGTTTTCCCAGACACAGTACGCACTGTTTGGAATGTCAAGGTGTGGTGGACAGACACCTCACACAAGCCATTCCAGAGTGGAGTAGGTCTAAGTAGGTGTGACAGTGGCAGGAATACCCTCAGGGAAGCCAAGGGCACACCCCCCATGCACAGTGGTGGCGGGCCAAGGAGAGGGTCAAGGATGCAGACAGAGCTGGCCGTCAGACATGTTTCCATGAGACCAAGGATGTCAAGGTGCATAACCTCATGTGAGTGACAGTTATCGGAGGAATGCCTGATGCAGCCGCAGTGAAAGGAGTGTAATTGTGGAGGAGGTTGACAGCCTTGTAGGACTTACGGGGAGTGCTAGAGATCAGAGGTGCCGCATGTGTAGGAGTTGGAGTGGGAGGCGGAGAAGGTTCATGGGAGGGTGCAGGGAGGCAGTGCAGGATTGATGAGGAGAGAGGAGGGGGGACAGCAGGAGAGGTAAGGAAGTTGATGAGATGTGGGTGGCATTTCTCAAGGAGATTGAGGTTGGCCTAAGGGCCTTGGACTGAGACGCTCCCATTACCATGCACATCATTAGTGGTATCTGAGGATTGGAAGGAGGCCAGGAGTACACCCCAACGGGTCCCACCTATGATGGTGGAAGAGGAGCAAGGAGAGAGGACAGGGACCATGTGAAGGGTCTATGGGACAGGCAAAGGCATGTATGAGCAGATGTCAGTGAGAGTTAGCTTGGAGTAGGCTCAGATGCACTGGTCAGCAATAGGGTGGGTCGCATTGGAGGGCAGGCTGCCCTCATTTGACTTTTGGCAAGCAGGTGTCGTGCGTAGGGCACGATGGTCTGAACTGTAGAAGTCATGGAAGATAGACCATGAAGAGCAGCATGGAGTGTGAGGGAATGGGGCTCGAAACCAGACGGTACCAAAGGACCCAGGAAGGAGGTGGATGTCAAGGCTACATCCACATTATGACTGCATGTTGGTAGGCATTTATATACAGAGGACGCATTAGCATGTGGTATCATTGCATGTCAGGCATGTGAAGATGAAACTTTGATGGCTGGGGGAAAGGAGAGGAATGGTATGTAAGACATCAGATGAATAGACAGGGGAGTATGAGCAACAATGTAGTGACAAAATCACTAATCAAGGGCAACTTCCATGGTGTTGGCCCATATGTGCACTGTTGCCAGTAGGGATAGTGCTGTGGCCAGATGGTGTTGCACTGAACATACTGGATGAGGCACATGGGTGCCACTATCAACTCTGCCACACACCCCCTTGACAGGCACCCAACATGAATGCTTCACACACACAACATGCACATGGATGATACACACATGCATGTGCACTCACCGGATGATGCCTCGTAATCAGGGAGGTCTCCCACACCTTGGAGTTGTCCCTCGGTGACGTAGGATCCAGCTACGGACTCGTGTGGTGTGAGTTCTATTTCCTGTGCTGGGGACCCACCTCCAGTCACCAAGGTTGCGGCATGACTTGAGGCCAGCTTATCCTTTGCCCTGCGCTTAAGGTCATTCCAGCGCTTCTGGCAATCACTAGCTGTGCGCCTCACTACTCCAAGGGCACTTATTCTGTCAGCAATGGTCTGCCAGTGTGCCTGGCGTCTGGCATGTGTGGTCTTGGACCCTGCAACGATGACCATTTCCCTATCATGATCTGACACATACTGAACAAGTGCATTAAGTTCGGCGTCTGTGAAGCTTGGCTTCCTTGATGGGCCGGACTGTGCAGCCGTGTCTGGGGCATCAGCCTGTGCCGGACGTGCACTCTTCCTCTTGCGTTTGGAAGGGGGTGGGGATCCAGAGTGTCCTACGCCGCTGTGGACACTAGGGGCAGGAGCCGTGGTGGACTCTGTACTGGGTGTGTGTGATTGCCCACTCAGCATGGGAGTAGGTGCAGGCATTGGGGGTAGTGGGATGGGGTCAGGCCTGATCTGAGGTGCATGAACTAGGACCGACACAGTCTTGGCAGGGTGTATGAGAGGTGGGGTGGATTGAGCCACACCCTGGCTACGGGGGCCAGCAGATGACCTATCTGGCATAGATGCGCGTGCCCTGATGACACCAATGTGCACCGGTGCACGTACAGTGGACCTGCTGACCTGGATGTCAGCGATGGAATCACCCTCGGACAGGTCTGGTGCCACAATGGCCTGGTCCGACATGGGCTGATCAGGGTTGGTATCAGCCACATGACTCTCAACTGGGGGGGGGGGGGGGGGGGGGGGGGCATGGGTGTCCCTGACTGTTCCTCCAGACTGGGGGGAACAGGGGCGCCCTGCAAGTCACAACCACGTCCCCTGTTGGATCCTCCACGGCCACCACGTGTGGCTCGGCCACCTTTGCCACCCTTACGGCTTGCACGCCTCCCAACCATGGCACTGATGGTATTGTGCGTATGGGAGTGGGTGTGCACAATTGTCCTGGGCAATTGGGTGTCCAAGGGGTTGGGTACCAGATGGTATTCGTACCCTAGTGCAGTGGCAAGGCTATATGACACCCCTGGGGAAAGATGACGGGTCACGCAACGCACAGGCACCCCAAAAAAGTTAAGGAACGTGCACAATACCCCTCCTAGACCACGTGTGCTGATGGAAAACCCTGCACTACGCTGTGGCATCCAGTAACACAATGAACGTATGCGTGTCACACGCGGCCTAGATTGACCTCTGAAGGGGTAGGCTACAAACGGGGCAAGCACAGATGTTAGATACGTGCGTGACTCACCGTCTGCCAGGTAAAAGAGCGTGAAAAAATAGCACTTTTGGTTGGCAACACCCCCGCCAAAATAAGAGGTGTACGCTGTCTGAGGAGACAGGACAACTGTAGAAGGGGACACTGTTTGAGGGAACAGGCCCAGGAAAACCAGTACAAGAGGAAATAGGGAAAAGAGCTGTCAGAGGTAACAGGGAGTACGAACTGGAAACGCCGTGAAGTAAATCGCGTGTGAAACGACAAGAAGTACCGAATTCACCCACTCGCTCTCCACGAAAAGCACGTACAAGGAAATAGTGTTCAACACTACCTTTTATACAGGCCCACACGTACATCGTCACTTACGGCGTGTACGTGCTTGGCCCATTTTCACCAATCACACGCTTTGGCACTCCTGCGTGTAGGTATCTTTTCACCAATCACACGCTTTGTCACTCCTGCATGTGGATCCTTTTTCACCAATCACGCGCTTCGACACTCCAGCGTGTAGCTCACTTTTCACCAATCACACGCTTTGTCACTCCTGCATGTGGATCCTTTTTCACCAATCACGCGCTCCGACACTCCTGCGTGTCGCTCACTTTTCACCAATCACACGCTTTGACACTGCACGTGCAGGTAACTATTGACGCACATATGCTGGTGACGGGTTTTCGCGCGATGAGTGTGGGGTTTTCAGGTGCAAAATCACTCCCTATCAGGCTGTCCACGCGTTCTGACACGAAAGACCACGC
Source organism: Ambystoma mexicanum (assembly GCF_040938575.1). Taxonomy (NCBI): domain Eukaryota; kingdom Metazoa; phylum Chordata; class Amphibia; order Caudata; family Ambystomatidae; genus Ambystoma; species Ambystoma mexicanum. Next base: position 952,524,043 of record NC_090932.1, read on the forward strand.
TCCTGGCCAGGAGGCCGAATTTAAGTCCCCAAGAACCCTGAGCACGCTCCCACCTGCCATCGGCTGCTGCCTGACTGCCTGCTGGCCACGTGCCCCACAGTGCTGGTGGGTGGGGGTGGTGGGAGACATGGGTGGGGGCCTGGTGGAGGGTGCCCCTGGTGGATGGGGGTTGGGGGTGGTGGGAGACATGGATGGGGGCCTGATGGCAGGTGCCCCTGGTGGATGGGGGTGCAGGGGGACATGATCAGGTGTGCAGGGTAGTCCACTGTTTTGTGGGCTGCCTGCAGGGGCCGGGGAGGGTGTACAGGGTACACCTGTGGGGGCCCACCCAGCCTATTCGCATGTGATAATTCCCACGCACCCCTGTGATACACGTACCCTGGCCAATCGCGTGTTGAACTTCCCGCTACCCCTGTAATACACGCACCCTGCCTGTTCGCGTGTGATGATTCCCGCGTACCCCTGTAATACACGTTCCCTGGCCTATCGCGTGTTCTACTTCACGCGTCCCCCTGTAATACACGTTCCCTGGCCCATCGCGTGTTGAACTTCCCGCTACCCCTGTAATACACGCACCCTGGCTGTTCGCGTGTGATGATTCCCGCGTACCACTGTGATGCACGTTCCCTGGCCTATCGCTTGTTCTACTTCACGCGTCCCCCTGTAATACACGTTCCCTGGCCCTTCGCGTGTTGAACTTCCCGCTACCCCTGTAATACACGCACCCTGGCTGTTCGCGTGTGATGATTCCCGCGTACCCCTGTAATACACGTTCCCTGGCCCATCGCGTGTTGAACTTCCCGCTACCCCTGTAATACACGCACCCTGGCTGTTCGCGTGTGATGATTCCCGCGTACCCCTGTGATGCACGTTCCCTGGCCTATCGCGTGTTCTACTTCACGCGTCCCCCTGTAATACACGTTCCCTGGCCCATCGCGTGTTGGACTTCCCGCTACCCCTGTAATACACGCACCCTGGCTGTTCGCGTGTGATGATTCCCGCGTACCCCTGTGATTCACGTTCCCTGCCTAGTCGCGTGTAGTACTTCCCGCGTACTCCTGATTTGGAGATTGCCCGCTTTGCTTTCCTTGTTTGCCTGCCCTGTGAAGTGGTCCGGGGTTAGCGCAGCCCCTAGCGATGATTTAGCGCTTTTGATGGCTTTTCCGTGCGCGAGGGCGTTCTTGGGGGCGTTACTGGCGCTGCTGCAGGCTCGCTGCGATTCTCTGCGCCACGGCTGTTTTGGGAGCTTGAAATCCATGAATACGCTGTGCGCGGAAATCTGTTTTAGCGCACGTGCCTGGCGCAGACTATCGCAGGCGCACGCTGTGCGCCAGCCGCGTGCGCTACTTGTGCGCTGGATTCTATGAATTAGCCTGTAAATGTTTACATTTCTCCTGTCTCAAAGGGGTAGGCATGCACACTGAACTTGTGCATCTATCATCGATTTCAATAGTAGGCACACACATCACGCCTGTCTTTCTAGGGGTAGGTGTACACTCTACATCATACATATCACCTCTTGCACTGATGTGAGGGCATACACTGATGGTTTACATATCTTCTGTCTCCCAGGGCTGTGGGCAGACACTGCATTTTTATGTCTCTACTGTCTTTTGTGATTAAGAGCATCCACTGTGCATTTTCATCTCTCCCTGCTCACATTTTAGGCCACAAACTAACTCTTTAAGTAACTCCAGTCTTGGAAGGGCAAGGGGACATTAAACCAAATCTAGATGAGTTGCTTGATGAACCACTTTCAAGTCTGAGATGAGTACCTTTATAATTTTATGATTGTTAATTTATAACTCACTTAATAAAAATGAGTGGTTTCTAAGCGCAGGATCGGGATTCAAACCTGAGCTGTACTGCATTTTCTTGCTTCCAAGACAAACACGTTGACCCTGAGCTATCCTTCTACCTCTTCATGTCGTGTGACTCTTAGTAAAACACCACTGCCAAATATCAGCAAGGCACACTGCAATGTGGACACAAGGTATTATCCCAAGGAATCGTAATTATTAGTGCATGTTGTGTTAGTAAAGATAACTGCCCCCTGTCCTAGAGCCCCTGTAGTGGATCTCATAGCATCTGGAGGACCAGTTCAGCCAAGGTCCCTGTTCTAGCACAGTGAACAGGCCTAACTGCATTTTGAACCATGTTCACCGCACCTTGAACCAGCTGGACTCGCAGGTGCTGATTTTGACAATCCATTGAACCTTCACACCACCATTGCTTGTCAGCAGCCGAACCGGATCGCCGCCACATCCTTCCAAGCGGAGCACATCACCTGTTTACTTCGACAAACGTGCTCACCACTGTGGACCAACAGTAGCTGCTGCCTATTTGAACCCTCCAGTGTACCACCAAGGTCAATGCATCAAACCAACGGTCTGCGATTTGATCCCCAGCAAATTGAACTGACTCGAGCCTTGTCTGACCCTGATGAACCATCTGAACTGAACAACCTGAATGTCTCTTGACCAGCATCATGTGCGGCACCAGAACCTGGTTTGAGCTGCCCCACAGTACAGACTGACTAGATGCTGTCAAATTGACGAAATATGGATTAATGTCCTTTGAACTACCCCAACCCTGTAGGCCAACTTCTGTGTTCTTAGAGACTGGCTAACTTGCTTTTGTAAATGTTTCTTCCAAAAGTCATATCCTTTTCAACTCGTAATGTTCTGCTTATCAACCTGTACAATCAGCAGGGTAAGGCCACTGGTATCTCTTCATTCTCACTTTTGGATTGGAGGAAATGGTTGTTCAGTGGAGGGAAAATCAAAAGGGCCTCATACTGGGAGATTTGAATCTCCAGTTTGAACCTCTAGAAAGTATGACAGGGCTCACTGACAAAGAAGACACAAGATGTGGCACAGAAGAGTTATTGGCGGCAGGCCCAAAGAGGAAATATAGAAATGCTGAGATGGCAGCCAGTGTGTTTTTGTACTTAGGCCTTAGGGCGTGCAATGGCAGATTTCTGAGTCCAGCAGCACATCTTTTGACACTCACAATAAATGGAGTTTGAACTATTATATCATGGTGAATATTGAATCATGGAAATACCTACAGGATTTAAGTGTGCTAAAAAGACCAGAAAATGACCACGATCCAGTTTTAGTGATGGGGTTAGGGTCCGAATTCAGCCTAAGGGAGACAGCAATGGACATGAGTTTGATCCTGATTGAGCTAAAAGGTGAAACCAGATGTGTTATAAAGTGGTGTTTACTGGCTCTAGAGTCGAAACTGCCAGATGTGAATGCAACTGCTGGACTGCCCATGTGGGTGGGACAAAGTCTGATATGCAAATGGATATTTCCCTTCTTTGAAAGGTACAGTGAGCTAAAGTGTGGCTGCAGACTCTCGAGTGGGTACCTTCCAAAAGAACAGGTCATTTAGCCGGGTTCCTTCTCACAGAGGGGTGCCTATGACCATTTTTAATTGTTTATGGGACTTAGGTCTAGTCACCCTAAGTTTCCTAGCGCCATCCAGATGTGGACCCCTTGCTCACTTTGCTCAGATAGGCACAGCTCCTCCTCACTGATGAGGCCCAACAAGACTGAAACACGTGTCTGGAGTTGCTGTTGGTACACTTATTCAGAAGAGAATTGCCATAGCATTTTGGTGCTGGACTGCCCATGTGGTCAGTACAAAGACTAATGTGAAAATAAATGTATATTTCCCTTCTGTGCAGGGTACAGTGTGCTAAAATGTGGCTGCAGACTCTTGAGTGGGTACCTTCCCAAAGAACCAGTAATTTAGCCATGTTTGTTCTCTCAGAGGGGCGCTTATGACTATTCTTTGATTATGTATGCAGGTATCCTGCTGCTATTTGAAGCTTTTTGCTCTATTGAGGAGGAGGATGTTAAGTGCATGTTAATTGCCCACGAAGCATTGGTCAGAATGTTGGGGGATTGTTTGAGTAAACCTCAGTCAGTTGCTAGAGCAAAGGCAACACACAATACACCATGGTATGATGGGGAATGTTGCACAGCCAAAAGGATATTCATCAAGCATGTCAGTGGAGTATGGGGTGGGGATACACTGGCCCTGGCTGAAGCTAGGAGCACATACTGCTAATTATTGAAATTGAAAATAAACTGACCATTTTGATTGGTTATGATAAAACCTCCTCCAGGCTTTTAGAGGAGGTGACTCCAGGGGCTTTTGGCAAAGTGTCAGGGCTGGGAAGTGCAATGATCGAAACTTCATCCAGAATGGCATTTCAGAGGCTGTATGGTTTGCCTTCTTTGAAAATGTTAATAAGGAAAGGGCCCAGCAGAAGGTTGTGACCTCTTTAGTGTTGTCTGCGAGTGACAATAAGGTGACACAAATGTTACAGAAATGGGAGAAAGCCCCAGAACCTGATATGGTCCTCATTGATTGGTATAGGCAGGAATTGGACATATGGCTCCCTTATTCTCTGACTTAATTTAATTCTTTGTTATCAGAAAATGTAGTTCTACATTCATGGACCCAAGCTGTACTTATCGAAGAAGGGAGTTAAGAAGCCTCCGACCAACTATAGACCCATCTCCCTTCTTGATGAGGTTGGCAAGGTTTTTGCACATCTGGATGCATGGTCCCTGGCATTGGGAGCCCTGAATCATCTGATGGCCGGGTTGTAGAATAGCGTTAGTATTATAGATCAAGTTTTGAGGATTCATTTGATCAAAGAAAAATATGTCACGCTGAGGAACATGAATATTTATGTCATTTTGATAGACCTCAGGATTGCGTTTGACAGTGTGTCTAGAGCAAGATTGTGGCAGGTAATAATGAGTCTGGGCATGCCGTCTGGCATTTTGAGAGTGGGTCAGTCTTTGTACACTAATAACGGGACTGTTATAAGGCAGGTGCTGGATTCTTGAACAACACCCTAAGTAAAAATTGACATTGGAGTTATGCAAGGCTGCGTCCTTGCTCCTACCTTGCTTTGTTTATTTATCTTTGGGGTCATTGATTCACTGTTGGCTGAGCCTACTGATGCATCATCACTGGCGATGGAGAGAATTTGGATTCTCCTATATGATGCTGTATTGTTTTCTCTAACTCCCAATGGCCTCTAGAGGCAATTGAATTTTTTTTAAATTTCTGCGAGCATAATGGTCTGACCATAAATGTGTAGAAGACACAGTCAATTTTGTCTGGTAAATGTAGGGCAAAGAAAAATGTACACCTTAAAATCCGTCTGAGGGATGGCCTAGTGGGGCAGGTCACCCAGTACGACTATCTAGGTGTTAGAATGAAGGTTGACTGTACTTGGAGTGAGCAGGTGAACCAAGCAGCACTAAAGCTGACAAGGCACTGTGGGCCTGTGTCTATATTTGTTCAGGACCATGGGGTGTGCTCACTGAGCATCACTTTAAAGATGCATAAGTGCCAAGCTAGGCAGGCTGCCTGTGTGGGGCAGAGTTGTGAGGCATGAGCAAGACAGGCAAGCTCCAAGTTGGGGATCAGAAATTCTTGAAAATTGTGTTGTCCCTGTCTGTAAGGGCACCTAATGTTCCATTCTTTTGGGACACAGACTTACAGAGCATTGGCTACATTTGTGGCACAAAGCCAGTGTTCTTCTGGTCATGCCTTTGGACCAATTGTAACTTGGTAAGTTTCAGAAAAGCGATAAACGATGTTATGTCCCAGCCTGTTTGCCTGAACATATCTTGGCTGGTGTCTATAAGAAACAAGTTAATTATTTTGAGGTGGGAAATCTATTGGCTTCACCCCAAAACAATCCCAAAAAATGTCAAATTACAATTGAAAAAAGCCTATGGGAGAAAGAAAGTCGTTAGAAACTAGTACGTTCAACTAGCTAGGCTGACCCTACTACTATTTCTAAACAACAAAACATCCAGGAGAATTACTCCCTTCTCCTGGAATACTTTTTCAGCACAGTTCCCCTCATTACGGGATTTTCAGATAGTTCTTTCCGGTCTCTTGTAACAAGTCCTCCAGTTCTATAAAGTGGCTCTCGAGGTCCTTGTATATTGATTCCTTTGCATTTTCAGAGTCCTCTGTGGATGCCCTCTTTTTCTTAAAAGCAAAACTCTTCTCTCTTCATTAGGACACACATATTTGTTCTGATAACAACTCTTTTTCTCTTCCTTGGTCATCTTCTTACTAAACCAGAAGGTGGAGCCCTTGTCGGACTCATATTCTTTTTATTTTTTTTACACTCACTCGGACAAGTATGAGTAGTCACATTGTGTGATTCTCACCCTTCATATGACTTTGCCATTCGCCAGGATGAGTATGAGAAGTCCCTGTTTAATTCTCACTCTTCTTATGACTTTGCCACTCACTGGGATGAGAATGAGTAATCCCTGTATGAGTCTCAGTCTTCTAAGGACTTTTGAGAATGAGTATGAGTAGTGCCGTTGCAGTCTGCTCCTGGCATGCTTTCCTTCAGGCATTTAAGGGTTGGTGATCCTTATCTGCCCATGCCGAAGGCCCCTCCAGGGATTCTCAACCTCTTGGTAGGCTTCCTTGGTAGGCACTGTGTCTTGATTATGGCCTGCTGCCGTGTGCTTCCTTCTTCTCTCCAGCCAATTGTATTTTAAATAATTGTTTGTTTATTTGTGTGTTTTACTAAAGTATATATATTTATAGAACCTTGATTGGACTTTGTTTTTACTTTGAACTTTTGTACATTGCTGTTTGGATTGCTACTGGTTCACATTCACACCCCTTCTGAGAGTATAGCCTTCCCTCATCCCATGTTACCACAAAAGGCTAAGGAGGAATATCTTGTAGCTGTTCCTGTTTCACCTTTATGTTTGGGATTACCCTTAGATTGTGTGTGTTCTTGGCAGGCAGTTTAGTCACTACTCATCCATATACTCCTGCAGGGCTGAGCACATTTAGTCACATAGATGAAATGGCCTACTCTAGTCTCATTTATCAAGTAAAAGTGTTCTTCATACTTTTTTAACCCAACATAATATCTTGCTATCCTTCAATTGCATTCCTCTTAAAAACTGCCATCTTTCTCCACACAGCCGCCTTCCTTCTGATCCCCTTCAACGTCATCCTTCAGCCACAGGTCCTCTGCAGTACTGGACGATTACCACCACCCCCAGATGGCCGGGAAATAGAAAATGCATCTTTTCTATGCATTGAATGGTTAGTGGCCATTTTAAAATCTTACTTTTTTCACACCCCTAAACTAGCACCTGGCTGTGTGGCCGGATGTTACATTGCTGAGGGCCAATCAGAACGTTGGCCATTATGATATGATATGATATGATATGATATGATCGTTTATTTATATAGCGCCTATACACAATGTGTTTCAAAGCGCTTCAAGCAAGGGAGGGAACAAGGGAAAATACAACCACATTCTTACAGGCCATGAACAGTAAGGATGTGAAATTAACTATCGTACTCGGCCTGACGACATTTCAGATAGTGCAAGAGCTAAGACATAGATAAGGAAGGGAGGGGGAGAGTGGGAAGGAATTGGAAACAGACAGGCGACTACTGTACTAGGCCTGATGACATTTCTGGTAGAGCCGGAGAAAAACAAAAGGTGAGGGAGAGGGGTGAAGAAAGGGAGGGGAGGAACAAAGCAAGCGACTATCATACTAGGCCTGACGACATTTCAGATAGTGCTGGAAGGGTGGTGGGGAGGAAAAAAAAAAGGAATGGGAGGGTGGAGGAAACAGACGAGGTTGCTATCATATTAGGTCCAGGGACAATTCTGATAGAGTAAGTGCATATAAGAAAGTAAGGGGAGGAGATAGGAAAAGGGAGAAGGGAAAAGAGGAGAGAAAAGAGTAAGCAGTCAAAAAGAGTGGAAAAGCAAGAGTGGAGAGCGAATACAATTGCAGAAGTCAGTAGTAACACATAATGTTGAAAGCCAGGATACAAGATGAAGATGGGAACAGCATGATTCAGGGCCACCATGAGTACAAGATGCAAAGGAAGTCCAGCATGAGAGTTGAGAAAGAGTGACACACCGTGAATGAATGAAGTCCATAAAAGTCAAATCCAGCATTGGCCACAAGACAGTGATGGTGAAGGAAGGCACCAGGTGGGCAGGGCTTGCTAAGTGGTGAAAAAGAGAGGCAAGCAGGAAGGCACCAGTTGGGCGGGGCTTGCTAAGTGGTGAATAAGAGCGGCAGGCAGGAAGGCACCAGGTGGGCGGGGCTTACACCAGATGACCTAGATCCACTTGCATCTGCTCCCCATCTGCCGTTAGTGCCCTATGCCTTCCGTATGCGTCCTTGATTTGTTCAGGTCATAGGTAGATACTCATACATGTATCTCTCCACGTGGCCTTGAGCTCCGGGCAAACATTATTAATTATCACTGTGTTTAGAACTGACAAATATAAAAGTATTATTAACATGTTCAAGTATTTGTAAGAGTGATTATGAATAGAACAATGCTGACACATTTTTGGCATCACTGTTTGCAAAAAAATAATCACAGAATAACAATGTGATAATATTGTTTTATACATACTTTGTAAATACATACTATGCTAAACTAGCACATCCAAATACTACAGTATAGCTAAACAAATATGCTTTATGAGATCTAAATATACTAGAAAAATGTATGCAATGTAATTCTCTAGCATTATGTTGTAGGTGCTCACATTTTTAACCTGACAATAACAGTTACATTCTCAATGTGATCCAACTGCACTAACAAAAGAGGGCCATGTCCCCAATTCTTGTTATCCATCTTCTTTATTTCCTTGTCTCTGTGCGAATCCCTTCCTGTCTCTCAAGGCTATGAACCTATTATTGGACTGCCAGAAAGGACATCACAAATAAGCACAGACCTCAAAGGATCACGAGAGTGACGGATGGAATACAGACAATCCTCAAGGCTAAGGAATGTTATTGCACAATAAAGGTCACTCTCCACTGGTTACCATCTCAGGCTTAAAAAAAAAATAAAAATGTTAAACCGTTGCAAGACTAATATAGTCCCACCCATTTTCAATTCCATAAAACTGCTGATGTGTGCTACTACATATTCAGTGACGGAAGACAGATATTACGCCGTCCAGATGTGTGATCATTCTAAATATCAATGAATTCTGTCTTGAACTAATGGATTCCAAAGGGCACTTATAAATCAGTGCATCCACCACATGATTAAGTACAAGGATGCTTTAGATCCACAGGCTGTGAAGGCTATGTGTTATCCATGGTAAATTGTTCTTGGTGACGGAGCCAGCCACAGCTACGTCAGCTGCTATATGCGGGTCATCATTAGGGAATGTTTGGATTCATAGAGATCATCAGGCATCACTTAGAGGGAGGTTTGTTCAGGTATGTATGGTGTTGCCATGTATCTTATTTAAAGTGTTTTTATTAAGCATGTGCTGTAATTTTGCATGATCACCTCAATATCAAAAGATGTTTCAACATACTAAACACCAATTGGGCATAATACATATAAAACATGAAGTGTTTGCATCTTCATAGGACAAGTCTGCACCAATGGGAGCATGTTAAATAAGGACCTTTAATTGACATGTGTCAGATTTGATTTGTGTGTTAAAACATCAGACTCTCAAAGAGAAAGATAGACTGAGTGGAAACGGAAGAGGTCTATGCAAACGACCTTAAGCTAAAGGACGTGCATGGCTTTCACTGTCACACATCACTGTTAAATGTGCAGCCATTTTATTTTTAGTGCAACATCTACAAATGTTGTTTTCTTTAAAATGATGTTGCAGTTTAAATGAAAAAGGCAATTGTTTTTATAGTCAATGGCATTCCTAAATGTGGCACAAGCCCCATTGGGCCCAATCTATAGCCCATGTGGCCACATAAGTAGATGTCTACTTCCCATGATATGGCCAATCGCTGGTCAGTGTAAATCTGGTCAAGGTGAGCAGATTATTATTTCGAGGTTTTAGGATCCTTTGAAAGCTGGTACAGTTCTAGGAAAGGTCAACTGAGAGCACTGGTAAGGATTAAAGAAGGGTGCACTGTTCTCAATCGACAACTGAGTTGAAAGACACTGTAGAAAAACACAAGAACCCTCGAGCTAGAAATTGTAAAGTGCTGGATAGCAGTTCTGACAAAATTGAGACAGTGTCCATAGTCCAGAAAGGGAATTATTAGCTACTCCCGTGTACCATTTTTTCATTGGACTGCAAGTCAAGGCTGAAAGTGGTGGTGCCTTTGAAGCAAATCATCAGGAAGGTGTGGTAGATGTAAAGGGGTCCATTTTGAAGCTCCTGACACAAAATGAGATTGAGGGATTCTCCCATTGAAAATACTTTGGCCCTGATTCATGGAATTATTTGTATGTTAAACGGGGATTTGAATGCCATTCTGCCTGTAAATCTCTGTTTGATGATTGAAGATTTGCAGACAGAATGGCATGCAAATCCCTGTTTTACACGCAAATTATTCCATGAATCAGGGCTTTTGTGCATCAGGCCCAGAGAGTTAGGGCCTGATTCACAGGAAAAAAGTGCTAAGTTCCTGCAAAAGTGTTTGAATGTGTGCATGGCACAAATGCAATGCAACGCGCAAGGAGGCGATTTATAGAAATAAGTGCAAGCAGGACCCTACGGTGCACCAGACACGCCCAAAACATGCACACAGTGCAAACCAAGGACCCACTGAAATAGATCAATTTGCGCACAATGTGAACCGTCTCAATAGATGCAGCAAAATAATCCAATATTGAAGGATGCTTACTCACAAGTAATCACCATTACTTGCACTTATTCCAACCATTCCCAGTCCCAGTAGTGTTTCAAATCCACACCCGCCAAATGCAAATTGCACCTACACCTCCTATTCCTACTCCTTGTACAGCCACCAATCTGCACCCCCCAAATGCACAATACACCTATTCCCACTATTCCTACTCCCTGTACTGGCACCAATCTACACCCCACACACATAACACTGCAACCACACACATTCCCCACAAAGTACAATCACCCACAAGAAGCAACCCAAAACCTCTTGACTCTGCATCCACGCTCCCCCCTCAAATTGAAACATAGGACATATGGTTGACACATACATTTGTCTCTGGCCTGTTACCTTTGGCCCCCACTCTGTGGGGGCATAACGGTCAAGGGGAAGTGTCCACCTAAGGTAGCGCCTGCATGGTGCAGATGTTGGACGCCCCCCATTGCGCCTATACATGTGCAACAGGAAGGCAGCAATTCAACCACCACCGAGGTGGCCTGGCTGCCCACAGTGCATATGTCAGTGCATATGTCAGCCATTGGCCCTGATACCAGAGCGAGGCTGAAGTGAGGCCGAAAGCTTTGGGCCATGTGGGACCTGGGCTCTGGCAGGAGTCCCATTGGAAGAGCAGGCAGGGCTCTGTGAGGTGGACCATGACTCAGCCCTGAGCACCGGGCATCCACCAAATGGTGCCAAAGGGTCAGAGTGGAATGTGAATCCCAACTAAGCCCACCAGCTGGATGCACAGATGTGGTGAAGGCAGTCAGGATGAGACCTGGGTCATGGACTGGTTTCCGCAAGGCAGGCAGTGATATCCCAGGTCTGCACCACACAATACCCCAGCCCTGTGGGCACCATCCTACGATGCAGGGTGGCTACTCACCCCTAAACCAGCTCTCGTCGTCAGTTGCCACAGCCCTCACTATAGGGAAATATACCACAGGGCCGAGCCCAGAGGCTAGTGCGGAATACTCACATGACCCTGCCGATGAACCCCTACGCCACCCAGTATGATGGGGAGCGGGACCACCCCCACCATGCCACCCACTGTGCATGCGTTGTTGTGCTTAAGTGGTCTTCATGCTGCCCCCAGCCAGTCTTGGGTGGCTGCTGCGTGCATCCGCCAGTTCTCCTTTTGCCCTGGCACCTCTCGCTCCGCCCAATCCTGTGGACCCTCCACCAGGGGAGGGGGTCTGCTTTCAGTGGCATTTAAATGAAACATGCTTAGTATCAGGGAGACTTTCAATTACAATGTACGTATTAGGGGTTCATATGTCGGTAACAGGTAATGGATGTGGCATAATATGGCATGGTGTGCCATGCTCCTTGTTTAACATTGCTTAGTGGGGCATGTCGATGTTACTTCATTAGTTGGTCTGTGATTTTACATGACACAGCCCTGCTTTCTGCCTCTAAACAAGGGGAAATAGTGGGAGAACCATCTGTTAACAAACAACAAGACTTTAGGGTGCTTGTATAATGCCACTATCAGTGTCATTATAAGACACCCAATCAAAGCTTTCTCCACGTCAAGTGTAGCCGCGGCCCAGGGTTGTTCACTTTTTCCCTAGATCTTGCACATTGCAGAGAAGATAGGTGTTAGCTGAGGAGAGACTACCTTTTACAAACCCAGTTTGGCACCTGTGGACTATCCTAGGGAATATTGGGTCCAGCCTCATGGACAGCACTTTTGTATAGATTTTAGCTTTCGTGTTGATTTGTGATATTAAGCTATAATTCTTCACATCCTTCTTATTGTTCCTTATTGTAGGAAGGACGTGAGTCATGACCTCATATAATCTTCCACTAGGGACATTCTGTACTCCATATCGTTTAAATAGGGTGTGTAGTTTTGGTGCTAGCAAGTCCCTGATTGTGTAGTAGAAATCTGTAGGGAGACCATTCGGGCCTGGTGCCTTTCCTTTTTTCAATTTACAGACAGTGGGCCTCATCACGACTTCGGCGGTAACCCTTAAATCCGGCGGTAGCGCTATTACCGCCGGATTTAAGGGTCCGCCGAATCAGGGCTTCGGCGCATTTCGCCCCAGCTCTGAGCTGAGGGGATATCCGCAGAAAAATCGCGCTATTACCGCCGGCGGGAAATCCGCCGGCGGTATTAGCGCAAAGATTCCCCATTGAGCCCAATGGGGAATGGGGCATTCCCGAATGGGCTCAGTGGGGAATGGGGACTTACATTACCGCCGAACTCGTGATCCGGCGCTATTAGCGCCAGGGAGTTTGGCGGTAGGGCTAATACCGCCCGCACTAATAGCGTTACTGTTACCGCCCAAGTCGTGATGAGGCCCAGTGTCTTTGATTTCCGCAAAGGGTATCCCCTGCTCTAGCCCCCCATATTCCCCTTGGGGGATCACTTCTGTTCCAGGGTGTGCCATGTTTTCTAAATGTGTGCTGATCAAAGACTTTGGGGGATTAGATTCAGGAGAATATAATGCTTCAGATGCAATTTCATTATCCTGGTTTATTTAGCACTAGAACTAGTTAAATGTTTCACTTTGATAGATAGGAGGGGAAGAAAGAAACAGGCAATAGCAGAAAGACAAAAATTGAATGTAAACCTTTGGGCATAACAGCAATGTCGTCAGCCCACCTTAAGTACAAAATCAGATACTTCCCTGCAATCATTTCTGCAACTAAAACCTGAGGCAAACTCGCTGTCACTCATAAAACACAGCTTGTACTCCCTGACGCCAGGTGACTTCCTGGTCAGGGAAAGGCTCCTCAGGGGTGTGATTACACCAAAAATGACAGCTTCAGCCCCACCTCCACCTCTGTGGATTAACCTTGTACCTTTATCAGTGTGAATTGCTGGGAGCAAAGTGCAGAAACCTGGATTTATCCCAAAGGCCTCAATCTATCTGTGGTATGGTAGCTCTGTCCGAAGACCCTAAGTGTGGCCTACCTATGGTCCCTTTTTGAAATAAAAACCGAGATAACCTAGCTTCAACTTCCCGTTGGGACCCCTACTGGCTTACTCCAGAGATTGGGAAACTGCTCTCCTGCTATGCCTGTTTTGAGGAGGAGGCACAGTGTCCATGGTTAGCTCCACTGTCACCTCCAGATACCTCCACCTTCAGGGTCTTAAATAACTTTGATATTCCCGATGGATTCGCAATTACCATTTTTGCTGGAGCCATGTGACCATATCTTAGGACTCATTGACGCAGTTCAAAGTGCATGTAAATGAATTGCTTCCGTTTGGTCACAATGCATTTCGAAAAGTCCTCTGAAGTCCTTTGATATGCATACCTGGTGCCCATGGTAGGAGAGTCGGTCTGTTTTCTTCTTCACTGCTTCCAGGATTTGGACTACTTTGGTATGGTGGAGTAAGCAGGCAATGAATGGTTTGGGCTTGTTTTTGTGATTATGGGCCTCATTACACGGAAGGCGGTAAACCATGGTGCTATTAGCACCATCGTTGCTGCCGGTACCATACCGGTACCACCATGGAGAAAAGGGGAATTACCACCCCATTCCAAGGTTGGCGGGGCGGTAATTCCCCCTTTCTCCATGGCCCTTCCCCATTCCCATTTTTGCCCCATAAGGCATAATGGAAATGGGGAAAGAGCTAATTACAGTACCACAAATTGCGGTACCGTAATTAGCACCAAGATCCCTTTGTGGGACCCAGCTTTAACGGCTGGCCTACACCAGGCGTTAAGGTCGGGTCCCGCAAAGGGACCTCATAGTAAGGTGGTAAGGGTTAACGGTCACCGGTATCCTTCTGTGTAATGAGGCCCTATGTCTTTCACCACCTCTATGAGCCTTTTGGAATTCGAGGCGGCCAAAAAATAAAATGGAGCACGTAAGGGATCCATTTTTCAGTCCGCTGAATAGGATCATACTTTTCGACCTTCGATGGATTCCAAAGATTTGTATGTTGTTCCTTCTGTGCCTGTCATTCATGTGCCAAAAACGATGTCTCCACTTTGCAGATCTTTCCTTGGTTGTTTTTTAGACCCTCTAGTCTGTCCTCCAGGGAGGAGATCCATTCTTCTGCATGATCCATGTGATCTACGAAGACACCCACGTCATGCCTGATGGTTTTCATTTTGTCCTGGACCGCCTGAGTATGTCTGTCAATCGAGGAAAATGTTTGCTGTATAGAAGATAACTCACCCTGCAGTGATTGCATTAACTTGACTATTGTGGTCCATAGATGTATGGGGTGATTTTTGTTTTGCTTCTGTCAAACTTTAGGGCTTTGTCTGGGGACGTATTCCCTTGCACTGTGCCAGACTGGAGAGAGTTCTTGTCATGCAGGTGAGATGCCTGCTCTAAACTGCTTGATAAGTTCACATTTCTCATATTAATATAATTGACAAGTAAGTGGGCCAGCACTACGTAGCACTATTGATATGTCTTATGTTTTCCATAGATGCTACCCTATTCCAAGATGGCTGCCAGAATTAGTTGGAGATAGCCAGGCGTAAATACAAAGAAGGGACTACAACAGTCTCAGCTGCAACAGTCTCAGCTGTCCCCCTCCCACACCCCCGTACCCCCAGAGGTTGCTCACTGCTTCCCGCATCTCTGACAGAATGCTGAAGCTGGCTTCAACCAGTGGTCGAAGTGAGCGGGAGCGGTTGGGAGCGGTGCTCCTCTACTTTTTAAAATTAAGATTTACAGCTCCTATACTTTTATTTTAAAAAGAAACCGTTCCGGAACGGTTTCGTTTTAAAATAACAGTGTAGGAAGAGTTTGAAATTTGCACTTTCAGTGCGCTGCACTGAACGTTCCCCCTAAATAGTAGGCGCATGTGTTTGGGGCTTTGCATTGTGTGTGGGAGGGTGCGTGGCGATGGGGTTTGTGGGGAGCGGGTCAGGCTAGCAGGGAACATAGTTCCACTACTTCTTTTCTTACACTTCGACCACTGGCTTCAACTCAAGTGCCACTTCCCTAGACTTGGGTGGTCCATCATGCTGCAACCTTCTGAGGGGCCACAGCACCACAGGGATGCTGTGGTTGCTTGGCTTGAGACGCCACCGGGGTCCGCGATCACCCAGTGACTTTTTTGGCAGGGTGGGGGCTCATTTCAGTGTGCAGCCTAATTATTCTGTGGTGAGCTGGGAGTTGGGGCACACAGCTGGATAGTCATTAGCCCATCGTGTGGGCAGTTGGCCAGGCCCCCTTTGCCAAAAATGATGAAACCTGATTGGACAGTATCTTTTGGAATGTAAGTGCAAATGTAAAGGTCCACCACAGCATCAGTTACATATGTTTATTTTAAATGTACTCCACTGAGTCTGCAGCCATCTATATTCCAAAGTATGCCTCACCAGCAGATCTGTGATGGATTGCTGGAGGCCCCCGACATCAAAATGTAAGGACATGCCTGGAGTATTTTGACAGTGTCTTCAGACAAGCCAGTTCGGAGCAATGATGTGCCAGATTTTGCTATGTCATGTAATGCATTTTCATCTTATACAGCACAAATGCTTCAATGTACATCGCTGCGTTGGGCTCCCTGAAGTGGAGCTTCTTCGGCAGGTGCACTGTGTGTGAATCCAATGAATACATACGTTTTTGGGGTGTGGGGGGCATAGGCATGGATGGCGTTGGTTTGGCGGAAATGTGTGAAGCAGCAGGTGGAGGAGATCAAGAATGCTGTTGCTCAACTAGCTGTGATGTGTGCGGATGAGACCGAACTAAGTTTTGAGTAGGTTTGTAGGAGTTTTAGGAGACACCGTGCACACTCAACCCTGCCCTGGGGACACTGTGGGACTGAAATGTTTGGTGTCAAATTGTGTGCTGGACGGTGCTTCCAAGAGGTAGCTTTAATCTGGTTCAGGGGTCAGCAACCTTTGGCTCTAAGGATGTTTTGGACTGCAACTCCCATGATCCCTCAACATTGTCTTTATTGGCTAGGGTTGATGGGAGCCGTAGTCCAAAACATCTGGCGAGCAAAAGGTAGCTGTCTACCACTGCATAATAATAATAATAATAATAATAATAATAATAATAATAATAATAATAATAATAATATTAATAATAATAATAATAATAATAATAACAACAACAACAATATATGGCAGTGTTTACTTTGCAAATTGACACTATCATAGTATTGCAATCAGAATAGGGTAAGCCTTCAACTGAATATATCTATCTACACGACAGTTCAAATGCAGGAAGTGCCACCTCATGAAAATGAAAATGCGTCCCTATTTAATTGAACCAAAGGAAGATTCCGAGCTCTCCAGACACCCCAAAAAAGGTGAAAACAGAGGACAATCCAGGTTTTCCCACCTACCCAATACATTAAATATGGCTTAATGCAGTTTTAACGTTGGTACATAGACGCCATATGCACGTCGTACTATTAAGGGTAATGACCGTCAAAAAATGTGGTCACTGATTGTTCGAAATTAATGACATCGCTTTAGGTGTGTGTGTGACTGTAGCACATCACCAAAAAGGATACATAGGAATGGCACTTATCAGGCTTCCTATTGCATTGTTGTAGGGCCATGAAGACTATACACATGTGGCCTGAAATTGTAAAATACTATACCACTACTTTCTGACATGCAATCATTTAATATGTACTAACCCGTGACCGACGCATGTAAAATTATAAACCCTTCAAACGTAGCATACTGTACGAAAAAGTGATCCCACTTTCAAGCTCAAATAGCTTGTCTGCCTATTCGCTGTTCCTACGCTGATATGAAATAGCTATTCACCTGTTTTTATTCCATCACCTTAAGTACTTACATTTCATTGGCAGTGAGGCAGTCCTCCATGAATATTTATGAAAGGCTCCTGCAGTATTCAGTCAATGTGTGACTTCTCACAGCAAACTGCAGATTCCCATTCTGCATTCTACAACTTAAATTATACCAATTCAATGTGATGTGCCTCGGAAGAAACAGAAAGAACAAGGCAACAGCTCTTGGACTATGGGAAAAGGTGCTTGAAAATTGCAGACCACGTTGTCATAAATTATTATTTTTCTAGAATACTGGTGCTTAACATGCTTTCAAATATGTATTGTGTTTTTAATTGGGTATTGTGCAGTTATTAAATTCTTTGGATGGAAATATGATGAGTTGCTCTCTATTTGAAACAACCTCTTTCTGAATAGGTTAGCAGTGTTTGTACATTGTGAAGAATCTGAAGGGATTCTCCCCAGAAATGTGGTCTGGGACCCTCCTCATGTGGCCAGGGAAAGGCTGACGCATTTCTGATCCCAACCCTGAGGGTGATGTACTGCGGGAGTATCAAATGGGGATAGGGTACAGACCAGGAAGGCTGGGATGAACCCCTTTTTAACTTTCCCCATAATCCTGCCCTTTTAATGGCATATTTCCAAACTCAGGAAGTAGGAAAACCTAACTTTAATGACATAAACTATATGTCCCATACTCATATAGGGACTGAGACAAATAAGAGGGCTGAAGAGGCATGTAGATGTAGTAGTGAGGCAAATTAGCCTAACCGCCTTTGCCAAGGTAATTGAACCAAATGTCTCACACCTGAAGTCAATTGCCAAACCTGTGAGCCATACAAGGCTGCAGCAGGAGAGGACAGAAGAAAGGAGCTGGAGTAGGAGTTGGAAGGCTGGCAACAGTAGTAGCAGTAGAAGAGCACGAGGCTGGCAATTCACAAGGACGTGTGATCACAGAAAGGACGCTTTGGCCTGGAGACAGCAGATATCACCTGCAAGCACTGAGAGGGTCCTGTGGTCTCAAACCTGCATTGCTGTGGCTTCACCGAGGAAGACATGCTGAGAGTTTTCCCCAATATAAGATCAAAAAATGCGGACAGATTCATAAGGATGAGGATGTTAACCTCACCGTCTTGGCTTAGCAAATTGAAGTACTACGGTAAGACTAAACATATGGTGTTTTCAAAGAAAAGGGCTTGACAGGTTACCTTACCTTGGGGGGAGGGTTGCCCCATCAAAAAGGTTGCATCATTTGACTATTTAGGGGCAAGGGTTGCACAATCTGGCAAATGGGATTGCCAATAGGAGAACTCAGGAATTGTTCATTCAAGGTATTCAGATGGCCTTGCAAATTGTGCACGTAAACATGGTGAAGGGGCTGTAAAACCACAATTGGGGCACTTCCAAGTTACAAGCGAGACAAACTTCTTTATATGGTGTTAAAATCTGGGGTTATTCTAAAAGTTCTAACCATTGCGTTATTGAAAATACATTTCTAAAAAGAACCCTGGACGACACTGTAGTACGTCAGCAGTATTGTTAAACAAAGAGCTCGGTCTTCAGTATTTGGATCAGATGGTGGCCTTTAGACCCTTGACCTTTTGTATGAGATTATGGAGTACACCAGAGTTGAATATTTGTAAGGGCTGAGTCCGAGATGTGCTTTCCCAAGAGGATGGCTTGGTGCTACCCTGGTTTCAACATGTTAAAAAACAACTTAATTTTAGTTGGATATGCTGATCTATATGGGCACACCCCGAGAATATTGATTCAGGCACACTACCAACTCTTAAAGAAAAATACTGGATAGATGGGCATTGGACGTGGTGACCAAAATACATTTATTTATTTTACTTTAATGTGATAAAGTTTATAAATAAACTTTACACATAAAAATACACATAACATAAACACATTAATTTCTTACATACAAAATGCTTAACTATTACATATTAGTACTCACTCAACTACTCAACACAAAAGCAAGAAAATATAAATAAGGCCTAAAAATAGCATGATTAATTATTATGTGCAGAAATAAAAAGTAAATAACAGAAACACAATTAAGTAAGTAGATTTGCACATAACCATATATCTGTCACATTATAAGTGTCCACACTTAAGAGCAGTATTTCGTAAATTGAGAATTGGGAATTGCCCATGAGTGGCCGAACAAGAGAGAATCATGGGCCTTCCTACTCTCGGTAATGAAAGGTTCCTGGGGGACAGCACACAAGCAAACATTGGCATCTCAGGGGTAACACAAAGTTGTTTCAGATGGAGATTCCCAGTAGACTCTCAACTACTAACCAAAAGTTATACATTGCAATCAAACGGCTCATATTCTGAGAATTGATACTGCTCCACCAGAAAGCTAATTTTGTTATAAAATTGTGACTATGAACATATTTACCGTATTGAGTTTGGTTAGTCATGAATAATTTAGGGAAATTTGATAACACACGTTTCCCAGTTTCTGCTATTGACTGGTTCTTACATAGTCGGCAGTAGCGTTCAGACTGGGGTATCTGATTTATTACCCCGGAGCAGGCCAAGACCGGCAAATAGTTCATCCTGAGTAACAATATAAAGCACCTCAGTCTAACTACTGGACATAAGTTAAGATAGAACCGCAGCTCTTTATATGAGTATAACACATACTTGGTAAATTGATAGATCTTAAGGTTCTCCAGATGTGATAGTTTCATATCCGATCATGAAGATCTGCTTTTCTGGAGAGTGCATTTCTAGTTTTTGGAGTGAACCCTCGGCTCGAATATTCCACCCAATTTCTTTCAAGAATATGTCAACCTTGCCTTTTAGGTGAAACTTTCCAGATTGTTTAGAAGATTCAACCCTCAAGATGACAATGAGCGGGTTGCCTGATTTACTCAGCATCAATAGGTATAGTTTGGCCCTTTTCTTAAGAACTTGAGATTTTAATGAAATCAGTCCCAATTCCAACCTGATGATGGCCATCGGTATGCATGTTGGGAGGACTAAGATCTTTCTTCAATATTTGCCTTCCACAACCTGCAACCAATTTAAGTCCATGTTTTGTAGGGCTTCAAGGCCACAAATCATCATTGGGACTAGGACCTGTTGGTATAACAGTCGTGCAGCCCATGTGGTGAAGCCGGCCTGAGTAATAGTGAAGCGATATGCAAGAGAAGTGATTTGGGCTGCCCTAATCTTTCTATTTTGTTTACACTGGAGGTGTCCCCCTGTGTTTCAATATCAATTTCCCAAATATCTATAATTTGGGGTGTACAGAATCTCCAGTTTCTGTACCTTTAAGCTGGTACGTGCTACCTTTTTACTAGTAAATAACATCACTTGTGTTTTTACCAGTAAATAACATCACTTGTGTTTTCTGCAAATGTATTATAAATCCATTGCTGTTAGCGTATAGCCATACGGCTTCAGCAGATCTCTGCAAACCGCTAAGTGTGTGATCTAATAACATGAGGTCATCAGCATATGCAATGACTGAGCAATGCTTATCACTAATTTTTGGAGGACAATTATATACCTTACCAATAGCCACAGGTAGATCGTAGGAAAACAAATTATATAAAGTAGGAGCCGCTACGCACCCTTGCTTGACTCCTCTATTTTGATCGACTTGGGCAGTCAGATTGCCTTGTACATCTAGCTTAAGGGAAACTGTGTTGTTCTGATGAAGGAGCCTTAGGTAGTATAATAGGCCCTTAGGACAACCAAGCAGTTCTACTTTGGACCACAGGATATCTCTGCAGACCAAATCAAAAGCTGATTTAAAGTCAATGTATAGCGCATAAAGTGGCGGGCTCCCCTTTTTCCTAGGCTGCTCTACGCAAACTATTGAGAGTAATTAGGTTATGTATCGTTGAGTAACCCCGCCGAAAACCACTTTGGAAACAGTTAAATATATGCTCCTTCTCTGCCCATTCTTGTAATTTTTCTAAGATTAGACCCGCAAAAAGTTTACCGGTACAATTGAGCATCGACAACGATCTGTAGTTGCTTGGGTCACTCTTGTCGCCTTTCTTGTGTACTGGAATAAGAGTGGTAGTTTGCCATGAGCGAGGTATTCTCCCTTCGAGCACAATTTTATCGAATAGGATCTTTAATACTCCCACCCAAAAACTGGGGTTACATTTCGATGTGATGTTGGCCAATCCATTAGGGCCTGGTGCCCTAGAGGATTTTAGCTTATTTATTTTCTCAACTAATGCAGCAACCGCAATCGCAAATGACGGCCCAAGTGAATTACTGTTGTTAGCCTCCTTATCATTACTGTGAGTCAGGATGTTGTGTTCATTCCCATCTGTGTGCTCCTATGGGATTCAAGATTGAATTAGTTCTATTTCCTCTCAGTTCTCCCACAAGAGCCCAGATGTTACGAGTGTTCTTGGAACACAATATCCTTAAATTCTCTTGCCATTGATCTAGTTTCTTTAGATGTTTTTTCTGTCTTAACCAAGATTGATATTTTCCCTTAAGTCTTTTACATACAAAAACAAAACATTTAGTCGATTGAGAAGTTTTCTTAGCCTTCCTGATATCAGCTCTCAATCGCCTTTTGGCATCTCTCACTTCACGATCATATTAATTGTTTCGACTAATACAAGTTACCGCCCCTCCCATATTAGCCAAAGCAAGTGATGTTACAATAGAAGATATCCAATGCTCAATTGCCCCAATCGACATGGCTTGGGATGAATTAAAATCCCCAAAGCAGTCTGCTGATAAAGAAGTAACCATCTTAGCTATGTTTTTCTCGGACCACGAGATACATGTAGCAGCATGATTAACCCTTAAGTCTCCCATAGATTTTGTTACATAGCTTACAACATCAACATTTATGTTTAACTCAAGCACAGCATGGTTGCTCCAAATGTTTTTGACCACTTTCATTTCTTTCACCCGGCCTGCAATACCTTCTGTTACAAAGATATAGTCCAGCGTACTCTTTGCGCCACCACCTTTCCAGGTGCAGCGACCCGGGCAGTCACCGTTTGTTCTGCCGTTAACCATTTCCATGTCCCAGAGTTCAAATAATCTCAGCCAGTATTGGCCCTCAGGCTCCACTTTCTTGTGGGACATTATTCTCAAAGTTTTTAGATAAGGATTACTTGTGAACCCCTCCCCACCAGACATATGACAATTAAAGTCACCCATTATCATTATAGATCTGTTTCCCTGCCACAAAGTCGACTTGATCATAATGTCATGTAGGGTCTCTTGGATAGATTTGGTTTGGGTTTCCCCAGGTGGATTATAGAGGTTGATCAACAGCATATTCTCTGCCTTATTTTCAATATACAGCACAAGTTCATTCGCAATCACAGAATCATCCATTTTAAATGTGGTACAACGTGACTTACCATTATGCTGTATGCCAATTATCAAACCCCCAAAACTTCTTCGCCGTTCTCCTTTTTTGGCAAGAGATTGGTACAATGTATATCCCTCTAATACCACAGGGGTAGTCAGCCACACCTCCTGCAAGCAAATACATGTAAACTTGCTTATATAGGGTAATAATCTCTTCTGGTTAATTAAGTGACTGAAACCCCTGCTATTCCAAGACAGAATCAAACTCCCTCAGTCTTTTTGAGCACTGTTGCAAGAGATTCTGCTAACCACTTTAAAATGTTCTGTACGTCTGCCATTTGTATCACATTGCTAGCCGGCAATTGAGGGGTATTGGTCTTGATCATTGGTTCCACCACCACTTTATTAGGGCATTCCATATCTATTTTTCCAGGATCTGCATCGATTTCCATATCGGCCTCAAACAGATTTAGTTTATGTATTCGCAGCAGATTTGCAGTAGCCAGGATTTTACAATGGACTGCCCATACGTTTGTGTTTTGGACCTTTAATGGCTCAATATATTGAAAATCGGCAGATGTGAGGACTTGTGATAACCAATCCTGGTCATTGTTTTGGTAAAGATTTTTGATCAGACAAATCTGATTGCTACTAGGTACCGGCTGCTGTTCTCTTTCACGGCATACTAACATCTGTGTTGTCTCAAGATGGGAAATGTGTCTGGTGCTATTCAGAGTAGATGAGGAGTTGCCTGCTGGTTGTTCAGTTACCAAGATTCTAGTTGCCGGAAGTTCTTCCTCCACCTCTGGTGCGTCTTCGTCTTTATCAGAGATGAGCCAACTGGTAAGGCGACCTTCTCTTTCAGAGTTTCTCTTCCTAGCCATAGCAGCCTTTTTCCTCGTTTTCTTCGTATTTTTTGTGGTTGGGGCGGGCTCAAGAGACAATACGGACGCATTCAATACTCTTTTCTTGTACTTCCCTTCTTGCCAGTCTCCGTTGTTTCCGGTAAAAATAAACCTCAGAGTCATTCGACACACTTAGATCTACATCATGAGGCAATGCGGGCTCTTTAATCATCAATATGGCTTCGGATAGATAGTGCTCTGTTTTCTCTATGGCTTCTTTATCTCTAGCATTCAGAGTAGCCAGATTGATAGTATTTTCTAAAATACGGCTACACATTTTTAATAGGATTTTTAGAGCAAACTGCAGAGATGCCATTGAGGATTGCATTTCCACCAAGGTGTTCATTCCAGCAAAAGAACCCAAATTCGGCTTTGGTTCTGAGATTTCAGAGTGTATCAGGAGATTAGGTGACATTAATAGTCTCTCCAGGGATGCAGTCGATTGCATAGTTTCTTTCGCTGTTTCTCCTTTTTCTTTCTCTGTAGCAGGGTTAATCAGGGCTGGAGTCATAGACCTTTGCACTGAGAGACATAAATCCAACAAAGAGTTATTATCAATCATTAGTTCAGCAGCGCTATCTTGTGCATTACTTGTGTTTGGGTTATTAACTACCTCCTTTTCAGGAATATTTGGAATCAACTCCACTGAGGAGTTAGAAGGAAAGAAGGTAGGTATAGTACCTTTACTGGTTGGTATCTGCTGTTGTACGTTATTTTGTGCCCTCACTTTCGAATTGCAATCTGTGACTGCTTTAGCACTAGTCTTGCGCAAGTTGTAGTTATTCTGTACTAATCTTCTTTTGGAGGGCATGTTACACTTGCAGAGGGGACTGTGACCAGCAGCACTCAACTTCTCACTCAGGAGAGACACTCAATCTACCAGGTGTCTCTACTCCTGTGCAGTCTCTTGCCTGTTTTAGAGCCCTGGAGAGTCAGCCCCAAAATGCAGCCCCTCAGCAGGATAGAAATAATCTAAGGGCAGTAGCCCCCCTCTCAGTCGTGTGGGTCAAAGGCCAAACCCACAATCTCCACCTGTACGGTTGGTTTAGCTGCTGTCCCTGTCACTAGAAATCTGAGTGCATGCTGCTCTTACCCGCTTTTACGCTGTTGGTAGCCACTCCACTCAGGCTGCTTCAGCATACCCTCAGCAAGGCAGAGCAGGCAGTAATCAACTGGATCACACACAGCAACGCTCAACAATTCCCCTCAGCCAGCAAACAGAGCTCACTCACTGCGGGTGTAAATCCATGGGTGGGCGGGCAAAAATCAGTGCGGGCAGTGCGCACCGGTTCACTCACCAGGACTCACTCGCTGCGGGTGAAGTTCTGCTCCTCCACCTACGCATCTACTCCGTGGTATTTGCCAATACAGGGTGCCCACTGCGAATTGGGTGCCCGCCAGGAATTGCAGCACCTCCTACTCAGCTCCTACGCAACTCGAGAGCTCAGCAGCTCCACTCTCACTCTCTCGTTCCATAGGCTAGAGCAGAGGACCCAAAGGACAACAAGGAAGCATGTCAAGCCACAGCTGCTTCTGATGTGTTCAGAGACGTTCAGAAGGTACTGGGTGAATAAAATCAGTGTGGGGTATGAATGCTATATAGGTACAATAAAGCACAAACTCATGTGTTCTCTGCATATTAGCTAAGGTTCAGCATTTTACCAGTTACCCAGTTGCTTAATAAGTGTTGCAGTACTAGTTCAAATAAATGCCTGCATTGTAAAACCAGGGTTTGAGTAGCTAGAACATTTCTTCTGACATGTCCATTGTACACACAACACCAAAGATTGTACTTAAGATATAGCTTTCTACAATATGGTATAAGATCAACAGTGAATGCTATTTATTTTTGTAAAATGACAAATGATGATGTTTGCATTTGCAAAGTGTTTACCTAGCCTGCTTACAGAGAGCAGTGATGCTACAACTAATCTCTTTATTATTAATGTGAAGTAAGTTTTGTTTACCTACTAACATTTGAGAGCTATTATCGTATTCTTTTTTATCCGCCACAATTCAAATAGTCTTGGATTTTTTCTGTATAATGGTTTTATACATTGGTTGTACTTTGTCGACATTTCATGATTGTTCTGGCGGCTCATTGTTGACATAAAGGTAATATTGATTGACTTAACACATTCTGAAATACACAAAGACCCTTTTGAAATATGTTGGTAGTAGTTATGTATTTATTTACATTCTTAAACTCGATTTGAGAAAAAAATATTTTTTTTAAAGTTGAATTATCTTTGAAATACAATTATCTGTGTATGCTCTTAAGAACTATTAATCGACCGACGATGGGCCTTTGTTACGTTGAGCCACAAAACGCAGCATAAAAATGTCTGATCTCTCTGGTGCATTTAAAAGATATAATTTGGAAGCTGGAAGCTTGACTGGAGTGCCTTACAGGAATACATATCAAAAGAAAACGGTACATGTTGTTCAAACAACCCTTGTTATTATAAGGTATAGTTGGCACATATTTGTGTGTTATAATTGCATGGACCACAATGCAGATTGATCCACAGCTTGTGCAATTAGTTTGTTTTCAGAGGACAGTGCAACGTCTGATGCATCGTGTTTTGTATTTGTATGTATTTTGTATTTATTGAGCTCTATAGACCAAATCACTGTACTCGTCACAATTAAAATGTATACATCACCATTAAACCAAAAAGACTAAAGAAGATGGGCTTTAAGAGCAGAACAAAACACAAAAGAGGCTAGGCGGAGATAGAACACAAGGAAAGAGGAAGCAGCAAGTAAAGAAAAGGAACTACATCGAGGCTGGGCACAAGGGGGTGACGAAGGTGACAAGGCAAATGCAACTCTCTCCTTGCATGGATGACAAGATCATGCCTGGGGTCTTGGGACTACTTAGAAGTCTGTGACTGTGCACAGCTCGTTCCAAGGATGAGCCTGGGCACATCCCAGCAAACAGGTATGAGGAGGACGGGGAGACGGAGGGCGGCAGCGACCGCTGCTCGAATTCTAGGAAGCATCTTCCCATGCTCAGCCGGTCCAGTGGTCACCTGCTGACATCACGTAATAGCAAAAGACGTGGAGGCCTGATTCTGGCACTCATTCCATAGGGCTTCTACTGACTCCCGGAAGTAATGGCCGAGGCTGCCGGAAGCAGAGATGTGGCGCAAACGCAGGGCAATCTTCTCTATGAGCAACCCAGGTGCTGGGACTTGCCCTAGTGCACACATTAGTGACAGCAGTGACATTCCTCGTTCATTAATTCTGTGCCGATCTGAGTCTGTAACGTAGTTCGCTGAACGCATACAATGACAATGTAGCCACAACTAATGTTATCTTTTTTATTGCCTAATCAGGCTTCTTTTAACAGATGTTAACATTTACAAGGAGCAGAATTAGGTTTTTAATGTTAAGTGCTTACTATCAGTAAAGCTGTATTAAGCATCTCAGTGAGAGAAGGGCAACGATTACCCTATTAAATTAAATTCCTAAACGTCTATCTTCCAGCTTATATATTTATATATATTGTTTTTTCTTTTGGCTGCACAGAGAATTTTATTTCTTCATATGACAGTTCTGCTGGAATCCTGAGCCCTGCCCTTGTGAATTTGACTACACACCCTTGACTAAATTGTTTCTGAATAGCTGAAGCGCAATTCATGTCTCTGCTTAAAGCGGAGCAGAAATGCCAATTCCCTCCGGCAATACTTTCACAAACTTTGGTCCATACATCCCCTGCATAATTGATCAGGCGGTGCTATGCAAACAAGGCCTGAATAATTCTCTCTGAGTTTCATGTGGTAAACAACACAGCTGGCGGCATGGTGCCTATGCGATATAGGCATTGCAGTGTTTCCAATACTATAAAGCGAGTCCCAGCTGTGTCACTAGGTAAAATATCCTTAACAAATAGGGCTCACGGTCTTAAGGTAGAGTGCACAGTTTCACAGGAGAAAAGAACATGTCGTGGAAAAACAGAAGCCAGATCTACCTTAATTGGCTTCACTCTCTAGCGGTGGGACCAGTGGAGCCCCACAGGACAGCCCGCGGCTGTAGCAAGACCATCTTTTAAGAACTCATTTACACATGCACACCACCACTGATGGAGCCCATTCTCCATTGTTTCTCATTGGCCGAACAGCTTTCCCAGCTCATGGTATGATGCTTATTCCATTCTGCCTAGTGCAATAATCTTGATGCTTAGCTGTGTTTCTGTGACCCCAATGTCTCCTTTTATTTTACGCTCACACCCAGGCAGGGTTCCAATAGGCACACCACTCTCTTAGCAGAATGGGCAGACTGGGAGGCCAACAGCAGCCCAGGGATTAAAGGACGCCTGCCCGGTTCCAAAAATGTTCAACTATTCCCATCCGTAAAAAACACTGAATGCTTCTGCGCTCACAAGTCACAAACAATAAGTACAAACACGTCAATACCCATTGCAAACATTACAGTAGTATAAGGACTAATCTTCTCGCTTAAGTTCTCTGAAGTGTTCTGAATCGGACAGCAGAGTGTACAGGTCACAGTCAAACTATACGTAACTGATGAACTTTTATTAATATCAGCCAGAAAGCGTTATATGCAGTATAAGCATACATCTGAACAGGGCTGTTGCTAGGTCTGGAAAAGATCCTGGGCTACACTAATGTCAGGACTATCGGGACTATGGGTTAGCTAGCCTTTTGGTTGTGGTGCCCGAGCTGTAGCCCTTGCAGCCCCTCCCTAGCAACGACTCTGTATTTGAACAACATGAACCTAACATGAGCTATCTGCCCTGGAAAAGAACAGGTGCCATGTGGATACATACGACCATTGTTTCCCCTGATGGCGGTAGGAGGGAGGTGCTCTATACAGCCTTGCAAGCCCCTTATTTATGCAAATGTGTGATTTGTAATTGTTTAATCTCTATTGAAAAGTCCCTTGATTTGTGAGGAAAAGAGGCGAGTAGTGACCACAGACAGGGAGGCAGTCCTAAACCAATACAAGAGCAGCCCCATCACCTTTAATTCTGCTGTCCCAATGACCCAATAGCTGATCTAATCAATGTCCAGTTTGTCCCTGCTGAGCAGATTAGAATCATGGTTTAATGAATGTGATTAGACCTGATCTACATAAAGAAAGAGTATCTGGAATATTCAAATGAAACATTTCAATGCCTCATTAATTCACACAAGATGACATGTTGTTTTATCTTCTGCCACCTCAGGTACACATCTGTGTACAAGGGCAACCGCATATAACTTGAACCAAACTTTATACTGTGGACATGCGTGTACAAAACAGGCTGTTTCGGCCTGTCACCCTTACAAAGAACTATGCCATCTGGTGGGCAGATCTGACTATTACACGTTCACTCATTAGATGCAGACACGCTGAATTTGTACAGGTTTGTAGTTCAAGAGGAGCGTTACATTGACATACATATATTAGGCTCCAGTTTTTTAGAACACTAATGGAGAACGTTCATTCAAAATTAGAAGTATTCACAATATTCTGTAATTACTAAACTAGATGCCTACATGGTTTCTCTAGACATGGCCTTATCAACAGTATGATAATGTTCATTACATCTACTTGTGGTATGTAAAGGCATAAAAGACATGTGCTCTCAGAAGAGCGTTGCGGGATGTTATTCTGACATTTTGCCTTAAGATCAGAACTTTGCGTGAAGAGCATGTACTTATTTGCTGTGAGGGCTGCCTTATATTTAGATCTGCTTGATGATGTTTTCATTAATTCAGGCTAACATGGCTATTGGACTGTTCCCTTTTCAGAGACAGAAATGAGCAAAACACAAATAATAAGCCTACACTGGTCATGCTGCGGCTTTAGAATGTGTGTCGATTCATTGATTCTGAATATGCCCGGATTGATTAATTTGTCTCTTTTTTAGAAAAATTGTCATATGTCAATGTTTATCAATAAGCACTCTCTGAGAGGTGATCCATTGTGTTGTTGATGTTTTAATAGTTGCTTTCTGCTCTGCACGGGTATCACAAGGAATGTGTTGAAGAGTGAGATTAGTGCGCGATAACCCATTCTTGGGTTCGCTAAATATTACATTTAGATTCTCTCTAATCTATTATGCATCACACATCGATTTATCCTCCTCTGTGAGTAGAGCATCATGATTGTATTAAGGAGACACATGCTTGCACTCTGCATTTCTTTAATGATTCTCAACCCAAAGCAACTTCTTTTAAACACCACAAAGGAAAAATATCACAATGGATGATGTCAACAAAAACTGCATCAGCAACAAAGGTCTGCTGCACCAACCAGCCTCCCATCTTTAGTTTAGCCTGCTTGAACATCAGTTTAGTTGCTGAGTCGAAGGGTTATTGCCAGAATATGCGTATACTTGTTGTGCCTAGCAATGTTTATTGTAACTGTACGTGCAATTCTATCGCTGTGTTTTAAGGAATGCCCTGTTCATGTTACCTACTGGATCAGAGAGGCTTAAGGTTTCTCACCAGAGTTCACTGTACCCTATATATATATATGTTCATGTTTTCATTTTTTTATACAACCTTTCACACTAAAAAACTTTACAAAAAGATATACCGTACAAACAATACAATAGAATTAAAATATTTTAAAAAACAATTCATAGTTTAAGATATTTTAAAATGACAAGGGAACAGAAAGAGCATGATTAAAAGGTAATAATTGCAGTTTGGGCAGAAACAGTATCAGTCCATTTTTTTCACAGTTTCCCATATATGACATGCTGCAGGTACCAACACTAGAGATTCTGCTCCATAGATCATGCTTCAGAATTGGTTGTGGTGGAAATCCCAAAATGTGTCATAGGCTTTAAAGTATTGGGTTACTAATCTAGGACATTGTGTAAGTATATGTTGTGTGGTTTCCACATATGCTCCACGGTATCTACACAGTCTCTTTTCCCTCAGAATTCCCCCTCCAGGCTCCAGTGTATCCCAAGACGGGTAATAAATCTAATCTTAGATATAAAACAAATCGAATTAAAGCAGGCACTTGCAGCTTAATCAAATATCTACGCAGTCCTGTTTGAGCGTTCAAGGCATATCTCGGTCACATAGCTAGATGATTCAAAGACTGTACGCGATCAAGATACCTTGATTTCTTCTCAAGCCCTGTCAGATGAAAGTCGACAATGGACTCAGAAACACAACTCAGCCCAATATCATCAAAGTATTTAAGAATTAAAGATTTCAAATTTCCATACCAGACTCTCCTAGAACATCTTTGTGAGTGTGCTGTTGTGTGGTTTAGAAGAGTTGGCTTATCCTGTATCCCAGAATTTATCATCCCAGAGCCTACATACTGAGACCCTCCATTAGGAGAACAACGATTGAAAGTCCCAGCTCCAGTTGTATTGACTGTACTGGAACTGTGTTGGGTTTGGCCCAGGAGAGAGTGTAGTATTTTAGCCTCCATACTAGGTAGCCAGGCAACCGCTCTCTCCGGCACGACCTCCAGCGCCTACAGGATGCCTGGTTTTATAGCGTGCTTGTATACCTTAATCTTGGCCTCAATGGAAACCCCCCACTCTAACCACAATCTTCCTGATGATAAGCCACTTTGTCCATGCTTTAGAGGAGACCATCTTTCCAAGGTATTTTTGCATATTGGCAACCTTAATGCACATTCCCAAGTACTTTTACTCCTTGACCTGTCTGATTCGTGTATAACCCATCTTTCAAACAAAGGACACGGCCCAATAAACTCACTGCCCTATGGTCATGATCTTGATTTTGGCAGCATAGAGATACAATTGGTCGAGGGGACATTGAAGCTCTACTGCTGTGCGGTCCAATATCACTTATCATCAGCATGTTGTCTCGGGAGGATAGCTCAGGGGCAACATGCTCGCCTTGGAAGCAAGACAACGCAAAGCAACACAGGTTTGACGCCCGGTTCCATGCTTAGAAACCTCTGGGTATTAAGAGCATTACAAATTACCAATCATATCATATCTGAGGCAATATATGTCCTTGTTGCCAAAACAAGGTGGATGGTAATTCACAGACTTCAGGTACAACACAAAATCAAACACATAGAGATTATATAATAGAGGGGCTAACACACATCCCTCTTTTAAACCTCTGTTGGTAGGCATAGAGTCAGAGAGGTTTCCTTCTTGTGAAAGATGCACTTTGCTCTGTGTATTAATTTGCAACTGCTTAAGAAATTACAATAGGGAATCTTCAATCCCCCATTTTTCCAGTTTGGACCAAAGCTTGGGGCAGAGGACACTATCAAAAGCGGAGCTACATTCCACATAGCAGATGTATAATGCAGAGTCAGGGTCTTGATAGGTATCTGATATTTACGTAAGTAGCACCCAAATGGAATGGGTTGTTCTGTGTTTTTTTCTGAAACCTGTCTGACACAGGTTCATAAGGCTCTTGCTTTCCACCCATGTTGACAGCAGCTCCAAAAGTAGTTTCTAACATGGCCAATAATTAGTAGTATCCCGGGGTATGCCTAGGGCACTTCTTATGCACTGGGATTAAACCAACTGCTGCCAGGTCCCAGGAACCAATCTGGTCTCACAGATATGCAAGCATAGAGGTCGCAGTACTGCTGCCCAGTGGCAGGGATCATTCTTGAATATGATGTTACTCGGGCCACCAGGCCCAGATAATCTAGAGAGTTTTAACTTGCCTATGAGCTGGACCAGGTCAGCCCCCTTCACTTGCCACCAAACTTCAGCATTAACCATGGATTTCCTTTGCAGTGGCCTAGTATTCCCCAGTGCATACCAATAATTGGCCCTAATGAATACGGCCCAGTCAGATCCAGAAAGGCCACAGATTTCCACTGCAATAGAACCAGTACAGTGGACACAAATCATGTATGATATGATATGAAAGGTTATTTATAATATGCTTAATACCCAGAGGTGTGAACCCGGGGATCAAACCTGCGTTGCTCCGTGTCATCTTGCTTCCAAGGCGAGCACGTCTTGCTTCCAAGGTGAGCACGTTGCCCCTGAGCTATCCTCCCGAGGCCAATATTATTGGGAATCCCCTGTTTCTTTTAACTGATTGATGAACTTCCAGCCTGCACTGGCTTCGTTATAACGATATTTCATCAGCCATTGTGTGTACGTTATTTTAACTTTGCCTATAAGTTCCCTTTTGCCCAGTTCTTGCAATCTGTGATTACTCTTAATTTTACACAGAGCAGCCTGCAGTTCGCTTTGCCTGTTTGCTATTTCTGAATCATTGGGATCACCATGCTTGCCTGAATATGTACTGTTAAGTATGTGTCAATAACTTGGTAGCCCGTACAGATCAAGCAAGTTACCCAGTTCCCAGTTACATGCTTTCAACACAGAGACCACTGTTTTGCCTATTATTACAAGTTTTGCATTTAATTTGATTATATTCCCATTTATCACTTGCAGTCTGTTCCCCGCAATTTAACCGTAGGATTATAGATTCATGTTTTTGGGATCACAGTGTTGCCAACTTGTAATTGTAATTCTAAAATGGCATGGTCACTCATGTGGACCAGGGTTATTTCAAGGGTAGGTAAGTATTTCAAGACAACTCTGTTAACATATATAAAGTCGATGTAACTACTATATTTGCTATTAAACAAAATATGCATAGCTTCTTTAATAGTAGGAGTTACTAAATGAAGCTCAAACTCCTCCATCATGCCTCTCCACGCTTTACCTTGAGAATGGTGTTTTCTTTTGTTTAGCTAATCCCTGTGCTAGATTAAAACTACAATCATGACAGTCAACCTTGAAGTCCCTGGTCACCATGGCACCACCTCTCAGGAATTGCGATTGCCAATTTCCAAGAGTATCAATACATTTATTTTTAAGATCACAGGTGAAATGACCTGCTGGCGGGTCATATAACATTATTAATAGCGTATTTCTCCCACCCAGGGGAGACTTAGTCGAGACTGCACACAGTAAGTACTCATTCAGACAAACGTTGGTCATTTCTTTCATGCAGTATGCTGCTTTGTCTCCAATACAAAGGGGACCCACGGGCCGGCATGACTTAGGTACAGGGGATGGAGAGAAAGTTAGTGGGTAGCCATCCAGATCGAATTTGGTGGTGAGTCAAGTCTCTTGGAAAAAGAACAAGTCAAAGGTCATCATCTGAGCCAAGACAGATCTATTGTTCAAACACTATTGATTTTGCAAACATGCCCAGTTCTACAAATGTTCATTTTGCAAAATGCTCAGTTCTAAGAAAACATTCCAGTATCCTGTATTCTGTATCCTGTATCCTGTAGCTTTTGCAATTTCCTTTTAGCAGAGTTTTTTACATCAAGGCCTGCCAAAAAAAGGTGGCAGTTCGCAAGTGTGACATTCTGTCAAGCATTTTGTGTGTTTGGATGATGTATCCAGATGCCCACACACAATTAATTGCAAATGCAAGAACAGAAAAAACAAGATGCATGGATATAATTAGCCATTTTAGGACAGAATACTTCCAGAGGGGCTCTTGGTCACATTTCAGGTTCGAGGAAATAATCTACAGACATGAACCTGACAACAAATCGGACAGAAACACATGACCACCAACCCTCCTAGAACCATCATGAAGATTCTCAGGAGATCCAAGAATTTCCAGATCTTTTTGGCATCAATTAAATGTTCCCTGTCAATCACAGCACTTCCAAACAATAAATAATAAAGTGTTATTTATTCTATCACATTTAACTAAAGAAGCCATTGCATTATATTAAATAACAACCCTATATGTACATTCTTCACCAATTAAACATGATGCTCGAAAAACGGACACTGAAACAAATAGCACATACTGAGTTATTTAAATATAGACAACCTACCAGGGATGTGGTATATACCCTCAAATGCAAACATCTATTAGCAGAAGCACAGTCGAATGACCAGTCATGTGAAGCTTCCTTTCATAAAGGCATAATAGAAGAGTTAAAGGATGAACTAGCATTAATAGTAAACTGTCCAATTTCCACAACATTACATTAATAAACATATCCTTACAGATGAGCCAACAACAGCTTATGAAATGTGTAGAGAAAGAAAATAGAAAACCTTGGAGGGAGTATTTGGCCAAAATGTTTTCAAACATTCTCACCTGTACCATAAACACTGGAGAACACAGCCTGGGCAACATAAAAATACCTTTACTGCCAGCAGAAAGAGAGTACAGAAAATGTGTGTCTATACTGTGGACAGCCATGTCATTGTGTAAAGAACTGCCCAAGATAATCAGGAAACACACATTTCTGGTCATAAAGAGCAGACATCAACTAAGGCAGCCATTTATCATACCAAGCAATCCTAATCATTCTTCCTTTGTTCAACAAATGTTGTCCTTAGTGTGTCGGTCAACCTCAAAATAATGCCATTGTTGTATTCCAGGGCCTCTGTGGAGTTCATATTTGCAGAAAGGTGTCACATCACACTAGATTCTGAATGTGACTTTGAACAATTGAGATTGTGGATGGTAACAGATGATGTTTGTGTTGAAACAAGAACAATCTGTATGGCTACACAGATAGGTCATGTTGAAGAGATGAAATGTAATATTGTTTGTTTGTGACATAGTCTATAATTATAGTCACATGATGGCTATTTTTACAAAAGGCTCATCGAATATTGAACATGACATACAATCACATTCTCAAATCACTCATGCCAAGAAAATGACCTGTGTGGCATAAACACAGCAGAGACAAAATGAAGGCTGCGGTATGTATCCATCCTAAGTTAATGACATTCTCTTTCCACCAGAATATGCCAAAGTTACAAATGTGTTTTCATAATATGGAAGAAGAAAGTCTATCCAGTCATGGGACCTATGATTGCCCAATTGACCTACAACCACGGCAGTAATACCTCATGAACAGAGCTATGCCCTGACCATACGAGAATCTTTAAGCAAAAAAGTATTTTAAAGAGAACCTCAGAAAAGGATACATTTGACACTCCATAAAACCAGCAGGGTCTCCAATCTTTTTTTCGTCCTAAACAAGAAGGTGAATTAAAGCTCTCTAAGGATTACAGTGACTTGTCTGTGGTAACCATCCACAACAGATGCACAAATAAGGAGCATACAATTTTGCATTTTTAATTGGACTGGAAGGGAATGAATAACGTGGTCAAGATTGGGATAGGGAGGTTTTGATGCAGCAGCATTGGTCAAGGAAGCATTTGTTGAATATTTTGGGATGAATTTCAACACAGCTGTATGTGGGGTGGGGGGGCTGTGGAGTCTCCCCCTCTTACATTTGCATTTAAATGTCCAAAAGAAAAACACATAAATGAAGCACAATCGCCCTCGACCAAATGTTTTTGAGGAAATCACATAGAACCATCAAGATCAATGATGGAGGCACATGGAATACTGCTACTATTATGAGATATGTCCAATTCAGGGACATTTATATGCCCTTTGGACTATATAATAGGTTACTACATTTCAGTTCTTAATCAACAACATCTTCCTCAATATCTTGGACACCTTATTCATAGTATTTCTGGATGACATTATTGTGTTTTCAAGCTCTCTGAATAAACACAGAAATAATATGAAAAAAAATTATTTGTCGACTGTGCAAATACTGTTGATTGTCAAAACTGGAGAAACCAAAATGTAAATATTAAAGAACAATAGTAGATTTTTGATTCTTGAATATCTCAAAATCAGGGATTAATGTGGACACAAAGAAGATAAATGCAGTAACTTCCTGACTATATATATAGATAAGGTGAGTCTCCTTACTCACTTTGGAGCTAAGTAAGTTTGGTCTGGTTACTGCATGGATGGGAGACAGTCCACAGTCAGGTGCTGTGTGTTTTCTTCATTTTAAATATCTAATAACACACAAAGAAAGCACACAGCATCCACACTATGTTTTTTGTAAACCGTGAATTATCAGTCCTTGTAAGTATTGCATTCAGAGACCATTTGTTCGCCTTTTGCTGAATTGCATTCTGGTATTTGTAATCTCACAGTCAAGATGGGTGGAATAATGCCACAATTGTACACTTTTTGCCAAACATAGTTCAATAAGGTTTTATATATTTGAGTGACACTATGGAATACTAAAATGCAGAGTATTAAAATGCAGAGTATTGTTGAAAGCCAGACATGTGGGTGAGGAGGAGAAATTATGAGAGGGCACAAAAGTCATGAGTATTTGCCCATAATGTGGCAAGAGAGTTTGTAATCCTGGACACTGGTGCAGTTATTATCCCCTGATTGTGCCACCTTTTCAGGGCACAAGTAAACGACACATGTGGGTGAAGAGCGTTTCAGAGGGCGGATGCAACCCCGTTGGATCTTTTGAGGTTGGCAAGCTGGCTCAAGTGTTTAGCTACGAGGATTTTACTCAGGGTATCAAGTTCCCAGTTTAGAGGCTTACCCAAAAACACTTATTTTGTATTGGGATATTGTTTACCAGGGAATATTTCACGACAGATGGCTGGGTTTAAAAAATGAGCACCTTTTATACTTTGCCAGCAAATTTATTGGAACATTTCCTCTCTCAGGTTATATTTTGGCCCCTTCCTCACTTTGAAGCTAAGCAGGGTTGGTCCCATTTACTGCATGAATAGGAGACACTCCACAGTCCGGTGCTCTGTGTTTTCTCCGTTTTACATATCTCAAAATTCACTAGGAATATACACAGCATTTGCATTATTTTTTGTGTAAACCATGCTACTGTCAGTCTGTGAAAGTATTGCATTCAGAGACCAAGTGTTTGCCTTTGGCTGAATTGAATTCTGGTATTTGTAGTCTCCCAGTCAAGATGGGAGCAATAATGCCACAATTCTACACTTTTTGCCAAACACACTTCAAATGATGTGGCAAGGGAGTTTGTAATCCTGGACACTGGTGCAGTTATTCTCCCCTGATTGTGGCATATTTTGAGGGCACACTTTTTTCGTATTGGGATTTTGGTTACCAGGGAATATTTCAAGACAGATTTCTGGGTTTGAAAGGTGAGCACCTTTTATTTGTTGTAATAAAACATTTCCTCTCTCATGTTGTTTTTCTGGTGTTCACTACTTTCTTTTAAAAAGTCCAATGCTATTTTGTCTTGCACACTTTCTTCTAAGGGGAAGGTCAAACAAACTACATTTGTATTTTTCACTTTAAGATATATGTTCAATTACTGTGTGTACATTCATGGGTGCTAGCGTTTGATTTTAGGTATGGGGCAAAAGTACCTGGGCATATGTTATTCTTGGAGTCAGTCATTTTTTCCCCTTTTTCCTGCTGCTTCAATGCAGTTAGTTGGAGTTGTGCAATGTAGCACAGCAGTCACCAAGATATCTTCCATAAAACAAGGGGCTTGTACCACACTGCTTAATTGCAGTGTGTGGTCCATGGCAAAAAATGTAATCTCACTGCACATTGCATAAAACATTGTGAGTTCTCAAAGCCTGCAATCTTTTCTACATAACAAAACCACTGTCAAAACAGGTCAAAATCGGTTTGACTGATGAATGATTTTGTTCAATGGGTTGCTAGTGGTTTAAAAAATAGAGTGGCCTTGCCCACTGGACATGGCCAAAGGCCATGGCTAGTGGTCAGGTAGTGTTTTTAAATGGACAGTGGGCACAGTCGAAGGCTGTTCCCACTGACCAATGCCAAAGAACATTGGCTAGTGGTCTGGAAGTGTTTTTAAAGTCTGTGGAATAACAAAACCGTTGCAATTCAAGGAAGAAATGTAAGCTGCAGGGATGTTAAGGTGAGCAATACATTGTAACAAAACCTATCAAATTCAAAGAAAAAACCTTAGTTGCAGGGACGGTGAGGTGAGAACTTAACGCAACAAAACCTAAAGCTAAATTCTAAAGCCACCTTAATTTTGCACTCCCTGTTATGCAGCCTATAATCACAATTATGACATCGCAGAGTACATCACTGATAACATCACGGGTGATATCAAGAAACCGAGACAGACATGGAGCTTGAGGTAGGTGAGACAGAATTTGGTATGTATGTCAGTGATATATGGTTAGTTAAGTGTTGCCAATCTTGTAGAAGAACAATTATATCTCTAACTTAATGGTCAAAGATTAAAGGAAATCATTTATACTTAGGCTGTCTTTACTTCTGCCTCACCAGTAGTGTCATATTTATGAGAGATGTCTGCCAATAGGACGCTCCCTCACAATGCTTTTGGACCCTGTTGGGCATAGACCCTTGCTTTGCTCGTGAGACCTAATATACTGTGCTATGGTATTTTTTTGTATTTTCTTTGGGCTTTTCATCCTCTTCCCTTGGGGCTACCCAGCATTTTCCAACATGGACAATACTGCCAGTGTTTCATGCCTTAATATGTATCTGGTAGTTGCCTCCTTGTGAATTACACATCACACGAACCAACTGCCATTGAAGATAATCCAGAATGTGAAGTACATTCCATTCTAGATTAGAGGAGAAGTAAACAAAGGTTACACTATTTTGTACACTGGAAAGTGTTTGGATCAAAAGAGAGAGCTTGTGAACCTGCCAAATTCATTAATGTTCCAATCCTAGTGGCGGATTTCTATTCAGGTTTTCCCAAACTCTCCAGCCTGATGACAGAGTATTCTGAAAATGGAGCTACATTTAAGTATATGAGAGTATGAATACAGTCCTCAACAAGTAGAAATGGAAATAGGCAGACATGGGAAATGAGTGTAAAGTTATTAGCTATATAGGGCAATGGCATGGGGTGTGTTAAGTGTTACAGATCTCATGTGAGAACAATTCCTCTCTAAGACAACAGCTGCAGACAGAGGGAAATTGCTTAGTCTGTTTTAACTTATAGATCAACCATAAAACGACTTTACTTAGACATGACTTCCCATAGCAAGTTGCTAAATAATGCTATTTGAACATGATCGGCCTGGTGTCTTGCTTTGCTCAAGTCCTGTTAAAATGTTGCTCGATTATATGTGGTGCTTCATCGAATGGCTTCTTTTCACTTTCACAATGAGATTTGCTTTGTTATTTAGGTTGTGAGTTCCAGCCCTTCTGCCATTACCATTTTTTCTTTAGTCTCTCATTCGGCTTGTTTGGTGATTGTACTGTGCTCTCTACCTTGCCGTTGCCTTGCCTTACTGATACCTTAAAGCATTCCCCTGGTGTGCATTTCTTGGAATAACAATGCTACTCCCCACTCGATCCTAACCTATCTTTTCCCTGACAGTTTAATCCACATTACCCCATCTCCTGCAAAGCTCCTTCTCCATGTGGAGTTAGTCCCCATTGCCTTTGTTTCTGAACTAAAGCCTGCGTGAGGGTATTTCATCCCTGTTTTGTATTCTGGCAGAGTTTGCCCACCAATGTTTACCAGCTAGATCATTGAAGTGCTTAAAATGTGCATCAGTCAGAGCACCAACTACCTTGTCCTCCCAGCATCTGGGGATGTTTTATTCAGTAGTCCTGAATATTTGCTTTCACTCAACTTCTGGGAGGCTATTAGTGGAAGACATGCATCTGTTTTGGATTGATATTTGTTTTCTGCCACTCAACGATTACTGTTTTTTAATTGTTGTGTTCCCATGCTCCTTGTGTGATTACTATACATGGGACATTCTTCATTGCTCCATGTTCTGCCAGTGGACATTCAGGGTCAAGATGGGTTGTCATCTAGTAACGTCCCCCAAACAACTCCCATCACCTGCATTAAAGTGGCAAATGGACTTGCACGTATCACGGTGGGATTATAAACGTGGGCCACCATCTTGGAGTCTGGCAACCCTTCCTCCTTTGCCTCCCGATTCTAGGATGAAAACACCAGAAAGGGTTGAGGAACTTTCAAACTTTGTGATATTCTGATCCATTGGACTGACAGCAAGATATCATATTTCTGAACAGCACATGCTTTAGATACACCATACAAACTAAGCTTCCAAAGTGGTGTTCCTCTAATAGGTATTCTCTGCTGAAATTGACACACAGTGAATATTTCTGTTGGCACTGTGAGAACTTCATATAGTAATTGTATTGAATACAAAACAACAAACTTCATGTATAATCTTGTTTTCAGGTATACCATGACAAACCATGCAGTCACCAATGTTCCTGCATGTTTCTCGATTGGCAAGTCCTTTTCAGGCCCTGTTATTTGTGCGTTTACCTTGCCGTCGTTTTATTTCCCACGCCTTCCTTTCTTTCACCCCTCCTTCTTGTTACACTCCAGTAACCAATGTTATCCCTAATCTGGTATTTAACAAATCTCTTAATGGTTATATATTTAAAATATAGAGGCATACATAGAATAGAGAATGTTGCAAAATTCCTACAGTGCATTTGACCTCATCTTAATGATGTTACAGATCCTAAATAACGGGATAATACCTCATAAATTCCTTTGGTTTTAATGAATTGTCTATGAATGTTGTGGCCCATAAAGGGCTGACACACGTGGCTCACTCTGCGCAATTAAATAGTGGCTTGAGCGTTCAGTCACATTTGCAAGCTCTAGCCAGTGGTTTCATTCACAGGTGGGCTGATGCAAGATGAAATATGTGTGTTTAACCATGGCCTGCATTATCAACATTACAACACAGCACTGGTGTAGTCATTTAGAATACCTAATGGTTGGCTCCCTGTCACAGAGATGCAGAGTCACATGTTGCTCCATGACTCTAGGCAAGAATCTTTACGAACGTTCTGGGAGTAGAGCACCCCAATCGTGTTGGTGCATTCTCATCAAATAATGTATTTAGTGCTATGTCTGAAAGTGGCCTAAAAATAGTTTAAGTGTATTGATAAAGACAGTAGATCATGCTTTATTCAATGTTTTATATAATGAACACATGATGAACATGTGTCTTCGAACATGGGAGGGGTCTGGATTTAAAGGGTCAGTCAAAATGATTAATACTTAGAGTGCAGGGTAGCCACTGTACATAGTCTATAATGTGTGACAATGGGGGAAAGGCTTGCTAGAAGCATGGTATACTACCATGAATATCAAAGGAAGCAACAACATAACACAACATTCGAGACATACACAATGATTTTCAACACACGCATTGTGGCATTGGAACTAATTCAATTCAAAGTAATGAACTCACAGAAATAATGCTGCCACAAATGAGGATTATCAGGGGTTAGACAAGTAGGACACCGTTTCCATGAGAAATGCCACTGTTCAGCAGTAGTTCAGCACGTACATCCTGTACAAGTGAGAAACGTGTTGCTCAAGGGAATGTGATTAGAACAGTGCCACATATCTAAGAGAACAAGCCCGGGAGAAATTCAAAAATAATGCGACATTAAAGTGGATCTCATCAAGTACTGTAGTGTGAAATGCTTAGTAGGCACCCTTTGGTGAAAGTCATCTCAGCCGCTCTCTCATCAAATGCCTGTCAAGGGCTGTGCCATGAAATGTGCATAGTATGGGTTTAAAGGGTCGGAACTGGTGTGCATGTCCGCTTCGAGGAATTAGAAATGGGATCAGCTGCTCAAGAGTCTTGCTGTACTGTGGCAGTCACACAGGGACATCATTTCACCAAAATGCCAGGGGTAGCAGAAGTGGCATCACACAACCCTTGACCCCTGATGACATCACAGGAAGTGATGTCATTTGCCCCCATCCCGAAGTGATATCGTGGGAAGCGATGGAACACGACCTTTCACCCGTTGACAACACAGGAAGTGACATCACATAGCATTGTACACTACGAAAAATATGGTTACAATATCACTATAATGTGATGTACATTTCATGCAAGAATGGATCACCATATTTAGCGTTACGATCAGTGTGTATAGGCCCATATTATCAAATTACTGTGAATGCAAGCAGACGTCCATGACCAAATAATAATGATGTGTTATTATATAGCACTTACGCTTAAGCGCTTTATATAGAAAAAATATACATACAATATCACCCAACCTGTGTCGGTACTCATTTATCGACCTCAGAAGGATGAAAGGCTGAGTTGAGGCGTTTAAGAACAGACTAAATCAGTGACTCAACCCCTGATGTGTCCCTGAAATAAACCTTTAATGAGTCTAGCGATTATTGTATAGAATTCCAGAAATACATTATTTGGTATTCCTAATCTTTCTTATTTAGTTTCAGTGCTGAAAGTGTTAGACTTGTGGCACTCCTGTTCTTATTTTTTTTATTTTATTTTTTAAAGGGCCTGAACATGAAAGCCAGCCACTCCAGGAGCTTGCATTACAAAAAAGGAAAAAAAAGAAAGAAAAAAAACAAACTTTTTTTTTTTACAGAGGTCGCAAGGGAGACCACAGAGGTCACCAGGGAGACATCAGAGGTCGCAGTTGCGACCTCTGGCGACCCCCAAATGACGTCCCTGCAGTCACATGGCATGGGTGGCAAGGACACATCTGCAAAATTCTGAAACATGCATGATACCTGACTAGGAAATCACAAATAATAACATAATTACCCACCCGGTGCTTATGAATGAAAATTAGATTGGAGGTTTTTTAGGAATATCATACACTTTACCAGCGAGCATCCACACAATGCTCGCATTATGGCAGGTCTGAGCATTTGTTTTTAAAATACACGGGGATATATTTTAGAATATTTTCTCTGGTGCAAATGCAATTTTGAAACGTATTTGCACTAGGACACAAATTGCCCTACTGCAAAACACACATTCTTTCAATTCATGTTTTTGCACAAAGGCAACGTTTGCCCTAGTGCTAATAATGTTCTATATTAGCTCTAGGACAATGCCTGCCCGAGTGTTGACATGGAAATATTATTATCATTATTATTAGTAGTAGTAGTAGTAGTAGTATTGTTATTATTAGCATTATTATTAATGTTTGTATTTGCATTAGGACACAAGCTTGACGTGATGCAAACATGCATCGGAAGAATGTGTTTTTGACACCCAGGTAATATTTAACCAGTGCCAATAGCATGCGAAATTGCACTCACCCTGGTTCAAAGTGTCTGTTATAT
Source organism: Ambystoma mexicanum (assembly GCF_040938575.1). Taxonomy (NCBI): domain Eukaryota; kingdom Metazoa; phylum Chordata; class Amphibia; order Caudata; family Ambystomatidae; genus Ambystoma; species Ambystoma mexicanum. The sequence continues at coordinate 952,567,521 of NC_090932.1, forward strand.
GGTTCCAGGTCTCTCCTCCGTGTAGGGTTAGCAGAGAAAGCCGGCTGCATTTGGCCTATATGGTGGGGCTTTGTTAGCCATGACAGTTAAACATCGAGGAAATCGTATTTTTGAATACTGGCTGTATCTCTCTTTTGACACTCCAGCTTTTCCTATTCTTGAGGAATCAGAGGGATGGTGGGTTGTGCATTTGACAAATGCAGAAAAAAGGTAGAAGTACATTTTTGGGGTGCCAAAATGGCTAAACCGAGGAGCCTACATTACAAAATCCCTTATTAGACGAGTAATATCAATAATTCTAAAAAGAGTTTCTTGGTTAAATAGTGTTTTTAAAATAAAAAAAAAATCTGCGATTTGGATTGAGTTGCAGAAAAGTACTGTTAGGCATCACGCGGCTCTAAAGAACCCCACTTATCGGAAGATGATCTGGAACAGGGAAGAAGAATGCGGGAGATTTAATCCCAAATTTGCAATTGAGGTTAATCTCATTTAGCAACACCTATAAACTGACTTTTGTTTTGCAAAGTTCATGCACGTACAAGATGGCACCTTCTATTGACAATGGAATCTGGATTGCAATAATGACGACCTGGCGGCCTTACTTTATTAAGGCATATCAGCACCTATTCAACCTTTTCACTATGCCTCATTCCATCAGGTTTGAATGGCCGATTTGCATAAACGGAAGTGATTTATTGTAAATTGCAATCTGTAATGCATATTTTCGTTTCCATCAATGTAAGCCTATTTAAATATGCATTATGTTTTTAATTATATTTATTTCTGAACCTGCGTCATCTTGTTTTTATTTTACTTGGAAAGCGTAGATATAGTATGGCATTGTCTCGACACGTGATTACTTCAAAACAAATGTATTGGCTGATTGATGTATAGATTGATAAATTGTTTATGAGAAAATGACTGCTGAAGTAGGATCGAAGAAAGCTCTAACATGTGGGCGAACATCTGAAACACTTCATCTCATCTGTGCATAAAGGAGGTCAGCTAAACACCTTTAGGGGGTCTCTTTTTCTGTCCTCCTGACAGACCTTCAGAAGTCAAAGCTTACCGCTGCATGAATAACTGTGTCATGCAAGAATTGACAATCACGATGCATTGCTGATTAAAAGTACTTTGTCTGAGTTCACATACATATTTTCTAATTAAGACATGTATTGTGCAAGTCACAAAACAGGTGAACTTGGACCTTTTTTTTAATAAGGACATTTGGGCATGTGTAATGGGTGCTGTGTGAGGGCACATGATGGTGTGTTGCCCCATTTATATTGGGGTCAGTTTACATTTAAATGGATGACTTTGGCGAGGGCATGGCTCAAGACATATAAGGATATTACTAGTTCACAAAAGCGATGCACTTAGATGTGTCTTCACTCTGAACCTGGCACAAACAAAGGGAGGTCCTAGCCACAGAGTTCCATCTCTTCAACATAACACACTGAGCAGTTTTAGCATAGAACAAAGGCAACATTCAAAAGCCAAAAACTATTGTAATGCTAATCAAAACATATATTGTGTCTTCTAATTACACATCAATAATAATACAGCAAAATTCGATCAACAGAAATTCATTATTCTGCATATCATGCCTGCCTTTCCCACCAAACAACCAAACCTCTAAGCATACATCCTCAATCCAGCCACACTATTCAAGCACCAAACACTCTTTCCTCACACGCAGGAGAATAACATGATTTCAAACCATCCCAAGATGGAGTGTGATACAGCTAGTTATCACCCGGCACTGATTTAACAAATACTGCATGGTACTACTCTATAACACGTGAAAACAATGGTATGTCACCTACATAAACCAAATTATAATGCGCAAACGCTTATTTCAGAAAAAATCTTATTCAGTGTAGCATATGATACAATCAACAACTGTCAACTGTAGCTTTGGCTCTGCGGGTCAACTAATAGTTTGTCATGACCCAGCCTTCCTCAGGGCACATCACCTTCCGGAGGGTTAGATGTTACATTTTCTTTAGACCTCCAGTATTCTGTGACCACACAGTGGGGGCTCAATTGCTATAATGAAATAAAGAAAAGGCTAAACTATACCGATTAGGGTATGGCCTGTCCCTTAAGGGACTCATATGTTCATACAACATTAACAATTGCACCCTATGTTGCTGCTCGGGTCACAGCTGTTGAGGGGCCAGTGCTCCCAGCTCCCACCACCCTGTCCATAGCTACAAGGAGAACACCCTGGCAGGTAAAGACCCTCTGATGGGGATGAAGAATCCATTACATCTCCATGCACAGCATGCATCTTGCTCAATCCAAAAACCAATGTATGTAAAGATGCTCTCCCATGGGAATGAATGCACCCCGTCACCAACATCACTCTACCCCAATCCTGCTGCTCATCTATACTATGGATCGACTATTCTTACCTGTCAATCCAAAAGAGATCACCCAATCACGCAGGTATCTTGCAAACTTTCAAACAGCGGGAATCTTGAACTGTAAATCTCTGCAAAAATGTGGAAGGCAGCTACAGTATTAAGGAACCCGCCTGAAGCCTTGTTTACCAGTTCTAATGCTCAAGTATTGTGGCAAGTGAGAGAAGTGGTCTAGCACCAATGAAAAATGATCTACAATCTACACACCCAGTCGCTGGAGTGCTGTAATCAAGGCAAAAGTGTATTCCCTTTGATTCCTCACTTGATCGGCATGCTGCCAGTGACCTTTACAAATCTCTTGGGTACTCCATGGTTTTCCAGCGCAACCTGTGCTAGACAAAACTCCTATGAGTCCCAATAAAAAGTACACCATCACCCGTGCCTGATCGGCACATCCATCAGAGCACAACCAGTATGCTACCTAAATCTAACATGGAATGCTTACCGTACAATGGGCCAACCCATCTTCCCAAGACTAAGAATTCAGGGCACAGAATCGCGTTTCCAGCTAGTAAACACTGCGGTACATCTAGCGTGTCTATAAAGTAGTCGGCCAACTCCTAGAAATAGAGGTAGGACTACCGCTGCCAGTGCTCCTAAAACAGAGGCGGCCATCTAGACCTAGTTGAGGGAATAAGCCTCCACATTGGGAGAAGTCATGTACAGGTAGACCCTAGTCCCATGCTGTGTCACAGTTCCACGTTTCATAATTAAACACAAACAGACAGGGACAACTCCACTACCATGGGGTGGCCAAGGTGGTCACAGTGGACCCACGGCATCCAAGGCTGCCAATCTGTGTTCAAAGTAATCACATGCGTAATCCTGTAATACTGGGGAACACATCTATCAGCGCAACCAGAGGCGACCCAGCAATATGTGGCTTAACTGTGGTAGACCCGTATTCCCGAAAAAGCCAGAGTGGGACACTCAAACAGGTCAACCCTGTGCAGGGGCCCCTAAATGGCTGGACTCCCTATCTCAATCCATCATCCCTCATATATGGGAAGGATTTAAATTCCGGCAAGAGGCCCATCAGAAAATGGGAGAATCAGAACCTTGGTTTAGTCTATCAGACTGGCCCAAATTAATTCTTCATTAAGTCCCCCCAATGTGTTCCCAATCTATGGATCCAGATTTGTTTCAAGCGGTGAGACCTGATGGTTTTCAGGACCCCAAACTGATCACTTTTCCCAGTAGTCACCACTACCCACTTGATGTTATCTGACCCCTGGTAACATTCTCCAAAATGTTGTACCATCAGTGCTGAGATAGTATTGATTCATATCCATTTCCGGCGTTCCCCAATTCTTCTCGAAATCTTCCGGGAAGTCATCCCAACATACATCAGGTCAAAGGGACTGATTATAATATAGACCACATTCTTTGAGTTACAAGTGGTGAAGTTCCTCAGTTCCCACGAGAAATTGTGAAAAGCAATGTTTTAGAAGGGAATTTGCATACTTCACAATTGCCACAGGTATGATTTGGTACCAGTGCTGTTTGTTTTGCCATGTTTGTATTGCCATGTTTATAGATGATTGCCACCTGATTAGTTTAGACATCGACAAGGAGTGTACCAACTTATCCCGGATGGAGTATCCTCTTTTCAGGGCAAACAGAGGTATGTGTGTAGTGCACCCTTCATCCAAACTCATACGCCAATGCTTTTGATAATCCTACGTATTGCATTAGTCATTGGCGAAAAGGTTGTACAGCATACCACTCGGTCCGTTGTATCGGGCTGGTCTTTAGATGTTAACAAGTGTTCTCTCTGTTTATAGTGAGCCCTTTTGGCTGCATGCTTAATGACTAAGAGGTTATCCTCGTGGTTTATGTTTCACTTTCAATTCCTGTGCTTTCAATTCAAAATCCTGTACAAAACTGCAATTCCTAGGGACCCTTAGGAACTGGCTAAATAGCAGATTGTCCCTAAGAGCCCTGGGATGTTGCCGATCATATGTGAGGAGCGTATTGGGGTCAGTTGTTTTGTTGGACAGTTTGTTTTGTTGGACAGGTTGGTAGATAAAATACCATCCCTATGACTGATGTATAAATCCAGAAAGGGCAGGGCATCCCTGCCCATGTTCATAGTGAACACTAAACCTGTACGACATGTGTTCAATCAATGAACAACTCCATCTGGCATGTTTCTGATCCCGTCCATATGAAAACAATATGATTGATGCATCTTGACCAATGCGATACATTGGCATTGAATGGATTATCCTTGTATATGTATAGCTCCTCAAATTCGGCCATAAATAGATTGGCTAAACTAGGGTCAAAAGCCGCCCGTAAAAGCCAAACCCTTCTTTTGTCTGAAGAGATTGTTGTTGAAAGTGAACAAGTATTACAAAGTGCCTGTTGTAATAAGGCAATTAGGAGGTTGGTGGGAACATTGTGAGGCATAGGTCTAGGGTGTGATAATTTCAGGATGACAGTAAGTGCTTCCCCCTGTGGAATGTTGGTGTACAGGGCGGCTATATCCAAGGTACTAACCATCGGACCTCGCGGTCAAAGCTGATGCCTTCAAAGATGTTAATTTCTCCAGTGATGTCTTTCACAAAGGATCTAGAGGGTGGCACAAACGGTTTAAAAAAAAGCATCAATATACTGACCCATAGGTTTCAATATTGACCCACAATCAGTCTACCTGGGGCGTCCGTGATAGATTTATGCATCTTGGGCAAGGCATACAATGCCAGAACCTTACAGTCTGTTGATGTCAGGAAATCAAGTTATTTTCTCATAGGAAAACCTTCCTCATTTCCCGTCTCACATAAGTCATTAAGCTCACTAAGAACTTGGTCTGAAGGGTTCAATCATATTTTGATGTAGTGCTTCTCATTCAATGTACCTGTGCCATGTTGATGTATATCTGTTTGTCCAATAATACAATCCCACCACCCTTGACCGCAGGCGTTGTTATAAAATTTCTATTCCCATCCAGCTGTTTCAATGCCTGATTTTCCACTTGTGTCATATTGCTATAGTGGTCGTGATTGACCCTCTCCTGGTATACTTTAGTTAGTTCTTTTGCAAAAACTCTTTCAAAAGTGATAACTTCTGGGGGGACCTTTGAGTCACTTTAAGTAAATGTCAATTTAGTCCTAAACCTCTTAGCCACCACTTCCTCCCTTGTCTCACATCCTTGAAAGAATGTTCTTAACCTGACATTCCTAAAGAATGTGTTCAATTCTAATGCAATCTGGTTTGATGTAACAAATTACTCTGAACCTGATCAGGCCATGCCCAAGGGAAGGCACAAAGCAGACATGGGTGTGTGCAGGTCTTCTACAGTTTTTAAGTGGTTTGTAGAACAGTACCTCCCAGAAATGTAATTATGCTTTGTGCTCCAAGTTGTACAGCATTTGTGTTCACAGCTCAGTCATCAAACAACACAGAGGTCCTCTACACGGATCAATTAACCTTCATGTTAGGCATTGGGTTTGCATGCTGCGGGAAATAACACTTTGCAGAGAATGACTGTCCTGTTTCAAGAATTTGACCGTTAAGGCCGAGAAGAGAATTATTGCAATAATAGTAAGGATTTTTTAACTAGTTACCATTGACTTAAAAATAGTCAAAAGAAAGAAGAATAAAACAATTTACAAAAAAGTTCCTAATGGTTCAGCTATTAGTGACCTCCATGTGGGCACTAATAGCTGCAACATCAAAAAATTACAGATGATACAAAATAACACCTTAAGAGCAGCCCCGAACATCCCAAAAACACACATATCACTTTGATAAGACCTAACGTCCACTGGTTACCGGTCCAAGAGCAAATACTATTCAAAACCCTCTCTATGACATACAAATGTCTGTCCAACTCAACTCCCAAGTACCTATCTAAGAAATACGCCCTCTACCAATCTAACAGACCCACGTGTTCATCCTACTCCCACTTACTCTCTATCCCCAGGTTCAAATTACCGAAAGCTAGGGGAAGGAGCTTCTCAGTACTACCTGCCAAACATTGTAACGCTCTGCCATCATCATTAAGATCGGAATCCTCATTGTGGTCATTCCATAAAAGTTTGAAAACTTGGCTCTTCACACAAGATCTGCTAAAGTAATTCCTATCATAGCAACTTCAACTGTATGCATGACTCTGATTCTAAAACTCTAACCTAAATGCATGATGTAATGTCCGTTTCACGTATATTTGTACTTTTCTATACTGTTAAGAACCAGCGCCCAGATGCATCAGGGTTTGGTTCTCTTTGCAAGTCTCAAACTAAATAAATAAATTAAATAAATAAATGAATACATATGTTAGTCCTAGGGCACAATAACAAACATACATTTCAAGGGCCCATTAAAGTTCATCACTGTGGGAACATATCAAAGGTTGGTTAGATATCTTCTGCAGTTGAAATGTGTGGTCTGTCCTGGGCCGGACGTGGCACTCATAGTGCAGAGATAACTGTTGGCCCAACTGGGCAAAACAGTCATCACAATCACATTTACTTGCAAATAAAAGAGCTCAGGAATGTGTGGTTATGTGGTGCTGAATCCATAAAAAACTACATCATTAAAATGACAGTATCAGTAACTGATCATTACTCATCACATGTGTCCAAAAGGAAAGAATCAGGAAAAAAACGTATACTTGGGGAATTCTTCTAAGATGTGCCTCACACTTATTTCCTTGTACACCAGTAGGACCTGCAATAATCTGGTAGTGTTTTTTTTGTTTACAAAACCATTGCGTTCTAATGCAGAACTCCCAATTGAACTGGATGTATGGCTTTCAGTTGTTATCAATAATCATGGCCAGTGAGAAGGGTAGTCTATTGTGTCCCAATGAGAAATAATTGACTATTACCCACTTGTCTTTCCAAAGACTAGAGGCAAGTAGTACAGATCCAAACAGAAACAAGCATTGGCAATGTCAACAGTTTGGGCTTGTGTGTCGGCATGCGAAAGGCACTTGACAGGCACTTGTATAGTGGTGTTAACTTGCCCTGGATGGTAGCAGTTGCAGAATGGTGTGAGTCCCTGGGAATCGAATAGCAGTCCCTGGCAAATGCCTAATACATACACACAAGCCAAAACTGCTTTGCAAATGATTGCTTTTAATAGGATTTCAGCGAAGGACATGCATAGTGCTTATAAAAGAGTGGCCGAAGGCAGACCAGGTTACAATTTCTATTACACCAGTAGCGTGTTTACAGCACTGATTAAGTTATTAACTCTCAGATGATTGCTTTCAAAAAATGCTGGCAGGCACCTTGATGGTAAGGCTTCATTAAAGCAAGCTCAAAGAGTTCCCATGAGGAGGTGTTTTGGCGGGTAGGGGCAGGAGCTGGGTGGGAATGGCCATAGGAATTAGCAGGACCATGGGCAGTCACTGGGTGGGCAAATAACCAAACAACACCTTAAGGCTTTGTGTCCCTCCTAATATGCAATTTCTCCCTATCTCTGCTCTAATGCAATAGTTTTGGCTTATAGGTGGCTTTGCCACCTAATATCCCAAACTAAAAATATGCCACCTTATGGAGCAAACATGTGGCAATCACATTATCACAGACTCCCTTTTGAGCAGAGTTGTACTCACTTTTTGGCTTTGTATATGTATTTGTGTTTATACAGCAGAAATCTACTATGGAAGCCGCAGTGCATGTGCACGTTATTTGGGGTTGAGAGAGATCAGTTTAAGGAAGGTTACATATTATAGTAGCTTGGATATCCCCTACTACATGGGTGATATATGCCAAGGAGAAGGAAAGTGACATGTCAAAGGCACTAGATAGCCCATCATCATCCCTCTATACATTTAACTGGCTTTATAATTAAACTGTGCTCCTTCTGACAAAACATCAAGTGTGTGCTAGGTATAATTCATTAAAGAACCTATATCATATTTTAGACACTATTTAATAACTATTCAATGAAAATCACCTACATTCTCTATAAGATGCCAAGCTTTATCTCTCAAGAAGAGAAAGTATCACTCTTCATCCTTCTTAGTTTCATCTTGAGGAGGTTGGAAATATTCACAGATCAATAACATGAACAAAATACCAAAACAGATTTCCACTTCTGTAGACAAGAATAAATCACTCCATCATCAAAGGATGAATTTTCAATGTTTCCACAGAGAATAACAGGTATCCCTATGTTCTGCCATTTTGGCATTCCAACTATTGGACCGCACCATGCCCACTGGTTGCTGCACACTCAGATGTGTAGAAAGTACAGAATTTTTAAATTACTATCTGTGATTATATTCTGAAAACATACTAGATGACATACAATTAGATGGAAGAGAACCAACTAGAAGCAGAAAAAAATGGAAACCCAGCACTTGTAACAAGATTACCATGGACTACAATAGTAAGGGGCATGTGCTGTGGGTGGTTCTGTCCAGGCGTGGAGCCTCTGCTTAAAACTCCACAGAGCTAAACAATTCAATTAGAATGAAACATTCACACTGCGCAAAAGCACCATTGGTGTTGGATTTAATAGTTATGAAATGTAAAAGGAAGCAAAGCAACTTGTTTGTCCAGCCGACACGTGTTTTGAGCACTGCTCTTTCTCAAGCTTTGTATTGCTGTTGCAGAGTGTGAATTCCAAGCTAGAACCCTTGCGTGTGAAATGCAGGTAATAACCCAAGAATAAATTCTGATATGCGTTGCTGATGCGAAAACTTGAATGCAAGCTTGGAAGCCATTTCATTTCCAGAATTTCATCTTGTGTGGAATTGCCATCTGACATGAGGGTAGCAGTACTAACTTATTTATTTGTATTAAGTTATAGAACAATGCAATGATAATACTGAACCCAGGAACAAAATATCTGCCTCAACACCTGCCTCACAGTCATCTACTATTGAATGACAACAAACAACCTTAAACTGAACCCGGCAAAATGGAAATATTGCTCTCACGCGCAGGATTCAAAAGAGGGAACTCACAACTGGACTGGCCGGTCAGCATGGCAACGCAACCGGAGACTACCAATGTAGAAAATAACCTAGGAATACTAATGGACAATGGACTATCCCTGGAACCACAAGTCAACGCAATCATCATAAAATGTGTCTTCCTCCTAAGACTACTTAGAAGATTACTCCCCTACCTCTCCTGCCCTCACAGATCCCTCAAAATCATATCCATGATACTCACAAGAATTGACTAAGTAAACAGTCTCTACCTAGGGATGCCGGAAAGACACACCAAGAAACTTTAGAGGGTACAAAATACAGCAGCCAGGATTGTATCAAGACAAAACAGAAGAAACCCCATTACGCCAGCACTAAAATGCCTACCCTGTTTACCCATAAATAAAAATGCAACAAATTCAAAGCATTCTGCATCACCCAAAAAGCCTTGGACAGACAAGTAGCTGAATTTCTAAAAGAAACAATTAGCTGGTACTACCCAAGAAGTAACCTAAAATCTAGCAACGACCTTCAAATAGAGGCAAAACATTACAAAAATAGGAAATTTGGTGAAACAGCATTCTCACGTCTAATTGCTAATCTCTGGAAAACCATGTCCAAAGAAATTCGAACCAGAGAAAACCACATCACTTTCAGGAAATGACTCAAACCCTGGGTATTCAACAGACAATGACAGCCACAAAGGGACAGCAGCACCAATAATATCACAGATAAACAACTAGAGAGCAGGCGAGATGGGCCAATGAACCACAACCAAGAACTTGGGTAGACACCATCAGGCGGCAACCAACGAGTCACACCATAGGTTCCAACAAACCGACAGAATTACTAACCTACTTCCCCTTCTTGCTCCTTTGACATAACCAACGCCACTACTCCAGAACTTGGGCTAGCCACACTACACATAAACACACCAAAATCAATTGTATGGTCACACTCATCATCTCTGAGATGCTGGAAGCACACCTAGAGTGAACCACACTACAGACTCTATAAAACCATCAACACACAAGTACACACCAAGACACCAGATAGTCTTACATCTATGGCCACCCATGACTCTGGATCCCTTAAGCACACTATCTAACCTGTGTGCACAACCACAAACCACTGCAACAACACACTAACACAAACACTAGCACACACCGGAGACACTACCCATACGGTTTCAACGCACTAGGGCTTCCGCACCAACTCCCATATGCAAAACAACACTTACATATGCCAGTTACTCCTGGTTCTGAACCTATCCTCTCATCCTATCCTCACCCCTCTTTTCTTCCAAAGCTATGCGAGTGCCTGGAGACTGCCCCTGGGTGGTAGCAGTGCATGGTATACATCAACATAACGTAACATTCAGTGCATTTACTCTCGGAAAGGGTGTTATTCTAACCAGACCCCTTCCATTAAATTCTGACAAAAGCATGGTGATACATGTGCCCAGATGCATCAGTCTCCTGATCAGTCTCCTGATCTGCATCCCCTGTTCTCCAGTGGAAAAGAGCCGTATGAAAGGTCACACATTCCCTTTTAACAGGTGTTGTGACACCCAAGTCACTGCAACACAGAGTTTGATTGCACAGCTGCACCTCTTTCCAAGATACCATTATTAAGATGAGCTATCATCCTGGAGGTGGTGTATTTTTAAACAAATGCATACTTGCATTTTGGAGTATGGTGGATTGTAAGTCAAGTAATTATTAGAAGCCACATCTGTTTTGAATCGTTCACATGTCAATACTATGTGCCCAGGTCATGTGTGAAAGGTTGGTGTATTCTTGTCAGTTAGGAGGAAGAGAGGCTTAAGATTATGCCTCTCTTTTGATCTTTGTGCGGTTGGGTAGCACCTCTCCCCAAAAAGACGACCCTCAGCAGGAGATGTCCTGACAAATAGGAATCTTAGGGCATAACCTAGAAAAGCAATAGCCTCACACTGGTGCGTTGCATACCAAAGTGCCTTTGATGCTACAGGTCTGAAAATGGAGCAGGTTTTGTGAAGCCAGAGGGAGTTCAGCATAGGTGAAAAGGATTCCACAACCTTTCTTTTCTCTACACCTCTCCTTCCTTCCTGCCTCCTACTCGTCCTAAAGCACACATATCTGTAGGTGTTGTGCAATCAGGGAAATACCACTTGTCATAAGGACAGGTATTGGGTCCCTTAAAGCAGAGTTTCTTTCATCCAATACCATGGGGCATTTTACTTGTAAATGAGGCAGTGATCCACCCCTTTGTTGAGTCATTTTGGACCTTTAAGGAGTATTAATTTGGACCTCTTTTGGGAGTGCACTCCTCTCCAAAGCCCTCTGGTAGTGAAGTGAAGTTTGAGTATAACAAGGCAGAGTCAGATTCTGCTCCCTTCGCACCCACTGGGCACAGTGAGTGTGAACTGCTGCTGTTGAAAGACCTGCCGTTCTGCCATCTACACCAGTATCCAGGGCCTCACTTGAAGTAAATGACCCTGGCATGTGTTAGCCAGACTGCCCTGGGTTGGGGGAACATGGACTCATCTTGTCCCTGAACCCCTGTATTGGGACTCACAGCATCCTGGGAGCCAGAACAGCCAGGATCCATGTTTTTAATTGCCTTGAAAAGATTAAGCCGCATTCAAGCCATGTCCACCACATTGGAAACATCAAGACCTTCTCAGTAGGGTACCGCAGGGGCAATGCACTCACCTTGGGAGCAAGATGACATGGACCAGCACAAATTTGACCCCCGGGTCCGCGCTTAGAAACCTCTGGGTATTAAGATGTTATAAAGAACCAATTATAACAAAAAATAATATGACCCATCTGTGCTGCCTTTTGAACTCATTGGATTTTCAAACCACCATGCTCGTATTCTAGAACTAGTTCGCTGTGGAACTGCACCAGCTGGGCGTGTTGCTTGCTCCAGCTCGAACAAAATGCTCAACCCTGCCAAATTATGTGAACTGTTACATTTTGACCCACCTCTTACAAACGCTGTATCCATTTGAAATCCAACTCAACATCTGCTCCCCATGTGGATCATTGTGAATCACTGCACCTGAACCATATTTGAACATCAAACTCTATGATAAGAAGCCTAGTTTCCAACTATTGAATTGTCAAGATTTGAATAAGGTTCTGTTGCAACACTCCAATACGCTGGTCCACTTGTTGGAACCCTAGAAACTTGTTAAGACTTTTTAGAACTTTTTCCTAAAAAAACATACCCTTTTTGAACATTCAGGTGATTTATTGTCTTTTTCCTCCCTGCTAAGTATCCAGGGTGCTTACATCATGCATTCTGCATTTCTCTGTCTTCCTTTAAATGGGTGTGGAGGGTGCTGTTAATATATTCTAGTAAAGTTTGTATTGCATATTGGTGTGTTTTATTTAAGTATACATATTTGTATAGAACCTTGATTGGGCGTTACATATTTTGTGGGCTGTTGTTCTCTTGCTATTTGGTTTGCTGTTGTTATCACATACACACCCCTCTTAAGAGCATAGCCTAACCTTGGATAATGTAACCACAAAAAGGCCAAGGAGGTATATGTCTTCGATGCACCTGTTTCACCTTTATGATTGGGATGGCTCTTGTTTTCTGGATGTGAAAGGGCTGAGTAGGTAGTGAAGCCACTTTGTCACGCATCTGAATATGTTTGCTATTTTACAAATGGGGCACCCATACATGACCTGTGAGAAAGAGGAGTGGGAGACTTTATTTATGTTTTCCAGTAAACTGTAAATAAGAAGACAATCTCCAATTTCTACGAGTGGTGTGGGAATGAAACTTTGGTGTGCTTTGGTGTCTAGTTGGCTACGTTTGTCCTACCATAATGTGAGCCAACCATAGTTCCGAGTCCCCACATTTTCAAAGCCGTAACGTCTTACAAGTGCATTAATAAACAAAAGAAAAATAAATATAGTCATGCTTTGGGGACCCTGCAACAGGCTCTGCTGAAAAGATAAATGATAGCTTTAAATACTTACAAAAACCTACGGTACTGCACTAGTGTTTAATGTTCAAATCAAACTCGAGAAAGCAAAATCAAAATGGCATCTGTGCTGCAAGAGACTTTATTCATTGAAAGGACACTTTTTTTCTAATGATATTGAAAAGAATACGAGGAAATGCCCACGAAATAAAGAAAAGCAAACGTCATCTAGACAAACGGAGGCTTTCATAGCTATGCATACAACAGCGCCTGTCTATGCATTCCATTCCTATTCAAAGGAAAACAGTCGAACCTTTGCTGAACTGATAGACCAAGCGAATAGAAACTGCCTCGGGGTCACATGACATTCAGAAATTGTTGTCGCCATAGCAACAGCACAGTGATAAATTAGCCTGCCTCTGTTAAGCATTCCGTGTGCCGATGTGTCCTGCAAGGCGCCTCGGTGAAGCTTTTCCCAATTTCAAGTTAATACCTTAGTGGACTTATTTGGTGGCGTCGCCGGCATGTCAGCTTGCGTTTCACAGTGGAAAGGGAGCATGAGGACACGTCTCTGCTGGCTTTCAGATTTCACAAGTGCTTTCAACGATTTAATTAAGAGTCGACAAACTATCATGGCCGTTGTTTTCTTTTTTAACAGTTTTTAATACACTTTCGTGTGATGGACGACATTCCTACTTGGGAATCGTCCCATTTAGTTCAGGTCTAGTTGTTTTAATATCCTTGTCTGCAGTTCGGGAAAACTTTTTTAAAATGGCAGAAATATACATAAGGATGTCAAAACCGTTACCGTGTTTTGCAGGCAAAATTCAGAATGAATTTTCTTTGTAATGTTTTTAACAATACGGTACGATTGAACACCAACACGTTTCGAGACGAGTTCTGTAAACGATAACATATATTAAAATATAGAAATCTCTCTCTCTTCCTACTTGCCCGCAATGGTCCCCGCCTTCCAGTGAGACTACTTGTTGGCACGATGCAGTGTCTGACTTTGTTCTTGCACAGCACTCGGAACGGCCTGAGTTCACACCAAAATTCGAACTGTGTTTTCTTGCACCGCGTTTTACTTGTTAACACTGAATTTGACACGAGCGTCTTTTAAAAGCATGTGCAATTTGTTGCACGCTATGCTCACACTAAGGGTCGGACTGGGCCATACAATTGTCTCGGGCACCAATGAAAAAGTGGCTCACAGTTACAAATGGCTATTCATTCCTTTTGTGACACTGTTTGAATTAGTAGCGAAGGGGGGAGCTTTTTGTTAAAATGTGATGCAAATTGTGCATTTTAAAGAATATTTATTCAGTAACACTGGTCAAAACTGCTAGCCGCATAATGAAGTAACAGTATACAGTGATATTTACGATTTTAAAACGAATAACATTCATAAGGAATGCAAAATGAAAAAAAATGTTGATTTTTATGTTATAATGGGGTTGGGTGGGGTAAGGGACTAAAACGGGTAGGGAGGGTTTTGGGGTGCAGTATTAAAGCTGGGGAAGCAGGGTCCTTAGGGGGACCCCCACATTGAAAAATAAAATCGAATCTTTGGGCATTTAAAATTCGTTATAAAAGTATTTGTTATTGTTTGAATTGGTAATAAGACATGGTACCAAAGTAACTCATCCACCTGGCCCACACTGGCCAAAAAAGCGGGCCACTTTGACCAAAAAAAACGTCCCACACCAGCATTTTGTGTTGTTGGCTCTGCCATGGGCCTATTGCCCTACAGGCCAGGCCAAGCCTGCTCACACTGTCTCATTCGGAAACAAAGTGATTGAAAGTGACCTTTATCCCGTTACCTAGATAGATAGTCACAGGGAGACAAGCAAACAGACACGAGGAGACAAACAGTCACCCAACAGAAACAAATAGGCAAATAGAAATATGGACCCCGAAACAAACAAACACAATTGCATAGACAGTAGCCCGACAAGCAGACAGTCAGCCAAACATCCTACAGATACACACATAGATTGATAGGTGGGCAGCCACAGACAGATAGATAAACACCCAGAGACAGACAGACATGAAACAGGAAAGAGATATTACAGATCTCGTTTACACTAGTAGATAATACTGTTTTGGGTGCTGAGGCTAAGAAGTGGTCTATTTGTGTCATAGCAAAGCAAACCCAGGACACTCAGCAGCACACATAGACACACATAGACAGATAGATGGGCATCAAACATATGCACAGACAGATACATGTACATCATTCCCTCACACACACACAAAAAAGCATACAAGTGGATAGATGGACAGCCAACACAAAAAGAGGCACATACATGCTAGTATGTATCAATTGTCTTAAAGTGTAATATGCCATGTAAAGATGCAAATGAAAACTTACCTCATAATCATTTGCAAAGCCAATAGTCTAGACAGTTTTAGTTGTTCAGTGTCAAAGAAATTGATATAACTTTAGATCTAGTTTCTTAAAGTGTTTGAAGTGGAATAATCATGGACTACATTTCCTGTGATTCCTGAGTGACTTGCCCTATTTAACTAACTTCAGGTGTAACAGTGCTGGCGCGTCAGTCAGGTGCTGCCCTTTGCTGTTTTGTGCTGGTTTGTGTAGGTGAGTTGATTGCCCTCTCTTTTAGTTATTGCATATATAATATTTATTTTACAAGGTTTGCACATTATTGATCATTATACTGTGACACTTATTTTTGGCTATTGTGGTGTAGTGAGGCTCATATTATAAGCCTCCCACTCTCGCCCATTTGTTTACCACTGTTATTGGGCATATTTCCATTGGCGCTTATTTCCTCTGGAATGTTTGTTCTTATACAAGGTATTATGATGTTTGGGGTGAACGGGAGTGTGCATGCATGGTCAAGAAGTGCAGCAATTCTTGCACGTTATTTGGATATGGACTTTAATGTCCCTACTATGACTACAGAACCACAGGAGTTGGTGTTGCCTGTGTCTATATCGCAGTCAAAAACACCTGAGTACTCTGCTGGTGACTTCATATTGTGGCAAAAATTATATGTATGCATATAATTAGAGCCAGTGTGTCTGAATGTCAGACCTCTTAGCACAGCTGTATTGCCTGATGATAACATTATACTTACCAATAATTGTATTTGCACAGAGCAACATTAAAAAAAATGCATGATTTAGCTCCCAACGAGGTAAGAGCTGACAATACTGACCATTCTCCTAAGACTAGTTTAAATTGTGACGCTAACGCCATTTAAACATTTTTGTTTTTATCTCTATAAATATTCCTTAATTGTTAACACTGATAAATTGAGAGCAGCTCTGATTAACACACACTCTTTAGTGGAGCATTCTGTTCAATTGGCTGATCTTTTGGTCAATTCATCAATTGATCTTCTTGCTGTCACAGAGACATGGCTATACAAATCTGCCACTCATTCTCTTACTCTGGCAACTCATGATGGCTACAACTCATATAGCTCGGAATGGGTTTACTCTTGAGGGGGAGGGGTGAGACTTATTTATAAAGATTCTTTGAAGATATATTCTTCTAACATATTTTCACTGGACCATTGTGATAATCTCTTAGTGAAACCTACCCTAAATTCGACCACCTCGGTTAGCCTTTTGGTCTTCTATCGACTATCCAACTCTATGTTCCATTTTGAAGAACAATTTCTTGCCCTCTGTAATGAAGCTTGAAATCCTTGTCATACATTTTGACACTCAGGGATTTTAGTCTGTGTGCAGGAAATGCCAATGATGTAGAAGTTTCTTCTCTTATTAGTGCTCTTGAGTCTTTTGGAATTAGTCAGGAAGTACATTCTTCCACGCGTCAAGGAGGTAACATTCTTGATTGGATGTTATCCCATAATATTGAGCTAGTTTCTATTGAGACAATTCCTTGTCCTCTGATTGATCATTACCTTGATTTGTTTGATCTTATTTTGTCAGTCACTACTGTCAATATGACTTCATCTTTAAGTAGACAAAAGAAGACAAGGAATTTTAAGAACATTACCCCTCTGGCTTTGGCAAATATTGTCACTCCTCAACCTTTGAACTTAGATTTATCTACGCAAGCTGAAGAGTCGGTTGTTCAATACCAGCAGACAATTACTGAAGCTATTCATACCCTTGCCCTGGTAAGGATAAAAAATATCAAAAGGGATACAATAAAAAATACATGATTTGATAGCCCTTATGAAAGTAAAAAGGGTGTGTGAATATATATGGAGAAAAAATAAGTGGCCTGTTTCACACGTGGGCTATAGAAAGGCTGTGGACTCTTATAAGCAGGCACTTATATTGGCCAAATGAGCCATCTATAATACCAGAATTGTTAAAGCAACATCTAGTTAATGGGAACTTTCTATAATTCACTGTGAACTTGAAGGAAAGAAAATGAGGACAGAGATTGAGAGGAGTAATTACTGGTGTGAGGAAGTTAAAAGTAGGTTTGTTAGAAAAGTTTCTGTTCACTAGCAGAATATTACATCCTGCGAAGCATTCCTCAATCTCAGTCCATTACAACCTGCTGATTCCTATGCGACTACTGAGCCATTGCCCTCTTTAGGGCAAGGTTTGTTTGCTTTTCACCAAGTGATGGAAGATGAATTTCTTTTGATCCTGAGTGGTATGAAACCTACCTCATTCTTGGGGGATACATGCCCATCAGTATTATCAAGGACTCTAAAATCTTGATCCCCTCGATTAAAGAATCATATATTTTTCTTCTGCCAAAACCTTAGTCCCCAGATCTGTTCCATTTTTGTAGAAAGAATTTGACGGGATAGCATTTCTTCAACTTCAAGGCTTTCTGAAATCTCATAATTTGTTTGGGGCACGTCAACCCAGTTTTTGAGCTGGATATGGGAAAGAAACGTCTCTTTTTGACTTGAAATCTAACATCGAAAATATCATCGACAAGGGTAACTGCATTTTTTATGGTGTTGGACTGTTCTGCAGCAATTGATTTGGTAGACCACTCCCTGCTTATTGAGAGACATTTGGAAATAGGCAAATGCTTCAAACCTGCTCCAGATTGGATACACTCCTTCCTGGGTCCTCTGAAAGCTAGTGTAGCAGGTGGGGATATTCAGGCTGCTTCGATCAAACTGTGGTGTCCCTCAAGGCTCCTGCATTTCCCCCAGGTTTTTAAATATATATATATATATATATATATATATATATATATATATATATATATATATATATATATATATATACCAATCCATTGTTTGATGTGCTTGACAGTATGGGGGTTTGCTATACAGCCAGGGCTCCATTGCCATCAAAAATTTCTATTCTGCCATCCGATCTTGGATGGCTAGGAATGGTTAAACTGAGCTACTGATTTTACGATCATCTGACAGGTTTGGGAAACTTGACTCATGATATGTTTTTTTCTCTATAGCTAGGTGCCCTTTCAAAGTATCTCCCAATGTAAATATATAGAGAGTTTACTTTGATTCTAAACTGTCATTTTATAAGCATATACATTATCTATGTTCCTCATGTGCTTAGCTAAATAACTTGATATGCCCTTATCTCGCGATGGTGAACAGAGTGGTCATCACATCAGCTTTAATCAATACTAAACTTGATTACTGCAATATTTTGCTGATTGGCACCGCTGCTACTGACATAAACAAGTTGCAGACTATCCAGAACGGGGCAGTTAGAGCTTTTGCATGCCTTGGGAAACAGAAGCATGTCATTGCATCCAGCCATAATTTACCCTGGCTGCCTGTGAAACAGAACATTTATCATAATGCCTGTACCGTAACCTGTGCAGGTATACATGATCTGGCACCCACTTATCTTTCCTAGCACCTGACGATCACTCCAATTAGAAGGGCTTTTCTGTCTAATGAACTAAACTACCTGGCTCTCCGTGCTATCATTTGAAGAAATATGGGGAAATCAGCCTGGACTTCCATGCCCCCCATATATGGAATTAACTCCCTCTTTCTCTTAGAAGTATCCTGTATCTGGTTGCCTTTAGGAAAATGATCAAAACATTGTCCTTGAGTAGAGGAGTACATCAGTCCAGTGAACTACTTCCTTGACATTAATGTATCTGTTGTATCTGTATCATGTCTGTCTTGTTTTTTTTTTTTCTGTTGTGCACCATGAGGCCTTCGGTTGTGTTGGTGTATTATAAGAAACAAAATAAAGTAAAGTAAAGTAAAATTCTCATATGATGTACAAACAGAGAGCCCGCTTTCTCTGCATCCATTTTGCCACGTTTTACCGTGGAGCATTTCACTCTGGTAAAATGTGAAATATAGGCGGTGGAAAGTGGGGCTTGGGAATGTAATATTGTATGCAAACAGACTTCTAAAAACTCACATAACACGCATTGACAACATCAATAGTTTAGCCCTGTGTTTATGTCCACAGAGTTGTATCTTGTATCTTAAATTGTAATGTCATGTGGGAACATACGATAGAAAGCATTATTTGGGAAAGTATAGATGGTCATTCGCAATGGAATGGTCATAGATGTGTTTCTCGTTTCTTAAAGCAAATGGTAATAGCTTTGGATCGAGGTGTTTAAGTGTCACATTATATATAAGCATATCGCTAATAAATTATGGAACAACCTTTGGCAGAGCAAAAACATTGGGACTTTATAATTTTCTATTGGCAGATAAATGGTAATAGCTTCCGAACCCTTTTTTTGTAATATTAAAATTAAAATTGTCACTAACTCCATACATTAAAAAAAGCAATGGCATAGATTTGTATCTTGTTTCATAAAGTGTCCTATTATATACGTAGATAAAACTGACTAAAAACTCAACCAAATCGAATTAGGATAGTAAATAGTTTTGGCATTTGTAGTTTTCCATTGACAAACTATTGGCCGCAAATTCATATTTCCCTATGAAAAATGTAATATTATATGCAACCATACCACTGAAAACTTATAAAATAAGCCCAAAATTACACTTTACACTACTCCTCCCTGATTCATGGAGCAGTGCAACGTGTATTTTTGCAGTGCAGTCAATTCGCACGTCAGAAATACACTTTGGACTGCTCCATGAATTGGGGTGTCTGTTGGCAGTGCAAAGTCACTTTGGACCACGCCAAATATTCCATGAATCAGGCCCAAAGGAAGTTGTGTTTTGTAAGTGTTCATCATGGTGTTCATTGCTCTGTGAGCAAGGTTCATGTTTCGCCAAATACATTTAATAGGTATATCTAAAATGCATAATTGGAACACGTAATGACACCACACCCCACTGGGGAGTAAACATAATATACAAGCTGACAGACTGCTCACCATGGCCAGTTGGGGTAGGAACATCATTCAATTTCAAATGCACAAATGCCATTTGCACTTGGGCAATTGCATTATTTCCAATGAGAACGCATTTCATCTGCATTTCAGTTACTGCCAATACAAATGTCAATGTAAAACATCTTTGTTCATGCACTGTTTTATGATTTGCCCACCCCAGTATATCCCCTGACAACCAAGAAACATACACACCCCACTCGAGAACCAGAGACATACTCTTGCCAGTGGGCAAAACTCCTTTTAAATCGGAGACCATACTGCACACACACAGCAAACAGACAAAAACAAGCTAATTAGGCACATGATGATGAGCAGCCTGGGGGTGTTGTGCACATGCTTTGAGGCCTGACACCAAGCAGAACCGAACCTCAGGTCATTGCAGTCCCTCAGGACACAATGAGATCCATCCAAAGACAAAAGCCCATCACAGAATCTGACTAATTACTTGAACCAAAAACAGGGTGAATCTTCGAAACTAAAAAAGTTGCACATTTTTAAAAAAAAAATAACATGCATTCAACAAATAGAGTTTCTGGCGCAAAATGTAAAATAACAATATTCTCAATTAAAATACTTGTTGACAGTTGGAAACATAACCTCATAATGGAAAATTAATGATAATCTTACTCAAATCATGAAACTTAAGTAAATATGTGAGCAAAACACAAAGGACATGCCATAATTGGAAAATGTCAATAAAAAAGTAATTATATATAATTATAAAAATATATTTATGTAAAAGAAAGTGGGAACAATAGGCCATATGTTATGGGCATGCCCCCATCATCACCCCATACTGGCGCATGATCCATACGGAGACCATGAATATAGAAGGGGCAGACATTCCGCACAATTCAAAGGTGATGATCCTGGGTAGCGACGTCGAGGAGTGGCACGACGACTCACTCAAACGCAAACTCATGGCCCTAATGCTACTCGTCGTATTCAAGCTACTGCTAATTCACTGGAGGGATACACACCCGTCTACTGTCACAGAATGGTCGGACGCACTCACCGGTACATGCAGACTGGAAAGGGCAGCCTTCAAAAGGCTCTCCGGCCACAAACCGACCCGAGCAGCTCAATATTGGGAACTCCTGAAAAACTACGTGTGACAAGGAATACCCTCATCTTCGATGGGCCCATCCCTTTTGCCCTGCTCCATGTACTCTGATTAGGCGATTCACCCACAATCCTCTCTACCGACTCCCCGACCGGCTGCCGGACATGTCTCACTCTATCTTGCCCCCCTTATCTGTTTGTTTGTTTGTGTGTTCCTTGAGTTACGGCCATATGTTTCTGCTTTGCCAACCAATTTTATGGGACTTGTCACTTAAATAAGTGTTAATAATGATAAACAAAGGTTGATAAAAAAAGAAAAAAAACAATAAAAAAAGTACAACATACTAAAGTACACGTAGCTTTCTATACTGCTTGTTGATTTTAATAAGTTAGTAAGTTGTGCAATGCAGCTTAAACAGAGAAATCTATACGTCTAAAAGCAGAGATCTCCTGTAGTGTCCTGTCTTGTCATACAATCAAATATTACTGTGGGAAAACCTTCATATTTGTGCTGAAGGCAGTACATGGATCATTAACTGCTGAAGTAGAAATGAAATGTTTGGAAACAAACATTCTCAGAAATTAGCCATGAAATGTAGTTCATTCACCACAGTGTGTTATTCTCCAATTAGATTGTGTGCAAACTGAGAATGTGCATTTATAATGCTCAGTGATTGCCTGCAGTCTGACCAATCAAGGTCCCTTATGATGTATTTGGCTTTGTGACTTCAACTTAAACAATACATTTTTTTCTCTGTCTTTATGATGAAAGTTTGATGTATAGACTATCCCAAAAATAAATCTTAGACATTGTTTCAAGCTGGCATAATCCAATTGTTATCTCCATTACAGTGCCTGCACGTTCCTTCCCCTGGTCTGATCATTTTGAGGCACCAAGGCCGTTTTTACAGAGTTCTTCATGTCACACTCTCATCCAAATTTGGCCGTATGACTGACAGGACTTTATTAAATGGCAATAATTGCACTTGGCCCACATTTTAAACTATCACAAGTACACCAGTTGACATTATGATTTAGTTCCTTCCCCCATACATTGGCAGTTGTAAGTTAGGTTTCCTCCCATTGTTAATCTCGTTTGTCACTGTGTAATTTGCTTACATTGCCACTGTCCGTGTTCATACTCTGTTGCAAGATGGCTGCCATGGTTGTCACTCCTAAATACATCCAGCTCGTCATATGACCAGTATTTGGTGACCAGCATTCAGCTGCACAGCCATGCTATTGCTGAATTCAACTCCTTCTTTGAAGGATCCAACAAGAGTTAGCACAGTCACCTTGACAGGGTAAGTGTACGATACAGTCGATTGTTTACTATGCACAACATGACAAACACTATGCACAACATGACAAACTGATAACGTATTGGAGTGTGTGGATTGCGGTTTCACTGCTAGTTTTTTCTTTTTTTCTTTTTTGGTGCAGCTGCAGTCCATCCCTGCAAGTGGCAGTATGAATGCAGATCAGACCATGCAATTTTCTTATTTGTGTACTACGTGTTTAAGGTCAAGTCTAAAGGTTACATTTTCACTGGCTCATTTGTTGCATTTGGATGACCAATTCATCTCGGTCCTCTATGTCCTTTTCATATCCCCCTGGGATCCTTGTGGGATCAAGGATTGCGGGAACGGGACACCCATTTCTAACCACTCCAATGGCTGATTAGCTAATAACATGGTTTCAACTGGGTATGAATAAACCTAAACTTTGTGCATGTACATTATTCAATTTTTAATATATAGTTGTTTTCAGCCACTTGCAATCACTGAATCTGCTTTTGTTTATGTTTGATAGCCCAACACTGGCATCGCCTGTCTACTTTCTGTATTCTGCTTGCCTGATGAAGGCTGGGCCCTAGAAGTAAACTTGTCCTATCTTAGCATTAACTCGAGTTGGCATCCCCCTTTTTTTGATTTCTACCCTTTCAGCTATGCTTTTAATATGCTTGCATTATTTCTAACCACTATCTGTGCTGAGCCAACACACCAGTGTGGCCCGAGGTGGCACATCTCACAGGCGTCCTGTTGAACTCTCTATACACATTAGCAGACACAGTTTATTTTGTTTTTTCATCACATCTCATCACATTTGAGGGCACTTCTAAGTTTGTCTTTACTTTGTGACTGGCAAAGTGGCTTTGTGGCTTCTCGCATGTCCTTTTAAGAATATTATTGTTTTCATGATTGTATTTGATGTATGTATTCGTTGCTGAAATACTGTCTACGTTTGTTTTTGATACTGGAATCTGTGCTTATTGTACATTAAATATGACTACCTTTTATTACACATTCTTGCATGGTTTGTGTTTATTTTGGTATAGGAATGTTTCATTAAGTGTAACCAAGTCTGGGATCTGTAATTGTCTTTCCATGTCTGACCAATCACGGCCATGCATCACTCTGCCAAACTGTTCACCTTCTGAGAGCAATTAAATCCAAGCAAAACAAGGGCACCCTAACACTTCTTGTTAACTCATGTTCACTTCTTCTCATACATTTTCCTCTGTTTCTAGCAGGAAAGAAAAGGAAAGTCCAGCTATCTGAGACTGTGCCACCTAGGCATTCGTATTTGTATAATGCCTGACATTAGTAGTCCCCTCTTAAACATTCAGTCTATTGTCTATTTTTCTTATGTTACAGATCGGTAACCATTCCACAGATCACTTTTCCACACTTGCACCAAATTATTTCCTAAAAGTGGGTACGCAGTAAACAATTACTGAATGGTTGATCACAATGTCCTAGTGCATGATAGCTATATAGTCAGTTGTAGTTTCCTGTCAGCTAGTGCTTTGGAGGTCTGACTTCAGTCTTGAACCTGGTCTCTGCGCTGATAATGGCAGGGGAAAGCCAGGTTCTGTGAGCTACACAGCTCAAAAGTTAGAGAGAAAGACTAGAATGGGATGACATTTAAAAATTGACAGAGACAATGTTTTTTTATAGATCTGTCTGTCTATTGTGGCTCAGTCTTGTTTCACATGCAATTTTGGAACAATATCTATTATATTATATTGTTGTTCTGTGTCACTCAAGCATTAAAACGACTATAAGGGGACCTGAAAATAGTATGCAAAAAGCAAAGACACCAACAATGAAATATTTCTAACAAAGAACCCATAAAAAACCTCTAACTTGTGCTTGGTTTTCCTTTGGTTCGAAACCTTTCTGATTTTGTGCAAATAGATTATGCATATTTTCTAATGTCTTCTGACAGAGCTCTGTATAATACTGGATGAAGAAAATTCTCTGAAGAAATTGAACATGAATAATAGCCAAAATAACAAGAGTCCTCCTCAACCGGGAGGCCATCACCTTGCGCCACCTTACTTGATAGACGCTGCCCACCTCTCTGCTCCCCGCCACCCAGTACAGCTGTAGCGTTCCTCTGTGCCCCTCTCCATCCCAACCTCAGCTGTATGTCTGTTCTGTTGTTCACTCTGAAAAGTGCTCCTTTAAGCATATCTACTGTTGAATACCTCTATAAAACACTCTGTTATGTATCTGTATTGTTGTATACCTCTGTAAAGTACTCTGTTTCTTTTCAAAGCTAGGTCCATGCTAAATATAATAATAATAATAACAATAACAATAATAATAATAATAGTAAATCGTGACGATGAAGCAAAGTGAAAAAATAGTAAACAAGTCGTCTATACTCTTCACAGTAATCAAACATCTGTCAGGAGATTTGCACACATTAATTATTACTTGCATTTAAAAAGAAAAAGAAAACATGAGACAGGTTTATTACCAGTTGTAATTTTGTTATGAAATGCATACTATAATAAAGTAAAGTCATAAAGTGATTCGGATATCTCAAAATAAGAATATATTAAGTGTGCTGCTATTAAAAACAAACTTTGGACAAACGTCTTAGGTCTGTCAGAACAGCACATGGGAAAACTAACTTTAGGAAGCCAAACACATCATATAAAAACACATGACTGAAATATGTCTATAGTCTAACTATGAGACTACCACATCGGGCTAGGCATCGGGTATATAAAGAAAGAAGAAATGTTATATTCAGATCCAGATTCTTTCTTCATTCGTCCAAACACTGAGCAATATGTGGCAAGATGAAGCACATATGAATCCTGCCATGATCTGTGTGACTGACTTTAATATTTGGCTAATGGTCAAAAACAATTGGGAAGGGAGCACCGAGAGGATCTCATTTTTAGGATGCGTTCCAGGAGCAATTCTCAGTCCAACTGAATTGGAATTAGCAATGAATGGGTATGTCCAGGTTATTAGAGGAGCAGTTGAATGCATGTAGTATTTATTATTTGTGGCTGTTTTTTAAATTGTCTTTGAACTTGCAATTTAAATCCTTAGACATGTTTAACTAAAATGTAGACCTGGGGGAACCATGGATTTAATGTGAAGGGCCGAGCCTGAGATGAGCCTGGGTATCTGGCGGGCTCTTAGAGACCAACACGAGCAGAGACGGAAATGGCTGTGCAAAACAAGGGGGTGAGTGGGGGCCTGTGTGAGGGTAAAAGAAACAGGCTCTGGGGAAGGAAACGTATTGGGGCAAAACAGTTACTAAAGAGTTTTGGGCCAACAAAATGGACTGGGTGGGAAAAGGGGATAAAGGGATCAGGAAAGGCTGATACACAGTATTCGGGGCAACATAATTGGCTAAAAAGGACTGGGGGCAACAAGTGACACGAACAGGGTCAGAACAGGGCAAGAACAGGTGCTAGGGGCAACACAAAAGGGCTAAACATGACTGGTGGGCAACAATTGGCTAATTTGTTTGGGGCCTACAGAAGGGGCATGCAGAGAGGTGACAGGGCAATAGAAGGGTAAGGGGCAACAACATGGGGTCAAAGGGGCAAGTACATGGATTAAAATGGACAAGAACAGGGGCCAGGGGCAACAGAAGCAGCTAAATGGGACTGGGAAGGGCAAGAAAGGGGCAAAATGGACCTGGGCGCAGTTGCAAGGGTTAAAGAGTACCAGAAGGAGCAATATGGGACTGGGATGCGCACAAAAGGGAACAAAAACAGTGGTTGTTCCTAACAAGTCAGTTGCCCCGCACCTCAAAAATCCCATATAACATCTTTAAATATCTTTAACATTACCTCTTTGGCTACTTACCATTAAGACCCTTCAATATAGGTGTGCCTTGGTGTTTTTTGCTCCTCTTATGCGCACGAAAGGGGGCAGAACTGACCTATAGCAGTAAAAGGGTTTCAGGGGCAACACAAGGGGTTACATTGAACTGGGGTCAACGAAAGGAAAACCCAGTACTGGGGCAGCAAAAAGAGTTAAGGGGCCACAAAAGGGGCATTAACAGGATATAGAGGGTAACAGGCAAACAAAAGATTCTGGGGGAAACAATTGGGCTAAAGGGGACACAAACTTGCCACCAGCTGGCCCTATTATTTATCTCGTATTCTATTAACCATGTACCACACTTTCCTTGCACTTGCCACCAGCTGGCCCTATTATTTATCTTGTATTCTACTAACCATGTACTGCACTTCCCCTCTCCCCTTCCCCTGCACTTCTCCCAGTCCCCCTACCCTTGCACTTGCGCGATCTGAATGACACCTGGCCTAGTAGGATTGTTGTCTGTCTCCCTTTGTCCCCCCCTGCCTCGTCGCGCCTTGAAACACTTGTTTATAGGCGCGTTACAAATGCCATATCATATCATATCAAACTGGGATTAAAGGGAACAAAAAACAGGGGCTAGGGGCAGCATAAGTGGTTAAATGGGACTGGTGTCAAGAAAAATTGCAAAAACTTGTCTGCGGCAGATAAAAGGGTTAGGGGGCAACAGAATGGGCTAAATGGGATTTGGAGAGGTAAGAAAAGGGACACAGTGGGTCTGGGGCAGCGAAAGAGGTTGGGGCAACAAAAGGGGATAAATGGTACTGGGAGGAGAAACAAAGGTCTCACTTACCTTTTTAGAATTTGCTGTTGCCTCTCCCCTGCTGACCCACTCTCTCTTGGCACTGTGCACCTGGCCACCCCCTTTACCCTGTGTCCAGGTACCTGCTCACACTGCCGCCCTCCTGCACTGCCTCCTGGCCACCCCTTGCACAGGATGGACTGTATCTGTACCCATACAGTCCCCCACCCCATTTTCTTCTTTTCTGCACTTATCAGACTTACCCAGTCTGCCGCCATAAAAACAGCACCTGCCACTTGCTGGCTGCACTATCACTGTTTATTGCCTCCATTCTATTTTTTTTTCTTTATTTATTATTTATTATTTATTTATCTACTCTCCTCTGCTCTGCACTTTCCACTCTCCCCCTTCCATGTACTCCCCCCCCATGCACGTGCGCGTTCTCAATGTCACTGGGCCTAGTAAGATCGTTGTTGTTTTGTGTTGTCCCGTTTCCCCTCCCTTGCCTATTCGCGCTCTGAAACGCGCGCAATATAAATAAAATATCATATCATAGCACCACCAGGAAATGTTCCAGTCCTGCCCCAGCCAATGAATAAGTGGCTGGGGTGGAACGGAAGAAAAAAAAAGACATGCTCTTAGGGAGCGCGTCTGCCTGACTTCCTGTTCTGCCACCTAACTTGCTGTCCTGCCCCAGCCAATTAATGAGTGGCTGGGGAGGGACCGGAATTCTGGTGGCGAGGACCAGAAGACAGGCAGAAGGCTCCTGTAAGTGCTGTCTGCACACTTACAGGAGCCATCTTTCGTTTTCTTCTTTTTCTAAGGAGTGGGCAAGCACCTGTTGGGGCTCGTGTACAGCCCCTGGTTTGGCCAGGCACTGGCCTAAGGGGGGGCCAGCCTGAGCTATAGCTGGGGCTCTGGCTTGCCCGAGCCATAGGCCAGCCTGAGCCATAGGAGTGGCTTGGACTGGCCCAAGCCCCGCCGGGCTTTACCAGCTATACTAATATGATGCAGCTGCTTTTCGAATTTACTATCACGTGATACATTTTATTTCGTCAGAGCGTCAGTGATTTGGTGTCTTTTCTGTTTTACAGAGCATGAAGCATGAACTCCATTTAGTAATGGTGTGGCTATTTGTTAAGACTTGTTACAAAGCACGATAGCTTGAACATGTGATTTTAAGGAACAGGGAGTAGAGCTGCATCCTTCATTTAAATCACAGAGCTTTCTGTTTGTAAAACAATCATAGCCTGGAGAAGTCCTGATTTGAACGGAGTGTGTGTTTATAGTTACACAGCATATTTTTCTTGAGCCATGACACATTTGAATCCAGCTGCGGTTCGCTGGTAATATAGACTAAATTAAAACCTAGAACGTCTATAGTTTGTGTGCCTGGGTCTAATTTTTGAAGCCATCCACAGTGTCTATGATTGTTTGGTACTGTTGTGCAAGCTTTGATGGTTTGGAATATATATTTAAAAAGTCTGAAAACAGCCATTCTACTTGAAATATGAAGAGTAACACGTGCCACAGCGCCACCCATTAGCCATCAGCGCAGGTGCATCTCAAGTTCAGAACCACATGAGCAAAAAGTGTTGCGGGCATTCAAATTAGCCCAAAGCAACCCTTAAGCTACTTAAAACGTGTCTTTGTCTTACCGGTCAGTGCTATTTTATACATAACTTCTGCAATCCAAGACAGGCAGTTTTGGACAATGCTGTAGGGCCGCCCAAAGCGAGGCAGGGTAACTGCTGTTACCATCAGCAGGCCTGAGGAGGGGCAACACAGTCTCCCCCTCTTGTCTGCCCCTCTCCTTCCCCCAAGCTGGGGAGACATGCAGTCTGTGCAACACAATACTGAGGAAGGAAGACGTGTGAGAAATCACCTCACCCTTCTTCCATACAGCAAGGTGCTAAGCACCTAAGGAAACCAACAGGCAGGCAGGGCTCAGGTTCAAAGACCTGTCCCCCCAGGGGGCCAGATAGTCGACTATCCGGTCGGGGGCTGAAACATAACAGCCCCCACTACTATACATATCAAAGACCCAGGGCTTCCTTGGGTCTTATAAATACAGAGCTGCTGCTCTGAGAAAATACAAACAGTTTGTGGACCCTGAACGGGGACCCAAACACACTAGGAGGTGCACTGTTTACTCATTGCCTTCCAAACCTTTGCTTCTTTACCACAAAACTCTCCCACTCTACAAACAAGGCGGAAGAACAAAGGAAAAGAAGTATAGGGCACTGTACGGTGCCCACAACAAGTCGTGGGACAAGAGAAGGCGGGCACGGGCCAGAACGGGATAACCCCAAGACCTGGTGCCCAAAAGTATGTTACCATCATGATATGTGATTATTGTTATCTCCATAACCATATCTGTACAATAAAAACCACTGCCTTTTATTGCCAACACTTGACAAACTATGTGTGAGCCAATTATTCCGGGTAAGGGGTATTGGGCCAGCAAGAATGTATGCATGCATATGGATTGAGCAGTTATCAGGGTTAAAATCTACTGCATACCAGTTTCACGCATATTAGAAATCATAAGTGCAGTGTAGTCTGATGGCCTTGTGCTCAGAGCATTTGGGCATGTGTAGCAAACACCAATTATGTAGACAGGTTAATATCATGCAGAATTCTAAAACGTATCTATTATTTGTCTTTTATTTCGAGTAGTGCTAAAGGAAATAATGTATTTTATTAATTTATTGTATTTTTGTTGACAGCGCCCAAACCCATAAGTATTATGGCGCTGGTACATTGGTACCAGCATAATGCCAGCAGCGTGGCTATACTGGAGTCAAGCTTACGATTTTAACAGCCCCTCTGATCTCAAACATTACACGCATGTGCATATAACAAGCTGAGCGTGTAAGAGGCGATGCAACACCACACTATTTGGATTTCGTTAGCAGCATTTGTTGATTGTGGAGACTGAAACTCGACAACTAAAGCCGGTGAAGTGAAGAGGCGATTCTAGCGTCCCTGCCAAGTGCTGTTTTTTTCTTCCAAGTTGCATGCTGTACATCTCACCAAGAGGAAGCTTATTATTTTGGACATATCTGAATTAAACAGCTTTCCCCACTGTTTCAAGTGGCCCCCATTACGGCTGCTCTTGGCAGCAGAGCCGCTGCCCTGCTCTCTGCCAGACCTGCCGTTTGTTTTATTGATTGCATCTCAGCTGCTGCAGGAGTCGCTGGCCCCTCTGGAAATTCACCGGTATATTAAATAGATTGATTTTTTTTTTTAAATCTCTTTTGGAGAGATATGGCTGAAAAATGTTTAAAGAGGCCATCATGCCAAAACCAGCGTGCTACGTTATTGTTTTCTGTTGGATTGTCCAGAGTGGATCAATTCGAAAACAACCCTCTTGGAATGAAGGCACCGACCTCCAGTGCCCTTTTTATGCAGTGCCTATCAATATATGGCTTGAAGAAGGTGGCCACGACAGTCTAGCGACTGCAATCCTTCCGCAGTCAAGGTCAGACGGGCGTGATGACGGCTGCGACGGGTCAGCCACCTGCTCGCAACGCGCCATTCCTTCACAACCGCGGCCGCCATGTCAGCCTGCCCGCAGGCAGGGCGCTGACAGAGGATGCCGCGCATTGTAAATTATACACCCGCTTATTACCGCCTTGTTCTCGGAGAGACAGTTTCCCCACTCCGTGTTACCTTGGCCTACTTTCGCGAGGAACAATTATTTCTTCAGATGAGTAATGGCGCTCTTGTGCATTCACGGTAGGCGAGTGTCAGCCGTCGACTGAAGGGTGTCAGCAAAGCGTCCCGCAATGAAACCTGCTTTTTACTGCCGACCCGAGTTCATGTAAATTTGAAACTTGTATGCAAGCACGAACGAATGAACATGCCAACAGAAAAGTAATTTGCATGCTGCATAGGATGGAGGAAGTAAAAAAAAACAACATGATACTTACCAATGTGATGTATTTTACAGACATTTTATCATCTCGGTTAACATGCAATACAGGGCGCGGCCGGGAAATGCAGGGTGGCAAAACATCAAGACCTTCGAAGAAAAGAGTAATCTTATATTTAGTCCGCTTTTTATGTTTTATTTGAAACTATAACAAATGCCCCTTTGGAAAGGCTGGGAGTTGGCAGCAAAGGGCAGGTGTGCTAGCATGAGATGTCGGATAGGCTGTTAGGGAAGCTACATTAATATAGTCATGTGTTTGCATACTGCGCAGGTTCACCACCTGTGTTGTCTCAATCTTGATTGAGATGTAGGCATATCGTGACCCTGCCCCTGGGATCACAAGACCTTAGTCTTTTTGCAGGAAATGGCCCTGAAAATAGAGTGCAATAAAATGAAAGCTATGGAAGGCAGTGTAGTACGGAAGGATG
This sequence comes from Ambystoma mexicanum, assembly GCF_040938575.1. Classification (NCBI taxonomy): domain Eukaryota; kingdom Metazoa; phylum Chordata; class Amphibia; order Caudata; family Ambystomatidae; genus Ambystoma; species Ambystoma mexicanum. The sequence continues at coordinate 952,599,356 of NC_090932.1, forward strand.
GGACTTTGATAATGTGCGGGAATGAGTGATTGAAGAGAAGAATGTATTGCAAATCAAAACATATAGGGCCCGATTCATGGAATTTTGCACAGCTGAAAAGTGAGTTTGCACTGCCCACACAAACCCTGATTCATGGAACTCTGCAAAGTGTCTTTTTGCTGTGCAAATTCGCTTAGCACTGCAAAAAATCACTTTGCACTGCTCCACCCTGATTCACGGAGCAGTGCAAAGTGTCTTTTTGCCAGGCAAAGTCACTTTTCCCAGCAAAAAGACAATTTGCACTGTTCCATGAATCAGGGTGTTTATTGGCAGTGCAAAGTCACTTTGCACTGTGCAAACAATTCCATGAATCGGGCCATTAGTATGGGGGAGCAGCAGGGGCTCGAGATGTGCCTGGTGTGTCCTAAGCATCCTGTGAGCAATATTGGCCACGGTTATCCACTGGGTAGATTGTGCAACAAGAGTCCAATTGAGTTTCCCTTGGGCTTTAGAACTGTAGTCATTATTTTGCAATGTAGGCAGCACTACCCACCCTACGTCTATTTCCCATGGCCCACCATGCACTGCCCAAGGGACAGGTGTCAGGATCCACAGCTCCCTCCCTGCTATGGCCCCAGGCATCAAAGTCAAATCACTCCCATCACAATGTCCCGCTGATGCAGAGCAACGCCTCAAGATATCTGGCAGCCCCCCAGTGAGAGCTGCTGTGCTGGCCTGAGCCCAATTATCACACGAGCAGGAACTGCGAAGGCTTTGGCCATGACCAGAAGGGCACTCGTTATCAGAAATGTCAGCTCTGCCTTGTGTTGACGTCTGAGGCAATCGGTGAGGGGAGAGTTGGTGTTTATGGGTATTTTACTGATAATCAATCATACTAGAGACGACGTATCATTGAGCAGGTATGCTAACAAATGCAGCGTGCATAAGGTTTATGTTTTCATTTCTGTTTTGATGGCTAAAAGACGAATAAATAAAATAAAACAACTTTAAAAACGATCCCACATTGAATAACAATGCACACAATTACACTATCTAACCTAGCAATCCACCTGAAAGAAATATTATATTACAAAAATAAAAACGAACACAATTATTACCCAGCTGATTTGATTATCTTCATCACTGTCTGGCAGACATAAATAGTAGCATACATATATTTCATATCACTTCCCTGATATATAGCTGCCCCACTCTGTTCAGAGAATAAATACTGTATGTCATGAAAAATTATAGCATACCCCCTCTCATACAATTAATTCAATTTGCAACAGCCAGTTAAAAGATGTTTTGATGTCCCTATTCCCGTTTTGCAAAGACGGCATAGGCGCTCATTATAAGGAATATTTTTGTCAGGTCCTAATACATGATGATAAATATATGGAGAAAATAGTTAAGGGCTCAAAGGTGGCTGTCTGGAACAACATAATAGACAGCATTTCTTTGCTGAAGGTACGGGGCAAATCACATTATAAAACGATATCTAGCCATTATCGAGCAATGAAATGTTACTGCCGAAGGACCAATATACTATCTACCCCCTCCTTTCCATTTGTAACCCTCTGCTCCTGCATTTACCAGGCTCTTACGTGTTTCACTTGCACACTTCATGCATCTTTGTCTCTTGGAGCACGTCAGCTGATTTTGCAGGCTCACTCAAGCGACATGCACCCTAAGATTCCATTAAGACTTGGTTGAACATTACTTGGGAAAAGGTGAAGTGGTGTTTGCTGCAGCCCCCTCCCCGTGCCCCCATTGTGAGGTAAGTCTGCGCTTGCGTTGAGCTCGGGCGTTCGCTTGCAGCACGCTGTACGTATTAGCTTGTTGACACCAGGGCACAGAGCAGCAGCATTGGCAGAGAAGGCTAAGCCTTGTTGTGAGATCTGATTGACATCATGTCAAGTCAGAGCCATAAATCATGCTGTTGTCACTGAACTGTGATTAATGACTTTCCAGAAACTGCTCGCTTCTGTGTTAGTTTATTTGTTTCCATTGTATGTAAGAATGCCACCATTATAAGCAAATGCGTTGATTGAATGGGTCTTTACAGTTCAAGGGAGAGATATGTCTTGACCATGTACTAAGAGGATCAGATTGTGAGCAGTGCCTGTCTTTATCAAAATGTCTACCTTTGCCGGGTGAGTGGCCAGTACGTGGGCAAACAGTCACTAAGAGAGGTGAACACCCAAAGAAATTGGGAAGGCAGAGAGATGAACATGAAGTGCTATGAATCTTTGCTGTTTTTTTTTTTAACCGACCTTCACTTTTGCAGATGCGTTTTACTGATGCTACCAATTTGTACCAAACAACGTGGGGGGATGCCGCTCCACCCTATATTACACCCCATACACCACCTACTATACACCTTACCCAAACTTCCCACCTGCATTTTGCAGCAAAGAAACGTGGTAACAAAGGCAGTAAAAAGTCATTTGGTGAAAGTGTAGGCCGGCAAACCTGGGGTACACAGGGCATGAGATTCAAAGAACAGAACAAATCTTGAGATGATTTGGAATAGGGCTCCCATGAGTCCTTGTCACTAACTGTGCTGACTAATACCGATAGAAGTTGTAGCAAAACATCTAGAGAGCCAAATATTGCAGACACCTGCAGAACTTGACAACTACAAATCCGTATGTGTGCATGTGAGTGTATATAAGATTGGCGGGAGGGTGTGTGTATTTCTTTGCGCATGTGTTGTGTGTGTATGTATGGTATATCTTTGTGACTATCATTTATGCGTAGCTGTATTTTTGTTTGCATGTTCAGTTGTCTGTTGCCATCTGTATGCTGCTATGCATGTTTGCTTGTATAAATGTGTCTGTATCAAGGTGGGTGAATATATAATTAGCTACGCATGCTGCTCTCCTTGCATGTGTGTCTGCATGTAAATGTGTGAGGGTGTGTATATGTCAGCGTGTCTCTGTACATCTGTGTGTCTAGCTCCAGCAGAACATGTTATGTGTACTTGGCCATTAGAATATATATATGAGTAGGGGGGCGGGGGGTGTGTGTGTGTGTGTGTGTTTTTGTGTGTGCGTGCGTGCGTGCGTGCGTGCGTGTGCATGCGTGCGTGTGTGTGTGTGTGTGTGTATTTGCATGTATACATGGGTATTCGTCCGTATCCTCCACTATAAGCCTACTGTGAAGTATTGCCATCTTGCAAGGGTTTGAAAGCCCTAGCTTTTTTGATACATGTTAATAATGAAATGATGCAGTACATATATCTCAGAAAGGGTGGTCTCTTAACCAGAACCCATATTATAAAACTGAATTCCAAAAGCATAGTGTACACCTGTGCCCTGCTAGATCAATTCCTGATCTGTGTCCTGGCATACCCGTGATCAAATCAGCTTCAGAGGTCCCAGGGGTTCTGTTTCACAGCTGCCAGTGACAGCCAATCCGCTGCAGTTCAGAGGTTGCATTTTAGTATACATCTCAGTTCCAAATTCATTAAAACTATGATTAACTTCCCACCTAGTGACAGGATTATCTAGAATTATAAGCCATTCCTATCGTGGTATGGTGGTTGAGAGTTCACATGGTTATTAAAGCTGTATATCATATCTGTGACATCCCGATGACCACATACAGCTATAGGAGGCTATGTGGTATTCAGGCACCTGCCTGCCTGCATTCCAGTGAATGAGAGGAAGGGGCAGGATGCATGCCTCTAATGGCTCCTTTGTAGGATAGATAATGCTTTCCTGGCCCTTGCTGGGATCTCCCAGCTGGAGATGCCCTGTGTGCCTTGCTTCAAACAGCCAAAACCATAACAAATGCCTCCCTCACACTACAAGGCTGTACACCAGACACTCTTTGAAGTTGCAGGCTGTGAAAGAGGTGGCGTTAGGACAGCCAGGGAAACCACTGGGCTTCAAGAAGGATTCCTCCCTCTTACATTTCTGTGGCTTTTCTCACCTTCCTGTTCCTTCCACTTCCTGCGTATCAAGGCTCTGGGTATAATGTCAGAAGGCAAGGGGCACTTGTCACAAGGACTGGAACCCTTAAAACAGGATTACTTTTCTCCAAACCAGTGTGGCTTTTTCCCTATTAAAGAGGGAGTCTCCCATTGTAATTGACTTCAATCTAGCAATCCCACTAAGTCAATGCCTAGCCTGGAATGCCCAATGGAAGCCCTTATTTATATATTTTTATGTCAAGTTCTTAAATCTGGATGATGAACCCTTATATAACGCCCCTCTCTTTGAATCCCCCTGACCTCACTGAGCCAAGAAGTAGGTTTGTTTTGCAAATTAAAAGGTTTATTGGAAAAATTAAACAATATATATATATATATATCACACTTTTATGAATAAATTAATATTTGATAGCACACTTATGAGTATGAACAGTGATCAGCAGTGGATAACATTACAGTAGCACAATTCTTTAATTACTTAGGAGTTGGTATAGAAAGGATAAGGTAGCAGAGAATACTTTGTATGGTTTCAAGGAAAGAGAGCTGTTCAGCTTTTTGGGTTAGGCCCCTGCTTTAGGTTCTAGAGCTGGGTTCTAGAGTCTGGTCTCTGGATTTATCTGGAATCTGGAGTCTAAGTTCTGGAGCCTGTGGTCCTTCTGGGTATTGTCTGGTCCAGGAAAGTGCTGCGCAAGAAAGTGGAAAGAGCAGTCCCTATCTGGGTTTCAGTGGTTCTTTTTATGTCTTTTGAAAGTGGATGGGAAGGCTGACTTTCTATGCCCAACCCACTAAGGATTTGATAGGTTAAAGGATTTTCTGTGTCCTGACTGGAGAAAGGGTAGCGAGTCAGAGTTATGCTACTATTTTACAATCTAATGAAGAACCGCCCCTTTGCTTTTACTTAGAACCCAATTTTTCATAACCAAACATGTTTCCAAGGTACACAAGTTGTTGAGAATACATGTACACATCCCAGATTAATGTAAGACAGTTCTCTGTTCAACCCTGATCTTTCTAAGATCTTGGGTTCAGAAATGACAACATTTTGCACTTTTAGTGGGTTTCGCCATATTGGTTTTTCATCAAATCTTCCTCGCAGGTACACCCCCTCTCTGTGCATATTACAGTAAGTTTTCATTTTTCTAATATAACCATAGTGTCTGCAATATTAATACATTGTGGGGTTCGGCCTCAGAACATCATACAACGTCCAGTTTAGTCTCAAATTATGAGTGAAATTGTCATTTTAAGAATCCCCAAATTGTACATTTTTGTCCGTTTGGTATAATTAGTTATCAGTATTCTCACAAAACATATATTTGCTGGACACTCTGAATCCTGAGTCGTTTGTCTCCGCCCCTAGAAACTTGGCTTGACTCAGAGATCAGATGTCATGCCTTCCCCCAGAGCAGTGTTGACAGTTCACACCCAAAATCAGCATACCCTATTCAGCTGAAGGCATCCTTTGTCTGTTTTCTTCCTGCTAGCAGGGCATCAGTCCAGGGTGCCACTCTCCATTTGATTAACAGCAACTTGTGATTTCCTGCCTTCTTGTGTGGAGTTCTGAGGTGTGAAGGCTTCCCATGGACCGCAAACCTTTAGAAGTCTGAGCTGCATCAGGATACAGTTTAGCTTCTGAAATCCATGTCTCCTGTCAGAGTTTAGATCACCAGCGCCGGTCAGTGGCGGGCTCCGGTACTGCACCCATTTTTGGCAGCTGTCTTGAATTAATACATTTCAAAAAGGGGATTTTACTTGATAGCATATGAAATTGCTAACATTGTATTGATGTGGATTCTGCAGTAGAATAATGTAGAACACCCAACCAGAAGTAGGATTTTTTGTTTGGTGGTTTCGTGCCCATGATTTTAGCAATTTTTGACATCAATTAAAACGGATTTTGAACAGCACCATATTCCTTGGCACTGGTTTTGCTCTGTGTGCAGACAAAGGATAGGGTCTGGCAATGGTCTCCTGTATTAACAATGACAGAGGCAAAAGAAGATGGTGGCCTATCTGTCAGGTTTCCACTGTGCATTTTTGGATGATTTCTGGCAAGCAGCATGCTTTCCGGCAGCCATTATGATGTTTCCCATTTCAGTAATTCACCATGATGTTGTATGGCTTGGATGCGTGGGTTGAAACATCCCACACCATTCCTTCTTTGATTCACCTTTGAAACGTCAGGGACTGTATTGGAAGAGTTGATATTTCCAAAGCCTTCAGCCATTCAAGTAAAAATGAAGTGCCCCATGGCAGAGGTTGTCTCTTCTACCTACCACTCCCAGGACACAATGGCTGTGTCTGTTGCTGAGGATGAAGGTCTACCACCTCTCTAGGCTGGCAGAATAGAGACTGAAAAGGACTCATCTTCCCCATAACATCCTGATAGCCAGAACAGCCAGGATATTGTATTCATTGCATTGAACTGATCCAAGAACATTCAAACATTGTTTTCTGCATTCAAACCAGCAGTATTCACCTGTGCTGCCTTTGGCACTCACTCAGACTTCTAACCACCACTCACCCAGCAGAGCCTTGTCATATATTCTGCTTTAGCATCAGCACACAGTGCTGACAACAGCCACATCAAACCACCAGGACCTTGCATTGAAGCTCTAATCAAACCGCTGGACTTTTGCATCATTTGTTGACGCAAACCAGCAGTACTCATTTGATTTGCATTGTTCAATATAGTCTATGTACCGCACAGAGAACCCTCTTGATTCTGACTCAAGGCTGACTTGTCGCCTGGGATAAATGCATCTCAAAGTCTTTGAACCCAGTTTTACCCGCTTGTACAACAGCTCAAACCCTAGTTTGACACTGTCAAACCAACTTGCATTAGAATCAGGTACTTTCAAGTGATGTCTCCCTGGTCAACCTTTTGGAGCCCTAGTGACTAGTTAAATCCATTTGCACCCATTTCCACCGGGACATATCCTTTTTAACAGCAGTGTTGCATTTGTTGTCTCTTTCATCCCTGGCAAAGAATCCAGATTGTTTTAAAATTCCTGTTCTGAAGTTTAAGTCTTCTTTTACAGTAGTTGGTTTTTGAAAGTGTTGAAAACGTTAGTTGTATGATTGATTTGTTTACTTAAAAGTATATATATTTGTATAGGACCTTGATTTGGCAATCTTTAATTTTGAAAAAAATTGACTATTTCTAAGTGGGTTGCTACTGTCTCACACTGATACACCTTATGAGCGTATAGCCTTCCCTCAGCCCATGGTGCCACAAAAGGAGAAGGGGTTACATCTCTTGGCTGTGCATGTTTTACCTCTATGATTGGGATCATTGTTTCCTTGTAGATGTTTGGGGGCTGACTAGGAGGTTTAGTCACTACTAATCCTTGTAGTCCCACAGAGAAGTCATTTTGTCACACCTACCCATCCACACACATGTTATGTTCTGTTACATTGTATTGCCACTATTGTGATAGTAATTGTCTTACAGTGGAAAGGCATTTCCGGAATCTGCCCCCACCCTGGGTGGCGAAACTGCAGTTTGTTGTTTGAAAATGAATATGGTTATAGGGGAGGGGATAAGAGAAGCAGGATGGGATAGAGACAATGAGAAAACTGGAATGACATAGTGGCTGAAGGTGCAAGTGTATGATTGTGTTTAGGGGTACATTTGTAGCCATGTCAATGGACAAACACATATTCACCAGCAAATGTGGGAATGAAACCCACCGGTCATGCCAAGCAATTTATTGTGAGTGTAGATTAACACACATTGATAGTATTGTCCTAGAATAAGTCAGTGCATGGTTGTGCGATGGAATTAAAATGTACTCATGTGTACCCTTGAAGTGAGGATGCATCACCAACAGATAAGGGTTTAACTTGTCCCCCTGGATGAACCAGGAGGATAATCTGGAAGACCACACCTATGACCTCATGATATGATTACAATACCTATGCCAGAGAGGCACCGATGGTGGCTTTCTAACGCCAGAGGAGGTGAGGTTCTGAACACCACAGGGCTACCACACCCCAGCCATATACCCAATGCCAAAGATCCATAAGGATGCAAGTAATTCACCGGGCAGACCGATAGTTTCACTATGTGTATCGGTCCTTGAACCATGTGGTCAATACATGGATACATTTTTACAACCCTTTGCAGCTGAGACTCCTTCCTTCCTTAAGGACACCATGACAGCTATCAGCCCATTTGAAGGGCGAACATGCGCTGCAGACACATGTTTTCTAGTCCCTGGATATAGCTGCACTGTATACCAATATTCTGACAGAGGAGGCTTTAGATATTACCAAGGACAAACTAGATAGAAGACTTTTAATGCACACTGTCTCTACATCATTTATTATGGAATTGCTGCAAATAGCTCTATGTAACAACTTTTTTGAGTTTCATAATAACCTGTTCCTTCAGGAACAAGGGATGGCAATGGGAGCATCTATTGCACCAAGTGTGGCAAACATCCATATGTCACACTTTGAAAAGCTTCACATTTACAGCTTAAAAGTATATATATTTGTATAGGACCTTGATTTGGCAATCTTTAATTTTGAAAAAAATTGACTATTTCTAAGTGGGTTGCTACTGTCTCACACTGATACACCTTATGAGCGTATAGCCTTCCCTCAGCCCATGGTGCCACAAAAGGAGAAGGGGTTACATCTCTTGGCTGTGCATGTTTTACCTCTATGATTGGGATCATTGTTTCCTTGTAGATGTTTGGGGGCTGACTAGGAGGTTTAGTCACTACTAATCCTTGTAGTCCCACAGAGAAGTCATTTTGTCACACCTACCCATCCACACACATGTTATGTTCTGTTACATTGTATTGCCACTATTGTGATAGTAATTGTCTTACAGTGGAAAGGCATTTCCGGAATCTGCCCCCACCCTGGGTGGCGAAACTGCAGTTTGTTGTTTGAAAATGAATATGGTTATAGGGGAGGGGATAAGAGAAGCAGGATGGGATAGAGACAATGAGAAAACTGGAATGACATAGTGGCTGAAGGTGCAAGTGTATGATTGTGTTTAGGGGTACATTTGTAGCCATGTCAATGGACAAACACATATTCACCAGCAAATGTGGGAATGAAACCCACCGGTCATGCCAAGCAATTTATTGTGAGTGTAGATTAACACACATTGATAGTATTGTCCTAGAATAAGTCAGTGCATGGTTGTGCGATGGAATTAAAATGTACTCATGTGTACCCTTGAAGTGAGGATGCATCACCAACAGATAAGGGTTTAACTTGTCCCCCTGGATGAACCAGGAGGATAATCTGGAAGACCACACCTATGACCTCATGATATGATTACAATACCTATGCCAGAGAGGCACCGATGGTGGCTTTCTAACGCCAGAGGAGGTGAGGTTCTGAACACCACAGGGCTACCACACCCCAGCCATATACCCAATGCCAAAGATCCATAAGGATGCAAGTAATTCACCGGGCAGACCGATAGTTTCACTATGTGTATCGGTCCTTGAACCATGTGGTCAATACATGGATACATTTTTACAACCCTTTGCAGCTGAGACTCCTTCCTTCCTTAAGGACACCATGACAGCTATCAGCCCATTTGAAGGGCGAACATGCGCTGCAGACACATGTTTTCTAGTCCCTGGATATAGCTGCACTGTATACCAATATTCTGACAGAGGAGGCTTTAGATATTACCAAGGACAAACTAGATAGAAGACTTTTAATGCACACTGTCTCTACATCATTTATTATGGAATTGCTGCAAATAGCTCTATGTAACAACTTTTTTGAGTTTCATAATAACCTGTTCCTTCAGGAACAAGGGATGGCAATGGGAGCATCTATTGCACCAAGTGTGGCAAACATCCATATGTCACACTTTGAAAAGCTTCACATTTACAGCAATAATCCTTTGGAGAGGCATATATTACTTTGGAACTGATAAATAGAAAATATATTTTTCATTTGGCAGGGAACAGAGGATAACCTAAAGGATTTTGTTACATGGCTCAATCAATGTAACCTGTATCTAAAGTTCACTTGCTCTTATGACAGGGAGTCTCTACAATTTTTAGACTTGCACATCTGTCATTGTAAGGCACACTTATACACACATCTCTATTGCAAATAAAATTATCTCAACGCCTTCTCGTACACCAGCCAGCACCCTAGAGGTTTAAAAAACAATGTTCCCATTGGTCAATGTCTGTGATTAAGACACAACTGCACTTTCAATGAAGATTTTGAACATCAGGTCCAGACACTGGCAGATAAATTCTAGCAAGCGGTTATCCCAGGAAAGTGGTGAAACGCTTGGCAAAGCGAGCTAGATTTACTAATAGGGAAGATTCATTTGTAACTCTGGACAAACAGCAAGACATGGTATGTTTGCTCTGCATGACAAGCTTTTAAAAATATACCACACATATTACAAAGTTGTTCAGAAAGCATTGGCACTTGGTAACAAGTGCAGGCTGTGTCACAAGAGCACCATTATTTGCTCTCAAAAGAGGCAGAAGACTGCAAGATAGGCTGGTACACTAAAGATTCCTGACTGGGTGACAGAACACGCCACAGAATACCTTGGAAGCATCTTGGGCACACGACCAGAGGCCGGTCATCCGGCACCATCCATGTGATGACTGCAGTGTATGTAGATTCACAGAGTAAACTACAATCTTTGTGCATAACTCCTGCCAATGGAATTTACACCATTTCACTAACTGCAACACATCCAATGTTGTTTATTCAATTAAGTGTCCATGCAAATTGTTGTACATTGAAATGACAACACAGAAGGTGCCCATTAGAATCAAAGAGCATTGCTCCAAAATTCGAACAGCCACGCACCTTAAGCTTTGGTTCAACATTTTTTGTCAAACAACCATAGTGCTGATGATTTGAACTGGTACGTTATTGACCACATCAAACCAGATTGCCATAACTACTCCATGGTCAATAGGTTACACAGGTTGGAGCAGACCTGGATTTTGTGTTTGTGCACGCATGAGGCAGGCCTTAATGAAGAGCTACAATGGCAATTGTTGCTAACCTAAATCAACAATGATAATTTGCCTCCTTTGGGCCGGTGGTGCCATTGTTTGGCAAGCACCATGGGTCACTATCAGTTTTGTCTGTTCACTTAACAGCTATGGGCATTCAGTTACCTCTGTGCACCGTACGCACATTCGGCCGCCAGCAATTTGATTGTCTACTTTAACACAATGGACATTCAGTTACCTCTGTTCATCTCAGACTTGACTAAGTCCTACAAATGTAGCCAGCTTCTATTTATGTTCTGTTGATTTATCATAATTTACAATGTATTCTTTGCAAACACATCATAGATAGACTCTGCAACCAGTACGGGATCCAGCACATATGGCTGTGCATTGAGCGCTCATTCCAGCATGAAATGGTCTAAGTTACTGTCCCAAAATGGACATTGAAATGCTCCTTCCTAATACGGCCGACACTTATGCATTTGTGTCTCAACAACATGGCTGCCACTTTCCGATGCAGGCAGTATTTCATATATATGTGAACTCTCACACAGCATAGAGCGAGAAGGCAAGAAATCTTAACCGTACAGTATACATATTTAATGCTGTTGACAATGTGATGCTTGTGGGGTGGCTTCATGTCATCCAGGCTTTCTCCAGCCACACAATTATGAGAAAGTCCTTATTCTATTTGGCTTTGTAGGATTGATGTTCTCATCTCTGAAAACATTTGGACGAATGCATGCGCATTATTCAATTTTCATGCGATGCGAGTCGTGCATAAAGGTGAGTGCATGACAGAGATTTCAATTAAGTTCTTGACCCGGTACTAGATACAAGCAGTTGTATGGTAAATACAAATCAGAATAACCATTTTTTAGTGCTGGATGCTTTGATGTAGGAGCATAATCTGATACATGCACGGAGATTAGAACATCCATGATCAAGGGGTTACCGTTTTTATTCCAATGCTCATGATGTATATTCAAGATGTATATTCAAGATTAGACATGCTACTGTTGGGGGGCAAATTTGCGGACAACTACAGAACAGAAAAGATAGGTAACATACTGTTTTCGTATCATGTGCCAGTAGCAATGCACCTGAAATTACATTTTGAACTTAAAAAGACAAACACAAGGAAGATGAACACTTCGTTATTGCGGGTGGAGGAACTAGTTGAGAACATTATTTCAGAAGCAGACCATTTTGTAGAGGAAAATCATATTGGAGAACTGGATGCAAAAACAGTTTGAGAGTCAATCAAGTGTACATTGAGAGACATATTACTAAGTTTATCAAGCAGTATAAAAAAAAACGGGAACTAGAGAGAAAGAATTTGGATGATAGGATCAAAAGGTTATCAGAGGAGGTAGCTGGGGATCGGAAACCGGAGATACTATGGAACCTAAAGAATGAACTGAACAAACAAATGACGGAAAGGGCAGAATGTAGTTTATATCAGTTATAATGCGCATACTTTGAAAAGGGTGAGTAATGTGACCACTGGCTGGCACACTGTCTGAGAAATTTAGAGGTGGATTGGGAAATAACATCCATAAGAAGAAACAACGGGCTGATTACCTTTAAGCCCACAAAGATTAATGAGGTTTTCAAAAAGTACTATTAAAACTTGTACTGCAATGAACATTCAGTAACCAGGGACTTAGACAATTTTGTATCGAATTTGGAACTACCAAATCTATTGGAAGAGGAGGGGCTATCTCTAGAAGGAGAACTAACAATTGAAGAAAGAAAGAAATCTACCACACAATTCAATACTGGAAAATCGCCAGGCTCTGATGATGTACCGGCTGAATTTCATAAGATTGTCCCAAACTCTGTACTCAACCTAATGAAAGACATGTTTATGTCATCACTAAAAGATGATATCCTTCCCCAATACACTCAACATGCCACAATTGCACTAATCAACAAGAAAGACAGGGATCAGACTTTACCATCAAATTATCGTCCAGTCAGTCTGCTAAATACAGATAACAAAGTATTGTCAAAGATCCTTGCTAGAAGGTTGGAGGATTTTCTGCCAAAGACAATACATGAAAATCAATCTGGATTTATAAAAGGAAGACATGTGACTAGTATTATGCAAAGTCTTTTACAGACAATGTCACACACATCTGATACCTGTGATGACAAAGCTACATCTTCTTTAGATGCTGAAAAAGCTTTTGATCCAGTAAATTGGACTTACTTATATGCTGTGTTGGATAAATTGGGTCTTGGTGAAGGGTTTGTATCTTGGATTAGATTATTGTACTCTGGGCCAACTTCTGATATAGGTACCAATGGTTTAAGATCTGACAAATTTTGGTTGGAGTGGGGATCTAAGCAAGGATGTCCCTTATCGCCCCTTTTATTTGTAATCACAATCAAACCTCAAGTAATTGCAATCAGATAAGAGAAGACTATAAAAGGTGTGAGTTTTGGAGGGGTAGAACAGAAGTTATGGCTTTACGCTGATAACTTGTTGTTGGTGATGAAAGATTTGGGGAGTTCATTGACCACTTTAATGGAAATCCTCAAGAATTCTAATACATGTTCAGGATATAAAATCAACTGGGTGAAATCAGAGGTACTTCCCTTGATGGTGACTTGTGACAAGCAATGGATTACTTTGCTTGGATTTGGATGGTGCTCTGATAAAATTAGATATTTAGGAATCTGATTTACCCCAAGGTTAGAAGAAAATGGTCCATGAAAATATGAAAGAATTAAGTGGAGGATTGAGAGAAGACTTGGAAATATGGAAAATATTGAATCTGTCTTTATGGGGGAAGGTGAATTCTACACTGAAGATAACATATGTACTGAGCATGTTACCTTTAAAAATAGGCACAAGATACTGGAAGGAATTTTATGGACTACTGCAGAACTTTCTTTTAGATAAACCGCTGAGGCTGAAATTGTGAAAATTGCAGTTAACATTAGAAAAAAGTGGTTTGGGAGTACCAAACTTTTCTGCTCACATTTGGCTTTCATGGCACAATTTTATATTCCTTTCTTGGAGAATGAACCAAATGATTGGGCGAAAGCAGAAGCTTGTCTTTTGGGACCATTGACGCCCAGGGCAATTCAGTCTACTACATCGAGACCAGGAAGCAAGGTGAATTCCACCATTACGTTATTGAGAAATTCATGAAAGGAGCTCTTACATTTGTTGGGGGGGGAACACTTTCAAGAATGTGAAGGAAAAGGGAAAATTATTTTCTGGGCAGATTGGTTTTTGGGTGGAGTTAAATGGATTGGGGATTTGAGACAGGATGGAAAATGGCTAACGGTTAATGAGGTCAAGGACATGTAGGAAATGCCCAACTTCAGCCCTGATGATTACAGGAGAATAAAAAAAGCAATTGGTGTGGTGGATTCTGATAGGGGGACAGATTTTCTTGTCTTAACATTTAATAACAGGCAAGGGAATGGTGGACTGGTGAGCTGTTACTATAAACTAATTGTTTCCAGATCTAAGGGCAATGAGTTATTGATGGAGGATTGGAGTAGGAGACTACAGTGTGAGATCTTGTCAGAGCGTAGGTTGGCTATGTGTAAGAATGTCTGTTTGTGTTCAATTTGTTTAGGAGAAAGGTCACATCAGATTGAAATATTGAATAGAGTATATTGGACCCCAGAATGCTTACACAAGAGAGGGTTGCTGGATTCAATTGAATGTTGGGGTTGTGTACATAGGATTGGAACACTAGACTATATGCTATGGGAGTGCGCAAGAGTGAATGGTTTTTGGAGGGGGATATGTGAAATACTTGACAATGTACTAGGACAGGCTCTAGACTTTGATTTTAAAACCCTGATTATTTGGGATGATGAACTCTTGGAAGATTTCAGTACTTCCCAAAGAAAATGGCTGTTTACAGAGGCATCAATTCCAAAGAAATTGATATTAAGAGGTTGGAAGTCGAGGCTACCTCCAGTACTGGAGGAGTGGACTGAAGAAATGTTGAAATTGGCAGAGATGGAAAAAGTGTTTTATGGTCAAGAAAACAAACAATCCTTATTTGAGAAAATTTGGGAGAAATTCTTAGATATGTATTAGCCACCCTTTATACTTTGTAATGCGGGTTTGAGGAAGGTGTGGAAAATAAAAGGGGAGATGTTAGTTGTGATGTCTATTGTGATGTACTTATATGATAAGTTACAGTTTGAGTATTGTTCATCAGTTCATGGATTGAAATATGTATTTGAATTTGTGAATATGCAAGTATTCATTAAATGAAATTATGTTTTTTTGTATAATTAAGAACATGAAAATAACAATGTTTTTAAAAAGCATAAAGGTGAGTGTGTTATGCTTTAGAAAACAACCATATGCCAGATGGACACCAAGTATTACATTCAGCAACACAGAGCAACCATTGTTATTGTTCCTTATAGTGCTGATGCCATTTAATTCTGCATTGGTCTACAATTAGTCTTGCATTTCATGTGGTCTGAAAACTAAGGTATTATTTAATTAGGGTGTCACTACCTTGAATAAACATCACTCATGGAATGGATTACACGTGGGCCTCAGGGTGATCTTGTGTTTCCTCTCTCTGGCATGTTGCTGTCTGTTGGTTGCATGGTTATGGATCAAGGTGGTATTTCTTTTTAAATGGCCTTGTTTCATGGGTGGCTTTCATTCAAGATTAGTAATCTATCATTGTTTTCCACCCCTAATTTTCTCTTTGACCACCCTGCATTTCAGAGTAGCCCAAGATGAAAATAGGGGTAGTGAAACCCCCCCAGAGAAAGAGACAAATATTGTGAATGGAAAAGGGCAGGCACAGTGCATAACACCACAACTGAAAGAGAAAGTGAAGAGGACTTTGTAAATCTTCTTTTTCAACAGTCCTTGGCAGGCTAGTGAACCAAGTCTATAAAGCATACTAGATGTGAGCCAAGATAACTTTATAAATCATCATTGTCATGACAGTACCTGGCAGGATAGTGAACCAGGTCTGTCCAATGAGCTGAAGAAAGAAATACCCACAATCTGAAAAGGCAAGATAGAGCAACCCTCTCCCACGAGGCCATACTTGCCAAGCCAGAACACCGAGTGGGCTCTACTGGGGAAATCTGGTCAAAGATCATACTTGTACTTGAACTGTTGAGAAAAAAGGAAAACAGTGAAACAAGGACCACCAGGGCAAGGGAGTCATTCCCCCTGAGTATCACTGAGTGTAAAGTAACAGTGAAAGCAAGATACCAGGAGAAGGGAGTTGTTCTCCTGGTAGAGCTACATGCACAGGAAAAATCCAAGAAACCCGGGAAAGGGGGGCATTCCCTCCAGGTTGAATAAAAGTCACAGTCAAGAGAAGGGAGTCATTGTATTGACAATTAAGGGAACTGAATAGAGAACTTTAAGGCCAGGGGAAGGGAGACAATCCCCCTGGCAGGACAAGTACTGTGCTGGGAACAAGTGATGCAGGGGATAGTAGTTATCCCCCCTGGAGTGAAGACACTGTTAACCTTCTGATACAGAGTGTTATAGGAGTAGCAGTCCTTTGTTTGTGAAGTATTGACACCAGGGGAAGGGAGTCATTCCCCCCTAGATAAGCTCTAGCAACCCCAAGTACTAGAATCTCCTCCTTCTGTACCACCCAATCCAGGAGAAGGGAGTCATTCTCCTGGACCAAGAACATTGAGACAACCTTCTTGTTCAGTTATAAGTCTAAGGGACAGAATTAGAGATGCTGACATATGACACTGGACTCTTTAATTTACATGGATATCCTGACAGACCCATTTGCACTTTAGTTGAGGCAGAGATACCCCTGATAAAAGTAGGGAAAGTTAGGTTTTATTTGTATTTTCTTGGTGAACTAAAGTCTATAGCAACCACCATGCCACCTGTGTGTCAGTCTCCTCCTCCTGCACCCTTACACTATGTATTAAAGCTTCGTGAAATACAATGCTAAAGGGATAGCTCTGTGTTTAGATCCTATCTGCTCTGTTGAGATAGAAACACACAAGCCTTCTGGTCAGTGAGGAGCCATGTAGGGATGACTGTACAAAGCAGCTCAATGCCACTCTGCCCCCTATAGGTATGCTGTTGCCTTTTTCAGAATGCTTTTTTTCCCGGCTCCTTCAGCCTTATTCACTTTAATTAATTTTGGACAGATAAGGCAGTTGGTGTGCACCCTCCATAAACAATTGCATGCCCAAACCACCTGGGCAATGGCACTTGAGATGCCAAACACAGTAGATCTCAAATTACAGTGTCACACGATCAGCAACAGGTCAAATTGTTTGGGAACAAGGAGAGGCCCTCCTGACAGCCCACATTAGAGAAGATCCAGTGGGCAGAACAAAAGATGTTTATCCTAAATAGTCAATGGAAAAAACCTATACAAGAAGTCACACAGAAGAGCAGTAATACAATGGTGAGACAACATGGTAATGCTAACCGTGGGACACACAGTGGGGAGGAGAAATACACTGGAGCACAATCCTAGGAGAAAGACGACAACGTTGTGACAGCCAACCAAGTAGAGAAGATTAAAATATATTCCAGAACAATTGTGATTGGGAAACATTATATTGTGCTGCATGAAAATGGAGGGCTAGGCCTATATATTAATAATCACATCAAAGGAAGAGGGTGAGGTGAGCCTATTATGTATTGAGAAACATGAAATGGGTGAGCAGAGCACACATACAAAGAGGAGCAATACATACATACATACATAGAGATAGAATAGTATACATCCATCAAAACCCAGACTGCTAACTAAATGGCAAAGCAAGTACATTGCACAATGGCAATGTTGGGTGGTTTGTGTTGCTTAAGTCATTGGATTGTTAAACCAATTCTTTGTCAGGTCAGCTGTAAAGGGGAAGGACATGCATTGGGAACGCGACAAAAGAAGAACTAAAAGCCAATCAAAATAACAAGCACTGAAGTAGGAACCAAATGCAGAGAGGTGACAAGGTTCCAGCACTTGGAGAGCCTCAAAGCTTAAAGTTACAGTTAATATTATTTGTTTTAATGTAAGTGCATTTTGGCTTTATAACAAAAAAGTTCAGCACTAAAACATTTTAAACAAGAGAAAATAAAGACAATTTAAACACAGTGTTCTAAAAAATACAACTGTAAGTAATAATAAAACAAAAAAACACACCAGGATTTTAAATCGAAATTTCACTAAAAAAGTCTAAGAGCTTCCTTCCAGATATAAAAAATCAGCAGCTGTTATGACAAGAGATGCGGCTGAATGACCAGCACTCTAAGATTGATCAGACTCCCAACCAGCAACAGAGCTAATATCATTGCCATAACCCTTACCGTATTTCTCAAGCAGCACGGAACACGCAGTGAAGATATGCCGACTGGTTCCAATGGCGTGCGTGCAGAGGTGGCAACGCCTTCCTCATAACAAACAGTTATTGCCAGGTACGATACAAACCCCAACATGCAAGGTTCGAATCAGCAACTAGAGGGCTATAGGCCAGGCTGCGACTCGAAGTGACTAGAAAGGAGAAATTGTGAAGTCATCCACTTAGAAGTGGGTTGGGAGGGACTGTGGTCTCCGCAAGCGATGGAGGAGAGACGTGCAGAGGAAGCACGAGTTTAAATGAGTTCACGAAGGCGGAACGTGGGTTATTACTGAAACTTGACCAGTGACGGGATACATTGAGGCGCCATATTTTCTTATTTAAACAGCCAGGAATGGTGGGTTAAACAACTGTCATTCATGATGAACCAGCCACCGATGGCTCGGGCATTAATTGAAAACAACCCACAAATAGGTTTGACATAAAACACATAATTTATTGTTATGGTGATTTGCACAGGTGTAAAACGATGGTGTCAGAGTTTGTGGGAAGGCGACTGACTATGCACACCCTTTTAACATCGTTGCAGATAGGACACCCATATGTTCAGGCAGGGGCCTGCTCCATTAGCATGCCAGACGTGGCAAGCACATATGGATGTAATGAGCCAGTGTCATAACTCAACAGTACACCTGAAAGGCCAACGTGTCCAGAGCAAAAGCAGTTGCTTATAAAGCAGGTGACTTGAGAGGCCAGTGCATTTATTGGTCAAAGTCTGTCACATGGAGAGTTCGCCTCTGAACAAATGTCAGCTCTGAAACAAGTACTGTCAATTTTTCAGACTCATAGTTGAAGGCTAATAGTGTCGAGGAAGGGCTTGCATACCTATAGCATTTAGGATCAACAAAAAAGTGCATAGGTAACCATATGGGTGCACATTTGCACACAAAGCAATGGAACATGGGTGAACAGAGTGAAACAGTTGCCGTCCGTTGAGCGGTTATTTGCAAAGAACAGATTTCCAGACCTTATGGAATGTGGGAACTCTTGTGCTTTTCCATAGTGATCCCAGGTGTACCTTCCACATTGTTGCACCTTAAAGGATGAATTTTCATCAATCATGGCAATGTGTTGGGATTCTGGAAAAGAATCAATGAGTTGGCATTCCATGTTCTGGATTTTACATGGGCAAGTTCCATTTGCTAGACTACTTAGCACACTAGTGATACTATTGTCAATATGTTTGGAATGTGATGGCCTCGGATTGTACACCAGACTATGTGGATGGTTCTATATGTTCTTTAGTTTCTTAAAGGAGGCATGATGAAGGCTGGGCTTAGACACTGCAGCAATCATAGTTTTTACCCATGAGCATTATGGATTTGACCATTTTACTGCTAATTTAATAGAGACATTACTGGGTTTTCCTACTTTGCACTCTGGCCTGGATGGGTAGGCATACATTACATGGCATGCTAGCATCTATGAAAGACCGACAGTTCACGGGCAAATCCAATCACAGCACAGGTAGATTGCTCCAAATTGCAGGTACTAATTGTCCAGAGCTAGTCACATACCTGGCAAGTATTTCGGAAAGGCTGAAGAGGAAGAGGCAGAGGGAGACATATGCCTGTCTTTCCTCGAAAGGTCAATAGGGCTGAAGAAAGTACAGTCACATATTAGTCTGTTCACTAAATGGTCAGTAGGCCTGGTAGACAGCGAGACCGGAAATCAGTATCCTGACTCACCTCTAGAGGGCCAGCAAAGTTCAGGAAAAGTCATGTCTAAATTAATGAAATGTCTTGCAAAGTTTAGAATGGATCGGGAGCACCCGCTCATGTGTCCAACTGTCCCTCCGAAACGGTACAGAAGTGTTCTGGGCAGTGAAATACCTGTAGTCTCCACTGTAAATGATGAGTACATTTAAGACTGAATCATTTTCATATCAACATCGCCTCTGAAAGCCTGATGGTGCAAGAGAAAACTATATTGCCTACTTGTACCACTGCTCCAGTTAATATGATAGAAAACTAGAGTCAGCCATTTTAGCCTGACGCTACTGATGCACTATACCCTAGGTTGTTTTGCTCTATTTAACAGTGGATTTATTTGTATGACCCCCATTATTGCCATTGTCCTCCCCAGCCCTTGTTAATTCCCCCCTAACCCAACCCATGTTTAATACACCCCACACCACTATGCATTCAAACCTAACATGGTACAATGTGCTAAACACATCCTTCAGCGAAATGCGGTCAATCGTCTGCAGTTAGATGGGGGACCCCCACCATATATCATTAGGTATATAGCCACGGCAAAACATGCCAAGTTCATCTTTGCAATACCAATACAAGTAGGGTATAGTCAGTCACATATCAGTGCCGGCTCTCGGACTGTTGGCATAGCTGATGCAGAAGCAGTCACACCGTAAGCTTTCACAAAAATGCTGGTAGAACTGGGGCGAAGTGAGGAATGTATCACCAACTCTAAATAGTGCCAGGTCCGTTGAGATATTCTCATTCACACGAGAAGAAGTATTTGTGAAGGTTCATGGCAGAATATGTCATATATCAGGATGTTAATATGACCACGTGTAGGGCTGATGCTGACAGATTCATTGCAGACCAGCACCGCTAATATAATGAGGCAAAGTTGTGGAATTGTCAGTCACAAGTCATTTTCTTTTTTGAAAGCCTGACAGGGCACAGAGCATAATCAGCCACATATCATCCATTATTATACAGGTCCAATATAACCAGTACAGAGAGTGATATAGGTCAATATCAGTTGAAAAGGCGTTCTGAAAAGAAATCAGTCAAGTGCAAGGTTAATGCAATTGAAAGTTCTGCATGGGTCTGCTAATTCATGTCAATGGTCATCGCCGTGTTTCTGAAAAACAAGTAGCACTAGAGACAATGCAATCCCACTTTGATCGTCTCTGAAAAGTTGGCTGGCCCGAGTCCCTCTCCCTGAAAAGTTGGCAGATCTGAGCGCTGATCACCATCTGGTGTACCTTATTAAGTAGCCTGCAACCATTGGCTGTCTGGATTTTTGGGCTACCATTCGCTTTAGCTCTATCCAGTATATTCAATGTCCAGGGATCGCAGGCGTCATAGTCTTGAGCATCTGGACGGTCACAGGTTGCAAACCCATGGCATAATCTCTAGCAGAGTGTAGGTACCTGTCATACATGGGCCCCTGAATGTCACTATGATTTAACCTTTATTAGGACAGGAACCATTAACATAATGTGAGGTGACATCTAATTGTAATATGGGTGGCTTGCAGCGACCAACTCAGGTCATTCCAGCACCATCACTGAACCTACTGGATCCAACGTTGACTGGGGGTGCTGTAGGCAGTAAGAGCAGGGCTCTAAATGGGGGGAAGAGTAGTGACACCGCTAAGAGTGGTGGCCGCCAAGGGACAGAAACTGTTGGTGAAAAAGTTAAAGAAATCCCTGCATGGTCTGATAACCTGATTGGCTGGAGTACTCCATTGTTGGTAGTATGTGGGAATACAAAAACTCAAGGCTTTTTCCTGTGTTAAGGAGGGGGGATATATCAGGGCCTTCTGAGGGATGAAGTGCCCGGGCGCAGGTAACTCTCCTAAAGTCAACTCCACCTACTGTCCCAGAAGGCAATGGATTTATTTTAAACCTACCACTGCAAGGGGCTCGTCTCGTCATAGTTCTTACACATGTCTAGATGCTGAAGCAAAATATGAAGGAGAAGGCCTCATTGATGAATAAAGTAATACATTTTGCCAGAAATATCTGTGGGGTAGCACTCGAAATAGGTGGGGCTATTAATGGCAAAATGGTCCTCATGGGTTTGTATAAGGAGGAATACCACTTCAGAGGATTGTGTTATGATCACTCTAAACAATTCATCAAAGGTCACTGATTTATTATGGAGGGGCTCATATTGTCGCCTGGGACCTCTGAGATATACTTTGTTCCACTGGGGTTCTTCTACAAACCAGAGGATTTGCATCTCTGTTCTGATGCTTGGTGTAACACCTATAAAACAGACAATACAGACCATTGACACATTAAACCATGGCAGCTAAGAGTCCTGCCAACAAGGTGACCCGCCGACGGAACACTACTATCGTTATCTAAATGTTTCGAGTGTCTAGGTGACTAGGAGAGTGTGGATTGATTGCCTGACGTGAGCTGTGATCCCATTGAGGGTGTTGAAGTGAGAGGGGCCTCAAATATGAACCAAGAGGAGGTGGCTTGTCAGAAGGAATGGATTAGGGGCATCCTGGGGAAAACTGCTGCAGGGTTAATTAATATGGTTGCATGGAATATTGCTTGCCTGCCCAACAAAGCTTGTGATGGTTGTTGGTGTAATTTGATTTCAGAATACCATGTTGTGATGCACAGGAGAATTTGCAGAACCAATCAACCTTCAGGAATTCTCTCCATATTACAAGAAGGCTATACAATGTAGCAGGAAGGGGATATCATCAGGAGATACACACGTCTGACCCACATTTATTTTTAGAAAATCAAATATTAAGGTAATCGAGCAATTGGGATTTATCATTTTATATAATGTAAACGACACAAAGTCCACAAATGCACTTGCAGCTTTGCAGGGAATTATCCAACCACACTCTAGTGGCCACAGATTGAATTTTACTTCCTTAAATGGAAGGGATTGCAACCTCAAATTTGGCACATGTGAAGAACTCCTATATGATACAGGGAGCAGGAGCATCTACTCTCAGTCCCAAGCCCTAGTTTCCTGACTCCAGTACTCCAAACATGGCCCTACCGCTGTGGGATATTAAGATTGATTCGGGCTATAGAGCAGTCAATGATAGGTTTCAATCACTATCTGCTGGGAGTTACACTTTCAACAAAGTCTGTTCGAAAAGTATCATAGATTATATTCTGGTTCCTATATCCAGCTTGATAACATCAAAGGTTTTGATATTATCGGTAATTGTGACAGTTATCATTATCAACGGTCACTAACATGGTTATGGGAAAGGGGTCAAAACTGTTCAAATGCTCCCACATTCCATGTTTGTCTGTACCACCGGACTTCCACTTTGTTGTGAAATCCAATATTTATAACATGTTGACTTTCTAAACCGTTAGTTTACCACATCTAATTATTGGAGATTTTACCTCTTTTATTTCTTCTTGCATTCTAAGTCCTGGCTCTCAGCTGAGCGTAAAAAGATAAAGAGGGCATTGTAAGGGGTGTCAAAGAATGACCATCTGAACCTCGTTACCATTAGGCAAAGAAGAATGGAATGTAAAAAGGAATTGGCTACCAGGAAACAGGAGATTGCTAATTGCCATCGGGAAGCATTGTCTAAGGATGCTAGTGTAAATAACTGTAAGAAATTATGGATGATCATTGCAAAGAAGTCTTACACTCTTCATCTGGCTTTTCACAAAGCCCTTCAAGTGCACATTGGGGCTCAAGACTAGGTGGGCCATTGCTCTACCTTATACAATGTTGGCATGAAAAATAGCAATGTCGCTATTACTAACTTTTTTAGTTTCACTTTGGGACACTTCACTAATAACAAAGTGGAATCATTGATTGGCCACCAAAAAAAAAAAAAAACTAACGGCTCCAGTGGCTAACGGGGTGCCAAATGATCATTTTTGCATCTGTACCTAACTTCGGCTCCTTTCCTTTCACAGGCTTCCCATGCTGCCCAATGGCTGTCTGCCAGAGAGTTTGAAAGTGCATACTATTGTTCCTATTTTCAAAAAGGGAACTAAATGAACCCCCTCCTCCTATCAACCAATCACTCTTGTGGCTGGAACTTCCAAACTCTTCTCAGATGCCATCATGAGGAGACTGGAGGACTGGGTGCTAAATAACAATATTCTATCAGACACCAAGCCAGCATTTAGGCCTGGACTGGGGACGATTAACCGGGTTTGGGCAATTTGTCCAAAAATATTTAACCGTATGGCCTAGTTGACCGAATTTAGGCTGTACAAAATGATCTTATAGCCAAATATTCGCTCAACTAGGCCATACCCTTTCATTATAATGAATAAGGGGATCAGGGGTTGCTAAGGTGTCCCCCGCTCTCCTTGCTCACTATAATCAGAACAGTGATTGCATGGGTGTCCCATGGTTCCATGACATTGGAAGTGGGGAACTTAAAAACAAAATGAGAAAGGGTTCCTGCCGCATCAGCTTTGACCCGCATTGCAGGAACAGAACTGACGCCGTACGGTCAGAATGAAGGCAGCCACTGAAAGGTAAGTGGGAGGAGGGTGGGGATGTATTGGGGGATTCGAGGGGGGCATGGATTAGTTGATTTTGGGTGCAGCAAAATTGGGTTTGCAGCAAAATTGACTATGGTCAATTCTGCCGTGAACAATTAGGCTGCTGTCAAATCATACCAATCGGATTAACCAGTGTGTCAATCTCTATCTGATTCTATCTAAGTATGTTACCATCTTGAGGGCTCTTCTCTACATGACCCTTATGGATATATGCTCCACCTTTGGATAGGAGTCTTCTCTGGAGATGTCTGTATTAGATGGGAGCCCCCCATCCTCTGCTGCGTGTACTAGAAGCTTTACAAACTAATAAAAGAGTAAGAATCAGAGATGGAAATAATGGTGAGGTAACGGACAGTATAGCTGTGGCAAGGGAGTACTCCAGGACTGCGTACTCGCTCATCTGCTCTTTAACAAATAGAATGGTCTTGCCCCATGTTTGGAACAACTGGGCGTGGATGTTCCACAGTGTGAAGGGAGGAAGCTGCCGGTCCTGAGGTATGTTGATGATACTGCTCTTTTAGCAAGAACACCAAAGTCCCTGCAGATTCTGAATATGGCTTGTGGGATGTTTAACCCAGTTTTGCTATGCTATGCAGCATCGCTGTGTTATGTTGGTGCCAGGAACATCAAAATGGCCACAAAACCCATGTGCACGCCAAAACCTCTGGAAATCACGCTTTGCAACACAAAAAGATGGCTGACCAATCTGCCACACATGTTGTCAGTGGTGGAACAGAGATCTCACTCTGGAAATATGTCACTGGGCTCCACAACATGTGAAAATGGAGAACCAAAGGAAAAAACAATGCTTTGCTAACTGAACCCTCAAAATCTTGATTTAAACCCTGTTTCTTTGTGGCTGAAACTGCAGAATGCCGGTACAAAACACCCTCAAACATCCAAAATTCTTGCTGGGTGCTACAATTCACTTAGTTCAAGAAAGCATTGTGAAACTTGCAAGGACTTGAAAAGCTGAAAGCATAAAGGGATTTCGACAGCAAATGTGGTTTGTCTGTGGATGTCAACATCTCTGTGCAGCAGAGAGCTGCAGGGTTGACAGCTGTCAGGAAGCTTGCCTGATTAAACTTTAAACATGTATATAAACTGAAATCAAATGTTTGCAATCTAATAGGCCTGTTGCTGATAGTAACATATGTTGTAATTGTTTGATCCTATGGTTTAAAACCTAGAATGAGAATTCTAGCTGCTATTTTGAAATCACAAGTTTGTTTTAAGCTAAGGAAAAATGCAACAGAATTAACATTTATATTTAAGGCTGGCTAAAGCTACCAAACTGGAATAAAAGGTTGCCTCACAGTGGCCTTCTTCCTCTCAAGCAGGAAATCACACTTAAGTGGTAATTATAGGTTTCGGAAAGAACCTGGGCTACAGAGGGATGAGGAACAATGAACAGCTGCTCCTAAGGAAATGCGAAGTGCAAAGGCAGTCGTAAATGGCCTCTTCCAGGAGAAAAAAAGGGGGATGGCTCCTGTGTCCCAGGGAGAGACCAAAGGGGTGGAGCTAAACAACAATGTTTTACTTAACAAGGACAAAGGACACATTTAAAATTTACTATGTAAAAGTGGGAAAAATATAAAAATAACAGCATTGTTAATGTAATTTCTGTATGCACCGGTGAAAAGGTGCAAGAACTCTCCATCTTCCTTGCTCCAGACTCCAGAAACTTGGCAAAACAGAAACCCATTGCATAGCTGAACCATTGTGAGCTAGGTCTCACATTCCAGAACCAGAACCCCAAAGACCTAAGGGGAGCATCAAAATACGGCTGGGCTGCACTGTAATGCTTGCCTGCTGAAATAATCCTCATCAGAACCAAGAAGGGCAGTTCCAATCCATTTCTTTGCCATGCTGTGACCATACCCATTGCAGATCCCATCCAGTCCTGTGCCGTGCTGTGACCAGCGTGTCTTGCTGATTTGAAATCCAATTCGAGGTGCCCAGCTGTCTGTCTTAGAACCAGATCCAATTCCCTGACCAGAATCTTGACAGACCAGAATGCTGACGGGTTCTGTTTAAAAACATATCTAGTGAGTATCTATAGATTGAATTGTGTCACTAATACATGCTCCTTGCTTAGTCCAAATCTATCTTAAACCCATCCTATCTTATATTCAGAACCGATATTGTTAGGAGTATTTTTGAATTGTCTAAACTCTCTATCCTATCACTCCTATCCTCCTCCTGTACTAGTATTGCTAAAATTATCTTTGCGCTGATCTTTTCTCATCTGAAGAAGGCGAGTCCCGGGCAGGCAGTCATTCTGATCAAGTGGCTGTGTTCTTGTGGGGTATTCATTTTTTTCATAGTCAACCTCTGGTGTTAGAAATCCCATTTGTCATTTTAAAAGCGCATTCCCGTTTTCCATTCTTGCGGCTATCTCGAAGAAAAAGCAACCTCCACTAAAACATCCATAACTTCCTCAGTTTATGTGCTAGAAACAAAATTTCACATTCTGCTTGTAGCTAGCATCCACAACATTAAATGGCATCCTGAATCCATAGAGTTTTCCTGTTTTCGGGATAATCGCGCAGTGAAAAGTTTGCCGCAAATTTTGTTTTTGGGAAATTCAGACACGTGTAAAACAGCTTTTGATTGCTCCCTTGAATTTTAGGATTTCAAATTGTTTCTTGGTATTGAATCATTGCTTGTGTTTGTCTGCAACCATCCAAAGCGTCTCCCATAAGAATTGATAGAAATTTCAGCAATTTTGGCCATATTAGTGTTTTTTCCCAATCCATTCTCAAGATAACTTTAAAAGCCATTCCGACACCTTGACAGTTAATTAGGTTTTCTCTTGTGTTTGCTGGGGGAAAATGGGATTGTTATTTTGTTTGAATTCTGCCATTCCTGAATACCTGCTCTCTCCTCCTATCTCTTTACATTACTTATTGGGGGTTGAGGAGTGTGCAGGGGGAACCTTTAACCACAGTGCTATCTGATCTGCACACACACAGTATTATTTCTGTGTTGAATTGTTTTGCTCATTATTACTTCTTGTGTATTAAATAGATTATTCAGTGTTACATCTCCCCATTGGTGATTATTGTGTACCCATAAAAACATAGTATGATTAAATTGTAAATACATAAATAAATATTTTAACTTTGCCTGATTCCTGGTTCAGTGTGACTGGGGGGGTTCCAAGAGAGGGGCGTGATATGAGTGGTATATCGTTCAGAATAAAGACCTTTTAGACAAAAATAAATAAGGATTTCAGTTGTGCATTACACGCTAGGCGTTGATTTGGGTGTGTGCCGGATTGAACTCACTTACAGCTTGGGGGGTCGTCCGGGATCCTGAACTAGACATACCACTTGTGACAGTCTAACAGCACACTAACTGACAGGGTACATACACCCTGTTGGGCTACCATACTGTGCTATACTGTAAAAACACCCTTCAATAGAAATACTCAAAGGGTTTGGGCCTGTTTTTCAAAAAGTAAAAGTAACCCTGAGATAAGTCAGAAGGAAATTAATATTTCCGGAATGGCGACCCCAGTGGAAATCAATATTGCAAAGGAACACTTACTGCACAAATTGTTTGTCAGGGGTGAATGGGTAGAGCAGGATAAGAATGTTTGGCTGCAGGAAATCAAACAACAAATCACTGCCATAGAATCAGATAAATGGCAGGACCAGGGTCCATTACACCAGGCACTTAGTGAATTGTATATGGCCCCAAAGGTAAAAGAAGAGCAATGTAAAATTGCCAAAACAGCATCTTACCTATACCTCCACATTGGAGTAATAGAGGAAAAATATGCCGAAAACCTAGATCTGGCAAAGAGGCAAATACAATCCCTAGAGAAAACCCACACTGATATGGACTCTGCAGAGCAAAGGCTACAAAGAAGCCAAGATTCAGAGAGAGAAGCCAGACAGTACCTGACAAAATTAAAGTAAGATCTGGATCTCCTGCAGCAAGAGAAGGTAGAGCAAGATACCACATTACTGACATTGCAAAAAGAGTGTCAGGAAAGGTAGGATTCCCTGCAACAAAGCCAACAAAAGCAGAGCAGGTACTCACAATACAAAACCGCCAAGAATCCTTAAAGGAGGAAAATAATAAATTAATAGTGAAGGATCTCCACACTCAAACAGCTTTTGATGAGGAGCGCCAGAAATTACATGCCATTAGGAAACAAAGGGACGACCTGGCTGAGAAGAGGGGAACTCTATGTCAAGAGAGGGACGCCCTATGTCAGGAAGTCAGCCATCTAAAGACCGAGCAAGAAGAAAATCACTTGGCCTTCAGGGACTGGGTGAACGCAAAAGGGACTATGAAAAGCTGTTAGAGCATTCTAGGAGGGTGGAAGATGCTCTGGCAAAGAATGATCAGGCTAGTAAGGATCAGACTCAGGAGGTGAGCCTCCTGCAGTAAAAATTGGCTAAATACTCGCAGATCAGACAGGAAGCACAAAGAGACAATGTGGCTCTCTGTGAAAAAAATTACAGGCTCCATAGACAGATAGCCATGCAGGAACAACTAATAGAGACCAGTAAGGCCTTAATAGAAGAACAAAGGGGTCAGATTCTTGCATGCTATCAAGGAGTAGAGGCTGAGAGAGATGAGTTCAGATGGGAGAGGGAAACCCCTGACCATAACCTCAGGAACTCTGTTCTCGGCAGAGACTTTAATCCATTCAATTCCATGTACTCTGCCACCCCCATGTCCACTGGCTCACATGAACCAAGGGCCATGGGGATGGTAGACTTTAACCCAATGGGAAATATTGGGGCTAATAGGTCAGCACCTCCATAAATGGATGGGCGGGCATCTATGTGCAGGTTCCCAAGTGCTAGGGCCATCTTCTCTGATCAGGGAGACTCCAGTGAGGGGAGAATCAGAGAAATTGATCCTCAGAAATATAATTTACCAAGAGATCAGGCAGTGAAATCTGGTGGGGAATTCCATGAGGCTAGGCCCACTAAGAGCATGCTAAAAGCCTCTTCCCAGCTAGGACAGTGGGGGCGTACTTAGGCAATCCTGGGAGCAAGGAAGAGTCATAGTTCCCAAGAGACTAGGCCCCCACATTCTGCCAGACATTCCCAAGCTCGCAGAATCCTGGAGTGTCTAGAACACCAGACTGCCACCTCTGCTAGCAGTGCCTCTGAGTCAGAGGATGAGTGGACCAGGGTGACAAGAACTAAAAAAGCCAACAAAGTTAAGAGAGCTTTACTCAAGGACTCCTGAAACAAATAAAAGCTATTAGGAGCGTCATTGCGCCCTACCACAAAAATACCAAATATTCGGTTTGGGAGCACCTTGAATTATTCGAGCAGATGATGGCGACTTTCCATCTGAAGGACAGCCGAAGCTGTATTCAGTATGTAAAGTGGACGTTTTATCCTGTGTACTCCAGCTTCTTTAAGGGGCTGGAGAATCAGAACCATTCCAGATGGCCCACCTATAGGGCGGCCATCCTGGAGAGGCTCGCAAGGCAGCCTACAACTTACAATGTGGGGAAGACCAGGCCCCGCAAGAAATTGCTCAGGAATTGAAACGCGCCTTTGCACAGACCACTAGAAGGGTGTGCACTGACAGTAAAGAATGTGTGAACACCTTCTTTCATGCTCTCCCTAAGTACATTATGACCCAGCTAGTGAGGGACTTTCATGAGAAAAATCACTCGACTGGGTCATTGAACAAGCCACGCGCATCTATGAAGTACAGAAGCCGTTGGAAAATAAAAAGATTAGCAAAAGCCCCAAACCAACCAACACCCCTGCTGCTGCTAAGGTGGTAGAGGTAAAGGTTGTCCCCATTTTAGATCTGGAGATGGGGGGCCTTAAAACCTTCATACGCAGAATCCGACCAACCCCAAACCCATAAAGCCCTCAGGTCAATCCCAAACAGGGAGCCAGGGGGGTAACCCCACAAATGGGACCCCTAACTCCCCTGCCCACATCAGCCCATGCTACAAGGGAAATAGATCAATCCTGGGCTATGTGTGGACTCCTCCAGCCCAAGGGGGGGGAGATTCAACCAGACAGCAGGAAACCCAGGAAACGCCCCTCCTCATTTTTCCAGGAGGGCAGTAATCCCCAAAATGCCAGACCAAATTGTTTGTCTCCGGTACCTGCCAAACTTCAACCCCCAAAACAACCCTTCTTTCTTTCCCCACTTTCCAGAGCCCAGACAGCCAATCCGGGAGAAGGGAGGCCAAGGGTGGAGGGGTACCCAAACTTTCCTAACCAGGGGTATTTTGCGAGAAGGGATAGTTACCCTTCCTAGGATCAACCCAAGGTAGATCTGAGGACCCCGTACTAGCCAGAGCAGGGGGTCCCAAATAGAGCGCCAGGTCCAGAACATGGCACAGGATCTGGGTCGCATGCTGAGGGCTCAACAGAACCCTCAGATGAGCATGGCGGCTCAGAATTCCAGAACAATTACGGGGGGAAGAACCCTGACAAACCACTGGTTCCCAGGGAGGAGGCACAAGGGGAAGGGAGGTGTAAAGCCTTGGAGGAAGCTTCCTTCCCCACTTGTGAAAAGCCACTGGAAACCTAGGAACCGGAACCAAAATCACCTGCCCCCGAAAGTCTGCAACCCAAGGAGCAGAGGGCGGGTAGAAGAAATAAAGAGCCAAAGAATACCCATTTTGTGGAGGAGGTGCAAATCTTCCAGTTTGAAGGAGAGGGGTCCTCAGAGGTTTCTGGAAAAAGAATCTTCTCCTTCAGGGATGGGGGAACTCCTCCCAAAGAAAAATGGGTCCCAAAGGATCCAAATCCAGACTCGGTAGATATGGGGACCGAGTTAAAACCGCCCATCATCAAACCCCAGAATGACCAGCACGAAAATCCCCTGGTTCAAAACCATCCTGGTGACTGCCTCCAAAAAGGGGGGCGGGGGGTCAGGCAGCCCAGAATCAGAACCAGAAGAGCCCAAAACTTCCCCCATATCTAGCTGTCACCTCTTTCTTGCAGGTTCCCAAGATCCCAACCAAAACCCAGCCCAAATCACCTCTCTGTCAGTATCCAAAGCAAGGAAGTTAACCCACCAGTTGGCCAAAAATGTCCATTATCTTTGCACCCTTGAGGAAAAGGAGGGAAGATTTTATGTCCTGGTACAAATACAGGGGCAATGTACAATTTTGCCACTGGTGGACACTGGATCCCAAGCTACACTTCTGTCAAAAAGGGCCTTTGATCAACTGAATTCGGGAAGGGGGAGAAATACCAAATTCCTCTCACCCATCTTCCTCAACAACTTCAGAACTTCGACGGGAACAAAATTCCTGTCGAGGGGACTGTGGATTTGGACATTAAAATTGTCCGACACAAGGTGAAGCACCCGGACATAATTTGTAACTCCAGAGGGAACACCTTGTTTACTAGGGAATGACATCCTGCGTAGGTTGTATCCCCTCATATATTGTGTAAACAAGGTCCTTGGGACCCAGACTAGCTGACCAATAAAATTGAAACATAGTGTCAACCATGTTAGTTTAAATGGCACATGCCACATGGTTGAACAAAAACCTGACCAAATAGAATTTCACTTTCAGAATAATCAAATCCCAGACGTGACAGTAATTGCAGTAGGACAACAAACTGGTGATGGGAAGTCCTCTCTATTTCTGAAAATCAACCTTCCTTCCAGTCTTAGGTGGCATTCCAC
Organism: Ambystoma mexicanum; assembly: GCF_040938575.1. Taxonomy (NCBI): domain Eukaryota; kingdom Metazoa; phylum Chordata; class Amphibia; order Caudata; family Ambystomatidae; genus Ambystoma; species Ambystoma mexicanum. Next base: position 952,631,454 of record NC_090932.1, read on the forward strand.
ACTGGAAGGAAATACTCTGAAATTCTATACAAATTCACAATTAAAAAAATCCCATCCTTTTAGTCCAAAGAGATGAGAAATCAGCTCAAAGCTTGGCTGATATTTGGAAAATTAGAGAGCAGTTGTTCATCCCTATTCAGTTAAATGAGGGGAAGGACTCGCCGAGTGTGTGTGAACAACGGTAAGAGCTTCATCAGCGAGGCCATGTTCCGCACACTCCCATAAGATCCAGCCATTCCCACATTAAAACTGGTAGACAAATGGGAAATGGACCTGGAAACACCCAATTCCAAACAGCTGCTGCCTAGCAGGTGTATGCTCAAAATTTCCATAGGCAAAAGAGCATAGTCCATAATTGTTGGGTCGTGCGAGATGTCCCTGCTGCATTTTACTTAGGCAGTGACATTCTCAATCGCTTTGCCATTAGTTTGGACCTAATAAACTTCAAAGCTTAGTCCTGATTAGCCCAGAGAAAGCATTTCGGTCAGCACAAGTGCTCTCATTTCCGTTGAAATTCCGATTGGAGAGGAAGTCACCATCCAGAACAGACCTGACAATTCTGTCAATGCAAGGCTTTCCTGTGGAGGTCAGATATGTCCAAAACAAGAAGAGTCCCCTCACGCAAGGTCTGGCTGACTTGCATGATTGTGCTAGAGGAAACTGTCTCGAGGACGAAAGTCTTAAAATCAAGGACAACATGGAGGACTACCTTAATTCCCCACACAAAGTCTATGAAGAAGACCAGTGTGAGGGAATGCCTACTGTTTATGTGGATGGGTGCTCCTAACATGTTCACAACAATGGGGACAAATAACTTGTGGTCGGCATAGGGAATGCATGGGTGAATGATGCCCCAGAACCCTCCGCTGGGTACAAAATCAGTCCCTTAAGTAGTCAAGTGGCAGAGATGATAGCTGTGCATCAAGCCATCCTCACTGCTGTCCATCACCAACTCCAACTCCACAAACTGGTCATAATCACTGATTGAGATTATGTACGGAACGGGTTTGTGGAGCACCTGGTTAATTGGAATACCAGAGGCATGCTATGTGCTAATAACAAACCATTGAAACATGGTAAATTAATATGAAATATTGATATTCTGGTCACCTCGAATGGGATGACCATTTACTGGAAAAAGATCAAGGGTCATTCTCAAGTAGAGGGACCAGACAAAACTGGAAATGACCTAGCTGATCAGCTGGCCAAAACCAGAGCCATCCAAGGGGATCTACTGGAGATCGAGTCCCTGTTGGGGGAAATCCAGGTCACTGTTATCACTAGGTCCCAGACAAATGCTCACAATTAACTCTCAACTGCGCAGTGGAGTAAGGAGACCCCAGATGCTGATTTGATTACGGCTCAAAAAGGGGATCCAATAATAGGTAATTTTTATCAACACATTGAGGACCCTGAGAACTTTCCCTGATGGATACCGATTACATTGGGAAAGAGGACCTCAGAGTGTTAATGAAATGTCCAAAAATGTTCTGAATCCAAGATGGTTTGTTGGTGAGGAGATCCATAGCTGGCCATGACCAGTGGGTGGTCCCTACCTCATTCCGAAGCCTGATGCTAAGTCACGCCCATGATGCGACCACAGCTGGTCATCGGGGGTTTCATACGACACTAGAAATCTTGCGAGAGGTTGCATACTTGCCACACATGGGGTAGGACCTCGACCAATATTTGAAGGGGTGTCTTGTGTGTGCAAAATTTTAGCCAATGTCACTCACACACCGTTCTACCCTCCAAATGAGGGGGATGACACTGCCTTGGTCAGATTTACAAGTCGAATTTATCAGGCCCATGATTCGTTCCTCTAGGGGGAACAAGTACATCTTGACTGTAACATGCTTGTTCACTAAATGGGCGGAATGTCTCCCGGCCCAAATTGCAAGGCAGAAACAGCAGCTGCCCTGATGATAAACCACATCTTCTCGTGTTTTGGACTACCCAAAGGATTGAGTCAGGCCGAGGTAGCCACTTCACTAGCGAAGTGATGACAAAGATGTGGGAGATACTTGGGGTCAAAAGAAAACTACACATTGCCTACCGGCAAGCTTCTAGTGGTGGAGTTGAGAGATACAACAAAACTATTGTGAGCATATTAAACAAGTTTGTGGCAGATTCTGGGCCAAGTTGGGACTTTCGATTACCTCTTGTCCTGATGGCCATCAGATCTACCCCTTCTTCTGCAACCAAAATTTCTCCATTTGAGCTGATGACTGGACAAAGGATGGTGCTACCCCAGCATCTGCTCTACAGAACCCAAGAGCAGACCTTGATAAATGCCTCTACAACTCATGAGTATGTTGAGAATCTGAGAAAACACCTTCAACATGCTTTTGCCTATGCTCAGCGGAATCTAGAAAGATCTGCAGACAGTATGAAGACCGACCCACTATGACCTTAAGACAACTAAAAAAGAATACCAAGTAGGAGACCGGGTCTACTTGTACAATTTCCAAAGGAACCAAGCCAAATAGTGCAAATTCCTCCCTACTTGGCAGGGTCCTTTTGAAATTGTAGACAGAATCTCAGCAGTCGCCTACAAAATCTGCATCCCAAAGGGCAGTTTGTCAGAAGGGGAAGACAAGTGGGTACACATCAACCAGCTGAAGTGTTGCCATCCCAGGCATACTTTGTGGCAAATAGAGGAGCCAGTCAGAAACCCAGAGGGGGACATTCCGGCAACCTAGAATAATCCACCTGTTAAAACCAGTAGTAAATACAGGCAGGGAATATTGTAATTTGTATTTCAATGTATGCATCTGCCCCACTACATGAATAGTAGTGGGGACAGTTCCATAAATATGCTCTCTGTTGTCTCATAGCATTGGAACCAAGAATGTTTAATGACCAAGGAGGACCACACGGGGACGGGGAGGAAAGACCCAAGGAGAGTGGAATATCGCTCCATACTCCCATCCAGAACCGGCGAGGAGAGCATGTCGATCCAGTACTGATGGGAGAAGCAGACGACTTTCTCCATCTGGACCAAAGAAAGAAAGAACATCCCAATCTCCTGACTTCCCCTTGATGGGCGGTCAAACTCAAGTCATGAGGGGGGGCTCTGTGGGATGTTTTAACCCACTTTTTGCTATGCGGCAGCACTTTGTTATGTTGGTGCCAAAAACATCATGTGCGCGCCAAAACCTCTGGAAATCGCGCTTTGCAACACAAAAAGATGGCTGACCAATCTGCCACACATGTTGTCAGATGTGGAACAGAGATCTCACTCCGGAAATATGTCACTGGGCTCCACAACATGTAAAAATGGAGTACAGAAGGAAAAAGCAGTGCTTTGCTAACTGAAACCCCAAAATCTTGCTTTAAACCCCGTTTCTTTGTGGCTGAAACTGCAGAATGCCAGTACAAAACACCCTCAAACATCCAGAATTCTTGCTGAATGCTACAATTCACTTAGTTTAAGAAAGCATTGTGAAACTTGTAAGGTCTTGAAAGCTGAAAGCATAAAGGGATTTCCACAGCAAAAGTGGTTTGTCTGTGGATGTCAAAATCTCTGTGCAGCAGAGGGCTGCAGGGATGACAGCTGTCAGGAAGCTTGCCTGATTAAACTATAAACATGTATATAAACTGAAATAAACTGTTTGCAATCTAAGAGGCATGTTGCAGATAGTAACCTATGTTGTAATTGTTTGATCCCATGGTTTAAAACCTAGAATGAGAATTCTAGCTGCTATTTTGAAATCACAAGTTTGTTTTAAGCTAAGGAATAATGCAACATCATTAACATTTAAATGTAAGCCTGGCTAAAGCTACCACACTGGAATAACAGATTCCTGCACAGAGGCCTTCTTCCTTTTCCAGCAGGAAATCACACCTAAGTGGTAATTATAAGGTTTGGAAAGAACCTGGGCTAGAGAGGCATGAGCAACAATGAACAGCTGCTCCTAAGGAAATGCGAAGTGCAAAGACAGTCGTAAATGGCCTCTGGCAGGAGAAAAAAAGGGGGATGGCTCCTGGGTCCCACGGAAAGACCAAAGGGGTGGAGCTAAACAACCATTTGTTGCTTAACAAGGACAAAGGACACATTTTAAAAAGACTGATAACTTACTATGTAAAAGTGGGAAAATTATAAAAATAACAGCATTGTTAATGTCATTTCTGGATGCACGGGTGAAAAGGCGCCAGAACTCTGTGACATGTTCTGGAACGAAACAGCATGTATTGCTGCTAGAAGTATGAAACCTTATACACTTATGCCCATGTTCAACACGCACACTTGTAGAAATTTGCTCATAAATTGGACATTGGATTCTGGATGAAAAGGGCAAAATTATGTGAAAAGCAGAGCCAAGATCCCACAGCTACGGGGTTTGGAGGGATAGCTGTTATATAAAATATGTAATCTGGATATGTGATTCTTATAGAGGTTGCACATGTGTAAATATGGATGGTGCCAAAAGTAGATTTTGTGTTCAATGGGCTAGGGGTGTATCCTCAGCCTCATAAAATCACACCATAAATGTGACACCCTGTTTTTCTCCTCCTATCAAGGCAGAGAGGAGACCCTGACCCAATCCCATGTCAAAGGGACAAGCTTAGGATAAACCAACACACACACCCCTTTATCATAGCATAAATAGAGACAGCTCACGACTCAAAAGGACAGACAGATTCACCCACTATCCCAATGCTGGCAGAGCACCCTGTTGCAGAACTCTCCATCTTCCTTGCTCCAGACTTCAGAAACTTGGCAAAGCAGAAACCCATTGCATAGCTGAACCATTTTCAGCTAGGCCTCGAATTCAAGATCCAGAACCCCACAGACCTAAGGGGAGCATCAAAATACAGCCGGGCTGCGCTGTACTGCTTGCCTGCTGAAATAATCCTCATTGGAACCAAGAAGGGCAGATCCATTCCAGTTCTGTGCCGTGCTGTGACCAGACCCATTACAGATCCTGTCCAGTCCTGTGCCGTGCTGTGACCAGAGTGCCTTGCTGATTGCAGATCCAATCCTAGGTGCCCAGCTGTCTGTCTTAGAACCAGATCCAATTCCCTGACTAGAATCTTGATGGACCAGAATCCAGATGGTTCTGTTTAAAAACATATCCAGTGAGTATCTATAGATAGAACTGTGTCAGTAGCATCTGTACCTTGCTTAGTCCAATCCCTATCTTAAATCCATCCTATCTTATATTCAGAACCGATATTGTTAGGAGTATTTTTGAATTGTCTAAACTCTCTATCCTATCCCTCCTATCCTCCTCCTGTACTAGTATTGCTAAAACTATCTTTGCGCTGACCTTTTCTCATCTGAAGAAGTTGAGTCCCGGGAAGGCAGTCATTCTGATCAAGTGGCTGTGTTCTTGTGGGGTATTTGTTTTGTTCATAGTCATCCTCTAGTGTTAGAAAACCCATTTGCCATTTTAAAAGCGTATTCCTGTTTTCCATTCTTGCTCCTATCTCGAAAAAGCGACCTCCCCAAAAATGTCCATAACTTCCTCTGTTTTTGTTGTAGAAACATCCACAACTTTAAATCACATCTAAAACCACATCCCAAATCTATACAGTTTTCCCTTTATTGCGATAATTGTGCAGCAAAAAGTTTGCCGCAAATTTAGTTTTTGGGAAATTCTGACACATGTAAAACAGCTTTTGATTGCTCCCGACTTGAATTTTAGGATTTCAAATGGTTTCTTGGTATTGAATCATTGCTTGTGTGTGTGTGCCACCATCCAAAGTGGCTCCCATACGAATTGATAGAAATTTCAGCAACTTTGACCATATTAGTGTTTTTGCAAAAACCATTCTCAAGATAACTTTAAAAGCCATTCCGACAGCTTGACAGTCAATTTGGTTTTCTCTTGTCTTTGCTGGGGGAAAGTGGGATTGTTATTTTGTTTGAGTTCTGCCATTTCTGAATACCTGCTCTCTCATCCTATCTCTTTACATAGCCTTTTGGGGGGTTGAGGGTTTGTGCAGGGGCAACATTTAACCACAGTGCTATCTGATCTGAACACTCACACAAACGTATTATTTCTGTGTTGAATTGTTTTGCTAATTATTACTCCTTGTGTATCAAAGAGATTATTCACTGTTACATCACTCCATTGGTGATTATTGTGTACCCATAAAAACATAGTGTGATTAAATTGTAAATACATAAATAAATATTTTAACTTTGCAAACCAGACTGATTCCTGGTTCAGTGTGACCGGGGTGTGGTTCCAGGAGAGGGGCGTGATATGAGTGGTATATCGTTCAGAATAAAGAATTTTTAGACAAAAATAAATAAGGATTTCAGTTGTGCGTTACACGCTAGGCGTTGACTTGGGTTTGTGCCGGATTGAAATCACTTACAGGCTACATGAAGTTCGTGGCTCACCTGGTACTTAAGGTGAATGAGGGAAAAAATTAGGTTATGTCCTTTACTTTTGGCTAGGAACATGACCAGAGGACGTATATGCATGGCCACAAACATTTCTTTTGTAAGAATTTTGAAGATTTGGATATGGTTCTTAATAGTCAGCTGACATGGAAGGACAATATGCTGGCAAACAGAACACAGATGCAGCAGACTGTAGGCTGTCTTCATAGATTTGCTAAGATTCTACATAACTTGTCAATGTCTCATTTACTCACAGCATACAGAGGGAAGGGGCTTGGCCTGTGCTCCTATAGTAGCAAATTATGGGGTACAGGGACGTTTACGGGGCTTCAGGCAGAGAACAATTTTTTCGGTTCTTGACATTTAAAGGTATCCAAAACAACTGCAGCCCATATTACACATCTGGAGATGGAACAGGTTTATATTACCGTTAATCTGCAGCTAAAACCTATTTTATTTAGGTACTCTTTGTGAAACACAGACACAGATTGTTTGACAACATTTTTGCTGGAACATATTTTAACAGCAATATACAAAGTCAATTGATTACTTTGTATCAAATCAACTCTTAAATCCGTGTGTCTAGGTTCCTATTTTCATAATCCTCGGAGTATCCCATTAGTTGCGATCTCTGTTCTGAAATCACTGCTGCTGGCACATTGGCCAACAACAGAGAGGATCACAGTCGTTATCAACCTATGATTGAAATATACATGCCACTCTCTCCCTTTAAAATGAAGGTCCCACATTTCAAGTTTGTGACAAACCCATATCATAGATCACTACTGTCCTGTGCAGGGCTAAATATATTACATATTAAGATTGCTACTGTATGATGGTTTACCAGGCCCCTGACAAATGTTGCTTGTTTATGCAATGTTGTTGAAGTACTGGTCCAGGTAACGATCTTCTGTCCGTTGGATAAGGATTCTGTATGATCTCTTTAATGGGTCAGATTTTAGGTAATGGCACTCTCCTTTTTTATTGTCACTGATAGTTAAAGATGAAAACACTGCTTTTGAATGTGCCTCTTTTCTACACTCTGCCTTTCAAAGAAGTACTATGCCTGATGGATTACACTATGCTACCGATCAGTTGTGATATTACCTTTTAGGAATTTCTGTATTGATGTTATGTGTGCTTTTAACCTCATAATTGATTGTATGGCAACTTAATTGTATGATTGTATATCTGTATTTTTTATGGATATTATTTTATCCAAAATAAACCATTGCAACAACAACATAAAACATTCACGACTGAAAGGTGGTATAGGTTAGGATATGGTATTAGTAATAAACCAGTCATACCACTGAAATGCTGGTGCGGTTGGGAAAGGTTCAGTCATATGTCATGCCTGCCTTCCAAAAAACAAAGGACTGCTGTCTAAGAATTCCATAGAACAAGATACTTGACCCATGTTCGTTCTCAGTAGAGGGGCTCCCACACTCCTTTCTAACTTTGTAAAACTTGGGGTTTCACACTAAGTAACCCATAGAAATCCAAATGTGGACCCCTTGCTCACTGTGCTGAGAGAAACACATCTTCATCTCACTGATGAGGAGAATTGCCCAGCATTTCAGTGCTGGACTGCACTTGTGGGCGGGAAAAAAACTTATGAGCATATGGTTATTTCTCCTGTGTGAAGCATGCAGTCAGCTAACACGTTGTCGTAGAACCGGCTGAGTGGAAGAAGTTCCATATAACTGGGTATTTGACCCATGTTCGTTCTCAATAGAGGGGATACCACACTTCTTTGTATCTTAAAGCAAATGTGGTTCACATTATATAAGAAAGCAGTGCTGTGGCATATTGAGTGATATGACAAGCTTCCATTTAGGAGACAATACCGTGGGAAGAGAGCCAATCCAATAGAATATTGTTGTGGTTCAAATGGCAGTCGTAGCTATGGCAATTGGTTAAACGTCACACAGCTGTCTCTGAAAGACTGAATCGTCCAAAGAACGGTTAGTCTTGCCGGACTCATCTTTTAAAGGCAAATCGTGAACAGTTCAGTGTTGTAACGTTAAATCAAAATAGACACAGAATGTATCACAGTTATACAAAATACATTCATTCATTTTAGAAAACTTAGTGGACTAATTTAAAGATCATTTCGGAAGCTTCATCATACCTCACACAGAATGGGGACAGTCTTCAAACTGTGCATAATTCGGACCAGTCATTATCTTTAATCATCCTAACACGTTCTCATGAAGTAAAGTGCAGTAGCAGGCAACCGGCTGCATTATACCTTGATCAGCTATTGTCTTATACCACCTGGTGAATAGTGGAGCCCAATAGGTTTAACAAGGAACACCAAATAAACTAACGATACTCCACAGGAATATGGAGTCAAACTGTGCTATTACCTCTAGTTTCAATTTTAGCAAGTGTGCGGATCTGGCACTCCATGCTTAAAATTAAATCTGCACCTCTGTAATAACATCCCCACCATGCACTGTCAATACCCATGTCACTGTCCACATTCGGATGGGGGCTGCTCAGGCTGCATAATTTGATCATTGTATCTCTACAAGTCTGACATAACTGTCTGGTTTCATTAATCAATCAACATTGAATGTAAGCAGTGCGCTGTACCACCAGTGTCACCATAAATCATGTCCTTGAAAACAAATAACTACCATAGTTTGGCAGTTCAATATGATTTCAAAACAATATTTTACTGGGATCATTGTAATTTCCATATTTCATTCATTCCTTCCCTGGTGGATATTTTTCAATTGTCCTTGTACCTCCGACAAATTCTGATGAGGTGCACAATGTGACATTTGTAAGATGGCAGTGCGTGTGCTATTTTCCCTGCTGAATGTGCTGCTGCTGAACTGACTACCTTGCAAGTTGCAGGGCTTCCAGAGAAACTCTTGGCAGATGCTCTAAAGCCGCTGTCGTGAACCCAAACCAACCAGGAGCATCGCATCTGGGCCGAATCTGAACTGTTCCACGATAAAGTTACTATCCACATAAAATCAAATTCTTTAACGCATTTGCCATAATGTTTTCCAAACTCTCCAAAACATATCCATAGCAGGGGGTTATAAGGCATAGCTAAATGGCTGATTCTAGTCTGAAGAAGAGCAAGATAGGAAATGCATGGCGACAGCCGCCTGCACCGCAAGGTATGTTAGTTCTCGTAGTTCACTCTTGGTGTACATCTGTACGAGGTATCCGTCTGATTTATGGCCATTGAGTATTTGTCACCCAAGTGTATCTTACATGGATCCGAAGTTACTTGTAAAGAATAAACCACGGATAGGATAGTGAAAGAATAATAGCGGGTGAGGAAAGGGGAAGAGGCACAAAAATCCTGAGAAAATACATGGTTTAACCACTGCTTAAACGAGTGTTCCAGCACACAACACGTATACAACACCCACAACAGTGCAAGGCTAAAGTCCAACAGCCAAATTCAGGAAACCTGAGTCTTAACTGAATAACAGTCTCAGACAGGTGGAAGATACATCTCCTCAGAGGTTTAAGACTTAAAAGTAGGGGAGTAAAGACAACTCCTTCAACTGAATGGCTTTGTCAACCCAAGTTGTTGTGGGTCCCCTCGCGCATGGAAACTAGCCTCGCAGGCACACACACTCATCCATCTACTAGCAGCGCACCACCTTATTTGTGATTCGCGCTGAGGTTCTTAACATACACTGCTTACCACACCACATCCTTTTAGAAAGGGTTCGCGACCTGGCATTTCACTTGATGTTACCCACACAGCATTGTGAACCTATTACCGTGCATGTGAAGGTACAGCCCTGCAAGTCCTTGCTACTGTGTACTTTCAGAGAACAAATGGCATAGTAAGAGGCATCTCCCAAGCGAGCCGATCCCTGAGCCTATCACAGACAATATGCTACATTACAGGCCTTACACAGCAGCACGTCATGATGTTGTCCAACCTGTGGGACATGTGATGCAGAGGCAGTGCAGTTTACAGCATTGCACAATTGTGCCTAGTGTTGAGGGCACAAGACTAGTAAGATTTGTTATATCTCTGGTTACCTTCACCACTTGCAACAGTGTGCATCTAAAACATGGGGAATTAGTTTGCTGTAATATCTTTTCTGATTGGGGTCATCTTTGGTTACAATCCCAGATTTAGGACAGTGCTGAAAACGCAATCATATAAAACTCACACACAATGTGCCTCATTATATCCCTGGGGGTATGGTGACAGCGGTGCCGGTACGCTTACCAGCACTGTTGTCACTGTACCGCCATACTACGAGTTGTGCTTGCGGTCTCGCTCTGCCCACCAGGTTCAACCTGCTCCGCAACCGCGAGCACTACTCGTGGATGCACTGGCACTGTTATGAGCGGTGCCATTGCATTCGAGCTCCCCATTCCCATTCCGCCCTTTGGGGCCAAATGGGGATGAGGAGTCCCTTATCGCCGGCACCCGCGAATGGGCAATTAATGGGTCCACCGAACTCAGCATTACCTGGTGATTGCCCATTCGAGTGTGCCGGTAAAATCACGGGTTTGGCGGCAGCCGTGCCTTTGTTACGGCTACCCCCAAACTCGTAATGAGGCCCAGTGATAGGCCACAGATGTGTTTTTATAGTAGTGATCTTTGACATTTATCTGATTGGTTTCAAATGGCACGGAATCCAAATATGGTTTATCAAAACCCAATTAGAGAAATCTAGAATACCATCAAACACTCATACACACCTGAATAGACATTAGTAAAATGCCAACCTAGCTGTCTCTTTTCTACCGAGAATTGTATGGAGCATTTCACAGTTTTTGCATTCTTGAGCGTCTTAGCAAATGCAAACAAAACACCCTGACCTCCCAAAAGAGAAATTGGCAAACAATTCTGAATTATCTGAGCAACTTTGGAAGGCTCTTGCCGATGACACAATCCTGCAAATTAATGATTGCACACACAGAACAAACCACAATTTTTTTTATTTTTTTTATTTTATTTTTGATTTGTTTGGCTGAGGAATTCAACCTTTCAAAAATTCTTTGTTACAACATAATTAAACAATTAATTAACATCAAAAGCATCCTATTTTTCTTTCACCATTTTGCAGTAGTAACCACTATAATACACTATTTTTTTAAAAAAACAACGCAAATGTGTTCAAAAGTACATTTACATATAATAACACACAGATTTTAGTAAAAAGGAGAAAAGGAAAATCTCCCAGTTTTCCTAAAATATCTGCAGCACTTTTAACTGAAAACGATCTTTGGCAGAACATATAGCAGTACGGTTTTCAATTTTCATTAAAAATGGAATCACGCGGCAGTATTGTTTTTATAAACTGCGTAAGCGCAATATGGATAGTGGTTCGGTTACTCGTAATTAATAAACTCCATATTTCATTGGAAGAACGCTCACAGAAAAATTGCAATAAATTGTGAAAGTAATGTTCTCGTAATGCAGACAATGCAGGACATCAACTATTGAATGCTATAATGTCTCTAGTTGCTTTGGATTTTTACAGAATCCGCAAAAGTTTTCATTTTCAGTGATTAAGCCACGTCTTGCCAAGATCTGATTTGTCGGGCATAAATTCAGGCGTAAGCTTAGCATTTCAGCACGCACAAAATGTGATGGACACTTAATGAGATAATGACCCATTTGTTTAAATTTCTTGTGTGGGAACAAGTTTAAATCAAAATCTACATAGTTTGTGCATATTTGTTGTGTCAGAATCCAATCATGCCAATACATTTGTTTCTTAGCTTTTTCAGGGTTAGTGAGTAACAAATCAATTGATATGTCAGCATCAACAAGCGCATTCAAGATAACTTTGACCCACTTCTTAGGAAACACATCTTTAGATGAACAGATGTACATCGATACTGAGCCTAAGATGTTTGGAGTATTACGTCCCAATAGACATTTGCGATAAAAATTACACAGTTTCCAAAGAACCCGTCCAAATAGTGAAATTAGGCCCAGTTCATATCTAAGAAAGCAAATCGGAGTACAGGAAGGTAAACGAAAAACTGCTTTCCAAAATTTCCCTTCTAGGCAATCCCAAAATGTTCTTGATTTCGGTAAAATAGTATCTGCTTCGTAGGAGAGAATAGGTGCTGCTTTCTGATTAAAGAAGGTGACAACATGGGATGAAGTGAACTTGCCATACCTATGCAATATTATCTTTGCTTGAGATATTAGAGTCATGATTGTGGCCTTCAGAGTGTCATCATAGATCTGTTTTTTCACAGAACCTGAAAAGGGAAGTCCTAGGTATTTATAGTGGGGAACAACCTGTAATGGCGTGGTCTGCAAACACCACTGGTAGTTTGCCATTTTTTTTTAGTCGTTCTTTGGCAAATTACTATTTGCGTTTTTGCCACATTGATGGTCAAATTGTTGTTGCAGACGTACTCGTCCGAATTTATTTAACATATCTTGCAAGCCTTTAGGAGTTTGGGAGAGTAATACAAGATCATCGGCATATAAAAGCCATATGATCTTTTGTAATCCCAACTTTGGTGAATCAGAGTCTATATCTTTAAATGAAACTCCGATATCCAACAGAAAGAGGTTAAACAATGCTGATGCTAAAATGCACCCTTATTTTAACCCCCTCAGGGTCTCAATGTTTGCAGATAATAAGCCATCAAGTGAAAGTCTAACTTGCATACTAGTGTTTGGGTGCAGTTGTTTAATCACAGTTAGTAAGGATAATGGACAACCATAGTGTTGTAATTTATGAAATAGTAACGTTCGATCAACCGAGTCAAATGCTACACGGAAATCCACAAATGCCATGTAGATCGGTTGATTGATTTCAGCATATTTGGACTTTAGCACGTTTAAAGTGATTAGATTCACAGAAGTCCCTAATCCGGCAACAAAGCCAGTTTGAAACGGGTCTCTTTTACACTCTTTACTGGTCCACATATTCAGTTCTTGTAAGATAATGCGACTATGGATGTTTCCAGGTGCATCTAATAGGGCGATGGGTCTATAGTTCTCTGGGAGACATCGATCACCTTTTTTATGAATGGGAACAATTAATGTGTTCAAAAATTTGGTAGAGAATCGATGACCAAATTTCGGGATGTTGTTTAAAGATTTTATTAGACAGACCATCAGGGCCCGGAGCTCTTGACTGACTTATTTTGTTGATGAAGAACAATATGTCGGACTTGGAGATAGTGATGTGAAATGGGGTAAGAGAGCTTGTTCTAGAATCTAACTCTAAATGGGGTGGAAGCGCATAGATTTTAGAAAAATAGTTAATCCAGCTCGTTTCTGGAACACTGTGAATTTGAGACGTAGTCTGCATAGGAGATAAAGCATTATTCAACACTTTCCAGATTTGCGCTGTGTTCTGTTCACGAGTACCTCGTAGCATTATTTCACCATCCTGTTGAAGTAATTTGCTATGATGGCAGCGCCGCCAGTTCCTGTATGAAGTTTTAACTTTGGTTAATGCTTTGGATCTGAGACTCAAAGGTAACTTCATGGCTTCCCGTTTTTGGAAGCGAAAGTCAGTTTTCCGATTTTTTGTTTCCATGTCAAACATATGAGTACCTCTATGAGTCCGACATATACATGCCTTTTTATCCACAAAACGTTGCATGAGATCATAATAGGGAGTGTTAGTGGATGATATATTTTCTCAAGAGTGGCAAAAAGCAGCTTGCAAGGATTTGTCAAAATCGTTCAAGTTTGTTTCATTCCATTGTATGCGATTTAACTGGTTGGAAACGGACAATATACCTGTAACAGTTATAGGACACGGATTGATAGGGGCCACTGTGACCAACCATTCTACAATAAGCATACGATGATCACTGTTTAGTTTTGATTCTATGTGGAAGGATTTAATTTTAGAAAATAATTTGTCGTCCACATAGATATAATCAACGGTGGCTTTTAAAGTGCCCTGTTGCCAAGTGTGTTTAGAGTCACTGTTGTCAAATCTGCTCCCATTTAACATGCAAAAACGTCTCGCAAAGATAAGTTGTTCCCACATTGTACGTCGCAAATCTTCTGTCGCATTCTTTTGAGGGTGACAATGAAGATTAAGGTCGCCAGCAACAATTGTGTACTGAATTCTCAGAACAAGTACAATGTAATCCACCATAGTAGAAAGATCAACTAAGAACCTCTGATTATCAATGCCTTTGGGATTCCATTATAGGTTCACTATAGCATATAGGAATGCCTCAATTGAGATTACAGTTATTTGGGCAAAGGAATTTGGAGCATAAGTAAAAATTATGCTAGTTTTAGAACTCAATTTGGAAACGGTCAGGAAACCTGACATAGGCCGACCTTTGTCTCCCTTCAAAGCTGGCAAATAATGGAGCGCATTATTATTCCAAGAAGGTACAGTCGTTGCCAAGTTTCCTGTAATAAAATCACATTGGGGGTATTAAGAGTGTCTTGTTTATTATTAAGAAAATGACGGAAACCCCGAGTATTCCAAGATGCAAGTGTTATAAGACGTACCTTATCAACCCTGTGCTGTAGTTAACTTCTGGAATCACAATTACAACAGCATTTGGAGGACACTTCAACTGCTGAATTAACTTCTGGATTCACAGAAACATGGCTAAGCTCTTTTGTAGCGGATTCAATCCATGCATCTGCCTTTGGGAGACCATTTGGGGAGCTTGTTGGACCCAATAATAAGATAAATCCTAATGCTAGAAGCTGATCTTTAGCCTCCCAAATGAGATTCCTGACAACTCGAGACGTGAGCCATAAATATGCTGTACTCACAGAGTTGTGATTGGAAAACTCTACCTGGGCAATAGCTGCAGACCCCTGCAATAGCAGGATATCTGAGAACAATTGTAAGATGCTATGCCGATTAAGAACATATTGCGGATGCGGCGGTGGACGACATCCCAGTACTAACGCAATGTTATGCTCCTTTTGTACTTTTGTTTTCAGTATTGACTTTACAGAAGGATTTTTGGTAGGAGCAGTTGGCACAACAGAGGGAGTAAGTTTGTTTAGCAATGGACGCAGTGATTGCAGCAATTTTGCTATTTCTGCATCATGTATAGATGAAAAAGGAGCAGAAAGTTCTACTTCCGTGTTTTTATTACACTTGAATGTGACCGAAGGCCTAGAAGTAAAATACTGATTTGTTTCACTATTAGAATTCACTGGCCCAAGTGAAGGAGCTTGGAGTGTCGGTATTGACGAAAATCTACTCATATAGGAATCAACTTCCTTTCAAATTTCTTGTCTTTGAAAAGCTAGAGCAGTTTGTTCATTTTCAGAGAGTGTACTAGAATTGGGAGGCAGAACTTGACTCACTTTTTTCTCATTGGAGGTGAGTGCATCATTGCTTTCTAAGGGAGCTTGCCCCAAATTGGCACCAATCGCCTGAGTAGAATGCTGGGCTTTCGACCTGGCTTTCGGATTTTCGTGATTCTGGATCACTTCAACTAAGTTATCCAGTGGAGCATAAGGCCATACAGATGTTGGATTGTTATTTAAAGTGGCAAGCTTTGATTTACGAACTTCGCTCAATTGCATGTATTTTCTTGTGATCGCTGTGGAAGCCAAATGACTATGCTTACTGGGAAGAATGAGCATATTGATAAAATGCTTCGAACTCGCCGAGGTACCTATTGTAGTACTTTTAACATTTTGGGATTTTTTCCCAGCAGCTGGAGGCAGTTTTTTTTTCATTGGAGGAGGTTTTTTAGAGAAAATCGTGTATGGGGACATTAAAAGTCACACTTGGAGGGCCAGCCGCACAGTTTTTATCAACAAGATTTTATTCTCTGATAATTTGGCCAATATAAGGAAGGGAACACAATATTCCAGAGTTGTCTACGGTGATATGTGACAGTTGACTCACTGAATTTAACTCCAAATTCGTCTTATTCATCAGCGGATTTGAGAAAGATGTATTAGTTGCCATAGTTGCTAATAAAGATGCAACAGTTGCAAGCTTAATCAGTGATGAACATTTATCAACTAGTACCACAGGCAAAGTGGGGTCAATTGTAGTGGTTTGCTTTTGGGCCCAGAGTATTTCTTGTTTTGCCTGCCAAGCCAAAACAGATATCAGCTGTGCACTTTGTACGTCCAATTTAGTATTCAGTGTGTTAAACAATTGAGTAATAGTTTGCATAGTTAAATTCATGGCTTCTAAAGTCAATTTGACCACTGTTGGCACATTTTGAAGAGGTTGGCACTTTTCTGCTGGAGAACATTTTCGAGGAATGGGAACCAAGAAAGATGACATTATATTAGATTGAGTGCAACCTCCATTGCAGAATAACTTAGGCGAGAAAGATAAATTGCCAAATGTTTCTTGAAGTGTGAAGTTGGAACCTGGGGAAGGGAGGTCAATCACAGCTACATCCTCAGAAATTTTTGATGATGATATGCAGTGATTGGCTGCCGATATATGAGCCATGGAGTCTCCTCTCAGGACTGTGCTGTCAGATAAGGAAACATGTAAGGTCGTGCAAAGCGCAGCCTGGTTGTTACTGGTTGTTTTAGGGGGAGACTGAGTACTGACTATGTGACTCTTTTGAGTCTGGTTTTTAAATCCACAATCAGGCTAGAAAAAGCGTATGTCATGAGTGCTAGGAATTTGTTTGCCTTGCATTTGTTGGTTGATAGATGATTCGCTTTTTTATTTTCGCACCAGTGTTCGAATCCCTGCATACTGGTCGCGGGGTTGAGACACATGGCACTACCTTATTTTGTTTATCACTTGAATTCATATATATATACACTTTAAAGGCGGCATTCCAGTTCGCAGAGTATACAGATTTTGCATCATTAACACCTTAAAGAAACCAAGGCAAGTAAATGACAATTCAAAAGTAGTTGATTTTCGCAAACCAACAACAGAAACAAGTAAAAAAGCACTATGAATTTCTCACCTTTAGATAAGCATAAAGGGCATGCACAAACAGCGTTCAGTCCAAGAGCCTTGCTTTGCTCTGCGCTGTGAAGCGGCAAAGCTGGACTTCACGGGACTTCGCCGGTGCGCGCGTGCGGTGCGCGCGGGAGTCCTCTTAAATAGTCACGCCCACAATCAAGGAGTAAAGCAAAGCCTTGTGGTACTTTGAATCCTTATATTAGATGAAATAAATTTCGAACACGTCTTCAGATTAAAATCTGGAGCAGAGAGCAGCGGGCAAAGCGGTACTTCACGGGACTTCACCGGTGCGCGAACAAACCACTATATTCTTTTGCCCTGAAAATGATTATTTCATACTTTTAAAAATATCTTACTAATTTTGCTTACCAAGAGTTTTAGAAGTTCTCTGCCTCTGTTTCTCACAGCGAAACTCCTTCCCCCCAGCACATCGACCCTGTGCTCTTGTCAGCCACGGTATTTAGTTCAGTGAAGGACACCCACCTTACTCTCCTGCAGACTCTCAGCACACTGCCTGGCTCAATCTCAGATCGCCTCATGTGCTTTCCACAGCACCATGAACTGTCCAATTGTTCCCTCTTCTTTTGACGATCTCTTCCTGATTCCTCTTTCTCCCTGCAGAAGAACCTCACTTCCCCTTCTCTCTCCCTTTTAAAGCCTTCTCTTTACCAAACGTCTTTTATTATACATTCCTACAGAAAGTATATTATTTCACCACCCACTTCGTGCCTCCTGCTGTGATGTCAATCATCCATCAAAACCTTCCCTATTACACCTAGTAATTTTCCAAACTCCTGTTTTTTTCACTGTGACCTCTGTACAGCACTCATTCTCCGGGCCCAGATGAATATGCAGTATTCCTACCCTGTGGATCAGTTAGCAATTTCTGCATTTATTTTCACAGCCATCATCCTCCACAGTCTCCACCTACAGTTTGCACCTTCTCATTGGGAACACTGCTCCTGCTTTCCCTCTTTCCACTCTGGCCGCCCTCCTTGGACCCTCTACCTGCGCCTTCCTACGAGGCAAAAAACATTGGTGTCATCGTCGACTCCACCCTCTCCTTTTCTCCTTACATCTCTGACGTCTCTAAGAAGTCCCACTACCAGCTGCACCTCTTCCTTTTCTCACTTTCCCCCAGAAGCTCACTATCTGCAGAGCCCTGGTTTTCTCTAGGCTGGAATACTGCAACATCCTCTTTCTAAATCTTCCTGCCTCTACCCTTTGACCTTTACAACTTATCCACAAAAGAACTGGGAAACTTGTCCATGGCCTCAAGCCCATGTATCATATCTTTCCAGCTCTGAAATCTCTTCACTGGCTCCCTGTGACAGCAAGGATCAAGTTCAAGACCCTCTGCATCGTCCACAAGGCTTTCTGGGGCCTGGGACCGCTCTACCTCTAACAGAGAATTGGGGGCATATCTATCTCCTTGGCTGGGGTCTCCCTCTAGAATATCCTCCCTGCCTCTTGCAAACACAAGCAGAACCACCTTCCTTTTCGCTTCCACTTTCTCTCTTCCTCTCCCCTGCTGATACACCTGACTGCACTGCGCACTGGTCAACTGATCACCCTCTGAACTCAGGCCCAAGCTCCTGCATGTCCAGTTGCCCTCACACTGCCTCCAGGATCCCCAGCATTAAAGGTCTGTATCTTCAACCCTACAGTCCCTTCTCTCTGCACTTATGAGCCACCTGCTGTCTGCACTTGTGACTTAATTGCACTTCCCCCTTCCCTCTTCTCTGCACATGCATAATCCGAATGACACAAGGCCTAGTAAGATCATTATTTTGTCCTCCTTTTGTTTCCCCATCCCTGTCTTGTCGTGCCTAGAAACACTTGTGTACAGGAGCATCATAAATGTAACATCATATCATATGATATCATATGAAAGTCTTCTTTCAACATGGGGACACCTTTTATACCCCACAGGGGAGCAAGTATGAGCTTAGCACAACAAAGAATGCCTTCAGTGTTTTCAGACCAAAATGCAGCACAGAAACAGCTAAAATCAAACTGAGTTATGATGTCATTAAAATCTATGATGATGGCCTCTTTGCCTCTTGGTTCTCTTTGACCTCTCAGCAGCATTCAACATAGAAGAACTCCATACACTTATCGGGATTCTGCTTCACCAAATGGGGATTAGCGAGATTGTCCTTGCCTGGGTTAAATACTACTCTGCTAAGCAACACCAGTTCATACAAATGGATTACTCCACATCACCAACTCTACTAGCCACCTGTGGAGTCCAGCAATAATTCATCCTCTACCCTGTGATATTCAATCTTGCAATGCAACTGCTCCAAAACCACTGTGGCTTCACATAACATCCCATCCAGTAATATGCAGATGACATATAGCTCCTCTTCAAGATATCCTCCTTCGAAGACATCCACAGGCTCAATGCCTGACTCACATTGACCCTGTCCATGATTTCCAGTGGTTACCTGTAGCTCCACCCCTACAAAACAGAATTCCTACTGCTTACCAACAACACTGAACACCCTGGATTCTAGACCTTGCTCTCTGCTATGAACCTTTAGGGATTCACACCCAAATTGGTCACCTGCACCAACCCTCTTGAGTTCGACATCAACCAACATCTCTCCTTAAACAGTACATAGCAAGTAATGCACAAATGGCTCATTGCCATGTTTCTCTCCTGTGGAAAATCTACCCCTTGATCCCAGAAAACCATCTCAGATCTGCTGTCCATGTTTGGGACCACTCCAACTCCAATGGTGGCAATGTCCTTTAGGAAGGCCTTATGACACGGGTCTGCAACCCTTGCATCTACATGTGGTTTAACTATGACTCCCGT
This sequence comes from Ambystoma mexicanum, assembly GCF_040938575.1. NCBI lineage: Eukaryota > Metazoa > Chordata > Amphibia > Caudata > Ambystomatidae > Ambystoma > Ambystoma mexicanum. The sequence goes on from NC_090932.1 coordinate 952,651,498, forward strand.
CATTACTCACCATTGACTGTGTTGGCTAGGACTAATGGGAGGTGTAGTTCAAAATAATAGTTGATTCAAAGGTTGCAGACCCCTGCTTTATACGCTGGCACCCCTGAGATGTATCCTGCATGCTTCAGCACGACTCATCAAAGGACCATAATCCGAACTGCACTGACTCCCACTATGAACATATATCATCTTGTAATTCTGCTGCATCATGTACAAAGCTTTGATCCTGAAGTCCCCAGCTACCTCACAGAGAAACTTAGCATCTCCTGAGGTCTACAGTACACCATACGCATGGACATTTTCATACTTGAACTCCGCTCGTGAAGGAAGGAAAGAACTAGAACACACGTTTATTTTCTGCCTACGCTCCAAGATTCTGGAACCTTCATCCCATCAAAACTAGATACACACCCTCACTTCTACATTCAGGAAGGAGCTCAAGACCCTCCTCTTAAAGTAGGCTACTCTCTAACAGTGAGGTCCACACACCATCCAATCCCCCAAGACTGAGACTGGGGAATCTCTTCACCCTGCATGCTCCCATCATTACTAGCATAGCTCTGGGCTGCCAAATTGCCCAGCGTCCCCCTCCCCCATTGTGCCATTGTTAGCTTCCTGCTGCCTTGTATCTCTGCATCCCTCACCGGGTCATTCCCCTTATGATTTGTAAAAGTGCTCCGTTGGTTCCTAGGTCTTTGCTCAATAAATACCATCCTCGCCCCTCAACTTGGCCCCAGTCATGTAGCTGCAACTAGGACTTAGATCAGGAAGAGCAGGAGTCAGACTAATGGGGATTTCCATTAAGAATTGAAGGCATTACTGCCTCTTATCTTTTTCCTTGGCCCAGTCATTTAACAACACTGAAGATTTGGAAAAGGAAGTTTAGAATTTAAATTAGCAAGTGTTACAGGTAGGCTTTCTAGGCATTACTGCCTTGCCCCTCTTCCTTGTCCCATTCCTTTACCTGTAATAAAGACGTGGATGATTAGGAGTGTGAGGAATGAGGATTAACGGACAGCATTCAAGGAATTTCATTCTTGTTCTACTTCCTCCTCGCAGTATTTAGCAACAACCAGGAGTGAGATGAGGAAGCGTAGCATTGTAATTGGGATGGCCAGTAATTAGTAGAGATATTACCACCAATTTTATGTCACTTCAATAATTGCAAACAATGAGAGCCTGTATTGCTCCATCAAAAAGTATACATCTCGAGAAAGCATGTGGTTTGTGTTAGTGCCGTTTGTTGAGAAGGGTAGTTATTGCTAGACTGACACTGTGGTCTTCTTGGCTGATGAAGGATACACATGAAATCCAGTGTATCCGTCGTGATTATAAGAAAATTAGGCATGCACTGCTAGTGTGCAAGTGTTGCAGACTAATAACCCTGCAAAATCGCATGTTCCAATATGCAGTGGCTGTACGTATTCGATCAGGAAAACTGTGCCGATTCTGTCTCTCAAAGCACTCTGATATGTGCCTAGGCAATACTGAACTTCATCATGGACTCAATCACTGCAAACCTATAATCTTCTTTTCCATATGGAAACAAATTCAGGTTGAATGCTCTAAAAAGCCACTGTAGTCCCTGTTGGGATGCATGTCTAAGCTCCATGCCCCCAAAATGATTCTGGTTGAGGAAGATATATTAAGAGCATAAAGAAACCACGAAGCATGGTTAAGGGGCAAGGGGTGAGTAATAGGCAAAACATGGGTAGGGTACTGGGACATGGGTGTAGTGGGATATGTGTCCTTAGAAAGCCCAGGGAAGAGTGATGTACCTGTGGGATGAAGGAATATAGTAGTAAGCAACACGAATGAACCAGGCATAGACAGCCTCGTCCTGTAGCAGAAAACACTGAAATGCTGCCATTTGAAATTGATCCTAGGAAGGCCAGGCCCCAGCACCAACAATAGTAGAGTGTGGCATTCAGCATCAATACACTTTCCAATCCCCATTACCACCCAGGCATTAGACAAGAAGGCCTTCAGGCCAAACAGATACAACTACCCATTGTCTCATGTTGCGGTTATCTCAGACAGGGTAGGGCTGCACTGTTCCTGAAGGACAATCCCATGGGAGTCCGGGCAGAGGTCCTGAGTTTCCAAAACAGACCAACACAGATTTAGGCCACCAGTGATCCCCAAGATAATGGCCACTCCATTTGAACTGCCAGATGCCCATCTATAAAACTCCTAACTCCCCCGCTATCTGACTGATTCATGTGTACCTGCAGGAACCCAGGTCAAGATCCAGGGAGGGGGCAGCCATCAACTGGGGAGTGCCTAGCAGGATGTCCTGTGATTTGTACTGTGAGGTGCACAGAGTGAGGCTAACAATTTTAGGTCAGTGCCGGAGCAGTATGGAGGGAGCGCCTAATTGCCTGGGATTCAAAGAAGTGCCTTTCATGTCAGAGAGCTAATTAGGTCTCGGGAGTATCCACTGTGCTCTAAATTGTAATGGCCAGGTGCACATCACATGAGGTGTTTGTAGGAGATGAACATTCTCAAGAAACCGCCAATCATGTCTTTAGAACCAGAAACGGCAAGGCCAAAGACCATGTGTTAGGGGATGTGCATGAAGAAACCATAACCAAACATTCAGCATCCCATACAAAGTGGGTGATATGTACAAAGGGGATGGCCAATGAGATGGGGTAATTAGTACCATATATGGCTTGCATCATATGTTGCGACAACCCCCTTTAAAATGAAGTGTCCTGCTTTGAACTAACCAGTGCGCTCCTTGGCAGTAGGGTTTGAAAGCCCTGACTGACAAGTACCTTTTTTTCTTTTGTACGAGAAATACAACTTTGTTTTCCCTGCAAGAGGTGCACCTAGCCTTTTTCCACAGAGGATTATCTTTTCTTATCTGGTTGCTGATGGTCTGCTCTACATCCTCAATCAATGAACCATGCATTGTCATTGATATTTCATCCCAAGAAACCCTTCCACCCCCAACTCTTCAACTTCCATGACAATATATGTGGGCTGAAAGAAAGTGAACAAAGACCAAGAGGGTGAAGATTTGACATCTGTGATGTCTTTACGCCAGGGGTGGTTCAGTGGTAATGGAAAATCAAAGTGAAAGAGCTGGTTCGATGTACATCATATCTGCCACCATCAGAGTGGGAGGGTTCGAGTCAATGGTGGATGGGGACACCTGTCCGACATTGCATTGGACACAAATGACACGTTAGCACATCATCGGGTGAAGGGAGTCATGTGCCTTTTAATCTACAATGGGCCTTATTACAAGTTTGGAGGTAGCAAGTCCGGCACCCGTGAATGGGAAATTACTAGGGTATTCTGGCCCCACCGGACCTCATAATTGCCCTTTTGCAGGTGGCGGAGCCGGTAGATCCCCATTCGCATATGAGCCCCGTAGGGCTCAATGGGAATGGAGATGCCTGTAGCACTGGCACGGTTCATTACCGTGCCGGTGCTACAGGCTTTATGTGCTCGCTGGTGCCTTTCATGCCTGGTCAGATCTGGCGGAATGAAGGGCACCCGCGAGCACAACTCGGAGTACTGGTACAACGGTACCAGTAAGATTACCATTGTATCCGGACCGGCAACCTTGTAATGAGGCCCAATGTGTTTGAAATGTGTGCATGCTTCTGTGCTGAAGGTGCTGAGAGCAGGACATTAGTCATGGCAACCAATGAAGTCATTGCTGGGACAGTGAAAGGGTCATGGGTGTGGGTGCATGTGTTTGTGTGTGTGGGTGCGCACAGTGTAACACACCATTCTTTCACCGTATGTACAGCATATATGTAAGAAAATATGTTGTCACACTGCAATGTCTTTCAAACCATGTGAATCATATTTCATCTGAAACCACACGTTTCCCAAACCACCGTGAAAACCGCACCTGTACAGTGACCAGTCATATATCACACTCTACCATAAATGGCACTCGATGAAGACTGAGAGTTAGCTGGGCAGAGAGGCCTTTGGCACCTTGTTTTAATTCTGGAGAAGTTTGCGAAATTGGCAAAGGAGTGTGTCAGAACTTTTCAGAAGGTGTATAGAGCAGAGAAAGATCTGCACGCGGCCATTCACATGACCAGCTTGTGGCAGGACATCACAAACAATGTGAACAGTGAGAGGGTCATCCATATACACCATAAAATGTCAAAGGGGCCTGACAAGATCTAAAGCCCTGATGACATAGTAAGGATAATTGCAAAGGACATCGTCCATCGGTGAAAAGTGGACAAAGCAATGGCCCTCTTAAACAAAGGTGTGTCTGTGCACTTATACAGACTCATGTTATACTCATACTGTACGAGAATGAACACCAGTCAGCGAGAAAGTGGACCTCAGTCACTACATCTGTGCAACACTCCATCTGTTATGAGGTGTTCGCAGTATTCAGTTGAATGCCCATATCATTCTACCAGCAAACCTACACACCTGTAGCAAATGCTCGCCTTATGGCTATGGCTTTTACATATTACCATGCTGCTTCAAGTCTAGCTTGGCTCAATGTAGACATGCAGAAGTGCCACATAACCCTGCGATGTTACGATTACAATCTTCGATGTAGCAATGATGTTCAGAGCAGAGGTAGCCATGTGCCCACTTAGGAAGGAGGCACATCCACTTCCTGTGAGTTGGCCATGTCCCGTCACACCCTAGGGCAACAGAAATCCACATAGCACGTACGTGGCAACCATGTGTGATATGATATCACCTGAAATCCCATTGTTAATAGTCGCTTGGGGCTGCATGTGCATTGTGCGAGGTTGGTTGTCAAACCGCACAATCATGGTAATGAATCCTGGCCTTGGACACAGTTGGAACAGAATGTGCCCATATGGTGTGAGCTACATGCTTCTCCAATACATCTTGTGCATTTTCCACATCAGTGTCCCCTCTCACCATCAAACTGTTACCCAGCTCACTGCACAGCCCCATGGGGGACATAGCCCTGCCTGATTGCATGTCAAATGGACATGTTCTTCACATGAACCGACCTGCCCATATGAATGTGCAGGGCATATTATCTGTGACTAGCATAACACTTCTCATGACTCCTCTTCTTCAACTGCATAGGGAGCACGATGAGCATATCACAAGATGAAGGGCATAGGCAAGCCTGCAAGAAAGCACTGGAGGACATGTGGTGTGTATTCCTCTTCCTAAAACGGAGAAACTCTATATCACAGGGCAGGCACACATGGATAGCTTTATCCATGGCAAAAACTGCAGCAAACTCCACAGTCTCAAATACTTAAAATTGGATGATGACTAGGACCCAAAGCTACCTTCAACAGCCACAGGAATACATGACTCTAGCCTAAGTCTGTTGACCCTCAAAGACCTTGTGGGGTGAGGAGATAGTGCCTTTATTCAGGAAGAGGATCCCATTAGTACCACTGAGGTAGCCCAATGTTGCATGGATTACATCTTGGAAACACTGGAGGCTGTCAACCACAGGATTAGCACGCTTGAGTGAGAAACGGGTCTGGAATGGGAAGTATATTTCAGTGGCAACGTGCTCGTCTTGGAAACAAGCCGATGTCGAGCAACACTGTTTCGAATCCCGGGTCCATGCTTAGAAATCTCTTTGGTATTAAGTGAAGTGCATTATAAATAACCAATCATAACAAATAAACACCATGTGCACACAGTTGTAGCTCATCCATGATCCAATTGTGGAGAAGTAAACACATTGCAGGGATAGGCACCATGTGCTCATGAGCACACTGCCATCCCAGTCACATGACAAGTCTGCACAATAGCAACAAAGTGCTGGAGGGAACTATCAGCAAATACCCCACCATGCATTTGTCCATGCCACATTAACAGAAGTTTGACAAGGTACACATTGTCCAACTGAAGGACTCCGAACAATCTGAATCTTGCTAGTTCCACACCTTTACCTCAGCCATCATTGGGAGACCATATGCAGGTTTTTGGGTTGCAGTTATTGTTGTTTTTGTTCAACTACCCACAAGATGAATTATTTGAATGCAGGGTTCGAAACTGAGGGGAGCTGGGATTTATTTAGCTCCTGTTTGTGGCCTAGAAGAGCCTGGTTAACTTCACACCGACAGGTACCAGGAGCTTCGTTTGGCTCTACATGGCAACAGATGCCAAACAAACGCTCTATGTGAATTTGACAGTGTGTTTGGGACAACCTATAAATCAACATCAGGATGAATTTACGTCCTGAATTATGAACAAAATTATACGTTTGCATCTTATGTGGAAGTTAAATTTGTAGAACTGTATGTTGCATCTCCTCGTTCCCCAGTGGTAGCTCCTGCCTACTGGTTAATGCCGGATACACAGGAGCTGCTTTTAGCTCCTGCTTATCCAATCTTTATTTCGATTCCTAGTGTGTAGTTAACAAACTAGTTTTATTTCATTTTCCCCCAATGGGCCAACGATTACTCAAAGAATGAGAAGGTGTCCCCCTCCAAATTAAAGCAGAATCTCACAAAGAATTGCTCCACAACAAGCCTTCTGTATGGTTCCAATCCAAGGGTCCTCTGTTGTATGCCTGCATAGCCAGAGTACCTAGCCTGCAGGATATCTAGGGGATAGGAAAAGGGGGAAACTCCTACCAGAAACCAGGATGGTGGGTCCCTTCTTTCAGTACACCACCACTGCTACTTTAGCACTTCCACCTACCATTCCAGCTGAATCCAAATTAACTCCAGTGCTCTGCACCCCATTGTGAGAGTGGATTTGTTATGTCAGTGTGGCCCATGAAGCACCAGTTTCCTGATGACCTCCAGTGGGACGCTTCTGTGTCCTGGGTGAAGGTGTTCCTCAACCTACATGGGGAACATTTTGACCATTGTTCCACATAGCTCCCATGGAGGAAGTTTGACCAGATACCAATATACATCAGTCCTGTCATAGATGGTCCCCACTCACAGAAATTACACTATTGTGATTTCAAATTGTTGCAGCTGTATAAGTGTGTGCTTTTAGCAGCCACCAAGCAATAACCAGGCATGACTTATATCTTCACATGTATATGCTGTTAGAATAATTTTCAGATGTGTGTGTTAGATTAGACCGAATAAAGTATACAATTATTAAAATTTCGCTCACCGGTACAGATGACTAAAAAGCCAACTCAGCCTGGAGGAAATGCGTCTTCCAGCAGCTGTCAAGCATGCACATGTGACATTTGAACCTGTTTTGTGTCACAGCAGCACAGGTGCTGTGGAAATCTATAGAAATGTTACTGCATAGGCACATGTGTGATTTAGAATTGTGTCAGTGAGAATCCTATCAAAGGGAGAGACAGATTAGCAGACTTCCCTTTCAGAAACAACATTACCTGCATCATTGTATTATTTAAAATCAATCAACCTTAGGCTATTCCACCCACACCAGGTAGCATCCTGTCACAATGGGAGAGTTAGCCTTTATGACACATCTTGGGGTCCTTCTGTATAACAGTGTAGCACAACTCAACTTTCACGTTCGTTGAGATGGATAACCTGCAAGAGACCATATAGCACCACCATGTTGCATGCTGCAAAGATGATCAAAGTAAAATGGCATGAGCTGTGCTTGTTCCTAATGCATGTATGTTGTTGTTTGATGGCAAACTGTGGAGAGAATGAGGGTGCAAAGCACAGTGTGTGTAAGTGGCAGTATGCCAATGTGAGAGGTCTGTATCATACAGTGCTTTGTGTTGATGGTAGATTTGTGTTCATTTTTTGATGACTTTCTATGCAATGGAATGGTCATTTTTACTCTGTGTGTAATCTTCATTACTTCAGTGCTTCCACTCCACACACACTTCAAGACTGTTGCATTCTCTACCTTGCCATAAGATGATGGGATTGTTAAAGTATCATTGGCACATTCCTGGGGGGCGCCAGCCAATCAGGAGACTCAGAACGGGGGATTTTCTGTATGGTACAAACCTGCCTTCTGAGCTGCCTGGGCACCCAGCCCCCCTTCCCTACTGCCCCTTCCCATTCACCACAGTGGCAGTGTAGTTTTCTATACGGGTGCTAATGTTTATTTTTTAAATAAAAAGAAAGGTACCTTTCCTGCATCGCCCGACGCCGGCAGTGCTGCTGTCTCCTCAGACCGTTTTCCTTGCTTATGGCATCAAAGTAATCAGCATGGAAAACTGACAAATGCTTTATCCAGGACTGCACTGCCTGGTCGTGCTGCAGAGGAAAGCTAAGTTTATTTTAGTTATTTTTATTTTTTAAAAAGCATTAGCACCCATGAAGGGGAGTACGCGGGCTCTAATGGTTATATGCCCCTCAGTAGTGGGCCGACCCTTTAGGTAACGGCCCACCACCATCGTTAAGGGAGCATCACTTCGCTTGGACCCTTAACTTGGGTGGCGGGCCATAACCTACAGGGTCGGCCCCCCACTTCGGGGCATATCGGCTCAATACAGCTCAACAAAAATTGTTCTCCAGTGCCCTTGAACAAGGTGTCATAATCCCAACTGTGCTCCTCGTCCATTGCACAATACATTTCAGAGAATTATATTGCATACCTAAGGTATGTTCAGGAGTACTTTCCACATGTGCTTGTGGAGTATCCCTTTTCTGAGCACTTTGGGGAATGGAGGCTATGGGCCTGATTCACAAAAGACTTTTTCAATTGTTCATTTCCATTGTCAAACATTTCGTAAATCAGGCCCTGCGTGTTTCAAACTATGTCCATCTGATGTTTACGCTAACACTGCACAGGAGAGAAATAGCAACAAGTGCCTCGTGGTGACGTTTACACACTTCGGGATCATAATGTCTTGGTCTCGGGAGGATAACACAGGGGCAAAGTGCTTGCCTTGGAAGCAAGACGACACAGAGCAACACATGTTCGATCCTCGGGTCCGTGCTTAGAAACCTCTGGGTATTAAGCGCGTTATAAATAACATATCATAATGGAATCATGTGGAACTGTTTGATTGAGCTCTATATTTTGATTTTAATTGAGATGTTGGCTAAATGGCTACTTAAACTCTAAATCAGGAAATGATCCAAAATAAGTCACAACCACTATAGATTAGCTAGCGTTTCAGAGTGGCTATTGCAAGAATGGAAGCAGAGGAAACTGGGATTTTTTTTTTCTTTTTTTTTTGTAGCTTTGTTGATTTTCCAAAAGGAAAACAACACGATGTGCGTTTTTCTAAAGCTCTTACATTGTAGTCTGTTTGAAAGAAAAACATTGTACAACCACGCAAGAAACAGTGCTTAAATTAGCACTAGACATTCAGAATATGAAAGCATAACTTAATCTTAAAAATTCTACTTAGCAGGTAACTGGACAATAAAAGATTCACACAGGTGTCAACATTTTACCAAAATAATTGTGCAGACAATCCTTAGTTGGGAAAAAGTTAAACTGACTCCAATGTAGACCTAAACGAAGATGAGTATAAACAAGAAACTGCTGTCAATTACTGATCGATATGTGGATTATTGTTGAATTAGGTTGGCAGGAATTCTCATTTTGTTTTAAATAATATAGTCTAATCTGTGTATACATATTTTGGTGGATATATGTATTCTTAGGATATATATATATATATATATATATATATATATATATATATATATATATATATATATATATATATATATATATATATATATATATATGCATTAGAAGCTACAATGCTTGGAAACAATTACATGTTTCCCCAAAAGATTCTATCGGAACACAATTCAGTAAATCTATACATATCCATAAACCAAATGTCAGCTGGTAACAATTCAACTCCTAGGCTTTCACCAAAGCTTTGTGAATATTCAATTAAAGTGAACACATGGGTCCCTGGAAATATTTGTTAACTGCTGAATACAGTGAAAGGAAATTAGTTCGTATTGTCACCAGTGATTAATAGTCATTTCCTTCACTCTGCATCAACAGTTTTATCCTATTTATTCTGCTTGGAATCCGCATAAACAATGTACAGCTGAAATAAATGGCACGGTAAGCTATCCGCACTGCTGTATTGCGTGCCCTTTCAGCACATTTCTTAAAACGCCCTTTACTTGGCGAGAGTCGACTTAATAATGCAGCTCATACTGGGTGGTGGGACGGCGAGGATGAAATGGGATTCCAAAAGAATTCACGTGTTACTTTATTGTTTCCTTTTCTCAGCCTAAATATAGGGGCAGCTGTTACTTTAATTCCTGCCGAGTAATCACATAAAGTTGGAAAGAAGTTTCTGTTTTATTTACACTTGTACAAAAATACACACATGCAACCATACACACACACACGTTAATGTAGAAAAAGCGACCAATGATCCCTTACAGTGAACATGGGGGTCTGTTCATTTGAACAAGTGTGTGTTCCCTGAATGTGTGTGGTGTGTGTGTATTGTGGATTCAAAGGGATCTCCATAAGGGGCAATCGATACTACGCGTGGGAAAACCTATTTACCTTAACCAGCATAACACTGAAATCTGCTAATGCTAAAAGTAACAGTGTACAGGTTACCCTCCCCCGTGCAGGATCATCGGCTGCTATATCCTCACCTTTACCAATGCTGGTTTGGGGCTACAGTGCATTGTGAGGACCTAATTTACAAAAAGCCTTTTGCAATGGTGTACTTTCATTGGAAAACACCTTATAGATCAGGCCCTGGGTGTCTACCAATTCTCCCACAGGGCCGTGGTTGTGCCGTGGTAGTGCATATGGTTGAGAATACATGTTTCCATTTGAGTACCAATCCCACTCATTTTCTGCACTTGAGCTTTAGTTCAACAACTGGAGTCAATACCATATTCAAATGATGGCCTGTTAAAATATTTGGACAACTGAGTCTTTCTTTGAACTCTCCGGGGTGCAAATGCAAAGCTTTCTATCTCTAACATGAACTATTTCGGGTAGACTATGGACCTGGTTTCCAAAAGTGTTTTTTGATGGGAAAACCCCATTCAAAAAGGTTTTGTAAATCAGGCTCTGTGTTCTGTAAACTCAGCATGTCAGCTAATAGATCCATATCCATTGTAAAGAGAACAAGGGAGGCTCTTGACTGCTCTGCACTTCATAGTAAGATTAGTGATGGAGGTGAATGTGATAAGGATCTCAGGCATTGGAATGCAATTTTGAGGGTGTGTTTTCACAGCAACAACGTTGTGTTCCTCTCTCTCAAGTGAGCTGTGTAATAGTAACATCCCTGAAACTGAGATACATTACAATTCACACCAGTACATATCACCCGTACATTTGAAGATGTGGGATTTTGCCAGATCATGAACGTTGGCACAGCCACATTTTCCAAATAATTGACTGGTTTATCGATTTAACTGATAATGATGTTCCTTTCAGGAGCTTCACAAGGAGATATAGTTGAGTGGTCTCTGCACATGCCAGGCAGAATGATGGGAGCATTCATTGAGTGTGCTGAGCTGCTCAAGTGATCCTCCCACTGCCGCACAGCATTCTGGGAACTAAGAGGAGAAGAGTGAGAAGAAGTTCCATCTTTCTGGGTACAGTTTATGTGGCTGCTCGCGGGCAATTTAACATGAGATCTTTCACACCTTTTCAGGTCTTTATGCTGTATTTTTATACCAGGCGTAAAAAAACTCCAGCTATGGCCCCATTTACACACATATAATAGGCAAAGGGGTAGGGTGGTATAGTTAGTGAAAAGAGGAGGGGAATAGCGGTGACATTAGAAAAACAAAAAGCATTACTATTGCAGCCAGTGCTTTACCACACAGATTAAAAACGGGTGTATTATTATTATTATTATTATTATTATTATTATTATTATATCATAGGGGGAATAACCCGGTGAGGGAAGCAGGGAAAAAAGGGAGCCAGGAGTTAACAAGAGGGGGAGGGGGCAGTGGGGCGATTTGGCAGCCATGGATCTTCAACCAACAAGGTGAGGAAACAATGAGGAACAGATCCCAAGTCTCAGGTAGGGTGGGGATTAAACACATAATACCATCCCACATGGTGAGTAGGTCAATGCCTTGGCATCTGAGTCACTCTGTGTGGCCAGTATAGCTAGTTCCTAGGGTTTCAGTAGGACACCCATAGAGGTAAACAGCAGTATAGGCCTGTGGATGTATTGGCTGAATGCAGGGAAAGATAAAGGGGCGCGGCGGAAACTGCTGAAAAAATAATGGTCAAATAGCTTCCATCTCGAATGAGATTGAGTTTGGGCGGGGGGGAAATGCCGAATTAAATAAAAGTTTGTGGCACAAAATTTGCTCTTTTATACCGCAAAATTTACCGTTTCATGCCGCAATATCCTGGAGGGTTTTACTTTTTTCACTATCCCTGTTGTTATTCAGGTTTCTTGGCTTTGCTTTTTGTTCACAATTGTGCACCATTATAAATGTGTATGCTATGTAATAATGTTATTGTAACTTGGCATAAAAGGCATAAGTGATGCGGAGAGAGAATTCCCTCCTTTTCCTTGCTACCCCTCACTCAGCCATTCTTACTACTGTCAGCTGTGTTTTAGAGCCTTTTTCTACCGTTTTCCAAACGTTAATTTCCAAACCTACATATTTTAAACCTGTGTTTTATAATGTAGTTCGGAAAAAACAGCATATGTGCCATTTATGAACTTTTAATGTTCATGTGCATTGCTTGCCACTAATCATATAAATAGGCATTTTTATTTATATTCGTTCTTTTTAAAATAGTGTAAACCGGTATGGTCTGTTTTTAGCAAAGTGCATGTTCTCAGAGTGGACTCGGCACGATACACACAATAGCATCGGATGTCTTTCATACATGCGTTGTTGGGGGGCAATCTGACATGCTCAAAGATGCAACACATTTGGTATTTGAAAACTATTCTGGTGAATAGCGAAAGTGTTTTTTTGCGCAGTAATTGCTGAAGATGAGGATATCACCCACTAGCCGGTCAAGTGGCACAGCGAGTAGAGTGCTCGCTTTGACATCCGTGCAGGGCTTGTTAACGCAGGTTCGAATCCCGGCGGCGGCAAACTCAGCCTTTCGTCCTTCCGAGGTCGATAAAAGAGCACCACACACCCTGGGTAATAATAAGCAGCCCTCAGATACCTGAGGGTTCGTAGCGCTATATAAATGCCAAATTATTTATTATTATTATTATGCTGCAGAGTTAATTCAAGAGGTGGCCGCCTGCTTGCACCCCTTTCCAACGTTATGACGTGATATTCTTCACTATGCAATGACGTCCAGGACCACACACAGGCTCAGACTGGCCTATAAGGCAATAGGAAATGCCCGAACCAAAAATGCAAAATGCTAGTGTGGGACAGTTTTTCTGGGTCAAAATGGGCATGTTTTAGGAGTTACTTCACCATGCGGCTAGTATTTTTGATCAGCGCTACTGAGTACATATTCTTTAAAATGCACAATTTGCATCACATTTTATCAACTAACTCCCCCTTGGGAACTAGTCAAACAATGTCACAAAAGAAATGAAAAGCCATTTGCAACGGGCGGCCACTTTTTCATTGGCGCCCGAGACAATTCTATGCCCCAGCCCGACCCTGAGTTCACACAAGGATAGGGGTGGTATCCTGATATCTATTTCTGCCACCCTGCAAAGAGGCAATCAGACTGCAGCAACACCTGAATCGGTCCCTTATTTCTAACACATGCTTGCAGGACAACCATTTAATATTCTGCCTTCTTCTCCCGTTATAAACCAGCTAAAACAACAACAAATATGTTGGTTATCATGAACTGTGAATGTCCTCGAAGCCTGGAAAGCAGATATTAAACAATTGAAAGATCCAAAGGAAGACTTGAAATTTCAATAAATAAACCTGTGTAAAGTCTTGTCTTCAGCAACAACAGTTTTGGGGGTCATGATGCCTTATGATTACAGCAGGATTAAGCGCAGGGAAAATGAATTTGTCATCCGTGATGTAAATAGATTAAATACAAAGGAAGATCACATTCTAATTAAAACAGTGACAGTAAATGATAATCTGCTAAGCAAATTGCCAATATGCCCATCTATTAGGTGTTACAGCAATGAACTGCAACACATTTATTACTCATTGCCTGAATCTCATTTCCCCAAATGAAGCAAAGGTTAGTTTCCTGTCACACAACATGTCTAAAATTAAAAGATGGAGTGTACTGACTGCTTAAAAAACAATTTCAGGCTTATCATTTAAACACTTCACTGGGTCAATTGGTTGCAGTCCAATAATTGTGTGGTTGGGAAATTACTCTATTGAGTGAGGACCAAGTTAAAGAGCAGCTTCAGCTTTTCCCATGATGCAGTGGAGGAAATGGAGGAACATGCAGAGGCTCTAAAGCTGAGTTGTTATCTGGCTCCTGGTGTCGTTTGCGTGGCTGATGGTCATAGGCTAAGGGTCTACGCTGGTGGAGATTATAAATTATGTCTAAACGGTGCATTCCCTAAAATGAATAGACAAGCAAATTAAGCGATCATAAAACTGAACATGCTTCGTGTGTGGTGTACAAAAAGGAGCAGTGGAACTATGTTCCCCGCTGACCTTCCCCCCTCCCTCCCCACAAATACCATCACCACGCCCCATCCCACGCACACTACAAACCCCCAAACAAACATACTTGCTGTTTAAGGGAATGTTCAGTGCAGTGCATGGAAGCGCAAGTTTCAAATTCCTCCTTCATTTCCTACGCTTTCTTTTTAAAATAAAAGTATAGGAACAGTCAAGCATTTGAAATACACCAGTAGAGGAGCACCTCTCCCACCCACTTTGACCACTCTTCCTGTCTTGTAAGGGTTTAAAGTTCAGATAGAGTACAATGTGTACATTTGTGCTGACGAGACAGGTCGACTTTGCCTATGGTATACGCTTAGTGTTGGCTTGTTCATTGTATTGCTACAACCATAGTAAGGTATAGTGAAAGGCCTTCTTGTGATAGTATGATTTCCTGATACTTCTACCTTTCTGAATCTTTCTATTATATATAACATTCCCCAAAACATGGTGCCTGCCTATGTAACATGTGAAATCACTGTTTATTAGTTGGACATTCACATATTGTCAGTTCATGTACTTATGTATGGTGCAGTGGACTCCAGTTATCAAGTGCAATTCACAATGTGGAAAGTAGGTTGGACTGATACCAGTTTTGGCAACATGAGTGCTGAAAAATTAACCGAGAATATATGTATGAGTGTGTTAGGGAGAATTCTCATCTATGGCTAATTTCCCTCACCTAGTGAGTCCCCCAGCAGCTTTGCTGGACCTCTGGAGTTTATTTCTTTTCCACTTAGTAAGAGTGAGAGCTTTTTCCCCACTCTTACCTGTGTTTTGCTATGTGTTTCTACCTGTTTTTGTGATTGTGGACTCTGAAGTGCACCACTCAGTAGCCCCCTTCTTTTTGTGTGTCACACAGCACCTTCAGTGCCATGGCACTGGGTTGTCTTTGAGACTTCCCTCGACTCCATTTCTGAGGTGACTACCATCCCCCAGAAAAGGGTAAAGTTACCATTAACTTTACCTAGTCAATCTACCACAGACCCAGTACACCCCATCTTCCATGGAGTACTGGAAAGGGTTAACTCGTGCCCCTTTTTATCTGTACCTCCTAGAGCATTGTTTCGCTCTTTTAACATTTAAACTTGGCTGGTGGCAGTGGTATCTACCCTAACTTTTCTACCGCGATTATATTAGATAAAGGTGGTACTGTTCTTGGCTATTATATTAGCCTCGAACATAAACCTGCTCACCAAATCGTCTTTCTTTTAGCTCCGGTTGGGTTTATTTGCCATTTCTTTTTGTTAAAGTCCTTCTTGTGTCTTACTTTGTGCGGCAAACTAGGTTTGCCGTCTTTGTTCACTGTCTTTTGGCAGGCTTCTGCCCAGAAGCCCTCCTCAAGGCGCCTGGGTGTCTAGGTGGGCTGAATGTGAGGGAGGGGTGTAGTCACTCCCTGTACAGGGTATCCTAGGAAATCCAAGTTGCACTTTGTCATGATTGGCCAGGGTAGTTGTCCGGGCTGGGTGATTGACAGCCAGGCTGTGTGAATGGGGGTCTCTCGGGCTAAAGGTCAGAGAGTCACCACTGGAACTATAAGGAACCGAAGAGAAGAAAAGAGAACAATGGCTGCTGCAACTACCCCGTCCCGGGGAAGCCCTGCTGCAGTCCTGAGCTATCTTCCCTTCAACGACTCAGAGAAGATCCAGTCCGGAGTCTTCTTCCCTTGAGCTTGGTGGGGATAACCAGCTCATCTTCCACAGCCAGAGGATCCTCTTCCTTGGTCGAAATCACTGCACACTGCTGTAGTGGTCAGGATAGCCACCTGAAGAGCCTCTCCTGTTTTTAAGGAGCGCACCTTTTATTCCTCGTCGCTGCTGCTGGCTTCATCCCTGTGTGTTGCAGACCCCCTTCAGACGTCTTCCTTCACAACGATGCTCCAGGAATCGTGGGTCGGCGAGAAACCAACAGGAACACTGCCAGAGCACCAGCTGCACCACTGGAACAAGGTACTGTGTTCTACTTGAGGAAACTGGGTGAAACCCTTTTCTTCATTTCCAAGGCTTGCCCTTGTCTTCCTCCTTCTTATAACTTTTGCTTCCGAACATTGACAATATCAAAATACTTTTGGCGATGTTGAATCGTGAACTGTCTCGCTGTGTGATCTTCGGCAACAGGCCCCAGTATCTTTCGACCCTGGCTCCGGCCCTTTGACTTTTGAACTCCTGCCTGCCTAACCAAAATATTGCCTGTGATTTTTGCCTCCAACTCCCTCTGGGTATCTCAGGTGCTAAGTGTGTTTTCGCCCCGGTAGCATCTCATATCACGGATACGCGTTTATTTAGTAGACCGAACTGTTAAAAAGTGTTCACAATCGTATTCACGGTAACGTGTTTTGTTCATAACAACGGTTCATTCAAACACAGGGTACTTACCTTGAGACTTACTGTACAAAGTGAATTGGTTAGTTGCAGTATATTTAACGCATGGTTTTTATTTGAGTTTAATAGAAGTGTTTTGTTTATAACAAATGGTTAAAAAATAAATGTACTTATATTTTTTTTACCTGAAATCTTGAGTCAGTGTTTGCTTGAGTCCCAGTGATTGTGGTCCCTTTGTGTAATCTCTGCTACTGCTCATATACTCTTGAGATAAGCCTGGCTGCTCCACCACTGCTACCACTCAGACATAGTAGTACGGGCTTGTGCCAAAAGTAAAACTTGTATTGCCACCTGCAGTCTTAATTGTATGTAGTGGTCCCTAAGGGCACTGCACAGGATTCTGCCTAACAGAGGGTGATTGTAACACTCGCAAGGATGGCAGATAATTCCTCATCTACGTCTCTTAGTAATGCTGAATCTGGCATTGAACTGAAACTTCACACTTCCACGAGAGCACCCAGGTGGTCAATGACACTGTGCAGGGTTCTTGCTGAAGTATCCCTGTGTAATCAAACGGTCTAGACAACCCTTATTGTGATCCACAATGTGTGCTGGGAAGGGAAGAACACAGCCACCAGAATATTCTATAACCTGTGTACTCTGTGGGAAGGGCATTTCTACCTGAACAATGCATGTCAAGCAAAATGCTTAGTCAAGCATGGGTGTGTTATGTGGCAATGTCTCCTCACCAAGGCCCTGGCGATTCAGGGCGACACGTTTCCTTATGAATGCAGAAGAGGACTTGGACCCACTCGTTGTATATTGGACGGTAGCAGGACAAGAAAGAGCATGCATAACCAGTAGATTGTGCCACGTATTTACCGTTTTGTAAAACGTTTCTCCTAGCAATTATTCATGAATGTATCTAAGGTTCCAAGCGTCCAAATTGTAATATGAGCAACACCTTTCAGTGGTTTGCATGTTTATACGAGTGAGAGTCCTTTCATTGGTTGTGAATCCGAAGAAAACCATTACATCAAAAGTTTCAATAAAGTTGACATAGTTTGTTATTGGAACGAACTCCTTTGGATATGTAAAGGATACATCAAGGTTGCAGAGAAGGTTATCATTGTGGTCACACATCATTTTCATTTACTGCATTCTAAAACTAAACATGTACCTTGTGGGAGGGCCAGGCCAACCAAGCACACACCTCTCTATTTTGTTTTTTATATTATTGTCTTTAGTTTGGAAAAACAAACCTTTCACACAAATGCAGCAGTCATAAGAAAAATACAGCATATTAAATGACACCATATTAAAACAATTGATTACATCAATAAACCATAACATCACTTTACAGTTTATAAAAGAGAATGCCATCCTAAATCCATTCAAAGCCGTCGAAAAATAAATATATTCACTGCAATTGTTCATATATTATTTAATAAATGGTATAAATAATGCTAAGACTCCTTATTTAAAAATGTAATTGTGGCTAACTCTAAACTTGTTTGAGAGCCATCTAAAAGTTTGAGCCACCATTCTTCTGGAGTCATGCTTTTATATTGTAATAGAAAACAGTCAAAATGTTGTTGCAAGTCAATTAGAACAATACAATTTACGAACACGTGTTCCAAGGATTCATTAGAGTTTAAACAATATAAAAAATCTACGGTTGCGAAGATTTCTTTCAATTTTTAGCCTCACACCCCAGTGGCGTCACCAGGAATCAAATTTAGGAGGGGCACATAGGGGGCCAAAGACAAAAGTAGGGGGAGAACATGGTCACTGCTCTTCTTAGGTAGGGGAGTACAAGGGGGGCACAGGGTTTCACAGGGGGGCCCCAGCCCCCCCATACTCCCACTAGCGACGCCACTGTCGCACCCTGATCTCTGTTTGTTTGGCTCTTATTAAACAAATCAGAAATGGACACGCTGCGCCCAATTCATGAAATATTTGCCCGGTTCAAAGTGAATTTGCACTGCTGAAAAGTGACTTTGCACTGCCGACACAACCCCTGATTTATGGTACTGTGCAAAGTGCATTTTTGTAGTGCAAATTCCGGGCAAAGTAATTTTGTACTGCAAAAATGACTATGTGCTGGCTTGGCCCGGACTTTGCACAGCAAAAATATACTTTGCACGGTTCCATAAATCAGGGTTTGTGTCAGCAGTGCAAAGTCACTTTTCAGCAGTGCAAATTCACTTTGAACCAGGCAAATATTCCATATATCGGGCCCGCTGCTTGCAGCAGTGTGGCTTGCTGCCATCACCACTGTCTTAGACTTCTACAGAAGCAGTTGCTCAATGGTTGGAACTAAGAAAGCTTGTCACCAAAAATCCCACAAGATACAATCGGCCTCATTACACGGTATGCGGTAACCATGGTGCTATTAGCGCCATGGTTGCCGCTGGTATTTTACTGTGTCCACCTTGGTGGATGGCGGAATTACCGCCCTACTCCAAGGTGAGCGGGGGCGGTAATTCCCCATTCACCAAGGCACTTCCCCATTCCCATTTTTGCCCCCATAGGGCTCAATGGGAATGGGGAAGGAGCTAATTACGGTACCACAAATTGCGGTACCGTAATTAGCACCAAGGTCCCTTTGCGGGCCCGTTCCTTAACGGCTGGTAAAACCAGCCGTTGAGGTTGGGTCCCGCAAATGGACCTCGTAGTAAGGCGGTAAGGGTTTACCGGTAACGGTGCCCTTAACGGTACCGGTAAACCATTACTGCATTCCGTGTAATGAGGCCAATGTCTTTCCTACAAAAGGGGTAGAAAAGAAACTTTCAGTACGTATTTACTACTGTAACGGGTTTGTGACGCAGATAGCTGTCACAAAGGAGCCATCACGCACTGCAAATCTCTGGTAAATGTTTTAATTGAAATATTCATCAGGACGATTACAGATCCTGATTCACATCATTATACTGAACACCTTGACATCACTAGCAGGCTACATTTTACACCCCAAAAATAAAATAAGGGTGATGGTTTCATGAAAAAAAAGGGGCCTAAGGCTCTTGAAGCAATGAAAACAGAAAGCAAAAGGGACTTTGAAAATTAAGAAGCAGTATAACGATGTCCTAATGCGCTAAACTTAATGAGTATGTTGAACACTTGTGTAGTACCTGGTGTGTCTTCCTCTGAATGATAAATACACTATCATAAAGTCCAGCAAATTGTAAATGTGATTTGTAGTGTGACTAAAAACCGCTGTGTCGCCGAGACAGGGACACACTGTTAACGCGTTATCTAAGAGGAACATGTGACCACTCAGTGTTACAGGTAATGTAATTGTCATGCATTTCCCTTACACACTTTAATTAAGATCAGACCAAGATAAATGTCTAGCCTGTGCAATCAACAATGTCCTGGAGTCTGCTTGAAAGCCCTGCTTGTCTAGAGATCATTCCCTTGGGGATCCGGGTCATTGACAGGAAGTGATGCAAAAGGTTTGCTTTGGGCACAGCAGCTACGATTTCCGCTCTGACTCAGTAATATTTTAGTTTTTAAAAATGTGTATTCATAACTTTTATTATACAACACACGCCATAATCAATTTAGTGACATTGTAAACGACAGTAATTGACTTAAACTTTAGTACTAGTATAGTGAGAACAGAATAAAGAGAAAACTATATAAAACTATATAAAACTATAGACAACTAACCATCAGTAGATACATTTAACAAGCTAATTCATTCAATCAATATTTTCCAATTTAAGCAAAAACTCTTGAAACATTTCCAAGTTATATCCGAGTTCCTCCCATTGAATCCAACTTCATATGACGGGCACTAGATAGAAATCCTGCGTTCTGCTACACCTCACTCAGGAGCATGACATCTCATAACCATAGTACAATATGTTATTTTACGTGTGTCAGTAGTCAATATTTGACACTTGTATAACGCCATTGTAAAAATGGGAAATGGAAAGTGCAAAGAGTTGAATCTGGGTTTCGGATCATTTACAATGAACAATGTCTACACAAAGAAGGGTGCAGCACAGCAGCTTTACACAAGGTGCTGGGGTGACATCCGGCATTGGCATTATGTGATGTGTAAACCAATAGTTAACAGGCTGCTTGGCTGTTTGAAAAGGGAGTTTGGCTCATAATCACCTGCTAGAAACGTGTGACAGATGTCCTAACACTATTGAACATAACAACGCTCAGCGTTGTCTACAGCTGACGGATTGTGTTCTTCGCTACTGTAATTAATGCAACAAATGCTTGTGTGTGTGTGTGTGTTTGTGTGTGTGTGTGTGTGATTGTAAACTTCTACAAACGTTTTTTTTTGTGGGCACCAGCATGAGGTGCCAGTGATTCTAACCACATTCCTACAACCTGCCTTAGAGGAGATCTCTAGTCAAATACGTGTATGTTTGCAAACAGGCTGCAGAAGAAAGATGAATATACAATCCATACCATCATTTCAGATGCCAATTGTAGAGCAACAGATGTACACGTCATCTCTAGTGCCCGCCCCCTCACCTCTGTCATACTGGAAGAACAGCAAGAGATCCGTATGTGAAACACCAAGTATCGTCCCATTACTGCATCAAAGATATGGGAGATGTTATGCACTTAGACAACATTATTGGATGTAGCCTTGCACTGACGTGGTGGAAGGATGTCTGTATACACCACTGAACATAGAAGAGCTATAAATGAAATCAGACTAGAGTAAAGAGATGTCATGAGGAGAAAACACAAGGACGTACTAAAAAGATATGCAAATACTCAAAAAAATGAAGATTTATTTGAAGTAACAAGAGATGTATTCAAATGCAAAGATCTCAAATACACTAAGAAGATAAGTAAGAAGAGAATCAGCAAATGTATTTAAACAGAAACGCAAGGTAGATGAGACATAGAGAAGCTCGCGCCAGGAGAAAATATGCGGAAAAAAGGGCCATGATGGAAAGATGGACATCGGTTTTGTATAATAGTGAGCTGCAAAGCCTTGAAGGGAGAGACCAGAACTGCAGAGCTGACAAGCTCAGGAAAACAGCTCTGTGCGAAGAACAAAGAATGTCTGTTTGTCTTGGGACCAGGGATACCACATCAGGAGGCAAACTGCAAGGCACAAGGGGAGTCAAAAATGATAAAGCTTCTACATAGGAACTATTACTCTTAGATTAAGTGAAGGAGAAAATATCTGCGAGAGCCAAATATTGAACAAATAAAGATTTAGAAATCATATGCAAGTCAAAGCAACCAAGTCTCCAGAGGACAAGAGGTGCAATAGAACCCAGCTTGATTAAATTAAATAGGACTCAATAAAAGGTTGAAATTTAAAATATCATGGTCTCCTCACACATGGTGCAGGATTCGTAAACAAGGCTTATTCATTAAGCGTCAACTGAAGATGGCGATGTAAATACACTCCCATAAAAGTCCCAAGGAACAGAACAGTCAGTAAGGTCAACTATAAAGACGAAACACTGACTCAGAGCCTAACTAATGAGAGATGGTAGGCTAATTTACCAAAGTGGGCAGTGGTTCGACGTTGTTCCCCGCACCTACATTTCAATTTGCTCATGTGCTGCCAGTGGTCGAAGTATATGAAAACAAGTAGTGGAACTATGTTACTTGCTGTCCTGCCCTGCTACCCACAAACAGCATTGAAACGCCCTCTCCCACGCACAATACAAACCCCCAAGCAAATGCACCTGCTGTTTAATGTAACGTTCAGTGCAGTGCAAGCTTCAACTGCTTGCTACACTTTTATTTTGAAGCAAAACCATTCCAGAATGGTTTCTTTTTAAAATAAAGTATAGGACTGGTAAAACTTAATTAAAAAAAGTATAGGAGCACCGCTCCCAACCACTCCCTCCTACTTCGACCACTGCGTGCTGCAAGCGAGCCGAACATTCAAGGTTGGGAGAGAATGCCAACCTATCATGAGAGCCTGTTTAGCTGTGTACCATACATTGTTGCAGAAGCCAATCTTTTGCTGTTAGTCTGCTATTAATTTGTATTATGAATGGAGGATAGCACAGGGTCACCATGCTGGTCTTGACCATGCAGAGCAGCAGAGGTTTGAATCCCGGATCCGCGCTTAGAAACCAATATTAAACGTGTTATAAAAAAAACAATTAATTACAAAACATACATTAAATAATATACATAGTAAGAGGTAGTTCAAGGCGTGTCTACCCGATAGGGAGCAGCCAATTATGTTACGAACACTAAAATTAAATATAAGTATATATGTTCCCTTAACCAATCCCTCCTTTCGATAGGTTTTTACAGTTTGCCACATAGGATGACGTCATAGCTGATGTACATCAAGGTAAACAGCCTTTGTGTAATCAAAATATAGACAATTGTGTGTGAGCTGCAATCTTTTTGTTCAAAGGGTTTCCCTACTTTATGTGAGCCATATTCTTTGAGTCTGTCTGGTTATTTGCATCTGAGATCGTTTATTGGAAATTCCATCTGGCACTTGGAACGCTCCAGGCGCTACTGCATACAATCCTTCTCAGACGATTTTCCAGAAGTTCACAGTGTGGGTTTGGGTGGCATTTTCTATGTAGCTGTGTTAGTGGTGACCTATCCAGCGTAAGAGAACGAGGAACATACGTCAGTCTTTGCATCTGCTGCCCAAGCCTGTATGTCTTCATGTTAGCACAGATGCATGGGGTTAACATGTGTGCACCACTCCCCTTCATCAAACATGGTCCACTCCCTCTCTCCTGGCTCAGACCCACATTTCTCTCTTTTTAATCCTACAAGTGCAGCTATTCCTTCAGTTCCCTTTCCCCCGAATAGTCTTTCTTTCCAGAATGTTACCACCACTTTCCCAAACATTCTCTTTAGTGAAGCATGTTTCTTGCTCAATGCAGCTCACTTAACTCTCCTCAAAGACTTTGCATTCCGTCTCTCTGCTCCACACTGGCTGGATATTTGTCTCTAATCGGTATCCATTAGCACCGTTTAAATCATTTACTTTTGCATCCTTCAAATTTCACAGTCAGCCAAAGACAGCCAAATACAGTGTGGCCACCAGATACTTGACATTTGGTGACCAGCTGATAATGAGAAAGATATTAGCAGGTAATAACTCTCTTGGTTCCTGAACACAATGATGAGGATACTAAGTGAGCCCTGTCTGAACGTTTTCCACAAATGAAGAATCAGGTCATGTATTCCATTAAGTGATACAAATTAGTTGTGTTTATGAAGTGCTTATCCACAGTTTTACCACTTGGGTAGTTACCTTTACCCAACTTTAATGCACTCACTTTATCAACCTCAGAAGAATGGGAATCATGTGTCCTCCCTTCAACCTACCAGCGCCTTCAGACCATACAAATGGTATATAAGGCGCTATATAAATGCAAAATAACATAACATAACATCTCACAGAAACATCAGCAGTGAGCATGAAACAAACGTAGAGGTTCGGGCCCTGATTCACAAAGCATGTCTAAATGGTATTAACAGTAAACAACACTTTATGAATCAGGCTCCTGATGTACTTTAGGTTGTCGTTGCCCTGATACCCGAAGATGCTCTGACCCTTACTCTAAAAAGCTGTGATACAAAAGTATGTCATTGCCACAGTGATGCAGTGAACACTGACAGCATGCCAATGTTTTAGATCTAGGTGTGAGATGTGACTTATATATAAAGGCATGGATACAGGAAGCACCTGAGTCTAGAGGAGCCCCTGAGATCAGATGGCCAGTTTGGGTCACAGTCTGAAGGGGTATAGCTGGTTATGGTAATACTGTTGGGCATGATATTGAAAACAATGAAACGAAGTTGGAAGATCACTTGTAAAATAATTATGAAAAGTATATTACTTCTATAAAAAATCTATTTCATATGCATAGGACGCAGCTGAGGATGTTGGCCCCCTTACTTTTCATTTGTAAGGTTCTAAGACAAGCAAAAGTATGGAATGAGAGTGATGCTTTAGCATGGACACAAAGAGAGGACACTGTGGGATGCAAAAGATTCAACCTGCATATTATGTGATACTTTGCAATGGTAGGATTTAATGGATGTGCATTTGTATTTGGTATGAAAAAGTGAGCAAAACCCATCAGGTAGAGTGACCGAGGATGTACTCATTCACGCAATTGTTTACTAAGATTGTTTTGTTTAATGCATACATCAATTTGCAAATTAAAACTTTAATACAAAAGAAGAAAATCACACTGCATGGCTAATCGCTGAATAGAAATAACCCATTAACTGTTTCCGAAGATCTTAAACAGATTTTGTGAGAGGACGAGCATCCAATCAAATTTACCAATGTAGGGTTCACATGCTTAAGTCTTCTGCAATGACATTTTGTAAAAGTGTAGCCATTCTTAGTAACTTAAATAACAATGAGCAATGAAGGTTTTCAATAATTCAGCCTCGATGCAAACACACTAAAAACTGACCTTGATTTTATGATTAACAAAATAATGCATTGCTTCATCTTTAAGTATCACTCTAGTGTCTAGAGCTGTATCTTTAGAAAAGACAGAGGACTTGTATGACCATATAAGAACTTCCAGCCAGCTCTGTCCACCTCTTAAAATCCCATTAAATGCACATGTGTTTGTGTGTTATTACATGATATGGTAGGTCATTTATGACACGCTTAATACACAGAGGTTTCTAAGCGTGGACCCGGGGATCGAACCTCTGGTGCTCTGTGTCATCTTGCTTCCAAGGCGAGCACGTTACCCCTGAGCTATCCTCCCAAGGCTTGAAAATATTTTGTGGTGCATAAGATCACTCTGATATATAACCATCTGACATACCTGCCGTTGCCAGGGAATTTATTTTCTTATTGGTACTATTTGTTAGAAATACATTAAGGTAGCTTTACACTTTTTGTAAAAGCTCCATAAGAAAGGTGAAAAGAAAACACACTGTATTTTTTGATTATTTCTCATTGTAAAATGAACAACAGGAGGTGAAAGAGCCCTCTAGAAGAACTAAAGGAACTTTTTCATGTAATCACAAAGAACTATTTGAAGATAGAATATTGAGGCTAGAGAAGCCTGTCCAGGAAATGGGAGTCATTCTCCTGGGCCTCTCTTCTTTTGATATTTTGATTGGAGGTAGGGTCAGTATAGGATCGTTTTTGGGCAGAGGACAGACTGCTGATTTGGACTAATCTACTGACGACGTGCATCCTTTTTTAGGGATAGATAAGCCTTTTTCTTTTAGTTGAATAAAAAGAACTTCTGAAAATGCCACAATTTGGTCTGTCTCCTTTTTCAAGGGGGAGATTTGACGTTGCTGTGGTGGTTAACTGCAGTCAGTAAGCAATGTTGTTGCCAAGTCCCTTGGGTTCTACATTAGCTCGGCATCATAGAAGGAGGCTTATGCTGATGCACAGTCATTGTCAGTGTGTGGTAGGTGCAGGAAAGGCTGTGCCACCAACACCAGGTGTGCACCATGCCTCTGCCTTCAGATGTTAACAGCATCATGCACAGACTTTTGCAAAGGTGGATAATAGGCACTGGCTCACCAGTTCATGGTCCAGCAGTAAACATTATAAAATACTATATAAGAACTTCAACTTAAAGATTTGCATTTCATGAATCCTCTTAAGTCATGTTGTTTTTTTTCTCCATTTTTATATAGACACATATATACAGTTTAATGAAAAAAAGCAATGAGTGAAATAACAGTTTTGTTTTATTTTATTTTTTTTACTGTAAATAGGTTATGAGACTAATAAGTTTGAGGGGTCAGTATACAAATATGAACACAAATGAATTCGAGTTTCAATTATATAAAACTACCAATCGGTTTTGTTTCAAGTACGTTTTTTATAATTCTAGCAACTGGCCTTCTAGAGGGCTCACTACAGATATGTTGCACCGATTAAGTGCCATTTTAAGCGATACCAGTACTAAGAGAAAAGTGCATTTGTCCGGGGAACTGTTTGCCCTATTGCTAATAAGACATGGTATAAGTACTAGTCTATAACGCAAACAAATGCACTGAAAGTATATGAAATTGACCAGGGCATGTTTGTTCCTAGCGCTAAGGCCAAACACAGTAGCACTTAAACCTTTGCAATGTTCCTGTGAATCCCTAAAATAGGAGTCAGAATTGGAAACAATGCCCCATCATGCCATTTTGTTCAAGCTGGAATCCTAGCGGGGAAACGCTGTAGAATGATGCACTGTTCTTCTCTGATGTGCACGCCCTGATTATTTTACCACACATCTTTACTCTTGCCAAGCTTTTAATTTCTTCAAAGGGACCCCATTTTCAATGCATTCCCCTGAAACTCTTCTACCTCCGCCTTCTGTGAAGGAGACCCCTCTCTGTGGATACAATGCACTCCTTTTAAGTGAAGGATGTGAAGGCGAATGTCTTAAAACCAACATCCATAATACATGTCTTGCCGGACTGGATGAATACGCACTCCAGGGTGGTGTCACCTTTGATGTTACCTTGAAGTGCCTCACAACCTTCAAAGCCTGCAGCAGTTGCCTTTCTTTTGCTTAGTTAACCGAATATCAAGAGAACAAAATGTAAAATCTAAAACAAAGCCCATAAAATGTCAGGGTGTCTGCTGGCAACCATAAGTGGCCTAGGAAATCATTTATGTTACACATTTTCAGGACGCCCATACCTTTTCCTATGAGAACATTTGGAAATCAAATAGGTTAGCACACAGAAGCGGCCCAGGGTGCAGAAGCCTACTGGGGAATCCCCAGAGTTCCTTATAGGCCAACCCACTCCTGGCTGAAATGCAATCCTTCTTCCAAATCAACACATTAATGTAAACCAGCCTTACAGAACCCTGACTGAAAATGGCGTGCAACCCAACCAAGACCTGTAGCCTGAACCTCTGACAAACAGACCCAGAGTCATCTGCACCTATTTGCTTTGATTGAATCTCAAACATTATCTGTTTTAAGTTGCTCTGAAGATAAGAGGCAGGCCAAAGAGCAGCATTTTCCAAAGTTTCTGGGCAAGATGTGGATCTAGGCAGTTGACCTATTCAATACAATTTGCTCCTAATGAAGAATAAAGGGCCTCCCATGAAAAATTCATTTGGGCTCAGTACTTAAAGGTTTAAAACTGACATTCACAATGAAATGAAAACCAATAATGCGCGGGCTGCGGATTACCAAGGGAATCAGGCTGCCAGACACCTTCTGAAATTAAAGTTGTGTGTTTACTGTAGGATAAGCAGAGATAAAAAAAAAATTTAAAAAATCATGACCCATTTTAATAAGCAGCCGCAATGAACAAGGAAAGGCTTCGCCAATGGGAAGCCCGACTAAGTGGTGCTATTTAACCGAACAAACCACATGCAAGCTTAGCACCTGCGCAGCACTCGACCTGTGTGTGATTAAACAATCTGCAACATTCTTAGAATATTGTTAATTTTAACAGCACGGCAAGCTGAAGTGTATTCCTATCTAATTACTGATCTATGGCTTATAGCCGGTTAATCTGCGTCTCTACAAAAATAGAAACTCCAAAATCAAATTAGGGCTATGTGAGTGCTATGTGGCATTCATTTTATATTTGATCAAACTTCCAGACGTGCTCATTGGTGCAGCAACAAAACTCTCAGTACATGGGGGAGTGGGAGTGGCAGAGAGAGAGAAGACAG
This sequence comes from Ambystoma mexicanum, assembly GCF_040938575.1. NCBI lineage: Eukaryota > Metazoa > Chordata > Amphibia > Caudata > Ambystomatidae > Ambystoma > Ambystoma mexicanum. The sequence continues at coordinate 952,679,862 of NC_090932.1, forward strand.
AAAGAAATAAAGTGTGACAAGGTGAGTGGACAGCAAGAGTGAGTCAGGGATAAGAAAAGTTGTTGAGACAGAGAGGGCCTGTATTAGAAAAGTGATTTTCAACGGGCCGAGAGGATAGCTCAGGAGCAACCCGCTCACTTTGGAAGCAAGACGACGTGGAGCAACGCAGGTTCGATCCCCGGGTCCGCGCTTATAGACCTCTGGTTATTAAGCGCCTTAGAAATACCCATTTACAATGGGAAACCCCAAATAGGAAATGTTTTCTAAATCGGGCCAGGAGACTGTTGGAATAAATGAGAAAGAAAGTCTGATAGTCAGATAAACCTTGGTGCCTGGAGTGATGAGCGCTGCTGGCGATGTGGATGGGGTTATGCTCTCCCTCTATTTTCCCTCCCTTGTCTTGTTTTGCCTAGAAAAACTTGTGTACAGGCGTGTTATATATGACTTATCATGTCATATCATAGCATAAGCTTGAGATGGACCCAGGTACATAACACAATTTAACATGCCATGCTTTGTCTCTTTTCTTCACATCTATGCTGTCAAGAGTTTGCCATTACCTTGTCCATCATAGCTCCTCGATTTCCTCTGATCCGTTCATTCAGCATTTAAGTTAATTCTTTCCAGGCAGGCCCTTTGAATTCCTTACAACCCCCTTTTCCTGCCTGGTGGAACACACTAGAACAGGCGTCTGCTACCATTGGCTCTCCTGATGTATTGGACTACAACTTCCATCAGCCCTAGTCAGCTTAGTCAATGATGATGGATCATGGGAGTCATAGTACAAAACATCTGCAGGCCCATGCACTCATTCTCAGTCTTTCTGTTTAATCATCATGCCCTCTGCATTTGCGTGTAAGTTTCTACCCTGACGTCAGAAATATACTGTTCGTTATTACTGGCCTCACCCTCGTGCTACACTGCACTTGATGTATCTTCTCGTCTATCTGGGATTGTTACTTTGTATTGTATTCTCTTGGGGAAATCAGCATTCTTCAGTGTCATGCAAAATCTCTATGTTGGTGACATAGTGTAATTAATCTCTGTTCTTCCACGCTCGCTTTTGATATATGTCATTTCATGGTTGATCCCGGGTTGGGACTAATTGCTGAGAAACACTTACTCATGTATTTTGTAAATTGCTCCCTTTTTAGCATTTTCTATTGGGTATGTGCTTCTAATTAACTGCCTATGTGAATTGCATACCAGCAGCCTCGTTGCCATTGTCTCGGTTAGTGATGCCATTCCAATCATTTGCTTTTGAAATAGGGGCTAAGCTTTCAAACTACCACATAGATAGCATATGTTTTAGTTTGATTGCTTTTCCTGCTAGTTTTGTCCTCCCCCAATCTATCAGTTTTGGTCCTTATATCCAGCCATTAAGTCATCCTGCATTTTGTGATTCTGTTCACATCATATTTGGAATCATCCAGCAGTCAATTTTCTTGGAATAATTCTGATTCTTAACCTTATCTGTGCACTTAACTCCTCTGGTCTCATTGTTTTTCTTTTAGAAAAGTACACTTGTTTGGGGTTTTATATCGCCATAGGAATAGTTGTAAAAAATACAAAGAAGTTAATAATTTCGTGATAATTTGACTTTCAATATTTCACAGTAAATTGCTCAATTTCTTCTCAACTTTACACAGAGGTGTCAACATGTGGCCATGTAAGTGGGGCACTCTATGGAACAGCTCCACACCCAATATCCATTTTCCCCTCTGTCCAACGCATTCACATTTATTTTCTCACAGCCCACCCTGAGCTTGGTCGCTTCTGGGTAGTCAGCGACTTCTCCGTGTGAGAGTCTGACAAGCCCACAGTATCAACTTTCAGGCATACAATTAAGAATACTTGCTGGGTTCGCTTGAGCATACAAAAGCTCATCAAGCAACCAACGACTGACTAGCTTCAGAATATAGAGGAAAGGACCCTCATGGGTAAAAGAAGCAGGGGGAGGGGAAATCCAGATAGGGACAAATAGGGTGGGCTACATGGAGCCATGAGCCAAACTGATGTCAATCACTCCCAAATGGGGCACAGGGCAGCAGGTACGAAGGTTTGAAGGATTGGTAAACAGATTCAGGAAAAACAGACCCTGCCCACTGTGCATACTAGTCAAATTATCCAGCAGTAATGAAAATATTGGCAGGATCCGCCCTTATCCAAATAAATCCTGAAATTGAAATTGCCAGCAGGAAGCATAAATGATGGGAGGGAAGGCTATTTGCTGGACTATAGATACAGGTTGACCAGTGTAGCCAATGTTGTGGCTTATACGGGAATTGATTCAGCCACAATGCATGCTTGTCCTTTGCATGCCAACAGCCATCAGTTTATTCTATGCTCTTGCACACTGAACGTCTTTGTCAATATCATGACATCATAAACGTAACTGTATTTTTTTTTTATTTGTGGGAGTGGGGGTTGGTCATAAACGTAGTTTGTAGAAAACATTAAACAATCAAAATACCAAGGTAAAGTTCTATGGCTGTAAGTAAACTTTTCCATGGCTTAGTTGAGGCACTTCTGTGCCCCGTCACCTGACTGATACTTATATGACATACTTACATGAAATTATTCATTGATTTATTCATTTTTTCATTTGTTATATATAGCGCCTTTCACCAGAATGATGTCCTCACGCGATTTGGTTGAATGACCTCGAGGGGAGAATTTGGGATGTGGTATTGTGCATGTGTGGATTTCAGCTGTTTAAGTTATGCCAGGGTGGCCAAGACCCTGTTAGTTACCCATGTCTAAATAGAGTGTGTATGGGTGCAGCAGGAGTATACAAAGGACTAAATGGGGGGATTGTGTTTAAGGAGCTAGAGAGTTATGTGGGAAGCTACAGTTCAAAGTTGTGTCATTCAAAGTAGCTTCATTTCTATAGCAGAGGTGATGTTCAGCCATATTTGTGTAATATGTGAGTGCAGGCTGTGTGGATTCAGCCAGTGCTGAATGAGAGGATAAATGGGTTAGCTGTACACACTTTTGGGTGCCCTGACCCACGTTTGAGCTATCATGCTGCAACATTTGGTGCCGTGGGCTTAGAAAATCCAAGATGGCCAAAAAGCCCACATGTGCGCCAGAATCCAGGAGAACCACACAGTTTGTGCGTACACCAAAATGGCTGCCTAACTTGCCACCCACCAGTGCGAGCATGATGGGCCAGGGTGCCATGAGTGGAATGGGTGCCAAAGGTAAAACAGCAGCGCCTGTTAGCTCAAAAACGCTTTAAAACTACCTTTGGTTTCTCTGAATGCCAGCTCAAAATGCCTATTTTCAAACATTGCAACACATCCAAAAATCTCACTGAACACCAGCAGACATCTGGCAGAATGAAGTATGTGTGCATACAAAATCTGGGAAGATGAAGAGCCCAAAACAATGTTCATAACAAAACTGGCTGAGCTATGCATGTCAGCAGCCTAACTGAAACTGGATTAAAACCACCAAAATCGAAATGTTTAAATTAACTGAGTGACCTACTTTTGAGTGTCACATAGTAGTAACTGTTAAAATGTCATAGTTTTGAACTTAGAATCAGCATTCTAGCTGCATTTGTAAAAATTGTATTGACTTAAACTGGGGAACAAAAAGTGACATTTTAGTTGAAAACTGGCTTAAAGAGATTCCAATTCTGCCTGACAGGTTCCCAGGCCTAGCTGCATTCTGTTGCCCTTGCCAAAAGGAGGTCACACAGTCTCTGATTGAATTACCAGGGGACTGCAAGAAACTAAACAAAGGGCCCAGGCAGATGGTTTATTAGGGGGGTCGTAAATGGCTTCCTTTTGAACAAAGCCCTTCCTTGACTCAGGCAAATGTTATATTGGGGGCGTCGTAAAAGTGGCTTCCTCTTGGCAGAAATGGGGAGGGGCAGCCCCCTCTGAGAGCAGGCTGAGCTTAAAGAAAGTGGATAAACTGGTTTCTCCACCATGTGACCTGGGAAGACACACCCCTGTTGGCCAGAATATGATTTTAAGAAAGATGTATAACTCGTATAATTCACATGAGAGGCTACACACGCGACTTCGCTTGCAAATCTGCAGAGAGCTCGTGACTCAGTTTTCAGCCCAAGATTAAATATCGAATTGGACACAACAAAGTCACCATTCCACACGGGTCCGTAATCCTGCGGACACCAGCTGATTAACCAGCATCCCATGCATCCCATGCCTCTCATGTGAATTTTCACACAGAAGCCACCCAGCAAGCCCTTCACAGCCTGCAGCTATCGTTTTAAAGCCCCATTTTTTCCTGCACCTCACGCTACTTTGGTGCTATAAGCATTCTCCAAATACATGCAGCATTGCAGCCCCCAAGGGAGACCTACCCCAGGCCCAAGATGAAGGCACTCAGCCGAAACGTCCTAAGGACCAACATTTATATATCTCTCCTGGTCCCAACATCTTTTTGATCCACTTCTAGACGTCGACCATGTATTAGGTCACCCTCCAGCCTGGCTATAGACAACAAAGAGTTTCCGCATTTTTTGCTTCTGTTTGTATTGTCTTGTATTGAATACACATTAATCACTTGTCACAAGAGGTGGTGGTTACACAGTGCTCTTTATAGGATTTTCTTGTTTTATCATTGCATTTTTGCAATTTACCTTGTCATAATAATTGTGTAAGGGCAAGGCTAAGACTGAGAATTAACCTCCCTGCACACCCAGTATTTGTGAAGAATTTGTTTGCATTTTTGTTTGTTATCTTTACAAATACCTCTTTTTGAATACCATTGATGCATGACTACTAAATGCATCCAGCAGCAAAATAAATTTAAAAGCAGTCTGAATGATATCTATTCTTGTCTGAACCCCTCATTGTACATCTTCACATTTAATGTGTTTTTGTATTTTCTTGGACACAATAGAAATTACCTAGGCCTACTACAATTAATAAGTAGCCCCCCTAAATGTTACACATCAGAACAGACCCCATTTGTTAACCTGTCAATTCTGCAGCTTTATAGCTGTCACTTGTCATTTTGAGTTTACTTTAAATCCGAAAAACAACCTTTACAAAATCGTTCATATCTCTGGAACCGTTTGGGCTACAAACTTGGTTTAACTTTCCTCTGAAAGCTTAGAATCTAAGCTTTCCAACAAGCCTAGAACCGACTTCCTATACTCCCTTATACTTTTTCTGCAATCACGATTCACGCACTCGCGAATTTTACTCGCAAATTTTACTCGCAAATTTTACCGCGATTTGCGATTTGGTTAGAAATCCAGCCGCGTGTAACCATCAACAGTCATTTCTTTGCTTGCTAAAAAATTTGTTGGCCTCTTAATCACCATCTCTGAATCATTGCTAAAGTGAGCCTGAACTCATCCCAAGTATCTCTGACTCATCCTGAACTTCCTAAAGGGAATTAAAAGCATTTTCAGCATATTTCTCACTTCATTGCCACCACATTCAAAGCACTTGGGACAGTGTTTTAAAACTCATACCGGTTTTCTCTAAGCTTGCTGGGGGGGGAACTGAATTTCGTATTGTATTTGATTGCATTCCTGAGAACTGTGTGCTCCTCTTTCCATCTACTTCCATGTCTTACATTGCATAGGGGAGGGGGGTGAATTGCCAGAGAAAAAGTGATTATATTATCTTTTTCTAAAATCATCTCAAGTATTTCTGTACTGCCTTTTATTCCTCATTGCTTTTCCCTTGAAATCATAAAAGTATTTTTGCTACTTGATCCATCCTATACTAACTCCTCATTGATTATAAAGAAGTGTGCTAGTGTCAGATTACCCATTGTTGATTAACATTATATTTATAAGGGCGATATTGATTATTAATTTATTATAAAAGCGTGATATCTATATTTTGTCTTATTTCTCAAATAAACCTTTTAAACTTGCAAAACAGAACTACTTCTTGGCTCAGTGGGGTCAGGGGGATTCTAAGAGCGGGGTGTTATATAGGGGTAGTCATCCAGAACTCATGAACTGGACATAAAGATATATCAATAAGGGTTTCGATTCAGTATCCCAGACTAGGCATTGATTTAGTTGTAGTGTTGAATTGAATCTTCTTACAACACAACAATCTTAAAGTTATCTCACAAAACAGATCCCCTTTTAGGTGTCTGCCATGGGCACCCGATTTTGTGCATTGTCAAGGGGCATAGAACATGGACTTGAGGGGCATGCACTGTGTATGCCTGAACAGAGCCTTGTAAATGGGCACTTCTGCGTCTTGGCATGAAGTATTGAGCAGTGTCCATGACATCACGTTTACACAGTGAAATACATCAAATTATCCTGTGAAATTCATTGAGACTTAGGGTCTGATTTACAAAAGTGTTCTACAATGACACAATCCCATTAAAACACGCTTTGTCAATCAGGCCCTTGGTACATGCACGCTGTTCAGATACACTGTCTTCCCCAAGACTGTTAAGAATGTAATATTCAAGTGCCTAGTTGAAGCAATACTCGGTTTCCAACTCCTGAACACTGAGTAAATCCATTCAGCTTGAGATGTTGTACCCTCATCCATGACCCTGTCCTTGTAACTCCATCACTGAGAAGCTCTACTCATTTAATTCAGTTGAGCCAACATTCCGTCTAAAGGCTCTTTCCCCACTGCTCAGATTCACAGTTGGTAATGGAATCATATAATTACTACGCCGGGTTTACTGTGCCGGCCAAAAATGCCAACTTTTTTATTTTTTTAACCCCATTTCTCAGAATATATATGTGGGGGATGGGATAAACTAAATTTATGTTGGGGTAGTATGGGGGGTTGCAGGGGGTATCCCCATGCATATATAGTCTAGGAAAAGGGGGTCGAAAAAAGAAAAAAAGTCGGCATGTTCGGCCGGTGCAGTAAACTGGGTCGCAATAATCACATAGATCTGTTGGTAATTAGCCTTGTTGCCTCTTGCATCATTTGTCATCCATAAGTCAACTCCGATATTTGATACTCTTGGGTGAGACAATAGCTGAAACTAGAGGTGGTATTACCTTAAGAACAGGCTCGGACTGGCCTATAGGGCAATAGGTTACTGCCCAAACCAATGACGTAAAATACTAGCATGGGGCATTTTTGGGGGGGGGTCAAAGTGGTCTGCTTTGTTGGCCCATGTGGGCCACTTTGTTCAGTTACTTCACTATGTGGCTAGAAGTTTTGACCAATGTTACTGAATGATTATTCGTTTTGCATCACATTTTATCAAAAACCTCCCCCTTTGGCACTACAGAAACCGTCTGTGACAATAGGAATGAACTGCCATTTACAACTGTGGGCCAGAGACAATTGTATGCCTCAGCCCGACCCTGTAAAGACCAATACAAATCGGCAGACAATGTTGTGACACTCGATTTTTTATTGAGATGTATCCTTGTGGGGCACACTAGTATTCTGTTTTTATGTATTTATTCTAGGCTACTGGCCCATTTTCTGAACTGGGTTCCCCTAAAGAATGCTCTCACCCAGTTGAAGAACTGAAACACTATGGGCGTGAAAAAAAAAAAAATGTGTTCCCTTGGATGAGCATTCATAAAATGTATCTGTGTGCTTTTATATGAAGAATGTGTATTTTGTATACACTTTTATTACGTAAAACGTTTGCAAGAAGTCATTCTGTAGGGACTATGGTGCATTTGCACCTAAGGAAACAAGGCAACCTGTAAGGGCAAACTCTGAATATTATATGTACTTGGATGGAAACATGTTTTTCCCTCTGTGCTGTAAGATTGTGATGTGTAAGAGCACATATAGGTATAAGGGTGCCACGCGTTCTTTACACCCTACATTACACCCTGTTCAGGTTTTGAAACAAAGACTTATTTGTATGTCGACCAAAATGAACAGAAGATGTTATTTATTTGTTTATTTATTTATTTCATAACGGGCCTTTAAGTTTGCCCTTTGCATGTCTACCCATGATGCATGATGCATACCATTGTGGCTGAAGGGGAAGTTGTGCACACATCTCGAAGTGACGCAAGATTATCTGCTCCTGTGACTTCCCCTGGAAGTAATGATTTATGTTGTCCATTACCGGATATCAGAACGCATAAACAGCCAAGTGAACAAAAGGGAGCCTGCATGGCAACTCCAGGCTGCTATCAGTAGCACCACTACTTGTTTTCAATGCATTTTAATTAGATCTGCAGCGCTTCCCACTGATAGCACTGCTGAGCACGCACGTCGGCGGCGGCTGTTGCACTTTATTTTCCTGCCTTGTTTATTAAACCGATGGCCCAAATACCCGGCTTTGGCTTCTCTGACAGACAAGCAACATCTGCATAGATGCTCAAGGTGATATAATGTGTCTGTCATGTGGCAAGTGATGCAAAAACTGCCTGACACAAATATGATTATACAAGATTATAAATTAGAATTCTTAAGATGCACAGTAATGCGAGCACAAAAGACTGCCTATCCATCAAATTAGCTATGTTTTGCTCCATAAGCGTGCATTTCTTCCATTTGGATAACCTGCAGGCAAGAATTAACAAAATATCAAACTTAGGTATCTGTCCAGTGTTTTTTTTTTCCAACAGAATAACATTGCAGCATGACTTGCTTGATAATCATTAAAGGGAACATCAAATATGTACAGCATTAACTACATGTTTGTTTAAGACTGTCGTATTGGGACACTATTTACGTGATACAATTGAAACTTATTTCTCTCAGTAAAATAATGTACACCTTTTTTTTTTTTACCATTGTTTTTTTTTAGGGGAGAGTAGAGGCAGCTCTACCCCCAGTGTGCTAAGGACATATCCTGAATTGAATAGCACATAATTCTAAGCCTGGCCCACTCTAGCCCATAATTTAAAGACAGCAGGTTTTTGGTGTTTTGAAGACTTGCCTTCAAGAGTCCAACACTGCTCATTGACACTGGGGATGATTCAAATCACGTGAAATCTCATACCTGCCTCTCTGAATAGATATCCAAAGGGCAGGGATGGTGTCACGACCTTTCAACTTTTTCAGTTGAAGTGGCGTGAGCCTGAGGCAACGCCTCAGCAGCTGCCCCGTGTTGGCAGTTATATCACACAGCAACAGAAACCTTTAATTTAGGACATTGAGGGCCTGATTCATGGAAATGTCTGCGTGGATAATAGGGATTTTGCACGCCAAACTGCATGAAAAAACCCTGTTTGTTGATTCATGGAATCAAATGCGTGGCACTTTTTAGTACTTTACCGGGACTTTGCGCAGGCTTGGCTTGTCACTGCGAGAGGCCGAGTGCCTTTGCGTAAAACACCACACAGAGCATGGACATAGCTTCCGCAGAGGGCTAGGTACGGGTGGAACAAGGAAAATGAGGAAGAACAAGGCAAAAATGGGTGTTACGAGGGACGGCCCGCAGGCATTCCATCGCACACCGATTATTGAATGGAACAATACGTATTCATGGATCTAAGCACGCAACCTTTCGGAGGGGAAATGGCCACACAAAGCCCTTATACAATCGGCTGCCGAGAGGCAGGTGTACAGACACTTGCGCATAGGGTCCACCATGCAGGAGTAAGATTGGGTTTCAGATATAGGGATGCGTGTATGCAGCCGTGTTCCGATCTGACTTAGGGGTGCGCATACGCAGTGTAGCAAGATGCAGGAGTGGTTTCCTGGGGTTCACATGCAGATTTTCCTAGTTTTACCTGAATTACGAAAACTCATACGGATGTTGTTGTGGTGCCAGTAACAGTTATGATATGATTGTGTATTTATAACGTATTGGTTATTTATGGGTTTCTAAGCATGGACATGGGGATCGAACCTGTGTTGCTCCATGTCATCTTGCTTCCAAGGTGAGCAGGTTCCCCCTGAGCTATCCTCACAAGTTATGTGGGATCTCACGTAGGGTCCCTGAGATGTAGGCCTGCTTGCGGAGACCCAACGCACTGTTTGAAGGGTTTGTGTAGTCACGCCCAGGGGAGCATGCAAAGGTAGCTGTTCTGGCTGTTTTTGCTTTGCGTGGGGGCCTGTCGAGAGCGTTCTGGCTGCAACTTGCATTTACAGTTACTTTGCACAGACAATTGCATGAATACGCAGAGTGCACATTTTTTATTTGTTCTCGGCACGCGGCCTTTGCGGGATAAATGCCACCTTTTCCATGAATCATGCCCGAAATGTTTGCTTTATTGTGCTCCCGCTATAGGCTGCCTTTCCAGGCTGTTACTTCCCTGGTCTTTTCAGCATCCCACAGTCTTCTTGACACCCCGTTGCCTTTCTTTCCGGTTTCCCCTACATTTCAAGTCTGCACTTTACAGCGCACTTGTAACAGGTTGCCTTTGCTAGCAGCTTCGTGCCATCACCTCTTTTTGACTTTTCGGTATCCAGCAGCGTTCTTTTCACCTAGTTGCCTTTTCACTACGGTTTCATCTATTATAGCCCATTGCAGAGAAACAGCATTTCAGCTTCCATTTAGGGCCAAATTTACAAAAATCTTTTCAATTGGACTCTCCCGTAAAAAGCAACATGTGTAAATCAGGCCCTTAGAGTTTCACCTTCCTTGCTGCCCCTCCCTTGACAATCTGCACCACTGCTTCATTCCTTTGACTCCATTTTAATTTAAGTACCCTATGAGTGCCTCGAACCTTTGTTCCCAGCTCTAGCCAAAGGGGCTCCCACAAACTTCATTGTTGAAATGGGCGCCAGCCAGCTGAGACTTATTATCAGCCAGCCCTGCACTAGGGCTCCATTCAAACAATGGCCAGGTCACGCATTTTCGTTTTCACCCATTTGCAGCAGCATTCAGCAAGCCAGCCCATGTCCATGCACGTAGGCATGAATAGCGCACGCCCGCACAGGTCAACTCTTCCTGCATGAGAGGGCGGAGCAGGAAGTGTGTACACAAAAGGGCATTTCAGGATGCTCATTTGAGAAGGGACATGGCAAGGTGATTGGTGCATGATATCAAATCATAAGAATATGGAACTGTGCACATCTCAATGGTTGTGGCATTGTTCGCATGGCCAACATGCAAACGACAACGAATCAGAATAAGCCTACCACATCCTATTTTACATATAACCGCATGGCCAACATGCAAACGACAACGAATCAGAATAAGCCTACCACATCCTATTTTACATATAACGTGACTACAATATGTTAAATGCCCCAAATCCATCTTGTAATGTTTATATGACCTATCTCTTACCAGGCTGAGGGATTCAGAGGCTTGTCATTGTTTACGTCCCATTCGACTGTTTGAATTAACCGCTTGGAAACATGGCCACTGCTCCTGTGCAACTTGCGGTGATGCTCTAAACACCTACTCCAAAGTTTAATGACACATATATTACAGTAGCACTACTGTATAAAAATGTATTGCTCGGACCATATTTGATACTGCACACTGAACACTAAACGGGGCCTAGCCTGAACTCAATGAACTCCTCTAACCAATACACTTGGTTGGTTAAAGACTTCTGAGTAGAAATGATATCTGAGAGCTATGGAAGTAAACAATAAACGCACTCCCAAATGCATGACATAGATGGTTGAGGAAGGGATATATGGAGAGAAGGTAGGCTGAAATGAGTTATACATTTTTTAAACACTTTTTTGTGTGTGATTATATTAGGTCCCTCATGACCTATATGCTTAAGGTTAAGTCCATTAGCAGGGATGAGTCAACAGGTAATCTTTGGCTCTTCAGAATGTGTCCACCTTGGAGAAGCCGATAGGCTTCTGTGACTTTAAGATCTGTGTGACGACTCGCCGCTAACTCTGCAGGCGTTTCACTCCTGCGGCCAGATATCATAAATTGCACTGCTGACATGGCATTTTGCAATGGTGACAAGACATCTAGCACCAATACTTGCACAGATCAAGTGATGAGTCAGTGCAAATTGCTATTTCTATACTGGTCAGTGACGTTAAAGATTGATTTTATATTTTTTTGCATTGTTAAACCAGTTTAAAAGTCAATTCAAAATGCCCCATCAGCTGGGCAACATATCATCCGGGTACATTTCCAGTCACTGTTACACGTTATGTTCTCCGGGCCAGCATGCATAAATACATTCTCCTAACAAAAAGCTTTGGTCATTGAAGGCCAACATCAAGTGATGTGCCATGGATTATTTTTGCAGATTGCATGCCATATTATGCCATTCCATTGCTTAACTTCCAAAACTCTCCATGTTAGTTGCTCCGACATCACCATGCTCTCTATCTAATTCTAGGTTCCCACACACTCGTATTTCTCCTAGACCAGAACCCCCAACCCCAAAGCTAACCTTCATCTATTAATTAAGAACTCTGTGCTTCAAACACAATATATGTTTCCCCGGTCCCTCCAGAGTCTACCTGTGCCATTGAATCTTGCAATACCCTCTGCGTATGGCTTCTCTCTTCATAATTGCTTTTCCACCCGCAGATTATTAGATAACTGAATAGTTATGTTCGTTTACCTTTGGCTCTAAATAATGCTTCAGTCATAAAGAATGCTTCGGATGTGGATCAATACAGAGAAACCCACTCACATAAATCAATATAAAGTCTGCACCAATAAAGTATAATGTATTGCTTTCTGCCATATCAGAAATTGAAGCATAAACCTGAGCTAAAAGGTCACAGAGAAATTGACTCTGCCAACTCAGTGTTCTGCTTATAGTAAATTCCTAGGTGGAAAGGAACATAACAATGCAGCCTAGAAAATGTACATATTACACAAAACTTGCATTGCTAAAAGTGCAATTGCACAGGAGAAAGAACATGTCGCGCATTTTAACCCCATGACAATGGTCTATCATAACAAGGACAAATATTTCCCTGCTTTGATGTATGTCACGCTAACACATTCTTTACACATTTGAATTACACTACACATAGCTTGCGTTTGAGATACAACTATTTAAAGATATCCGCATAGAAACACATATTTGTTGTTAAGATAAATATGGGATTAGAACCCCAATGGCGCAATCCCATTTACAATGGCGCAATCCCATTGCAAAACGCTTTGTAAATCAGTACCTGCATCGCCTTGTCAAGCTAGCTAGCTGAGTTTAGACAGTGTTATCCTCCATTTTAACAGGCCTTTGTAGCGTGTCTCCTATGATCATATAGAGTAGTTTGTTAAAGTGTTTGAACTATAATTTACAGAGTAATGTTCAATAACGTCGGACTTGGAGACTTACCAAGTGCAAAAGGCAATTCAATTATTTCTGCATTTTTAACATGTACGATACAGGATAAATGCAGTTGAGAGGAAGTTGAAAAATCATCAGTGACTTAAATAGCATGCAGGACCTTGGTATCCTGCTTTTGAAAAGCAATTCCTTAGAGCACTGTCTGAAATACGATCAATATCCAGATGAGAGTGATTGAAGCAAAGAGGCAGAGCAGAGCCAAGAATGGCATAAAACTGATTCATGAATGGAAAACACATACCATTAACATATCCAGGTTAGTCTGGTATATAGGCAGGTCTCATTTACATGGTGTCACTTGGAAGACATTGACCTTGGGAAATTTAGAAAGGGTTCTGCTCCTCTCGGATTAAGAATGATCAAAAAGCTTTCAATGTATTGCACTGAATTTACTCGGAAATTACAAGGAGATGCACTGCTTCCCCCTGAGTGTAGTTATTTGCCCTGTCCTGTAGCAACTGTTTTTTTGTTTTTTTTCTATCAAATAATTTTAATTTTCTAGAATGATATGGTAACATACAGGTATTTCTTCTTACTTCCATTTTTTTTGTTGGCCATTGGAAAGCAACATCCTGGGGACATGGCTAGGTGCCGATGCGGATGGCAGCCTAAATCTGTGCTCCCACTCAGGCGAGGAAATATTACTTTATTTTACACCCCTTACATCAATAAACACTTGCTAAAACTTGCCTGCTCTATTCGTGGCAAGTGTGGAGAAAGTGTCACGGCCCAGCATTCTTGGGTCCTTACTGTGAGGTAAACCAGGAAGAAGCTGAAAACAACCGGAGGCGCGGCCTGCGGCAACACGTTTGCATGATGACAATGCCCGGGCGAGTAGGATACATCACTTTTTGCTGGGAAGCATCGTTCTCTCACAACAAAGACACACTGTTGTATTGCAAGCACTGCTGCATGGAATAATGGTACTGTAAATATACGGGCACCTATAATTTAATCATGAAGTGTTGGTTTTATACATCAGAAGCAAATTTGTGACTCTTTAATAACTTCACTGGAAAAGGGCTCTTGCAGCATGCAGTTGCACGGTACTTCATCTACCTAGTGCTTCTTTCTTACAATTTAGTTTTGTTAATGAACTTTTAATACACCTAAACAGACAGAAAGTTTGTGTGACTCACAGTTGACTGCAAAGGTTAATGGTGAAGCGCTGTTTCTCTATATTGAAGGCATTCAATAAAACCTGTGCTCAGCTATACTGGAAGTAACTTAAGTTCTAACTGGAAATTTAAGTGGCTAGTATCTTCTGCGACAAGTAACTTGACGGCAGGTGTTTATTGTACCCTCTACTCTTCAAATAAATGCTTTACATTTAAGCACATTGTCTTTTTGACTTCTTCACTGCTATTTGAATTTGGAGCCCACATTCTGTTTAAAGTTACTGCCACATACTTTGCCAACCTCAAGATCTGCCTCTTATTTCGACCAATAATGCCCCCCAAAAGACAGAAAAGTGACTTTCCCACACTTACCGATGACATGCAAGATCCAGTCATGCAAACCATTCTGACTGAAATAAAAGCTCTTAAACCCTTCATGGAAGCTACAACTACTAAATTACAAATGCTGGAGGATAAATGGTCCACCTTTGAAACTAGAATTAGGAAAGTGTAAAAAAGGGTTAGCGACACTGAAGATGTTACAGAAAGAGTTGCAGTACTCAAACATTCTGTGAGTTCTCTGCAGAAACAAGCGGAACATTTAGAGAATAGAAATAGGAGGAATAATCTATGAATTGTGGGCCTTCCAGAGAATATTGAAAAACATAATCACATTGAATGCTTATATTACATGCTTCCCTTACTCCAGGATCTTCCCACACCCTTGTAACTCAATATTCAGAGAGCCTATTGTGTAGGTCCCAAAGTCTCATCTCCAAATGCACCAAGAACTATTATCTTCACTTATATTGAGTATACCCAATATTCTTCTTATCATGGACAAAGCAAATCAAAAGAGGCAACTCATGTGGGAAGGCATCAAAATATTCATGTCTCAAGATGTATCCAATGCTACTGCAGCATGGGGGAAAGGAACTATTAGAGTTCAGGCCTGCTCTAAGACAATTAAATGCCAGATACAACATCATTCATCGAGCTGCGCTAAAGGTTACTCTTAATGGTAATATGTTCACCTTCCAGAATCCATCAGACCAGGCCACTTTATCCAGAGCCACAGAAGAGAAGAGATGGATATGTCCAGACCACCTACTTGAACATGAATGTCGGGAAGGAACCCTCTATCAGCTTGTTGTGTCTTCGCCAGAGTGGAGCACTGCACGGGCCCTTCCAGGTCAGGCTCTCTACCCCTCTATGCACTGTCTCAAGCCCAACATGGTTTGGAGTGGCTATTTCCCGTTCGCCACTACTTTTTTCGACGTTACCTGTTTCAATTAAAGTGTCAGAATTCCATGTTGTTTTCGTTTGTCTCTCGATCTTTACCTCATGTTTTTTATCATGTAGTCTACTATTGCAACACTCTGCTATCATAGATTATTCATAAATGCACATCAACGACATTATTATACATGTCTCTTAACACAACCTCATGGAATATTAAGGGCCTGCATATCCCTATCAAAAGGCAGACACTTATTTCCCATCTCAATAGGAGCAAACCATCCATTGCTTGTCTACAAGAATCCCACCTATCTCAGGCACTGGCCACTAAATTGAAACGTTTATGGGTGGGTCAAGTCTTCTCGAGTGCAGCAAATGGGAAGATACATTCTACGGAATATTCGATTTTAAATGTATATGGTGCTACCAATGTCAACCCTGCATTCTGGATTCAGCTAAAACATCATATTATCAATTCCAGCCCTAACAACCTCATTGTGTTTGGTGACTGCAATGAGATTATAGATCCCTACCTTGCCAAATAATCAAATGTATATTTAAAAAAAAAAATCACACATACAATTTGACAATTTTGTTTCTGAACTTATTGATGCGTGGCGATTGACTCATCCCTCTGAATTAAAATATACCATCTACTCCCATCTGAATAATTCCTTCTCAGGAATAGATTATGTATGCATTTCCAAATCCATGACTAACTGTTTGCTTG
Source organism: Ambystoma mexicanum (assembly GCF_040938575.1). Taxonomy (NCBI): domain Eukaryota; kingdom Metazoa; phylum Chordata; class Amphibia; order Caudata; family Ambystomatidae; genus Ambystoma; species Ambystoma mexicanum. The sequence goes on from NC_090932.1 coordinate 952,696,084, forward strand.
GTGCTAAAATTGAATGTATAACCCTGCCTGACCGTGCTCCTGTTCATATTTGACTATCCTTTCCACATATTGCATATAAACATAACAAATGGAAATTTAATCCAGCCCTCTAGAAAGATGGACAATTTACTCAATTTATCCAACAACACCACACCAACTTCTTCCCGGAGTGCTGATACCTCGATTGCCAAATACTGGTATTGCTATAAAGCAGTTATCAGAGGACAGTTCATATATTTTACTGCTATCAAAAGGAAAAAAATAAAACTTAAGCAAGAGGCAGAGGATTTGCTTAGAACAATTTAAATATTTAGAATCTAAATGTATACATACTAACTCAGCACCCATTCTTCAGAAAATCACTAGACTTAGAATACAGTATAATAAACTGGTTGCACAATACTTGTGTGCCAAACTCCTAAAGCACAAAGCAAACATGTATCAATTTTCAAATAAATCCAGCAAAACTCTATCATCTTATCTTAAACTGAAGAGATATAAAGCCAAGATAACAGTCATTAGTGATCATAATGGAAATAGAGTCTTAACTGATAAGAGTATCTTACAAGCTTTTTCTTCTTTATACCAAAAATATATATTATTCTGAAGCTCTGGCCAACAGTCCCCACACTCATGACTTTCTTAGGCATATACATCATAATTCATATTTAAATGCAAATTTTCAAACATTAAATGCTCCCATATCCCCTAGTGAAATTTATAAGGCAATCAAAGACCTTTAAAAAGGTAAAGCTACTGGTCCAGATGGTTTTCCAATTGATTTTTTCGCCCACTGTAATGACCTTTTAGTTCCTAAGCTTAATGAACTATATGCTTCCTTCATTGCTAATGAACAAGCTATGGGAATCTTTTTGGAAGCAATGCTTATCGTATTCCCTACACCCAACAAAGATCTTGAACTAACCCAAAATGACAGACCCATCTCCTTAATCAATACTGATTGCAAAATGTTTGCTAAAATTCTAGCTAATACACTAATTCCCTTTTATCCAAATCTAATTTAAAATGACCACGTGGGCTATGTTTAAGGACAATTGTCTAAAGGCAATATCAGACTCTTTACTAATGTCCTTAATATCATTCAGAAATCTACCAACCCACATGTGGCAATAGCACTTGTTGCTGAAAAGGCTTTTGATAGAGTGGAGTGGAACTATATGTTTGAGGCCCTAAAATGGCATGGGATTAGGTATCCTTTTATATCAAGGATCAAAGTACTTTACTCTAACCCCAAAACTTCATTTTTTTAATGGTCAAATGGCCTCCTTCTTCTCTCTTTACAGAGGTACTTTTCCCCTTTTCCCCTTCTCTTTATTCTAGCATTGGCACCTTTCCTAGAAGCAATTAGACACGATGACAATATAACTGGTATCCATTATGGGGATATTCAGATTAAAACTACTGTGTACTGATGATGTTCTACTGCTTCTGAATATAATGGACACTTGTATTCATCATATACTCAGCATCATCACACAATTTTCTTTAGCCCCAGGATAACATCTTAATAAAGATAAATCAAAAATCCTTCCATTAAATATACATTCTACCAAAACTCACTGTTCAAGTTCTGGTATGAAATGGTGCCCTGAATGTGTTAAATGTTTTGGTATTCATATGTCATCCTCAATCAAAGATATTATTAAACAAAATACAGCAAACGTCCTAACCAGAGTGAAGGAGCTTACTGGTTCATGCCCCCCACCCCTTATATATCATGGGGAGGTAGGCTTGAATCTATAAAAATGCTGATTTCCCCAATCTTACTCTATACTCTATGTATGCTCCCTATTTCCCTTCCTATTTATTTCTTTCAATCTCTCAAATTTCTCTGGGGGGAAAAAGAAACTTAGAATTTCACTATGTAAACTTAAAAAGTTTATAGCGGATAGTGGAGTTGGCTTTCCAGATTTCAAAAAATAGCACAGGGCCTTCGTATTACATCAAACCCAATTGTGGTTCACTCCCACTGATTTTAATATGTCCAATTGCTTTTTTTAGAGAGAGCGGTGGTTTCCCTGCATAGTCTTCTGGTCTGCCCTTATATTAAGGAAAACAATAGATTCTTTACTAGTGCTAGTATCAATATTACTGTCATATATCTTCGATCATATTTATTCCCATCTATTACTAAAATGTCCCAGTTTGTCTCACAATATATTTGGATAAATCCCCTTATAAAGGCTAACAAAATAATCATATGTTGGAAGCCATGGCTCTCTCTCGGTGTTAAATATGTTGGACAGTTATTCATTCAGGGTATTTCACTTACCTTTAATGAAGTGATGAACAGCTATCATATACTGATGGTTTTTATGCAACAATATTTGAGTTTGGTTGATGCAGAACAGTATGACATATTAATATATAAGGTCAATGTTTATCAAGCTGACAGATTACAACCTATGTTTTACTCAAATTTTACAGCGTCTATGTTTGATAAGATAAGGTAATCCATGCCAACAAACGGAAATCTGTGGAAATGTCAAGTGGCATGGAAGCAAGACTGCTCCCTGACTCCCAACTATTCCGGCCATCTGTGTGGAAATATATATCCAAAGCTATCATTTCAGCAAGCTTACTCCAAACATTGTTTTTCTTCCATCATAGGGCCTTTATTACCCCACTGATTCTCTTCAAAGGAAGAATCCTACAAAATGATAATTGCTGGAGCTGTTTTCAAACTCAAGGCTCCTTTAAGCATATTATTTGTTGAATGCACCCATGTAAAAGTATTCTGGGGAAGAATTTGCCAAACTCTCAAACATATCTGTCTTTTGCAACAGGATTTCTGCCTTACTTTTCTTTAATTTGGGAGTAATGCAATTCAGCCAGCAATTGATCAAAATCAATGCTATTTGTTTGATCTCCTTATTGCTATAGCAATCCAAGCAATCACCTCAAATTGGAAAGATCTCAAGCGTTGCCATTTTAAAATATGGTGCAACTCTGTATGTAATATCCATAGAATGGAAAAATGCAATGTTATGTCTCCAGTTTCACAGCTCAAACATGAGTTAAAATTGCAGCTGTTTCTAAAATTCTTGGACAATGCTGCCTCTAGTAAGTAGAGAAGATAATTGTGTTGCTAATGTATATCTTTAATATACCCCTCCCATCTTTTTGTACATGTTTGTCTTGTGTGTCCAAATCTATGATACATATTTTACACAACATCGTAATTGCATTTGTTATGCATTAGGATATAGAATGTACATAGCACCACATAAGGCTATGCTGCCTTTTAATTTGCCTTGTATGAGTTATATGGTATATTATCTGCTTATCTGTATCTGCTCTTGTAGTAATTGATGAACCTTGTGTGCTTATTGATCTTAATAAAATAAATTTAAACAGGAAATCAACATCCTTCCTTCAGTGCATCATATTATCTTGTGTGCCCAGTGTTGTTCAGTATAATGTACTGAAGTTACTTTAGTATAAATATGACACTCGTACAATTGACCTAATATCCAACTCTCAATATATATGCAGATACATAATAATGCAATTCCATACTGCCATTGCATCTAAAAAAGAATCAGTGTTTATGTTTAGTGATTCAAACAATAGAACACCAAACATTGTCATTCTACTTTCACGTAGTCAGATGTACTCTTACCATTGTTCTCTTCTACTGTAAAAACGAAGTGGAAAAAAATAGTAGGGAATTTACTAATAAAGCATCACTGTATATGTAATAATCACATATAAGTTGTCCTAAATATCTATGCAATGCAGGAATTAACATATAAGTAACCTTCGGCAACTGCTCACAAATAAGGAGGCAGAGAAGCCCACTGCAGATTGCAATTATGCATTCCTAGTATGCAAATATGCAAATAGCCAGGTGGAAAAGGACATTGACATACCTTCTGGATCCAGTTCCTGTGGGTGGAACAGTGCGGGAGGATCAACTGGATGAGGGGTCTTTGGGGAGTGGGACCCCAGATGGTGAGAGGCGGTATCCCTTTCCCTGTAACAGCTTTACCCCATCCTACCAGGTAGAATATTTAGGAACTCAACCCACTCCGCCCCCCTTTTACAACTGAAGCACTTTCCCACAGACAGCCTGCTATGAAAACAGCTTGTAGTAGAGAAAACAGACTAACACCCGAGCCGTATACCTGATGTGTCCCAATACAATGGTCTGGCAAGGTCAGGCAATTACTATCACACATACATGACTTCCATTACTGCTCCCCACAAGAATGAAAGGTGGAGCACGAGAGCACACTTTGAGTGAGGCAAAGCACATGAGGAAACAGCAGTTCCAAGAAGACAGTTTAAAAAGAGGAGAAAGACAGTGAAACAGAAGGGGATCACAAGGAGGGACGTTCCCTTGATCTTTTTGACAAGGAACTGTTACTTTAAGAAAGCCTCAAGAGTAGAAAGCGTAAGGCCAGGAAACCAGACTGAGGAATCCTGCATTTTGTGTCAGAGGTACCCGAGCTCTCTCACATGGATAATCAATGCAGGGAGAATCACCAGCTTCCGTGGTACTGTCCTTGGCTCCAACAAGAAAGCACCATCAGTGAAATGAACAGCGCCGGTTAGTTGGGGAGACCAATACAAGACCGGTCTGTGTTGAAGCCAAGGTTGCAAGCAGCAACGTTGTATGGCGAGTGCTGGAACAAACATTGTATGAAACACATGTGATAACCAACACGAGTAAAGTTGAACTGCAGACGAGTGATTGAACTTCGAAACCAAGATACGATACCTTTGACAGAGAGGCCCGGCACTGTGTGCGTGCTCAATCGAAGGTCTCTGTAAGGTATGCAGCTGAGAATTGACAAAAGTGAAAGAGTGGCAAAGGATTGTGAATCAAAGTGATCCTGCGACGGGTCAAGCAAAATCCCCCACACAATCGAAAGTCTTTGATGTTGGTACAGTAAAGAAAGTTAATAAAAAAGTAGATAAAGTTGGTCCAAGCATGGCTCAGGGAGATCAATTGAAAACTTTGGGTTAAAACACGTTTTGTGTTATAATAGATAAATTGGTCCGAGCCCGGCAGAGGGAGGGGGCTCTGGGGTGAACAGTGAATCACCAGAGAAATTGGATATGTGAAAATCCTGAGAACATTGTGTTAAAAGGGATCTAAGCCTGGTGGAGGGGGATCCAAAGTGAATAGTAAATCACTTAAGCAAATTGTGTATATGTAAAATACATAAAGGAAAGGTATTTTATTATTTGTTTGTTGCATCAGACCCTCTGAAAGAAGAGACTTTGAATGGCAAAGAGACTTTGGAACAGAAGGCCATGATGTTGAAGTTTGGACTGCACCCTTGTGCTAGATAAGCTAGAGATTGCGCACAACATTGTGTGTCCTGCCTCTTCCCATGCTGATTTTGTGGAGAAAGGAAGTCAATGGCTTGAATATCTTGACATATCATTTCTTGAACACTTTTCTTTTGGATAGCATGGTTTCCCACACTATTTGTATTTAGAGGTGAGGTTTGGCAATAGGTTTATTAGTGTAGGCCCTTTTTATTTTTATAAAACACCACTAGGACTGTGTTATTATTATTTGAAGGTCATAGCTTGCTCCCATCTTTAGATTTAGGGTTATATAGGTGCTTTTCAAACCAAATTGAAGTTCAATAAACACCCTTGAACTGTGGTCACTTGTGTCTGTTTTACTGTTGATACCATTTATTCCTTACACTGGGGACTGGGAGAATTGTTAAAAGCATCTTATAAAGATCAGATCTAAACTAACAGATGGTGAAAGAGTCACGAATTGTGACAAAAAGAGCTGATTAATTTAATAGTAATAGTGCCCGAAGCACTTAATTTGATACATGTATATGCCACCAATTTTAGTGATTAAATAAATAGTGAGAGATTCACAAGTTCCTGTGGACAATAGTAACAGATCTAGCGCAATGTTTCACAAACCCACAACTCTCATGTTTTTTTTGTAATCCAATTTTCATCTCCATTCTTACCAGGCAGGATTTAGAGCCCTTAGAGGAACGGTCTGTGATAATTGCTGTCCCCAGCGATACGGCCATGCTTTGGGACCGCAGTAAGGTCTGGGTGCTTATTTAGCCCGACCTCTATGTGGCATTCGTTACAATCGATCATGCCATTCATCTTGGACGGATGGTGGCAATCAGCATCATCAGACACCCTCTTGCATGGTTTTGGTCTTCTTTGTAAAATGGCACCCAAACAATTACTTTGTTTCCGTTTGGTCAAATTCCACACCTGTAAGATGCAGCGTCCCCAAGGGATCTTCTCTGTTGCCTATTGATTATAACATATATCTCCATCCTCTCGTGGATTTCATCATGTCTCACGACATAGGGTTTTATACCTATGCCAATGACACCCAACTGGTTTTTTGTCTTAATACCCCCTGAATATGACTCTACTGGTGAACTTAGATTTTACCCGGTTGATATCGGGGACTGGGTGGTGAAAAACTGGTTGAGGTTAAATGATGAAAAGACTGAGATCTTGATGGTCGGGCACCCAGGCTGAGAGTAACCTATGCAATGGGTACTCTTGGCATGATTCATTGGGCCATTGTCCAAAGGCAGGTGTATTAGCTAAGAGCTTTGAAATCAAACTTCAGCCACCAGGATCTAGAGAGGCACTGATTGCTTCAATATGTAATGCTGGTTTTCATAAACTCAAAGTTTTAAGACAAGTGCTGCCTTTTAACCTTTCACATCACCTTTCCCAAGTGGTCACAGCTTCCATTATGAATTCACTCGATTACTGTAATGGGATCTATCTAGGAAAGCCAGAGTTCCTCCTGTACTGTCATCAGATGCATCAGAACTCTGCAGCTCGTCTTGCACTCAATGATCCAAGATTTTCTCATACTTGGCCTTTCTCCACCAGCTACACTGGCTTACTTTTAAGCAGCACATTGAGTTTAAGATTCTGTGTATCATCCACCGAGCTGTTCAGCATGTCGGCCCTCCTTTTTCTTCAACAGAATCTTTGTCAATGTTTTCCTTCAAGAGCTCTTCGCTCTGCGTCTCAGATCCTGTTTATTGTTTCTACATTCAGCGAGAGTGGGCGTTCCTGATCTGTTCTGGCTACAAAGCTATGGAATGCTCTGCCTTCCCACCTCTGCAAGCTGTCTGATCATCTCTTTTTGTAAAGCATTAAAGACATTTCTCTTTTTTTAGACTCTGCATTAGGGACTCATCTTTTTTGGCTAGTGGTCCTGTGTGTGGCAGCGACCAGATGCCTCAGGGACTTGGTATTGCACTTTATAAATTGTTATACAATAAAATACAATACCCATTGAGAATACCAAATACTTCATTTTTAGTGTCTTTAGCCTCACTGATTTCAGAAGCGCAATACTTCCTTTTTGCAGTGCAGATATATCTTTTATAACCTGTAAGAAATATTAAGATAATATTGTGGTGTAAAGGAATTTGAGAAAAGCTATACATTTCCTCAAATGTGCGCAACTGGGCTTTCTCAGTTTAATTTCAGAAGTAAAGCAGAGCACTCTTCAGGACCTAATGTTGTTTAATACTAGTCGCTCTTGGCAATATAGGTCCAAGAATGATGTCATCCCTTGATATAACTGCAGTACGATTTTATTGCAGCATGTAATTGCAGCCAAAGCAGATTTAACAAGACAAGTAGGCATTTTATTAAAAATCCAGGTCGCTAATACACTATATTAGTTGGAATAGGAATTAGGGTGCCTACAGAAACTTTGTAAAAAAATATATCAGTGGTCCATGCATAACATTGGATTAATGAGATTTACTTGAATTAACTCCTCAGCTGTGTAGATAAGGTCAAGGAGACTACCTTTTGAATAGGCGTGACCCACTGAAAGACATTTAAACTAGAGAGATCATGTAATGGTTAACTCACTGAGCTATCTCTCCAGCCATACTTTATTGAACGGGTTTCCACTAATTTGTCCCCAGTAGCATTCTCTATTTACCAAAAGAAAGAATAAGCTGCTTAGTCGAACCGCAGCGATTTGGACCAGTGACCATCCTGTCATGTGGAAACCTCTGCTGCAAATGCATTAAATGCATTGTTCCGTTGAGCTATCTCATGGACTTATTTCTATTTAAATATATTGGGCCTGATTTAGAAGTGTTTTACAATGGTGCAATCCCTCTGAAAAATGCTTTGTAAATCAGGCCCATTCTCTGCGGCCCCTCAGAACTAGGTCTGAGCCATTTCAAAAACCTACTTTAAATGCATTTAAAAAAAATCCTACTTTATTGAACCACCAATTAGAGGATAATTTATAATACTGTGCAAGAACTCATTTGAAGATGCACAGAAGGTATGGCCCTCGGTGCACATGAAAGATTACTGTTGTAAAGAACACCACAAATGTACTTGTGGATCTATTCCAAATTACACTTCACATCGATTAAACCAACTACACTTCACAATTATAGAATTCCCAAAGTTTCAAGGTCGCAAAACTTAAACATCGATGCCTTTAGTTGTACTGCACCTTTTGCTCTGCTGTAATGTTCATCTGAGAGCATACTCCAAACCTCGAAGTGATAGTATCTTGAAAGGATATCTGTAACGTGACAAAGCACAGCCATTTCCACCAGCGTACATATTAACAAAGCCTCCGCCGCCCCGTGTGTAAAGAATGTGCAAGGGGCAGCCCCGTGCTTTGCACCACATTGCACAAGGAAATGGAACTTAACATGCATCCTGGGTGCATGCACAAAGCAGAGCACGATGCACAGGCTTTCAAGCAGTGTGGCTCACTGCAAATGTACTGCAATGATCACATAAGTAAGTGCCCCGATAACTGCACATTCAAGAAAGCCAGTGTGGAGGAGCTGCCAAGGCGTCCTGGGAGCCTCGTCTACCAAGAGAAATGTGCTCTAGTTGGGTGAATAATGCATGCACACTTGATAGGGGTGAGCTTTGAAGTGCTCGATTTGCAGGCCAGTAGGAATAGTGCAAACGTTGGTTCAATTTCGTTTGAGCCTTTTGAGCCTCTATAGGGATGGCTCAAGAGGGGAATCATAACGAGTCTGTAAATGTCTGATTGGACATGTGCATGGCTTGAACTGGCTCAATCCAATTCTAGAAAATAGGTTACTATTGATCAAATACATCCTTTCAACAGATACATGTTTATTGATTCATATCAGGTGCAACCTTTTTTTTTTAATTTCAGGATACAAATAATGTGGTGTTCAGTCGAGGTGACCTAGTACGAGACATGGAAAGCATAAAAATGCCCATCCTGACCAACGTTTTCAAATTAAGTTTGTATGGCAGAAAAGGGGCATCTTGATGACTTCCCAGTGGCTCAATGGGTCTCATTTACAAGTCTTGCAGTGCAGTCAAAAATGTTAATTCGGTTATTGCAACTTATTTGAGTGGTAGTGGAATTAGTTCACCACCAGAATTCCAGGCTTAGCGTTAAAGTGCTGCAGTAATTACTGTGGGTGGAATTACCAGCACAGTATTTTCCTCAAACTTCGAAATTGGGAACTAACACCAATCTTACCATGCTCACAATTAGATGGCAACTCTGACAGACCAAGCGGAGGAACAGAAAATGAGTTGTGCAGGAGTTCCCCATGACATACCTCCAAGCTCACAATGGGCCCCAACGAGCCAGATCTCGATTTCTTTTGTTTTCTATTATGATAAAGTAATTCGAAAGTAAATGGAAATGAACATTTATTCTTAAAATGGAACTAAAAATATAAAGTGGATTTTTTAAACTAGATGGGGATTTTGCGAAACAATGGATTCAGATTAAGCCATTGAGGCCTGGAGGTCCCTCTCACTCTGCTCTTTCTGCAAAGGAATGGCTTCAAGCAGGAACTGATGGCCCTTTTTCATTATTTCGTAAGCCACCAGGATCCCAGGATTCAATATAGTGTATTATTCGATCTGACTCGATCAATCGAATACTCTATTCACACATCTAGAATTACAGTTCAGAAGTTTTGAAGCATTTCAATCTTTAGATCCAAAGGTGACACATTCGAAGCGAAAGAAGGAGGCTGGTTGCCCCTAGTGAAATTCCAAAATCTACTAATTACTGGGTAATTGTGCAATGTGCCAGTTGCATAGGCATTTCGTTTTCTATAATCATGCCCCTGATACTGCATAGTCTGTTTAGTCGTGTTACTGCTAAATGGTTAGAATTCACCAGCAAGGAGAGACAAGGGGCCTCATTACAACCTAGGCGGTAGGGGGTTAACAGAGCCGGTAGAGTTGCTGGCGCCGTTAAGCCCCTACTGCCTCATTACGAGTCCCGCGAGCAGAGCAGGATGCCAACAACAGGACCCTCATTGATGGGCCCGTTGTTAGCATCCTCCCCATTCCCATTGAGCCCTTTGGGGGCTCAAATGGGAATGGGAATGGGGATGTACCGGGTCCGGGTTCCTAGAATGAGGAAATACTGGGCCCTCCAAGGTCGGAAGGGCCCGCTATTTCCCCATTCAGGGAACCCGGACCCGGTACCCAGAATGGGGTTCGTCATGCCGCAAAAAGCGGCATGGTTACCTTCAGGGTCGTAATGAGGCCCAATGACACCTGTTCACAAAAGTAGGGTACTATTTGCATGAGATAACTGTTCATGTACTTTGAATACATTAACACAAATGTGTATTTGGGGTAATTTACAAAAACAATCACTGCATGGGCAGGGCACATTGGGGCTCATTGCTAGTTTGATGGTAATTGAGCAGTAAATCCACTAAATTACTGCAAAATTCAATTGCCATTACCACCACTTGGTCCTGTGGAATTACCATTGGTGGCAACTCCCCATTATCTGACTCCATAGGAAGCCATGGTGATTGTTGGCAGATTTACGGAATGGTAAATGCAAAGATTTTTTACAGTAAGGGGGAAGATTTACTGCCACATGTTATTTAAGTTGATCTTCCTCCCTACTGACAAACTTGTAATATGGTATTTCAGTAATGCAGTGGTAAAGTTGCAGCGATAGAATTAATGCCACTTTACCAAAATGAGTACCCGCACCACCACAACGTAGGAGTCAGAGCTAACTTGCAAAGAAAAGACTCCCGACAGAGGCTCCAAAATGACCACAACCATTCAGTTCTGCAAAATACAAAAAATGTGGCTCTTTAAACAGTACCTGCTGGTCAAATGAAAATCCCACTCTCTCTCTCTAGTAACAGTGCTGCACTACTGTATGAAATGTCAAGCCCAATTCTTGCACCCTCCTCTTGTAAAGCACTTTGCTGCTCTTGAGCTAGGCTTGCGCTATAAGCAATACAAAGAAATGTGAATTCCCAGATTTGAACACTCATCTAGACTTGATTTGCCCCAGTGGGGAGACAGAGGTCTACAACTACTTACCTACGATCCTTGTGTTCATCTAAAACACATCAATCCAAACATACCACCACATCATCATAGGGGACGAGGATTTGCCTAAGATCAACTCAATTATAGTGTGTACAAGAGCCCTCATTTTAGTCAACAGTTTCAGAGCAGCAAGAGGAGAGAAATGCTGGTCTCTCCTGCCCTGGCATACATTTTTTATTCTAACATAACTTTGGGACTTTACATTCCAAAGGCATAAGCCTTGAGAAAGTGGGAAGTATATTTAAGTTTCTATGGTGCTCCCATGGTGCTCACTGCGAAAGAATAAATATGGAGTCAGATGAAATATTAGAAACGTTGCCTGTAATGCAACTAGCATACATGTACATTCTTTAATTCATTCAATTGCTCTGGGTAAGATTAATGTTCACAACTTATTTTGATAGTGCTGGTTAGAGACGCTGTTTTTGGAAAACAGGATTGGGCTATTTAAAGTTACCTGAACATGAATGGAAAACTCCTCTGCTAACTGGGATAACCGAGTGGACATGTGGGTTGCTACGTGAATTGGGCATTTGTGCCCTGTTTGTATGGTTGGCAAATGGCTACCCTTTGAATGAAAAGGACGAGATCTCCCTGTGAGAAGCCATTTGTGGTGTGTTGGCAATAGTGTGGCATCTGAGCAAAGGGAATTAAGTCATAATGTGGAAAAAGGAGAATGACCACCTTTTAAGGATGAGATATATTTGGCCACTGACAACATTGCTAGATTGTGTTTGGAATTTGCAGTTTAGAATGCACGTAAATGTTCCTGCATCTTGCTGGACCTGAACTGCAACCTGCTTTATCTACTCAATGGTTACGATATTTGGAAACAGTCTATGATGTGGTTGACTTAGTGCATTCCCATTTTAATTAAAAAATTAAATAATTAATGAAAAGGTAGAGGGGTGCCAAGTAGAAAACCAACCTTGACACTGGGTTGTACTAATGAATATAAAACAACAGATGTTCACAATCTTGTGGTACTCTCCCATCCCCTGCACAGCCAATTTGTATTGTGAAAACACAATCAGTTGTAATTGGTTAAAATAATTGTAAAATAAATTGAATTTAAATAATATAATTCATGCTACAGTTTTTTGTAAAATAGATCAGTTCTTTTTACATCATCAAATATGAGTTGATCTATTGCCTTTTTTAATCCACATTATTCATTTGTGATAGATTCAAAACAAAACATTTCACCTTCTCAGGAGTTGTCTACTCAATTCTTTATTTCAGAATTCCAATCTATAGTAAATATTGAATCATAATTTGGTAACTGAAATTATGATTAATTATTTACTATAGATTGGAATTCTGAAATAAAGAAGTGAGTAGAAAACTCCAGAAGAAGGGGATGAGTATACCCCGAAACACATAGATAAACAAAACAAGGATTGAACACACTACAGGATATTGACTTGTATATTATAGTCAAATGGAAGATCGTGTCATATTCAATGCTTGCAATTGTCTACTCAATTATGATTACATATATTTTTGGTGAAATGTTTTGTATTGAATCTATCACAAATTATTAATTATGTATCAATAAATGCAATAGTTCAACTCATATTTGATGAAGTAAAAATAACTTGTCTATTTTACAAATAACTGCAGTATGAATAATATTATTTAAATTCAATTTACTTTACTATTATTTCCACCAATTACTATATTTGGAGAAACCAACTCATCATCAATATCCATGGAAATGCAGCAATTGTTATGATTTGAAAACATGCCTGCTTTTCAGTCAACATTTTTCCAAGTGTCAATATCTATGAAGTTTGGAAGCACCAAGAGGATCAAAAAACCATTAGCTGTACCAAGAAGACCCATAACCAGTTTACCAGATTGATTTCTTGCAAAGTGTGCCAAAACAGCTGAGTAGAAAATCCAAAAGAAGAACAAGTCGAAGAGAGGTCTTAAAACTCTGAACGTGCCCCCTGAAGATTCAAATTCATGGGGCACGTCCAGGTTCTTAGACCTGTCCGAGCATTTACATCTACGAGAAAAGGGCTGTTTGTGAGGTACAAGCCCAGCTATAAAGTTTGTGAACCCTGTACATCTACAGTTCCTAGTTAAAAGCGAACTGCTTAAAACATATGTGGTTTGATTTTAGGATTCCAATAATGGAAGCCATTCGTTCAGTTGGATGTCCTTGCACTAAACCTCAGATGCAACAGGCAGCATAAGTCACTTAATTACTAGGATCCTATCTGAAGCAGGACTGCTAGGCCCAGCTCAGGCCTCTCGATAACTCAGCCTCAGCTGGGAGAAGAAGGACCATTTCCAGAGGAAATAATGTGGGGGAAGCTGCATATCAAATCCAACTATTTTACATTGAACTTCCCTGCAGCAGGTACTTTCTTCCATTGCTTTCTTTTATTCAGATGGACTTTTCACCTGGCTGTTGGGACTCAAGAAGCATACCCAACCCCATATTGACTGGAGACCCTCAAAACAGGTACAGCGTTTTCCTCCAGAAAATGAAGTTTTCGCCAAAATTATTTGTTTGACCAAGACCAGCCTCGTTCTCAAATCCAACCATGGATGTTCATAGTATGAACATGTTCACTACTGATGAAACTCAGGGCAACACATATTCATGCCATCTGCCATTTTAACCTGTATCCATACAGTACCTGGCAGAGACTTGTGCATATAACTTTCTTATGAATTAGCTTAAACAGCCATCTCAGCAACAAATCCCATGGCAATTTTGGCCCAAAATGTCTGTGATTCATGGCTAATGCAGCCATGTGAGACACTGTCTCTGATATGCCCTATGGGTGTCTATGTGTCATTCAACAATGATGGAAGCAACAACACATGTATGACCTGTCCAGACTGCACTTGGGATAACCATTCCAAGGCACATACATCCTTATGAACGCAAAAAGTGTTGTCTTGCTTGCCCCATCATCGTGCTTTCTGTTTTCATTTCAGCCATTTAGCAAAGTCACCAGCATACTGTGAGCTGATAGCATGATGCTATGCAGGCGGACCAGTCCATTGACACGGCTAAAAAAGGGAAAAGAAAGGTGTGTATTTGTAACAAAAAAAGTTATTAACAGATCCATATTAGTGTTTACTAATAATAGCAGATTTTGTTTATTTTAATCTGACCGCTAATCTGTGTATTAATACCTCTCAATATGGGGGTATTTACAAGAGGCCTTAAATTTCAGTTTAACTCTGGTCAATAAACTGGTTCAGCCCATATCGTCATCATCAATGCACACATACTAGACAGTAGGTACCCAAAATATGGTTTGCATATTCGAGCAGGGCCCAGTTGGCAATGGGAATCAGCTGAGTCCTAAAAATATAATCGTTAAAGGGGATTCAAACATTTCAAATATGTCCCCAGTTCTGTCCCTTCTATGTGATCAAAGGTGATGCATTGTATCTCAAAATATGTTCATAATTCCTCCTTTCAGCCCCCCTTTGTTCAACTAGTTTTTTTTTAACCACATTTTTATTTGTGGTAGTGATCAGTGGCCATCTTATTTTACAAACTCAAACAATGTTTGTATACACATTAACTTCTCCTGAAGATGGTGACTTTATTATATGGTTTAACTAATAATAATAATAATAATAATAATAATAATAATAATAATAATTTGGCATTTATATAGCGCTACGAACCCTCAGGTATCTGAGCGCTGCTTATTATTACCCACGTGTGTGGTGTTCATTTATCGACCTCGGAAGGATGAAAGGCTGAGTTTGGCCCCGCCGGGATTCGAACGAGCTCTCTACTCGCTGTGCCACTGAACTCATTAAAGCTACTTAAGCAATAAACCCTGAGCCCCAGGGGCATTAACGAGTCAGGTAATGCCCTGAGGCCCATAGTTACAGGCATGTAATGGTGGTTATCTGCAGGTAGTATATTAAATAACATATTGCAAGCACACTCCTTAAAGCAACACAAATAGCGTGAAGCTATGGATGATGGCACATTTCTACCATCATACAAACAACAACTGCACAAGATTTGGGCAGGATCAACTCCTAGCATATTTTATACCTGAGTAATGGAATATTTAGCATGGTGCAAAGTGATATTGCGCTGCCAACAAAAATCCTGTTTCACAGAGCGGTCCAAAGTGTATTTCTGAGGTGCAAATTGACTTTGCACCAAAACTAAGTCCATGCAAAGTGGCTTTGTACTCTAAAAATACACTCCGTACCGCTCTGTAAAATAAGGGTGTTTTTTGGCAGTGTAAAGTCACTTTGCAACCCGCAACAAATTCACTGAATCAGACATTTTATGTCATCATATAATGAAGGGCACACATAATGCAAGAAATTCAGGATACCTAAACGTCGCTGAGTTCAAGATCAGCTTTTTATCGCAATACTTAAAATAACCAGTAGGTACAGAAGTATGCGCTTCATGTCACACGTTTAAGGTTTCTGCTGACGCTATAGAACTGTTACTTTATAATGTTTGCACAGACAGATCAATTTCTTGTATCCGAAATACGTTTATTATTGGGTCACGTATTTATTCTATTTTGCCCTCAGATTACATTTTCAGTGTTTCATTGCAGAAATCTCTCTTGTGCCACCGTGAGACTTATTTTTGTGTTGTCTTAGTAAACGAAACTATCATAATTTCGAAAATTAGACATGCGCACACCTACTGCTACTTTACGTACACAGGGCCAGATTAACAAAGCTTTTTTCAATGGGATTTTCCCATTGAAAAGCCCCTTTGTAATTCAGGCTCGTAGTGTGTCCTCATGAAGAGCCCAGCGCAGTTGTACTGCAAATGACATGAACTGCATCCCTAGTCAATAACGGATTTCTTGCCATAAGTCAATGTTGTCATGTCGATGGTACAGACCCATGCATGGCAATCTTCTTTCCCCTTCCTGCATCACTGCACACACAATTTTGCTCTGACAAAATCACATCACGGACATCCACTGCATTGTCATAAATTACAGCAAGTCAGAGATCCCAATGCTAATTCTATTAGCTGACCTATCAAATTAAGGACATGTACGTCAAAATGGTGGTCTTCCTGTTTATGTGTGGGGTCAGGCTGAGGTCAATTTCACACTGCAAAGAGGTGCCTAACTAACCTGCTGGAAAGCTCAAAGTAGGCCTAATTAAAGTAAGTGCCCTGACATAACAGATGGATGGGGCCGGATGACCTTGCTGCAGTTCGTCTAGCAGGAGATGCTTTTTACTACCTGCGCCACGGTTCTGCTAACAGGGTAGCATGTCTCTTTAAGTGTCAGTGGGCTCTGGTATTGACATATTTCCAAAGTCTTAGCTTGAATGAATTAATTCAAGAAACAAGTGCTCATTATTTCTCTGTAGCATTTTCATTTTCTTGCCAGAAATAAATCACATGGGAAGGACTATTTTGCTCTACCATGTCGGATGGATCAGGCCTTTTTGCAATCGGTGCACACGTGTGCCACCAAATGTTCACCTTGACATCAATCATTAGGCCTGATTCACAGATGGTTTGTCAATGGGATTGTGCCATTGTAATACTCCTCTGCAGGGGTGTTGCTAGGTCTGGAAAAGATCTGGAGCTACTCTAATGCCTGGACTGTCAGGATTCGGGGCTAGGTAGCCTTTTGGCTGTAGCCCCTGAGATTCTATCCAGGGCTACAACCAAAACACCTGGGGCTATAACCCCCGCCCCCTAACAACGCCTCTGCTCTTCTGTGAATCAGGGCCATTCTGTACACCTTTTTTCCAAAGCATAATGGAGCACAAAGTGTTTACACCCTTCACAGCAATGTGCACATTCCCCAGGTGTTGAAATTGCTTAATGGGAAATTATGGGAAACGATGCACAATCTTTGCAGTATACCACATAAGAAACACTGTGTACAATGTTCAATCAATATTTTCAGAACCAGGCTTTAGACCGCAGGAAACCTCTTCCATGCAGTCTGATGACTTGAAATCATCAACGCTAATTATTTTCAGCCTTGGACATCATGAGATATAGGGTGGTCAAATTAGAAACGTGTCTTATTTAAAATGCCTCCCAAAGTACCAGGAAACTATGAATTGGGCTCACATCAGATATGTATAGTCTGAGTTCATGAAGATTGAGGTATGGAGCAACTAACTGATAATTAGCTCATATTTTAAAATAACCCCATGCCATATATGTCCATGTAATCCCAATTGATACGCAGGTGGTATTTGAAAGCAAGAGTCATTTAAATAGTACATGTGTTAGACTCTGATAGAGTACAGAAGATACCTGGTTGATATTGAGAAACAACACTGTGTGCTGGTCTGATCATTATCTAAAAAAGGCAACAAGTAAAGATAAGAAAGGCGCTATGGACACACATCCTAATTGACTCTCCAATATTGAGGCTTGCAAATGTATACAAATGCACAGAATAAACAAACAACAGGCACACACCAGCCAGCCTTCAAGAGACACCGTGAAAGGTCCACTTGATGTAAATAAGCACTCATACCTTTGACATGCTCTAAGAGTGCTAATATTGGCATGTCATTCTTGCAGCAATCCATAAATGCATGCATTTAACAAGTCTGGGGAATTGATGGAAGGAATGGCTGCATAATGATGCTGACCAGTACATGCCTGATAATAACAGTTCTTCCTATTCTGAGAGAATTTCACTATATTTCGGATCCAATGTGGCATTTTAAAATACAACAAAATCTGAGACGCGTTTTACCCTTCTGCACAAAACAAAGTTTCCCACGTTTCCACAAGTGAGAACAACACCTCAAAACCCTAATGCCCATTTTAATGAATTGTCATCTGGCAAGGGTGTGAAATCCTGGCTCTTTTGTTGTTTTGTTTATTAAGTAATGAAATTATGTTGGTAATTACACCTCTAAAATGGAATCTGTTTATCAGATTCCCCTGTCATAAGCTCCATTCCAAAAACAGTGTGTACTTGTGTCCTCCTGTATCAGTACCATGATTTGTATCACCTGCTCTACCAGTAGCACACCACAAGTTCAGAGGCAACGGGCGCCCTCTTGACAGCTGCACTGACACCCACGCCTCTGCACCGCAGAGGCTGCATTTAAAATATGCACCGCTGTTCCACAAACCATATAATTACGGGTCTACCTCATGGTGGCAGAATAATCTTTAAACATAAGCCAAACCTGTGTTAGGGTATAGTGGATGGTATCCTCATATTTATTACATCCACATCCAATTTGATTTTACACGTGTCAGCCCTGTGGGCCCAGTTCAGTAGCGGAAGGATGCTGTGTATTCCTCCCAGACACGGCTCACCCCTGTACACTGACAAGACTTTAGCCTTGGGGATTTGCTTCTCTTTGTTCCTTTGTAAGAGAAGGTAACTCCCTTTCCCCCAGGACAGTCAAGCCACAGGACGCTTGCCTGGTAACAGAAACAAAGGAGCACACACATTCACAGAGAGCGAACCCTCACAGCAGTGGGATGCTTTTTTAAAGGCCTGTGATCTTATCGAGAAGGAGAGGGCGGAGTTAGGGGTGCTAAAGAGGGAGCTGTACAGTTTTGGAAGGGTCTTCCATATTGATTCTCTCTGGCTCTCTCTGTAGTTCCTGTCCCCTCTACATCCACTGAAAACAACTCTTTGTGTGTGGCGTCATAAGGACACATTTGCCACATTTCAAAAGCAGGGATTGGACCCTGGAAGCAGGATAGCTTTAATGCAATCAGCGGGAGATTTTTGCCTTAAAATACAAGTTCTCCTACCGTTCTCTGAATCATTTTGGGAATAATCTTGAACCATCTTTGGGTCATCACTTGAGAATATTTCACTGGACCCTGCTAAGAGAGTAGTCCATTATAATATCCTCCAGTTGTGAGGTGAAGCCAGGGCTCCGAAACAGAGACAAACTCTGTCCCCTAACCATCTCCATAGACCATTGGGGTTGCACTGCTGTTGGAACAGGCCTTGCCTCTCTACCAGCCACAGCGGTATCCAAGTACTCACGGTATTGGGGGAAACCTGCAGTTTTGTGCCAGTCTCCCCCTTGTTTGGGAGCTTAAGAACAAGGACCCAACTTGTACCTGAGTCCCAGGAGTGGAACTCACAGTAACCTGAGAAGTGACCTGCTGTTGGTGCAAGACTGCCTCTCTGCCAGCCGCAGCGGGTCCCAGGAACTCATCATGTTGGAGGACCCCAGTGTTAGGGAGAAGTATCTCTCACCCTAGTGCTAATTCCCTCTACCTTAGAGCCCTCCAGCTCTTTTGCTATATTTTGGGACTTTGAACTTTTCATTTTCGATGTGTTTTCTCTGTTTGTGTTCTTTGGATATGGAGTTTTTAGACAAACTCCATAGGCATCATCTTGTTCTTGTGTGTCACACAGCACCTTTAGTGTAGTGGCATAGGGATGTATTTCAGACTTCCCAAGGTTTAAATACCTTCTCTGGTACGGACTACTGTCTCCCAGTGCATGAAAAGTTAAATTGACTTTGCTAGTCCTTTTAAATTCATATACCCAGCACAAACTATCTTCCTTCTAGAGTGCTGGAGGGGTTGCCTAGCATCCCCTAGGCTTAAACACTCATGTAACAGTAAAATGTTACCCTTTCCTCTTGAAATGGCTGGTGGCAGTGGTTTTAGAACAAACTACCATGATTTCTCCCGACCGCAAACACCAGTTGCTAAAAATCGGGTCAGCCATGTTTTTCAATATCCATATTGAAAAACATGGCTCCACCCAAGACCCCTCTGTAAAAACAGACTTCGGTCATCTTTTTTTGACATTTCTTTTAGGAACGGTCCTTTTATTGTTTGTCTCTGTGCGCCAAACCAGGTTTGGTCCCTTTGTTTGATGGCCTTTGGCGGACTTCAGTGCTGAAGCCCTCCTCTGGTGCCTGAGTGTCTGGGATGGAAGTGTCTGTGAAGGAGGTGCCCGAAACTCCCTGTGCTTAGTCTCCTAGGAGATCTGAACGCACTCTGGTATGATTGGCTGGCTGACTGTCCGGCAAGGACAGCCGCCTTGCTGGGTGAGTGACAGCTAGGCTTGAATGAATGGGAGACAACTGTTTAAAAGCAGGTTTCTGGGACTTGGAAGGCAGAGTCGACCACTGGAACTTAAGAACCGAAGTCGAGCTGAGGATGATGACTGCTGCAACTCCTTGACCGTTGGTTTGTCCGGAGAAGCCCTGATGAGGGCCGAATTGCCTGAAAATCTCTCGACAGAGAAGCCCCTTCAAGGACAACTTCTTCCCTTGAGATGATGGGAACAATCAACTCACAAGCCACCTGGACACTGTCTTCATACTGGTCGAATTTTCTTCAGAGTACTGTTGAAAACTGGATAGCCAGTGAGAAGGATACCAGTTTGTGGACTTTAAGGCACTCACACCTTAAAACTGACGTATAGCAAAGCTTGTGGCTTCTTCCCTGGGCAGTGCAAGAACCCCCCGATGTCCTCCTTCTTGTCCCCACGACTGAAGCTCAGGAACAGCGAGATCTGCAGGAACTGCCGGGAACAACTGCCTCAGCTACAGCTTTTCTTCATCCATAAGGCAAACGCAGTGTGGAAATCATTTCTGCCGCGGTGAAAGTTTGTGAAACTTTCCAACTTTGGAGTCTTGTTCACTCCTAATCTGACATATAACTCTTTTTCTGGCAAACTACTTCTAAGAGCACTGGCAAAGACTTAACCGTTTACTACCAGAACTGTGCTATCCTATCCAAAACACTGAACCATTGACTTTGGCCCAGGCCTATTGCATTGAATTGCCTCTTGTAGTGAACTGACACTATTTGCCCTGCCTCTGAAAGTAATTGTGTTTTGATTCTTATAACCTTTGTCTTTCTACCACTTTTGAAAGTTATTGAAGTGCCATTTTGCTCCCACTTCAGAGGAGCCTAAGTTATTCGGAAACGTATTAGTTGTGTACTGTAGTGTATTATAGTGTGATATTGAGCTGCTTGTTGCTAGTGGAATGCTTTCTAACTAAATGTGTAAATAAATGTATATTCTTTTACCAAGAAATTTGAGTAAGTGTTTGTTTGAACTACTTTGATTGCATGTCCTTTGTGTAACATCTTATACTGCTCACATCCCTCTTGAGATAAGTCTGGCTTGTACCAAAGGTGAGATTGTGCTTACACCTGTAGTCTTAATTGTGTGTAGTGTTCCCAAAGGTTGCTGCATGTAATTCTGCAGTTGAGTGCCTGCCTCCCTCATGTTTGGGAGCATGAGAAAATGACCCACCATGTCCCTGAGCCCCTGTATTGCAATTTACAGCACCCTGAGAGCCAAGACAGCCGGGATCATACTGTCTTTTAAAAAACAAAATTGTCATTGAACTGCTTGGAGCATTTTTCCAGAACTGTTCAGCACATTGGAAACAACAGGACCCTCTGTTGCTGCCTTTTGCTCTCTCCTGATCCCGCACAGTGCCAGGAAGTTTGATTTGGCACTGCCAAACCAGTAAGAACTACAAATAAGGTACTATTGACTGCTAACTGACCTTGTGGTAATGGTTAGACCCTAAAGGCTGGTCTAGTCACTTTGAAACCTTTTTTCTCAGAAGTGCATATCCTTTTTCAAGAACATTTTGCTCACCTTTCAATCCTGATTCATTTCCGAAAGTGCTGCATCTACTATTTTTGGTTACTCTGTTTTTTCCACAGGGTTGGGTTTTGTGTAGTGTTCTTCAAGTTATGTATTATTGCACATGGCATGTTTAATTAAAGTATATATCATTTTATAAAAGCTTGAATGGACGTTCCTTTATTTTGAACTGTTTGGGTTGCTACTGAACCACATTCATACACCTCTCAAGAGTATAGCCTTTCCTCAGCCCATTTTACCACAAAAGGTGAAGGATGTATACATCTCTTGACTGCGCCTTTTTTTAACTTAATGATTGTGTTGTCTCTTAGTTTGTAGAAGTGTGAGCCTCTAGTCCTCCTTGTACTCCTGCAAGGAGAAGTCAAATCGTCAAACCCAGGTAATGGAAGTTGACTGTAGCTGCACAGTCATTTATTTTAAAGCTGTCAGGATCTTCAGATAACTCTCCCAGCCACAGATAGATTGAAGCGTTCAGGAAAAACAGGACAATGTAAAGATGTACCTCTGTAAATCTTCTTCTGTCTTGTGTGTATTTCGGATTTGTGGTTCTACACAGATGCACCCACTTCAAAAATGAACCCCATGCATCGTAGGCTGAAATAATTAAATGGGTTACAGTAAGCTATGTGCAAACAAGGAGGAATGGTTAGGCTGCTTTGTGGAAGGCATGAAGGAATTGTGTTGAGTCAGTCATGGTAGGTGGAAACTCTTTGAAGGCTAATATGTTAGGGACTGAGCTGGATGTGTGTCCATATGAAGTGATTCTGTTGCCTAACATGACATGTATGTTTAAGCTGTGGATAGGAAATACAAATGTTGGAACCTACATTGTTTTCTCAAGATCAATCAGGCTGTCCGACACGTTTACAGTAATTTTTTAAAGAAAAGTGGTAAGGTTGAACTAGAGCCATCCATATGTCAGGCAGATTTCTTCAAGAGATTGTTGGTGGCACAATCATAGCGTGCTGGGCTTTCGTCCGCAGAATGCCCAGAGGGGGCTAGAACATCCAGTCCTATTTTGCCTTTGACTTGAGAAGGCTCGTGTGAAAATGCTGTGATCAAACACCATATTCAGATTGTGTTTCTTTAGACCTGATGAGGAAAAGGCAGAGACTGACAGAGAACACAGGCAGCCACAGGGCTCCTGGAAGCTTGTGGGGCAGGACATTTAAAGTGATTACAGGGCATTGTTGGAGTGAGCCCAACGGCAAACCATTGACTCAGAGAGGCTGTAGGTTCTGGAGCTGTGCCTGGCAGGTTTCAGCTAAAAGCATTTGAAACATTGGTAGGAAATGCCAGGTCTGGATGTTGTAATCCATCAAACTCTACGGGTGGCAACAGTGACATTTGGGATAGTTACATGAAGCCCATATGTCAGTTGAATCCATCTACCAGTGTATTTAAATTTTAAATGCATTTGTATTCATAGGTTTTTCTTACTTTGTCTGCTTTAAAGATTATTTTGAACAGAGCAATTTTGAAGCAAATCAGACATTTTAACACGTTAGAATCACTGTGCTAAAAGGTAACTTTGGGCCAGAGAAAGCATGTTAAACAAATTAATATAAATACAACTTCTTTTAAGAAAATCTAATTTAAAATACACCAAGACCACTGGCCACCAGGGGGCGCACGGATGAGGTCTGACTCCGTGTGAGCTCCGGCGCCGTAGGCCCTCGAGACGATCTGAGCCCCCGTCTCGCGGCCCCCCCCAGGTAATGGACTGAGGTATAGAGGCATGAACACCCCCCCCAACACCCAGAAGAAAAAGCGGACGAAATCGGCCGAGGGAAACTGGAGAAATCGCCCCTCAAACGCACACGCTCCACAGAGCGCACAAAATGAAAGTGAAACCCTGTGAAGTCGACGCGGTGGCCTGGCAGTGATTTCCTTTAGAGGGCAGCAGCCTGGACGAGCGGCCTGTGACGTGCCCTTCCCCCGGCCTCTCCTTCCTACCCTGCCCCCTGACGATCTGGGGTGGCAGCGCCGTGTGTGGAGGAGGGAAGCGGAGAGCGCACCCTGAACTGCGAGTCAACGGAGCTCTGGAGAGGCCACAGCGCTAACGGGGGTGAGGACTCCCCTTCCACACCCGCGGAGCAGTGATCCCCGCGAGGCAGCCCCATCCACGCGCGGACACGGTGCGCAGCACTCTACAGTCGGGCGCCTCCGCCGCTCACGGCTCCTTCCATAGGAGGGCCGCTACCTTTGGTGGCCGGCGAGCCACCGCTGATTGGGGGATGAGGGGGACCCGAGGTGTCCGTCTGCCACTACACATGGGGCCCCCAGAGATAAAAGCACGCCTTCGCCCACATTTGAGGTGAACCCTGACCACCCCCACAAGGAGATCTGGCATCCCCCATCTGCAGGGGAAGGGCATGGCAACTTGACACGGGCCGCATTGCACCAATCAACGGCCATTGGTACTTTAATGAATTGGGCTGATTTACAGCAGCAGCATCACAGCTCGCTACACTGATCCTGCTCCTGCTCCTCTGAACTGGCCACTGGAGTCGCCCTTTGAGGAAAACCAAAACACCCTTATCAAGGTGACCTAAGTTGATATCGCCCTGATAAAAAAGCAGAAGGAGGCGACTTCCAAAAGGTCCTACAACAGCACGGCGCCTGGATGTCTTGGATCTCCCACAGACACCCCTCGAGCACCGTAGCCCACCCCATCTCAACAGCCAAACAAATCCCACCACCCATGGTGCCTGGGGTCTACAGTCACTCATGAGAATCTACAAGTGACAGAGAATGTCGATTCCAAAATAGACGGTGAAGAGGTTTGTGATCCTGTGGGCCCTCTCCCCCCACGAGAGACATCCCCAGGTAAACCCCTCGGAGGACGGGCCTCTGGGCACTCCAGACTGCCTATTACATACCCACGCAGCCTCCCACCGAATCACTACACAATCTGAACATTTAGGCCAACCTTGTACTCACCAATCTACGCAGCCCCGAAGAGGGTAGAGCCCCAGATCCAGGGGCGTGTGCCTCCTCTAACCCAGGACCCATTCTATGTACGTGAAAAGCAGACTCACCAGATACGCTTACGCCGCTTCCTCGCCATCCCTTGAGCATATAGCCATCATGTCAACCGAAAATGCCCCATCTGCAGGGGAAGGGCATGGCAACTTGACACGGGCCGCATTGCACCAATCAACGGCCATTGGTACTTTAATGAATTGGGCTGATTTACAGCAGCAGCATCACAGCTCGCTACACTGATCCTGCTCCTGCTCCTCTGAACTGGCCACTGGAGTCCCCCTTTGAGGAAAACCAAAACACCCTTATCAAGGTGACCTAAGTTGATATCGCCCTGATAAAAAAGCAGAAGGAGGCGACTTCCAAAAGGTCCTACAACAGCACGGCGCCTGGATGTCTTGGATCTCCCACAGACACCCCTCGAGCACCGTAGCCCACCCCATCTCAACAGCCAAACAAATCCCACCACCCATGGTGCCTGGGGTCTACAGTCACTCATGAGAATCTACAAGTGACAGAGAATGTCGATTCCAAAATAGACGGTGAAGAGGTTTGTGATCCTGTGGGCCCTCTCCCCCCACGAGAGACATCCCCAGGTAAACCCCTCGGAGGACGGGCCTCTGGGCACTCCAGACCGCCTATTGCATACCCACGCAGCCTCCCACCGAATCACTACACAATCTGAACATTTAGGCCAACCTTGTACTCACCAATCTACACAGCCCCGAAGAAGGTAGAGCCCCAGATCCAGGGGCGTGTGCCTCCTCTAACCCAGGACCCATTCTATGTACGTGAAAAGCAGACTCACCAGATACGCTTACGCCCCTTCCTCGCCATCCCTTGAGCATATAGCCATCATGTCAACCGAAAATGCGGCAGCGGGAGCAGCCCCCACTAAGGGTGACATTGCCGCTCTATTGAGCGAGATAAAAAACATGGGTGCCAACCTGGGTGGTAAAATTGACAAGATCAGCCAAAGAATGGAAAGTTTTGAGGAGAGGCTGGAGGGTGTCGAGAACAATCAGGCCTCAATTGACACCCTTGAGACCCAAATGGACATGAGACTATGAAACATTGAAAAAATGGAAGAGGAGATACGCCTGAAAATGGACGATTTAGAAAACAGAGAAAGAAGGAATAACCTACGTTTTTTTGGAATTCCGGAACGCGAAGGTGAAAACAAAGAGGACCTCAAAGGCATGATCCATGACATCATTAAAATTTTAACGGCGGATGAAAACATTGACGAGCCCAAAACTGAGCGAATACACAGGGCAGGTGGACCACCTGGTGGCTCGCGATCGGTTCTCGCCAAATTCCACCAATACCAAGACAGAACTAGGATCCTAGAGAAGGCAAGATCTGGAGGTCCACTCACAATGGGAGGTGCCCAAATTACTATATTTCAGGACTTATCTTCCCTCACTCTTGCGCTAAAATGCCTCTGCAGCCCCTTGATGAAATGGCTCAAAGAACAGGGCACGCGATATAGGTGGGGATATCCCTTTTCGATCACCTTTGAGCACGGAAGCAGGAAAATTATCCTTCGATCCGAGGAGGAGATCAAAGAATGCATTGCTGACTTTCTAGGAACAAGCCCAAGAGACGGTGAAGGTGGCGAAACCGAACGACTTGGAAGGCAATGGGAACCCCAGGGCCCTAGGAGAAAAAGAGTAAAAGGATCAAGAAAATATAGGTGCCCAAATAACACACCTGAAAGCGTAAAATGAAAACGAGTTCCACGTACCTTACGATTCAACGCATTGAAACCCACGGCCGAGATATTGGGAACAGACCCCTGTAGGGATTGAGATCCTGGAACACAACCAACATGGGGGCTGCTGGCCACAGAGTCCCCCCCTGATGTAAGGGGGGAAACGAACTTCTGAAGAATTGACCGAAGAATGCACGCAATGTTACATCTTTGTATGTTTATTATTGTTATTGTTGAAATATAGTGATGTTGGGGGGAAGGAAGGTGGGCTCAATCTTGTGTTAAGATGGTATTTTTGATTGGGGCCGTGAGGCAACGGTCCCCACTGATGGTCCGCCGTGAACAATTCTGCCACGGCCAAATCATACAGATCCGAGGTATGCACACAGGGGCCCTCATTACAACCTTGGCGGAGGACCATGGTGCTATTAGCACCATGGTCCATGCCGCTAAGGTTACGATTCCGCCATGATGGATGGCGGAATTACCGCCCCATTCCAAGGTGAGTGGGGCGGTAATTCCCCATTCACCATTTGCCCTTCCCCATTCTCATTTTTGCCCCCATAGGGCATAATGGGAATGGGGAAGGCGCTAATTACGGCACCGTAAATTACGGTGCCGTAATTAGCTCCAAAGTCCCTATGCGGGTTGGATTTTTAACACCTGCTAAAAGCAGGCATTAAACACCAACCCGCAAAGGGACACTTGTAATCAGGCGTTAAGGGTTAACGGCACCGACGGCGCCGTTAAACCCTTAACGCCTGAGTTGTAATGAGGGCCAGGGACTCATGATTGGAAATGGATGCCATGGCTGTAACAGTAATCCCGTCAGGTGGCATGTGCACCGTCTTTACTTCTGAACTCAAAATTAGGCCCATAGTCTTTTCTCTGTATAGCTTTGCAGAAGAATCAAACTATTGCCCATAGATGATGGAGCAGTGTATTTTAGAAGCAAAAGACAAGAACACTTTCAACAAATAATATCTATTCGGCTCCATTGAACCAAGCTAATAGTATTTTTAACCATTCTTAACTGTACACATTCATGCATTATTAGTGAAATGTAGAGCTATAACCCACATTATTGAGAGGAAAATGACTGTGCGCCCTCTATCAGCCTTTCAGATGTAAATAATGTCCTGAAGGTTATTCTGTGTGTTGTATATTATAAAACCTTGGTAAATACATAAGAACATTGATACAGTTGTGCATTTAGCACTCCTTGTTTTATTTCCAACGTACATGGATGAGACACTCACCATCCCCAGAAGCCAGAACACCATGGGAAGCCACAGCGTCACCAGGTTGGAAACAAAGAATTGCAAGAGGGAATAAAACAGAAAACATTCCTTTTCCTCCTATGCACCCTTTTGTGTAACAATGTACCAATGCAGATAAGAGTGCACTCCTCGATCTACAATTCAGGTAGAACCTAAGCACCCTACTCTTCAAAAAATATCTAGCCAATCACTGATCACTCAAATTCAATTGAATTATCTCCATCTGGATCTCACAGCTCTCGTGCTTCCCTACCAATCCCAGCTCCTCTGCTAACCCCTATGTTGTTCCTCAGTGCACAGCACTCTATTCATTCAGAGCTAGGTGTACATGTTTAAAATCCAATAGACACATACATTGCCAGACTCAACGATGGTCATCTACGCAAGCTCAGAAGAATGAATGGCTGCATTGTACATCCTTTACCTTCACCAATGCATACTGATCTTTGAGCAGCACATGTCGGCCATGAAATATCCCTATTGTACTGCCAGAAACTATTACACTCATCCACATCTTTATCACTTGTTTAATACACTTAAAAAACATCAATAACTGAGTTTTTCCTCTCCAAATTCACTTGTGTGTGCTGCATGGTAAATACTTAGATCTACTCAGCAGGTTCATTACAAACCTGATCATTCTTATTGCACAGCTAATTGTGCTTTCTTATCAGGATACCAATTAGCAGCAGTTTCAACATGTGTGTACTATCAATGTTTCTGATTAAACCCGAATACAACACAAAACACCTTCAACATCCACTGTAGTCTTGGGTTGCAAGAATCCTTTTTGAATGTTCACCAATCAACCTGATTATCACTTGAAGAATCACTTAAAAATGGTACGTTCCTTCCTAGTTGCCAATTACATTGAGACAATTGCCCAATGTAAAACTGTAAACTAAGAGAGCATCGCACATTGATTTTGTTTCGTAATATATTTTTATGTATGGGGAAAAACTTTGTGAACATTGCCAGCAACTAAGCTAGCCATGATTTTAAGGTAATTAGGGAATAGTAACTAATACCCCTTTGTTGCTGATTAAAATCCCTTTGAGTTAAACAATCTGACTGTTAATCAATAATAATAATAATAATAATAATAATAATAATAATAATAATAATAATAATAAATATAGTCCTAGTGAGGAGTCATTATAGAGGGATACATGTATGACCTGAGGTGAAATCAATGAGCGTTAGCTGTAATTGTATTTTTTTATTTTATTTATTTGAATGTATATAGCACGTTATGCCAATGCGTTGAACAAATCAAAGTTGTACATCACATGTCAGCATAAATTAAAATCACATGGGAAACCATTTAAGAGGTGTGCATGAAAGAATAGGAAGGGAGAAAAAAAAAGAGCTTGTGGGAACGTATTACAATGTAGCAGAGCCAGAGAACAAAAGAGTGATTGCAAGAGTGAGCACAAGGAGGGTGAGGAACAGCAAGAAAGAAATTAGACTGAGTGAATGGAACAAGTAGGAGAACAGAAAGACACAGGAGAAGAAAGATGGAGGAAAGTTTATGAAGAGACTTGAAGGCTAAGCAGAGAAAATTGAACTTAAGGTGAAAGTACAAAAGGAAGCCAACTTTGCTGGTTTGACTAGACAAAAGATGAAAGGCAGAGCTATTGATCACCAGTCGGACACCTTAAATAACTGGCAACCTCTTGTACCTACAGATATATAAACTGCATGCAATGGTCGTTTGGTAATAACCTGAGGTTTGTCTTGGAAATTACCATTAAAAATAGGAAAAGACAAATGAGAGCAGAAGTTTGGAAGATGAGGGAGGAGCACTGTTTATCTATGCTAGAGAAGGTTGCTCAAGCCATGAGGATTAGACAGAGGCACACAAACTGGATTACATTTTAGAGAGTACACTTTTATGTTGAGACTAATCATGATACAATCCTTAGTGGAGAAAGATCTGAGGGGGATTTGGCGGATATTAAATAATCATGAAAACGCAAAGAAAGAGGGTAGTGACCTAAATAGGGTTATGCTCTCTCAGTCCTCATGGAAAGTTTACTTCGACCGGGGCACATGAAAATGGCCCTAGATAAACTTAACATTTCAAGGGCATTTGAGCCTGATGGTGTGTCTCATAGGCTCCTAAAAGGCAATATTGAACTATGGTCGATATCTTATTCGCGTTATTTGTTCAAGTCGACTCTGTCTTGATTAGTCTTAGGTCTTGGACTCAGGCGATTATTGCACCAACTTTTCTGAGATACATGCCTATCTCCCTAATTGACACATCATCTAAAGTTTTAGCTGGGTTCATCCTAAAAGATTTGGTAGGGTGGGCTGAGTATGAAACGTGAATGAATATGCCTCAAACAGTATTCATGAAAAGTATGGTGGCTGTGTTACATGGGTTTGTTTTGTCTGGCAAAATGTGGAAGGGATTTGGGATGGTCTTTGACTGTGACTAGTCTGTATCTATCCTCTGCCTTCAAAAAAGTCGATAGGGCCAGACTCTGGAATCATTTGGAGTTGTGGGGGATAGATTTGGTTCTTCTCAATATGTTATTTCTTTTTCATTCAGACAATGAGGTCAGAGTACGATTGAATTCTGATGGGTATCTCCATATGTCTGTGCAGATGGGGACACCCGTCAAACTGTACATTTCTGACATGTGGAACCCCAGTGGGGGCTTGACCTAAATTCCCCTGAGGCTGGGAGAGATGAGGATTGGATATATTGCCTGCACTGACAATCTCATACTTCTGGATCAAACCCTTGATCAGCCTCCAACAGAGACTTGATTGAGTTGCTGAATATGTCAGTAGGAATAACTGTATCATTAATTCAGAGCACTCTACAACTATGTCTGCCAATAAGAATAAAAAACATTAAATGCATTTTGGTGGGCATTTAAGGATAACAGGATTGAAGAAGTGGAACAGTTTGTCTAATTAGGGTATATTTTTGCAAATCGGAACCATAGGCACATGATCAAAGAGAAAATGGGGACCAAGGTGGTGGCCTTCACCTCTCATATGATGGTCATTAGGGCCAATATGTGTGCCTTTCATTGTGCCCTTTGATGGAATTTTCCCACACAGTGAAGAAAGTGCAGGGAGATAGAGTCGCAAAGGTGTAGGGCAAATAAGAGATGGATTGAGGGGTTGTAGAGAGATGTAAGTGGACGCAAGTAGACCACTGGAAGAACACAATGAAGAAAAGAGCAATGGAAAAGATGTGGAAAGTTTAGAAAATATTAATAGTTTAGCATCATGGAAAGAGAGACAAGATCTAGTTTATGGATATTGTAGAGGTGTTGCTCTGCAGGAGTCAGAAAGAGAGCAAATGTAAAGAGTGTAGGTGATGGAGAAATCTAGATAGACTCCAAGAATACAAGCTGTAGACAAGATAGATAGAGCAGAGGGAGGAAAGGGGATAGAGGCAGTTGGGAGAGGAGGAGGAATAGTAGATGCGGGAAAGAAAAGAACCTCAGTTTTAGAGGAATTTACTACAAGATATTCGTCAGCCATCCAGAATTGAATGGTTAGTAGACACAAGGATATGGTAGCATGAATCATAGGAGATAAAGAATAAAAGGATAGAAAAAGCTGATTGTCATCGGTGTAGAAGTGATGGGATAGTCAAATTGGAAGAAATAATAGCTGCAAGAGGACACCTGTAGAGAGAGAACAAGCGGATACCCAGGACCGGGCCTTGAGGAAAACTGGGATGAGGAAGTAGGGCTGGAGAGATATTGCGCACCCTGGAAAGAGAGAAGGTGTGATTAGAAAGTCAAAATTTAAATCATTTGTGAATTTATCCAGACAAACCAAAAGAGCAAAGGGAGGAGAGTAGGAGAGAATGATCAACAGTATCAAAGGCTGCTGGTACATTAAGAATAATAACAAGTGAGGTGCATTTAGCATAGTGAGTGGAAAGAAGAGAGTTACACACTGAAAGTAAAGCTGTCTCAGTGGAATGGTGAGGGCAAACGTAAGATTGAAACCAAGGAAGCATTGAGTTGGAAGTCATAAAGGAAGAAACGTGAGAATAGACTGTATCCTCCAGAAAGCTTAGAAAGGTAAGGAAGAAGGGATGTGGGATGAATGTTAAACCGAAGAAAATGGTCGAGAGAGGTTTTTTCAAAATAGAAACAATAGTGTGTTTGAAAGAAGAAGGAAAGACAGAGATTGAGAGAGGGGTTTTGAACAAGTTGGAGAGACAAGACAAATAGTATAGACTTTAGGAATAAGAGGAGATGGAAGAGGATCAAGGGGGGCAGAAGTGTGGCGTGCCTTATTCAGCAATACAAAACAAAGGTGATGGCTGGAAGGGTAAGACTCCATCTTAACCTCTGGCATGGTTCTGGGCAACCTTCCAGACCATTGTTCTTCATCTGCCAAGTCTTTACAGAAAGGGACAAGAATACATGCACATTGTGCTTTTCCCACACCAAAATGGGCAGTCCAGCATAAACTGATTGGTCACATCCCTTCTGCATGAGACCACAAGCAATCACATACATGCTTCGGCCTTATAGGGTTATATAGGG
Source organism: Ambystoma mexicanum (assembly GCF_040938575.1). NCBI lineage: Eukaryota > Metazoa > Chordata > Amphibia > Caudata > Ambystomatidae > Ambystoma > Ambystoma mexicanum. The sequence goes on from NC_090932.1 coordinate 952,728,512, forward strand.
CATCATCAGTGAGGAATAGCTTGGTTCTCTAGGCCCAGAAGTCACGGGACAAATTTCTGGGCATACCCGTCCCACTCGGGTTGACTAAGCAAAACAAACGAGGTGATGGCAGGAAGGTTTAGAATCCATTTCTGGGCAACCCTCCAGACAATAATTCTTCGCCTGCCAGGGCCATTAGAGAAAGGGAAAAGAAATATGCAAATCAGGTTTCTTTCCACTCCAAAAGGGGCAGCCAGTATTGTGGCAATGGGTTTCCAAGAGAGGGATAACGGAAGGCAGTGAAATTGACGATAAAGGCAAAGAAGGGGAAGACTTTTGAGACACACATGGTGTAATAGCAGGTTTGAGGAGGAGAGTGACCTTAGAAAGAAACCTACAAGGATAGACCTTCTGGAGGGAGGGATGAGAAGAGAGCAGGATCAGGAGATGGATGAGAGAGAGTGCAAGAACATTTTTGAAAGAGATTCCAAGGATGAGACGAGTAGGAGAAGAGAAGGTCAGAATAGTTGGATTGTTCAGCAGATAGAAGAGTAGCATTAAAAGCAGAATGAAGAGAAGAGAGAATAGAACAATTAGAAGGAGCAAGGGACTTCAGCCTGGTGGACACTACACTGCAAAGACCGAAGTTGCAGGATAAGCCGTGGCTGAGGGAGGTTCCAAGTAGGTGAAAAGGGAAATGCAGAATACAATTAGTCTATAGTCACGGAAAGGGAAGTAGAGAGTGATGTAGAATCCATGTTGGCTGAGAGAGAACCAAAATCAGTCAATTCGGGGAGGGAAGAAGTACATGTAGAAATAGGAAGGGGTGTCAAAGACGCGAAGATTGCAATGTAGAAAGAAGAACTTGGGAAATGTTCATTATACCAAGCGATAATAACCCCTTTGGATTATCTCATTATAGATATTAGTCTTGCAGTAAAGTAAATAATGCTAGTGTGATAGGCAGTAAAGAAACAGACAAAATATATTAGTCAATTCAATGTGGTATTATTTTATAGTATTTAAATAACAAGGTTGTCTTTGCAAAGGTACGTATTTTAATTGAAAGGTGTTTGAACTAGAGAAGTTTAAACATGAACATTAATTGGGTGTAAGGCAAAAGGAAGTTGTTTTGCTATATATAAAAGTCAAAGCATGTTTTCATGTTTTAGATTTCACTTTGTTAAAAATGTATGTTTGTGGCGTGGCTTGGAGCTGCTTCAACTGGCATGGTGGCCTGAGAGCTCCCGCCTGGTCCAATACGCCATTCAGCATAAATGCCGCTTTTTGTACCCATTGGAACCCAGAATTGAAACCATCGGTGGGGGGTCCCCCTCTGCACTCTTCACCCGAGTGGGTCCCGGTTCCGATCTCATACGGCCTAATGCGGGCCATCTTCAGCTCTGGGACCCAGTCGGCGGGAAAAATGGCCGCCGCAGCTCCATGGCCCGGGGGCCTTCCAATGGGGGGCGGAGCGAGCATTACATCTCCGCTGAACGGCCGCCGAATGGATTGACCCAATCTTAGCTTGCTCTCTGCCCGCATCTGTCCTATACATACAGCGGATCTACTGACCAGCTTTCATCCTTGTTGCCTACTAAAGCGGCGCTCCGGGGTGGACATGGGGGGACCTCCGGCCCACTACCATCCCCCACCTACTGGGGCTGGCTTGTGGTCTCCCACCAGACGTCACTCTCCCAGGCCCAGGAGAAGGTTACATCGCTCATCACAACGTGAACATCCAAGCAGCCTCATCACACGCAACCCCGACCGAAGCTCCTGTCTGCCGCCCCCCGCCCCGACCAAAGCGGGTGATCTGGCTCCTGCCAAGCCAGCCAGGAAAGCTCCACAGTCTCACTCATCGACGTGGCATAAGCATCGACTTCCCTGGGGCTTCTGCCCGAGGTCTCTGCCTCCCCCGCTTGGGTGCCGGACTGCCGGAAAGCGCACCCAACACACGCCTTCCCAGCTCGCCTCTGAGGTGGCCCCGTGCAACCACCGCCAGCAGTGGCCACCGTGGTCCCCGGGCCTGCTGACCTTCCGGGCCCGACAGTCATTTCGCCACTCCATGCCGGATTCCGAAGTCCCCAGCACAGCAGCAGGGCTAGTTCCAGCCCAGCCCACCAGGAGATCTCCGCATTCTTCCTCATCAAAGAAACATAAGCATCGGCTTCCCCGGGGCTTCTGCCTGAGGTCTCCGCATTGCCCGCTTTGGGTGACGGACTGCCAGAAAGTGCACCCAGCACACGCCGTCCCAGCTCACCCCTGAGGCGGCCTCTCACAACCACCTCCAACAGTGGCCAACGAGGCCCCCGGACCCCTCTGCCGTGAGTCCCATCACCCAACTGGCTCCCGCACTTACGGGGGAGATCCGGGGAGCGGCCACAGCTCCCGGGAAGAGAAAGCGGCTCCCTAGAGCGTCCCCAACGGAGGAGCGGGCGGGCCCCGGAGCCACAGTCTCGCACAGCATCATAGCGGCACACCAACTTCAGCGATAAGTGGTGAGGAGCTGGAGGGGAGAGAGGGGCCTTCTGGTTCTGGGTGGGCACCTGGAGATGGCTCACGTGGACACAGAGGCCTAGCCTCTGGGATTATTCAACAGCAGGCCCCTCCGGACTTAATCCTTAAACCATTATACCCCCCATGATCCCTACGCTCCCCACCACCGCCTGATTACCACCAAGGTACAAATATCGAGTCTCCATAGCCGGCGACAGCCGTGGTGTTAAGCCGAGGTCCACCTCCAGAACTCCATCCAGACACACAAAGCACTCTTCGGGAACACCCATACAGAAGTTATCCCAACCAAACCCCACCACCCACAAAATGTCTAAAAGCGGGAAGTCAGCAAAACAAACTGACATTGCCTCCCTCATGGCCAACTCAGTCGCTGAAAGGGCCAAGAAAACCGACATACCGGAGGATACCAGCAAGACTACCACCCCCTCAGCAATTGGACCAGACCCCAATCCACCACAAGTGGCAAACAATGCCGATTTGCAAGACCTACTTGCAGCCCTAACCAGGGAAATCCAAAAAAGCACAGAGGAAGTTACCAAGAAAATCAACTCATTGGACAAAAGAGTGGGGGAGGTAGAACATCGTACTACCAAAATAGAATCCGAGGTATGCGACCAAAGATTTGAATTGGAACACGACAAAGACAGAATAGCTGCCCTGGAGTCAAGATGCAACACCCTTGAAGCAAAACAGGAGGATTTGGAAAACCGAGCACGGAGGAGCCACATCAGGGTCCGAGGAATCCCAGCCTCTATCCCAGAAACAGAATTGAAAGCCTACATACCGGATCTCTTTAGATTCATAATCACCCTCCCAGACAACTCCCCCCTAGAACAAGACCAGGTACACAGAACAATCCAAAGGAAAGCATCCTCGCTCCCCCCAGATGTTTTGTGTTTTGGCCAGGGTACACTTTTTCCAAATAAAAGAGGACATAATGCGGGAAGCAAGGCAAATGCGACAGATCACCTTCCGAGGATCCACGATATCACTCTACCAAGACCTAGCGAACTCGACACTCCAGAAACGGAAAACCACGCGACCCCTGACAGTCTGGTTGCAAGATTAGAAAATTCCATATCACTGGGGATTCCCCACTTCAGTAAAATTCAGATGGGAAGGATCACAAAGACAGACACAGTCCATGAAAGAAGCAGAGAAACTCATGGGCCAAAGAAGCTCAGAAGGCGACTCTGAAACAGAAGAAACAACCCACCCCATCCGGGACAGCTCACCAGGGGGAGCATGGTCGAAAACCAACAGACAGCGCAGGCTTAGGGGCCCGCTGAAGAAAGACGGCGACATGGGATGAGCTTCCGCCAATGATCCTGTTCCCCATGAGTTCGTAAGCTCTTCATAGGGCCCATCCAAGGCAGGCCACGACTCTACCAGAGCGAAGATATGTAACATATATTCACTCACACCGAAACGCGGTCAGCAGCAGAGCTTCACCATGGTTCAACTCGGCGGCCCAGTTGGCCTACACCAAGCGTATTGGTGCCACTAGTTCCCCAGTGGCAGTAGGATGTTGTTTCTCCTACCTGTTCAACGTTGGGTGGGAAGGGAGGGGGGGCAATACGGGACTTCAATGGACATCCCCAAAGATATTGAAATCAAGCATCTCTAGCTTTGTCCTATTGCACTTCAACGCAACATGCAACAACAACAGAAAGCATATCACCACTTCAATACAACCGCAAAAGCCACTCCAAGACTCACAGTCTAGTTTAGGGGAAAGATCCATGAAGTACACTCAACACAACAATGCTGGGGATGGTTGACACAAACGAAATAAGAATCCTCTCCTGGAATATCCAAGGGATGAACTCACCAAGAAAGCGCAGATCAGTTGAACACCGCCTGGGCCATCTACCCAGAGACATGGTCCTACTCCAAGAAACACATCTACTATGGGAAGACGAACACTACATAAAATTCAAGAGATTCAAGCAAGCTTTCTTTGCCTCATCTGGGTCAAAGATAAGGGGTGTAGCTAAACTACTCAAGTACAAAATCCCACTGTCCAAGGTCACTATAAGGGGAGATCCAGAGGGCCGGTACCTACTACTCAAAGGCTTCTTCGAGGAGCTCCCCATTACGATTGTTACAATTTACAGCCCCAACACTTCCCAAGGTAGCTCCATCACAGAAATCCCCCGACCGTCTCAGCCTTCCGCAAAGACCATCTGATCATAGGCGGAGATTTCAATTCCATGCCGAATCCGCAGCTAGACAAAACGCTTCCCCCCACAAGCGCAGACTTCACACAGGCCCTAGCCCTAGCTAAACTATTTAGAGAAACAGAGACCGTAGATGTCTGGAGACTATACAAAGATACCTCACGAGACTACACGCACTACTCCAATGTACACAAGGGCTATTCAAGAATATATTTCATCCTAATCTCTGGAATCCTATCCCCATGCGTTAACAATGCAGAAATCCACACCTGCATGATCTCCGACCATGCCCCAGTGTCCCTGAACCTAGCCATTTCAGGCCAAAGAAACCCTATCCAGAGGTATTGGAAGGTAAATGATGCCCTCTTACTAGAGATTAGCAGAAGGGCAGAAGTGGAGGACTCAATATCCAACTACTTCAAGGAAAACACCACTGAACCATCCCCCATCAACATCATCTGGGACACAATGAAGGCGGCGGTCAGAGGCGTACTGATTGGTGCAGGAGCGGAACAGCGAAGAATTTAAAACATAGCTACATTCAAGCTGGAAGAAGAGGTAATCCGACATGAAACACAGCTAAAAGCACGCTATTCTAGAAAATCCGAACGAGCCTTGAGGAAGGCGAAGATTGCCCTGGAAATGCATTGTGCCGACCGGACGGCCAAATCTCTAGCACATACAAAACAGTTCTATTATATTAAAGGGAACAAAGTAAGCAGAATACTAGCGCAGAAACTAAGGGCAATTCAAAGCCGAAACAATATTCTCAAGCTAAAGGGGGAAAATGGAAAGCTGCTTTTATCGGAGATGGACAAAATCAATGAATTTATGAGATACCATAAATCCATAATGGCCGGTGGTCCCACGGACCTAACAGATTTACCAGAATATCTGAGGGCGCTGCCACCCCAAAACGCATCTCAACTAGAACGCTTGGAAGCCCCCATCGACGACGGAGAAGTCATTGAAGCCATCAAAGCCATCAAATCTGCCGCCCCTGGCCCAGATGGCATTTCCGCAAACTTCTACAAAAAATTTGCCAGAGTTTTGGCACCCCTGCTAGCAGCTTTATTTAACTCCTTCCCAACCACAATAGCAGTTACAAAATCAATGGCAGAATCAATTACAGTCCTACTACACAAACCCGGGAAGGATCCCGAGCTACCCGATGCCTACCGTCCGATATCACTCCTGAATAATGACAGCAAGATTTTTGCCAAAGTATTAGCTAGAAGACTAGGGCCGGTCCTCCCAGGCTTACTCGACCAAGAACAGACGGGGTTTATCCCTGGAAGAGGGACCCACGACAACATCAGGTGAACAATAAATCTAATTGAGTGCGCCCACAAAACAAAGATAGGGATGGTGGTGATTTCACTAGACGCCCACAAAGCCTTTGACCGGGTGGACTGGGGCTATATCCAAGCGGTCCTTCAGCACTCTGGCTTCGGCCCCAACTTCACCACATGGGTCATGGCCAACTACCAAATTCCAACAACGCAACTCCGAATCAACGGCGCCAGGTCAGGTCACATACAGATCTCACGGGCACCAGACAGGGTTGCCCACTATCACCTTTAGTTTTCGCCCTGTCCATGGAACCCTTCGCCGCCAGAATCAGGCAAAATGAAGGCATAAAGGGGATACAGGTAGGGGACCAAGAATACAAAATCACGCTTTATGCCGACAACGTGCTATTCACTGCCACAAACCTAGCAATTTCCCTGGGAGCACTATGGAAAGAATTGAGGAGTTTGGGGTCCTATCAGGATTCAAGGTCAACCTGTCCAAATCTTCAGCATTACCCATAAACCTCTCCAACCAGGAAAGGGTCTCCCTCACCCCACTCTCACCAATCCCCTGGGCCAAGGGAGCAATTGAATACCTTGGGGTCCAGATCCCCAAAGACCCAACGTGACTGTACTCGACCAATATCCCGCAATTTATCAGCGACCTGCTGAACGACCTCAAAAGGTGGAAGCAGCAGGAAAAATCCTGGTTCGGGCGAATCACCACTGTCAAAATGAACCTGATCCCAAGGTGGCTATACCAATGCGCAGCACTACCAATACAGATCCCAGGCCCCTCCATAAACCCTCTGCAAAAATAAATACTAGAATTTGTCTGGGGGGGGGGAGCCTGAATCAGCAAGTAAATCATGCTGAAGGGGAAATCACAAGGGGGGCTGGGAGACCTTGACTTGGCCAGATACTCCCATGCCGCTCAATTAGCACACGCATTCTCCTGGGTGCAAGAAGTAGACCCCCCGAAATGGTGCCAAATCGAAGAGACCTGGTGCCTGGTTCCAATACCCGATCTCCCGCACCTACCACCTATGAAATCTCAGGCAAACAGCGGGCCCCTATCAGCCACAACTGTAACGACTCACTGCTGGAAAAGCGCAGCACGGAAATGGGGAGTATGAAGCGCACTGGGTCCCATGTCCCCCATCTCTAACAAACCTGAATTCTGTCCACGAAATCCCCTGAGGGTCTTCCAAGCCTGAACAGCAGGGGGCCTGGTGAAAACTAGCGATTTTCTAGAAGAAGCTTTGCCCATCACATTCGAAAGGTGCAAAATCAAATTCTGAGTGGAAGATCAGGAAAGATTCTGTTACACCCAAATCAGGCACTGGATGTCCCACAGAAAAACCCGAGAAAAATGTTCCAGAGATCCAACAGCGCTGGAACATATGCTAACAACACCAACCAGCAAAGGCAGAAGTCCACGATCTACCGGCTCCTAGACAGGTCAGACCCTACAAAAAAAGAGAGATACATGACAGAATGGGAAAAGGATCTTGGGTGTGAGATAGCGGTAGAAGAATGGGGGAAAATATGGGCTAGATTGCACAAAAGCTCACAATGCATCACAAACAGGGAAGGGGGTTATTAACTGTGCTACAGATACTATATCACTCCTACTCAAATCCACAAAGCCAACCCAGAAATCCCTGACACATGCTGGCACGGTTGCCTGATTCCTGGATCTCTATTCCACCTGCTGTGGTCCTGCCCAAAGGCAGAGGTATACTGGAAGGAAGTCCTAAAACACATCAAAGACATTTCCGGACTCTCCATTCCCTGGGACCCAGGAATTGTTCTCTTAGGCGAAACCAGAGACGGAGCATTCCCAATATCAGGAGTAATACCTTGCCTATGCAATCATCTGCTACTAGCCGCAACAATCGCATTTGCCCGACTATGGAAAGAGGAAAGTGGCCCTTCGATTGCCCTATGGTGGGCCAAATGCTGGGACATAGCGCTAGCCGAAGAAATCACAGCAATACGAAGAGACTCCCTAAATAGAACCTGGAATATATGGGACCCATTTTTTAATTACGCGGCCAAATTCCCAGCCCTCACTAGGAGGCCCCCACTCACCAGGTGGCTTCAATGTAGCCCACTTGATTGAACCGCGCAGATCCCCTAAACACGCCAGAGTCAAGGCGGTCACCTATCCGGGACCAAGATGACCTGTCGTCGAAGGCCAGGAGACCAGCATCATTCTCAACCCCAACCTACAAACACTTCAAGAGACACTTACTCATGATTTATCTTATAATTATTGCATTGTTGTGATGAATATATCATTTTGCAAAAACCAATAAAATGTTGTTATAAACAAAAAATGTATGTTTGTGTCCTGTTGATGGTTAAGTGAAAGAATAATTTCACAGAGACTGTGGCCCCGATTCTCATCCTGATGTTAATTACCGAAAAGGTTGTTAAAAAGGTGAACAACCTTTTCAGTACTTAAGGCCTATTCTGAAGGTGGCACATTCTTCTGAAGTCGAAAGGAATGTGCCACTTTCGGAATAGATGTGGCGGTTGCTAGGATGGGTTTGGAAACCAACCTAGCAACCGCCACATTTGTAACCTAGATTTTTTAAGGGTATTCTTTTGCCACTCCTTCAGTTTAATATGTGTGCTAAAGTAGCACACATATACAGTACCATATTGGTGCCGTTAGACTGGAGGTGTGCCACAAGAAGCCTTGTTTGGTGTATATGAAAGTGTTCATATACACCCGTGTGATGTTTTTGAACACTTTCATATACACCAAAGCAAGCAGCTTCAAAGTTGTAGTTTCCAACGTTGAAGCTGCTTACTTTGGTGTAAATGAATGAACACCTTAATTTACACCAAAGTGTTCATATACACTGCATGGGTGTATATGAACACTTTCATTTACGCCAAAGCAAGCAGCTTCAAAGTTGTAATCTGCAACGTTGAGGCTGCTCACATTGGTGTAAATGAACGACCACTTTCATTCACACGGGTGTATATGAACACTTTCCTATACACCAAAGTAAGCAGCTTCAACGTTGAAGCTGCTTACTTTGGTGTGTAGGAAAGTGTTCATATACACCTGTGTGCTCGGCAGCATTTTTGTAAAAATAACGATTCTGTTGTTATTTTACAAAAATACTGCTGTTGGATTGCACCTGTTTCAACTCAAACAGGCGTAATCCAGATGGTGCACTGTCGTGCACTACGTAGACGCCCAGGCCCACTTGAGAATACTGTTGGAGCCAGGGCGTCCTCATTTGGCGCAGTGATTCGTGCTCTTTAGTACCTTCACTGCGACAAGTTCTGAATCGGGCCCTGTATCGTTGAAAGAAGTCGTGCTGTAAAATTGCATGTTTGTCCCCTAAATGCAGATACATACTTTCTGCTATTTCCTCTCTACTTCCGAAATTCTAATGATCAGAATGAAGTCAGTAATAATGGTTATTGACTGCATTGAGAACTCTCTGATTGGCTCAGAGGTTATCAGTAGCGACGTCTACGTGTTAACAGGTGTTGGTATTACCCAAATTAATGGCACATCAAAAAAGGACAGCATGCTGCTGCTTGGAATAGAACCTGTAACATCAGGATGTAAACTCTTGTTTAGAATTACTGCTCTGATCGGGCCACTTTACCACGCATAGGTTTGTGCAGTTAAGGACTTTGCATCTCTGGGGGTGTCATGCTATACGAGGATCTAAAGACCTGCACCCTGGCCAGCTAGGTAAGGAGGTAAAGAGAAGCGGTAGCTGTGGAATTTGTTGCTGCGAAATAGTATGTACATGCAAAAAGGTGCCCCGTCTGAGTTCTGATGTTGATGAGCTTTCGCAATAAATCCAAACTTTTAAAATGTTTTCTGGAACTATCTTATTAAAAACAAGCATGCCATAGGCGTTTGCTGCTTTTAGTAGGTTTCTTTTGTGCTTCTGTTACTAATCATTGTTTATTAAAGTGCTGCAGCCATAGGCTTTCAATAGGAATCTATCACTATGGCACATCACCGTGCTTCTAAAATAATGTTATGGTGCTTCTTGTTTTGTTATTGAAGAATTAATGAGTTTTGTGATACCCATTTTGCTACCCCCTTTAATTAAAATGCCTGCATTGACACTAAGCAGAGGCTTTCAGCAATCTTCCTTTTAAAACTTTAAAACAGATTTCAGACATTGTGTTCCAACTGATGAAGTCGCTCAGCAATAAATATGCACACATAGTTATCTACCCATCAGCTGAATGTTCCTGATGCTAAAGGTTCTGATTGGATCAAAAGCCTCCTTTAGTTGTCAGAGCCACATTCTGCAAATTGCAGAAGGTATTTCAAAGGTAGCAATTATAAACAAGTGACAAAGCAGTAGAAGAATACACGTCTATGAAACAGTACTAAGTGAACAAATTCAAAGAGGCGGAAAAGGTTGAAGTCAGGCACATTGTGGCTGAGTGAAAATGTGGTCTATTATTTTTCAATCACAAATCCAACAGCAAACTGTAAACATCTTGAGATATTTGGAAAGAGATTTTTTATAACCATTTCTGGACATATGGAGTACAGAAAGAAGAATGTGGCGGTCTCCCTGTCTTCCTTTGTCATAGACACCAGTGCACGGATCAACTGGGAAAACTTTAGTGGAGAGTGTATTTGCCAGGCTATTCACTGCCGCAGCTGAGACATCAAGATTGGTCATGAGGCTTCTATCAGAAGAGGCACCTGAAGCACATTTGCCATGTGGGCAATTTATAGATACAGCTGCCACTTTCAGTGTATGTGGGGGTGAGTTAAATCACTTGCACAGCACATGATGCACTTACCAATCTCTTGGTGCTGGTGGGAACATTGATCACAGAAGGCAAGGCTCGTGTAATTTGATTGCAGCATTACCCTGTCATGGTCGTAGTTCGAGGCTGCTAATATAGAATGGTGCAGCAAGTATTGTCATGCACATCTCATAGCCACATGTGATTTAACTCACTCAGCTGAGCAGTAGCACATTTGAAAGTAGTGTACCTGCCATGTAGAAAACTAGGGTGTTGTTGGGTTTACCATTGACATGAATAAAATAGTAATTTGCAGTTAGATTGCCTCTGTATTCTCCTGGTATGTCTTCAAAGGATTCCTGTGTGTGTTTTGTGTGCTTTGGATGTGGTCAGTGCCAGGACATGTAAAGGAACAATCAGAGTTCCTTCTTTATTAAGGATCTGATCACTGAGAAGGTTGGGTTGCATGTTGGAGGGACTCAACTGAGGTAAATAGACAATATTTGAATAACAGAAGTGTGACATCTCCCAAGTAAATGTGGATATGGCTAGGGCTGTGCATCCTTTTATGACAAGTATTTCATAAACATCACCAGGATTGCTTCTTTCCATCATATTGTATACTGTGGTTAAGAGGTTAGCTCAATTAATAGCCTGATAATCCTGACAATGCATGCCAATATTCAGTTTGAAGAGAGTAGCTCTACTGTGATCATTCGGATGGAGTCAGTACCAATAGCGTGTGACATTCTTTGAATACTTGAATCTATGCATTTTTGAATAAATGTTTTGATTTTAAATCTTCTACTCGAGTTTACTGCCGTGTATCATTTCCACACATCATATCTTTAAGTGATAGAAGTAGCGTGACTGAAATAACTGTGCGGTACGAGCAGGTAGCTAATACTTCTTTAATTGTAAGCACAGTGTAAGTGCTCAGGAAATAGGATAACTGCAATGATTTCCGTTCTGGTCTCAACTGTCCCACCCCCTCACTCTAGGACCCACAATGCCCTGAGGAACCTGGTGGAGGCCACAGTGACCATATCATTGGTTACTTGCTGAATTATATCTGTGTACTGAGGAACATTACTGATCACTGCTGCAAAGAATGTCAGGGTAAATGAAACGTCCTATATTTGGCTTCTCTTGGTCCTACCAGAGGCTGCTTCTACTGTTGCAATGTGTAGTCACTTACTACAATAGCATTGTTATCACCTGCAGAAACCTAAGGCCATACTGACAATTACCCATTTCCAAAATGGCCTTCTCCACATCTCAGCACCGTATGCCACACACAACCAACACCTCACACCAGGGCCATGACTGGAAAAGGTACACAGGTGCTGGGGGACAAAACTCCTCAGCAGTCCTCTTCACGTGGCCCAATTAGGAGTAAAACGTGTGCTGATCATACTGCACAGGGTTGATGAAGTCAATCAGGATTGCCTACAATTCTGAGAGGGCCACCATGTGCCAGAATATGACGTGGTCCACTGGAAAAGAAATGTTGCTTTCAGGGCAATACAAAGGGGATGCTGAAAAGCATTGTTTGTTGGGAGTCATGGAGGCACATCAGCTGGTTCATCGCTAATTGATCTGTGCTCTGACAACTTTTTCCATTTTCCAGATGCAAGTCAAGATCAGTCATGTGAACAAATGGTGCATGTGGGGTTTTCATAATTATTACAATGTGTTCTCTGCTGGTGGAAGTTTGGCACAGGCAGCTGGAGTATATGTGCGTTGATATTGCTGTCTGTGATCATTGGGCCTCAATCCAATGTAGCAATTTACATCGTCATCTCTTCACCTGAGCATGCTGGCTAGAAGTCAAATGTTTAACTTGGATGCTTATGATTTGTTTAATGGTGGTACAACTCTCTGGACTTATTCCACATAGGAAGGCAAACACAATGGACTACTTTTGTTGCTGGCCGGTGGATGTATAGATATAGCTTGGAAGCAAAAAATAGCCGTATATTGCAATTTCGGCATTGGGTCTTGGCGAAACTGGAAATGTAAAAGCAACAGCTGTTGGCCGATTGTGAACTTGAAGCCATAGGTGAGTGGTAACATTCCACTTGAAAGGTTGTTTTTTGTTCTCCATTTGACACTATGCTGCCTTACATAATGGGAATGGGGTGTGGACATAAATGTAACTGGGCATATGGATTAAACAGTCGCACCACACGGGTATTCAGATGAGCTGCCTGCACAATTCGAACCGAATTAAAACACTGTTAAAAAGAAATCTCATCACATGACACTCCCTGAACGAAATTATACACAAGCAAAACTGTCAGACTAGTCAAAGAAACGTAAACATAGACTTGCATACATTGCATAGAGACCATAAACCATGATGCTAGATGTGTTTCTTCTGAGAGCATCCTGACAAGATGAGAACAAACAAAAAACAGTTATAGACACTGCTCTGCTGTCACACTTCATGAAATGAGTAGCACCCACTGTTCTTTGCCAGTAGAGTATGCATTCAGGAGCTTTGTCTGCACTTTTTGTACATTCTGTGTCCAATGTTCATGGAGTCAAATCAAACTGTACACATGTGTGGGGGTGTGCTTAGATGTCTTGGATTTCACATGCAAGCAACTAACTCACGCATGTGATAAGGAATGTAAACTGGATGCATGATACCACAAATATTAACACCGACATTCTATGGGGTCTACGTAATTGTAACTAAGTACAAGAAGGTGGGGTGAAGAAAAGAGAAAAGGCAGGTGAACTCACAATTACCTTTTCATTCTCTTCTCTGTCTGTTGAAAACGCATACGTCACCTTCAAATCACGCTTTGCAGATGGCATTTACTAATGATTTACTTTGGCATCCTCCTGCCATTTACCAGGTGCAAAACCAAGGATGATTCCATAGGAATCCATTATCGTTAATCATACATACACCTTTTTTTCTGCAGCAATAAAAGTAAAAACGCACTGACAAAAACAGGGCACATCTCATCTCCGCTCCACAATCGTTTCAGTGGTCTCGGATAGCCAGTAGGGACCATAATGGACTTCTGGTAGAATAGTTTCCACCTATTCTCTGGAGCATGGAAAGACACTGGTGCTCATTTTCAGCTGAGCGTTCCATTAATTGGAAGAGTAAAAGCCATGTTTAGGACTTTTAGACTTTCAATGAACAGTGCGCCCTATTTTACCCAATTTGTTTTGTAGAAAGCAGTGACGGGACGTGTGTTTTCAGTGCTCCCTTTCGATCAACCATACAAATACTTCAGCATTTGTGCTGGCATGCATTTTCATGCCAACGTAAATGCTGGTGATCCCTATGGAGTCCACCGGCTTTTAGTAAAAAGTAGCCGTACTGCATAGGGATCCAATTTAAATGCTGTCAGCCATGAATACATGGCAGGCAGCATTTAATTAAGAGAAGAGCAAAAGGCGGTGTACGGTCCCCACCGCCAAATTACGTGGAGCAACAAAAGCATAGCTAGCTAGATAGATAGAGATATCTAGTGAGAGAGAGAGAGAGCTCTACCGCAAGCTTTCCCAGTTTTGTGAAAATCAAGCCAATGTTAGCAGCTTTGCCTGATTTTATTTATTTATGTAATTGAAGAGCACTTTAAATGCAGACATATGCTAAGCAGATTTGGTCTGAGTGACTTGTCAATTAATTTGCATACCTTAATTGAGAGCTGTACTTTCTGACGCCATTAGCAAATAGTGCTCGGTCATTGTCAGGGCCTCTTTCCAGTCTCCCCCTTGGTGCAAGTGTGCAGCATTTACACTAACTTTTAGCCAATGTGCCTCACATGCAGTCCCAAAGAAATTATCAGGGCCATGATTAATTTCCACTTATGCCTTTTTAATATGATTCATAAGGAGATCAATTGTCCTGGAAATTGAGTCGAAGCCTTGCCTTACATGTGTACTTGATAACACATTTTCCTCAAGCTTTTAACGCACTGTAATTATAGGTATTGTTAGTACCCAATTTAATGTTCCTATTTTTTTTTTTATCTTGTACAGGTGTAGAGCTGAGTTAACACCTGCGTGATCAGAAAATTTGAATGTGCAGTCACAGAAATGTGCTAATCAATTATTAGTTGATCTATCTTATCAATATTAAATCAATATGAAATCAAGTAAAAGCCCTCACAAAGGGGTTCAATGCTTGAACTGCTCAAATTACCAATACTGTGGTCAGATTATAAGTGTGGCCAACTTTCAGGAATCTGACCTGCTTAAAGCTCCTGAATTATGAGGGGCTTTTCACAATTGTTTTCAATTTAATTGATATGATCATTCATATTTTACATTTTATTTTTAGTGTGGTGCACATGTAATGTGAGCCAGCTAATGAGGGAAAAATGTATGCATCAGTTTCACATAGAGGGAGCAGGAGATGCCCTGAAGAGCAGGAGCTGGCATGAGTATGTGAAAAGGAATGACTTCCCGTGCAATGCACACCTATAGCCGACACAATGCCGTTGGGCTTCTCCTCTCGTTAACCGTCCATCCCTCCTTATACCATGACATGTGGGGATCTTCATTACGTCAGCAAATTATTTGAAGGATGAAGCCTATAGAAATGAATGCAAGGGGCGGAGTCACTGGAACAATCACCTGGAAATGAATCAATGAGGGCCAGGACTGAGCAGCAGAATGTGTTGATAGAAATGCAAGTCAAAGCACTAAGGAGATCAGGGAACACTGCATAACCAATAATCTCAGCTGCCTTCCTGCAGGTGCAGCACCCCCTTTAATCCAGGGAGCTGCACCTTTGAATACTACACCTTTTATCTCTTCTGATCCACATTTCATCATGCAGGGTTGCAGCATCACTCTGATACTGAAGGCCTGGTGCCACCTCAAATCCTGGTGCCATTGGGGCTGTTGGTTGGTGGGGATTTGCTGGTTTGGCCTATGTGAGTTTGTGGGAGACCGCAGGGTAGACCCCTAGGAGTTACAAGCAGGGAGTCTGCCCCCTGCACCTACCGCCTAATGAATACCAGGCAAATGCCTATTTGCCCTGCCCAAGACGGGTCCTGCCGTTCAGGGGCAGAGTTCCCAGCAAGTCACTGAGCAAACCTCCTGACCATACTGGAGTGGGGTCTGAGGCATCTCTTAACTTGACATCCAGCATAAAAATGAAGTTGAAATGGGTGACTGCAGCATTCAAATTTCAACTTTGAAGTAGCACCTTCTCAGAAACAAAGGTTCTTGTTTCCATTAACTCTTTGCATGTATCTTAAGTTACTCCTCATCTGTCAAGTCACAGATGCTTGTGTTGCTGTGGGATACAATGTATCGTTATGGAAAAGCGAGGGGGGTGGAGAGAGACAAAGAGAAAGAGAGAGAGAGAGAGATTGGCAGTGGCAATGTGAGATATTTAAATGATACCTGCCTGCAAGAGCACATTGGTGAAAGTGCAGGCTCACAGGCGTTTTGCCTTGTAAAGACTATTCACCCATGAGTAATTAACTCTCCTCTCTAGATTCCCTACCACCTAAAACTACACGCACAACAAGAGACCCAACAAGACAAAAATTATTTTGGGGTTGCTTGTGGTTCTGTGCAAGGTTGGATGTTGCTTGTCCGCTTGGCTGGAATGCTACCATTGATGGCAGCCCCGAGAGGGATTTCAATGGAGCTGGTTGCCAGCTGTAATTGCCCATTTGAACTAAATAAAAACCATGGAATGGCAGTTACTTGAAGAAATTCCTTTTTCCTATGATTAATTAAAAGCTTTCTGACCATACTTTTTTGATGTTTATAATGAGGATCCCTAAGAGGGAGGGAATATGCCTGCAGCTGTGTCCTTGCCTCGCTGTGACTATAGAACCAGGTGGCACCTTTTATGATGAGGTCTAACAAGGCTCTACCAAGCCTATAACGTGTCTGGTGTTGCATTGGTGACATGGCATGAGCTATGCTGATTTAAATGTGGTCTTCCCCCTTGTCTAAAGACACTGACATGCTTATAGTTGATGAAATGTTAAACTGCTCATAGAAATGTCAGTGACTATGATGTATTCAATGCTTCACACCACCCACTGTATGGGGTTTCCAGGATGGTTCCAAATGGTACATTTCCATTTCTGATATAAGGTCATTCTGGCTGGCACATGCAATGCAATGGGCCATGGAACCTAGCATTGAATATCTAAATAAAGAATGAAAAACTCCGAAATAAAACACAATACAGCTGTTGAAAGATAGAACGATTGTCCTGACCTCAATGAACATGTGCACAGAGGCTTTGCAAAGAGTAACCAATTTCTAAATTAACTCTTCAGAGTTCTCCCACATACATACTCATTTACTCTGATCTTGTCTCTTAATAGTATCATCTCTGTTTTGTCCTTCCTTTTTACAAACTACAGATTTGTTTTGCTTTTCTAAACAATATAAGATGTAACAGATATGATTCTGTAATATTCCTGAGGATTGACATTTGAAGGGTGAAGCAATATTATACAATGTTTATTATTTGTTATTATTGAGGAGGAGGAGGAGGAAGAGGAAGAGGAAGAGGAAGAGGAAGAGGAAGAGGAAGAGGAAGAGGAAGAGGAGGAGGAGGAGGAGGAGGAGGAGGAGGAGGAGGAGGAGAAGGAGAAGAAGAAGAAGAAGAAGAAGAAGAAGAAGAAGAAGAAGAAGAAGAAGAAGAAGAAGAAGAAGAAGAAGAAGAAGAAGAAGAAGAAGAAGAAGAAGAAGAAGAAGAAGGAGAAGACTCTCTTCTCCCCTACCGCTCGGTCCGACCTAAACAGCTGAACACACACTGGATGCCATCTGACATCCCTATCTCTAACCCTGTCACAACCCCCCTCTCCTGGTCTGACCAGTCTCTCCTCTCCACCTGTGTGGGGCCCCTCGGCTATCCATTCGACCAATGAATCGAGTGGCAGTTGCTGCTTTTGCTTCCACTTTCATCCCCCCATGGTTAATCAATATCTATCTCGCCCCTCCTGCTCACCTGATCTCCCCCTTCTATCCTCATTTCCAGTGTTATGCTGATGACACACAACTTTTCTTCCAACTTCCCTCTACTACTTCTTCTTCCTCCTATCTCATCCCAACTGTATTTCCGCAATACTGACATGGTGTGTGGCTAATGGCCTCTGTTTTAATGCCAGTAAAACACAGATCCTTCTTATTGGGACACCACACCCTTTTTCATTCCTACTGCCTTCCTTGGGCCATCTACCCTCACCATCCCATGAGGCCAAGAACCTTGAGGTCATCTTCGACTCCTCTCTCTCCTTCTCGCCTATCAGGCGAGAAGGAGAGAAGGACCAAGAAGGACCACTTCCAGCTCCACCTCCTTAGATGCATTCTTCATTTCCTCACCTTTTCCCAGAAGCTCAATGTTTCCAGAACTCTCGTCCTTTCTAGGCTGGACTACTGTAAAAGCCTCTTCCTCAATATCCCCCTTTCCTCCCTACGCCCCTTCAGCTCATCCAGAATAAGCCTTATCCTTGGCCTCACGCCCAGAGACCATATCTCTCAAGCCCTAAAATCCCTCCACTGGCCCCTTGTGGCTAAAAGGATACATTCAAGCCCCTATGCATCATCCACAAGGGTTTCTGGGGCCTGGGACCATGCCATCTCCAACTGTCTCTCCCTAAATAATTCTCCGCTAGAGCCCTCCACTCCTCTAACTCCAATGCTCGTCTTGTCAAGCGCTTCTCCAAGCAGAGATTGGGTGGCAGGTCCCTCTCTTCGGCTGGTGGCTCTCTTTGGAACAGCCTCCCTTCCCCTCTCAGACTTGAGCCGGGCTTCCTTAAGTTCCAGAAACTTCTCAAAACTCTGATTTTCTCTACCTCTTTCTCTCTTTCCCTTCCCTGCTAATCACCCCACAGCTGCTGAGACTGGCGGCCTGGGCCTTCATAAATCTCACAGGTTACTAGGCCCATGCCCAGTGGACACCAGAAACCCCCCACATCACTGCCCTGGCAGATGTGCATCCCATCATTGACATTCCTCCACCCCAGCACTTAGCCAGCGGCCTCCTCCACATGCTTCCCTCAGCACTTCCTTCCTGGGGTTTCACCAGCACTTGCCCATACCTTGCCCCCCCTCCCCTATCACCTTGCACTTTTCTTCATCGCACTTGCACGTCAAAAAGTGTCACAAGACCTTCTTAGGACCACAGTTGTTTATTTACCATTTTGTTTTTTCATTATTATTTACTACCCTGTTCCCTCTCCACTTTGTCTTTTGGTGCCTGGAAACACCATTTAGTTAAAAAGGCACCTAACAAATGTTCAATAAATCAAGAATGATTGTACTTGTTGTATTTAGTTTGTTATTTCTTACAGTCCTTTAATTAAGAAAAGTAAAAAATGTAGATTTTCCAATCACAATTGCCATGCCCATTCTTAGACATCTTATTGTCTGTTTAAATTTAGCAAACAGAGAATAAGCAAGAGGTATTAAAACATCATCCATACTGCTCACTGCTCCAATGGCCGTATTACAGAAACTTCAGCCTGGTGCAAGTGCCCAAGTGAAAACCAGGTCTTCTTTCAGTGTAATTTTGCACCTGGACATGTCAAAAGAGAAATTATACTGTTCCTCCTATCGCAATAAGTATATGTATATTGGCCTACGCCAAGCTGCTCACAAGTCGCTTACGAAGAAATCCTTGTTGCAAGGTTCTGACCTTAAAATCAATGTAAGCCACCATTTCAGGTCAATCCGCCATTTTAGGTTCGCTTTGTAAAGTCACCCTGTGAGTTAAAATGGTGGACGATGTCATTCCGAAATACAACATGTCTGTCTTGACCTCTGTATGTGGCCAATATGTAACTTGCCTGCAGGCCACTTGTTGAGGTCGTGAACTGAGACCTTGTCCTTCGTTGACTTGTGTGTAAAGGATTACTTGTGCAATGAAACTAATCCGCAAGCATACGTTAAGAACAATGTATTCAAATACTGAACGTAGAACACTTGTTTAACTACATTGTATTAATGTTTGAGAAGACCTGCACAGAAAATCCCAGAATACACAGTTGCCATATAGGCTTGTTGATATATGTATTAAAAGCAAACCAGTTATATGCAGATGTGCGAGACTTGGCATGAACCCTAGATCGGTAATGTATTAGCGGAATATTAACCCGAAGTGGGGCTGGACATCGTGCTCACAAAGAGTATAAAAACCAATGCATTCTAATGTACAGCGTCTCTCACTGAACACACTGAACCATGCAGGAGTTTGTTGTGTTGCACTGAGGGCCGATTGCTATCTGATTTTTGCTCTGTTCTTAGTAACTGGATTCAGTATAAAATAAAGTACTTTGTAAGTTCCTTTGTAACCCGTGTTCGGTGTATTCCTTTTGGGGTACTCAGCCTCGATATTTTGATTTTGTTTTCACAGACTTAGGAGGCTAGGGTGCTAATTTGTTAAGCAAGAGTGCAAAGGTGTGAGCATTTGGTCAGGGGTCAAGTGAAGAGTCTGAGTGTAGTGTGTGAGAGCCTGACTTGAAACCTGATAGCTGAATATATTGTACATTATTTTGCTGCATAGTATATGTTTCTCTGATTCCCTATAGATTATCTGAGATGCAGTTGATGGATATGTCTGTGGTCAGGCTAAATGACAGAGAATCTTCTCTCCGACTGCACCTTGTGGACATTTGGGGACACTTAGTAGGAGTGGCGTGGTGGGGCACTTACACTGATAATTCAGAGGCTTGGGCATTGATTTTAGGAGTTCTATTCTTTGCCTATGTGTATCTTTGTGAGAGATGCATGGTGTTTTGCATTTAATTTGAGATACAACTACTTCCTAATGAAATACAAGGAAAGACAACAAATATGTCTCACTCAGGGCATTACAAGAAACAGTAACGATTAAACAAGCTGTTCACTCTTTTCTATTGGTTTCCGTTGTGCTCCACACTGTAATTTTCAGAAGCCAGAATAAAAAATATATGTTAAATGTACATTATATTTTTCACATATATTGCTAGTTATTTTACGGAAGGCTGCTAATAGGAACTCCATTAGGATTGTTGAGTGCTAGAAAACGTATTTCTGAGAAAATTAATTATGGCCACGTGAAAGTTCCTATTCAGTGTGATTGGGAATTATATCCACTTCAAGTGTGAAAACCCAGACACTACAGTGAAGTCATGTCATTACGTTGTTGGAGGTCAGATTGGAGTATTTTCTGCTAAATCATATCTGAAAAGTGATTGACTTAATCATAACCGCTGGTAAATGCTCTGGGCAACTTTCCATTCCTTTGTTTCCAGCATGTTAAACCATTACAGAAGTGGAAGAAACATATGGGAATCAGCTTTGGCCGGACACAAAAACAACAGTCCAGAAAAAACTGCTATGTTACTTTCCTTCTGCTTGAGACTACAAGCAACCCCAGACATGTTTCAGTCTCATTGAGTGTTGTCAGTGGGGAATGGCGTGCTCAGGACCCAAGTCACAATTATTTAGACAACTGAATGCATCCTTAGGAAACACACAACCACTAGGTATCTAGAGAGTGTGTGCGGAGATAGAAATGTAATCAAGGATCTTTAAATAAATAAAATATGGCATGTCATTAGTGTATTCATTTACTATAACGACTCCTCCTTTCGACCCACCAATATTCAAATCCAGCCAGGCTTTCAGAATGACTAAAAATATGCAAATATGTTGCACGTGTATTCATATGAACATTATCAGGCTCAGTGATCAGCACTTTAGATGATTGAAATGTTTTAGTAATAAAGATAGCTACACATTTCCCTTCTTCTGTTGTACAAAGAACTCTGATGGTGTTATGACATGCCATTCAAATAGTGGAATTTGTTAGAACTAGGAATTGGTGCAATGGGTGACCAATTATTATTTAAGTTTTATAAAGTTAGGCTAGGCTTTTAAGTAAAATGTTTGTATTTGTATTTTTTTTATGGAGTTTCATGTAGCTCGAACCTAGCAAGGAATCAATGGGGCATTGTACATTGTACATTTATCGTAATGTATGAGGTAAGGAGGGGGTTAATATGTGGCATGGGATGCTCCAGTATGTGGTTGGGATGTGATGCAGGAACGCAATGCAATTATATCTTTAGGTTTGGAAAAATACATCTTTCACAAAGTCTGTATGGCACTGAATACAATAACATTCACTGTACCGAACATAACCATTGCAACGCTGTTATAAAAGCCCCAAGGGGACACAATTTTGTATACAGTTGCCAGAAAGTGCTAATAACTCCTCACATTTATTGAAGCAAACTCGTACTGTTTTCAGAAATGAACAAGTGCATTTTCAAATCTGCCTTGCTATTTATCCATGTTATTTCATTGCTGGCACTTACTAGAGGATTGTTCCCATTTGAGCTCGTAATTACCTTTTGAATATTTCACCTAAACCTCTTTACTCCATGACATAAATCACAACAGGTCCATCCACCACACGAACATGCATATGCTCATGCATGTATTTTTGTGTGTGTGTGTATGCGTGAGTGAGATGTGTACTTGATGTCACTTTGAATACTCTGACAAAGGTTGTTTGCTGTTATCCATATAAATGTGTACCACAAACGTCATGGTTCTTTTATATTAATGTATTTTTATAGATTCTATTGAGTTTGGAATGGGACAGTTCAGGATTTGAATTGGCAGAGATTGGCCACATAGCTCTTATTTTTTTGCGGAGTCACAATTGGTCTTTCTTGCACGCGGATGCTCAGTGGTGGTAATCCTACCCCTTCAACGCAGAGGACAGGTGAAACATTTTAGTAATATATGTGAAAACCATGAAGGCGTCTCTCCCACTAGTCCCCGGGGATCTGTAATTCAGGTGGCCAGGACACAGCCATTCGCTATTGGATCCAGTTCCTGGGGGCGGGCCAGTGCGGGAGGATCACCTGGATAGGGTGTCCTTGGGGAGTGGAAGTGGGTCCCCGACGGGTGAGACACAGTACCCCCTTCCCTATAACACCATTTCCCATCCTACCCTCTAGGATATTCAGAAGTTCTACCCACCCATTTTCCAGCACAAATACTTTCCTACACAGTGACAGACAACGGACTAACACAGAGCTTTTTACCTGTCTTGTCCCAGAACAAGGGTCAGGCAAAGTCAGGCACTTGACAATAACTATGCACACCTGGCTGCCCTTTCCCTTCCACACAGGGATAAAAGGCAGAGCACGAGAGTGCACTTCGAGCAAGGCACGATGAAGCAGCCATTCCGGACCGACAGTTTAAACAGAGAAGAAGGAGGCAAGACCTAGAGGGACGATGAAGAGGGAATTGCCCTTCCCCTTTTCAACTCAGACCCATAAAGTCTCAGAGAGGGAAATCATAAGGCCGGGAAGTCCAGCTGGCGTGTGGTCTGACAGGTGTCAATGGCATACAGGGCCCTCCCTTGCTGATAGCCAAAGCGGGGAGATGTGCCTGCCGCCGTGGTGCCATCCTTGACTCCCGAGATAAGAAACTCCAACAGTTCAGTACAGCTGGTGAGTCAGAGAAGACTGATAGTAACCCGAACTGTGCTGGGCCCAAGGTTGCATTTGGCATCCTTGTTAAACAAAGAACTGGTGTGTTTAAAGAAACCCTAGTAAAAGGTCCAGAAGCAGAGGGGTCTGGTGCCGTTGGGCCGCTCATTCGAAGGACTCTGACTGGAGCCTTTTGGGTTGTGTTTTTTTTAAAACTACGAGAATCAAGAGGCTTTAGTAGAGGCCGGCATGAAGTGTCAAAGTGGTCCTACGAGGGTTGGAAAAAAACAATTTGTACACTCGAAATTCTTTGACACAATGGAGAAAACTAAGTAAACTTTGAAATTGGCAAATGTGATCATGACGGAGGAATGCCCGCGAATTAGGGGTAAACAGTGATATACCCCTGAACATTGTGGTGACAAGTGTGAACCCGGCTGAAAGATGTCCATAACAAATAGTTGTTAAAAAAGACAGTGAGACTTTTGAATGCTACATTTTGAATGAAAGGCTGTAGTGTACCTGATTCAGGGAGGTTAACCTTGCAAGAAGGATCAAAGGCTGTCTGAGGGGGGTCCAAGGGGAGAAGGACAATCACCCACCGTGAAAGATTACTGAAGGGACTTTTGTTTGTTTATTGTTTATGGTCCAGCAGGCCTTTTAAGGCAAGAGACTTTGCAGAAAAGAGACTTGGCCCCAGAAGATCCTGGCATCATTGAAAGGAACTGTAACCACTTGCTGGCGAGGATCAGGAGTGTGCTACCTTGTCCCGTGCTAAAAACGTGGGACAGGGAGACCCCAGCATTACCATCCTGACTTATCATTTGGTGAACACTTGTTTCTTTTTTGTTGGAGAACATTTCCCACACTATTTTGTAACTTAGTTGTAAGGATTGGAAATAGGTATTTTAGTATAGGCCCTTTTTATTTGAGAAGACACCACTAGGACTTCCTTATTATTATTTGATGGTCAAAGCTTGCTCCCATCTTAGATTTAGGTTTAGATTAGGCATTTTTCTCACCCATTATACAGGTTAAAAAACACCCTTGAACTGTGTTCACTTGTGTCTGTCTTTACTGTTGCCACCATGAGTTCCTTACATATAGCATTGTTTGAAAGACAGGTCAACTAGGTGCCTTGTATACACTGCTTTATGTGCAAGACAATGATCCTTATGTTTCTTTCTTGGATATGGAGGACAGAAGAAATAAAGCCACACATGATCTAATACATTGTTTGAGGATTTGAATGTCACAGCATATCACAGAAAGCCACACAACATCTGGCAAGATGAACCGAAACGGAAGGGGTGTTAATAGAAAGACTGGGGAAAGGCAATGCTTTGAGCTGTCTCCAATTTTGATGAACATTACTGGTATCCAAATATGATTCTACAGAGTGCCAGAGGATGCACACCTTTATACAAAACTCCTAATTCCTTTGGAAGATGCTTTGAAAGATGATCATTCAGGTTCATGAGCTAGGAACAATTTAATCTTAGGCATTTGTGGTGGAGGATATAGTTGTTCAGGTAGGTTGCAGGGTGTCCATGGAAGGATATGTGTACTACGACAAGGTCTACCAATTCACAAATTCTTTTAATGAGGTTCTAGCCCAAAGATTGGAAGGTAGGACACATGCAGATTCTGTAGTCTGTTATACGTCTGAGGACATAGATTTGTAAAATGTGTGGATTAATCATTTAGAGGACTTGGCCTTTTTTCACCGGGGTGCACAATATTAGTGTTTCCTTGCAGTTGCTGCATGCTATATATGAGGATATTGATTTTCCATTCAATATATAGTGTATGTCAACAAATTATCCTAACTGATGAAAGTTTTTCGAGGCTATGATCATCATTGGTATAGGTGGACAATACTCATGATGATCATTTCTGTATGCTTACTTTAGAATGATTCTTGTTCCTTCTTTTAGAGGCTCCAGGGAGAATGTGTATTAGCAATATTGTTTTTTTGGCCACATGATCTGTATGATGATTGTGGTTTCCATCGCCCCTGTTTTCATAATTAACTCTCATCTCCTTTATCAATGTTTATGAGCGATATGGGTCTTATAGTATAGAATATTTTATTACCTTCAACAACTATTTATTATGAGATCTATTGTTCATCTGATGCTGGTGGGAGAGCATTTTCGAAGAACAGGAACAGAGACTCACAAGATGATATGAAAAGTTGATGTAGTAGGTGACTGGTCCTTTACACTTTGTAGAAAGCATGCCATCTTACAGATAGCATTTTAATGAATGCTCCTTTCGCACAATCACTTTTGAGGGTTATAGCCTGATGTATTGGTTTTCAAGACAATTACACTTACCCCAGGTATATGGCCCCTAATTGTGCACTAAATCTGGATACATAATTGCCTTTCTCGCCATAACGAAACCTCTTCTTCCTGGCACTACTCCTTTTCTTTTATCTCCCCTTCTCCCCTTTCCACTCTCAATCTATGTCACTGTGCTTCAGGTGTGTCTTGGCTTATGTATTGTCTCTGAATCTATACTCAGACCCATATGTGCTTCATATCAGCTTTGTTTGAAACTGATTGTTGATGCTCAAGACTTAACTGGAACTCAAAGAGAAAACCAGACCTTCTCTTGCTATCCCAGGCCTACTGGAACACCAACCCATTGCATAAGGACTGCCCCAATGCTCCTGCAGTTCAGGAACAATATCAATACCTAGTCTTTAGGTTACACCTAGGGATCACTTAGGACATGCTACTCCTAGGTATAGACACTCCTGTATTAATGGATATACTAGCTATCATAGCCTGTAGCCTCACCCAAGCTAGGTTTGCACTTTATAAACACAAATACAAATAGAAAAATGCAAAGATAACACTGCATACCCTGACCACTGTCGGACACCGAACGTCTTAGTATTGTCTTCCCTCTCTGTCATGTATCTCTCTCTCTCTCCCTCTCTCTCACTCTTTCTCACTCTTTCTCTCATTTTCTTTCTTTCTCTTTGTTTTAGGTTTCTGCACCACTCCCTAATCCCTTCTTACTCCAATGTCATACTTCATCCTGGTAAATGATGAATTTCATGAATCCTTGACACAGCAGCTGTACTGATCATAAGGAATATTCGCAAAACAAAGGTCGGTTATCCTGGTTGGACAATTCTGAAGTGGTAGAGAAGTGTGTGCTCTCCGTGCTGCACATTATCTTGCTTAGTGTTGACATAAGATGGAAACACTATGTCTGTAGATGTTTATTTTTTCTTCCTTAACATTGTGAGGGGTCTTACCTCATCCTCATCTCATCATCCTCATCATAACTCATAATAGTGTCAATAGTCTTCACAAATCACAAATCACATCATGACATATACCTTTCATCACATCTACCCTACAATATCATGACATTATGAACACAGCTACTTGCAATATTATTAAATGCTTATAACTTAGCATCTACTCGCCTACTATATCAATGGCTGTGCTGTAATTAATTGTGTGAATATTGAGTGACTTAATTTACAAAACTTTAAACACGGTTGTTTAACTTAGATGTACACTAAATTGAAGCCTTTTTTGTTTTTTCTCTAAACCATAGCAAGTGACATTTAAAAACATACTGCAATATCACCAAAGCAAATGGAGGAGGTTTGCTTTCCAATGTTGGTTGGCATTTACATATGTTGCTTCAGGTTTCTTTGTATTCACAATAAATATGAGTGAGTTATGTAACCCCCGAGTGTGTGCAAAGTGTGGCGTTTCAGGTTAGAATATGGGACATATCATGTTTGGGTTTGGCCTTTGTTTTACACGTGGAACTGTTTGACTAGTCCATAAAATGTGCTCTAATCTGTTAAAGGACTCTGCAACTGACCAGAGTGGTACCATGCCCAGCATTAATCCATGGCACATATGTTATTATACGTATTGGGAGTAGTAACAACATCCATAACGTGTATTTCTATTGTAGATTTCTCAACTTGCTAACGTTCACACTAACTGAGCATGTGTTAGGTCTAATAGATGCTTCTAGATTCCTCAAGTGCTTGCCCACTCTGAAAGGTTTCTCAGCAAATGTTTGCTTTACAGGTTGTTATGTCTTGCATGTTTCCTTTTGTTTGTACGTGTTCCTTGAGATGTCGGTAATATGAGACAGTTGGCATTGTTTTGCTTTCTTGCCTCGGTTTTGGCAAGCTAGGTTCGGCTTGACAGCAGCAAAGATGGTGCTTTCCACCACCCTTTCAATCTTACAATATGCTTGCTGTATATCAGGGTCTGTACAAAATACCCGACCACATTTCGAGAGAATGGCAGGCGGGTGGGTAAACAGATATTGCCTGCTTCATGAGCAGGCAGAGATTGCTGTACTTAAGTCTGTCCTGCCAAAAGATGTGATGCGTCATCTTCATCTCAGTCTTCATCTGAGTGGTAGGACAGAGGGGACATAATGCTAATAGGTCAGCCCATTAGGGTGTGCATACATGTTGTAATGGTGAGTGATTCCCAGTTCTTTGAGGTGTTGGATACCACCCAGATCACACAGGTGTGGCTATGATCATGTTTTTTCTTCTCCGCCCAATCACATTGGCTGCATTCCATCCTGCAGTTCCAACTGCAGAAAAATGTCTGCAATGCATAAAGCTGCTGCATGCTATTGAGTAATTTCTTAACATCATCGTCATCATGTAGGATATGTGTCCACATGTATCCACTCAATTATCTTTGTTCCTCCATTTCAGCCACAAACTTTGTCAGTAATGCATCAAAATACCTCCATGTCCTTCTCCTGCGCATCCTTTTGTTAATAAATAACAACTACTTCTAGTGCTAGCAGTCCTGCATACAATTGGCACTATATATGTTTGAAACTCGATGTATGATTGACTAGGTTGTCGCTGTTTCTTCTTACAACAGTTGGATGCATTAACGAACATCAATCCCCGACCAATAATAAATCTGATTCCAGACATCTCGTGTGATTGCCACTCCAGCCACGTGAGCCATGAAACAGTAGAACGTAAGTAATTTCAACAATTTAAAGCTGGGGTCATGAATTGGACAGTTAAAGCTATTAGCAAAGTCATAATAACCCCAAAATATCACAACGCATTGATTTATGATGTGTCTTCTTCTGTGATCCAGTTCCCTTTATGTGAGCAGCATAAAGCAGATATTCTTTTCAATCACAGAACATTTGTGAAGTAGATGTACCTTATATTGAACATCTCAAATAGAATAATTTACCTTGCAGCAATTCTGTCTAAAAATGTATTTGGGGACATTTTAAGATACAAGCTCCTTGCTTGTTGACAAATATTCCAATTAAGCGTCAATACCACAGGGGAGGGGGTTTACACAAAATAATCACACTCTGCCTGGAGAAGCAGTTAAACAAGCCTACATTGATATGTATGCACACATATTTGGTGTACACCTACTGGTGTACATGTTTTCTCTGGGTAAAAGAGGCTAGGGATTGCTATACCCACCTCCATATGATATGATAGGTTGTTTATAATGCGCTGAATACCCAGAGGTTTCTAAGCAGGGACCGGGGGATTGAACCTGTGTTGCTCTGGGTCATCTTGCTTCCAAGGCGAGCACGTTGCCCCTGAGCTAACCTCCCGAGCTATCCTCCCTGTGGAGGTATGCTTCTCCTGCACAGCACCCACACTCTGGATATCTGATGTCATCATACAGATGCCCCAAGAGAAAATTGCTTTGAATAGACAAAGAAAGATTGATCTCATTCTGGGAGCTTTTCTGCCCTTCACTGACTCCTGGAATTTCGATCCGGTGGAGACAGACGATTGAAAGGAAAACTGACTGCTTAAATTTGGCTTTGATGTTGTTTCTAAACATCATAAAGAATAAACATTTTACCCGGTGTGAATTTCCCACCAGAGGAAGTGCCTACATGTTCCATCCAGGCATGTAGTAATCGACAATATCGGCCAATCTGGTGAAGTAATGGCCTTTTTCTTTAATGTGGGCCTTTTGCCAATTTGTAGAAAGAAAAGTAAAAGATGGAGGTAAACCGCTCCCTACTGTTATACCAAAAATGTGAAAGCAAAGTCAAACATAACCTAGCATTCAAACGCTATTGATAATAAACCTACCACTAAAAATAATGCCATTATTTCTCCACGTGCATTCTCATGACTTGCAGTGTGGAATTAATTATATTGGCACTCTCTTTAAATCAGCTTTCAGTATCTGTGATATATACATCCATATTGCAGTGGTAAGGTTGTGTCTCAAATGTTGACCAAACAATTTCCTTGAAAGATACATTTATCATTAAAATAATGCAAACAATCAATCACCGTCATTTGGTGATATTTAAGGTAGAAACACATGCAGAATGAAACAGTTTATCATTTTGCAAATGTGGGAGGGTGGGGCTGGAAAAGGTCTAGGTATGACAAATGGAAAAGGGAAACTAGGTGGATGGAGAGCACATCATTCAAAGCAAACATGGCAGCTCTGTGCCCAAAGGTCCTGTGCTGAGTTGTCATGGTAAAGCTGCGCAGGGTGGGTTTCAAGCCCTGGACATAATCTAGTCAGTCAGTGTAGAGGCTTTTGATTATGTATTGTCCTGATAGTCCCCTTGCATGACAGGCCAGGATAAAGAGGAGGCCAACTAATCACGTCTGATGGCCTGCTAGTGAAATCATGATCCGGTGTGGTATTCCACTGGAAAATGCCAATTTTGGGTGTTTTCCAAAGCATGCATTTCTCTTGAAGTCTGTGTTTGCCTGGAAAGTAATTCCAGAGTATGGGACCTTTTGCCTCCTCTGTGTACCCTGTTTGGCAGTGAACACCAAGAGTTCTCCAATTTCAGGTTCCTCAAAGGTCTGTACTTTTTCATGTTTTTGGGCATGTGTTCTGGCCTGATGAGCCAAGTGGCATGGAGCACATTGCCTAACAGTTTAAATACCACTTCAGTTCTACAATGTGCAAAGAAAGTGCTTTCAGAACAGGAATGATGCAATGTGCTTGTCTAAGGCATGAAACCATTCATGACGCCCTACTCCTGAGCAGATCTAGATGTTTAACGTGATGTGTTGTCATCCAAATGTAAATACAGTTTTACATTAGATCTGTCTGGACAGGATAAGTTCCTACTTAATGTCTGCATTCTTGGAATGTGAGAGGTTTACATTTCATGTGTTGCTGGGAAGGAGCATTTCTAGGGGCAGTATTGACTTCGGTCCATAGGAAAGTCCAAGGTGACCACAAGGTTCCTGGCCATATCTAGAATCATTGTGATAGCACCCATCAGATAAGATTATCTGCATGTCAAGTTCTTAGGCCTTAACATGCTGTAGAACAACATCTTGAATTTCATCCCCTGGGGGCAGAGGCAACTGTGGTCTCCCCAGTCTTACATCTGTTCTAGAAAACCTGAGATTTTGTGGTGGTTGCCTTTGCTGTAGTATCTTATCATATAAACGTCTACTAAGCACCATACATATTTGGAAAGAGAGTAACATGATTTATAATGACATCAAATGCATGTAAAATAGGGGGCTACTGAAGTATTTGCAGAATAATTAACACTTTGGTACTCGAAAGCAGTGTCCCTTGAGGAAGTAAGCCAGAAAAGCTAGCAATACTCCAGATACTCACATACCATGTTTAAGGCAGTCAATTAGAATATTGTACTTGACCACAAATGGTGTACTGCAGAAAGGTCCAGGAGGATTAGTGTAGTGCAGCAGATTAAGTCTATTATTATAGGGATCCCTTTCTACAATAGTAACACGTATAATGAAATAACACAAATAATTATTGTTATTTAATATTATTATCAATAATAATAATTATAATAATACAACAAAAATGTCAGAACACAAAATAAATTGTTATTCTTCTTCTGTTGGATGACGTCCAAACCTATAGCGCTGAAAGCTATTTTTGTTTTTAGGATCATGGACCAAAGCAGGGGATGAAAGGGGAATGTTGCCGGGCCTCAAACTACCGTTTGGGTGCAATTACATAATTTAATATTTATATAGCGCTACAAACCCTCAGGTATCTGGGCGCTGCTTGTTATTACCCATGCTGTGTGGTGCTCATTTATCAACCTCGGAAGGAGGAAAGGCTGAGTTTGGCGCTGCCAGGATTCAAACCTGCGTCAGCAGGGTCTGCACAAATGTCAAAGTGAGCGCTCTACTCGCTGTGCTATCGGACCAGCATACAAGTTCACACACGACATAGAGTTCACACTCGACATGCATATAGACAGGGACATAATGGGAGAATGGCAGCCATTGATGTCATTCTATGAGGGTGTGTATTTGGGCCCCAATGATCCTGCGAAACGGTTGATGGCTTGGACAATGCTGAATGCAGTCTTTATCTGCACCCACATTCATGACAGAGTCTAGGATCCACTGAATGGCAGGTAGTGCGGCTCATTTGCCTGAGATCTAACTGCATTCCTTCGTTGGGCCAGGTAAACTTCAGTCTGGCTTTAAATGGAGGCTCATGCTGCCCAATGGTCCTATGTATGTGATGCACGTTGATCTAGTTGGTTCACCTAAGAGGTTGTGATATTCACGATCCTTCCTTTCAAGGCCTCCTTTTAGCGAGTGGCCACATAATGTCTACAGTCACCAGAATGGCTATACATTTACATTCCCCTGTGGGCTTGTTTGCCCAGAAAAATAATTGTGATTGACAGCATGTACTTGGGTAATAAGCTTTCCAACATTGCATCGAGAACATCTCTAGTCATAGCATGTCACTCTGTAAAACCAAAGCGTGGCAAACGGCCAAAGCATGAAGAATTCCAGACACTTTAAGCAAATCTGAGATGTGTGGTATCACATCTTTTTCTGTAATACAGCATCCCACATTTAAAACCAAAGTCTATTTAGTGTGAATTTATACGATTTTCCTAACAAGAAGCCTTTGCCACATTCAGAAATGCAAATAGAGGCTCTTTGCACTGTACTGGACGATGGTACCGCACGTATCACCACATTCTCTTTGCAAATGAATAATCGATTGAAATGCAGTGGATTACCTCAGGGGTGGGTGAACCTTACAATGCTCAACTTGAATAACATTTCAAATCATTAAAACAACGTGTGTGTAATTATCAGACTCATGCTAGCTATCTCAGCTGGGATTTCGAACCCTTGCTGAAAATCCTCAAATCAACTTGCTTGTGGTTTGAGACAGTTTAAATTACTTGGAAACATAGCCACCTTGTGTTTTGAGAGAAGTTGAATCCATTACAATCTGGGTGCTGTCAAAATGAGAAAATCAAGAGGAAAAAAAAAACAAAATGCCAAACGTTCCAGCTGGGTTAAATAAGCAGGTTCTCTATAATTGAGACCCAGGCCATTTTGCCCATTTCAAATACAGATTATTTGAGGATCTGGTATGAAAAGTGCAAATGTTGCGTCGGAAAGGCAAGGTTATGGCATTCGGGCATAGAACATGGAAGTCAAGATCTATTAACAGCGTGCGATTTATGATACACAAAAGGTAATACACTCTATTCTGTTCTTACCAATATCTGAGAGCTCATCTTCGCAAATTTCAAAGGAACATCAGGGTCATATTTTATTGATTCCCTACTAGAGTTGATGGTTTTCTGTCAAATTGTATGTGTGATAGTGATGCATTTTAGTAAAAGAAAATGCTAAATATTTAAGGACACGCACAGGTCGATGAGTAGACAATTATGCCTTTCTGGTCTATGGCCTACAGAAATGAAGACCTATAGACTGGAAAAGGAGGACAGTATAGAGGAAAGCTTTATTGATGTACCAATTTTCTAGGGATCTTGGATTTCTTTTTTTTTTAATCTCTTCAAGTTTACCTGGGAAGCAATTGTGAGCACAAGACCTATGGAGCAATCCCAAAAAGAAAGCAATCTTTTCATTTAGTTTAATAACCTTACTCTGTGTGCTCCACAAGGATGGAATTCATATTACAAACATCATATAGCAATGGAAATTCCTCAGCAGAACTTTATTTCAGGAGTCCTACGATGAATAGCAGTGGAACCAACACAGATTAATGGCTTAAATGCTGCTTGCTATCACAGCAAAATCCCCAAAACCCAGGAAGAAAACAAAATAAACTCTGCTCGAGGAAATATGTAAATATTTCTCAAGGATGCATTACCCAAACTTGTGTTTTTCATTTTTCTTTTTTCTTTTTTTTTTTTTTTTAGATACAGTGCTTCCAGTGAAAGCTGGAAGAATCACTACAGGGAGGAGGTGGTCTGCCTGAGTGGGCTTTGGTCCTTACTAGGTGTCAGCCTTTAATCACTCCTAACAGTGTTATATTCATGTTCTTTTTAGTGTCTGAAATGTTGGTTCAGCAGTCTCAAGCCATATTCTAATAAGCTTTATATGAGTTATTTGTGCATTTTGATCTATTTCCCAAAGAAATACATAACAAAAAATATTATGCCGAGGAGTGAAGCAAAATCGAGATGAGAACATCGGTAAACCTGATCCAGGGTTGAGGCCCTTTTTGCTAGATCTGTGCTGCATGTTCTAGGCACACATTTAACAAAACAGGCAATGAAGAAGCCACAAGTCTTGGTGTTTGTGTTGGCTTCCAGGCAATGCCATATGTGCAGTACCCAGCCGTATCATAGCAGCATCTTGGACAACATGTGAGTACCAGGGCATATGACAGCAGTGCCTGGCAGATGCACATGCAATACCTACACACAAGACAACATTGTTAGTTTTGCCAGTGCGTGTTTTAACAGGATGTCAGTGGGAGGAACAGATGGGTGGATAACATATTGATAATGCAAGGGGCTGAATGCCCACTTGCTTAAGGCATTTTATTACAGCAGTAACTCATTTGCAGCTGCAATAAAGCCACTCATTATCTGAAAACAACTTTGAAGTAACACTAACTGCAAAATGTTTGATGTTAATGCTTGAAAGTATTAGCTCAAGAATATCCTGGGAGGTTGTGTTTTGGTCACAGAGGGGCGGGTATTAGGTAGGAATAGCCAATAGTATTAGCATGGCCCTGGGCAGTCAATAGTGGGTAAATAACAAAACAAAACCCACAAGCTGTGTTTCTCTCCTCACATTAAAGCAGCTTCCTACCTGCACTCCTCTGGAGTAGTTACCACCTACGATTTAATTTATTCTAAAAAGTGTAATGCGCATATCCATAAGGATTTGCATTTAGGCGCAGATGTTAAAAACAGGCACAATAAGAAATAGAAGAGGAGCAATTAATTGAAAGAAGAAGTAGATATTCGAAAAGATAGGTTTTCAACTTCATCCTGAATAAAGATAAAGCAGTACAGCAGGCACCAAGTTCCAAGCTCATGGACCGCCGAAGGAGAAACCTCTA
This sequence comes from Ambystoma mexicanum, assembly GCF_040938575.1. NCBI lineage: Eukaryota > Metazoa > Chordata > Amphibia > Caudata > Ambystomatidae > Ambystoma > Ambystoma mexicanum. The sequence continues at coordinate 952,763,008 of NC_090932.1, forward strand.
TCTCTGTGGTACACAAAGCAAGAGGACGGAACAGTCAAATTGTGTTGGCCCGTGGACCGGAATGACCTGGATGGGTAAAGAAGAGAGATCTTCTGGGCACGCTAGCTCAGGGCAGTGCTGTAAATGCACTTTAAAGAAGACAATAACGGTTCCTGCAAAACAATAACATTTGGGCGGATCTCAGAACGCTGTAAAGAAGTCTGACCGCCTCATTCTGAGTGACTTGGAGGTGATGTATCAGGCTAGTTGGAATGCCCAATAACAGGGCATTACAATAGTCCAATCTGGAATTTACCAGGGTTCCCGCAACAGCTGAACGGTCTGCTTCTGCAATCAAGAGGCAGAACTGGTTTCAATAGTCTAAGTTGATAATGGGTTCGTTTAACAAGTTCACTGAAATGCAGATTAAAGCTTAGATTTGATTCCCAAATACAGCCTAAATGTTTCACTTTAGCGGAAACAGTGGTCCGCACTTCAAAAAGAGCTGGAAATGACACAGAGGAATGAAACTCAGTCAGATGATTGTTTGGGCCAAATACAATGACCTCATTCTTAGAGGGACTGAGCTGCAATCTGTTTTCAAGCATCCATCGTTTTGTTTTTTTGATTGCAAGCACGCACTCGGTTAATAGCTTCCAGAGGAGACTTACACCTAACAGAAATGTCCATGTAATCCGTGTAGGAATGATAACTTAGATCAACTTTATAGTGGGCGCTTAAGGGGCACCAGTAGACAGGACTAAAACAAAACCTATTTAGATGATAATGGGCCATTCCCACCACCTGGATTTAAAACAAAATGTAATTGGTCATTTATATTGTACTTGATTTTGTAATTCTTCAGCTTCTAATCGGGCACTGGGGATTCAACCTATATTTCACGTCTGATCTCTCCTCCCAACCTGTACACTTACCATGCTATAGAAACCTGCCATGGGAAATGTGTGCTTCTGAGAAGTTTGCCCGAGCAAACGCTAGACCCGGTCAGGAATGTTGCTAATGAACAGAAAACAGCATTTGCTTGATGACATGCTTAACTGTGGAGTTTATGTGATCCTGCCGCCGTGAATATTTGATGCCGTGTGATATCATTTGGTCAGTTTTCTTGTTACTGCCTTTGCTTGTCCTTAGCAAAGACGTGTGTGGTGTGTGTCTCTGAGACATCAATCGACATCTCAGTCACCATCCTTAGAAAACGAAAGCCGCAATGCTGGCACACAACAACATTTCAGAAATATCTCCACAGCTTTGCACAACCTTCTTTCTTTACAGACGTCGTGGGGACCACCGACCCTTACGCTTAAGCTTGTTCAAAACGTTATAAAGACGACCATTTATCCTACAGCACAATAGAGAAATGTCACCCGGTGGCACCCACAGGCAATTGGAAATAATTTGGTTTCCCAGAGTGCGTGTTCGCCAGTGCATGCGCTGAATGGCCATGTTATGATTCCATACAACTCCCTAGCAGAGAGGGAAAGAGGCAGGGTTGGGAAGATACCACTGAGCAAAAAGCATTGAGCTGGTTGGACATATCTTGTAAAGAATGATTTAGGAGATTGCTTGGGTTTCTAACCTCATTATCTCCGCAGTCAAGTTCTCTCTCAAAGATGAAATGACTGAAGTGTGTTTATTTCACATTGTAGCAATCACTTTATCTTTACGCAGTGGGGAAATGGCTTCTACTTGCAAATAACTTCAATGCCAGTCCTCCTTTATCACATGTCTACATTCCTATTGATAGGCAGGCATCAGTCTAGGACTGTCTGGAGAAAAGGGTAGTTGAAAAAAAACCTTTACCATAAAATGCAAAACATTATGCCACTATAATAGGTGGACTTTGCAGCACTGTTATTGTACTATACGTATTGTGGGTTTTCTTTTTGTAGTAAACAGAAATGCATATTCACAGAGCTTCAGGAATAATAAGGCACTCAAATTTCGGGTGGTTGTAATGCATGCATGCCAAAGTGCTGCATTCCATTTGTGAAGTGGTACTCCCGCCTGTTTTTTCTTCTTCACATTCTGAAACGTGTAGTCCTGGATTTTTGATTTGGACATCCAGAACTACACGTCCCATAATGCAAATAAAATAAAGACTGAAGTTTGCAGGTTCATATCCTTTTGCTTGCTGCTGGTCCTTGTGAAAGCAATCCATAGGTGTTTACCAGAACATACCTGATTATTATGGCATCGAATGTGTCTATTAAGATGTTCACATGTGAGTCAGGTCTTGATAATCAAATTCAGTTTTAAAGAAGGGGCCAGTCCGATAGTCTAATGGTCAGAATGGCTATGATGCATTGTATTTTGGACAGCTTTCCTAATCTGAATCTGTTTTTTATCTGTTGCAAACAAGTTACATGTGATTGGTTGTTTGTGATAGTTGGTTCAATGTTATCCTTACATGAGGAGGCTCATCTGAAAAAGAAATGCGTATTTTCTTCCCTCAGTCCTATGGAAGTGAGGAGCCTATTGTAAGAACGACCTAGTGAAGCAAGGAGAAGCTTTGCCATTGTTGGTTGATACAGAGAATTGAGGCTATGGCCACTATGGGCAGAATGGATGGTGTACAGGGCCATTTCATTTATTCTCCAAGCTCGCTTTTATCTGGGTACATTCTCGAAGCTATGGAGGGATCTGGTCACACTTAGTAGCTTAAGTGGCTTAGGCTTGAGTTCACCTTACACTTTCCACATCCATAGGAATAATGTGAATGTTTTAGTTTTACTTTTGTCAAGTTTGAAAGCATAACATCATCAAAGAATTACCTTAAAGAACTACACATGATTACATTAGCAGAGTAGACCAGAAAAAAAACAACCATTATTCACCATTAAAAATAACACGATGGAAGTGACTCAAATCTCAACAAAAAGCACACATTCACGGCAATTACAGGAGATGGAAGTGAAACTATCAAATATTGAAGCTACTTCAATGTAAACGAGGTCCACATCACTCTGCCTTAACTGGTGTTGTAGGAAAGGCATGATTGACCGGGGAATGGTGGGCCATGTACATTAAGAACACAGAGAAACGTGAGCAGCTTATGGGCAGAAGATAATTGAAACTAATTAATTGAGCTGAAGGCCTGTTCCTTTCTTCTCAACTTTCAGTAGCAGGTGACCTGACTCCACTGTCCATACAGGTGTTATTATTATTGGTTTGGTTCGAGCACTGAAACCTTTGTTGCCACATAAAAGTGCCAGCGTTTCTCATGATAATGCAATAGAGATGTATGTATCTTAGAGGTGTGCCCCTCTATTGACAAGCGAAATGGCATTGGTGTTTGGGAGCAGTTAAGGAATCCTCATTCAAATTGCACTACAAATCTACCACTGCGAGCATGACCTAGTCTGAAGAATGGCTCTCACAAACCACTTCCTCTGACTTTTTTTCTGGATATGTTAAATGTATTTTTAAATGAGACTAAAATGCAAATATTTGGGTATGTGAAACTGTGTTCACATGGATGCCAACATGTGATATTTGTACATTGGATTTTCATTTTTAGGCAGCTCGCCCTAGCTGATTCCGAATGCAAAACATACAACTACTCCAATATAAAACCACGCGCTACAATTAGCACAGTGAAGAGGCATCTCATGTTCTTGATTCGAGCTCCCAAGGCGCCTCCATCCCTCAATGAATCCCTGAGTTTCAAAAGCCACATTCTCGGCACCTCATGGTTGCTCTTTCATTCCATTATACTGGGGTCTTGCTGGAGCTTAAGCAATTTGCCTAATGTGTTTTTACCTTTGCATTGGTTGACTTGACCCATTAGGTCTGCCCCATTACAAACAGAATCTTTTCCTAAAGCAAATGAAGTCATAAAGTTGCTTCAACACTTGAAATCACACGTCAGTGGACTTTTTTCAAAGTTATCTAGCCAGCAAGCCAAGTTTCCCAAAATACCCAAGGGTGAGCATTTTCATTACATAGCAATTACCCAGAACTATCAGTGGAACAAAGTACAGCAGTGCATTCAGGGATGCTATTACATTGTCTTTTCAAGTAGACAAAGCAAGAAAGGTTGGAGAAAGATAAACAAGACTACTTTTCTTTTCTTGTGCGCACACATACACACACACACACACACATCTCAATGTCTTCCAAACCACTCTCCTCTACACATTCCAGTAATTTACTAACAGAATATGTTAAAACAAAGTAACTTTTGATTTTGAAACCTACATGTATCGAAGCAATGCATTATTACAGAGAGATCAACTTCATTAAATGCCTTGGGAACAGTACACATGATTACGAGACACACATACCAATATGCTACGCATTTGAACTTCCCAGACAATAAAGTACTACAAATAAAAATGCAGATTATATATGACTCCTCATGCAATATTCAATTAGGTTCATTTACAAAACTTCGTGGTACTTTAAAAATTCAATTTCACCCATCTTTCTTAAAAGAAACAGAGTGTAAGGCATCCCACCGATGGGAAAAAAAATCTGCTTGCGTGCTCTCCTGTCATCTAGCATCAATCACAAGTAGCCCTTTAATCACTGAAATCCCCAGTGGTATTTTTGAAGCAGGAAACATTTACTTTGATGTAGCTAGGAAAGCCCCTTGCGAGAAATGGGCTGCAAACAATCTGGTAACGTATCTATTCATTCAAAAGAGACAATCCGAGACCAATTATGACTATGCAGATTGCTGGCCACCTATACTTAATTATTTGTACAAGCGATGAAGGTTAATCAACAACCACAAATTGAACACTTTACATGGGAGACAATTAGCGTTGGTTGGAAACAGAATATCACAACTGGGTATTAGCATATAAAATTAATTAACATACGTCTAAGGGCAATGAAACTACACTCATGTTTTTCGCAATATAACACCATTGATTATGAAATCTTCATATTGGAGCAGAGCATATTTACCGGCTATGATGGAATTATGAACCATTTTAGAAAACATCTTTCAAGCAATGTTGCTGTTCTTCAGCCTTGTCTTCAACACAAAGTGATATACACATTTCCATGACCAACAACAAAGTAGTTAAACAAAAATAGTTCAACTGGACAGACATTTCAGAATTGCAAACATTATCATCACAATGGGTAGCCATCGATAGGTAAAAATAAAGATAAACTGCTGCTTACCAAGTACCCCAAGCCGATAGTTGACTGTGATGACTATGACATTGCCATAACTTGCCAGAACACTGCCATCAAAAAGATTTCCAGTGCCTTCCATGTAAGACCCTCCATGGATGTATACCATTACAGGCTTTGGCCCCCCACTGTCCCGAATGTCTGAAAATAAATAATTTGATAACATGTTATACAAACATTTTGGAAGACGAATCCACTAGTCAATGCATGTCCCATTTTTGCCCAGGTGTGTTCCGAAAGAAAATTTCTAATACAACACATTGTGATTGCTGAAATAATTTAACAGGAATAATTTTCTCCTTAAAGAAAAAAAAAAAAAACAAACATGAGTTTTTGGCAAAGCAGCTCAAAAAGAGTGTATGATATGAATAAAAATATTCTGGATTTGCAAAATTAGTTGGCAATGATACTAGGTGAATTAGTCATTCATTGCAAAAACAGTATCATCAGTTGTTATGTAACTTTGGGATTCACACTGCATGTACTGATTAATTGTATCTAGTTATCTATTCATCAGTTTATTAGTTGGTAATTTAGTTGTGCCCATCACAGTGGAGCTGATTTATGACCTATGGGTGGAGAGGGAGCAGAAGGGAGGGAGGTGGAACGAGGGGCAATCATTTAAAAACATCACACATACATGTTATTTATTCAGCTTTTATTAAAAAAGTGGGGTATGACATGATCTTAGGGTGGACTATCTGAAGCAGCGGCTCTATTTTCCTGCACCTCAGTAATGGATGCACCTGCTCCTCAGCATAGGACTTGCACACTTTTGATTGTGTCCTGAATACTGTAAACATCTATGCATGTGAAGGTTATCAAATCCAACTCACATTTGACTGGTAAGCACATTTTAATGAGGAGGGTTATCTTGCAGCCATCATACAGAGGGATGATTATTCCTAATTGAATAGGCATGCATGAATTTCTCAAATATAGAAATGGAAGAAACTGAACTTTGGATGATGATGTTTTCCTTGATTTGCTGATTGAAGATCTCATCTAGATAGCACCAAGAAACGTTGTGCTATGAACCAACTGAATCCAAATTACATACAGTCTTATGCAAGCATAAGAATATTTACATTTCATCATGGCTACATTAAGCAGTTTTTCACGAATGCAAATTTAATTGGGAAATGTATTTCTAATGTTTGACTTTGGCATACCTTATGGCAAACTTAAAGAATATTTGACCAATTTTGGCTCTACAACAAGAGCTCAGTGGAGGTGTTCATCTACTGAACACTCCTACGTTCAGTACTACCCGAAGGACCACAACTTCACAGTAAACATGTGGATTATTTCAAATGGATTATTTAATGGGCCCATAAACATGTTTCAGTCCACCAAGAATGGTGTTGGACCAGGTCTACTGTCCCAAACAAAAGCAGAAGTAGAACATGCTCTGGCTCTGAAACACTATAGAGTTCCAGTTGTTAAAGCACAGGTACACACTCAATTATCTTCCGGAGAGAAAGTACATGAGATCCTGGTGATGCAGAAAAAGCTTGAGTCTAAGACCCCAGTGAGAATACTGCAATCAGATATACATTTTAAACTGAAGAATGGAGAATGTGAAGGTGAGGCTTTGCATGTGCAAAACTGAGATTGACAACAGCTTTGTTTATCAGAATGAAAGGGTCTAAAAACCAAAACAGATTGAAAATTCCCATCTAGCTTGGTATGTTAGAGACCGACTGAAAAGACTGAGGGTAAATATTTGGTGCTGCACTTTGCAAATATAGAGAAACACTAAAATAACTCACAGTAATGTGAAGAAAAGAGAGCAAAGGAACATTCTAGCTTGGAGGAAGAGAGACAAATAGACCATTAGTAGGCTATTCTTGTTCAGCCATTTTGAACACAAAAAATGAAAGTAAAAGTTATTGAGGAGAATGGATAATTTAAATCAATTCAAAGGAAGAGAAAATCAAACTTTTTAAAAAAATGTTTTTTTTTGTTTTAACCTGTACTTTTCAATAAAGAGACCTAAACATGTAAGGGGTACACTACACTGAGGAAGAATGCAAAGGATCTGATAGCTACAACATATTTAATAACCCTCCTAATTTAAAAATTTTCTTCCCAAATTGGCCGTTGATTTCCTGTGCTCCTGCAGAAGCCTTTTCATCTCTTTGAATGCTGTGTATAATGCTATCAGAAATAACCAGAGGATCATGCAGTCTTCCCTGTGTGACCACTTCTCAGCACCCCTTGCATCCTGAGCCAGAAAAAGCTATATAGAGCAGAGAGTAGGTCTGCAAAAAGCTGGAGCAATAATGAGGAACAAGAGAAGTAACTGTGGAGAAACCGAGAATGGTGACTGGGGGTACCAGGAGTGAGGATGTCAGATACAGTTAGCCTTAGTGACAGCAAGGATGAAGCCGATAATGGAACAAAGGTGGGAGGGAGCAGAAGGATGTGAAGAAGAATGGAGAGGGTACCCTGTATCTGCATTCAGAGTGGAGCAGCTGAAGGAAATCCATACCACCCTTTTGTCTCCATATACATGCCAGGAGAAGCAAACACGAAGGAGGACCGCATGATGAAGAGACAAATGGCCATGACACCCAGGCCCGAGAAAAAGAGCAGAGACCTGTGGGTGCAGAGAAGAAGGAGAGGTTGAAAGGCAGCCCTAGAGCAAAGAGCGGTTCTCTGAGCTATAATGGGTAATAACTGTTGAGATGCAGAGGAAGGGAGAAAAGCTAATGTCTGGCCTGAGCATAAGGTTTCTGGGAGCACATTGAGAGATGAACGGGCGCAAGGGCAGTGAATGTTGTAACTTGGAAAAGGAGTTCCAAAAAAGCAGTAAGACACTGACTAAATGGAAACCTCTGAAGATTACAACCAGTAGTGAAGGGTCATAGAGAATTGCATATGTATATGAGAAATGGAATAATACATGCTGGAGCTTGCAGGGGAATTACTAAAGAATCAGCAAGAAAATACATGTGAGCAAGCAACTGACTACTGGAACAGGGGAAATTATATGTTCTTGGAGAGCTTCGAGATCAGGCAAACAAGGGAAGTTGGTGTCCTCTGGAATTAGGAGATCCTGTTCCTAGCTTGAGCTTTGAGAAAATGTGAGGCTGTGACTTGAACCTCTGACACTCATGAAAGTAATACCTGGGACAAAGAGGCATGTTGAGTCTTTAAGACAGTCCCTCTAGGACATTAGAGACAAACCCTGGCAATTCCTACAGTTTCGGCTTTTGTGTAGGCATGGCAATGGCACTTCAGTAGTGGTATTAGAAGGCCATTGATGGTAGCAGGAGCAAAATGGTGGGAGTACCTAGACATCTAATAACAGTGCCTGTCAAATCCCAAATACCTATACACAAGCCAAAACGGTTTAACAGGACTTCAATGAAGGACACACATAGTGCTTATAAATCAACTTTTACTACACGAGTAGCGTGTTTACAACTGTAATTAAATCATTAACTCACAGAAGACTTCTTTGAGAAAACACTGGCAGGTTCTTTCAGTGCAAAGTTTGAATATAAGGCTTAATTGAAGCAAGCTGAAAGAGTTCCATTGAGGAGGATTTTTGGATAGAGAAGGACAGGAATTCGGTGTCAATGGCAAAAGGGATTAGAATGACCATGGACAGTTAATAGGTGGGCAAATAACTAAAAAAACACCTTCAAGCTTTGTCTTCCATCCTCATATGCTATTTCTCCCTAACTGTACTTGTATGCAATATTTGTGGTTTATAGGTGGTTTTGCACCTAAAAGCCCCCCAAAAAATGATTTAGTCCCTTAGAAAAGTGATAACTAGGAAAAAGTGTACCTGAGGCCCAGATAATGCTCAGGCCTTGAATGCTACCAGGACAAGTGTATACTGTTATTTGTGATGACTAATCTCAAGGTTAATAAGCAACCTATTTAGACAGGAAGTATTAAATCTTGAGAAATGGCATCCGCATCCACAAAGACCTTTCAGAGAGTGACTCCTAAACATTTTGGAACACACATGACTATACCTTCAATAGGAGCACAGCGTGTACATCCACCAAGTAATTCATTTAAACTGGGTCTTACTATGCATCACTAATCCATAGCCTGCGATCCTCAGTATCTCCTCTCTCTATGCATGTCCAAAGTGTACCCTTAATAGCATATCCTTCCTTCTAATTGGTGCCTTTTACTATATTCTCCTATCATGTAGTGCTATGTTACCTTATAGCTAGGTTTACACTATATAACATACAGCACATACATAAAGCACAAGTAGAGTAGCTAAGCAGTACGACCAATTCTGTCATAACAAACCACACTTAGAGTTATGATTACCTTGCACATAATGTGAATGCATTACTAAACTCTATTGTGATTTGTGGAATCTCATTTATGTTGAAAAAGAATACCTGTTCACAGATTAGAATGTTGTCTTGAGCACTGCCACATTTCAATAATGTCTGTTAACCTTATTAGAAAATGTCAGGGAGCCAGCTAGGTGATGTGGCGTTCCCGTGGCCTGAGTGAGTGAATAACCAAGGTGCATTCTGTACAATCACATGACTCTCAGAGGTTTTACCCTGTTTTCTGTGATATCATAATTGAGTTATCTGCACTCTTTTTTGTGATGGGTATTTTGTGCTACATGGTCTATTATCATTTTAGTTTCCTTGGAATTGATTGTTCATCAACTGACTGTCATTTTTTGTTCGTTTGCAAGGCCTATTATATTTTTGCTTTTCTTGGAGTTGTTCGTTCTTCAACTGGCTGCAATGTTGTGTTCCTTTCCAAGTGCCTTCTCAAGTCCATTTTCCCCAGTGATTCTTTTAGTTCATACAAGTGTAGAGCACAGCGCTTGAGGGTATGGTGATGTCAGCATAATATCACTCATTACCGAGATCTAATACCCAGAGCTTTCTAAGCCCGGACCCGGGGATCAAACCTGTGTTGCTCCATGTCGTCTTGCTTCCAAGGCGAGCATTATATGATGCTGCGTGCCATTTTCCTAGGCCTATCATGCTGTTGGTGGCAAATCGAAAAATGCTTCTTCCTCTCTTAGCATTAAAGTGGTAAAAGAAGGAGGAGTAACTCATAATGGAACATCACCATGCTGCCTGATGGGACCCAAATGTTTAGGTGACTCCTCCATAAACGGAGGAGGATAGCACAGCGGCAATGTGCTGGTCTTCGAAGCAAGACCCCGTATAACAACAGAGGTCTGAATTCTGGATCCGTGCTTAGAAACCAAACTCAGGTACGGTATTAGGTGCGTTATAAAAAAAATGATAAATAAATAAATACAATCACTATAATGCACAACAGATATTATCGAGAGGTGATAGGCTACTTTCATGGATTGATTTTGACTGTGTTTTATAGTCATTTTAAGGGGAAGTAACAAGTAAAACATGGTCTGCCTTTCAATGCTGTTGCATGTGGCTCCTGTGAATCGAAGTGTAGTCTCAGTCAGCCACTGGGATCGCATCCACAATTTCTGAACATGTCTAATCAGTGTGAAAAACATGGGAAGAAGAGAGAGGATCACAATAGCCCCACAGGGAGCTGCAAGGGATACCGAGAATACAGACATAGGTCAATGAGCGTGAGGCAGAAGGCATAGGGAAAAGGATTGGGGATATATTTATAGACAAATGAGAGAGAAAGGTGGTTATGAGGCTATGGGGAGTGTTGCAGGATCTCACCAAAAGAAACAGGAGAGCAGTTAATACATTGATGGACGAGCACAGAACACTGTCCCTAAGTAGGATGGATCTTGATGATGAGGAAAGAGATAATAGCCATACCAGTTTGGGTATAATGATGTCAGACGAAGAGAGGGAGAAGAATGAGAAAGCCCAAAGAGAAGATAAATGTGTTTTTTCAATAGATGCAAACATAGAGAGAGGGGTAAAGTGATCAGGTTTAGATGACCCGAAAGAAAAAACACCACAAACTATGCCATATTCTGAACAACCATCAAAATGATAGCGCAGTGCAAGGGATATGTCCTTGCCGTATGTAAGTAGGTTAAGGTCACTGCCAGAAAGAAGACAAATGGGTGAGACTAGTCCCACATGGCAGATGCAAAGTGTAGGGGGATATCCAATGGATTTCCTCTTTCTTGAAAGATAGGCAAATTAGAGTGGCCAGTAAGTCAGCAGAAGCTGATCCTATGCTGCTATTGTTTTTTATGGTCCCACAAGGAGCTTGCGTGTCACCATGTTTTTATAACATCTGTATGATCCCCTTCTTCCAGATGTTGGAAGAGGAGGGGATCATATTTGCAATTTATGCAGCTGACACAATGCATTTTACCCATTTCTGGCATTTACCAAAACGATTAAGCATTCATTAACAAAATATACTTGAAAATCCAAAATTAGATGGTTTCTAATGGCCTGGCCCTGAATAGTGCCAAAACGGAGCTTCTTCTCATAGGCCCTCCCAGTAAGCTTGATAAACTGGGGGCCGACTAAGAATCTGAATTTGGATAATTGTGTCATTGAGATTTGGAATAAGGTTAAGACTCTGGCTGTGTATTTGGACAAACATATGAATATGAAGGCCCAGGTTAATAGTCTTATCACGTCATCTTCATATTTTATAAAACTCTTCCATCATCTACAACCTCTCATCTCTGAAAAAAAACTCAGAAACTCTGGCAAGGGCAATTATTGTCTCTAAATTGGATTATGGGTGTAATTTATTGGTGGGCATCCCGCAGACAGAGATCCAACGCGTTCAGGTGATTCAGAATGGGGCGGTGAGAGTAGTGAAGGGTCTAAGCAAACAAGATCATGTCTACGAAGTCTTATTATGCACAAAGGCATTATGGGGCAAATGCCTTCTTATTTGAAGGAAGTCATTGTCCTGAAAGACAATGACAGGACACTAAGATCAGACAATACTAATATTCTATAGTCCCCCGTAGTAATTCCAACAAGGCTAGACAGGGGTCTTTTGAAACTGTAGCTCCAATTGCCTGGAATGCCCTGTCACCCATGTTAAGAACGATAACCTAGACAGAACTGTTTAAGAAGCAGTTGAAGACCTTGCTCTTCGCTTAGAATGGTTTTATGTAGCCACCCCTGCATGCCCACGACCAGTATCTTTGGGTTGTGTTATGTTTCGTGTTTTTGTTTCCTGCTGTTAGTCCGCGCCCATCAGCCCTTGGATAGCAGGTGCTTGCTATAAATATATTAACATAACATAACATAACATATGACTTTGGACCAGGATTTACACAAATCCTGTTTTTAGAGAACGGGAGAGGAAGAGCACAATATATTACATGACCACAAATGGATAAAGAACATTTGACATGTGAATTACCTATTTTGTCTGTGGGTGCAGGAACATGGATTCATGAATTTGAGAGAATAACAGTGGGAATGACGTTAGAGGAGGGTCACATAAAAGGGCTACTGGCAGCTATCCCAGCGGAGAGAGCTGATGACATTTGAAGTGAGCAGTATACGCAAGTGTAAAAGCAGAGAACACAACACATGATGGAGTGCCATTTAATAATTGCAGGGCAGACATATGGATGGAATTTAGAGTACAGTTTCTTGACACATTAGATCTGGGTGCGACTATGACTAGGAAAATGGGAAAGGACGAAGAGCTTGTTGCTTTTATTTAGGAGATTCGGGAACATTGGTTTCTCAAGACGAGAGAACCATCGGATAAAACTATGGCATTATTTTATCCTATTTTATGTCAGGGGACTGCCTGAGCCAGTGCAAAGGCATATGAAGAAACAGGTAGGGAGGATAGTGAAGCCATGGCCAGATATACAGGTGACTATCGCACATCAGTGTTGATTGTTACACGAGACAAATAAGAAGAAAGCCGAAAATAGAAAGCAGGAAGAAGCAAAGTTAGTTCAGAAAATATTGTCAAAGTATGCTACAGAAATAGCAGTTTTACAGAGTCGTGAAGACGTGGCCACAAAAGAAGCACAGTCAGCATAGAAAAGCAATGTAGTGCATCCCATGGATCAGAGTGGGTACACAGTTTGGCCAAGAGGTAGAGGGAATGGACCTAGAGGACAGGGTGGATTTCAAAACCCTCAAGGGAGAGGAGGATTTAATGTGGCACATCCACAAAAATACTGGAATTGTGGGAGAACAGGACATAAAGCCAGAACAACATAAAGCCTGAATGTGTAGAAGTAGATAAGGAGGCATTCAACAGAATTGGCAAGCTCAAAGAGGGGGATGAGCTATTCTCTGCAGTACAATACAGAACCGCAGGAATATTATGCTCAAGATTACACACGGTATCAGACAGGCATGCCACTAATACAGCATGTACAGCAGACCCCACAGCAAACACAGTTGCCACAAGGGCAACCACAGCAAGGACCCATGCAAGAACAACATGTACAGACACAGTGACAGCAGTACACAGGTGCAAGAAGCAACAGTACTACAATTGGAGACGAATACAAGAGCTTCACAGGCAGCCACAACCAGGATAGGGTGTGTGACAGCAGTGGGAGGGAATCCTTTAATGAGTACAGGGATGAATTGATATCCACAATAGGATGCCCACAGAGCGACCTAATGCAGTCAGTACTATCTGTGACCCCAGAACCACAAGCAGAACCAAGGGTCAGGGTAACGAAAGGTGACAAGACATTTTCGTTCCTCGTGGTTACAGGAGCAACTCGTTCCTGTGTTTGAGAGGGAAAAAACAATGGGCCTCATTATAAGGTTGGAGGTAGCCTTGCCGGTAAAAATTCTCTAAATGTCTATAGGACAGCTCATGTCTCAAGATAGGAGAATAGTGACACCTGAAAGAGCAGAAACAATCATGAAAACGCCAAAACCTGAGACAGTAAGGGAAATTCAACAGTTCTTAGGCTAAGTAATTATTGTAGGGTCTGCATGGGTGTTTGATTACAATACATATGTTCAGCCACTTTTTAAAGGACTCACGGAAGCACATATAGGCAAACACATGACAAAACTACAGGATTTGAAGAATTAAAAAGGGCAATTTGTACAGCCCCTGTGTTAGGGATACCAGATTATAATGAAGAGATTTACATATTCTCTCATTCAAATGGAGAAATGATGACAGCAGCACTTATACAGAAGATGACATTAGGACATGGACACAAACCATTATCCTATTGTACCTGGATGCTATATGCAGAAATTAACAGACATTATCCTTGCAAACAAGCATTATTGGCTGCTGCTTTTGCAATTGAGAAAACCACCAATATTACAATGGATAACATTTTTTGTCAAGCGTTCCTTACGGGCCATTTGGGAGAAACCTAAAATTAACTTGACTACACAAAGAGCATCTGGATACGAAGTGATTATTGCAAATCCAGCAGTCAAATTTGTTAGGTATAGACTAGTGAATCCAGCAACATTTATAGCATAACCAGTAGAAAAGGAGGACTGCACAATATATACTAAATTCTATGATGGTATTCCCCATGTGAGAAAAAACGCTCTGTACTGTACAATATTGAGCTTTAAAGTCTACAATGTCGAATCACCATCATGAGAGAGTCTTATGCAAATGCGGAAAACAACATTTGAATGTTCTCCAAATACGTTCTGCACAATTGGGAATGGACTAAAAGAAATAAGATTCTGCCCAGCAGTTGAGTTGAGTAAAAACTGTAACTTTCAAGCCATAATTTGGGGAGAATATTGGCTACCTTTTTGAAAGCCCTGAAGAAGATGAGTGTCAGTGCCCAAGAATGGGCAGCTAGACAATTTATCGTTGAAACTATAGATAAGGGAAGTTTGTAAATTAGATGAAGAGGAATATAGATATTATCATCTTCAGACACGTTTAGTTGGATAGCTTGTGAGTGACTTGGTCCTCAGTGGACCAGCTTCTTCTGGTAGGGAATTAAAGTTTGTGCCTTTGGTATTACTAGTAGGCGTGTATATTCAGTGCACCTTTCTCATTGTTTCTGTCATTTTGACATGGGACTTTTGCACAAATAAATAGTTATCTGTGTTTTCTGTGTGTTAGACAATTTGATGTTTAGCTGTCTTTTCCCTGTTCCCTCCACCTGGAAGGATGGCCCCCTCGACCACCGTGGGACCCGGAATGCTGCCTTCTACATCCCTGCAGCATCCGACGAGGCCATGCCAAGATGGCCGCCGTACTCCCTTCTGCGTTTCTGCACCATCCTCGGTGCTTGGAGGCATGTCCCCCTCTACTGCCTCCTGATTGGCCTCTGCCCTCCTCAAATGCAGAGACCCGACCTAGCCGTGAGGCGAAGCCGGGTCCGCGCATTTAAGGGCAGCGCTTAAGGGCTCCTTCCTGTCTTTCCCCTGTCCTTTCCATGGACTTGTCTATGGACTTTGCCTGCAGCCTACCCGCCTGGTCACCCAGCGTTCTTTGCAACACCTGTTGCTGAGTCACGGCACACAGGTAAGGTGTGCACGCACCTCCGTTTGCCCCTCCTTTTCCATGTCCACCTTCCCCCCAGAACCTACCGATAAACCCAGCACTGTTGTTATCTGACTCTGCAGCACCAACGTGACACTTTCACTGCCCTCCATCACCACTTGACTTTTGTTTGAGCTGGTCATCTAAAGTCTCTAATTCCACCGCAGTGGATTCATGTAACTTAACACTGTTAATACTGCTTGTTTTGGTCTTGCACTAATTTTGTATACCACACATCTGCCCTCCATTGCTTTGGGGGATTTACCCGTACCTCATTCATGTTTCACCCTTCCTCTAAACAAACGCACTGCATATGCTTGATCCATTATCTATGCATGTTCCTGTGTTGCATTCACTGTTTTTAACTTACCTTGATTGCCTACTTCTGCATACTTTGTGCCTTGTACACCTGCTCTGACCCTTACACCCCTCTCCCTCTGGTCGTGTCCCTCCCTCTCTCTTCCCATTCCTTAAATGCTTTAGCATGCCCGCCTCTGCCGAGACTTGGTCCCGTTACGGCCTGACAATGTCATTTGCATGTCCACTTCTTGCCCCTGCCTCCGGACCTTCGTGACCTTCCTACCCCTTATCTGCACTGACCCTACGCACTCTCTCGAGTTGCCTACCATGTCCTATGCACCTCAAACCCACCCTCTTCTACTTCCCACTCTACTTCCTACTCTCACTTGCCTGCCTCTCCCCCTCCTCTGGGGACCTAAACACTCCTCGAGGTCTTCCCTCCTTGCACTTACTCCTATCATCTGTTCCTTGACCGATGATAGTTGTTTGTCTGTCCCCCCTCTTACCCTTTGTTCTCCTTTTCCCCTCCCCTGCTTCTAAATTATCTGATGAATTTGGCTCAGCAGTTGTCTTGTTCCCCTCACCCCCTCTATCCTTGCCCTCCCCTCCCAACCCTCCTCTTGTATTCCTCCTGCACTGCGTAAATTGTCGACAGACATAGTAATGTTACTGCTTGCTTTGTTCCCCTTCTCCATTCCCTCCTACCCTACTTGTTTTTTGGCACTTGCACTATCAGAAATGTCGTCAGGCCTATTATGGTAGTTATTTTCCACATTCTATATTGCTCAAGGACTTTACTGAATGTACTGTATTTCCTATGCTCCCTCCCTCCTTGAAGCACTTTGAAACTCTTCTGTGTATAGGCGCTATATAAATAAACAATTATATCATAGCCCCGATATGTGTGGTATGTATACATGAAATAAAGTGAGTAAATGAGCTTGAATTTGTGCCCAGTATATGTTTAAATTGTATAATATTAATATATATATATGTATTTGATGTTTTAAATAAAGATTGTTTGATACATTTTTATGTCATAGTTGTCATACACTGACGCCCCGCCCCTGGACTTCCATACGAAATTGTCCTTTTGCAATTTAGGGCAAAAATTGAATTAAGGTATTATTGTTCTGTCAGGCATCATCTTCGGTTTGTATTTGACAGAGATCAAGGATGCCACAGCAAGAAGTAATTGCAAGGTACAAAGGGAGTCAAAGAGTATAAGCAATATACGCAGGACATATTTCTCTTAGATTAAGTAAATGAGCAAACATTTGTGAATGACAAGTATTCACAATTAAAGCATAATTGTTCAGAAAGCATATGTGAGATGGTGCAACCAAGTCTCCAGAGGCCGAAGAGGGTAAGGACACTGGAAATAATTGAATCAGATAGCACTAAATAAAAGGCGAGATGGACAACATTATGGCCTCTTCACACGCGGTGCAAGTCCAGAAAACAAGACCTATTCGTAAGTTCCAGATGAAGATAATGATGTACCTTAACTACGCTTAAAGTTTCAGTGAAGAGAACATTCAGCAAGGTCAAGTACAAAAGAGAAGCTTTGGCTGAAGGCTTGGCTGATGAGAGATGGTAGAGTAATTGGGCAAGTGGACAGTAGTCTGACATTGTTCTCTGCACCTGGGTTTTGATTTTGCTTATGTGCTATTAATGAGCCGAGTGTGCAAGGTTGGGAGAGCATGCCAACCAATCGCAAGGGCCTATGCAATAGTGAGCATACATTGTTGAATGGGAGAATCTGTTGTTGTTATGCAGCTATAATCTTTAATATATGTAGTTTGAGGGAAGTTCAAGGTATGCCTGCCAGATGAGGGGCAGCCAATGATGTTACTAACACTTATCGAGGCTATATGATGATATGTTCCCCTAATCAATACCTCTGTCCGATATGGTTTATTATTTGCCAAGTAGGATGAGACATCATAGCTGACGCACATCGCGGTATAAAACCTTTGTGTACCTGAAATTTAATTGGGAGTGTGTGGACCATGATTTCCTGTTCGCCAGGTATCCCTACTTTATGGAATTTATAATAAAGTAGTATTTTGCCATATTCTTTGAGTCTGTCCGGTTATTTACCTCTGAGATTGTTTATTATGGCAATCCCATTCTGCGCCTAAGAACGCTCAAAGGTGCTACTGCACACTGTCATCACAGGCTATTCAATAATATCATCCTAATGGATAATTCATACTTAAAGTTGTCTTTGGGAAGATAGCTGAGGGGCAACATGCTTGCCTTGGAAGCAAGATGAAGCAGAGCAACACAGGTTCGATCACTGGGTCCACGCTTAGAAACCTCTGGGTATTACGTGCATTATGAATAACAAATTACAATTTGTATGTCTTGATTTTCTTAGAGATGTATTCACACTGTGGGGTTGTTGGGGGATTATGGGCCTAGGTAAGTACTCAGTATTCATCACCCCTGTCCTTTCATCATAATATTTTTTCTTTTCACTTGGTCGATGGTGACACTTAATGCTGAGAGGCTCAAAATTACAGCATTTATTTTTTTAGGAATTTCAGAGATAATGGTAGACATGTGATCTGGTTTTCTGGGACTGGTTTAATTAAACATGACTGGACCCAATAATTCAGTGAAGAAGTAAACTTTTTTCAGCTATCTCGAATCACTTATAACAGATTCTTTATTCAGAAGACACAATTGAATGTTCCTTTTTCTAAGAGGCTTGTGGCAGAAGGTGGGGTAGAGCTATACAATTGCTACAAGTATTTGAGAGGGTTCACATTTTCATATTCAGGAGAGACTTCTGGTTCTGGCTACGGCTAGTTACAATGATCTGTTAACAAGCAAGTGTTGACTTAAGAATATACTCTTATATAATACTGAATTGTGTAGTGTTTTCAATGATACTTTTGCAGAATTAGTCCGGAGCAGTGATAGTTCATTTCCTGAATTTGGACATTGAAGTTTATTTTAACGTGGTCAGCAATCTTTGCAGAAGATATGCAAATTAAAATTAGAGATCACGAGGAGCATGCCACTTTAATGAGAAAGATCTTGTAATTGTTGACAATTGGTGTTATATGAAGAGTCAGTCTTTTTTTCTGGAGCCTCGGCAGTTTTTCAAGGACAAAGGTTTCAAGATTCAAATTGAAGACTATGGGACTGATTCATCGAATTAACTGCACAGTAAAAAGGGACTTTGTGCTGCAAATCACACGTGAAATCCCATTTGTGGATTCATGGAATCGACTGCACAGGGCTTTTTTGTACTTTGCAGGGACTTTCTGGAAGCTTGCCACATCTCTGTGTGCAGTCGATCACCCTGTATGAGACACCTCGTAGAGTGTGGGTGTGTCCTGCACAGAGGCCAGAGTAGGGGGCAGAACACGTGAAATCGGGAAGAACATGGGGAAATGTGGGGATTACGAGGGACAGGCCGCAGGCCACTAATGCTCTGAACATAGCGTATTCTTCGATCTGTCTATGCAAGCTCTCATTGGGGAGATGACCATGAAGAGCCCTCAATCTAGCTGCCACCTGAAGGCAGGCATACAAACACTTGTGCATAGGAATCACCTCTGCAAGGTGAGATTACATGTTGGATTTAGGCTGCATGCACACAGACGAGGATTTGGAACTAACATAGGGGTGCACGTATGCATTGTAGCAGGGTGCATGTACGGTCTACAGGGGTTTGCATGGAGATTTTCTGGTGTTTTACCAGAGTTATGGAAATGTGTCTGCATGTTGTGAGGTGCCGGTAATAGTTACAAGGGACCCTGCACAGTGTCCCCGAGGTGAAGACCTGGTTGCAGGGGACCCCACAGACTGTTCCAAGGGTGCATGGGTTCTCTCCAAAGAGCACACAATTCTAGCTGTATCTGGCTCTTGCTGCTTTGCGTGGGGTAGAGTCAGGGGTGTACAGGCCATGAAATTGCATATACACTCACTTTGCGTGAACAATTCCATGAATATGAATAGCGTGCATGGAAACATCTGCATGCAGGTTCGCACAGAGGCGCTCTCAGCGCACAGCTTCTGCTGGATCTCTGCGCACTTTTACATGAATTGGGCCTTATATGTCATTAGGAATTGCAGCTTGGTAAATGTCCTACTAATACAGAGTTGTTCTATATATTCAATTCCAACAAATTGATGAGTACATAGTTGGAGATTGAACTCTTTCGACCTCACTGTCAAGATTCTTTGTAGAGGCCTTGCATAAAGACATGAATTACTTGATTGTATCAATAGGTATCCAGTCTCCAATCACAGTGCTGTTTATCTGTCTCTGAAGGATATTTTAGGGGCAACCTTTATTGCTTGCTTGTCATAAAACAAATTGAAAGTTAAACGAAAGATTCTGTAACTGACATAATCATAAGCAGAATCGGATATAACACAGGACAGCCTTGTCAACATGAACTATGAGGACAAATTCAGAACAGAAAAACAAAATTTTAATATGCTGTCTTTAGAATGAAACACATCTACCCATATTCGGGATAAGTGTACTCCAAATTCGTCATTTACATGCTGAAACAATGGAGAACTGCCTGTGATATATTTTGCACAGTTGATGCCCATAGCTATGTTTGTACTTCTAACATTGATATCAGACAGTAATGCTGTACTGTCCACAAAATGACTTTGATGGGAAAAGGGCATCTGATCTTGCCAGAAAAGTTAATTTGCCTAAACTTGACCCATTAGATGAAGAGATGATAGATACAGCTAAAAGGGTAATGGGGGTTATGAAGGCTCTCCTGTCACACATACATTATTTACAAGCATTGCAGAACAGGTGACCCCAGTATTCACAGTTCTGAAATACCTGAGATGAAGTAGAATGTTCTGAATATTACGTACATGCTGCAGAATCTTTCGGATGTCGAAGGAGGACAGATATTAAAACAATGCAGAAGTTGCTGTTCAATCTCAATTACCAATGGTGGCACTAAAATATCAGCCAAGTTATGAGCTCATAGGTTGGGCAACATCATAGGAAATACCAATGTCTATAAGCGGCGTGATTTAAGGAAAGGCCAATTTGGGTTTTTCAATTGAACAAGGTGACAAGGTGATACGAATTGAAAACATGGAAACGGTGTTGAGGATTGTATTTGGAATTGATGCCAAAAAGGGCTTTGTCAATGTTGAGGGGTACTTTAGAACATACCACTGCAACTGTTGTTAGAGCTTAGATTATTGCTGTTATCTAAGAATCATATTGTGTTTCAACAGCTTCCTTTGAAATGAATAGTAGTGGTCAAACTTTATTAAAGAAAATAGATGGGTCCATGCAGGGTTGATCCAGTTGCTGCTTTTATGTTATATTGACATTAAACATTTGCTGTTGTTTTTCTGCCATTCTGCAGTGGCCTCTAAGGCACGAGAGTTACAAATAAGAGGTCAGCCTGTTTTATTTATTTTGTTGGTGCTATTTTGCTGCTCTTCTCAAACCCTTGCAGTTCAATGCCAGTATTATTTTAGAACTGTAGAGGAGTATAATCACACCTCTGGTTGTATTGTAAAGTGGAAGGTCAAATGCAGCCGATGCAACCAATTTTATATCATCATATCATCACGGAATCTAGGAATGCTAAGAAAGTGGTTACATTATTAGCATGCCATTCTAAAGATGACTAAAATAAATGTCTTTTACACCCGGGGAAGGGTGCTTAGCCAATCAAGGGGCTGGTAAAGCAGGTGAGAATACACATTCTCAATGCTAAAACCTTTCTCCAGATGGTGCCATTCTTTTCTTTTAATGTGGGTGGACAACACAGAGCCTCTCCCTGTTGCCTCTCCATCCCCACAAAACAATCCTTACCCCTTAACCATCCCCTTCCTCCCTCCCCGCTTACCTGCTGGACCATAGATTTGTGCTCTGGTCCTGGCGCTCCTCCATACTCCCAAGTGCCACCATAGAAATGGACTTAGTCCCTTTTCCCTGTGGTGGTGGCCATCTTTTTTCAAAGGGGATTGACTGCACAAGTGACGACAATCCCCCGAGGGAAAAACAACTGTGGGGGATGGACATGGCCTTTAACGGCATACAGACCTTGCTGAGGGCCAGCAGGCCTTTAAAGGCCATGTCCGCCCCCCACAGACAAATGGTTTACTGCCTTTCTTGCAAGATTCCAAAAGTGTTCATTCAAAATGTGTCATAGATTGTGGAAATGAGTGATTTTCATCCCTGTCCTTGTCTAGGCTGTCCGTTGATTAGGAGACCAGATTTATATGTAATGTACATGTGGAGCAATAGAGCTGTTTGCTGTTTTCAGATGTTAAAGGTACCTTTCTCTTTGGGGATTTAAAACCTTTTGAGGCATTTGCAGATTGTGTAAAAACTGCCAGAATTCATCTTTGAACAACTTGATGCTACAGTGCCCCAGCAATGTCCCCTCCCATGCTGGTGGGAAATCTGCCTATTGGGAAACATGTGCAAGCGACTGTACTCTTATATCGGAGAGCAGCTTTGAGAAGCAAACACTGGACTGATGTGTGCCATTTCAGATGGACACCCCCAATGTTATGGATGCAGAGTGCTAATGTACCAAGACATCTTCCAATGTATTTGATTCATCAGAAGATATTATGACAACTCCAGTGAAAAATTCAAAATGGGATTCCCCGCAGGAACCTGGTTTGGGACTCTTCCCTTGTGGCAAAGAGAAGGCAGGCACTCTCTGATCCCAACCCTGGGGGTGGTGTACCATGGGAGTATCATATGGGGGAAATCAGACCAGGAGGACTGTGAGGAACCTCTTTTTAACTTTCCCCATAACACTGCCCTTCTGATGGCTTTTTGCCATTTTAAAGAAGAAAACCAAATTTCTCTAAAATGGCCTACATGTCCCAGAGTCCCTCTGGGACTGTGGTGAAGAAATGGGCTGGAGAGGCATGTAGGAGCCAAGGACAGGCAGGCAGACCTAATAGCTTTTATCAGGGTCAGGATATTAGCACTAAGGGCCTGTACCTGCAGCCAATTAACCCACCTGACAGTCATAAAAGGCTGCAGCAGGAAGAGGGAGTAGAAAGAAGATGGGGCAGGAGCTGGAAGGTCAGCAGTATTAGCAGAAGAAGAAGCAGTGCACGAGGCTGACTGTTCATTAGGAGGTGTGACCACACAAGGGATGATGGAGCAGAGGAAGAACAGATTTCACCTGCAGGCTCTGAGTTGGTCCTCTGCTCACAAACATTGTTTGGCTGTGGCTGCGGCTGCATTGGAAGAGGCTGGGAGGAGTTGGGAGTCTTTCCACGTGCACCTATTTGCTGTGTTTGCAGAGCTCAAGTCTGCATCCACCCAAGACCTGCGTCCAGAAGCAAGCTGAGGGAAGGTGAAGAAAGGAAGACTGTCCTTTATCAAGGCTGGATCTGAGACACCCGTGCTGCAGAGCGGTGTGGGGCTCAAGAGTGCCTGTAGCAGTCGTAGCAGAAGAAATAAAGTCGGAAGGAGAAGTAGTCCGCCACCGCTCTGATTGTGGAGCCGGTGAATGAAGCTCTGTACACCAAATCATCAGGAATACCTGCTGGGAAATTTAGCCAGCTTAGTTGATGCTTGCATATAAGTAAAGCGGGGTAAAGGTGTTTGCAGTCGTGGGAAGTCACTCTAACAAGGGAATTGCATCTTGTGCTTAAATTAATTGTTTCCGAACGAGGGTCTCCTATTAAGGAGGAGAACGTTACTGATAAACCTTTATGAAGTAGAAGCTGACTTTCCCGCAATATTACAAGCCTTACTAACATCAAAGAGCGGTCGCGTATATGAAACTGTGTTTCCCGATTCCTATTAAAGTATAAAGCCGCCAGAATAAGAGGGAACACAAACCTTTAAGTGGAAGCTTGTTATCAGAACAAAATTATGTGTACTTAAATTCTTTTTTACAGAGAAACATACTTCTTGTAACATATTGAACAATTATATAGCAATCACAAGCAGTTGCTGAAGTCATGAGACAAGCAAGCATTACCCAAGCCAGTAGACAAAAACCATCTCAATTAAGAACTGAACACCATTGTTTTAAAGTTGTTGAAGCTGTTGTAAAACCAGAGTCCTCTGATGTAAGGGTGATAAGGTTATCCAAGGATGGAAAAGTGCCAGTACAGCTTTGGAGTAACTACCGGAGACAAGGAGGTGTACATGGAGCTGGGGAAGAGAGCTGAGTGCTTGTTAAAAGAATGAATGTCTTAATCTGTATATGTGAGACTGTTCAAGTTAAGAGAAAGAAGCGGTCTGGAAACTAAGACACATTTTGTGATAGCTGCAAGACAGAACGGAAAAGCAGAGAGACTGCCGTTTCTTACCGTACAAGAAAGAAGAGGGCCTTGCCAATCAGTAGAGGTCGAAGAGCCTTGTTGAAGTTGCCTAAATTACTTTATTATTTTCAAGTTGCATCAGAAGCAGTAGAACTGTGGTTGTCTATAGTTTTGTCAGATCATTATTATCTAAATGTAGCAGAAGCATTAGTACACTGAGGGGCAAGGAATCCTGCCCTCATAATATCATTGGCAGAAGGGAATATCTAGTGAGAGAGCAGCCCCTAAGAAGAAGCATCCTGACAAATTGTATTCAAGACGCTGCAGACATTACACGAAAAATAGTTGTTGTTAAGCAGAAGTGGTACTTATGGTCTACATTTGATCCATTCTTTAAAGGAAGCTATCCAGGAATACCATTGATGCTGTTGTTTTCTTTGTGGGACTTGGAAAAGGAATGTTTTCATCAAACGAAGAAGGAACTGTTACCAGTGGATGTTTGTTTGAATTAACATGTTTTTCTTTGAAACTTTTCACAAACTCATGTAAGACTTTCTTTTCTTTGGAAGAAATTGACTTTGGGAAATTCATGGGAAAGCACAATCTACCCAGTACAAGTCGAAGTCAACTAAGATACTGGTTATTTGGCGAACATGTATGTATGTTGTTTATCTTTTGTTTTGATTGTCCTATTGTTCAGTGTTCGGACCAGTTTGTGTATGCTAGGGGGTTTCCCCTTAGAGCCTAAACTAGGTAGGGAATCCCCTAGTAGAGTAGGTTTTCATTAGGGTTTCTTTGCTGTTTTTGCATAAAATAATATGTCAAACCTTGAGAAAACAAAACACAGTTGTGAGCCTCACATTACTGACCACTCACACTATCCAGCAATTAACAGAGCATTGTACACAGGAGACATATTCAAGGGACTCACAAAGGCGGTCAAGTCAAGGTGCAGAGGTAGAAAAGATGCTGGATTGGATAGGGGCAGCCATAGAGGGCAGGTGCTCCATAGGGGGAGAATAGGGTTGATTGGTGCAATGAGGAACTGGTGAGGTTTATTGAACTGCAGGGTCTTCCTGTCCTTCTTCACGTCAAGGCACCTTGGGAGGTGGGGGCCGCCTTATTTGTGTTGGTAACATGTTCTAAAGACAGAGTATATAGCTGGAAATGTTCTGTTACCTGTTTTCCCTCCTTACAGTTCATTGTTTCCAGTCTGGGGATTTTGTGGCTTCTGGTTGTGCACTGGCCTCAGGAGATGACCAGATAGAGTGGTGTTTTAATGGTGACTGCTTTGTAGATGAAGCAGGCTTTCTTGAATATGGTAGCCAGTGTAATTCCATGGGAATGGGTGTTTTGGAGAGCTTAGTATCCATTTCCAGATGTGGACTAACCATGCTTTGGCAGGGGGAAGGGCATTTAAATGTGCGCAAATCCTGAGGATTACATTGGAAGTACATCAGTCTAAATGAACAGAACAGACTATTTGTTAAAGGTAGTTCAGAATTTAAGGAAGAGGTCACTAAAAACGGATATATATACCTGCAACTGAATTATTGATTTGATTGCATTAGTAGCTGTTTTAAATTGTATGGGGTAACCATGTGCCCCATGCTGGTCCATTTTTCAAAGTTGAAACATTGAAATATTTTCAAAATACGATGCACTAGTTTGGAACATGCTTGGTATAGACAACGTTTGAGAACTGATTGCCCTGAATGCTACACTGATCTGACCTCATATTGCAGCAAATATTGTGGCAATAAGACCCGAGGCGACGGGGCAATACCGCCCCAGGTAATGCACCCGGGGCCTTAATGAAGCCCCGGGGGCATTACCGTGGGTGGTAATGGCCCTCTGCCGAGGGTCTTATTGCCATTAGCACCCCGGCCCGTTAGACCGGGGTGCTAATGGCATTTTTTATTCTGTTTCGCTTGTTTCCATGGCGTCCATCTGGAGCAGACGTGCTGGGAACACAAATGTTCCCAGCGCGTTTGCGCCCAAGACCAGAAGAAAAAAGAAGGTAAGTGGGGTTGGGAGGGGGACGGGGAAGAAAAAAAAAAGATTGCGGTCTACGGCGGGGATCGATGGAAGCCTCCAGTCGTGTGGAGGCCCTCCGAGTCTCCACACGGCTGGAGGTTTCCATCGTCCCCCGCCGGAGATCGCAGGATAGAAGGTAAGTCGGGTGGGCTGGGAGGTGGGAGGAGGGAGGGAAAACAAATTCTTACCTGAGTCCCCGGCGGGGGACGAAGGAAGCCTCCAGCCATGGGGAGGCTCGGAGCGGGGATTGCCCCGTTTCAAGCCTCCTCATTGGCTGAGGGGCTGCCACGCACCAGACCCGATACATCCCCATTCCCATTTGAGGGAATGGGGAGGATGCTAACAACGGACCTGTTAATGACACCTATGCACCATTGTTTGGTTTAGGTCATGGTTCTGTGGGGGGTAGGTTGGGTGCTTTATCGAGTCTGGAATATGGTACATGGTACACAATCTAGACATCAAGGC
Organism: Ambystoma mexicanum; assembly: GCF_040938575.1. Classification (NCBI taxonomy): domain Eukaryota; kingdom Metazoa; phylum Chordata; class Amphibia; order Caudata; family Ambystomatidae; genus Ambystoma; species Ambystoma mexicanum. The sequence continues at coordinate 952,789,612 of NC_090932.1, forward strand.
AACTTATTTGTGTTCTCTGTCCTATTTGGACTCAAATTCCATTTCATCACCCAACACCTGTCTCTGTTGTGTGCCTCTGTTCATTCAATTCTACAATTTAAACAGGGCAAAAATGTACACTTTCTTTTTATTTGTATTTATTTTCTCCGTACTTTTTAGAGATGTACATTTTTGGGGGATAATTTCCATCTAAATTACAATATAATATTATTTAATTTCTTTATAGTTTTTCTTGATTGCAATGTGTGTTTATTTTGGACTGAACTGGATTCAGTTGCTGTAATCTGAGATGTAACATATGCACAATAGGAAGTTTATGATTATTTAGGGGAGCATGCAACCCTGTTTTAGTGAATACTTCCTCACTATAACTTAAGTTCTAGGATGCCTTTTCAAGAGGAAAAAACAGAAAAAGAGTGAAGGCGTATATTAGCACTACATATAGGAACAGGGAGCATTGGAAAGAAAAATGGCGGCAGACCAAAGGTTGAAGATGGGAAAGGGTGTAGTAGTTGCTGAAAAAGAATTTGTGAGGATCAAAAAGGCAGCGTGCAGTTCTAGGACTGCATGCTATATATAGTCCAGTGCCAATATTTTACATTGAGCAGAGATATGTCAGATGCATGTAATAAATTACAAATATTTTTTGTCAAATAATCTGTTAACATGTCACAAAATGACACATCTTACGTTTTGTTCACAGCTGAGTGCACAAAAAAGGAAAGAGACGAAGCACGAGTTACAAAAATGACTTTCACAGCAAATATAAGCATACATTTTATTTATTATTATTATTTTTTTTCCGAAAAGGATGCTGGGGGAATGAAGGGAGAGTACATTATTAATCTGTAATCCTTTCCTGACAGTTCACAGCGTAATGTGCATACTGCTAATTGCATGTTTGTTGGTAGCACAGAGGGAGATTGTTTAAGAATTCTTCCTTAATTAACATTACATAGAATTACTGAGGACAAACTGTGTGCAGTAATGAAATGTTGATGGTGCACTTAATCCTCTACGAAAAACATAAATCCTGGGTAGTTTGAGAATGATGAATTGTTTTGAATGGAATTCACACATAGTGAGAAGCAACACTCAAAACAACATACAAACCCTAATCAAATGTTTCGTCATAAACATGCTCAATGCAGTATATTTCTCAATTTAGTTTGTCTATCGGGGTAACCCATTATTCAGCAGTATCTTGGGATACCTTGAGAAATCTTGTAATGATGTTGTAAGAATTGTATTGGAGGCAGCACGGCATGGGTGACCTGCAAGTGGCTCACGTTGAGAACTGGGAGGACTTATTGTTGGCTTGCATCAGTACAGAGAGCATGAGATTATCCCACTGGAAGTCCATGTCACAACATAATGTATTCTGGAAAGTAATCTTGATGATGCACCCTTAGGCCCACAATAATGGCCCAGATCTGTGTCCCTGTTTTGTCCTTTCATTGTTCCTTGCCACCCATTGTGGCACAGTTGCAGCCACAAATACATCTTTCTATTTGTATTACAGCCACTCACTCCACCTAGGACTCCTGGATTCCTTACTGCAGTACTTACAGCAAGTTCAGAATGTGGCTGCTAGGTTACTCACATGTTGTTAGTGAGCAGATGATGTCGTCCTGATACTTGTTGGCTTCCACTGAGAATGTGTATCATTTGCTTTACATACCATTTAGTAATTGGGATGGGAGTTATTTTCTAATCGTGAAATTGTTTCAGCTAAATCTCCCCACGTTCCTGAATTTCTCTCTAAACATAAGGTTGGGAGGATGTTCTATGTGTTTTGACCCATTCATATGAGTGTGTTACCCATACCTTTTCATCTTCTTAGGGTCCATCTGTGGAAATCGATATAATATTGTGACCCCAATCGCATTGTTTAAATGTATGTTGGCCTACGCCAAGCTGTCTAAAGAATACCATGTACATAGGTTCCGCGGCAAGGTCTTGACCTTAATGTATTGTGTAAGCCGCCATCTTGGATCTAGCCGCCATTTTAGGTACTCTTGCAGTGTGGAAGTCACCCTGAATCACAAAATGGAGGCCGAACGACATTTTGTGTAAGACTCCGGCCATGGTGACCTCCGCACACGTGAATAAGTAATATGTCCGCAGGCCACTTGTTAGGGTCACGAACTAAGACCTTGTCCTCTCTTTAACCTGTGTGTAAATATGTAACTGTATCAGCGGAACTGATCAAATTATGTAAATTGTGTGTTCGACCTGGCTACGAACCCTAGCCACGGTTCCAAGAATGGTTAACTTACGAGAGGGCTGGCCAATGCAGGACAAAACGTATAAAAACCCAAGCATCCCGATGATCGGTCTCTCCCACTTTCAGTGCGAACCTTACGTTGAAGGTTTGCGTGTTAGTCAAAGGGCTGAATAGCTATCCGTATGTCAATTGACCTTGGTAACTTTGTAACTTTGAAATAAAGCGCTTTGTATGTCCTTTGTAACCTGTGTTGGTGTGTTTCCTTCTGGGCTTCCCGGCCTCATATCGATTTCTCTGTTTCCACAGTTGGCGCCCGAATAGGGACCCTCAAGATTGATGCCGGATCATTGAAGGTTGACGCAGACTATCGAATCGGGATCGGACGGTGTGATTCTGCGGGCCCGACCGATCGAGACGCGATACCTCGGCAGCGCTGCACGATCCGATCCTTGGGCGATAGTCGTGCGGTCTGACACGGCATCTTGACGAGGGTCCAATTCCGAGGCGGGCAGATTTGCCGAAACCACCGAACGCAGGTAAAAAATTCGTTAGTTGAAGTCATTTGTAAACCGTACGGTCCTCCTTAGGTTTGGTCAGGTGCAGTCGTGACCCGGCTCTTAATTTAACCCTGACAATTTGAATTTGGCGTATTGTATCTGCAGACACAATTATTGGACCAGGTAACACCAATTCTTTGAGAAATGCCTGGGAAATTGTCTAGCTGCTTTAGGGCTCTGTTCCGCAGCGATCGACAATCTTTGGAATTTAGCCGTCCGGCACCACAGGAGGGGTCGCCGGCGTGTACTATGTACTGTAAGTATGGCATTGGTAGTATTGTATTTAATGACATTTGGCACAGACAGACCAGAAATGCCTCCGAATTTCAGTGGCCAATCAATGGTAGTTTTGAGATCCCCCGTATTGAGTACTTAGAATCGATTTTGCTTAAGAAAAAGGCTAGGCCAGCAGCCTTTGATGTGTTACAAAATTGGAAAAAGGAAGCATTGCAGCAGCTTAAAAGTAGGGATAAACATGCACGTCGTCATAAAACGAATGCCGAAAAGGCATTGTTGTATGACAAGGAAAAACGATTAGAAGAAGTCCAGAAAATGGATAGAGCTTTCTCGCTCGAGCTCCGGAAAATTTACCCCTCTAAAGATTTCCATGTTTCCGAGGAGTTTATTGAGAAAATATTGAACGAACGGAGGCCTGATTCTTCAGCGCCACCTCCGTATGTTCCTGTTATGGGCACCTTGCCCGTTCCTGCTATTGTTCCCGTTGCTAGTCCTACTCCTCCTGCGCAGCCTACTGCTCCTAGTTCTTTGGTTGTCGCTCCTCTGTCTATTACACTGCCTCTCTCCCCTGCACCCTTGTTAAGTCCACCTACACTTTCGATTCCGGGGAGTCCCGTGTTCGTTAAAACAGATCCCGGTGCAGGGTCAACAATTGTAACTCGTAGTACTGTTCCTGCGGGCAGGAAACAGGAACTATTTGCCTGGGCTAAGCAATGCATGGAAAAAGGTGATCAAACTGATGTATTTTCAACATTATCTAATTTGCACGATTTTTCAGAGAAAAATGGTTTTATTGAAGGACTGGGGATTCACTTAGGTGTAATGTGGGGTAGATTGCAGACTTTGGATCTCCCACAAGGGGTGAGAGATCTGAATGCTTTGGCACTCTCGAGGGATACAGAGCAGAAAGTATATGGACATGTTGATAGATTGTTTGAGTTTAGGAGGGATTTTGAAAGGTTACAAAACGAGGATGATGAGGACGACAGGATATATGTACAGAAACGGTTCCTTTCGTGCCGAAGATCAGCACCTGAGGAAGTACGAATTTGTACCAAAGACGCGATTCGATGGATCTCGGATTCATCGATACCGCCAGATGAGGTGTATGACACATATAGTCAATACACGGTAGAGATGCAAAGAAAGGTAATCCAAGTGATGGTACAGCACTTACAGGAGGAATGTATAAGGAAGAAGGTTGGTTGCCCCATAGAGTTATTGGGTATTTGTAAAAGAGCTTTTTCGCCCGACACTTCTACAGCTGCTTTAGCGCTCGATTTGGCCCTATTGCTCAGTAAGCGGTCGGAGGTCCCTATATCTCAGTTGCCTATGAGAGAGGTCCCTCCGACCCTTGTCCCAAAAGTAGAAATCCCCGCCGACGCGGCAGCTGGTACTCCCGCGACGGATATCCCTGCACATTGCGTATCGCAGTTTGTTCACGTCCCGTTCTCTCGGCAGGAAGTGAACACGATTAGACAATCAGTCCCTGATATTAGGAAAAACCCGACAGGGTTTTATAAAGAAATAGAATCCGTCTTACAGTCTTCTGTGTTCACCTTAAGTGACATGGACTTATTATTTCCAGTGCTTTTGCCAGTTGATGTATGGAAACAGGTACGGACAGTAGATGATGTGCCGGGGCTAGGGGATACATGGGTAAATCTGATTAGAATAGATGGGGAACGACCAGCTGGTGAGAAACCACCCCAGGTAATACTTACCTTACCCGATAGAATAGTTGCTAAACTAAAAACTATAATCCCAGAAAAAAGGATTATTTGGGACAAGCTTACGGCCTGCGTCCAAGGGAAAACTGAAGGTACTACTGAATTCTTTAATAGATTTGAACAAGTGTTCTCTGACTTCAGTGGACAGGATTTGGGCACAGAGTCGGGAAAGAGGTTGTTTGTGGACAAATTTGTACGTGGATTGTTGCCCGACATCCAGTCACAAATTATGTCCTCAGAGAGTGCTTGGCAGGCAAAATCTCAGTCAGAGGTTTTGCATATGGCTCAGTATTATGAGAATCGGGTTAATAATGAGAAAGAGAAAATCGAAAAAAGAAGGGGTGACTTAAAGACTAAGGTATTGTTGCAGCAAATTGTCAGAAACCCCAGAGGAGGTACAACACAGACTAGAGGTCAGTACATTCCAAGAGGAAATACTCCTCCAAATTCTATAAATATTAATCAGTGTGCTTATTGCCGCCAGGAAGGTCACTGGCGAGCACAGTGCCCTGCCCTTCATCAGAGGTCAGGAGGCACATTTGGAGGTATGGGTAGGCGACCAAGGGGCCGCCCCGGAGCAGGGGGCCCTGATAGGGGTCAGCTTCTACAAGATCCCCAACAACCTTTTTCACGGGAAAATCAGACTCCGAGTATGGACTCGAGAAATATATTTGATCACCCTTCTGTTGCCTATCTTTCTAAAGAACTTCCCTTTGACGAAGTTCTGCCTTACTAGGATTGCCCGAAGCAGCGTTTGGAACCTTTACCTATTCCCGTTATTCAGAAGGGCCCCTACGTTGAATTATTGGTGGGGAATAGGAAACATCAGTTCTTGATCGACACTGGAGCACAAAAGTGCTCCATTGACCATTCTAGGGTTCCAAACATCCCACTGTCAGGGCAAACAAACGTTTCTATAGGGTTCTCTGGTATACCAACTGTTTGTCCGGTTTCTGCGCCGGTATCTGTTTCTTTGGGTCCTTTCACAGACCAGTGCCCTTTTCTTCTTACTTCGAACTGCGGAGAAAATTTGCTAGGGTTGAATTTGTTAAAGAAACTGAATGCAGTGATTCATTGTTCCCCTGACAGAATAAGATTAACAGTTTCACCACAGCAACCCTTCAACTCCCAGTACTTGACTCGACCTCTACCTCCCGAGTTTGACATTGTCCCAGAATGTTTGTGGGCAATAGACGACAATGATGTCGGGATATTGCACATCGAGCCTGTTAAGATAGTCTTGAAACATGGGGTTAAGCTACCGCGCATTCCGCAATATAAAATTTCAATTGAAGGTGAGCGTGCTCTGAAATGCATTGTCTCCGATTTTGTACATCGTGGAGTGATCGAAGAAATAACAGGTAGCTTATGTAATAGCCCGATCTTGCCAGTATATAAGAAAGGCGACAATGCAATTCCGTACCGGTTTATAATAGATCTTCATGCTATTAACCGGGTGGTAGCCCCACAATTTCCAATCGTGCCTGATGTAACAACGATCTTAACAATGATCCCTGCTACGGCTACACACTTTAGTGTCGTAGATTTGAAAAACGCCTTCTTTAGTATTCCGATACATGAGGAGAGCAGGTATTTGTTTGCGTTCACCTTGGGGGGACGCTCGTTTACATTCACAAGGGCACCTCAAGGGTATACTGAAAGTCCTAGTATCTATAGTAGAGCCTTAAAGGAGCAGCTCGACACCCTTGAATTGCCACCTACTTGCACGCTGCTTCAATATGTAGACGATTTACTCTTGGCTGAAGACTCTGAGAAAGCTTGTAAGTAAGGCACTATATTGTTGCTTGTTCATTTAGCTGAAAATGGTCACAAAGCTTCACTAAAAAAATTTCAATATTGTTGCCAGGAGGTTGCCTATTTAGGCTACCTCCTGTCAAAGGAGGGGAGAAGATTGACACCTGAACGAATAAAACACATTTCTGGCATGTCTGTCCCAAAAACACAGAAGGAAGTCAGAGCCCTGATAGGGATGGCGTCCTACTGTAGACTGTGGATCCCGAATTTTGCCCTAGTGGTAAAACCGATGTCGGCTTTGACGAAGAAGGGCATTTCTCTGCCACTGCCATGGGAATCGGAACATCAACGATCATTTGAGCTTCTCAAAACCACGCTATGTTCAGCACCGGTTCTGGGTACACCAAATTACGATAAGGCCTTTGTGTTGTTTGTGCATGAATGTGATGGATGTGCTTTGTCTGTGTTAACACAGGAACATGGAGGGAAGAATAGGCCGTGCGGCTATTATTCCTCCGCCCTCGATCCTGTTGCATGCGCTTTGCCGCGATGTCTGCGCGCTGTTGCAGCTGCCGCTGCGTCTGTAAAGCAGAGTGAGGGGATGGTCCTAGGCCACGATTTAATTCTGATGGTACCTCACTCTGTTGATATTCTATTGAATAAGACTCAAACGCAACACCTTACCTCTGCCCGGTTGACAAGGTACGAATTAGTCCTATTTGCTCCTCATATTCAAATTAAAAGGTGTTGTGTTCTCAATCCGGCTGAACTCTTACCTCTCCCGCAAAATATTGTTTGCGGTGATGAAGGATCACATGACTGCCTGTATGCCACCGAACAAGAAACAAAGGGCAGGATAGACCTCTCAGATACTCCTTTGGAGAATGCGGAAGGGGAGCTGTTTTGTGATGGCTCCTGCTTCAAACTTCCGAATGGCACATCTACAGCTGCTTATGCAGTTACCACTTTGAACAAAATTGTTGAAACTAAAAGGATTCCGCATAACTCCGCACAAGCTGCGGAGATTATAGCGTTGACCCGCGCTTGTGAACTCTCCCAAGGGCATAGAGTCAATATTTATACGGATAGCCAGTACGCCTTTGGGGTGGCTCACAACTTCGGAAAACTGTGGTCGGAAAGAGGGTTTCTGACCTCACATGGGACCAAGATTCAGCATGGTCCCTTAATAGTACAACTACTTTCAGCGCTCTCACTCCCTGAACAATTAGCAATCATGAAATGTGCAGCACATCGCAAGGTCATAGACAATGTGGGAAGAGGAAATGCTTTTGCAGATTTGATAGCTAGACAAACAGCTACAGACCTTAGCACAGACATGTACACCTCGAGGGAAGTGAGAGATGTTTGTATAATAGATGAAGGCATTGGGTCTGTGCGAGATATGCAGACTGATGCCTCCGTTGAAGAGTCTAGGAAGTGGGCTGAAGGCATGGGAAAATTGGATGATGAAGGGTGTTGGGTGGACGCATCCGACGGGAAATGGTTACTTCCTGATTCTTATGTGTTAGCAATGGTTACAATGGCACATGGTCCAACACATGTGTGTGCCCAGCAAATTACGAAGATATTACAGCAGGTTTGGGTGAATGATAAAATTTTGGAAACTGCAAAGAGACATGTTCAGAATTGCATGATTTGCCTGCAGCACAATGTGGGTAAAGGGACAGTGACTCCAAGGGGAAGTTTCGGGCCCCCCTCTGTCCCCTTTGAAACCATTCACCTTGATTTTATTGAAATGGAGCGATGTAATAACTTGAAATATGTTCTTGTCATCATTTGTGCTTTTAGCAAATGGGTCGAGGCTTTCCCTGTGAAAGATGCTACCGCCATGACTACCGCAAAGATCCTGGTGAAAGAGTACTTCCCTCGATTTGGGCTCCCGAGGATAATTTGGTCGGACAACGGCCCCCATTTCATCGCAGCCGTAATGTTGCAAATATGTGTTGCCCTAGGGATTGAGAAACGTTTTCATTCAGCTAGGCACCCTCAAAGTGCGGGGTTGGTAGAGAGACACAACGGTATTTTGAAAAACAAACTTGCAAAAACATGTGCCGACACTAAACTAAAATGGCCCGACGCTTTACCTATTGTGTTGTTAGCTATGCGCACCACACCCCAGACTAGAACTGGGCTCTCTCCGTTCGAGGTGGTAATGGGAAGACCTGCTAGTATCTGGGGTCTCCCTAAACCTAAAGCCCTGAGGGATGTGGATAATGTATTGCTCATAGATTACTGTAATCAATTGACTAAAAATCTGTATTTCATTTACCACCAGGTGAATGCTGCCTTACCTGTACGGTTTACGGGCCCAGGACACGATATATTGCCCGGTAGCTGGATCCTGGTGAAGCCCTACGAGAGGTCTTCTTGTCTTGTGCCCCGCTGGCGCGGACCCTACCAGGTATTGTTGGTCACCAGGACGGCAGTGCGGGTGGCAGGAAAGAAGAACTGGATACATGCAACACACGTTAAGAAGATCCCTCACCCGACGCCACACGCTACAGAAGAAACAGAACCCCTCGCTGGTGCTATACTCTCTGATCTCGGAGTAGCAGGCAGCGTTGTGAGTGCGTCGGAGAAGTTCTCTGAGCCTGAGGAGCTCGGGGAGCCGTCCATTTTGTCTCCGCACTCCCTTGATCAATCACTTCCGGAAAATCTTGTTTCGAGCTCTGCGACTTCCGTCGCCACCGACACAACGCTCCCCTCAGGGAGCGACGACACTTTGCTTTTGGATTCAACAAACTTGGGTACCATCGGGTACAACCTTCGACCGCGGAAATAGAACCACACGAGTGTCGTGCATCTGGAAGGAAAAGAGTGATTGAAGTACTGTTGTCTTTCTTTTTTCGAACAAAGAAAAGGAGGGTTCTATTGGCTAGGGTCGGGAAGGACTAAGAAATTGCGCGGCCGAAGTGCCGCCAGCAACGAACATTGGGGCCGTCGATCGGGATGACAATGATGCCTGCCGCCTTCACCGCTGCTCCCCGTATTGAACTATTAGACAAGGAGGTGACCAAATCGAACAATGAACAATGTGCCTGGGCCCCGAAAACGTACTGTTGTGTTCTCGTTCTGATTATTGTTATTTTTGCAACTGCTGCTGTGGGACTTTGGTATTTTGAAGAAATTTATCCTTTGAAGCCTCTGTTACCGACCAAAATCGTACCAACTGTTTTGACTCCCTCTGTACACCTTCACACTCTGTCCACTAGGGACTCTCGGCATAGACAGAAATATCATAATAACACTTTGATGATAGTGATGAATGCTACGCATGCTATTTTTAATAAGAGTAATTGTTGGATCTGCACTCACTTACCACAACATGGGAACAAGGGACTGGGATGGTATATACATCCCTTACCTTTAACAACTTCTTGCTATGCCTCTCTTAGAGCACTCTTCTTCGGCCGATGGAATGATAGCATCTCAGGGAACTTTGATGGGACTAATTTGAATGAATTTGAAAAACGTGAATTGACTCCCCTGGGATGCTCGCTTTTCGCAGATAGAAGTAAACCTATCGTCGCTTCTATTAGGCCGTCTGATAAACTTTCTTTTCCTTTCCAAAATCTAGTTTCTTTTAAGATGGCTCTGATAGGCAATAAGGATGCCATGCCTCCTTCTTATTCTGTGAATCATAGTCCTGATTCAGTTCCTTTCTGTGTACAAAGAAATGGCACTAGGCCAATGGGAGACTTTGAGCCTTGTGTAAACACTGTAAACTTGACTGGGGAAAATAGGCCTTTGTATGTAGGGGGACCCGTTTATTTTGTTTGTGGTAGTTTAGCTTTTCCCTGGTTGCCGAAGGATTGGCAGGGGACTTGTTATTTAGGGATATTGTTACCAGGTGTATTTATAGCCAGTACCTTAGAGGTATCTAAGGCTCGCCCGCGACGGGATAGTAATGGAGACACCCCTGGACAAGTGTTTGGGGATATAGCCAAATCAGTAGTGCCCTTTTGGGGACAAATAGCGAATTCAGAAAACATTAGGGGATTAGCGAGGGTGTTGGAGAAAACGATCAACCGGACCACGGACATACTTTACAATATGACCTTAGAGCAAAAGGCGATAAGATTGGTAGCACTTCAAAATCGAATGGCATTAGATGTCATTTTAGCCGAACGAGGTGGAGTATGTAAATTAGTGGGGTCCGCTTGTTGTGTTTTCGTACCAGATTCTTCGCCAACAATTTTTAAAGCAATTCAGAATTTACACACTCTCAGTTCTGAAGTCCATATCCCTGTAGGAGACTGGAACCTTAGTACTTGGTTTTGGGATTCTTTACGATCTTGGGGGTGGAAGGTGCTTTCTGTCATTTTAGGTATTTTAGGGATTCTGTTAGTTCTTTGCTGTTGTTTTCAATGCCTCCCGAGTATATGTGGAATGATGGGGGGATGTTGTGCTCAGGTAATGAGCGCAATAGGGCATAAGATATACACCCCGAAGACAGCATCTAAAGAGTTCATGTTGCAAGAAGTTCTTATTAACAACTTTATGGCTATTGACATTTCGGACAATGATGCGGAACCTATGGATGATAATGCCATCAGTTATTTTCGAAAGTATTAGGAAATGATGTATTAGCACTTGGCATAGGCCAAAAGGAGGGTCTGTGGAAATCGATATAATATTGTGACCCCAATCGCATTGTTTAAATGTATGTTGGCCTACGCCAAGCTGTCTAAAGAATACCATGTACATAGGTTCCGCGGCAAGGTCTTGACCTTAATGTATTGTGTAAGCCGCCATCTTGGATCTAGCCGCCATTTTAGGTACTCTTGCAGTGTGGAAGTCACCCTGAATCACAAAATGGAGGCCGAACGACATTTTGTGTAAGACTCCGGCCATGGTGACCTCTGCACACGTGAATAAGTAATATGTCCGCAGACCACTTGTTAGGGTCACGAACTAAGACCTTGTCCTCTCTTTAACCTGTGTGTAAATATGTAACTGTATCAGCGGAACTGATCAAATTATGTAAATTGTGTGTTCGACCTGGCTACGAACCCTAGCCACGGTTCCAAGAATGGTTAACTTACGAGAGGGCTGGCCAATGCAGGACAAAACGTATAAAAACCCAAGCATCCCGATGATCGGTCTCTCCCACTTTCAGTGCGAACCTTACGTTGAAGGTTCGCGTGTTAGTCAGAGGGCCGCATAGCTATCCGTATGTCAATTGACCTTGGTAACTTTGTAACTTTGAAATAAAGCGCTTTGTATTTCCTTTGTAACCTGTGTTGGTGTGTTTCCTTCTGGGCTTCCCGGCCTCATATCAATTTCTCTGTTTCCACACATCTTTATTTCAAGAGAAACATAAGACTTGTCTGTTGTGCCATTAGTCCTCTGCCAGACTGCGGACATTTCTACAGTGGCTGCCGCTGAAACAGAGGATAGTGTTTAAGATGATATGCTTAATTCTCAAATACGTGCATGGTTGGCACTGCCTTACCTCTAAAAACATATCCAGGAGCATCAATTATCTTGCTCCCTTTGCCCCACTAGCCAATGCCTACTGGCTGTTCCAAGACCCTGATGCGTGCTGTGGGAAGACAGATGCTTCTATGTCCTGGGTCCTGGTCTGTGGAATTCACTTCTGGTGCACTTAGGTTCAATCAATACCCATTTGCCTGTTGGTAAAGCTTTAAAGACTTATCTTGTCAATTGGTGTTACCCACTTCTTTCACGACTACTGTTTTTAGTACATGATTTGGAATTATCACCTGCGCCGAGATGCAGTTGATTCTGCCCAGTTGTGCACAGTACAAGAACAAATACACTGAACTTTAGTTTACAGGGCAAAGATGTTTTTTGGAATGGACATCTTTAGGAAACCCTGCCCCCACCCATATCCCTACCTCCAAATATGAGTCATCTGGTGACATGAGTCATGTGTGTGGGTCCAGGGTATTTTAAATGATGGAGAAATCTCTGTGTGAGACATGAGAGGTGTATTAGTGAAGCCCTGCATACAAAATACATAGTGGTGCCATTACCCTGTTGAGAAAAGACAAATGATGGTCATTGACTTAAGGCTGGGAATGATGAAACATGAACAAATAAACCCAGCCATGTTTCCAGAATACTGGCAAACATTCATGATACCTCCATTGACATTCATTATATTTAATTCATTTACAATCATGTTCGGACTAATCATTGTCAAAGCCTGACACCATTATATTTCTCTGTGGCAGATGATCTCGGATATTTAGGGAATGTTAAGAGATAGTAAAGCTGTTGGTGGTCAGAATAGGTCATTCTAATTAAACCAATGGCATTGGTAATGGATGGTACTTATACATGCTAATAATGTTTCCATATTTGGCAATAATATGGATTGACATAAGTGTTGATAATGTGGTTGCATTAATCACAAGGGAGTACGAGCACCACAATAAAGTTGTATTGTGCAGTAAGTAAATGTGTCACCAAGTCAAGCAGTCAACGTAGACTATTAGCCAGTGTATCAATATTTGATTTTTGCAACCAAAGGCTCATATTCAGCACAGATGAATAACCCAACACCATGGGGATCATTACAAGTTTCCCGGTACCTCGCCGGTAATTCCGGCAGGATACTGGGAAACTGCCACTATGGACTCCACCACCTGATACCCTGGTATTACCAGAATATGAGCAGCAGAGACAGAAGTAAGTTACCATTCCATGGAGTCCCATTCCAAGGAGTCACTGGCACTTTTAGCACCAGTGCCAGTGAGTCCAGCATTTCTTTGCCCATAAGGGCCTGATCTACCGGCAGGTCAGGCCTGCCAGTAGATCAGAGCCCCTGCCGGCGAACTCGGGTTTGCCCGGTTCGGTAAAAATGCTGGTGCCCTTATTAACAGCAATTTTCCTGTTGAAAAAAACTTTGTAAACACTTTGTAATCCAGGGCCATAGTCAGGCCCATAGTCGACTTAATTATGATTTATTTAGAGTGATGGCACTTGAAATGTTTCGGAGCTGTTCCACTTTGGGAGCTCAGCGCAGCACCAATGAAAGGTGAGCATTCATCTTGGTGCACATTTAGCGAATAATGGGAAGAGTATTGGTTCTTTTATGAACTATTGTGTCTTTAGCTGCATTATGCTTTTATTGCACAGATTTAAGTGGCATCAGTTTTAGTGACTTCTTTATCAAGGTAGTTTGGAAGTTGGAATGTATCATGCTGTTTGTCAGGCATTTGGAGTACATGTTTTCATGATAATTGTTATGCTGCATTGAACACCTTTCTGGAGACATATAAGTTGCTTTGGAAAAAAAGAACATTATATTTCCAGGAAATACATGTGTTGCATTAGAAACTTTACAGCCCATCATATGTGTACACATTTTGTCTAGTAGATCACACATCTGATATCTTCCATCAACGCCCATAAACATATGTGCATTTGGAAAGTACAAAAATACATCAATACATTTACAAGGAAGGTTAGAAAACATGCAAAAAGGTGCACGGAGAGAATAAAAAGGGAGTGTTAGTTCTTATCTCACGGACAAAAATCAGTCAAGAGAAATGGATGTATGTATCAAAAACGACTTGCAAGAAAAAAAGAAAAGATCTTCTGGACACTTAGTGGCTTGCATAAAAAAGTAGAACTTAAAAACATTCAGTCTTTTAAAAAGTGACAACAAGCAAGAAGACAAAACACATCAAAAAAGGGTAAAAAATTCTTTAAGAACTGGGTACAAGAAGTCAAAAAAAGAAGAGGGTAAAGTATTTTCGGGGATCCTTGTCATGCAAATCAGTTTGGTGGGAAAACAAGATACCTTCATCCTCTGCACCTTCATTATCCCCTAAATCATCTGTGTGTTTCTTTGTAAGGGGACCTAGGATCGAAATGGAGAAAACGGAGGAAAAAGACAATTCAAGAATATACAAGACTGAAGAAAAAGATAGCAAATGTCAACAGGACATTCCAAGAAAAAACTGTTGGGGTTGTTTGTTGAAAAAAGAATTGTCATGACTAACTCATCTTAGAGCCCTAGGGATAAGGTGTCATTGGGCATTCATACCCCAGTGACAACAACACTGTTATTGCACATAGATAAACAGATAATTGGTGAGAAACATGTTGCAAGGTAATTATAATTACATGAGACACACATGTATTTAAAAATCAGTCTCACCATGATTATCTTTTTGCTAAATGTGCACACTGTTGCTAAAAGGAAAACACATGTTTCACTGCAATGATGCAACAAATACTGTCAGTTCAGCCAATATTCTGTGCATTGGGCCCCTGTCATCTTTGCTGGTCAAAGATAATAAAATAAAGTTGAGAACAAAGCACAGAAAAATTAATATGCACGTTTTATTTGCAACACAATAGTAGCAATGTTTATAAGAAAGGCATATTGCATGCATAACTTCATTCTTTAACAACATTGATTCACATCAGACCTATTGGAGGATTCTCTGCTAATAAAATCGGGTATTGTACTGATAAAATATATTTATTAATATAGTGTAGGAATGGGTTGTCACAGTACCATCATAAATAAGAAATAAATATGCCAGGAGGGGAAGGTCAAAGGTCAAGCAGGATTACTTGCAGTATGACATGATCTGCATCTACATATACAGGCTTCAGCATGGGAAAAGGCGCCAGGACACTCTAAACGTGTGCTTTCAGTCAGCCATCTTTGCAACACTGATGTGGCATGCAACATCAATTAGCACCAGCATAAAACACAGAAGACAATAGATGCTGACCACAGAGTGAAAAGCAGAACTCCATGCATAAAATGACAGGTACATGAAGCATGATTGAGAGGAGGTGACATGAGGTGTTACCATGCATAACGTAAACACAATCCAGACAGGAGCGAGGAAGTTATCACTGAGGAAACATGATCACACCCTATATGTCCCTCTGACTAACTAGACCATAAATAGGAATTTATAATGTGCTTTGTATTGAAATAGACATGTTAAAAACAAACTGCAAGTTCATTGGGATTTTAACACCACCTATTATATATGGGAGATTGTCCCCTGGTGGAGGCAATTCTTGTAAGATTATTGAAGGAATGTATTGTGAACGTCATTGTACTTGTTTGATCGATTGACAACAGAGTTACTATGAGTGATTCAAATGTACTTATGACTTACCCAAATTAAGTCAGAATTACTGATAGTGAAAGGTATGTTTAAGTCAGAAATACTCATAACGACTAACTTCTTTTGTGAATTGTTCTCCTTCTAAGATATATTTAATTGATTTAACAGATCATTATCTCTTATACAGTAAGTCTTTTTGATCAAGGTGACTCTAGAGCTGCTGTCATCGCTAGAGTTCAATTTATATTCTGCAAATGAAAATACTTAGGATTTCTTTGAGATCATGTTGAACTAGCAAAACAAGAACAATACATATTAGAAACGTTATTAATGAAAGCAATCATAAATCATACACTTCAACTAGTTTCTGATAATTCGAATAATTTTCTAGAGAGGTTAGACAAACAAACAGCAGTTTTATTTTATAAAGCAAAAATCAACAGATATTGACATAGATGACGCCTTTATTAGGCCACTTTCCTATTTGGGATAACTGAGAATAGAAAATGCTGAATACGAAATTTTCTATGGTTTATTTTTCTTCACACAATTATATGCGGGGGAGTCCCCCCACATGCACCCTCAAACTCCCCATACCTTATTCATTACCATAACCCATCCCACACATATACATGCAGTGAAATGCAGAGTAAAATGTTCAACATTTTTGCATTCAGTATTTTGGTGTGATGCCCCTATGTGTGCTTTCCAGCTTTCAAGATCACATGAATCGTGTCCTCAGGCTTTAAATAATGTCATAATATTTAAACCCATCTCTTAGTAATGTAACATGCAAAGTTGCAGCAGGATCCCAGGGATTCAGAGTTTCTAATAATTTTCATGAGTGGAGAAATTGTCGGATTAATCTTTTATAATAATATCTCTGTTTCTTTGATAATTTGTATGGCTGTTCAATAAAATGTAAGGCCTGTGTCTCCAAATCTGTGCTCAAAATCGATGCAAAATAGAGACAAACTGAGTCAATCATTTTGAGACCGGGGTATACATGAAATGAGGTTAGTCATAGTGCATGCCCAATTGCCTCTAGATCCTAGAGTAAACGATTGTATTCATTCCCAACCGGGACTCAGTTCATCAGCCTTAGAAAGAAAGAAAACTAGTGACCTAGCAATCTCTGAACAGTCACTCGGCCCACTAAGACATAATTGTGTCTCAGGTAAGGTAAGATAACATATCGGTGGATGCTTTACTATGACAATATGATATATATATATATATATATATATATATATATATATATATATATATATATATATATATTTCATTTTAGACCACAAAGGAGATCATGTAGTTTAGTTCGGCTGGGGTTTCCCTCTGGAACAGCCTCCCTGCATCCCTGAAACTTGAGGAGGATCATCTCCGGTTCCAGAAGCACCTCAAAACCTTTCTCTTTGCTTCTGCTTGTTCTCCTCCTCTCCCTTTCTGACTTCCTGGCTGATACGGAAATTGCACTGGTTACTTGGCCACCCTCTGATCCTGGGCCCAGGTCCCCTCCCCCACCAGTCACACTCCTGCACTGCCTTCCTGGCAACCCCTGCACTGGGGGACTGTTTTCTGTATCTCTACAGTCTCACTACAGACCTTCACACCAGATGTCTGCACTTATCCTTGCACTTGCCACCTGCTTGCCGTACTTTTACTCTTGTTATTTATTTGTATCCCATGTACTGCACTGTCCCCTATTCCTTCCGCCACCACACTTCACTCCTTCCCCTTCCCATGCACGTGTGTGATCCGAATGTCACCTGGCCTAGTTGGATTGTTGCCTGTCTTTCCTCTGTTCCCCTTCCCCTGCCTTGTCGCGCCTTGAAACACTTGTGTATAGGCGCGTTATAAATGCCATATCATATCATATCATATCATAATGTGAGATTTGTGGAAGGGAATTTAATGTAATGGTGAAGATGATTGCATATCTATTGTATTGGTCTTATTGATAATGCACATACTTGGTCCAATGGAACAGTGTGTCATTTAAATAGATAAAGGTTTTACATGATAAAACATGCATAGTTCAATCTATCTGGAAAGATCCTTACATATCTTCAGAGATTTAGATTCAATGGAACATTGTTTCTATTAATGATAATGATCACCTTATAACAAACCTCTTCCTAAAGATGCAGTTTTCTCTAAGCATTAATGAAATGTGTCAGTACCTCCAAACAGTACACCTTTCTTCAACAGGGCAGGTACGAAAGAGACCTGCCAGTGTTGAAGCACGTGACTTTCAAATCATTGGGTAGGTGCTTAGCTCACTATGTAATCTTACTAATACATTAATTTAAATTAAGATCCAAGTAGATTATGCACGTTCTGTGGTGAACATTTTAGGCCTAATCGGCAACAGGCTCACCTTTGGAAGAAGATGATGCCATGTAACATGGTTTTGATAGCAGATTATGTGAAGTGTGGCTGGTGGTTAATTGTTCAAAAGAAATTGCATCAATCTTTTGCTAGTGCAAGAAAGTTCTGGCCATGCATTAAATACAATTCTTCCAGTCTACAGTAGCACTCCTTACTATATTTGTTTTCTGTTACATCTGAAATGTCTTTTATAAATCCTTGGATGACCCTTTGTGCATTGCCTTTAACAGGCCACATACATCCCTGAGCCCTCTGAGGTTTTTGGATTTTGAGTATTAAACAATTTTAGACCATCTTGTAAAAATAATTATAATCATGGATTATTTAAATCTTTGGAGTGCCTGGTATTTCCCAATTCAGGGAACACGGACCCGGACCATCCCCATTCCCATTTCAGCCCCTATAGGGCTCAATGGGAAAGGGGAGCATGCTAACGGGCCCGTTAATGACGGGCCCGTTGTTAGCATTCTGGTCCCCTCGCGGGACACGCAAAGGTCGTCTTTACCGGTGCCGTTAATCCCTTACAGCCTCACTTGGCCTCACTTGTAATGAAGCCCAATGTGTCTGCATTTTGCCAACCCTTCTCTGCCCTCCAAACCAGCTCCAAGACATAGTTCTGCTGGCCAGAAGTTTTTTAAATGTTCTTTGATTCATTTTATGTGTATGAGTCAGTTATGTTTGCTTTCTTTGTTTTCTAGCCTACGTATTTTCAAAATGCTCCATTGTCTTCAGTAATATAAGCTCCATAAGTGCTAAGGGTGTGTATGCTTGTCTTGAATTCCTTAAGCAATCATTGTAGGCTCCACCAAGTCCCGCAGTTTTGCGGAGTTATTTTTACAGTGCACTATTTAGGTAATGACAAATTAACTCCACAAAGAAGGGAGTTAATATTAGAGAGATATGCTTTTCTTAGCTGATAATAGCAGTGGAAGTGGGCTGTACCAGCTGCCAATGGCCCACCAGCCTGAGTTCATAGATCTGAGAACACCAAGGCCCTTTAATGTCTGGTAGTGTGAAGTAGCTTCACTATCAGACGTTTGGGCCCAGAACCACATGTTTTATCTCCATTAGAAAGCAAATGCTAGTCTTTTCACTATCAGAAATGGGGTTGCATACCTGTTTACGAAGAGGAAAAACGTGTTGTGACTGGGTGATTTTGCAGGAGGTGGCTGAGAGTCAGGGCACAACATGGGCTTGTATCAGCAGGGAACAACCAACCTTCAGGGCTCTCTGGGGGCAAAGTACAATCTTGAACCCAAAAAGCATGGAGGACAGAGTCCTCCATTATCAGATGTTTAGGCCTGAGAAGGGCCACTTCAGTCTTATGGGGATTAAGCCGCAACCAATTCTAGGTCATGCACATTTTTAGGAGTCCTAAAAATTGCCCAATTTCAAGAAGATCTGGGTATGGTGGGCATATGATTGAAATCCGACAGCATGTTTCCTCATTGTGCCATTAGTAGCTGCACGTGCAGATTGAACAACAGAGGGAAGAGTAAGAGGAACCACACTACATTCACCTGCTGCCAGCGGTCAGACAAGTAATAGCTGAACCAATCAATGGTGTGTTCGGAAACTTTCCAAGGGAGTACTGCCACCACGCGATAATTGAAAAATTCATTGGGGTCCAAATTAGGTTTCTTCAGAGGGGGATATGATTGATTTATTTTATTGAGGCATCACAGCGCTTAAGGTACATAATTAGGATTCGGTGGATTGTTTAAGCTTGGCTGGGCCATAACGTTGTGATAGTGATATATTTATAAATGATATCATGAAACAGGCAATATCTCCAGCGAGACATTGGGCCTCATTCCGAGATTGGAGGTAGTCATGGCGCTATTTGCGCCATGACTGCTTCCAATAATGGTACCGGCACCGTTCTTCTTCAATGGGGACTTACCAGTGTAGTCCGACCTTTGCGGGACTGGTCAGTCCCCATTGAAAAAGCCATTCCCCATTCCCATTTGAGCCCCCATAGGGCTCAATGGGAAGGGAGAAGGTGCTAATAACGGTACCGCAATTTGCAGTACCGTTAGTAACTCTGAAGTCCCTTAGCGGGTCCCGTCCATAACGCCTGGTAAAACCAGTCGTTGAAAGAGGGACCCGCTAAGGGAACTCGTAGTAGGGCGGTAAGGGATTAACGTCATCGGTCTCCTTAATGTAAGTCCCCATTGAAAAACCCATTCCCCATTCCCATTTGAGCCCCCATAGGGCTCAAAGGGAAGGCGCTAATAACGGTACCGCAATTTGCAGTACCGTTATTAGCTCTGAAGTCACTTAGCGGGTCCCGTCCGTAATGCCTGGAAAACCAGGTGTTTGATTGAGGGATCCGCTCAGGGAACTCGTTGTAGGGCGGTAAGGGATTACCGGCACCGGTCTCCTTAACGGTGCCCAGTATCCCTTACCGCCCTACTCGTAATGAGGCCCATTGTGTTGTACATGCTGGGAGTTCAAATAACTGATCATTAGCTGGTTTGAGTTTTGGCATCAGACTCCTAACAGAGGGCCTCATTACAACTCAGGCGGTAAGGGGTTTACGGCGCCATAAACAGCGCCGACCCTTACCGCCTGAGTACGAGGTCCCTTAGCGCCATGGCGGATTTAACACCTGCTTTTAGCAGGTGTTAAAATCCATGGCGCTAAGGGACCATGGAGTTAATTACGCCACCGTAATTTACGGTGGCGTAATTAACGCCTTCCCCACTCCCATTATGCCCTATGGGGCAAAAATGGGAATGGGGAAGGGTAAATGGGGATTGGGGACTTACCGCCCCGCCAAACTCGGAATGGGGCGGTAAGTCCGCCAACCACCATGGCGTAAACATAGTTTACGCCATGGTGGTAAAGTCACGGCCCAGGCGGTAACTTACCGCCTGGGTCGTAATGAGGCCCAGAGTCCACAAACACTAATTGAAAATCAAACTGTAGATCTACTGGATCAGTCATAGTCGAAAGTGGGGGTATTATTTTATCAGCATCCAAGAGTGTCAGCATATTCAGTTCTATCAAACATGTTTTCTGTCGCATACCCTAGGTTGTCTATTCAGGGCCAATGCTATGGCTGTAATGTCCAAATGTAATATGGTCTTCATGGCCCAATTAGAAGATAACAAACTGCTGTATGTTAAAATCTCTGAGGCAATTTCTATCTAGATTCAAAGGATGCCTTGACCAAGCTACTTTAAAAAGAAGAAATAAAATGAAGACTACTTAAGGATGTGAGATGTAACAAGGCTAAAATTGACACTGCATTGATCTCCAGAACTATATTTATTCATGAAGCAGAATGCATCGTTTCTTGGCCTTATTTCATCTCCCCAACTTTCTAAACGTATTTTAATTGAGAATAATTACAGTAACACCCATTTGCCCTCATTAGTGGTATGGCAGTAAGACCACCCAACTTAGTTTTCTATTACTGCCAGTTATTTAGTAGTTGTGGGCAGCAGTGGCAATTTCCATGTTGGAGTCCCATGGGACTGCATTTGGATTTAGAGAATTTACTGTGGTGGTAAGCGTGCCCATGTCAAGTCCTACAATTTTAAGGAGGAAAAGCCTCCAGCCAAGTGCTGGAAGATTCTCTTCCAATTCTGCTACAATCTAAGATTGTAGTGGTGTAGTGATAGTGGTGCTTAATCCATGACGACCACTTTTTGCCACACCACCATACTCAAAATGGTGGCCATTGTCTCTGAGATTGCAGTAACAGCCTTAGTGTATCTAACTTCTAAATATAAGATGTTTACAATTTCAAGGTTGCTTTTCCTGAAAACGTAGGAAAATGAATTTCTGCAGATTTGACATGCAATTATGGGCTTGTGTATAATTGCCGGCCCTCAATGTTAAATGGACTATGCTCTTCTGAAGGCACTTCATCTTGCGTCTCAGGGTATGATGTCATGTGTATGCCCGTTTGAAATTAACAATAGACGCTATTACAGCAAACCCTCTTTAGCGAGTTGCTTCTCAGGGCCGCTATTTTAACTGAGTGCACATAATGATGAATAACCATATTGTTTCAAGGGTTGATTTTGATGCTACAAAGAGATCTTAAAACACTATCGAGAAAACTGAAGTGCATAATGTTTTCAGTGTTCACAATAACCATGCCATATTTCTATGAATAGCTATGTCATGGTCGGCCAGACGTGCATGCAGAACGTGTGTGTAGTGTGAGTGTATACAGATGTTTTGTATTCAATTAACTACTATTAAATAAAAGGTAGGATTTCAGGTGAAATTTCTTTAGTATGAATCAGTAACTTGAATACTTGAATCTTGTGATACAGATTCAGTTAGCAGTCACACATCTTTTCTAAAGGACAATATATATTCCCAAATACCTACTTTTGTTTGTAGTGTGTTAAGGTGAACAGAGGGGACCTTTTTCTGGTATTTGATAGAGCGGGGCTATAGCATCAACAAGCAGCAGAGAACCTCAAAGAGTATGTTTTTTTTTTTTTTTTTTTGTTGCATTAAGAACATAAGCGCAAGACATTCTCTTCCAAAGACCCTACGTTATGGGATCTGGTTGACAGCAGATTACAGAAACTAGGATTCTATCGGCGGGAGAGGGGGCTTGCACACATGGATTTGTGACAGTATTAGAAATCACTATATAGTTTGCTTTTAATATAATAATCTAGAAGTACATGGTGTATCGGCCATAGTTAGACAAAGTCATTTGCCCAAAATCACACCATTTTTTTAATCAATGTGTTCTAATATTTGAACTTCATGACTTCATTGCATGTGTTCCTTACACTGGGCTGACACTGTAATGCTTTCCTATGGCAATTGAGACTTATGCATACGTCCCAATGGGAGGATAAGTGTCATGAATGTTTGTTGAGAGGCTTTGGAAGTCATGACTTAAATGCAGGCCTTTGCCAATCTAGCAGGCATAGTTCCTGTGTCATAACCTACAATGGAACATGCCACATGTGCACTACATTGATGAGTCACATAACAACATTACTTAGGAGACTGTAAAGGTAGGTTCTCTACCATCTTCATCTTATGCCTCCGCAACTTAAGAATTAATACCCGTGGTAAAATAATTCCTTTTTGAACTCAAAGTCAATCATTTCACAAAGCTTTCAATTTAAACATAATATCCATTCTTTTAAACATAATGGCCATTTTGAATTGTTAGTTTCAAAATGCTAGACTCTGTCTCAGGACATGTCATGCCAGCACAATACATGGACCAAACATTCAAGTGAATCCCAATTGTTTGCTTTGTTAGGATGTTGTTATATTTTTAAACAAACTATGTGGTATATGACAAACAAGCCACATTCTCAATATGCATACTTGTCCAGCTACAAAACAACAGCATACACAGTGCAAAGCTCACATGTGGCAGCTGTCTGGGCATTATCCTTGCCACTTTTTTTATGTAATGTAGAACATGGGTATTGTTGGAGATTCAAGTCTGGATGGCAGGACTGCTAGGTGTTATGAAGTAGCTCGATTAAACATATGAGATTGGGGGAAAAGCAGCCTTCTACAGTTCACCAAGTTCCATTACCCCTATACTGCACCTCAATAATAATAAGACCAGGCTAACATTCATCTAGCTGTGTCTGTGTTCTCATGTGGGAGGGTCAGGGCTGAGATTCTTTAGAATTTCAGATTCAACGGCTTCCTTGGTGGCATTTTGTAGAGTTACCTGAATCAAGTTGTTCCCCTTGTTCAATGACCTTGAATAAGATGGCATGTAATGCTACAGATGGACATCGTTATAGCAACCCAGGTGACATCCCTAGGATGTCTACATCTTTAATCCATGATGCCCAGTGTTCTCTCTGTGTACAGTTTGCCACTTATTAGCCTGGCTCTTGAACATGGAAGACATGATCAAGTCTTCTCATTGCAAGTTCACTGGCTTCTCACAAGTCTCCAGGATTCAATCAGAAAGCACCACTATCAGTACTTCTGGTTTCTGACTCAATACATCACCCTTTGCATCACTGTGCTGCACTTAAACTCTTTCTTGGGTCTTCTGCAGTTTCACTGATCAACTCTGAGCTTTATTTCCTTGGGCCCTTATGGCACCATGTGGCTGCCAGAATCGTCATCTTTTGTAGCTTTTTCCAAATAAATCACGCATCGTTCTTCAAGGTCAAGGATATGTCCACATTCCCAGAGGTTGGTCTTCAAGTATTCATGACAGATATTGTTAACTAGAGATCAATAGGAGTTTCTCAGAATCATGACCCATTTCTATGGTTTATATATGCGGGCATGTTACTCCCTGCCCGTCTCAAACATTTGACTCCCAACAGCATTTCATCATAACCCAGCTGTTTTCAGTAGTTTACCACATTACATGGCCGCCCGTGCAGCATTGAAATGTGCCTTTTTTGCACACAGCCCACAAATCCCATGCCTGCCGCCACGATTGGCTCTGCAGGACTACATCCTGCTCTGCTGCTACGGAGCCGGATGCCGATCGCCGCCCCCATCAGAGGGCATCCATCTAAGGGGCATGCCCTGTCTGACCCTGTCCGAGACTGGCAGATCTGTTGCCCCCTTTCTTTCGCCTTCACCCCACCATCCCACGTAATACATCTGGACTGGGTGCATTCGGTGACCACTTGTGCCAGGCTTGGCTTCAGTGAACCCATCCAATACTTTCCTGTTAGTAGTCATCTCATGTTTTTCTTGTTGCACTGTGTTTTGAATTCTGTGGCCACTGTCGTGTCATGTATTTTAGTGTGCCTGCCGGAAATTCGAAATCTCCTGCCACTGTTGAATCATGTATTTTAGTTTGTCTCCCTGTAATTCGAAGTTAGGTGTTTTTCTTTTACATCTCCTGCCACCTTTGTGTCTTGTTTTGTAGAGTGTGCCACCCTTCTCTGAGATTGCAGTGACAGCCTTAGTGTATCTAACTTCTAAATATAAGATGTTTACAATTTCAAGGTTGCTTTTCCTGAAAACGTAGGAAAATGAATTTCTGCAGATTTGACATGCAATTATGTGCTTGTGTATAATTGCCGGCCCTCAATGTTAAATGGACTATGCTCTTCTGAAGGCACTTCATCTTGCGTCTCAGGGTATGATGTCATGTGTATGCCCATTTGAAATTAACAATAGACGCTATTACAGCAAACCCTCTTTAGCGAGCTGCTTCTCAGGGCCGCTATTTTAACTGAGTGCACATAATGATGAATAACCATATTGTTTCAAGGGTTGATTTTGATGCTACAAAGAGATCTTAAAACACTATCGAGAAAACTGAAGTGCATAATGTTTTCAGTGTTCACAATAACCATGCCATATTTCTATGAATAGCTATGTCATGGTCGGCCAGACGTGCATGCAGAACGTGTGTGTAGTGTGAGTGTATACAGATGTTTTGTATTCAATTAACTACTATTAAATAAAAGGTAGGATTTCAGGTGAAATTTCTTCAGTGTGAATCAGTAACTTGACTACTTGAATCTTGTGATACAGATTCAGTTAGCAGTCACACATCTTATCTAAAGGACAATATATATTCCCAAATACCTACTTTTGTTTGTAGTTTGTTAAGGTGAACAGAGGGGACCTTTTTCTGGTATTTGATAGAGCGGGGCTATAGCATCAACAAGCAGCAGAGAACCTCAAAGAGTATGTTTTTTTTTGTTTTTTTTTTGTTGCATTAAGAACATAAGCGCAAGACATTCTCTTCCAAAGACCCTACGTTATGGGATCTGGTTGACAGCAGATTACAGAAACTAGGATTCTATCGGCGGGAGAGGGGGCTTGCACACATGGATTTGTGACAGTATTAGAAATCACTATATAGTTTGCTTTTAATATAATAATCTAGAAGTACATGGTGTATCGGCCATAGTTAGACAAAGTCATTTGCCCAAAATCACACCATTTTTTTAATCAATGTGTTCTAATATTTGAACTTCATGACTTCATTGCATGTGTTCCTTACACTGGGCTGACACTGTAATGCTTTCCTATGGCAATTGAGACTTATGCATACGTCCCAATGGGAGGATAAGTGTCATGAATGTTTGTTGAGAGGCTTTGGAAGTCATGACTTAAATGCAGGCCTTTGCCAATCTAGCAGGCATAGTTCCTGTGTCATAACCTACAATGGAACATGCCACATGTGCACTACATTGATGAGTCACATAACAACATTACTTAGGAGACTGTAAAGGTAGGTTCTCTACCATCTTCATCTTATGCCTCCGCAACTTAAGAATTAATACCCGTGGTAAAATAATTCCTTTTTGAACTCAAAGTCAATCATTTCACAAAGCTTTCAATTTAAACATAATATCCATTCTTTTAAACATAATGGCCATTTTGAATTGTTAGTTTCAAAATGCTAGACTCTGTCTCAGGACATGTCATGCCAGCACAATACATGGACCAAACATTCAAGTGAATCCCAATTGTTTGCTTTGTTAGGATGTTGTTATATTTTTAAACAAACTATGTGGTATATGACAAACAAGCCACATTCTCAATATGCATACTTGTCCAGCTACAAAACAACAGCATACACAGTGCAAAGCTCACATGTGGCAGCTGTCTGGGCATTATCCTTGCCACTTTTTTTATGTAATGTAGAACATGGGTATTGTTGGAGATTCAAGTCTGGATGGCAGGACTGCTAGGTGTTATGAAGTAGCTCGATTAAACATATGAGATTGGGGGAAAAGCAGCCTTCTACAGTTCACCAAGTTCCATTACCCCTATACTGCACCTCAATAATAATAAGACCAGGCTAACATTCATCTAGCTGTGTCTGTGTTCTCATGTGGGAGGGTCAGGGCTGAGATTCTTTAGAATTTCAGATTCAACGGCTTCCTTGGTGGCATTTTGTAGAGTTACCTGAATCAAGTTGTTCCCCTTGTTCAATGACCTTGAATAAGATGGCATGTAATGCTACAGATGGACATCGTTATAGCAACCCAGGTGACATCCCTAGGATGTCTACATCTTTAATCCATGATGCCCAGTGTTCTCTCTGTGTACAGTTTGCCACTTATTAGCCTGGCTCTTGAACATGGAAGACATGATCAAGTCTTCTCATTGCAAGTTCACTGGCTTCTCACAAGTCTCCAGGATTCAATCAGAAAGCACCACTATCAGTACTTCTGGTTTCTGACTCAATACATCACCCTTTGCATCACTGTGCTGCACTTAAACTCTTTCTTGGGTCTTCTGCAGTTTCACTGATCAACTCTGAGCTTTATTTCCTTGGGCCCTTATGGCACCATGTGGCTGCCAGAATCGTCATCTTTTGTAGCTTTTTCCAAATAAATCACGCATCGTTCTTCAAGGTCAAGGATATGTCCACATTCCCAGAGGTTGGTCTTCAAGTATTCATGACAGATATTGTTAACTAGAGATCAATAGGAGTTTCTCAGAATCATGACCCATTTCTATGGTTTATATATGCGGGCATGTTACTCCCTGCCCGTCTCAAACATTTGACTCCCAACAGCATTTCATCATAACCCAGCTGTTTTCAGTAGTTTACCACATTACATGGCCGCCCGTGCAGCATTGAAATGTGCCTTTTTTGCACACAGCCCACAAATCCCATGCCTGCCGCCACGATTGGCTCTGCAGGACTACATCCTGCTCTGCTGCTACGGAGCCGGATGCCGATCGCCGCCCCCATCAGAGGGCATCCATCTAAGGGGCATGCCCTGTCTGACCCTGTCCGAGACTGGCAGATCTGTTGCCCCCTTTCTTTCGCCTTCACCCCACCATCCCACGTAATACATCTGGACTGGGTGCATTCGGTGACCACTTGTGCCAGGCTTGGCTTCAGTGAACCCATCCAATACTTTCCTGTTAGTAGTCATCTCATGTTTTTCTTGTTGCACTGTGTTTTGAATTCTGTGGCCACTGTCGTGTCATGTATTTTAGTGTGCCTGCCGGAAATTCGAAATCTCCTGCCACTGTTGAATCATGTATTTTAGTTTGTCTCCCTGTAATTCGAAGTTAGGTGTTTTTCTTTTACATCTCCTGCCACCTTTGTGTCTTGTTTTGTAGAGTGTGCCACCCTTCTCTGAGATTGCAGTGACAGCCTTAGTGTATCTAACTTCTAAATATAAGATGTTTACAATTTCAAGGTTGCTTTTCCTGAAAACGTAGGAAAATGAATTTCTGCAGATTTGACATGCAATTATGTGCTTGTGTATAATTGCCGGCCCTCAATGTTAAATGGACTATGCTCTTCTGAAGGCACTTCATCTTGCGTCTCAGGGTATGATGTCATGTGTATGCCCATTTGAAATTAACAATAGACGCTATTACAGCAAACCCTCTTTAGCGAGCTGCTTCTCAGGGCCGCTATTTTAACTGAGTGCACATAATGATGAATAACCATATTGTTTCAAGGGTTGATTTTGATGCTACAAAGAGATCTTAAAACACTATCGAGAAAACTGAAGTGCATAATGTTTTCAGTGTTCACAATAACCATGCCATATTTCTATGAATAGCTATGTCATGGTCGGCCAGACGTGCATGCAGAACGTGTGTGTAGTGTGAGTGTATACAGATGTTTTGTATTCAATTAACTACTATTAAATAAAAGGTAGGATTTCAGGTGAAATTTCTTCAGTGTGAATCAGTAACTTGACTACTTGAATCTTGTGATACAGATTCAGTTAGCAGTCACACATCTTATCTAAAGGACAATATATATTCCCAAATACCTACTTTTGTTTGTAGTTTGTTAAGGTGAACAGAGGGGACCTTTTTCTGGTATTTGATAGAGCGGGGCTATAGCATCAACAAGCAGCAGAGAACCTCAAAGAGTATGTTTTTTTTTGTTTTTTTTTTGTTGCATTAAGAACATAAGCGCAAGACATTCTCTTCCAAAGACCCTACGTTATGGGATCTGGTTGACACCAGATTACAGAAACTAGGATTCTATCGGCGGGAGAGGGGGCTTGCACACATGGATTTGTGACAGTATTAGAAATCACTATATAGTTTGCTTTTAATATAATAATCTAGAAGTACATGGTGTATCGGCCATAGTTAGACAAAGTCATTTGCCCAAAATCACACCATTTTTTTAATCAATGTGTTCTAATATTTGAACTTCATGACTTCATTGCATGTGTTCCTTACATTGGGCTGACGCTGTAATGCTTTCCTATGGAAATTGAGACTTATGCATACGTCCCAATGGGAGGATAAGTGTCATGAATGTTTGTTGAGAGACTTTGGAAGTCATGACTTAAATGCAGACCTTTGCCAATCTAGCAGGCATAGTTCCTGTGTCATAACTTCCCATGGAACATGCCACATGTGCACTACATTGATGAGTCACATAACAACATTACTTAGGAGACTGTAAAGGTAGGTTCTCTACCATCTTCATCTTATGCCTCAGCAACTTAAGAATTAACACCCGTGGTAAAATAAATCCTTTTTGAACTCAAAGTCAATCATTTCACAAAGCTTTCCATTTAAACATAATATCCATTCTTTTAAACATAACGGCCATTTTGAATTGTTAGTTTCAAAATGCTAGACTCTAACTGATAGTCTGTCTCAGGACATGTCATGCCAGCACAATACATGGACCAAACATTCAAGTGAATCCCAATTGTTTGCTTTGTTAGGATGTTCTTATATTTTTAAACAAACTATGTGGTATATGACAAACAAGCCACATTCTCAATATGCATACTTGTCCAGCTACAAAACAACAGCATACACAGTGCAAAGCTCACATGTGGCAGCTGTCTGGGCATTATCCTTGCCACATTTTTTATGTAATGTAGAACATGGGTATTGTTGGAGATTCAAGTCTGGATGGCAGGACTGCTAGGTGTTATGAAGTAGCTCGATTAAACATATAAGATTGGGGGAAAAGCAGCCTTCTACAGTTCACCAAGTTCCATTACCCCTATACTGCACCTCAATAATATTAAGACCAGGCTAACATTCATCTAGCTGTGTCTGTGTTCTCATGTGGGAGGGTCAGGGCTGGGATTCTTTAGAATTTCAGATTCAACGGCTTCCTTGGTGGCATTTTGTAGAGTTACCTGAATCAAGTTGTTCCCCTTGTTCAATGACCTTGAATAAGATGGCATGTAATGCTACAGATGAACATCGTTATAGAAACCCAGGTGGCATCCCTAGGATGTCTACATCTTTAACCCATGATGCCCAGTGTTCTCTCTGTGTACAGTTTGCCACTTATTAGCCTGACTCTTGAACATGGAAGACAT
Organism: Ambystoma mexicanum; assembly: GCF_040938575.1. NCBI lineage: Eukaryota > Metazoa > Chordata > Amphibia > Caudata > Ambystomatidae > Ambystoma > Ambystoma mexicanum. Next base: position 952,819,816 of record NC_090932.1, read on the forward strand.
GATCCAGTCTTCTCATTGCAAGTTCACTGGCTTCTCACAAGTCTCCAGGATTCAATCAGAAAGCACCACTATCAGTACTTCTGGTTTCTGACTCAATACATCACCCTTTGCATCACTGTGCTGCACTTAAACTCTTTCTTGGGTCTTCTGCAGTTTCACTGATCAACTCTGAGCTTTATTTCCTTGGGCCCTTATGGCACCATGTGGCTGCCAGAATCGTCATCTTTTGTAGCTTTTTCCAAATAAATCACGCATCGTTCTTCAAGGTCAAGGATATGTCCACATTCCCAGAGGTTGGTCTTCAAGTATTCATGACAGATATTGTTAACTAGAGATCAATAGGAGTTTCTCAGAATCATGACCCATTTCTATGGTTTATATATGCAGGCATGTTACTCCCTGCCCGTCTCAAACATTTGACTCCCAACAGCATTTCATCATAACCCAGCTGTTTTCAGTAGTTTACCACATTACATGGCCGCCCGTGCAGCATTGAAATGTGCCTTTTTTGCACACAGCCCACAAGTCCCATGCCTGCCGCCACGATTGGCTCTGCAGGACTACATCCTGCTCTGCTGCTACGGAGCCGGATGCCGATCGCCGCCCCCATCAGAGGGCAACCATCTAAGGGTCAAGCCCTGTCTGACCCTGTCCGAGACTGGCAGATCTGTTGCCCCCTTTCTTTCACCTTCACCCCACCATCCCACGTAATACATCTGGACTGGGTGCATTCGGTGACCACTTGTGCCAGGCTTGGCTTCAGTGAACCCATCCAATACTTTCCTGTTAGTAGTCATCTCATGTTTTTCTTGTTGCACTGTGTTTTGAATTCTGTGGCCACTGTCGTGTCATGTATTTTAGTGTGCCTGCCGGAAATTCGAAATCTCCTGCCACTGTTGAATCATGTATTTTAGTTTGTCTACCTGTAATTCGAAGTTAGGTGTTTTTCTTTTACATCTCCTGCCACCTTTGTGTCTTGTTTTGTAGAGTGTGCCACCCTTCTCCCCCCTCTAACCCTCTTCCCTCGCCATCTTTATGTTTCTTGCACTTACTTGTTATTCTGTGTCTTCCCTTGACTCCCACCTCCCCTCTCTCCCACTTCATGTTTTGCTCTTGCGTGTTGTAACAACTGTCAGGCACGTGCAATATTCCTTGGCATATGTTGTATCAGTTTTGTATTCCTTCTGTACTATGTTTTACCTCTAAATGCATTGCACTTGCACTTTCTGAATATCCCAATGCTTATTAACAACGTTAATCCTTTGTCTTACTCTCCCTGCTTTGGAGCACTTTGAAATGTTTGTTTAAGTGTAGAGTCGCTATATAACGGACCAATAAATACATATTTCTGCATAATAATCCTTTTTTAATGAGAATATCGTTAATGTGGACAGCAAGTGTATGACACTCCTATTATTGAACTAAAGGTTTTCTATGTTCATGACAATATCAGTGTAGAATATAACCACTGCCATAATATGCCTTATTTAGCACAAGATATATTTCTATTATCTGGGACTTATTATCTATTCTTGAAGCTCTTAATACCTTTGTGTATGTGTGCAGATCTTCAAGGCAAATGATGGTCCTTACGCTTTCCTCCTTGCCACAGACCATGCGTTTTTAGCATTGACATATTCTGCAAAAATATGCAATTCTTTAAAGTGATTTCTTGGTGATGAATGAGCTTGTGAAATTGAGCTTACATTTAATATGTTGGCATTTAATTTGCAAGATTGAAAAAAGAAACATATTCATCTAAGGATATCCACTTAATTTATGTTTATTTTGGCCACTCAACAATTATTTTGAAGCATGTAGAATAACATCAAAGAATGTTGAAAGAATATTGGTAAAATAAAAGAATTGATCATTCATTTAAAGCAGCACCATGGTAAACTGGAACAATATATTGAAACACCAAGGGCTGACACCAATTCCTACATTACCCAGAAACGTCTGATACTTTTTAACATGAATTAATGTATGCACTTGTAATCTTATGCACACAGTGCTATGTTTCTTTTTCCAACAGCATTCCAAATCAAGTGGATTCCTTTTTCAAGAATATGTGTCTGAAATATAATGGTAATGCCTTTATAAGTGCATGTAGAAGTGCATTGTGATTACACAAATGTGTACATGCAAGTCCTTAAAAAGGAATGCAATGCTTTTTAAATGTATAGACAATCCTTGTCTGTCTAGCATTGTGTGGAAATATTAATTTTGTTTGCTCTCTGGTAAAACCTGTGAAAAGCTAATTTATTCACTCTTATTCCTGTATACGTGATCTCATAGGTAGGGAGTGGAATTATAATAGATTAGGGACCATCTGGAAAAGAGAAGGGTTAGTTCTCTTTCATCCCACAAACTCATTGTCTTTCAAGTAACAAATAGACATCTGTGAAAGGTCCTTTGGCAGTGGGATGTTCCCATTCACATTCAAAAGGATATTCTCAATTAATGCATTCAAATACATACCAGCAAGGTCTTAATTTAGTGCTCTGAGCAGAGAAAAATCAGGACTGACCATAATCAGAAACTGGTTTTCCAAACTCCCAGCTTCAAATATTCTGAATGCACTGAAGTGTCTCCTCTTGATATCAGTTAAGGCAATAAAATCAATCAAATGCCCAATAATAGAAGATTAAAAAATTGAGCCTCTGAGAGCCATTTACATCACTCATAATGCTAGCATGAGGGTTTCACAATTCAAAGAAATGAAACTTAAAGATATAAGGATGCCTCAAAATACATATAAAACAGTTGTTGAATCAATATCCACAACTATATGGCGTAGTATCAAATGAAAAGATGTGTTGCAACCAGAGATGCTCCTTTATCAAATGAGTACACATTTGCCATTTGTGGGAATATTAAACATTAAATAAAATAAGACATGTTTATACATTTTTCATATTTCTTAACACATACTCTTACATGCATTTGTCAGGGCCAGTCGAATCCATAAATCCATATTGTATAAGTGTGCCATGTGGCCATAATGAAATATGGAATGTAAATGTTTTGTAATTCAAAGTATCCAGAGCAGGTAACCCCCCACCTTTTCATATCACATGTATTGAAAATATGATCAACCGATGGAAATTAAGGGTTGTATGATCTGGAAGCATCTGCTTAAGTCAATGGGTCTCATTCCGACTTTGGAGGCAGCCATGGCGCTATTAGCGCCATGGCTGCCTCCAAAATCGTGTCCGGGTCCGGTGTGGTGGAGAGGGGACTTACCGGGACATTCCGCCCTAGGCGGACCCCATAAGTCCTCATTCCAAATGCCATTCCCCATTCCAATTTGAGCCCCCATAGAGCTCAATGCAAAGGGGGAAGGCGCTAATAACGGGCCCGCTAATTGCGGCCTGTTATTAGCTCCAAGTTCCCTTAACGGGTCCTGTAAAGAATGTGTGGTCGAACACTCGTCCTTTACAGTCCCCGCCAAGGGACCTTGGAATTGGGCGGTAAGGGATTAACGACACCGGTCTCCTTACCGGTGCCTGGTATCCCTTACCGCTCAGCTTGGAATGAGGCCCAATGGAAATGTGTGACCATTCAAAAAGTGTAAGGAATGATAATATAGTGTGAGAAAAAATACATTAAAAACAAGAAACATACAGGGACTAGGTAGAGCTTTGGAATTTAAGGATGCCTAGAAGGAGAACACATGTTCCAAATGGTTGCCAGCCCAGCGTGGATATTAAATTGGAGGATTGGTCCTCATCCATGAGAAAATGTGTACCTGGGGCACACTGGCTTTCCAAGAGAAAGGAGAACGAGGTCAGGAGAACTGTCTGACTAAGTGTTACTTTGAACATTTATGAGGGTCCATCCTGGCTTAGTGCCTTAAAGAATTACCCAAAGGTGTGTGAAATAATCCCATGTAATTATCTGTAAACTCTCTATGAACTTGGGCTTTGCTATGTGCCAAGAATGGGTATGCTTGGAAAGGGTATGCTTGGAAAGGGTATGCTTGGAAAGGGTATGCTTGGAAAGGGTATGCTTGGAGGTGTTTTCGACCAGGGCAAGCTAATCTCAGATATAACCATTTTTTGGTGTGAAATTCTAATAAACGCATTCTAATAAATAATAATAATAATAATAATAATAATAATAATAATAATAATAATAATAATAATAATAAACTATTTTATAATTTAAAGCTACACGAATTTGATATTTTGAAACATTCAAAGCATTTTTCTGTGCACAAAGCACACGGGTGCGTCCATTATTACTTGCATAATCAGTATAGGATATTGTAGTTTGGGAATGCTAAGTGTCTCATGCTTTCTGTGCATAATCAAATCATGGAAAGATTTAAAAAGGACCATCAAAATTGTCTGTGGAGGGAACACGGTCCCTTGCAAACAAAGTCAAGTAATCCTGTGTTGCCCACACATCATAGCCTGACTGAGAATGAATAAATCAACACATGTGAATGCCATAGATATTTAGAAAGATATCTAGAAAGTCAGATTATGATGAATCGAGTTCAGCATTCCATTTCTGTAGCAAAGATGCACTTCCAAATTAAAATGAACATTTCACCAATTACCTTGTTTGGAAGTGAGAGAACCTCTAATTTAATTCACTCATATAATTCAAGGGTATCGGGTGTGGGAGGGAATATCTGCCATTTCAGAAAGTCAGAATCTGGGGTGGATACATAGAGTAGATACATTAATACTGTGCATTCTAAATGTATAGCATGTTGTCCCTAAACCAATTCCTGAAGTTCCTAATGCAATCTGCCATATATTGTATTGTATTTCAGGGGGGAATTAATTTGAATGTGTTTACATCAAGTTCATTTTTTCAGTGAAATATTTCTCTGATACCAATACTTGTTTTCAATGGAGGCTAGTTTTAAGTAAATGTTACCTGAAGAAAATGTTAATACTTTGGCCCTTAAACATCATTGTTATCACAGAATTAAGTGTGCTACTTAGAGGTGGCATTGCATTATTTAGGATTAGACAGCTTGAAAATGTATTGCCTGTGTACTGTATTAAGTGCGACTGTCACAAGGGAAACACAACATGTCTAAATGAACTGATTCCTAATGTATTGATATTTCATTGTGATGATTTCTCATGCACAAAACTAGCGGAACCACTTTCAGGTAATTTTATTTGAACACACACCATTTTAATTCATATTACACCATGTTTCTTGTACTAAAATTGTATGGTGAAATTCAATATCAGGGTGCATTGAATAAGTGGTTGTGCCTTAGTGATATCTATAATTTAATCCGTAAAAAATCTGACAGGCACAATTTATTTTACTCAGTACAAGCAAGAATCAGTCTAGGCCACATCAATTAAACAGTCTACTAAGGGTAGCTGGTTCGCTTAATTTTCATTGTGGAACATTTAAACACAGATTTGCAATAGTGCTCAATCTCTAAAATGTTCAGCATATGAAAAAAAATGTCCTTTGCGTTACACCTCAACTTTGTCTACCAACTGCCATGACATCAGGTGGCAACTGTGAGATCGTTGTCTCTGCACCATTTTTGGATAGCAGCTGTATTGTGTACATATCTTGCACACAATAGATACTGTGATCATGTTTTGGGGGCTTCTTTTTGTTTTTGTCCTACTGAGTTCATTGTAATCTGACAGTGAACTCATCGGTATGACTTTACTATTGAGGAATCCAACATGGTTAACATCTCTTCCGCTCTCGCTTAAGTCCAAACTGGGCTTGTTGCGTGCCAATCTCGCCAACTATTTCCTTTAGTAGATACTTGAATGGCCAGGCACTGGTTGAAGTTGAATGGCAAGGGGATGGTGATGGGAGAGTATCTGGTATTCTGAAATGGGTACTTTTCCTCAACCAGTCAAATCCCCCCATAACCATAGTTTATGGCTAGATCAGAAGCTCTCCCTTCAAAATAAGGTAAAAGAAGCAACTAGAACTTGTGTCTTTGTATTAGTAGCACTGTAAAAATCGCATTCCCTCATCCCTTAGGATATGCATACACTGTATGTCTCGACACTTGTCTCGTTCCATTTTCATTATGGAAAGGAGACTTATTTGGGTCATGCTCATTTCCTTGCTAGTCATCTTCAAATGACACAAAATGCAGCAGCTCTGCCTGCTTTGGGAGCCGGGTACTGTACCTTATTTAAACCTTTGCTGGCAAAGCTTGACCAGCTCCCTGTTTAGGAAAGAGTCAATGCAATGTCCTCTGCTTGATTCATTAGTCATTTCATGGCTGTGGACGTCTTTTATCAGAGATACATTGATGTGTTATCATCCTCGTTTCATTTATGGTGATGTAATCAGCTGCTGCTGTTCATCCCCAGATTTATATGGGCAAAAGGGGATGGTGTCCCTCTCCTTTCTTGCTTCACCTTTGAGTAACAGCATCCCTTAGCTATTTGGAGCCAGGAAAACTTCCTTCCTCTCTTTTCATAATCCCATAACATATTCCATTTCCCACATTGTGACCCTCTTTGTTTTTCTTTTGTTTTTCTATCATCTTTTTTTAGTAATTCTTCCTCAGCCAGAGCAATGATGCCTGTAGATGACCAAGTACATTAAAAAACCGTAACCATAACCAAAACATTTGTTGTTGCTACTTTTCCCTGAGAATAGAGCTTCTAGGAAATACAGCGCTCGGGTAAAATATTGTCAGAGCTCACTGCTAGTCCTCATTCGCTGATTTGTGCTCCAGCAAGGACAGATGAAAACATGTCATTACAGAAGCCCAGCAGGAGGTTCACAACTTTAACCCCTGACTCCTCACATAAAATGCAATGTCCCAATTAAAATGAGACCCTAAATGTCTGCAATGATTCTTTACGCTTCCACAGAGAAATAAAGCTGCTCCCAGCAATGTTCAACATTTTATGTTATCGGGACTTGATACAGGCCGGCTTTCGTGTAAGTCTATGCGGTGTTCAGAAAGCACGTACTATTCAATCAGTTAAGATTGGAAGCAGGTTACTCCCACGTGTATGGGCACAAGAGCAACACAAATAATCAACTCTTCTTTTGAAGTTCCCTTCAATAAGCTATGCATCTTTGTTGAAGTATCCTCAGTTTCAAAATTCCTTCTGGACAGGTTTTGAAGTGACACAAACAAAGAGTGTACAGGAAATGTGCAAATTATGTACATTGTGTCTGGATTTTGGTCTTAAACAGCCAGCTGATAGCATGTGATGATAAAATAATCGAATGGAAGGAGAAGGCGCATTGTGAAATTGGTGGTATCATGGAAGTGGGTGTAAAGTAGAGACAGTGTGCCATGCACAACTGGTAATCCACATTGCAACACATTAAAAAGGAAATCTATGTGGATTCACGTATTTGCTGGGTTGCCACCGGGGTTCAGGTACACTTTCAGAATTAAAACCATTCATTTGTTGTTTTTAAATATGGGCTTAGTCAGTGCTCCAGATAAGATTTTGAAGGGGATGTATCGTGCTCCCTATTTTTTTTTTTTTTATGGTTGGGAGTAAAAACATTTTTAGGAAGCAAAATAGTAAGACCCATACACAATAGGAGTATTTGATAAAAAAGTAAAACATTTTTAACTGTACAATATATATATATTTTTTTTAATAAATATGCTATCATGCACATTAAAAGAGACATTTTGGCTCTTCAGGTCCAGCAGTTATAATAGCAGAGTGTATTCCTGTGGCTCTGTGTGTACTCCTATGTGTTCCATTACATATCCATGGAGCTGTGTTGGTGAAATCAGGGAGACAGGCTCCTAGGAGTCTGTTGTCCCTTATTTTCATTTTTTGGGGAGTATTTGCCTATTTGTAAGGAGTAAATGTGGCTGATATATCTTTTATCCATAGGTGTGGGCTCATAATTATGGGGTCCGGCTAATCATGATGTGGTATGATGCAGATGGAGTGAGGACAGCATTGAAGCAGAGGGCTGTTGCCTAAAGCCGCAGAAAATCAGGCAAAATATGCAAAGCCACCTCTCCCTAATATGTTTTATTCGTCAGCAGTATCCGAGCTCCTGGCAAGCACCGGTGCCACCCATGAGGGCACAATTAAAATGGCATGCAGCACATGTTGATGGTTTGCTAATGTAAGGTGGCACCGATCTTGTGGCACCTTTCACAGATATGACAACATGGCATTTTGCCCCATGCTCTAGATGGCTGTGATGCAAAGCATGTACAAATGAGGGACGTTGCTGTCAATGCAGCAGCATTAGGCTATAGTGCTATTGATTTATGGGAAGATTGAGTTGATTTAATATGGTGAGAGTGTCAGCAGTAAGGTGGTAAACACCAGGCTATTAAAAATGATAATATGCTTAACTCATTGACACCCTCCAGATGGGCTAGTTTTACAGCTAAAACAGTGCAACCTGAAGATATTCAAATGGAGGTGCTCTAGGCAGCAACCCACGTGTTCTTATTGTATGATTAGCCCTGTTCTTACTGCTCATAGCACTCTGAAACCTACCCACAGATGACCCAATCAAAAGAACTTCCTTGATGAACAGTAAGTAGTGTGTGTGGATGAGTGAGAATCCAGAGACCGTGAACGATGCACCCAGGGTGGCGGAATCACTTTCTCGTCTATGGCATAGCTAAGCATCTTGCGTAGGAGTATGCAGGAGGTCTCTTTAAGGTGTATCATCTCGCAGCTACTTAGTATCTGCCATATAGAATAATATCAAGTATATATGTCGACCATGCTTTTTAACCTGAAAGAAGGCCCCAGCAGTACCTGAAGAAGTGGACAAGGCTTAGAAGGCAATATGTGACTATTTCTGGTCCTGCCATTTAAAAGTCAGGAGTTTTTTGTATTTTCCTATTAGAAACTTGGACTCAACCAAGTCGTACTTGGTTCGCTTTGAGGCATTGCAAGTGGTAGGCAGCACGGGGCAATTTGAATTTAGTAAAGGCTCTCAAATAAGCTCCAGTGTAGGGTCATTTGGGCAAGGTCATTACAGCTTGTTAAGCAATAATTTGTCATCAAAACACATGTTGGTTGGACATTGTTCACAGACAGGTATTGGTGGAAAGAAGGGCAGGCGCTTATGAAATAGAAATGAAAAAGGGTAGGGACATTCAAGGCACTATGAAACAAATGTAAAACACGGACAGTTTCTGGTGGGCATGTTATATCAAAGAAAGACTATTAGTTGAGTTCCATAATGACACATTAGAGTGTACTCTACGCCGTCAATATAGTGGAGGGTTTACTAAAAATATAACAAAAGAAAACGCTTCTCCTATGTGAGAGTAGAATATGTCAGCTCAGCTAGCAAGCCACACCCGTCACAGCGCCACATAGAGGCAGACACCTTGGAAGTGCACCTGCAATTCAGAGTTCCGGAGCACAGACATACGGGTAGGCAGCCATTACATCACTTTCTTTCATTTATTCTCCATTTGAAATTAACACGATGGCATTAATCTTCTCCATATGAAATTAACACATCAGCATTATTCTCATATGTCGACAAAATGCTAAAATTGCATTAATTTGCTACAAACTAATGTTGGTGTTTTTCTGGGGCTCTGTAATAGATGGACCGTGCATAGCCTCATCAGAGTTTTTGATTTTAAAGCACTTCATATTTGAAAACATGGAAATTACACATAACAAAGTGACATCGACATTCGAAATTAATCTGCAGTTCACCTATGGTTTGCACTAGGACTGCCAATCAATGAAAACAATGGTGACATCTGAAAAATTTCCATAAAGCATCCAGGACATTAACATTGATGCAATGTAAACAAGTGGAAAGCTGGTACCTTTACATAAATTAAAACATTAAGACACATATACATTGGACTGTACATAATGTGGCAACTAAATTGTACTATTTAATTGATTAACCCATAAAGTGGGCATGGATAGTGCCCATGTCGTTGGCCCACAGTGCCGGTCTATGGTCAGCCATCACCTTTCCCGTTATCGGAGGCAGGGGAGGAGAGGACAATGAAAATATTTGGTGGGGAGGGCATAAGGCACAGTCTAGGGTGGGGAAGCCACATACAAGTATTTTCAGCGTTTTTCATGACAAAACAAAGCTATTTCAGTGTTTTGGCGGAAGGCTACATTTACAATGAAGGAACCTGACTGGATTGGGAAGGCTTGTATATTTGTACTTGGCCTACATAAAGAGAACATGCATAAAGGTCTTTTTGGCGAGGTAACATTTTATAAACTTATCAAAATTTAATTGCAGGATTATCTGTATTCCCCCTAAATTTCTCTTAATGTGGGTCGTACCAGAACAAAGAGCTAAGGGACTGCATGCCCCGGTGTCTTTTGCCATGCAAATTTGCCACAAAACACTGCCATAATTTGCACATGGGCCACTGTTGTCATTTTAAGCAGAGAGCCCAAACAAAAATCTAATGGGCATGGATTATGTCCATGGCTCAAACACATATTTTGTTAATTCCCAAACAGCATCCACATTTTGAACGGGAGGTATAGCATAACAGACACAGGAACACTTTACAGCCAGTGCCCCAAAACTCAGTGGCTCTCTCTGGATTGCAATACCAATTTGAAAGCTTGCTGGGACACATGCAGGTTCCTGGGTATCCTTTATGCAATGCACATTCTGCACCTGCTCCTCTTCTCTTTGGTTTCTATGGGGTTCCCCTTGATTTCCTTCATTGCTATTTCTCTCTGGAGGCCCCCCTGGACACCCTTACCCCACAGCCGGAATTTTCCCACCACTCTCTGATCTTCTCTGCATGATTCCCTCGCGGCTCACCTCCTCTGTCCAATTCTATTCCTCTCGAACCACCGGAACTCCAGCATCCGTTTCCCTCATTCTGGATCAAAAGCAGCTGATCAATAGGAAACCTGAGGCCCAAAGAGAAATGGCCGTCTGCACTCTCCGTGCTCCTTGTTGCTTGCAGACTCTTGTCAATTGCACCACGTTTCCCCAAAATGTCAAATGGGGTCCATAACCCCAGTCCCATTTTCCAAAACTGAGGCTCACAAATATCATCCCCTGTACCTGCAATTGCATGCTATCACATAGGATATTAATTTGGAAAGTGTACATGCCACCGCTATCATAGTGAATGCAGTTTCAGCTAACTTAATATTGCAGGTTACTGATTACCACCATAATCACCCACACTCCCGTACTCAATTTATGAACCCGATGGCCTTGAGAGCGATGGGCTAATTCAACCCAACCAATATGAATTTACAACAGTCCGTAATGAGCATTTACATACTGCAAACAACTCCTGCAAATGTGTGACTTTTATTTTTCATGATGAAATGATGTCTTCTTTTGACACCAATATGTTACATGTATATTAAGTCTATATTAAAAGTGGGCAAACTAAAGAAAACATACCACAGATTTAGCCATCGTTGTCAATACTCATCATTAAGATGAGAATTGACAAACAGAAGATGCTGACACTTTCAAGCATCCTGTGACATTGCCAAGCTCTTACAGAGGGCAGCAGTCACGATGCTGACAGAAACAAATGTGTACATAATGATTTACCTCAAGAACAACCATTATAAAAGCTGTCGTGTTGATTTTTGTGGGAAATGTCCATATAGTTGGAGATGCAATTAGTCAAGGAATCTGAAATGTTTTAATGTGGAACCAATTATGCAGCGTTGCTTGTGCAAGCACAAGGTAATTGGCCTTGGACTGTATTACCAAGGGAGAAAGATTGGCGATGTAAAAATGCTAACAAGTTTGGAAAATTATTCCGGCCATACAACAATGAGCTAATATGAATATGCCTTTTTAATTTGCTATCCTTTTTGTTGTTGCTTTGATACAAATGTGTGACTTTTATTTTTTGATGATGAAATTATGTCTTTATGTGTCATTACTGTAGGGTTGTACATTGCTTTTCATATATAACCCCCATTTGCAATGTTGATTATTCATTCAGGTATCATATCTCGTTTATCTCAACATGAACATTTTAACAATTTACATCATGATTGAATACTGGTTGAAATGTGTGTGAGACCAAGACTGCTCTTGGTTGTGGTGGAAGTGTTCAGATATTGAACATATATGTTACTTTTTCATAGACCACGAGTACGAAACCTAACATGATGTGGAGTTAGCTTAAGAACTATCGGCCACATTTGCTAATAGTTCCCTGACTGGAGGAAACGTGTTTACCAATAGCCAAGGCATTGTGAAACCGATGTTTCAGCGGTGGATCGTGATGACACCATCAATTCGGGCAGTATGAGGCTGAAGGCCAGTTTCATAACCCTTAAAAATGCTCACCTCCACACACACACCAATGTGAATGCCTAACTGGCCCCACCGGGAAATAGAACACATATTGCACAGAATTGTCCCATAATGGAGGCAATTGGGTGCGATTGAGCTCAGAATTAGTCAAAGTACAATGGTGGTGTCCACAACACAATTACAAAGGGTTATGTTACTTTGTATTACATTTCATCATTTTTGTTTTCCTTTTTATTCTTTCAATAGGGACCTCTCCTACATGTTACCCTCCCACTCCCACCTTTGCCACCTCCCCACTCCCTACCCCACTACATATATCTTTCTATTCCATATATATTATTTACACCACTACACATACACACATGCTCACATGTATTACAGAGAAGAAGATTGTAAATCGATAAAAATTGATCAAAACTTCATCTGTATGCATACGATGAACCAATTTTGTAACTACTACCTTGCTTCATATCCCTAGTCTCAATATTAGTGAACCATACTTTACGAACCCTATAAAGATGAAAAATGGTGATTGTCATTCTGGCACCTGGACAAGGGTCCTCAAGTGTTCACAAACACTTAGAAGTCGTCATAGTACCATTTATGCTGTAACTTAGGTATACAATTCTGCTTTAGAGTAGACTGACATAAAGCATTGCATTTTTGTTTAACACACATCTTATGACCTGTGTTTTTGGTCAGGGAGCCCAATGAAAAGAATATTATTAATGTCATCTTGGGATTCGTATTGCCGGATACACCTGTCAGGGAGCAGCAATTAGGTCCTTTGAGGCATTCAGTCACAAGTAAAACTGACATGTCGAAGCGTAATAACCTATTTTTTCATTTTCAAAACCAAAGACCGGAAGCAGAATCCCTCCATGTTATACCTACAATAAGCGACACCTGCATTCCAGGTGAAGACAATCTTCACCAAATACATGGGTCCTCCTTATTGTCATCAATTCTGGGGTTAAAAAATACTTTTGGGCGGTTTGTTTAGTCCACAATCTCCCTTAAACTTTCAAATAAAAGAAGAGTGTTTTATTTTTTTTTACTTTCATCCCCTATACTCAGTCACTCTCACATCCCAGCAGCAAGGTAGCAAGCCAAAGGTCATGCTGGCGGATGATTAGTCGCAAACCATTTGTTCACAATAATGACTGCAGTAGGGAGGTGGTTTGGGAAGTGTCACAGGTAGTGATAATAAGGCATTGATGCATTGTTTTACCTCTGGAGAAGGATCCCGTAACTTGGGGGGACCTGACCGCATGCAGTGAGGCAGCACTTAGCCAGCAGGACACCACCTTTGGAAAGCTTTATATAGCGAGTCTAAAGTCTAATAGACAGCTAACTTTAGTAGCCAATTTGCTCTGTATACAAAATTAATATAATTCAGCTGCCATCAGCATTGGTAGATAATACAAAACATTACCATCACATTTGTATATGGCACCTATTAACAGATTCCTCCCATTTTGAAATGTTGTAATAATGCCTGTTTTTAATATTATTACACGAATTAATGGTACTCATTTTTTTGTATTTTATTTCCTTTTGACAACCACAAGGAGCTTTGGCTTAAGTGCAGCAAAACACTTGTGGCCACCATTGTCAATCAGGGAGCAGCACAGAGGCTCCCACACAAAGAGAACTGCTGAAAAACAAGAGATGCAACTTCCATCTTGGAAAAGGCAAATGTATTTGCCTAAGCAGATCATCTTAATAAAATGTGAGCAAACATGTCCACACGTGCACATCAATTCACATGCTTTTCTACTAGGATATCTCAGACACGTGTTGGGAACTAATCTGGGGAGCAGCGGGACCAAAATGTAGAAGATCATATTGAAAATAGGGCATTGGCTATCAGTCGTCAATAATATTAAGGGCATTGGTAATCACATTGCACTTTTTAAATGACCTGGAACCAAACTAAAGTTATTTATTTTGCAAATGTGTTACTGTGTTCCAACGAATGAGGCTAACCAATTACTGCCACGTGCACATATATTTTAGAGAGAAATCAATTTGTTCTGTTTCATTAAGAAGGCAACCTGAACATACTGAATGTGCTCTTTTTTCCAATCTGCAAACAACAGAACATATTATAACAACACTTCAGAGCAGCTACAACTGACAATTGACTGTTCCCACATAGAACTGAATTGCAGCAACCAGGAGTATCTTAGATTTGCACCCTAGCCATGACTCACAAACCGGAACTGAAGCAATATGGAGTTGCCTGGAGCATCTCTGAAGTTCCCTAGAGCAACTCGCTGTCAATCAGACCCATAGAGGCAAACAACAGTGACATTAAAAAAAAGATCACAACAGGAATAATAAGACTTTCTGTGCATGAGAAAAGTAGAGCTGAACACACTAACAAAGCACCACCTGTTAATAAACCTATAGCATCGGATAACTGATGTGCTTGGTGAATTACAATTAATTGTGACAGCTTGAGAAGCTGGGGCAGGTTACACCTACTTGTTTTTCTCTTTGTGCAAGATGGCACAGGTAGACTGGTCATATGGTCATTGTGTGATGCTCTCAACTGCCCTCTGGGTGGTAGGTATAGTCCATAGACCTTAAACTTTGGCAAGACATGAGGAATGTATGTTGAAGAAAAGACATATATGATATGCTACGATATGATATGATATGGCATTTATAACACGCCTATACACAAGTGTTTCAGCAGATACATTAGTGGCAACCCTGGATAAGCTTGAATCCCTCCTCCTCGAGTGTCTATGACTGCACACTGCAGGAGGCTTCAGCCAGGGTAGTTTTAGACATTGTCTGGCCTTTCTCTGTAAAGTCCAGGCCCTCTGATGGCATATCGTGTATTGGGGCATGTGTTGGGAGCATTTGGTTGTCTGTGTGAAATGCACTAAATGAGGAACCACGTCATGAAGTCAAAGCTACTAAAATGGTTTCCTTTTAATTTGGTATTACTGAAGAGCTATGCCAAAATGGCCATACACATACCAGCTCAGACAGGAACTGGCACGGATTTGTGCAACCAGAGAACATTATGTTCTTGACTCAATAGCATTGGTGAATAGTGCAGGCAAACAAAGAGGAACAAATAGTCTTTCACAAGAGCTGCGAATACCTGCAGAAAATTACTTTTGGGGACAGGGGGCGAGTAGGATGCTTGTTGACGTACATTAATAGCATACACTATTAATGCTTCTGCACTCTCTCCTGTGGCATTATGCGTATATGTGTGATGAACAGAACCCTGCAGCATCGAGTTCAGTTCAATCTTCCTTAAGAGTTCACTCACCAGTCTGTTTATAATGGGCACATGATAGAGTCGTAGATCGCGCATTGTCTGTGCTCTGTGACTTCACACTCGGTTGTCCTCGACATCCTGACTGTGATGTTCAGTCTACAGCTGAGGAGTGCGATGCTTAGTCCATGCAATTTGGCCTTGGCCCATCTGACAGACTGGACCAGTGCCAAGACAATCTAGTCACTCAGCCCGTGAGTCAGTCAATAGAGTTTATTTTTGAAATGACAAACAAATTCCACAAAAACAGATACACATACAAAGCAACAATTCAGAAACACTAAAATCCAGGTAAAAACACGAAGCAGAATGAATAAAACAAGTCTAACACACAAATAGCAAACAAAGAAAAAGTTAAACCAGGACGCAATAATCTAACATTCCAATAAACCTTTCCTTACATTCAGTGGTTGCCTAAAAAATGATAAAAGTGCCAAGCCTACCCAAGGAGAACCAGCCCGACGCAGATAGAGTAAAGCAGGTTTAAATTGCATGAACCACAGTTCATACAGTAGCAGTCTCAACGTTTTCGCTCTTGGATCTGAGCAGGCCTGGCAGAACAACAGAAAAAGGGCCAGGTCTTCCCTAGGAGCATTACACAATGGACAGGCCTGACTACCACTATCACACTCACAAACCGCCACAATCCATCTGAGGGAAAGGCAGTTGAAACGTGCCCTAGTTAACAGGATATGTTGGGAAGGATTTCTCAGCCCAGAACAGATGCCTTTGGATAATTGTGGCATCTGTAATTGCAAGCCTCATATTAAAAGGTTTCAGCATCTCGATAGAATCCCTTTTCTCCGCCAAATGGTAGTGAAATCTAACTTTTACATCTCTAGCCACGCTGGCAGGCAAAACAGGAAGTGAATCAAATTGTGAACATACTCTGATTACCACCAGCTTAGATCTTTCATACGCCACCCAGGGAATCCTGAGTTTCGAATCAATGAGAACTAAGTTCATGATTAGCTCATGTGTCATATCTGCCCTAACATCACAACCAATAAGATAAGGGCTTTGCTAGAATAGTGTCAATAATAAAATCACAGCCCAGTTCAAGATGGAATCTAGAATTAGAGGCCGAATGGGTTAAGACCCAGCACTTGTTTGAAGAAGAAATCAGTTTCCACAATCTGAATGAGTGTGCATTGCTATATCCCCACAGCTCCATACCATACATTGCAACCAAGACCGCTTTGCCATTATACATGTTTAGGGCCATGATACCCCGTTTGGCTTTAAAAATACCCATAGATTTGGCCACCTCTCCTGTGGCTTGCCTGATTTTCCCAGTTTGTTTTTTCACATGTGGTTCTGTGAGAGGCTTGATGCAAATCTAATCACTAGATACTCACATTTGCTGACTCTGGGGATTATAGTGCCCAGGACATTTGGGTGGACGCTCGCCCCTGAAACAAACCATAACGGCTAATTTCTGGGCATTTACCCTGAGGTACAAATCATCCATGAACATGGTGTAGTCTAGGATTAGCTTCTACAACATGCGTGGCGTACGCGTGATCAAAACTGTGTCATCCACGTACACCATTAGCGGCAGCACTCTGTCACTAATCTTGGGGACATTTGGGGTGGAATTTAACAGGTGCTCATAAAAGCCATTTATGTATAAACAGATGAGTACGGGCAACAGGGCACAGGTGCTCATAAAAGCCATTTATGTATAAACAGACGAGTAGGGGCGCCAGGGCACATCCCTGAAAGACACTTAGCTCCACTGGAAAGAATGTGTACAGCACCCATTTTTCCCACTCCTCATGCAGGCTTGGCTCGACTTATGGACTCTAGTTAGAAGATTCATTATCCCTGCATGGCAATCTAGGGACCTGAGTACCTGCCATAGCTTCACCGAGTTAACTTTAATTGTTAACAGTTTCGTGAAGGCCCAAACAATTAGCTCCTCCTTGACATACAGGGAATGATCCACTATGAGATATAGATTTAATGATTGTTCAGAACTGCCCAGGCCAGGTCTGCACCCCAGCCAGATTTGGCATAGGATGTTATTCTCGACGGCCCAGTCTTCCAGCCTTGCTAATACAGCATGGTCTAAAATTGTAAAGAGGGAATCTAAAAGAGAAATTGTTCTATATGAAACAGGCAAAGTCCTGTGGCCTTTCTTAAAAAATGGCTGTATAATAGCACAGGACCATGATGCAGGTATCTGTCCCCTGAATATATTGCATTGAAACCTAGGGTCAGGATTAGGGCCCACAAGCCTATTTCAGATAAAGAAAAGGTCAGCTTGGGCATTATTTGGGCCTTGCCCCCTTTTCCGATTTTGGACACAATTTATGGTTACTGAGATTCCTGCTACCAAAAATAAACTCTGTACCCATATCTGCTATCAGATACATCAGGTGGTCCTCCCCAAGGACCCTCTCAGGGATGCCACCACAAGATCCCACTCTATATAAAATGGAAATATTATCTAGCCATGCCTGATCTGGAATCATAGTGCCTGGACCCTGGTGCTTATTTTGATAAAAAGGTCCATTATTCACAATTTCCCAAAATAAATAACATTCTTTTTTTTGTTGTTGTTCAGAGGCAGATACGCATTCTGACCAAGCTGAAGCCTCTATCTCTTTCTTCCTGTTAGCTATAGTGGTGGTAATGATTTCACTTTTAGGAGAAAATTGATTCTCTAATGATTATTAACAGCCTTCTTTTAATTTTGGTGAAAGCTGGATTAAACAAGCCCGCAGAATCCAGCAACTTCTTTCTGTAGGCAGCAATAGTGAATACATTTGCGATTTTAGACATACGAGACAAACATTTGGTCAGGTTACTAATCTGATCACTTGACCCGTCTAGCAGGACGTCGATCTCAAGATGATTTGTAGCAACAATCTCCCTCATCATGCCCCCTTGATCTATCCAATGCCATTTCAGCCTTCTCTTGCTACTGTCTGCTGTCATATCTATTTTAACTCCCTAGTTTCTTAAGCTGTACCAACATCGGGACGTGATCATTGTGCATCTCATCAACCACCTGAATATTCAGAACCAGATACCAAAATTTTACAGGAACACACAAAAAGTCAATCTACTAAAAACCATTTGCTAAAGAAAATGCAAGCTTGCCCGGTATGTCTTTAGGGAAGCAACCATTTACTGAATGCAACCTCCAGTCATAAAGGCTCTGTAGTCCTGCCTCAAAAGTTCAGGGGTCAGACATAATCAGGGTAGCGATCCCTGCCAGGTTATCTTCTGTCTCAACAAACAGGACAATACCCAGCCCCTCCGCAAGCTTCACATTGAAGACCCCATCCAATAATAAAACCATATTCTGGGTTACAACTCAATTGAGCAATCCCTCCATTACTGTAGACAATGATGATAAAAAAAGCTTCTTGAATATTGTGATATTAAGATGTCCTTCGCATTAGCAATTTGAACCTCTGTATGGATTTTACCAATATAGCCATGCCACAATAACAACGGCCCCTGACATTCTTCTGCGCCAAGTTACAATACACAACAAATCCATCCAAACTCAAACAATCACAAGCCACAAAAACATGCTCTAGCAACCAGGTGTCCTGAAGCAGGAAGATGTCCGCCTGCTCCAGGACAGTCAGAAACTCTGGTCTAGCCAACCTAGATTTGACCCCAGCCAAATTCCAAAACATGACCATTGTCGACTGAGCTGAAGTGATATCAATGTGTGTTGTGTGAGTTAAGCATTCATTTGCCATCCTTTGAGAAAAAGGTGAATATGGGGAGGCAGATACAACCACTTCAGAAATATAACCATTGCTTGAAAAACTGGTTGATTGTCAGTCAATGGAATCCATCTCAGTTCAACATTCAAAATGGTTCCTTAGTGACATGGATGGTTCAGGCCGTGTTCCCCCCTTGGACCCAAGGTCTGCAAGCTTGATCCCCCAAAGACCTGTTTCAAATGCACTGTACTATTAATCTCCAAATCTTTCCCAGATGAACAGACAATGGGCCACTGTATTTTGCCTGGATTTGCCCTGGCATTGGTAAAACCCGGATACAAATTATTAAAGGGTACAAGCCAGGCACTGAGTCCATTGCTAGGTAGCCTTAGGTTTGAGTTAATAACATACTAAATAATAATTGGCCTGGAAAAGATCACTACAATACAATAACCCTCAATAGACTTATTTATCATGCCCATCCAGAGAACCCTTTTAGTCATTAATATATGTTGCAGATTAATGGGCCTCTGATTAATGTTACAATGTATCCAGTCGGCTGATTTGTTGATTTGTTGATTATAGTCTTGCAATCTTCATTAACACTCATCTTTAAGGGAGGAGCGTTAACTATCACCTCCTCTAAGGGCAAGGCTTCAGGTGGAGGTTGCACCATATCAGGATTAGACACTGCGTCCAATTTATTTTCCATCGCCAACTGGTTTCCGATCTATGAAGAGGGTATGTGAACATCCACTCAAGTGACCATGTTATCTTTGGCAGCTGAAGCTTCCAACTGGGACTTTTGCTCCAGAGTGTCCTTGGTTTGAATGTCCATCACTTCAGTACAACTGGGCTTCTCTGCTTCTGGATGAGATCAAGATTTGACAAAAGGTCTTTCTTTTCTGAAGACCTCAGCAAATCATCCAGGAAAGGTACAGAGTTAGAAACACTTGATTTAAAATTATGCATAAAATCCTGCAAGACTTTACTTTAGATGTAAGGTCATTGTTAGTCTGTTTGAGGTCACATAGGGCCAGGTTCATGTGTACCATGTCACCCTGTTTGCCACCATCATCCCTGTTGGCATCATCATTGGACAGCCGGTGTACCAGTTGAATGGAGATCTGAGAGCAGGGTCGGGATGATCGCCCCACCCGTAAAGAGGGATGGGCCTGGGCCACAGGGGGGGAGGCACAGAGTTGGCTTGCATTGATCCAAAATGGCAGTCCGTACATTAATTGACAGGTTGAAACAGAAATGTGGGGCTGGTGCACACAGCCTCTCGGTGCTACTACTAGGGTGGTTTGCTCCACCAGAACTTTTTGCAGGCTTAGGCAATGAAACTTGAGTGTCTACTCATAGAGAATGAATTGTAATATACTTGGCCAGTTCGGCAGACTTGATTTTCTCTTCCAGGTAGCCTGTTACCTCTTTCAAATAAGAGTACGAAGAGCATTGGGGCCTTTTCCTCTTCTTGCCTTTCATTTGTTTTGACATGTTGCTCAATGTATCCCCCTAGGCAGCAACAAGGTCAGCCCCTCCACAACACAGTGGAACACAGAGGCAAGTAGAAGGTACCAGCCATAGACCAGGCAGCCCCTATCATCTGTGAGCTAGAGGCCAGCTCCACCTCCAAGTCTCAATTACGCCAATACCCTTTTTAAGGTTTGAGACTACCACCTGCCCCACAATCACAGGATATAGCTAGCATAAGGTACAGTTGCAGAGCAAAGCAATGCGGCAGGATACAATTCCCTCCTTGCATTGTTCTGCCGCTCATGGCCTACCGCCGCGAGGTGTGAACCCATGCACAATTTAAGTATTAGGATAAGTATATGTAAGGTGGTCACTTATGGCCACCTTGTCTCCCGTCCGGACTCCGCTTGCATGAGCTACGCTATGCTTGACACTGGCTGCAGCCATAGTAATGGCAGCAATCTGCATTTGAGACACACACACAGCAGCAGGTTATTCGAGCAGTAAACTGGGCCATATTCTGCATAAGGACCAGAAGAACATAAAAACATACCAACGATGACTTAGCTAATTGGTCAAGCTGGTAACTCACTGGTTGCTTGCTGGATCCGTGTTCCACTGAGGCCCCTCCACCAGTTTCCTTCAGCCTCTTTCTGCCCTTATTCCATTCAGAATGGAATCCCCCAAACCTCCAAGCTGCCCAGCTTCATGCTTCATGCGTCATGCTCCTCGCTGGTCACAATGCTTTCGAGCACTGTGCACAGTAGCCACAATATAAAAATAAAACAGGATGGGTCTTGCAGGGTAATTATGCTAAATCCGACTCCTGCATGCGAGTGGCCTGACTGCATATACATTGCACAGTGTAAAGAGTGTCAACAGCCCGCTGCCGCCCCTGTTCCTTCTTGTGAAGGGTGGTCCGCAAAGAACACCCGTGAGAATCAGCAGTTCAATCTTGCTGCCATCTGCTTCAATATTACATAAAACAATAACCAAATATATTAAAACACATGACCCGCAGGTTCACATTCAAACTGCTACCCTTTAAAGCCAAAAGAATATTAAGTACAAAGAAAGTAAGTGGTAGACAGTATCACAATCCTCATTCTCCAGCACCCACCAGTATTACCTATTAGGTTTAATGAATCACCTTTTGATTTCAAATTATTGTATGTAAGGTCCACTCTTAAAAATACAAATAAATGACTTCCTTATAACAGAAGCCCTGGGCAAGATTGATATTATGCAATCCTGGCTAACCAATTACTTTAATCAGGTGCATGATGAATCGAAGCCTTCTCAATTTAAATCCTCCAGAAAGACCGCATACATTGAACAGGTAGAAAGGGGTTCTTAATATACAAACACTATGGCATGGTCATATATTTGGAAGCTTGAAGAATCCTTTCTTAAATATGGTATCTTTGCTTGCCAAAAATCATAATTTTGGTTTGACTTTTATTTAGTTTTAGTTTGTTTAGTTTAGGTCAAAATCTGAAATAAACAGGATGAACAGCAAGGGGGAAAGCAGACAGCACTGTTTTACCCTCTTGTTGGTGTCAAAATAGAGGTTAATGCCACCTGCACCAGCGTACCTTGCTGCAGCCTTGGTATCCCCGGAAGCAGTTCTGAATCAATTTCAGCTTCCCCAGTGGCACCCTCATGGGCTCAAGCTTACGCCATAGTTTGGACCTTCCAATGGAATGAAATGCCTGCTCCAAGTCAATGAATGCCGCGTACACAGTGCCCCCCTAACCCTGCAGTATTTGTTGATGATTGCACTTAGTTTGAATCAATGATTGATAGTGGGGAAGCCATATCTAAAACCAGCCTGGGTTGTTTGCAGGATATAATTCTCAGCTTCCAGGTCATCCAACTGGGTTAGAAGACATTTAGAATACATTTCTGGAAGACATGTCCAGTAATTAGATGGGTCTGTAACAGTGGGTTCATCTGGGGCACTCTTTTTAAATATTGGTACAAGTATACCACTTCTCTAGTGCTCAGTAACCCTAGCACCCTAACTGATTGCCTCAAACAGGTTGCCCAGAATAGGAGCCCGCCAGTTGGAATATACGACAAATATATCCGGTGACGGTTCACCCAGGTCTGCCGCTTTCCCACATGTTGATTAATAGCCTTATTGACCTCTTACTGCGAGAAATGCATTTTACGGCAGGTTCTGTTATCTGCAGCCTGAGGCTCTTCCCAATGATCGCCTTTGAAAATCCCCTGAAAGCGTGGCACCTAGGCATTCATAGTTAACATTCCTCCTGGGGGTTCCCCTCTTTTCTCTCATCACTTGGCTACCAGTTTCCAAAATAATGTGTGGTCAATGTTAAATACTGATAGAGATACAATATTCTACTGTTTCTCTATATGTTCCTGCTTCTTATTCTTTTAAAGAAACATTTGATATCCTCTTTTCCGACGTTATATTGGATTTATCTTGTGTTTTAATTTGTCAAGTTTCAGCACAAAGACACAATGGGTCTTATTCCTGGAAGTGTTTTATAATGGCGCAATCCCATAGGAAAACGTTCCATGAATCAGGCCCACTGTAAGTGGCGAACGTGCACTCACGCACGTGTTTGCACTTATGAAATACGAACAATGGTCAGCCTATTTCTGTACTTTATATTGCATTCGTTCTTTAATCAAAAAATGTTGTTGCCTGGTCTAATATGCCAGCACTATATTAGTTCTTTCATGCAGTCCACCCACATTGAACTTTAACAAACAGGTGCAATAACTGTTCAGCCTAGAGTCAATTCATCTTACTCCAGTGATATGCATCCAGAAAGCCAGCCTTATTGCATGGGTGCAAAGCTCTCATTTGTCGCCCTGTTCTCAGTGTTGCACCAATGTAAAACATCCAGATTTGAAGACTGTGACAATTATGACAATCAGTGGAGTAGACATTTTATTTTACTTTTTATCACTAGAATTGGATTTGAAGAATAAAATAGCAGTGCCATAAATGTGTCCAACCAAGAGCAAGATGTGTCTGTCATCCCAATAATCAACTGGAGCCCCCCCCCCCCCCCAAAGCAAATGAAACAGGGCATTAAGGGGCAAGCAGTACTGCAGTGCATGGTACACTTAATATTATGAGGTCCAGTATTAACATGTTTGTTAATGATGTTTTTTTGGCGCCAACATTCAAATAGTGATTATTTCAGAAGGCAATCATCCTGCTTTACAGATGTATTTTTGCAGTGCCTATATGAGGAAAAAAGGAATGGAAAAAGTTCATAAGGGCATTTTATGCTATGCTAATGCATTTTTGTTCAGCATCACACATCCAGCAAAACGTGTTTTGTTCTACAATTAGAAAAGCAAAGTCTATATGTCAATAAAGTAGTATGAGGCAAGCTACATTGATACCCGTTTTCCCCAATACCATGGTTTCGGGAGTTGATAGACATGGGGATTGCATAGTCTGGGTTTGAACACAGAAAATGACCTTCAGCATAATGCCGTTTTTTGGCACTGGGAGTCTGTGTGAGACGGATATCATGCAATCTAAATGTAAGTGGAGTTTTTAGGGTGTTTCATTTTAAATGGAAACATTGGTGCCCTGCTATGTAGCGCATGATATGTCAATCAGAGGACAGTCAGTTTTGCATTGTAGTTCTACCATCAGCCAATGAATTGTAGGAGATATGTGATTTATTCTGATCCAAGCACAGCGACAGTAAAGCTGCTTCTTTCTCAAACAACTCCTGATGGAAGACTAAATATTTCAAACTCCCCAAAGAGAAATACTGTTGATATTGTCAGGGGAGACACAACAAGCACAATTGTAGCCCAGGCCACATGTGGAAATGATAGACTGGGGAAGATCTCTTTCAGGGAGATTAGGTGAAAGATTCTTTTCTCTACATCTGCTGAATTCTGTGACGTCAATTTGACATTTTCCTCCATTACACACCCACATTCCTCATCACACCTGGTGTGTTAGAGGCCTTACTGAAAGAGTTTTGGCAAAGATATCATGGCCAAGGAACAGCTCGACCAGCTACTACGCATATGTTAAATTTGGAAAGATTGATGTTAACAATATGGACCTGATTCATAAAATTTTGGCCCAGTTCAAAGTGAATTGGCACTGCTGAAAAGTGACTTTGCACTTCCAACACAAACCCTGATTCATGGAACTGTGTGAAGTGTATTTTTACTGTGTAAAGTCCGGGCATAGTCAGCGCACAGTAATTTTTGCAGTTCAAAATTTACTTTGCCCACACTTTGCATGGCAAAAATACACTTTGCACAGTTCCATGAATAATAAGCACAATTATTTACCTATATTAATAAAAATTCAGTAGAAATCACTTTGATCGACCTACCCGATCGATGCATAAACAGTGCTTAACCATTCCAAGACTTGAGTTACAAAAAGGTGGGGGTAATAGCTTCCCAGTTCTATCTGCTAAACTATGGAATTCCATGCCTCTGGCTATTAGAGCAGAACCCTCCTTCTGGAACTTCAGATAAAATGTGAAAACTTGGCTCTTCACACAAGAGCGATAAAGGTGCCCATTACCCACATCCGCAGTCATCTGCCCTAACTTTATCCAGCCACCGTCTATGCAATTATCTGTCCAATCTATGTCATTATTGTCCTTCCACCTGCTATGTAATGATATATAATGACCTGTAATGATTTGTCATCATTGTTTCTTAACACTGTGTAACCCTCAAGTAATGTGCCCAGATACCCTTGGGCTAGGTGTGCTATATAAATAATAAATAAATTAATACATCAATAAATGAATACATTAATAATGTAATAAATAAAAATAATTGAGTTCAAAAAGCATCCATCACTATACGTTGACGTTTCTCATAAACACATCTAAAAAAACACATTTCAAAGGTCAATGGATCAAAGGATCTGGGACTATTTTAGTGCCTGCAACAAAGAGACCCTCGTTTAGAATTATATAAACAGTGTCAAACCTTAAATATTATGGGTAAATATGTAAACAAGGTGAACTGTGTAATTAACTGTGGGCATATTTGAATAGGTGCTTCTGAGCTCCCCTTTTCACAGCTCTATATTTTGCTTCAGTTACTTATGTCACCAACAAATTATTACTCAGCACCACACACATTTCTTCTAAGATGCTCAGTCCTCTCTCAACTCCCTCAAGAGATTGTAACTGCATTTGGGCCACTCATACTTGTTTTACTCTGATTTGTTTATGTGTGCCTTGCTCCTCATTGATATTTCACAGTACCTGAGGATCCGATTCAGAGGGTATTTCACAGCCTAGCCCCCTGGGATTCCTTACTCAGGTGGCCAGGGAAAGGCCATCAATTTTGGATCCCAACCCTGGGGATGGACAAGCGAGGGAGAATTACCAGGGTAGAGGGTCCACAGGGAGTTGGGTAGAAGCACCTAATGGTGAGACATGGTTTCCCCCTTCCCCACAACCCATCTAACCCCTATCCCTGTTTATTTTATAGGAAACTACAACGCCCATAATTCCACCCCAGCTTGTCTTGACAAAAGTACTGCCCCAAGGAAGATAAGGAATGGGGACAGACTGATTACCCCCCTATGAGTAAAGCACATAGTTCCAATAATGTACATCTGCCACTTATTAAGACTACCTGTTAAAATAAAAGGTGGCATGCACAGACACACTTTGAGTGAGGCATGGTACAAGAAGGAACAGTTCTTCCTTTGGGAGCTGGAAGGTCAACTGGCTGATCAGCAATTGAGAGGATCAAGAGAAAGCTTGGCAAGATTTCCAAGCTTCAGGAAGGCCGTGAGTGTTTGAAAGGCACAGCCAAGTGAGCAGAGGAAAGAAACATTCAAGGTGCCAGGAGACAGCCCGTGACCCTGCC
This sequence comes from Ambystoma mexicanum, assembly GCF_040938575.1. Classification (NCBI taxonomy): domain Eukaryota; kingdom Metazoa; phylum Chordata; class Amphibia; order Caudata; family Ambystomatidae; genus Ambystoma; species Ambystoma mexicanum. The sequence goes on from NC_090932.1 coordinate 952,846,354, forward strand.
GGATGAATGGCGGAGTTGGGAGGAGCAGAGGAGGCATTGATAGTGGGATTAAGCTGTGAGAAAAAGATGAAAGACACTCATTTAACACAATGGGTAAGGTATCGAGCAAAACAAAAGTCTGGTTGATGTTAAAGGGAAAGTGACTGTGATTTGAAAGTTTCAGGTTGCACGTGTGCTGACAAAACACGAATGAAGAGAGCAATTGTTAAAAGAAAAGGATACAGAGTAGCAGAATGGTCCTGTGAGAGGAAGTCACACATTTGAGAGTCTGTGTGAAATGTTATTTACTTTTGAAAGATATTATAAGTGGAGATCGAAGGAAAGAAAGTAAAATAAGAGGAAAGTATAATATGAAGAACTTTGAAAGAGGCCAAAAAGGCAAGTGAAAGAATCTAAGAATGACTAGTACGAAGAGGCATTGGTGCTGAAAGAGAAGATTGTGAATTGAAGCAATATGGAAAGAGAGGTTAAAGTGGTCATGCAGAGGTCTATGTAAATTTTGTGTAGTTCCAAAAGTATTCGACAATGAAATTGATCTAAGAGAACACGTGGGACAGGGAACAAAAGAACTGGGAGATATTGTGAGATAAAGTGAAACCAGCACTTTATCTCACAATATCCCGGCAGAGGGAAACCTGTGCAGAACTATGAGAAAACAAGAGCATATGAACTGAGAATTGATGACAAGGCGCGTTAAGACTAAGGAAGAGATTGATCTACCTGAAATCGAAAGATTGAACTGTTGAACTGTACCAGTAATCCAAAGTGTGCATAACTGATAGAACTGTGCCTTCCACCTATCCTTTGTTTATTAAGAGTCCTTTGTATTCCCTTAACACATTTGTTATATAGAGAAAGAGGGAAAGGTTAGGTTTTCTTAGTAGAGGCCTTTTTTATCTTGACCAGACTGACTTGGACATATTTGTTATTGTTTAATGGTCAAGTTAGGGCAAGTTAGGAATTCTACCATCCCATGTAAATTTGTAAATAAGGGATTTTGAAACTTGTACCCATTGTGTCTGTGCCTAATGATTGATACCATGCCTTCCTCACAGTAGCATCTATATGACAACATTGTATGGTGAGATCATACATTTTGTGCCATGAAGAATTTACAAGTGTCTACTTGAAAACATATACCTTTTAATTGGTTTGCTAACTTTGCTGCAACTTTGGTTGAAAAGATTCCAGAATCTAGCAAGCAAACAATCGCAAGGGAATTACTTGTGCCAGAGTGGAAGCAAAAATGTGGATCCAAGTCACCAGTTCAACAGATCCATCCCTCAAATTACATGGATGGATCAAATCCACTGTGTTTTCATTATAAGATCTTATTAGAATATGTTTGATGAATGGAAAACCAATGTATTAATACTTCAGTAGCCAGTGAAAATGTTGCCGACAAAAAAGTAGTAAAAACTGCAACTAAAAATAAGTTTAAAAAAATGTGGTGTTGATAAGCTAAGTGGTAGGGTTAAGCAGGTTTAGGGTTAGAGTAAAAATTAGGAGTTAGGGTTATAGTACAGAATTTGATTAGAGTTAGGATAATGGTTGGGGCCAGGGTAGTTGAGGGAATGCTGATGATGTTGGTGTTTGGGTCATCATTAAAGTAGATTAAGTGTCAATGAAAGAGTTATGGATGCCATTGGGGTTAGTGTTTAGTAAGGCTTCAGTGTAGAATCAGGGTTTAGGGTAAGGTCTATGAATATAGTAAGGGTCATTGTGAACTTTTTATTAGAGATTCAGGATATTGTTATGGTTATAGCCTTGTATTTGTTTTGGCGACCTAAATACTGGCAGCATTTTCACTCTTTTCATTGCTTGTACTTAATGACTACATTTTTTTCTAATTTTTGCTGACTCCTTTTTCACATGACAACATTTTCCTGTGGGCCTTTTCACATATAACAAATATTCCTGCACCATTTTCTGAGTTAGAAGAAATTAGGAATACACAGCTTTTGTAAGCCTTAGCAGTACATGACACTCAACCGGATTGTTCAAACCTTTCTCAAACATGTGCCCATGAAAACCATGCAATTGATCCCTCTGTGCTAATTTTACTTCAGACAGTGCTCTCTGTTTAGCTAATTTTACTTTTTACAGTACCAACAATTGAAATCATCAGGTCCATGTCTTTTTTCTGGAAGGTTCTCTATCAGAGGTGCTGACAGTGGTACTGTTTTGTACCTTTGATGCATGTTCGGTGATCTGCAGATGTACCAGCCCAGTGGTTTTGCCAACATAAATGGAATTTGTCCCAGTCTGATCATGCCTCCTACTTCGATACTAGGTCTCTACAACCCAACCTCCTTGTTGAACGCTAATAACACATGGAGCACTCAAGTAGTTTATTCCAGTACCTTGCAACTTGCACCTAGAATGAACCCTTATAATTGCCCAGGTATTGCACCCATTTGGCTTGGAGGTTGGCAATACATCACACTTAAAATGCTCTTCGGGAAATCACGCTGATCAAGCCATAGAAGGACTTCCAGGTACCTCAGACCCCTTGCTAATGGTTGCCATGGCAAGCAGCCCTAGAGCACAGGATTATGGGCCAGGCCGCCACATGTAATCATGGAATGTGGTCCTTTGTTTTTTCACTAGAAGGAACTAGGGAAGGCAATTTCTCTTTCTATGACCCTCTCAGAGGGAGAATATTATGCATTCATCAAGCACTTAAATCACCTGTGAGATGCATCAATGCTCCTTGTACATAGACGGAATCCAGAAATTAGTCATGGTGGTGTGAAGAACTTAGTGGAAGGTACAGATTCACTCCACACACCGTGCACACACATACAGCACAAACACTATTTCAATTCACCTCTTCCATAAGAATGATGCAACTTTTAATGATAAAAAAATCGAACTGTATCTTCCCACACCTTCGTTGACACCTTAACCTTAAAGACAATCCCCCTCTTTAGTCCATAGTATTCCTCTGCTGCGCCCATACACACTCCTTTTAGACACTGGTGAGCACAGGGGTCTTGGCCACTCTCGCATAACTTTAATGGCTGAAATGCACACATGCATAAAAGCTCCTCCCATAATGTACCACATTTTGGACTGTGGTCCCCACGAAGGCGTTCAACCAAAAATGCGTTGGGACCATAATTATGATGAAAGACGAAATAACAAAAGACAACGTAAATGAATGAATGGAGTATAGTAGCACTTATGGTTACACAGGCTGCAGGACATCTGTCTATTGGGCATGTCACAGTAACTACAAACATTGAATAAGAGAATACTTTCATCAAAGCAGAGTGAAGGTGAGCTCGAATTTAAGGTCTGCAAATATGTGCAAATGCTGCCAAAATAGTCATATAGTCAAAACTGTGTTTTCATTGTATAAAATTGTCCAGTGATGGGTTAACGATCAAAGAACCTACAGAATTTGGACAGAAAGCCATCTTAAGAGCTATTCACTTGCTCAACCATGATCAAACCCTATTGTCACCAATGATACAATAAACAAACCTGTAAATGGTTTCTATTTCATCTCTTACTTGATGTTCTATGATGGTACACCTATCAATGCTGATCAGGCTGTGAACAATGCCCAGGTAGTTGGCCAGCTGCAAACTGTGGATGATGCACTATGCAGCTATTGTTGAATGCTGTACCATATCATTTAGTCATGTCCGGTGCTGATTGCCTACCTGTGTTAATCAATTAATTCCATCTAGGCTGAGCGGGTGACTGCGCTCCCTGACTCCACATGCATCCTGGGGGCCTTTTGCTGTGTTTTTTTACTGCATTACTGTTTCTTGGTGCCCCCTGTCCCCGCTCCCTCTGTGGTTCATCTCCACTTTTCTCCCCTCCTTCCCGCCCGACTTACTGCCCGCCCACCTTCCTGATTGGCTCCTCTGTCAGGTGTAGAGTCTAGTGAGCCGCAGCACATGGCACTTGCTATTCCATCTAGGCTGAGCGGGTGACTGCGTGCCCTGACTCCACCTGCATCCATCTGGTGAGACCCTCCCTGGGGGCCTTTTGCTGTGTTTTTTACTGCATTACTGTTTCTTGGTGCCCCCTGTCCCAGCTCCTTCCGTGGTTCCTCTCCGCTTATCTCCCCTCCTTCCCGTCCGCCTTACTGCCCACCCACCTCCCTAATTGGCTCCTCGGTCCGGTGTAGAGTCTAGTGAGCCTCAGCACACCATGCTCGCCATTCCATCTAGGCTGAGCGGGTGAATGCGTGCCCTGACTCCAGCTGTATCCATCTGGTGAGACCCTCCCTGGGGGCCTTTTGCTGTGTTTACTGTGTTACTTTTTTACTGTGACTGTACTGTTGAGCACTAAAAACCACTTTGTGAAAATTGGGCCTTCTCTCCCCTTTCAGGAATCTCAAAACTTAGGTGTGTCTCACCTGTTTTTAACAATAATGTGCTTTTTGTGAGCTCCTTAATCTGGAGTGTCGTCCTCTTGTCCTATTGCCCAACTTGCTCGCCTCTCATTGTCTTACCTGCCTACTTTTCATCCTTGCTAGTGTCTCCCCCTCTCCCTCTCACCTCTCTCCTCTCCCACCCACTCTATGGTGCTCTCTATCCCTCCTAGGACATCCTGGTCTCCAACCCAGGTCTCCCTATCGCTGACACCTACACCAGTGCCTCCTCCAAGGAAACTCTCACTGACATCCTCTTTGTGGTGCCTTCTCCAGACCTATGGACCCTTCATATGGTCTTTGTGCTCTCTCCTTTCGCCTCTTCTCCCATTAATGGTGGCACCCATTGGGACGCCCTCCTGGCCTCCTTCCTCTCCTCTAAGGTCATCATTAATGTTTACTCTAATGGGATCGTCTTGGTCCAAGGCCCTCAGGCCAACCTGCACCTTTTCGGTAGACGCTTCCCGTGCCTTATCAACTTCCTTTCCTCTCCTGCTGTCCCCCCTCCTTTTTCCTTGGGGACCTTGCCTTCCCCCTCCCTCTCTGCCCCCTCTCGGGCTCCCTCTACACCTCTGCAGGGTGTACCTCTGATCTGTACCCCTCTCCGCAAGTCCTTCAACAAAGACAACCTTCTCCACATTGCCACTCTTAACTCTCACTCTGCTGTCAAACATTCCTCTGATATCTGCCACCTTCTTGAAGAACTGGACCTCAATGTCCTCTGCCCCACTGAGACATGGTTCACGGCCAGCTCTGTCACCAGCTTTGACACGCTCCTACCTAACAGCTACAAGCTCCTCTCTGCGCCCAGGTCCAACCACTCGGGCGGGTGTGTAGCCCTGATCTTCCCTGAGTGGATTCCTGCCTCTGTCACTCCTACGCAGGCCTACTCCTCTTTCGAATGCCTTGTCTGCAGGCTCTCTCCCCAAGCCATTCCCTTACTGTGGCTACTATCTATCGGCCACCTTGTCAGATTTATTCCTTCCTCTCTGAGTGGGATGATCACTCCTCCTCACTCCTGGCCTCAACCACTCAACTCCTCCTTCTTGGAGACTTCCCTATTCACCTGGATACCTCCTGTCCCCCCTCTGGACTCTTTCATGACCTCTGCGACTCTCTCTCACTCACCATTCTCCCCTATGGCCCGACTCATTCTGCAGTGCACAACCTTGATGTTCTGATCTCCTCAGACCTTCGCCTCTCTGTCCCTCTCTCCACCCCTCTCTCCTGGAGTGATCACTTTCTCCTATCCTCCCACCTCACCCTCCCTACCTCTCAGGCCAAGCCACCTCCATCACTGCCACCCACCTTATTGGTCATCTGACTCATGAAGCGCATGTCAGTTGAGGCTTTCGCTGCCCCCTTCTCACCACCTCCTCCTCCTTTGGCTGACTCTCACCCTGATGCAGCCCTCTCCTCGCTTCACTCTTCTTTATCTGATACTCTCGATATCATTGCCACTGTCATGAGAATCCGCCTGAAGCCCAAAGCCAAGTGTAACTCCTGGTATGACTCCCACCTCATCACCCTAAAACCTAAGTGCAGGGTGGCCGAGAAGAAATGGCGTGCTTCAAGTTCATCCTCTGACAAACTGGATTGCTGCCTGCTGCAAAGGCAATACCGTCTCTCTGTCCTCACCAAGAAGATTGTGTACAAAAAGTGGGGGTGTCCTGACTGGAGAAGTCTAAGCCGACTGCCGCTTATTGATTGCAGTCTAGGTTTAAAGACAATGCGTTATCCTTGGGTATCACCATTTGTGTATTTACCAAGGATAGCAGTACATAAGAGAACCATAATAATCCACTTGTGCTAGATCATTAGTCTGCAAAAGAACAGCTTTTATTAAGTGGCTGTCCTTGTTCTTTTACATATTGTTTGTAAAGAATTTATAAGTACAAAATATATGGGTGTACATTTTTTCACCAAAGTCACACATAGAAAATGTAAACAAATATAGAACAAAATAGAAAAAAATTGAAAAAAGACATGTAGCAAAAGATAAAACAAAGTCATACATGTGCATGCTGACAGAAGTATGACGACATTCTGTTGCTGTTAATACATTTCGTTGTTCTAATTGTAGAAAGTTATCCTTGAAAGTAAAAGTCCTTGGATAGGTCTAACTAAGCCAGGCTAAAGGGTGACCAAAAAGTAGTTTTTCTATTTTGTTCTATATTTGTTTACATTTTCTATGTGTGATTTTGGTGGAAAAAAATGTACACCCATATATTTTTTACTTATAATTTCTTTACAAACAATATGTAAAAGAATAAGGACAGCCACTTAATAAAAGCTGTTCTTTTGCAGACTAATGATCTAGCACAAGTGGATTATTATGGTTCTCTTATGTACTGCTATCCTTGGTAAATACACAAATGGTGATACCCAAGGATAACGCATTGTCTTTAAACCTAGACTGCAATCAATAAGCGGCAGTCGGCTTAGACTTCTCCAGTCAGGACACCCCCACTTTTTGTACACAATTGTTAATGGCCCACAGTCCTGAGTCTTGGTAGGGCTCTCCCTCCCGTATCTTTTCTTCTCACCAAGAAGATAACTCATATCCAAGCCTGCATCTCTGCGGCATCAAACAACTCGGCCGAACACTTTCAAATCTGCAAGGAACTGGCCAACCCTGCCGCAGTCTCTACCTCTCCTGTCCCTTCCTAGGCCCTCTGCCCGGCATTGGCTTCTCACTTCATTTAAAAAACTCAGGACATCTTGTCCTCACTCTCCTCCTATCACCTCCCTCCCTCTATTCCCTGCTCTTCCTCTGGCCCTTCTGCAGCCACCCCCCCTCCTTCTCTGCCTTTCCCCTTTTCTCTGCAGACGAGGTTTTAAGACAAGTCAGATCTATGAAAGTCTCATCGAAACAGGTTCACCCCTGTTCCTCCAAAACTATCAAGGACCACATTGACTCCCTGGCTGATTTCTGCAATCACTCCTTCGCCACTGGAGTCTCTCCCCCCCCCCCTGAAGTACTCCCTTGTGCACACTCTTCTTAAGAAACCCTCTGCGGTCCCCTCCTGCCTGGCTAACTATTGCCCAATCTCCATCAATCCCTTCCCGGGCAAGCTCCTGGAGAAACTGGCTAGGCTATCTACCAGCTTAATCTCCACACTGAATCTGTTGGTTGTCTCCATGACCATCAGTCTGGATTTAAAGCCACCAGAAGTATGGAAACTGCTCTCCTGAACAACCATGAAGACCTGCTCTCCAACCTTGATTCCAACACCCCTTGCATTCTCATCTTGCTTGATCTCTCTTCTGCCTCTGACACTGTCAACCATATCATCCTGCTCAACCGTCTCTGTGATAACCTGGGTATCACTGGTCAGGCTCTGGCGTGGCTGACTTCTTACCTCTCCGACCGACCCTCCCAGGTCCAACTTGGGTCCTTCCTCTCCCCATATCTTTTTTTCTACCTGTGGTGTCTCCCAGGGATCTAACCTCTCTCCCTGGCTGTTCAACCAATACCTGGCACTCCTTGCCTACCGCATCACCACTCTCTGCCCCAACTTTCAGTGCTATGCGGATGATACCCAGCTCATTTTCAGGCTACCCTCAGCCTCCTCCTCTACTTACCTCATCTCTGACTGTCTGTCTACCATCCAGGAGTTGTGTGCTGCCAACGACCTCTGCCTTAATGCCAGTAAGACTGAGATTCTACTCATCAGCACACCCACCCCCTGCTTCCCTGCAGCTCTCTGGCCAGCCTCTCTTGGCCCTCTTCCTGCGCTCACCCGCAAGGCTAAAAACCCTGGGGTCATCTTCGACTCCACACTCTCCTTCTCTCCTCATATCTCTGACGTCTCTAAGAAGTCTCACTACCAGCTGCACCTCCTCCGAGGTATTCTTCCTTTCCTCTCCTTCTCCCAGAAGCTCACTCTCTCCATAGCCCTGGTTCTCTCTAGGCTGGACTATTGTAACAGCCTCAATCTAAATCTGCCTGCCTCTACTCTCCGCCCTCTCCAACTTATCCAGCACAGGACTGCAAGACTTGTCCTTAATCCCATCCCAGGGATGGTATCTCTACAGGACTGAAATCTCTGCACTGGCTCCCAGTGGCTGCGAGGATAAATTTCAAAACCCTTTGCATTGTTCACAAGGCCTTCTGGGGCCTGGGGCCGCAATACCTTCAACTCTCTCTTCCTAAATATCTTCCTTCTCAAGCTCTTCGCTCATCTGCCTCCAACTCCCTCAGGGTCAGTCGTTTCTCCAAGCAACAAGTTGGTGGTAGATCTCTCTCTTCTGCAGGGGCGTCCCTCTGGATCAGCCTTCCTGCCTCCCTGAAACTTGAGGAGAACCATCTCCGGTTCCGGAAGCACCTCAAAATCTTCCTCTTTGCTTCTGCTTTCTCTATCCCTCTTCCCTGCTGAATTCCTGACAGAAACTTCACTGGTTACCTGGCCACCCTTTTCTGATCTCAGGCCCAGGCCCCGCAAGTTGCCCACCTGCACTGCCTCCCTGGCAACCCCTGCACCTGGAGACTGTTTCTGTATCCCTACAGTCCCCCTACCAGCACTTATGTCTGCACTTACCGTGCACTTGCCACCAGCTGACCATTTTATTTTTCTTATTTATTCTACTGTCCCATGAACTGCACTTTCCCCTCTCCCTACCGTCTCACAATTTTTCCTTTTCCTCCTTCTCATGCACTTGCACGATGGCCTAGTAGGATCGTTGTCTGTCTTCCCTTTATTCCCATTCCCTTGCCTCATCACGCCTTGAAACACTTGTGTATAGGTGCATTATAAATTCCACATCATATCATATCATATCAATGTCAGAGGTCAACTACACTTGCTACTTTGTTCATTAGTGTTGTCTAGTATGCATTAGTGCTACTGTTTCGATATCAATTGGAAAATCAGAATACAGAAACATAATTTAATGTATTAAGTGATCTGTTTGAAATTAATTGAATACTGCATAATACCTTGTTAGAAGACTTACACCACATGCATTGGTAAAGCAAACAGTTTTGGCATATGTGTAGGCATGGTAGCACTGCCTGACTAATACCTATGTAATACCTATACACTGGCCAACACGGTTGGCTTTGACGATGCTTCTTTTTGATAGGTCTGTCCAAGCACACACATACTGCGAATAAATCAATTGGCTGAAGGCACACTTGATTAAGACATGCTTATCGCACCAGTAGCACATATACAACTTGAATAAAGCTAATAAACTGTCAGAAGACGACTTAGAAGTAACCCTGGCAGGCCAGACTGTTGATACTACTGCTTCATTACGCCAGCTCAAAGCGATCCCACGACGATGTGTTTTGGTTGGGTAGTGGATGGTATTGTGCAGGAATGGCCGGAGAGATTAGCATAGCCTTGGGGAGTCAATGGGTTGGTAAACACCAAACAACACACTCAAGTTGTGTGCCCTTTCTCAGATCCCATCTAATTCGTAGCCGCTGTGCTTCATTGCAATACCTTTGGCTTATCGATGTCACTTCAGCAGCACCTATAGCCAAATAAAGAAATTTAGCCAAAATGCATAATAACCTTGTTCTTGTATACAGTGATCTATCTATTTGCCCTTACTTAAGACCTGATTGGGCTTTCTAAGATTGTTTGGAATTTGCAGGGTGGGTTGCTATTTGCCTTTTGCTTTCTGCATTTAAATGCACTTGAAGATACATAAAGCACGATCAATGTGGTCTCCTTATCAACAATTCCTTTTGTTGCATTAACTAACATACAGAGTACCTTTGAATAGTGGACTCACTTCATCACAGATGAACAATAGACTTCTGGCATGTCCAGCATTTATTTGGACAAATTACATAAAGGCGTTTGGCACACCGTCTGATACATACAAAAATGTTCATCCATTTTTATTGCATTAGAATTGCATCCCTTGTTCCTAGTGGGAATTAAAAAGCCAAGTTCAGATTCTGAGCTCGAAACAAGTCTGTAGGTCATCTCGATATTTAAAGTGCTAATAATGGAATGCCTTATGTTTTAAGGCTATAATTTTGATCATTTTCAAATGCAATTATCTTTGTAATAACTTTGAATTTCCAGTCCAGACTCAGTTCAGTGATTAGAGAGCAAAGTTACTCTGCGTGATCATGGCTGGCTGGCAAATTAGGTTTTTAAATGGCAGGTTGTTAAATGGCATGGAAGACAGACGACAGAACTACACACATCTTAATGTTGGGAAGATAGGAAACCATGAAAATGTAAGGATGAGTCTGTGTTGGTTCAATTAGCACATTCTTCTGCTGTAAAACAGAGGTGCTTTCAGAGAGCCAGATTGTATATGCAATTATTTGACTTCTAAAGACGCCTATGTGTCGACTATAGGGAATAATGTAAGAAAACCTCCACTGGTAGAAATCAAAAAGTCAAATAACGTGTTCTATGGTCTGTTACCCACTCAGAAGGACCTGACTGACCTTGCCACTCCCTATGTCATAGCAGACGCAAAACCATTTGCACCTCAGTCTGCTCCTGACCATACCAGAAGTCATCATCGTCATCACCATAAAACTGTATTTGTTGTGCACACATATGCATAAAACCAGATACAAATAACCAACAATTATCAAAATGAATTATAAGTGGATTTGATTACAATTGATTACAAAATTAAAATCAAATTGTGTATCAAATATTACAATGATAGACAATGAGGATACAGATGCAGTGATGCTTTTCGAATAAACATAAACTCTGATTTAATGAAAATGTGAATACACAGCAGCTTACAATTAACTCCTAGTGGCATCGAGCTAGCCAACGGGCAGCAGTAACATTATTGGATGAATATAGATGCTTGCAGTACCACATCATACAATAAATATATCCCTTTAGCTAATAGTTGCTTCTCAGTCAAGCTCAGTGCATGTATTTTGCTAAAAAATAGGCTATATTCAAAGGTACTGTTTTTTACACAGTTTTAACACCTCCTGCGTTCTATGGACCTGTAGAAATTGAGCAGTGGCTTCAAATAAATAACATTAAAATCCTTTGCAAAGAAACATAAAGTGGATAATGGTTTCTTATCCACAGCCATAAACAGGACAAATGTTGCTGTTGCGAGTCTTCCACAAATAGGTAAATTTAGCAACATTCAAAGTGGCCATCCTAAGTTTTATAAGAAGCGTACAACGTACGGAGGAGAAATCTGAGCCAAACCATCCTCATAGCCAAAGTATGCTTTACATTCAAGATATTGAGGTTCCAGGGCAATGTCTGCACACGCAGATTTCAACCTAAAATGGTGATAGTTAATAACTGTTTGTTTAACTATGTCCTTCGATTTTCCATCAACATGGAGAGGATTTTCGCACTAAATACTAAGTCCTAAGGCCTCCAACCTTTCCTTGTTAAGTGCCATTCATGGCAAAGAACGGTCACCTTCTAGGGACATTACATGTTTTAAAGATTCCCTTTATTTTAAGAGACTTGGAGTCCCATATCCACATCCAGTAAATTACAGGCATTAAACCCACCTGTTCAGTAATCATTTTGAGATCGACTTCCATGTGAAGGGTTGCATTCAGAGTACTAACAGGGGGTAAGATCATTTTTTTTTTTTAAATATATTTTTGATGGATGCCAGACTCTGGGCCTGTCAATACCCCCAAATATCTGCTGTCTGTGTAGCACTGATGCTTTAGCCTGGGATTTATAAACCTCCATGGCAGGAGATAATGCACCACCACCTTTACTTGAGGTAAACCTCCTCACTGTCACTCTTTTTTCCGAGAATAATGATAGCCTCATCAATGTGGGAAGCCCAGAAACCGTGTTTGTGGAACCTCATAGCAAGGTAATCATAATGGATTAGGGGAGAAAAGTGGGTGCACACCAGAGTAAGGTATGTTTTAAGGAAATATTCTTAAGGATAACACAGATGGGGTGTTATTGTTATTTGTTGCTTAGGAGGTGCAGGGGAGGAAAAGAGGGTTTTGGCACAAAAACCCTATAGTACACAAGAACAAAAGAAGAGGACCCAAGATTGGAGTCCTCCCGTCCCCTGCACACTCTGGGGATACGCAACAAATGCGTACTTCTTTTAAAGTGAACATTTCAGCGCTCTATCAAGATATTTATGAAGTGATACATTAAATTCTAGCCTTACTTGTTGGAATCAAGAAGAGGTAATGGTATTGGTGTAAAATTGAAGGGAGGCAAGGCTCCCATTTATTCACAAACAATAGCTGAAGCAGAAGCAATAACAATAGCAATAGATTGTCTACATCATCATAGTTAACAGAAACTCCACTTTGGTAGGCTTGACACGTTTCAAGGACAATCCCCTTCTACAGAAGCCTTTGTGGAACAGTTGTTGAACATAGTATAAAGATACATAAGGCAAAAGAAATCAAAAAAAGTATTGTTAGACATAGCTCCAATAGACTGTTAAATCATTCATTGTAGATTCAAAATGGATTATCCACTCTAATATTTTACCATCAACCTCAACATTTATCTGGGATCTCTTAGACAACTTTGGCCTGAAAATCATGACCTTTGTTTTAGTGGGGGATCCATAATAGCTTTTAACAAGGCAGTAATAAGTACATTGATGCACACACAGAGTAACATCTGTGGCAGGATGCACCCTGCCTGATGCCTTTCTCCACCATAAATGGTTGCATCAATTAACCACCCAAACCCCAGCACACAGGGGAGCGGTTCTCAGAATAAAGGAGTTGGATCAAACCAAGCAGGGGGAATGCAATATGTTTTTCCATCACAAGACCTGCCAAAGTTTAGCGTCAGGGACCCCATCAAAGGCAGTTTTGAGATCTACAAAAACTGCACAGATTTGAACCATAAGTAGGACTGTACATTTCTGTAGAATCAAATGCAATCTAAATGCCTGATCAGCCATACTCTTCCTAGTCTGAAACCCCGCTTGTAGATGGCTAATGGAGTCAGAGATACTCGCCCATTCATTCAGATGTTAGACTAGGATTTTTGCAAGGATTTTGCCGTTTGAATCTAGCAATGAAATCGGCCAGTAGTTAGCCGGTGAATCTCTCCCACCTTTTATATATGCTGAAATGATCGCATTATTTCTCCAGATGTCTGATACTCTGTTGCTGTTAATCAAAGCATCACAAAAATTGCAGAGGAACGGATCCCACTCTACAAGTTCATTCTTAAATAGGTCCACCAGTATGTTATCTGGACCTGTGATCTTCCTGCCTTTTGTGACCTAATCCCTTCAATAAGCTCTTGTAGAGTGATCCTCGATAGCTGGGTGCCTTCTATTGACTGCAGACATTGGTGTAAATCCATAATAGCTATGGTCTTAAAGGTGGGTTCTTTTTTCCTGATAAAGTTGACTAAAGTGACTATGCTAAGCATCCATCCAAATAATACCTTGTAATGTGGGAGCACCATCTGCCTTGTTAACTGCTCTAAGTTTAAAAACTATTGAGCAGTTAATGGAAGGGCTCTCTGTGGTTCCACTGTATCTCATTGATAATACCAAAGGAGGCAGAAACTCATATCTGGGGATATGTTTGGTCCTCTTGCTCAAAGGAAATGTGCCTTTGCAATTATGGGAAGGATCTGACTTCTATTCAAATGGGAAATCATATTTTCTATGGACAGACAGTTAAATGTGTTTGAGGTTCCCTGGCTGTTTATAGTCAATATAAAAAGGCACTTTACTTGTTTTCATTCAAGTCAACCAATGAACTAGATACAATAAATTATTTACTTTCTATAATCAATGTTTTTATTTTTTTTCATAACATTCCTGAGCTTGTCTCCTGGAATCTCTATAAAGTTGGTGGAATTATGTATCAACATCACATGCTTCTTCAGGGGCCATAAAAAAGAGACATTTGATTATGACATGATGTCAAGGGGCCTCATTAGGACCCAGGCGGTAAGGGGTTTACGCCGGCGTAAACCATGGCGCCCCTTACCGCCTGAGTACGAGTTCCCTTAGCACCATGGTGATTTTAACGCCTGCTTTTAGCAGGCGTTAAAATCCATGGCGCTAAGGGACCTTGTTGTTAATTACGCCACCGTAATTTACGGTGGCGTAATTAACGGCTTCCCCACTCCCATTATGCCCTATGGGGCCAGAAATGGGAATGGGGAAGGGTAAATGGGGATTGGGGACTTACCGCCCCGCCAACCTCGGAATGGGGCGGTAAGTCCGCCAACCCCCATGGCGGAGTTGGCAGCTTAGCGCCATGGACCATGGTGCTAATAGCGCCATGGTCCTCCGCCAAGGTCCTAATGAGGGCCAATGTGTGTACTTCATACCTTCCTAGAATAAAAATCTGATACTTTAAGTAAACTTGTGCCTCAAAATTAACTGTATTGATACATCTGAGTAGCACCTAAGAGACAACATTTACATGTTTCTTAGTAGGGCTGAATTGATTATTATGTTACAATAATGCTTTCAACTTGATTAAAGACATATATTTTAATTGGAAAGTTTACATAATAGTCTCCTTTAGTTGCTTGAATAAAGCATGATTTTTGGAGCATGATATTCAAGAGATGTAATACTAATATGTGTGTGTATATATAACAGTGAGCTGGCTAAATTGCTGTGTTGCAACCGACATGTATTTTAACTACTTTTAATGCTGATAGGTCTTTTAATCTGTAAAAACGATGTACAAGATGAACCACCTGTGACTATACTACAACTACACAAATTCTACTTGTGAGCGGGTAACGCTATGGGTAGGTTCAGTATTCTCAATAGTTTATTGGTAATTCTGGTTAATGTCAAAGTGAGGGATGCATAACCATTGGAAAAAATGCCTCCTCACAGGACATTCAAGATGATGGCAGAATTGTGGACCTTAGCTAGTGAATGCCAGCGGTGTGGGTTGCACACCCTTAGTCTAGCTAAACAGCCAGAGCAACATACGTTAATGGTGTTATTGATCTTGTAGTATTCTTAGGTTGAATAAAAAAAGCATAACTAGAGATTTTTGTTGAGACAAAACAATGTTGTATTAAATATGTTGACCACTATACTGTGGCCAATGCCAAAAAGCTACAACGCCTATGCATTTTCGGACCAGCGGTCCATCGTCAGGGCATATAGCTGTGCATGTCATTAAGAAGGCCATCAGGACCCCAAACAATTAGTGGAGCTGGGCAAACTCATGCCAATAACAGAAAGATACATCAATAGAGAACCGTGTGGCAATGTCACACAATGCATTCAGTGGTTACATCCCACAACCGCAATTACATATTTGATGGTTAAAAAGAGGCAACATGTCACGAACATGTCAGTTCAAAAAGACAAAATCATTGAGTAATGGGTATCAATAAATCAAAGCAATGAAAACAATGCAAAAGCGAAGGAAAAGAGAAGGGAGAACAAATAAACATACTGGAATTAGGAAATGAACCGTACCATGTAGGTACTACAACTGACTCGAAATAAAGTGCAGCACAATTGTAGCTAATGTTACTCAATAACACATATGTTGCAAAATTCCATCTACCTGGCACATAGAATGCGCGTGGTGGTAAAGGTGTCTCAACATGTAACTATCATCAGCTGCCCATCTGGCTGCACACCATTGTCATGTGCTTGCAAATGACAGAAAAAGGTAAATGAAAGTGTGTGTCATGACCAGCTGGTTCTACTGTTGAATGCACGGTAACACAATACCACAAAGTTATCTTTATAGTGCATCCTGAACTCAAAACTAATTACCCATGCCGGGTCCAACATCGCCTTACCTGTGAAAGCAGTGGACGAGTGTTCACCCGACTCGCCTTGAAAGAGCTGCTCCGCTTGTAAGCTGCTTGGAGTCTAATGTGTGCCTGATCACGTGATCAAGAGGATGACTCAGTAGAAGCTTTACATTTGTTGTGAGTGTGTAAACTCTGTAGACCGTTGTACGTGATCAAGTAATGTACACAAAACTGGGATTGCATCAGAGGACTCTATCACAGAAAGAGGTTTGCAATACCTTTTTTTCCGAGCAAATACAAATAGTTTGCACTTTTATATTCTAGCATGTTGCATATTGGCCTTGCGTACCTCACTGGAAGCATGGCGTTTTGCGTTGAAAATGGAGTTCCAATTCTGATGATATGACTGATTTTGTATGTATTGCTTTCAGGAGCATATACTTCAATTTTCCTATAATAAGGTGTGGCTATTTAGGCAAATTAAATACTTTTGTTGTTGTGTCATAGTTCTACCATTGAGATGTAATTATCATGCAGAACAATTGTAATTTCCTGAGCAAAGACACAGTTAGACTTCGAATTTGTACATAAACATTATGACTAGTGCACCGCCATTTTCAGAAAAAAGGAATTCATATGTATAGGCTCTAGTGCTCCATTGAGACTCAAATTCGGATCTGCTTGGGATTGATTGATTCAATACACTGCTTTGTATAAGATTATTTGTTTTTTGTCTCTATGTATGTCTTTGGTATACAATATATGTTGAAAGTCTTTTGTGTAGTGGACGATGCATCATTGTGGCTTTTAATGGATTTGTATTACCGTATCTGTCAAATAGCTTGGTTTTATGCAATGTCTATGCATTTTTAAGAATTAGCATCATTTTGTTAAAAAGGTATATCAATATGGTAATTTGCGAAATTACTGAAATGCTTGCCTTTTTTCTCCTTGATAAAGTATGAGATTGTAATGCAGGTGCAAAACAAATTGAGTCCTATGGAATCTGCTTCAGATTAGCACCTTCTAATGAGCAAGCAGACTCCAAAGAAATCAATTAGTAAATGTTCCCTGTAATGAACAGAGCAAAACAGAAAGGTAAAGCTGATTTCACCTGGGTTTACTGTTCAGTTTTACACTAAGCTTTGCAAACATGTACATTTGCATACAGGGGTCCTCACCATACATATGTTGCGAATGTTGGTGGCCCCTACGTGAAATTATCATTTTATTTAAAACGGCCCTACAGTGTTTTTTTTTTAATGCACAAAGGAAAGGCAGCTTTTCCAGTTCTGCTATGTACCACAAACGCAGTCCACGGTGGGCTGGTGAGAACAAACTATCTGCCAGCTCAAACCCCATAACCTTTAATAATTCGGAGATGATGTCGTCAATGTAGGATTACCTTCAAGTATTCCTGTCACGTATTGAATATTGCAATACTAGAACACACCAGGGTTGCCCTAATAGATCTCATTATGAATGCTATGAAATGTTCCTGCCACTGGGTTCTGCCTTAATCTAACCTGTTTTCAGACCATCCGTAAATCATTTCTGCAACTTTTAAGCATAATAGGAAAACAGCACAATATGGGGCCAATTCATCAAATGTTTCCGCCATTGTGTATCTTAGATGATAAACGACCAGAAAAGCATTTTAGCTGTAGAGGAAACAGTCTGATTATGCCCCAACCTGATATGTATTATTGAACTCTTTACACTATAATATTTATGAACCTCCAAGTATTGTTCTGCAGAATTTCTCAACAAAAACGTTGGCAAATGTGCTTTATGCATCTTGAGTAGGAGGCCTTTCATTCAACAAAATAAATGAATAAAAAAAAAGAAAAATGTCCATTAACGCCACATAATCATGTGTGCACTGGAGGAGAACTGCAAAAGGCTAGATAAGGTCTATTTGAGGAGGTCTTGCATCTGATAGAAGCCCTATCTCACCTGGTGTACACTGACTAGATACATTTGCATTTAATTTACTCAAGTGCATTTTGTATGGATGTCGTGAAACTTAAGAGTATATGTAGTTCTTCGGGATTGAACTCAATTACATCTGGCCTACAGGCCATGTTGAGTAATGTGAAAAAACAGCAGGGGATATAACCTTAGCTTTTCCACTTGAAGACTTTGTTTGACCTAGAGTGGTTTTTCCATGTGTAGGTTGCCTTAACTAAAACATAAAAGACTAGATGTGCAGGGATGCAATTGAGTTTACAATGAGTGCTACACAAAAACTAACTACAAATATTGTGGGAGTGGAGTAAATGGGAGTGAAAAACTCCCTAAACCTAACACTGATCAATGCACACTCACTCACTGCCCACACCCTAGATAGCCATGATCTCCTAACTGGTACTCAACCTAGATGGTGTAGCTATCAAAGGAACTTGGCTCCATGCAGCCTCAGGCCTGGCTCTAGCACTGGCCATTCCCCCTGACTACACTGTTTTTAGAAGTGACAGACTATTCACCAGAGGTGGAGGGACCACCTTTATTGCTAAGAAACACTTGCCCATCAGGCAGCTGAACACGTCACACAACAAAGCCTGCAATATCCTATCACTAAAGCTAACAACTACCCCAACCTACACCATTACAATCCATGTCATCTATCGACTGCTGGGGTGCCACTGACACCTTCGAAGAAGACCTCCTCCAGACACTAAGTCACAACCTCAAGCTCTCCTCACAAGTAATACTCCCAGGGGATTTCAATCTTGGTTTAGATGACCACAACACCCCATAAGCTTCCTTTCTCACCAATTTGCTGCTCTCCCTAGTCTTCTCTCAACGAATCAACAACCCCACACACATTAAGGGATGAACGCTTGACTGGATAGTCAACCTCAACTGCAATATCACCATACAAAATTGCTCCTCTGACCACCATATAATCACTTTTGACATCTGGGTAACAACTCCTCCAAAACCCCTCGCCAAACGATTACCACCCTCCATGGCCCATAACTCAAGGAAACTTACAAGAGAAAACATTCTACCCTTCTTGGACCCACTCAAATTGGAATCCACCTGCACATCAGATCCTCAAATCTTAAATGAGCTTTACATCAAAACACTAAGGGCCTCATTACGAGGCTGGCGGAATGGGTTTACTGGCACTGGTAATGGTGCCCGTAAACCCATTCCGCCCTATTACGAGGTTACCTTGCGGGACCCGAGCAGAAGGTCTGGTCAGACCAGACGTCCTTTGCGGGTCCCTCAAGGGGACCAAGGAGCTAATAACGGGCCCATTATTAACGGGCCCGTTATTAGCTCCATCCCCATTGCCATTGAGCCCTATGGGGGCTCAAATTAGAATGGGGATTGGTTTTGTGAATGAGGAATTACCGGGTCCTCCAAGGTTGGAATGACCCGGCAATGCCTCATTCACAGAACCCAGACACGATTTTGGAGGCAGTCATGGTGCTAATATCACCATGGCTACCTCCAAACTCATAACGAAGCCCAAACTGATGCTGTCAACACCATTGCCCCACTAACCCACAAGAGAGCCAAACCCTCCGTGCACATTAACGCTTAATATTCCCAAGAGATCACTGATCTTAGGTCCAAGAAAAGAACAGCAGAAACATTTTGTAAAAACTCCCCTACAGACACCCTTACAAAGGAATTCAACAGCCTATCCAAACAGTACAAACAGTCCATCACCACAGCCAAAGCCTCCATGTATAACTCTAGGATAAAGAATGCCAATTCTGACACGCGTGAGCTATTCACCATCGTCAGAGCATTGGAATCTCCCATCCCCCAAGTCTCATCTGAAAACAAAGACCGTGCCTGGTGTACCAGCATACAAAATGCCATGTTGCAAAAAATGGACATGCTACAGAAGAAAATAGCCATCAAATAGGCCAATATGAAAATTACTCCACAAAACACCCCTGACAATAAAAGCATCAATAGTGGGGCATCTGCCACTCCGCAATTCACATTTAATAATATAATCACCATAGACACACTACATATCCTGAACAGCCTTAATCCCTTGAGATGCAAAGGAGACGCATGTCCAGCCCCACTCATCAAAGACTGCGCAGAAGTACTGGCCCCATACATCACAACATTCATCAATGCTTCATTCTCACCAGGAGTAGTCCCATCCCGGCAGAAAGAAGCCTGGGTCCTACCGTTACCAAAAAAACCTTCTCTTGACCATGCCATCCCAAATAACTATATACCCATCACCACTGTCACGTTCCTCCTCAAAATCTTGGACAGAACTGCATATATCCAGATTTAACACCATCTAGAATCTACCAAAATCCGAGGTGTCAGACAATCTGGATTCCACCTGGGTCATGGCACTGAGTCAGCACTACTTGATATGAGAAACCAAATGGACAACATCAGAGACAAGGGAGAACCGGCCATGCTGCTCCTCTTAGACCAATTTGCAGCCTTCGGCCTGGTAGATCACAGTATTCTATGTCACCATCTCACCTCTACTGCCACCTTCTCACATGAAGCAGCAGCCTGGATCACCTCCTTCCTAGAAGGTTGAGTTATGAAGGTATTCTAGGACCAAGCTAGGACAGCACCCGCTCCCATCAATTGTGGAGTACCCCAAGGCTCTTATGTCTCTCCCACATTGTATAATATCTTTACTAAGCCTCTCTTCCATCTCCTAGACGCTCAGTGTATTATTTACACAAATTATGTGGATGATACAAAAATCCTCCTCCCACTATCAGGTAACTACATTCAAGACTCTGCCCTACTAAACACCACATACACCACCATTCAGGCATGCATGACATTAAACCGGTCTAGACATCACCATATATCTGAGGCAAATAATCCTCTTCAAGACACCCACCATTACCCACAGGTGCATATAAAAGTGGCCCCACCATACCTAGCTTAATGAATTGTTCCCAATCAGACTGGTAGGCCTACCAGAACACTGTACACCCACAGCCTAATCCAACCAAAATTCAAGCGAACCAGAGCAGGAGGAGTACGTTTCCCAGTCTTTGCTGCAAAATATTGGAACGTCCTTCCTCAACCCCTAAGGGCAGAACATTCTTACTGGCCCTTTCAAAAAGCATTAAAAAACTGGCTGTTCGCCTGAATTAGTTGAATATCGCCCTGCCATCACCACCCATATCAGCACTCTAGGCATTGTATTTGTACATGTCTCTGTAACTTATGAGCAAACATTGTCATATTGTACCTATATGTTTAAACACCTACTCTTATGTACCCACCTATCCTTATGTACTACTATCTAATATTGACCTAAGGACTTTCCCAGCCCATGTGCTTCATGTTACTGGATTGTAGCGACCTGATGCCTGAAGGCTTGTGTGCGCACTATACATGCAAAAAATAAAACACATACATAAATAATAAATAACCACCTTGTTCTTGTAAATAGTTCAATGTAAGAAACTACTGTGCAACTACCTAAGAAACAAATAATAAAATAAAGATGCTTCCATTGTTTGCTCAAATTATCAAAAAATTGGCATTCACCAGATTAATGTGGAATACATTTTACAGTTGCAGGTGTTACAGTTTCAGGTGTTTTCTGTTTCTCTTTTTCAAGGATGCTATTTAACATGCTTGGCAGCAATAATAGGTTTGTAGGTTATTGTAATGTGTGTGAGCCTGTGTCTTTGTTTGTCTGTGTGAGCCTATGTTTAACAACAATGAGTTGGATGAACTAGCACATGTCTCAAACAAAGAAAATAAATAAAATCCCCTTATTTAGAATACATCTGCAATTTCGGCCTCTGTCAGATTGTCTCACACTTAGATCAGTTTTTATTTGGTATATCAACCCCTAATTTAGCAATAAAGCTGGATCTGGTGGGCTGGATCTGGCTTAATGATGGGATCCAGCACAGTTACCACCTAATCTGGCTCACCGGATCGTGTGTTATTGCTATTAGCACCCCTGGTTTCCAATCTGGAAACCCGGGTTGCTGAAGGCAATAACACTCCAAATTGAGCCCCTCTTCCATGTCCATGGCGCCCACGACTCTCTAGCAGTGGCTGCCGTTGAGCTGCCCCCAATAAAAGTAGGGTGAGTGGGGTAGATGTTGGGGAGGGGTGGGAACAGTGACCAAGGGAAGGAGAAGGTCGGGCTAAGGTGGTTGGGTAGGAGAGCATAAATATCCAGAGATTGGATCAGTAGGATGGAATGACATTCATAAGTACAAATTCATATTTTATTAAATAAATCTATCATATGAGATAACAAATTCTCAATAGAAATTCATAAAAAACATTTCATATCCACATTCATAGCCAGATACAGATCTCATTCATACATTTCCACAGCACATACTAGCCAATGGTATTTCACTTATCATTAGGTTTTAAGAACAGAATTTCATTTATATTGAACAATAGACCCAGTCCCTAGCATTAGGTGTCGTGGTGTGTATAGCACCAGATTTCTGGGTCAGGTATTTGTCACACAAAAAACGTTGACACGTGTTTCGGTCGGAGACCTTCCTCAGGACGTAAGGCAAAGCAAAGGTTCTTCGCCCAGTTCTTAAGTAGGGGCCCGTGATCAATCTATAAGAAATCATAAAAACAGAGTGTCATCCCAATTTCTTTACATCAGTGACTTATAATGTCACAGTGTGTTATAGATTTCTCAGCACACTAAATCCCTACTCACCCCCAAGTTCCAAATCGAGGCGAAGTGAATAGGATGTGGGATATTATTCCTCCACTGGAATCAGTGCAAGTACTGAACCTGTGGAACCAATACAAACATATATTTCAAAATATGAGTCGAGCTCAAGAATTTGGCTTCAATCTCTAAACTATATTGCATTTAAAACACACAAGAGGCCACACTTACATGTGTTCCTGATGTAGTTCGAAACCATGTGTTGTAGTCTCACCACTACGAGACGCAGCATATAAGTCGCACGCTTGATGTCTCATTCGCAAAGTTCTGCCAAGAAAAGCCCACATACATCTATGAGCCAGCATCTATGTATAACAAGATGCAGAAGACACCCCCATTCTAACACTCGTGTACATGAGTCTATTAGCCACCAAGTGCACATAAAATAAAATAAAATAAAATAAAATAGTGCCCTGCTTGAACCTACAAAGGAGTAGGGATGGCCCTATGTAAGCCATTTTTAATATGTCATAAAATGTGCGAGCCCAAACAAGG
The DNA here is from genome assembly GCF_040938575.1 of Ambystoma mexicanum. Classification (NCBI taxonomy): domain Eukaryota; kingdom Metazoa; phylum Chordata; class Amphibia; order Caudata; family Ambystomatidae; genus Ambystoma; species Ambystoma mexicanum. Next base: position 952,869,587 of record NC_090932.1, read on the forward strand.
TATGTAATCACGGCACTAATTAGGGAACCCTCAATTTAAGGCTACCGAACCTCAATCTATAGACAGGCACCGTGAAAGCATCTCACAAATAGAGATAGTCCCTCACCTATGTCTAGTTTTGTACGAAGCGGGAGGAGTTGGAGTGATACTAATTTGGCTCCGCTCTGCGACAAGCATATCGATAGACAACTGAAGGTAAATACAGGTCCCCCCCAACAGGGGCAGTTCTATACCTTACTCCTTGATGTATTAAACGTCGATAGGAGGAGGCATCCTTTCGCGAATAGTATTTACTTTGAATGCTCGGCACCGTCTTGTTGAACGCTTTCGTATGAGCACCATGACTACTTGGATAATGTGAGACTTTGTCCTGTGAACTTACTTTTCCCTCGTAAGCATTTTGCACACATGTTATGGGACTTGTGTAACTTGGGGGTGATGATGCTTTCACGGTGCCTGTCTATAGATTGACGTTCGGTAGCCTTAAATTGAGGGTTCCCTAATTAGTTCCGTGATTACATGTTTCTCCCACTGTTTAGCCTTGTTTGGGCTCGCACATTTTATGACATATTAAAAATGGCTTACATAGGGCCATCCCTACTCCTTTGTAGGTTCAAGCAGGGCACTATTTTATTTTATTTTATTTTATTTTATTTTATGTGCACTTGGTGGCTAATAGACTCATGTTCACGAGTGTTAGAATGGGGGTGTCTTCTGCATCTTGTTATACATAGATGCTGGCTCATAGATGTATGTGGGATTTTCTTGGCAGAACTTTGCGAATGAGACATCAAGCGTGCGACTTATATGCTGCGTCTCGTAGTGGTGAGACTACGACAAATGGTTTCGAACTACATCAGGAACACATGTAAGTGTGGCCTCTTGTGTGTTTTAAATGCAATATAGTTTAGAGATTGAAGCCAAATTCTTGAGCTCGACTCATATTTTGAAATATATGTTTGTATTGGTTCCACAGGTTCAGTACTTGCACTGACTCCAGTGGAGGATTAATATCCCACATCCTATTCACTTCGCCTCGATTTGGAACTTGGGGGTGAGTAGGGATTTAGTGTGCTGAGAAATCTATAACACACTGTGACATTATAAGTCACTGATGTAAAGAAATTGGGATGACACTCTTTTTCTTTATGATTGCTTATAGATTGATCACGGGCCCCTACTTAAGAACTGGGCGAAGAACCTTTGCTTTGCCTTACGTCCTGAGGAAGGTCTCCGACCGAAACACGTGTCGATGTTTTTTGTGTGACAAATACCTGACCCAGAAATCTGGTGCTATACACACCACGACACCTAATGCTAGGGACTGGGTCTATTGTTCAATATAAATGAAATTCTGTTCTTAAAACCTAATGATAAGTGAAATACCATTGGCTAGTATGTGCTGTGGAAATGTATGAATGAGATCTGTATGTGGCTATGAATGTGGATATGAAATGTTTTTTATGAATTTTTATTGAGAATTTGTTATCTCATATGATAGATTTATTTAATAAAATATGAATTTGTACTTATGAGTGTCATTCCATCCTACTGATCCAATCTCTGGATATTTATTCAATATACCTGAAGGATCAGGGTTTAAAGTGCAGGTCTACCCCTTTATTTTTGCCCTGGGTAGGAGAGCAGCCATCAGGTTGCTTGGAACACCGGCTTGTATCAGTAGATTCAGCCCACGGTCCAAGTAACCTGATTGGCTTGCTCCCCCACCACGGGTGCTAATATAACAACAGTCACCTATTCGGTAGCCGGACTGTGAAGCCCACTGTATGGATGATTATTGTTATTAGCGCCCAGAGGCACACCCTATGGGTGCGAGTAACTATTAGCAATTTTAAAAACAACCCGGCCGCAGTTCTTCCTTTGCAGCAGCAGGGATGATTCATGGTTGTCGTGGAAATGCAAGAGGCCCTCTTCTCTTTGCATGGCTGAAGGAAGAGGCCTAGCAAGTGTGACCCTGGAGGATGAGCTTTGTTAAGGTAAGGAGAGAGGGTAGGGCTATTGAGGGGCTAGAGATGGGAGTGAGAGGCAGGGAGAAGGGGAATAGGCACCTCTGGGTGTAGAGCAGATGCATAGATCATTAACGTTACTCCAAACCCAGCCTTCGATTGTTAGATTCAGCCTGGGTTTGAAGCAACCTGATTGGCTGATGCACCCATCAAGGGTAATAATGGAAGATATATTTCAGGGATACATAGTTGACCTCTCCATTATGCCCTAGACTGAAGCAAAGAGACAGGGAACAATGCGAAGGGGCCTATATTTGCTCTGATCAAACATTGGATTCATTTCTATTCATGAAAATTCATCTTTATTTCTTTAAAAAAATAAATAAACTGTATTCATTTTAATCTTGTACAAATTATACAAGGGAACACAAATAGGAAGCTCCAGCAGCGTGCAACCACAGCTACCTGAAACACTTGTTAGCAATAAGCAGCAACCTTGAGAATTCACATTAACAGGTGGGGGTGATTTAGGTGATAAGAGCCTCAGGGTCAATGCTGTCCTTGGATGGTGCCTGAGAGACGTCTGCAGGAGTACAATGTAGCAGTAAACATCCCCAGGGTCCCTGCAGAATAATATATTCAGATTACCTAAACAGATCACATTAGAGAAATGGAAAACAAAGAAATAGACCAACTAGAACACACATGGCATTTATCATAATAAATATCAAAGGATACATTCTTTGTCCTGTGCTGTCGTCAGGCGACTTGCAAGTAGGCATGGATAAGAAAAACCTGTCCGTCCCAAAAAAGATATTCCTTCCCATTCCAGGAAACCTGGGGCTTGGCAGGTGGTAGCATTCACGCTTTGAACCCACACTCCAGGATACCATTTTGTATATCATTCAAGGACCTCCTCTTCTTTTCGGTGGCAGGTGAGAGATCTGGGAAAAGGTGGACTCTATGAACCTGATGTTTTCTTCACTGCTGCTGCTTTCAGGATCCTATCTCTGTCATGTGAATCAATGAGCCTAACAAACACCATGGGAACCCCAACCTATGTCAGCTTCGTTGTGGATGTTTTGAGCCTATAACATGTGTCTATGCAAGTAGGGTCTTCATCCACCTCAAGGTCCAGCAACTCTGGTAGACAAGTAGTAACAAAGTCTATCGGGTCATGCCCCTCTACCCCGTGGGTAGAACAATAAAATTGCAACTGTGGAGCCTGCACTGCATGTTTAAGATGTTCCAGCCTGGCTTCCATTGCCTTGTTACCATTTGCCATCAATTCCATTTCCCGACTAATGTTCTGCACCAATGGTTGCAACTGTGAACACTGCTTGTCTAAGTCACTGGTCTTTTGTTCCATCTTGGAGGATCTGGTTTCAGGCTGGGTCACCCTCTCCAACAGTTTATCCAACTTGTCCACCATTATGGAAATGGACTGTCCTATCGGACCCAGCATCGCCATGACTAGGTCCTGAGAAGAAATGTTTTCTTGGCTGTGTTGCGCACCCTGGGTGCAAAAAAGTTATTGGCCCTCATTAAGAGTTTGGGGGAACTGGCCGGTGCCCCGGGTGGGTTGCTGCCAATCCTGTATTACTGTTTCCGCTGCCTGACAACCTGGTGCTACCGAGATGTCACAAGAGGTGGAGGTATGGTAAGTTCCAATTCCCATGGAGTCCCATAGGACTGGTGGTGAGAACCCTGAAGCACCGGCACCAGTATCAATGGTGGCAGTGCTTCAGTGAAAAACCTTCTGGTAGGTGCCTGAACAACCGGCAGGTCAGGCCTGCCGTTAGTTCAGTGCTAACTGGCAGACCCACAGTGACCAGGTCCAGTAAAGGTGCTGATAACTTGTAACTGGTACCATTATTAATAGACCAGGTCACTTGTAATGAGGCTCATCGTCCTCAGGGACAGTTCTCTTTTTGGACGTTCTAGCTGCCATTCTGCTCAAGACCCAGAAATGCATTTCCAGAATAGATCGTGCCCCAGCGCCCGCACTGCTAACCTTAGGGAGTCAAATGGAACTTCTCATGATAGTTATTACGAACTGGCATCCCTCGCTACACTACTGTGTGTATCCGTCCTGTGCAGACCACACTGCCAATCCACAAGCATGGGAAGCTGCTCACCGATTCGCTTCCCACTGGGTCCCACCACAGCACCACTTTTCGCTCTGTGTACACAGGTGCCGGTCCTTCTCATGTCCTTTCTTTAAGGCCACTCATCCACGGAGCCCTGCTCCACTCACTAATGCTGGGCTGTGCAATATGTGCTGGAGTGGCTGGGACTGTGCCTGGTTTGCGAAGCACCCTTCCCTTGCCATGAGTCACTCCATAGACGACTCACACGATGTGCGTCTGTGGCCCACTCCCGTCACTCCGGCTGCATCGCTTCTTCCCCGCTCATGGCATACACCACTACGGGGCTTGATCTCAGCTCCAGCGGGATTCATCGCTCCACTATTTCAGCCACACGTGCCCGGCAACTCATAGAACGAGCAGAGCAAGCCCTGCTGCCTCACAGTGTGGAAAAGCGGTCATCCGCAGCGTCTGCATCTTTTGCTCCGGAGCTTCACAGTGGGGCTGCCATCATGTTAGGGCTCTTGAGCGCCCCCCATCAATCTTTATTTCTTTTGAAAAAATGTAATTTACTGGATATTTGAAAACTCCATATCACATTGTACCACACTATACTGAGTATGAAGTAAGGGTCACTGTTAGATGGATTTTGTACTCTTTCAATTGGAGGGTGAAGTGGTCACTGCTATCTATTTTTTCTATGAGTGCCAGATGTTCAACTATTTGCAACTAATTGTATCCAAACTATATTGTGCCAAAAAAAGCTAGGTTTGCATAGTTGCTCTACATAAACACCTGCCTTCAACTGAATTAAAGTAACATCCTATGAATTGACTATTTATTTGGTCTACAATTACTCATCAACACACTCTCTTATGGGCCATAAGCAAATCACTGAGATTTAAAGTTTGCATATTTTTTCATGTACTATCTAATATTGGGAATACTATCTAATATTGACCTAAGGACTTTCCGAGCCCATGTGCTTCATGTTACTGGATTGTAGCAAGCTGATGCCTGAAGGCTTGTGTGCGCACTATACATGCAAAAAATAAAACACATACATAAATAATAAATAACCACCTTGTTCTTGTAAGTAGTTCAATGTAAGAAACTACTGTGTAACAACCTAAGAAACAAATAATAAAATAAAGATGCTGCCATTGTTTGCTCAAATTATCAAAACATTGGCATTCACCAGATTAATGTAGAATACATTTTACAGTTGCATGTGTTACAGTTTCAGGTGTTTTCTGTTTCTCTTTTTCAAGGATGCTATTTAACATGCTTGGCAGCAATAATAGATTTGTAGGTTATTGTAATGTGTGTGAGACTTTGGGCCTCATTACAACCTGCCAGTCCGGGACCGTGCAAAATCCGTGACGGCGGTAAAAACGTTTCCGTGTCCGCAAGGTTGCGGAAAAAACGTCCGATTACACACTGTCGGTCGCGCGCACCACACGGACTCGGAAACGTTGTTACCGCCGTCACGGAAAACCCCACGGAAATGGAAATAACGCAGCCACAAGTGGCGCAAAACCCATGCCCGCCTCCGCCGCCACGGACACAGAACCGGAAATACCATGATCGCCAAAACAGGAAACAGAGAGGCGGCCATCATATAAAAGCACAATCCATTGCCATCCAGAGCCAGCACAAGCACAATCCTAACTCTGAGAAGCCAAAAGGGACCACCAGCATGTCTGCCAGGATTCCTGCTCAGAGGCAGCGCAAACAGCGCTTCAGCGAGGCGGAGCTAACCGTCTTGGTGGAGCACATTGTGGACAATGCGGAGATGCTGTTCAGCGCCGACCAACGGCGTGCCACACAGCAGCGGAGGAAGGAGGTGTGGGCCGAAGATGCACGCAAGTGCACCGCTGTGGGCGTGACAGCGAGGAGCGTGAAGGACTGCCACAAGCGGTGGGACGACCTGAGGCTGAGGGTACGCAACCTCATTTCCACGCACCGCCAACGCAGCAGTGGGACAGGCGGAGGACCCCCTTCCCCACTGAGGCTGCAAGCATGGGAGGAGCATTGCAGCAGCGTCCTCCACCTAGAGGGAATCCATGGGATCGGGGAGGCTGAGGCAGGAGTGAGCCCACCTGCAGATGCCGGTAAGTGCCCAAACATGAATGCCACATGAAAATATGCAGTTGTGAGTACTGGGCCAAAGGACCCATTAACAACCCCCCACCCCCAGGCAGTGCATGTGTGGGCCAAAGGACCCATCAACAACCCCCTCCCCCCCCCAGGTAGTGCATGTGTGGGCCAAAGGACCCATCAACAACCCCCCCCCAGGCAGTGCATGTGTGGGCCAAAGGACCCATCATGATCCGTATGGCAATCAATATCACAGAATGCATACACCAGCAATCAGATGCATGTGACTAACACTATTCAATGTACAATCTTAATGACGCATGTGATGCACCCATCTGCCACCACAACAACACTAATTGCATGCCCTTTGTGTCCCCACAGCCATTTCAAGTGACAGTGATACTGCACAACAGGCCAGCCAATCTGCACCGGCAAGTACACAAGCCACCGCCACCACACAGGAGGATGCTGCCGGCAGTTCTGCACCTCTGGCCACATTACCAGCCACTACAGATGTGCGGCCCACCACCACCACCGACATCCCCACCATCTCCACACTGCCTGAGTCTAGACAGGTGCCACGGGAACCTATCATGGCCACCCAACACACCACCGAAGGCAGCAGCACTGCAGAGGGGGCGGCCTGCAGTAATAACAGTGCTCCGCAAGAGCACTCGGAAACGGGGCCACAGGGGGAGATGCCCACATTGGAATACCTGGGCTCCTTCCATGAGCTGGAGTTCAGCCCCACATCACTGGGGAGTCCCATGAGGTCGCCCACCCCATCCATGGCCGAACTGAATGTCCGCATGCAGCGGATGGAGGACCAGCAGGCTACCCTCACCCAGCTGGTGGAGAGGCAGCTAGAGGAATCCAGGCTGCAGAGGGAGAGCTACAGCGCCTCAGTGCGTCCCCTGTCGAGGTCCATCGGACGCTTTGCGAGCACTATAGTGACCCTTGCATGCCATGTGTGGGAGGGCAACGACGACACCTCCAGGCTTGTAGAGGTCATGTTGGTTGGCCAACAGGCAAATCTGGCACGGATGCCTTCAATCCCAGATTCTGCCCAATCAAACACAACCACCCCATCCAGCTCCACTACTGCCAGTCCAAGGAGGCGCTCAAGTAGGCTAACGGGTTCCTCGGGCAAGGTTGCACAGGCACAGAAGCGCACACGGAAGTGATGGCATGTGTGTGGGGCAGTGCAGGACACATGTGGACTACAAGGGTGTGAGAGGGGTGGGCACGTTTGGGTGGTGGGGTAGGTAGTTTCGGGGGTCTGAACAATGGGGTCTGGGTGGGGGTGGGCACGTCTGGGTGGTGGGTGGCCCCGGGTGTACAGCTTCCCTAACCAATGCACCTCCTTCCCTGTTTTTATTACATCAATACATCACCATTTTGAATCAAGACATACATGTGTGGACATTGATCATTTATTTTGCAGTGCAACTATTAATTCAATGTCGTCACCATGTTCGTGCATTTCTGTGAATGTGCTGTGACTCAAAAGTAAATTCGAATCAGGGCATCCCGTGCTCTCTGGCCATCATGTGGACCCCCAGGGGGAGGCGGTGCCATCCCATCCCCATCTCCATCACCATCCCCATCTCCATCCCCATCCCCATCTCCATCCCCATCCCCATCTTCCTCATCTGCGTCTGGTGGCATTGGGATGTTCCTGCGCAGGCATATATTGTGCAGCATGGTACATAAGAGGGTGATTTTACCCGTCTTCACTGGGCTGTACAGCAGTGATCCGCCAGATCTGCTCAGACAGCGGAAACGGGCCTTCAGCAGTCCAAAGGTCCTCTCAATCATTCCACGTGTGCGGATATGTGCCCTATTGTATGCCTCTTCATGCCTGTTCCTTGGTCTCCGTACAGGTGTCATCATCCATGGCGTGAGTGCATATCCCGCATCACCTACATGGGATGTAGATGGGGGAACATGTCAGTGTTTGTGGCATCATGTCCTCATCTGCTGCTGTGCATTCTTGTATCATCATTCATTCATGCATATGTACCATGCAGTGTATGGAGGTATGTTTTGGGCATCACGATGTATGTCGCTAACTGGATATGGGCCTACACATTAACTTGCATGTTTACTGTGCCCTGCGGGTGACATTTGATTGTGTGCATGTCACGGTGCAGTGCTGTCCACACATGGCAGAGTGACTCCACTGTACGGAAGTAGGAAATACACGTCGTCTCATTTACACGCCTCTCGTGCCTTTTGAGGCAGTGTTTCAATTGAGGGTGGGTGTCTGCAGTGGCACAAGGTTCATGGGACAGTGACGGGATTGGCTGTGCCAGCGTGTGCACGGGCACATTGTGGTGCCCTGTCATGGCTTCCTTCATGATGTTTGGCATCCGCTGTGTATTTGGTAGATGGAAGGGGGGTGATGCATGTGCGGTCACAGCGGCACACTCACAATGCTCATTGGCCTGGACACACACACATCACTTCGACAGGGTTGTAGCATCGTCAGCTGTACTCACCCAATAGCCATGTGCTTTGTCCGGCATAGCGTTCCATGTACCGTGGCAACGTGGAATTCCGCAGTACCATTGAGTCATGTGATGAGCCTGGGAAACGTGCGCAGCAGTGTGTAATCAGTTGCATGGCATCACAAACCATCTGGACATTCAAAGAGTGATACTGTTTCCTATTGCGGAACACCGCCTCAATTGCACGTGGTACTGTCAGCTCAACGTGGGTGTAGTCAACTGCGCCTATGCAATTTGGCATGCCTGCTATGGCATGGAAGGTCAACTTGGTGGCAATGACCTCGGGGAGGGTGCGGGGTAGGGCTATGTGTTCCGACACATGGCGCAACAGGGCATCCAGTACCTGTACCAGGATTTTGGAGAAACAGGGTTGTGATATGTCGTGCAGCTCACCAACCATTTGTTGATAGGTGCCAGTGCCAAGGAACTGCAGTACTGAGACAACCTTCAAGAGCGGGGGGATGGCGGTGGGGGTGTCAATTAGGCTGCTGATGTTGTCCTCAATCATGGCGGTGATGTGCAGGATTGTTGCACGGTCCAGCCGGTATAGTGTGTGGATCTGTCCTGGGGCGAGGTTCCCGGGTGAGGCCCTGATACGTGGTATTACTGGCTGGCGGCGGGGTCGGGCTGGCTGGGCAATGGGGTTTGCCATAGCTGCAGGGTTGGCTGGTTGCCGCCTGCGCCTCCTCCGCCTACGCCTCCTCCTCTGCGCCATTACTGCCACCATGTGCAGTGCTGCCTGTTGGTTGAGTAGGCCCAGTCCCAGTGCTACTAGACCTGCTGCCTGCATGGTTCTGTGTTGTGTTGGGCTAGGTGTGGCCCTTTTGTAGGCTCCCAGTGGCCTGCTAGGTCCAGCTGGCCTGATTTGGTGCACCTGTGCCCTGATTCAGTTCAGCAGGCAGTGTATAACGCCATGTTCACGGTGGCGGCGGTTCCGCCACCGTGATCACGGTATTTACGCCATTTTTTTGACGGTATTTCCGTGTCCGCGCTAGTTGTGATGCTCACGGTGTTTCGTGTTGACGGTAACAGAGGGGTTTCCGTGCAGACGGACTTAACGGGACCCCTATTTCCGCGGTGGCGGTTTAGGGTGGTGCTATTACCGGGGCCGCGAGTCATGATTGGGCGGACATGGAAACGGTGCCGGTATGGTTTTACCGGCAGTGTTAATTCCGGACCGGAGTACTTGTAATGAGGCCCTATGTCTTTGTTTGTTTGTGTGAGCCTATGTTTAAAAACAATGAGTTGGCTGAACTAGCACATGTCTCAAACAAAGAAAATAAATGAAATCCCCCTATTTAGAATACATCTGCAATTTCGGCCTCTGTCAGATTGTCTCACACTTAGATCAGTTTTTATTTGGTATATCAGCCCCTAATTTAGCAATAAAGCTGGATCTGGTGGGCTGGATCGGGCTTAATGATGGGATCCAGCACAGTTACCACCTAATCTGGCTCACCGGATCGTGTGTTATTTCTATTAGCACCCCTGGTTTCCAATCTGGAAACCGGGGTTGCTGAAGGCAATAACACTCCAAATTGAGCCCCTCTTCCATGTCCATGGCGCCCACGACTCTCTAGCAGCGGCTGCCATTGAGCTGCCCCCAATAATAGTAGGGTGAGTGGGGTAGATGTTGGGGAGGGGTGGGAACAGTGACCAAGGGAAGGAGAAGGTCGGGCTAAGATGGTTGGGTAGGAGAGCAGCCATCAGGTTGCTTGGAACACCGGCTTGTATCAGTAGATTCAGCCCACGGTCCAAGTAACCTGATTGGCTTGCTCCCCCACCCCGGGTGCTAATATAACAACAGTCACCTATTTGGTGGCCGGACTGTGAAGCCCACTGTATGGATGATTAGCGCCCAGAGGCACACCCTATGGGTGCGAGTAACTATTAGCAATTTTAAAAACAACCCGGCCGCAGTTCTTCCTTTGCAGCAGCAGGGATGATTCATGGTTGTCATGGAAATGCAAGAGGCCCTCTTCTCTTTGCATGGCTGAAGGAAGAGGCCTAGCAAGTGTGACCCTGGAGGATGAGCTTTGTTAAGGTAAGGAGAGAGGGTAGGGCTATGAGGGGCTCTAGATGGGAGTGAGAGGCAGGGGGAAGGGGAATAGGCACCTCTGGGTGTAGAGCAGATGCATAGAGCATTAACGTTACTCCAAACCCAGCCTTAAATTGTTAGATTCAGCCTAATTGTGAAGCAACCTGATTGGCTGATACACCCATCAAGGGTAATAATGGAATATATATTTCAGGGATACAGAGTTGACCTCTCCATTATGCCCTAGACTGAAGCAAAGAGACAGGGAACAATGCGAAGGGGCCTATATTTGCTCTGATCAAACATTGGATTCATTTCTATTCATGAAAATTCATCTTTATTTCTTTAAAAAAAAACAAAACTGTATTCATTTTAATCTTGTACAAATTATACAAGGGAACACAAATAGGACGCTCCAGCAGCGTGCAACCACAGCTACCTGAAACACTTGTTAGCAATAAGCAGCAACCTTGAGAGTTCACATTAACAGGTGGGGGTGATCTAGGTGATAAGAGCCTCAGGGTCAATGCTGTCCTTGGATGGTGCCTGAGAGACGTCTGCAGGAGTACAATGTAGCAGTAAACATCCCCAGGGTCCCTGCAGAATAATATATTCAGATTACCTAAACAGATCACATTAGAGAAATGGAAAACAAAGAAATAGACCAACTAGAACACACATGGCATCTATCATAATAAATATCAAAGGATACATTTCGCTCTTGTATGAGGGCCTTTGTCCTGTGCTGTCATCAGGCGACTTGCAAGTAGGCATGGATAAGAAAAACCTGTCTGTCCCAAAAAAGATATTCCTTCCCATTCCAGGAAACCTGGGGCTTGGCAGGTGGTAGAAGTTACGCTTTGAACCCACACTCCAGGATACCATTTTTTATAGCATTCAAGGACCTCCTTTTCTTTTCGGTGGCAGGTGAGAGACCTGGGAAAAGGTGGACTCTATGAACCTGATGTTTTCTTCACTGCTGCTGCTTTCAGGATCCTATCTCTGTCATGTGAATCAATAAGCCTAACAAACACCATGGGACCCCCAACCTATGTCAGCTTCGTTGTGGATGTTTTGAGCCTATAGCATGTGTCTATGCAAGTAGGGTCTTCATCCACCTCAAGGTCCAGCAACTCTGGTAGCCAAGTAGTAACAAAGTCTATCGGGTCATGCCCCTCTACCCCGTGGGGAGACCAATAACATTGCAACTGTGGAGCCTGCACTGCATGTTTAAGATGTTCCAGCCTGGCTTCCATTGCCTTGTTACCATTTGCCATCAATTCCATTTCCCGACTAATGTTCTGCACCAATGGTTGCAACTGTGAACACTGCTTGTCTAAGTCACTGGTCTTTTGTTCCATCTTGGAGGATCTGGTTTCCAGCTGGGTCACCCTCTCCAACAGTTTATCCAACTTGTCCACCATTATGGAAATGGACTGTCCTATCGGACCCAGCATCGCCATGACTAGGTCCTGAGAAGAAATGTTTTCTTGGCTGCGTTGCGCACCGCGGGTGCAAAAAAGTTATTGGCCCTCATTAAGAGTTTGGGGTAACCGGCCAGTGCCCCCGGTGGGTTGCTGCCAATCCTGTATTACTGTTTCTGCTGCCTGACAACCTGGTGCCACCGAGATGTCACAAGAGGTGGAGGTATGGTAAGTTCCAATTCCCATGGAGTCCCATAGGACTGGTGGTGAGAACCCTGGAGCACCGGCACCAGTATCAATGGTGGCAGTGCTTCAGTGAAAAAACTTCCTGTAGGTGCCTGAACAACCGGCAGGTCAGGCCTGCCGTTAGTTCAGTGCCCCTACTGGCAGACCCACAGTGACCCGGTTCAGTAAAGGTGCTGATAACTTGTAACTGGTACCATTATTAATAGACCAGGTCACTTGTAATGAGGCTCATCGTCCTCAGGGACAGTTCTCATTTTGGACGTTCTAGCTGCCATTCTGCTCAAGACCCAGAAATGCATTGCCAGAGTAGATCATGCCCCAGCGCCCGCACTGCTAACCTTAGGGAGTCAAATGGAACTTCTTGTGATAGTTATTACGAACTGGCATCCCTCGCTACACTACTGTGTGTATCCGTCCTGTGCAGACCGCACTGCCAATCCACAAGCATGGGACGCCGCTCACCGACTCGCTTCCCACTGGGTTCCACCACAGCGCCACTTTTCGCTCTGTGTACACAGGTGCCGGTCCTTCTCGTGTCCTTTCTTTAAGGCCACTCATCCACGGAGCCCTGCTCCACTCACTAATGCTGGGCTGTGCAATATGTGCTGGAGTGGCTGGGACTGTGCCTGGTTTGCGAAGCACCCTTCCCTTGCCATGAGTAACTCCATAGACGACTCACACGATATGCGTCGGTGGCCCACTCCCGTCACTCCGGCTGCATCGCTTCTTCCCCGCTCATGGCATACACCACTACGGGGCTTGATCTCAGCTCCAGCGGGATTCATTGCTCCACTATTTCAGCCACACGTGCCCGGCAACTCATAGAACGAGCAGAGCAAGCCCTGCTGCCTCACAGTGTGGAAAAGCGGTCATCCGCAGCGTCTCCATCTTTTGCTCCGGAGCTTCACAGTGGGGCTGCCATCATGTTAGGGCTCCTGAGCGCCCCCCATCAATCTTTATTTCTTTTGACAAAATATAATTTACTGGATATTTGAAAACTTCATATCACATTGTACCACACTGTACTGAGCATGAAGTAAGGGTCACTGTTAGATGGATTTTGTACTCTTTCAATTGGAGGGTGAAGTGGTCACCGCTATCTATTTTTTCTATGAGTGCCAGATGTTCAACTATTTGCAACTAATTGTATCCAAACTATATTGTGCCAAAAACAGCTAGGTTTGCATAGTTGCTCTACATAAACACCTGCCTTCAACTGAATGAAAGTAACATCCTATGAATTGACTATTTATTTGGTCTACAATTACTCATCAACACACTCTTTTATGGGCCATAAGCAAATCACTGAGATTTAAAGTTTGCATATTTGTTCATGTTCATTCCAGATTTATAAGACCCCAATCTCTTCGTAGCATATCTTCATGAACACGTGTATTGTGGCACTCAAAATAAAGTCCTCTAGCCCCATTTAAGAGAAATGATCAGGAAAAAAAAACATTAGATAGTAAATGTGTGGGTGAAGTATGTATGTGTGTCAGTGAGTGAGCAGGTGGCAGAGGAGGGGCTAAGCCAAGGAAGGAACGAAGAGTGGGGAGAAAGGAGAGTTTTAGCTCATGAGTAAGCAAAGTCCATGCCACAAGCATCACTGATTGTAGACACTTATTCATACTATGCCGTAAGGAATGAAAACAGCATACCACCAGGTGATAACTCTGTACAAGGGACCATTAATCAGCAATGTTTTCAAATTATGTCTGAAGGCGCCACACTTCTTTCCTTAATAATAGCACTAAGATTCATGAAAATGAGAGCCATATTATTACTCACAGTACCCCATTACCAGCAGCTGCTCTTTCCTAGCAGAATAATAACACGCAGTCCTTTATATAAAAGGAAAAGAAATGAGATGCATATGGATTTTGATTAATCATGTTATCGCAGATGCCGGCAGGGTTCAGATTAGGCAGCATTTGTCGCTTCCAAAAAATCAAGCAAACACCAACTCTCTTTTCAGCTGGGATTACATTATACTCCATCGAAAGCATTCCATGCGTAATGCTGATTGGCAAGGATGGCTTTTCCATGCCATTAATGATCAATTGGATGAGTGAGAATCTCCTCAGGGCATTATCCGGGCAGTATTAGCTGTTGGGGACTGCAGAATCCACTGGTCGACACTGCCATTAAAACCAGTGGGCTCCGGAGCCATGCTGCTGAAGAGATAGACTGACACCGCTAGCGCGCTAAAGCTGATTGAGAGCGTGCCGGCTGATATGTTTCAGCCCACCACATCCAGATACCCCCACTGCGGGCATTTAGGACGTTCACACAGGGCTACACACCTCCCTGAGCAGCATGCAAAATCGACCTGTTTGTGTTTCAATGCAATGCCATCAACTTAAGCTTTCTGCAGTTAAATGCTAGCTGGTACAGTCGCCGCGTTACTACTTCATTGCACACGAAGGATTCAGTGAACCATTTATTAAGATTTTGAGATAATAAACCTAGGAGGTGACATGTTTAGAATACAACTCAAAAGATACTTCCTTCATAATCTCAGGATGGATATAGAACCATACCGCACTGAGTTGCTTAGCTCTCATAGGAAAATTCATTTAAGCAAATTTGCATTCCAAACTGCATTACCAGGTGGTCATTTCCGTGGTCAAAGTAAAAGGCCATAGCCAAGAAATCACATTTAAGCAGGTCCAAGGAACGTTACAACCTGTTAATTGCCCAAGGAAGAGGAGGAGGTGTTGTTGCTATAAGAGCCTTCAATCAATGAGAATAGAATACTCTTTTTAAATCTAGGATAAACAAAGGAGATACATTGCAATGTTAGCACAAAGCATGTCTATTATTAATCATTGCCCTCTGCTAGTGCATGTTCTGCAGTGAAAGCCCAACATTTCAATATTCTAATACATATTGGGACTAATTTACAAAGTGTTTTTCAATGGGATTACACAATTTTAAAAGGCTTGTGTAAATCAGGCCAATTATTGCCTGGAGGGAAAACTGCAGAGTAATTTTATGTGATTTCTAATCTAAGAGCAGAACACAGGAAGCTACCATGTTGATAGTCTTCCAGTAAGAACAGCACATTTAACTAACAGTACATTTTAGCAGTAACACCCGATCCAGACAGGAAGGCCAGATTGGGTGGTAAATACCCTTAACGATGGGACCTGGCACCGTTATCACCGCATCCGGTCTGCCACATCGGGTGTTATTGCTTTTAGCACCTCTTGTTCCAATCCGGAAACTTGGGTGCTGGCAGCAATTTTATATTGTATGAATGAACGGGGCGTCCCGTTCATTCATACAAAATAATTAAGCAAGATGGCTGCCACAAAGCAGGAAGACAGGGTTTTAAGAAGAGCCCTTCTTCATTTCCATGGCAACCTTGGAGGCTGGAGTGGCGGAGCCAGTAGAGCTGCCAACAAAAACAATAAGGTGAGTGGGGATGGGGCGCTGGGAGAATAGGGAACGGCGACCAAGGGAAGGCGAGGATGATGGGAAGATGGTGGGGCAGGAGAGCAATCATCAGGTTGTTTGGAATGCAGGCTTTTATTGGTAGATTCAGCCCACAATCCAAGTGACCTAATTGGATGGCTCCCCACCCCTGGTGCTAATTTGAATTATGTTCTTTTAGTTTTTATATGTCACATTAAGATAACTAATATGCTCATGGGAAATTATTTTCACCAATATATTTCCTTGGATTTTAGTAGTTTCATCTGTGCCTACGTTTTTAATGATGGTGTTGTGGGTACATAAAGGGCAAGTACCGATAAGTGATAGAGAAGTAACCTCTAAAATGCTGCTTTTAAAACCATGTTTAAGTATAAAGGCACCAGTAAATGTACAAAATAGCTACCCACCAAAAGATAAATAAAGATCGTTGTCAGACAAGACACCCTATTCTGAGAGGCCAAACCATCCCCTGTTTACTGTAATGCCCTACATTTTACTCATCCCACATATCTAGCTAATAAAGGGCAGCACACAGGAGCCTGAAGACCCAGAGTGGAAACCAGTATTTCTAAACACAAGGATAAGAGGGAATGCTGATCAAAAACATGGCACCATGACATAATGCATTCAGCACACAGGATATACCAATACCCAAACAGTAAGCATGCACATGAAACCGCATCACCAAATAAAACACTTAATTCACTGATGACAGCTCACATAATCTCCCTCTGAGATACAGTATAGTGGGAGGAAACAAGATAACCCCAACCCAAATGCATCAACAGAAATACAGGGCTCTACAACATCCATAATACCACCTCTCACTAATGAGAGATCAACCCAATAAAGAATTACATCTTCTGAAATGACTTAACGAAATATACATTTCCAAACACAGACACCTCTTAACAGCAAACCTCTCACACAAAACACACAAAACCACCCACACAAACACATCCACACACAGCAACAGTTATGAAACACAAAGAACAACACAGACATATGCAAGATCAATCGCAAATAACCACAAGAACAACAGGGACAATGTTAATACTTCCTTTTCCAAATCAAAAATGCATAATCATTACACACATTATGGTCCTGGAGAAATGCCCAGAGTATTATGTGATTGCTGTGTATCCCTTGTGCAACTCATGATCAGAAGCGTATGCCTGCTAAACAATGTAGCCGATTATTCCTTGCACATTCAGACAGCTCTCCAGACATCAAGCGCTCCTACCAAACTGCACACATAACGTTGCGCGCTCAACTGAAAACCTTCAGAAGACCATGCACCAAACACACACAAATGACCTGTCTGGTCCAGCTAACAACTCAATAGGTTCTCACAACCAACCTCCCTAATGAAGACACACCCCTATTAGAGTAGTGTAGAGAAATATCCCATTAATCCAAGAAATCACAGGATGTGTTTCTTACACATTTCAATGCAGCACCCCTACCCACAAGACATACAATAGCCCCATTCTGACCAAAGCATGCATGCTGGAGGTAGAAGCAAGACTGGCTCCACCCCAAGGGAAACCCTAACTGGGAGATCCCAATCTGCCAAGTAACGCCACGCTTTAGTGCTCAATGAGCACAGACGGCTGTCAATGTCAGGAAGCCATACACACACATTGTAGCTACTTCAGTTTAAAAATGTTTTGTAGCAAAAACAAGCTGACTGCTGTTTAAAAAAAATGTAGGTATTCTTAAAATTTCACGATTAGGTGTGGAGAATATCAATATCTGAAAAGTGTTTCAGCTTTAGATTTTCTGTAGTAATTGCTTACAAGTTATGGCATGTACTACCCAGTAGTAGAGTCAGCCTTGCTGAAATTATTAGAGCTGCGTTAGATAATCAGCCTAAAGGAACTATCCCAATTTCCTCGCCTGACAAAAATATTACACAGCATGAATGGTGCACTATTCCAGACTTGACTAATATAATCACAAAACTATTTTATCTGGGAAAATCATGAGGTAGCAATCATGTACAAAACTTGACTTTATCAATCCTATATTGCCCCCTCCACCTCCCTGCACGCCCCTATGTGTGTGCAACATAAATTCAGCAAAACAAATGTTGTAAAATAATATGCAGCAAAACATCAGTTGTAAAACGTTTTGATGCAATTTGTAGATGTCTTGTGTAATTCATGCAACGTGCCATCACTAAATAGAACCACCAAAGAAAATGACAAGCGCGAGGGTGGAGGGCTCACACGCACAGCCAATGAACAAAGAAAGCGTCAATGTGTACCATTACATTTCCCGCATTTCTGAAGTGATTGAAATGTCAATCAAGTATTCAAGATGAGAGGAACTCTTGTGCCATCCTTTGGAATTTGGTAAGTGAGGGGTCTGCTGATGTTATCAGATACTTGCCATGCAATCACACGTGCCCTAGGAGTGAATGTATATCGAACCATGCCTGATATGTACACATGCAACAATGAGACATTTGAGCACGCCAATCTCTATTGTGAATAGAGGGTCATGCGTGTTGAGTGGACAGGTTGTATGCTGTGATACACTGTGTGCATTGCAATCTGTCATCTGCAATGACTGCAATTTTTAAGAAAATGTGATCTTTAACGTTTATTTGATGAATTGGGTAGTGTTTCGAGCCCCTGTCTGAGCCCCTCTGCAGGCGAAGGCATGGTCTTCAAATGTCAATAGCATCTCACGATAACCTTCTCGAACACAGTGCTGTTTACCGTGCATGTCAATTTTGTTACAGCTTTTAAAGTGAAAGCCTAATTCACAGTGTTTTCCAATGGGGTTTTGCCATTATAAAACACCTCTGTGAATTAGGCCCAAAGTGTGGCGCTATAGGTGCACACTGAGTGATGGTCATGATATTACCAATGTTGTTGCCGCCATCAGGGAGAAGCAACTTGGTCGTCCATAGCAATCATTGTAGACCGCATAAAAAAAACTAGAATTGTTGAGTTTCTTCGTGTCTCAGAATACGTTTTTATGGCGGCCGCCTATCCATTTGCAATGTTAAGGCATTGTTAGCGAGCATATCAAATTCACGTAACGATGAATGAAAGATATTATTGTAAAAATAGATAATTACTGATCAGTAAGTGAACAGGATTCCCAGTTAGAAATAGCCAAGCAGCAAGTAAATTTGTCAAATCCTTAATTAGTACACGTGTAAAGGAAACTGGAGGAACGCCAGAAACATTTGAAATCTGTTCTATTTTACCTTTAATGATTGAGTACTACATTAAGTTGGCTAATAAAAATGTGCTATAGATTTTGTTTCCTCTCTGGTCGATACAAATGATTGATATATTCATCAAAGAAAAGTATAGACATTTTATGAGGTTACATTGGCCTGTGCTGTGGTCAAATTTGAAATCAAGTGTGTCATTCAATTACAAGTATGGAAGATGAACATTGTGAATTATAATAACCTAAAGTAGTCTAGGAACATTTTCTTTTAAATTAAGAACTAAAGATCAATTTAGTGAACACTAAATATAATTATATTATCTTGTGCCTCTACAGATTTTCTGTCGATACACCGAGCACTGAGTTTTCTTCAATTTACTGAAGACATATATCGCTGTAATTCATTCCAGTAACATTCCCCACTGCGCAACTAGGTTTTTTGATGTTTCAGTTTGTGATGCTTTTCTTTGCCCAATTTGTGTAACAATTGTTTTGGCTCTTTACAGCAACAATGTGTTAATGATTACACAAAAAGTTGAAATATAACATGTAATACAGTCTGTGAGATACTAAGTGCTTGCTTCTATGAACAGGAAAGCAGGGAACACCGAGCTTTGTGAACTTCAGAGAGGTCAAACACACTTTTTTTCGGGTCTGTTACTTAAGTTGGTGTCGGTCCTGAGCTCCCAGTGAGATAACCAAGGTGGTCTTTCAAAAGGTGAGATTTTCACTCTTTTTCTCAAAAAGTACAAGTTGATCGGTAGAGGTCTGATATTGAGATTCTAAATGGCACTTCGGGTGGCTAAATACAGGTTGTGAAAATGCCACCACAAGCAGTCCCGATTTTCTTTTTTCCGATGGTAACTCACTGTTGCCCAATTACTTCTCCTATCTCAACCAACCACACCCCTGCCCTTTACTAGCTGTACAGGGGGTAAAGTAGGAACTCCACAAACAGTATATTTCTTGGTAGCATTCAACGTTTGGCATTATAACCTAATAGAGATCTAGAAAGGGCAACTGTCCCAACCAGACAGAGAAATATTGCCTAAAAGTCCTTCTTGTTTTGCAATTTTGATGTTACCTTGCCTGGGAATGAGATTTCTCCAGGAGGAAAGTCAGTGATTTAGCCAAAACCAGCTACCACCTGATGCAATGGGACTTCAAGTTGATGCAAGCCTACAGAGTGACCCAACATGGTTTGGTCAAGGTTGGGGTAAAACGTCTATCATCTTCTAAATGATTAGTTATACTGAAGCATGAGAGACTGATTTAAGGAGTGTCAATCATAAATCTACAATGCCTCGAAGAACTCTAACACCACACTCCTTGTGCAACAGGACAAGGTTGCTGATGGTTGCCTGGAAGTTAGAAATACATTTCCGATAGATACAAATATATAAAAAAGACGATTATTTTCTGGCAACTATACCTAATACTCCATATTCATGAGTGACATCTTTCACTCCGTTAAGAAGATCAAGCATAGTATGTCAGTAATCATTTGCTGGCAGAGCTGACCTGTATTCACATCTGCAAATGACCAAAGGACTTTTATAGTAATGCAATTGAAGGGTTGTAACACTAACCACACAACAAGTAGTGTTGTGCCAGTTGTATACTAATGCGCTGCCCACTGACTCACTGCCATATACACAATATCACAGACCCACAATTGGACATCTAGAAATTGAGTTGCTGATTAGCCATCTGGGTCTGTGTCTGTTAGTCGTTTAGGTAATTGTACATTAGCAGAAGAGAAAGGATTAATGATGTTCTGAACAACTGTACTTCCCCCACCTCCATCCATTCAGCAATCTAGATGCATGTGGGGAGCAGATGACTCCAGATCCACTGCATGTGTAAACAAATACTAATAATATATCAAGCAGTGAGGGGCAGCAGTGCTGTTGGAGACATTGGAAGCATTCTCACAGATGGGCCATGCGGATCACTGAATTAGCCATTTACAGTGACCATGTGTTATTTTGCACTAAGGCCTGGAATGCCTATTGCTGCTAGATGGTGGATGTTCTTAATGTGCTTGGCTTCAAGCAGACACACATTCAGTTTTGGTATTTACTCATTGGGGATGGTTGGTTATACGTATGCAATAGTACATCACAAAAGCATGATGTTGCAGATTAAAAATACAACATGTGGACTTTTAATGCTTGAGTTAACATTTATTCTCACATATTATCTGGTTTACATACATTCTTCGATATAACATTATAACAAACTTATAAAATAAACCAATTAATACAAAATATCCTCGTAAAATACTGACCTATGTTCACAGTTTACCTAGAAATCAAATATAACAAATCCACTGATATCATCGATTTTTTTTTTTTTATTCTTATGGTGCAACATTTTCATAACCTTTCCCCAGTGCTAAACAGCAGCCAAAGAAGACATTTGAGAACACCACAAAGATACAATACAAAAAGTAGTCATGCTTCTTCACTAAAGGTATAGCATAAAGAGACACTAAAGAGACCCGAGACAGAAATCAAGACAAGCTAAAAGAAACCCAACCGCTGAAAACAAAGGTTTAAAACACAAAGCATACAAAAACTGGATAAAATCTTATAGAATTCAATACACAAACGTTTAAGCATTTAGATCTGTTAAAAGCATTTGCAAAATCAAAAAGTATGTTCCCCTATAATTCCTAGTCCAGCTCCCAATCTCTTAAAAGAGACAAGACCATTTCACTGCATTAGCATAAAACAATAGCCTCACTCTTACCGAGATGTGGTTCAATGCTCCCTTCTCCCTGATGGCTACAAGATCATCTCCAAGCCCCGCCCTAACTGTGCTGACGGTGGGGTTGCCCTGATCTTCCCTGAGTCCATCCCCTCTTCCCTCATACCCACCCAGCCATACTCCGCCTTCGAGAGCCTGGTCTGCACGTTGGTCATCTCTCTGACTTCCTCCCTGACTATTGCCACTATCTACAAGCCACCTGGTTCTGTCACCCTGTCCCTCTCTTAAAAGAGACAAGACAATTTCACTACATTAGCATAAAACATCTATGAAATTCTTTATTTGGCAATTTCTATATATAACGCATAATTTCCATGAACCTTAGGATAACCTGAGGCTACTCAACCAATGACGATGCCAGGGAGGTGAAGACACAAGGCATCAAAGGGAAAGGAGAGCTCTAACCCCTAACCATCCCCAGATAACAGTGTGGGTAACTACTCTTGAACCAATGCCTGTGTGTTGACTAGTACCAGGTTCCTCACACTGGAGGCGAAGGAACCGCAGTAGGTGTCAACGATAGTCCCTGGAGCGTGAGGGCAGCAGATGGACTCATCGGTCTGGAAGAATCCAACTATCCAATTACCATACAGCTCATCAACTGAACAGAACCTCAACTTGACCCAAAATGACTTCCAACTCGACCCACTGAAAGTCATCATGTCACTTGCTTTCTTGACCCGGTGGATGCATCATTTCAACCTGACAAAACTACTGACTCAAAGCTGTTGAGACCCATCGAGTTGCACCATTGCAAGTGACAAATCAATCCACACAGTGCCTCTTCTTGATGATGACTCAATACCTGACTCAATTCCTGACTCAATTATGTTTCAATTATGATTCCTTTTGAGATGTTGAATGTAGACCATCTCTTTTTTAAGATGTCTGCATAAGCATTTAGACAGAGTGGTAACTATAATGCTGCTGTTGTGGCCTTTGACCAAAATTATGATATTATGACCACTTGGAGTCACCAGATATTCTTCTTCAGCTAAATGCTACTTTTCAAACGGTACCTGGAGAATCTTCAGCTGGTATATTCAGTATCAAGCATATCCTTATTTCATGCTCCACTAGCATATTGTTCTGGATGTGGGTGAGGGTGAGGGTGGGATATAGTTCTGGAGAACTGTATGGTGGAGCGATATACGCTAAAGAGCAACTGGGAAAAGCCTTTCTTTCTCTTTCAGAGGTCTCACTGAGGTCCCAGAAGCCTTCTATGTTTATTGAAAGGCATAGCCAGCTCTCTTTAGAAATCTCCGGTAGACACTGGACCTCATTACAAGTCCGGCAGTAGCTGTGCCAGTAAAATCTGCAGGTTTCCGTCAGACTTGCAATATGTACCGGCCCCTGGCTTACTGGAATTACCGGGGGATTATGGTCCTGGTACTCCAGGAAGTCAGGCGCCGGTAAATGTTAATCCCCATTCCCATTTGAGTCACATAGGACTAAATGGAAATGGGCAACACGGAAGCACTGACACCATTAATATGGGTGCTGGTGCTTCTGTGTAGGTCTGCTTACCGTGGCCGCTGTTCCTGGCAGGGTCTGACCTGCTGGGCACAGCAACTCCGGCAAGCAGAACCGTAGTGTGCCGGTCCAGTAACAAGGGTGCCGGTAGGCTTACCGGCACCCTTGTTACTGGAACAGCACACTTGTAATGAGGGCATTGTCTTCCGAGCCCCTGTTGTTGTTCTAATTGCACTTTTACGCTCATAGACATATATATGTGGATGTCTGTATTAATGCCTACATCTCACAGAGATTGCTTGCTCTACTGAATTGGTTTCCAGAGAATGTGTCTCTTTTGTACTCCCTCTTTTGTCACTATAGCCATGTTGCAGGGCCAGGACCTGACAGATAATGACATGAAAGAAAGGGAGAGAAGATTATTCCTACTGGTTCCTTCTGAGTGCGGAATGGGAAGATGGTGGGTATTTGACTGCACTGACCCAGGAGATACTAGCTGCATTTCAATCAGACCATGGTTTCTGCCAGAGCCCTGCTCCAAACAAGGGAAGAAGGTATGGCTGTGGAAAAATGGGGGATATCTTGTACTAAAAAACATGCACACATACATAGACACACACACACACACACACACACAAACACACACACAAAATGCTACCTGCAAAGAAAGGTGATAGAACATACTGTACACTGCCAATGGATACAGAATACATTGAATATTTTGACATAGCAACATGGCTCCTCCAGCAATTCAAAATACATGGTCCACTTGGTGGGAGCTGCCCAAGGTCTTTATTTATTTGTTTATGTATTGCGCATTTGTAAGGCCCTTTTACATCAAGTAAATTGTCTTTAAAACCACCCACATCACAACGGGGAGGGCATATGGGACGAAAGGCAAATATAATAGCAATGAAGAAAAAGAAAGAGGCAGTCATATTAGGCCTTGTGAACATTCAGAACATGCAAGTGCAGAGAGAGAGAAGGGACGAGGGAGGGGGTTAAGTGCGAGCAAATCCACGGAGGGAAGTGCTAGTGAGTAAGTTGCATGCAACTGTTAAGTGCCTGGCAGAGATCACTTGGAAAAAGTCGTCAAATGCCAGTACAATAAGTGCAGGCCTACAAGAAAGTAAAGGTTAGTGGGCACAAAGGCAAGTGCTGGGAGTGGGCAGAGGCTGCAGGTGATTGGGGGTGGAAGACCAGGACCCAGAAGGACACATACGGGCCCTGGTTACCTATCTCAGCGACCGTGGGGTTCAGCAAAGGAGGGAGATAGGGAAGGAGGAGGTGAAAAGGAATGTCTTGAGGAGCTTCTGGAATTTGAGGAGATCTGGCTCAAGACAGAGAGGAAGTGGGAGGCTGTTCCAGAGGAAGGAGCCAGCCGAGGAAAGAGATCGGCCACCAGCTTGCTGTTTGGAGAATCGCTTGACATGCAGAGAGTTGGCGCCAGAGGAATGTTAAGGAGGGAGAGTATTTGGTGAGAGCCAGTTGTAGATTGGTCCCCGGCACCAGACATCCTTATGGCTGATGCAGAGGGATTTCAATTTGATACTTGCAGCAACCAGGAGCCAGTGAAGAGATATTAGGGCTGGAGAGATACAGTCCCTGGGCTTTAGGCCAAGGTTAATACACGCAGCCATATTTTGGATAAATTGGAGGGGACGGAGCTAGGAGGAGGGTAGATTAAGGGAGAGGCTGTTGCAGTAGTCCAGCCTAGAGAGTACCAGTGCTCTAGAGACAATGAGCTTCTGGGGTAAGGTAAGGAAAGGAAGGATTCCTTTTAGGAGGTGAATTTGAAAGTGGGCCTTCTTGGCAAGGTCCTGGATGTGAGAGTGGAAGGAAAGAGAGGAGTCGAAGATGACTCCAAGGTTTCGGCTTCAGATGAAGGAGAAGTGGGAGAGCCCATAGAGGGTGGCAATAGTGGAGGGAAGAAAGAGAGAGAAGGAGTCCCAATGGGAAGTATCTCGGTCTTGCTGGCATTGAGGCAGAGATCTTTGGAGGCATAACAGGACTGGATGGCAGATCGATAGTCAGGAATGATGGAGGAAGTAGGGAGAGGATCAGAAGGAAGTTTGAAGAAGAGTTGTGTGTCATCTATATAACACTGGAAGTAAGGGGAGAAAGTGGAAATTAGGCATGCAATCAGAGCAAGATAGATGTTAAAGGGCCAGGGGGGAAGGGTGGATCCCCTGGGAACACCACATGTGGAGATAGAGGTGGTAGAGGAGAAAGTGCCAAGGATAACCTTGGAAGGACGGTCACTGAGGAAGAAGGTCAGCCAGTTCAGTGCCCGCTCCGAGATACCAAGGGTATCATGGAGCCGTTTTATGAGGATGGATTGGTTGATCATATCAAATGCAGAGGAGAGATCAAGTGGAATGAGACCAGCTAGAGCGTTAGAGTCAAGAGATGCAAACAGTTTTCCACAGGTGTTCAGGAGAGCAGTTTATGTGCCTCTGGCTGCTCGCAATACAGACTGATGGTTGTGTAGGCAGCCGACAAGCTCAGTATGCTGGGTCAGTTGGGGGAAGACCAGTTTCTCCAAGAGTTTCCCAAGGAAGGGGGTGATAGAGATGGGGTGGTAGTTAGTTGGACATGCAGGGTCGGTGGAAGGTTTTTTCAGGAGGGGGTGCAAAAAAGAGTGCTTGAGGGAAGAGGTGAAAGACCCAGGAGAAACAGAGTGATTGCACAAATCAGCAAGTGGGGGGGAGACAATATTGTCCTTAATAGTTGTGGAAGAACAAGGGGAGGCATGTTTTGAGGAGACCTTCATATAGCGGACAACTCGGGTGACCTCATCGGATGTGATAGGGGAGAAGGAGGATAGAGAGGCAGAGGGGTGATAGGGGGCCATAGGTAGCTGGGGGATGGGAACAGGGGAGGTGGAAAAGGAAGGGAGCGTGCTCAGGATGTCCTGGGTTTTTCCAGTCAAGTGTGTATCCAGTGCATTGCAGATGATCTGAGAGGGAAGAGGTGAGGTGGAGACTGCGGAAGGATTAGCTAGTTCCTTGCACATTTTAAAGAGTTCAGCCATGTTGTTGCTACACCAGAGACATGAGCCTGGATGTGGGCCCTTTTCTTGGAGCAAATGGAGAGTTGGTATTGCCTTTGGAGACTGCGACAAGCCAGTTAGTCAGAGGGTGAGCCTGTGCTCTGCCACTTCCATTCCGCTGCTCTGCACGCATGTTTCAGGGCTGCAAGTTCAGAATCGTACCAGGTGTTAAGGCGGATCCTCATGACTGGGGCAAGAATGTCGAGGGTATTAGTGATGGCAAGATGGAGGTTGCTGAGAATGGAGTCAGAGGTAGAGTTTGCAGTAGGAGGAGGGGGTGAAGGCAGCAGCTGCCACTCGCTTCATCAGTCGAATGTCCATGAATGAGGATGGCAGAGCTGGGAGAGGTGCAGTTAGAGGGCAGAGAGGAACCAGGTGATAGGAGAGGAGGGAGTGGTTTAACCAGGAGAGTGGAGTGGTGCTTGGGGAGGAGAGCAAAAGATCAATGTGAATCAACGCAACAAGAGTGTATCCAGCCGAGTATGTAGGACCAGAGGGGATAAGGGAGAGGGAGAGCAAGGTGTAGAGGTCAAGGAAGAGAGTGTACACCATGACTGAGTAGTCAAGGTGGATGTTGAAGTCACCCAGGAGAAGGAATTTATTGGAAGACACGAGAGCGGAGGAGAAATCATCCCATTCTGAGAGGGATAGGGTGATAGAAACAGGTGGCTTGTAGATAGTGGAAATGGTCAGGGAGGAAGTCAGAGAGATGACCAGCTTGCAGACCAGGCTCTCGAAGGAGGAGTATGGCTGGGTGGGTATGAAGGAAGAGGGTACAGACTCAGGGAGGATCAGGGCAACCCCACCGCCAGCACAGTTAGGGTGGGGCTTGGAGATGCTCATGTAGCCATCAGGGAGAAGTGAGTCAAAAGCAGTGACTGAGCTGGCATTGAACCACATCTCGGTAAGAGTGAGGCTATTGAAGTCAAGCTCTTCAAGGAAGAGGCAGATGTTGGCAGAGTGTTTGATAGCAGAGCAAGCGTTAAGCATGGCTAGATTTAGCAGCCCACCCCCTTTGAAGGTTTTCTGACGAGGGGTGCAGGGACCTGATACACCAGGGTATCAAGGTATCGGGTAATAATGTCCCCATACATAATGCCACCAGGAAAAGTCATTGGCGACATTATATATGGTGACATTATGTATGGGGATGGGTTTCAGGGATGTCCCCTGCTCCCCTTGTAAAAAATACAAAAAATAGTGTGTTGCGGGGGTGTCCGCCGCATGTTCAATGTAATAATGTCAGCAACTTTATCGTCAGGAGAAATTTTTACAGGGACATGATTAAATGGAACCTTGTAGGAGGGGGCAGGGAGCGAAAGGACAGGGTTTCAGCTGTAGGAAGGAAGTTGATAAGGGATGACAAGGACCAGTTGAAGAGGAGGAGGTTAGGTTGAGGACCGTGAGCCATGATAGTGGTATTGCGATAGACATTTATGATACACATGGATGATGAGAAGCCCGCCAAGAGTACTTCGCATCTAGTGCCATCTTTGCAAAAGTTAAAGTACATGTGGATCATAAAAGAATGTGTATGACAGGTGTTTACTGCCACACTCAACATCACCAAACCTGGACTGTAAAGGCACATCTCACTTTGAAAAGACACAATTTGTACTACTCCCTTCAGGAGAATATGAAGTTGAAATAGGTGGAGGCTTGTCAAGGCAGAAAGTAGATCATATTATCCCCCACTAACACTCCATCAAGCGCGGTGGCACTTGGTCCCCTTCCACTGTCAGGTAATGAGACCCAAGAGTAGATTTAGAGGAGTATACAGAGTCTTTGTGCATGTGCATCGGCAACTAAATTCTAGCATATCTGGGCCTTTTGAGAAGTAACAACCCCTAACTACAGCACACACCTGATAGACTTTTGACACCATTGCAAATGCTGTGGGAGATGCCCTTGAAGATTATAGGTGCTGAACATAAGGGAACTCCTCCAAACTTGTGCATTGGGTAGATGTGGATAAGACGCAAGCGGGTGAACCAAAACACAGAGTGTGCCGGCCAGCATCTAGTCAAAACACAGCAATTAGCACCATACTATGAATACTCATTTATTGTGTGCAAGCATAAGGAATTGCAAGCATCACCAAAACATTCCTGATACAGTCTTACATTCCCTAAAAACTTGTCAAAAGGTTTACAATAAATCTCACAAACCAAAAGTGATGTGTAATCAAGAAAGAAAACGTATGAGATATTCTGATAGGTTCTATCTTGTGAAAAATAGGTACCATTTTATAGTGCACTCTACAAAATGAAATTGCATTATTACCCAACTCAGTGGTACTCAATTATCGATATAGGAAGGAAGAAGAGCTGAGTGGACCCTACTGAAACTAAAATCTCCAACTACAAATACACACAGATACCAGAGACAAGCGATTAATTAGCCCACTTAGCATTCATACGGGCATGGAGAGTCTGGACATAGAATGACGAATGTTCGTATGATGCACATAGCTCATTGAAAAAGGCATAGGCAACATATGGCGCATAACATCATTTAGCAAAGCATCCCCATTAATGCACCAACATGGAAGCATGGAAGCAGAGAGAATGACCATTCACGTATTATGTTTGCAGGATGCATTTACTGTGAATATGAATTAGAAAATAAGGACTGCGGAATGAAACTAAATGTATTGAACTATTTCTATATCAGTACACTTTGGCTCAAACTTAACAAACATGATCTCACAGTAGTATTCACATCGAGTAACTTAAAACCGATTGAGGATCAATTGCAATTGCAACTCAAGACCCACCTCTTCAAGGAGTCTCTCCTCCTCAACACCTATGTCGCCCTACGCACCTCCTGACTTGCTAGACACCACCCGCCTCTCTGCTCCCAGGCACCCGGTACCCCTCTGTATCCTTCCCCGCTTGTATATCTGTTTTGTTGCTACCTCTGAAAATCGCTCTGTTATGCAACTGTATGGTTGTATATCTCTGTAAAGAGTTCCGTTATGCATTTGTATTGTTGAATACTCTGTACAGTGCTCCGTTGCTTCTCAAAGCTAGGTCTGCGCTCAATATATACTATAATAATATATTTTTTTTAAATATTATTTTAAATAAACGTATATAACGCATTTCCCATCTCTATGCAAACACGTTTTGTCTAAATGCAATGGACATTTAACACATCCAAGCTCCTTGCATAGAAATACAGATATGTATAACGCACTGCAATGCCTATTTGTTTACGTAGATTTAGAACCGTGTTAAAGATACATGGCATTTAAAACAGATCCATACTTTTTGAAAGAAAGGCCGCACTGCTTCTGAGCTGAGGGCTAAGCGTTTAAACAGAGTTGAATGCTCTTTGCTGACGTGTCAAAAGGTCACCCCGCAAACTAAAAGCCTCTTCTTTTCAAACGCATTCAACACACTTCTTAGAAGTACAAAGACATCTTTGTTTGTGAAAGGCTTTCCTTTTAAGTTCCGCACGTCCAGCGACTTGGCATTTAATTAGAGATTTTTCAGCAGGTGAACTGTCACCGTCTTCATGTCCACGGCATTTTTTTTCCACAAAGAGAGGAATTTCGTGTTTGTTTTGACAGCAAATTCGTGTGGACCGTTTCGTTTCTACAATGGTTTCAACTTGAAGCAGTACTGTTCACTATCGGGGTGGGGGGGTAAAGACTGACTAGCCTTTTTAAAAAAAAATATACACAAAAAAACTAAGCATTTGATTGAAAACGTATTCCCGGGAGGGTAGCGCAGCAGCAACGTGCTCGCCTTGGAAGCAAGCAGACAGGAAGCAACACAGGTTCAATCCCCGGACCGCACTTAGAAACCTCTGGGTATTTAAGCGTGTTATAAATACGCAGCTAAGACAAAAAAAAAAAACAATTACGCAAAAGAAAAACAAACAATTCCTGTAACAGCGTCTTGATGCCTGTGGGTTGTGTGAGCGCTTTAAAAAAAATACAATAAAAAAATAAATTCTCCTTCTGCTGCCTTCAAATAATCAGAAACTGTCTGCAGTTTTCATTTACAAGATGGCAGCCGGTGGCATGCCTTATCTAGGTTTGTTGTGGTGGTGAGCTCATATGCAAAAGTCAAGATCAAATACAATATAGCTAGCACATGTGATAGTTAATATTTTTTTGCTCCTTTCTCATTTTCGATAGGGCAGGCGCCAACAAAAATGTTTTAGATACATTCCTCCGAGACTATCCCAAGATTTAGGTTTTTACTGCTTCACGTTTCTCACTATTAGTTATCAGAGTAGATTTCCACATCTTTTTCTGGTTACCAGGGTGCAGTTTCACAGATATTGCTGGATATCTCAGGGCCTGATCACACCCATTGTTGGTTGGCAAAATGTAGTGCCACTCCCATAACTAGCTAGTAGAGCGCAGCACAAAACCCATATCTGCTTACATCAGTGAAGAGTGAAGACGTAGATTGCCTGTTACCCTATTGTATAAACCCATTACTGCCTATCAGAGTGTAGACACAGTCCCACTGCTGGTTACCTTAGTGAAGAACCATGCCCATCTAGGGTTAGCAGAGTGCAGTATCACACCCACTGCCTATTGCAGTACCACTGCAGAATCACTCCATTTATCAATTGTGAGAGTGCAGAGCAAAATCCATTGCCAGTTATCAGCATGATCTATAGCTTGTTAATAGCATCAAAAGGGTTTACCTTACGGATGGAACCTTTCTAATATGATCATCTCAGAGAGCGCATTTGACAAGATGAACTGGAATTGAATTAACAACCTCAACTTCTGCTTCAATATAAAAAAGTCTGCTTAGTTACGTTCCCCAACACAGTCTATATTCAATGACAAAGTGGACCATGGATACTTCTTATTAAAACATAGCTTGACGTGGATAATCAAATGCTCCATCATCAAGGACAAAGTGACTTTGTGCTCGAAATATACATGGATATTTGATTTGTATCCCGGATGTGGTAAAATTATGTTTCAGACACTTCCAAAATGATACAGCTAATACCTATACATATTTCTGAGAATGTGTATGCCAAAATTGATGTTGGTTAAGCAACAGTTCCCAAAAAAAATATCTACAATAGACTTGTGAATCTGAGTTCGTTCTATTCATTTATATTAATTTCTTTGAAACAACATTAGGCCTCCTAAATTTGGAGACTTTGGTCTTACCTGCCTTCTCTCAACACTGACTTGTTCTGGGTGATATTAAAACATCAGTGCCCCCTTCAATTTTGAGTTATTGAATCAGAGAGAAATACATTGAGAATCCATTACCAATGTAGAGGCCTTGTTTTTCATAAAGGCGGCTTATTTGATTAGCTGTTTGGTGAGAATTGCCTGTTTCAGAAATGACCACACACATTCTGGGTGAGACAAGCATCAGGTCATCAACTTTCTAATAACTGCTTGATCTACCCAATGCACAGTTATTTTCATCAAATTGCTTCACATTTTGAAAAAGTAACAATTAAAAGCTGAACATTTAAAACATAGGTTCAAACCATGAAACAAAGAACCTTCTAGAGACTGGTGGGCTATAAGATGTCGATTGACTAAGACCTGAGGCTGGTAACACAGACTAAATAGCCCCATTGGATTGTCTTGTCGAGAAAAGCAATACAAGAGTTGATTACTTTTATGGAACTTTACAGGATTAGCTAAACACCTCGCGGATAGCAATTGGAGTGAATTCATCAAGAGGCACCATATAATATGTTTCCAAGAAACGTGGTTATTAGAGCCCATATGTTTGCTGGATTACAGGTTTTACTGGATACCTGTAGTTAGAACGGCTATTGTGAAAGCCAGTGTGGGCTTGATGATACTCATAGCCAACATAAGAGAGAATAATATGGACTGTTGTGATCTACAAGAATTATGAAATCAAATGATTGGGTAAGGGGCCAAAAGATATTGTTAATGAACAGATATACTAGATCCAATAATGTGCCTGGCATGAAAACAATGAATTTGGTAAACCAAAGTATTGAGGAATGGAAAAATAGGTGTTAACATTAGCTGCACATCCCTCTAGTGGGTGACTTCAATTTTCAGTATGAACCTATAACTCTTTTGACGGGTGTTACGATTTATACAATAAGGCATGAGAGATCCCTGATCTGATAGCGAGACCTCCAAAACATTTTAATAAACATGCTGAGGAAGTAGCCAGAATCATGCATAATCTTGATTTACAAGCATGTAATTGTGGACTGTCAGAGGACAGCCCCATAGCACCTACCCAGGTCTCTGGAGGCAAACAGGCTCATTGTAATTAAACCCTAACTAATCTGTCAAAATGGCATAATATCAGAAATATGTTGGATATGGAGCAATCAACATCCACTTACACTTGATCTACTTTATAGGATAGGACCAAGAACAAAGAAATGTACAAAGAACTTATTTCAATGAAAAACATGAAACCATATCGAAGGAAAATGGCAGTTAATCATGGACTCCCTAGTCACCCTTGTAGAGAGGAAAAGTTAACATTTTTGGAAGCTAATATCTGTGGGTGCATCAGAAATGAATACTATGATCCAAGGCTGTACACACTTTATATATCACTCTCTGAGAAATCAAGACACTCATTGGAACAAAATATTTGCGAAGATATAGAGCAAGGTTTGAACACCCCTGACTGTTTATCCTTCACCATTCTTCAATACTGTATGGGTCCCCTTCTTTTGTCAGTTGCTCAATGCAGTTGCAACCCTCTCTGTTGTTCTAGAATCTTGGGCAAAAGTAGAAAGCATTGCAGGTTATAAGAATGGAGGAAGAGATGACGTGGTGAAATATGGGACCTATCTCTTTACTAGATGAATCAGGAAAAATAAATGCCAGGGTCTAATTAAATCACTTGCCAAATGTTGCCAATTATGTATAATTGAAATAATGGTGAATGTGTGAAAGAGGGTATTATTACATGTCGCTCGTACCCTTGTATCTGAACCACCATCTATGCTCCTCTATGGTAGCAGCCTGCAGAAACCCGATTTCACTCACACCCAAATTACCCCTAACAATACTCTATCCTGATGAACAGCCTGTACGCATTCAACCTTCAAATTCTGCTTGAACTTCACAATACACGCTGAGAAAAGAATCAACCACCACACCAAGATTATGTTTACAAAGGCCAGCAAGTTGTTTCTAGAGGCCACCCAGTTTGAATTAATTCAAGCAGCATGACATCTCAAACTGCAACACACACATTTATTATTTATTTAGTGTATTTGTTGGTAGTGCTCAAACTCGGAGGTATCACAGCGCTAAGGTTACATGGTTAGGACTCAATGGACAATAGTTTGGTAGCTACATTGCATCATTGAACTTCAGTCATTGCAAGAAAACCGTTACATCACATTTTAGGAGGAGAATCATATCATAGGTAGTTGCGTTACATCATAGATTGTGAGTCAAATTCAGAGTAGGCAAGGCAGTCCAATGTTACATATATTTGTTGAACAACAACGTTTTTAATTTTTTACAGAAAAGTGCATAGGCCGGTTTGTCTTGGATCTGCTGAGGGAGGGTGTTCCACAGTGTGGGGGTGATGGTGACATGACAACCTATTTCAAAAGTCAGTTTTGCTATTCTGATTAACTAGCCAGTCCACTACATCTCTTGCAGGACCCTAAATTCTAAGAGCTCATCAAGTGGAGGAAACTACGCTGCATGAAGAGCATCAACATAACACAACATAACATATGATAGCTTCATTTGGCTACCATGCTAATGGTAAAAATGTCATTTAGTTTTGCTATGCACAAAACACACCAGAGGACAAATTATTCACAATATTACAACATATACACGTAACATTCATAGTCAAAATAAATTAGATCAATTCAGGCATATTGTTATTGACCTCCCCTCATCCAATCAGAATGTTCATAGTGCAGTCAATAACTATGGGTTTTGCCTGCATTCTGAACAGTTTGTCTATACATGTAAAAAGAGAAAAAGAAAAAAACAAACAATGCAATTTACAGGCAAGACTTTATTCAACACAACACTTTCTCTATCTAAGGAGAAGATTTGTATGCTGCAACATCCTATTTAACATCATATATAACAAAATACTCATATGATGCTGATGATTCAACTATGCATATGCATCATTAAATCAAAGTGAAAAAATGTATAATACATAATTTATGATAATAAGCTTTATCTGAACACATTTCAAACACATTTTGAATAAAAAAAATTAGTATCTGACCCCTCTGGCTGTATGATAAACAGGGTAAATATTAGTCAAACGTATTTAAAAAGTAACTCACTTTGCATGCTACAAAAATGTATATTTGCATAGATAGAAGGATATTATACCAACAGGTTTTAAAGTATATATTCACTTTAATATGTTGCCTTTTATGTTGTAATCATGCAAATTGGGGGTTTTAAAAACATGTTATGTTATGTTAAGGAGATTCGTAGAGTGCAGCATACACTCGAAGACAACTCGGTGCTGAGTATACCCCAGACAGATACAGCAGTATGACAAATATTTCTAGAACACATATGTTTATAATAGTCGATGAAATTGAAGATGATCCTCAGTCGCCTGAAACAGGCACGGCAGTTGAGTTCACAAAGTCGCTGCTGGGAATGAGAATGCACGCCCACCCAGCCTGGCTCAAAGATACCGTGGGACCCAAAGAGAAGTGTGTCTTGAGCGCGCACAGTGCCAGGGGAGGATAGGGGCAGCATCTAGTTTGAAGCTATTCTAACCCTGAATGGCAGAACACACGATGGACCAGACAGAATGTCTTAAACTGAATCTGGCTCTGTTGAGACAGCCAGTTTAGAAGGGGTATAACTAATCTCAATGGGATGATCGGGCAACAAATCTAGCTACCTGATAAGGAAGATTTTTAAGGGGCTTGATCAAATAAACAGGCTGTTCAATAAAAAGAGAATTACAGTAGTCTAAATTTCAGGAGATCCGCAAGGCGACTACAGGAGCCTGCATGGAATCTGATAAAAAAAAGGGAGCACCTTACAAAGCACTTTCAATTTAAAACGGCCAGATTGATAATGACATTAAGATGAGGTTCCACTGACAAAACTGCAGAGATCTTAAGACCCAACAGAGGGGGCCAGAATGGGGAGGACCAAAAGGATGTGGCTGACAGATGCCCCCTACAAGTACCTCCATCTTGTCCCCATTGAGCTTAAGCCAATTATTGCTCATCCATCTGCCAACTATGTGTAAACCCTTCTCTCCTTTCCATGGTTGCCATTTTTTTTAAACTTGTTTTCATATTTTTTTAATGGCCGCCATGAAAAGGGAGAGGGGATTATGTGTAGTGCCTTCTCCCTTTCCATGGCGGCCATTGCTTGTTTGTCTGCCTCAAATTATAATCATGTGTATTGAGAGAGCTCCATGCCAAAAGCATAGTGTACACTTGTGCCCTGCTGTTCCAGTCTCTTGATATGCTGCTCCTGCTCTACAGTGGCAAAGAGCAGGTCCAAGGTCACAAATGCCTTGTTTGACAGCTGCTGTGACAGCAAATCTCAGCAGACATAGGTTGCATTTAGAGCTGCACCTCTCACCCCAAACCATACTACTTGTGCACAACTATCTGGTGGCATGGCAATCTCTAAAAAATAAGCAATACTCGGGTTTTGGTGTGCTGACAGATAGCTCACACAATTATTAAATCTACCTCAGATTCGTATCATACTCATGTCAATATTGTGAGACTAAGCTAGCGATGGAAAGGCCATGTGGATTCTATCCAGATTGTCTGGCTCCGCTAAGACAGCAGGATAATAGGCAGAACAGCTGTATGCCTTTTGATCCCTTGGGGGTGTAAGACATGCACACTCTGCTAGCTGCACCGGTACCCAGGTTCCTCGTTGGGCATAAAGGACTCCTGCAGATGGAGGCTATACTCCCCATTCTGAGTGTGAAGAGGAACATAATACATTTTCTCCATGAACCCATGAACCCTGGTCTGAGGCCCACCACACCAGAAGAAGCCAAGCAGCTGTATTCCTGTATTCCACTGCTTAGAACCATTCTCAAACCTGAATCGGTCATGTTCCAGTGTTCAAATAATCTGGGTCCGCAATGTTGCTTTTGGCACTCTTCAAGCGCCTTTGAACTTCTGTATTCAATTCAGCGAACCGGCTTGATACTGCATTGTACCAGAAGAGCATATCACTTGTAGGGCACAAACAGCATTGTGCTGCTGTGGATAACTGTGAACTGCCTCCTCTTCAAACAGCAGATTGAATCACCAAGGTTACAGCATCAAACTGCTCTGGAGCTTGACTCTAACCACTGGAAGCATTGTGTCACTTGTCAACCTGATCCAGTTATAATTAATGTCTCAAGCGGAGTCGAACTAAGGACTGACAGTGATGGGCTCACGGGACTGCATCACTCGAATGCTGCCTTTGAACCACATAGGGATCCACATCAAACCAAGTCAACGCGACTCACCTCCCGGACCAACATTACATGCCGCAACCCGAAGCCTGGTCCGATGGCATCAAACTGCCGAAGAACAGATTCAGGTGCTTTTGTGAGGTCCAGGCTCAGTGGTCCACTTTTGGGGCCTTAGTGACAGATAAGCCACCCACCTCCACCTTTGTTTTCTAAAAATACATGTCACTTTCAGTTATATTGTTGCAATGCCTCGCCTTTCACCCCTGCTATATTACCCAGAGTGTTTGCTTTATCTACATTGTGCATTGTCTGTGTTCTTTCCAAATGTGTGGGTATTGTTAGTGTTTTTATAGTCACTTATATTGATGTGTTTATTGAAAGCATATATATTTTATAAAAACCTTGATTGTACATTCCTTTACTTTGGACTGTTTTATTATTGCTGTTTGGGTTGCGTGTTATCACAGTAAGAGCATCTTAAGAGCGTAGCTTTCCCTTGGCCCATATTAAAACAAAAGGTAACAGAGTCATATCTCTTGACTTCGCCAGTTTCACCTTTATGAGGTGGGTGGACTAGCCAACACTCTTCCTTCTACACCTGGCGGCAAGTAGTCATTTCATTACGCAGATATCTACTGTAGCTAAGAACAAGGATATTAAGAAGCAGACATGCTTTCGCTTGTGTGAGTCATTTTCTCCATTAAATATATATTTCTGTTCTGAAAGCACTGCTTTGTTGGACATATTGCCACAGTCGGAAACGTGGCACTGTAGCAACCTCTTAGGTCCGCATTGACAGCGTATCCTAGGTAACGAAGCAATGGGTAAAGCTGCACAGTGCGTGATGTGGAAAGCAATCGGAGGTTAAATTCTAAAGGGAATTGCTTGCAATGTTTGTGTCTCACTGTAAAAGAAACTATTCTACAACAACACAAATAACACTGCGACGGCCTAGTAAAGAGCACAAAGTTCACAATGCTGTTTTCCTGCGAGAGCGGCTGCAGCACTGCTCGGGCGATGTGGGTATTTCTCGACATGATGTACAGTATAATGGTTTCTTAGGAAACGCGTCTTTTTGTTCCAAACAGAACTGCAAGCCCGCCAGGAACAGACTCATTATTCTAACAAGCAAATGCAAGAAATACGTAATGCGACTGCTCCAAAGGAGCTGTTGCTGTAATTGTTGGCTTCACCTTTTAATCGTTACAGTGGCCCTCATTACGACCCTGGCGGAAATCGAAAAACGATGGCGGAAATGCAATACCGCCATCGAATACCGCTCGTTGCGACTATGACCCGTCACCGTAAAGTACGATGCCATTAGCGACACCGTAGTGAACGCCAACGCTAACTGCACCAAGTACGCGCACGCGCGCCATGCAAAACCGTAATTACCACCATGGCGCAACGGTACGCGAATTCTGACCCTAGCGGACATTTACATAACGCCATCATGCATGGCGGAAAGTACCATTCCGCCATGGCGAGAAATACGGCATCGTGAACCAACCGTAAATGGCCCTACTGAGTGCCTGTACACCACACCCTGGCCACATTGCACAACTCCTCGTAGGTGCAATGAAGTCACACAATCCAACCAGTGAAATGCACAAGTCACCCACGCATGCCAACGAACAAATGAATGTAGGGGCTCCAAGTGCCTTGTGAGTGGCCATCCATATTTGGCATGTCACCATTGCCGTACTGATGCAGCACAGGCATGCGAAGGTTCAAGTACAGCAAAATGAACTGAAAGATGAGACAAAACAACAACAGGCCCCCATCGCCTGACACCAGTGTAAGGCAACATTCAAAGCAGTATCCTGAGGGAGACTGCACCAGCCCTGTACACATGCCAGTAAACAAACCAACCATCAGCATAAGCATGTACCACACAAGTTGGCAGAGTGACTGAGCAGCCAGGCTCATCTCAAGAGGGGCCAATGGGAGCTGCAGGGCACAGATGGCACGAATACAGAAGCTATTCCAATGGACATGACCTCAGTCTCCCTCCAAGAAACGCACGCAAACACAGGCACCTGTGACCAGCCATTTCTTGATAATCACATCATTCCACCAATCCACCTGGCTGACCGGCATCAGTTACACAAAAGCTAATCCCCCGCCCCTAAGCATGACATCATTAAAACAGTCATGATGGCAGCCCCTATCCCTGACCTTACTGGGCTTCGTAGGCAAACGCGGCCAGTACAGTACCACGCAACTATACTCAGAAGCCGGAACCCAATGCAGATCTACTCACAATACATCGCTCCACAAATAGGAATATGCTACATTACTTGCAAAGAATAACGCTACACGGTTAACATCAGACTAAAATTTTAATGCACATCAAATTCACCAAGCCCATACAGCTATTAGGTCATAAACCCTGAAATATCTACATTACTGTGGGCTGCATCCGCAATAAATGACCAGCTACTCCTTGTGTGACGCCCTGTTCCTTCATGGTACACAGGGGCTACATTCACGTTCAAAAAGGCAACATGGAAGCGCCTAGAACCGCAGGCCCGTCCCATTAGGTAGGCACTAGTCCAGCTGAAAGGTAGATATGTTGCTCCTAGCCACTAGTACTGCGTAAGGGCATGTGGCCCATTGGCGATCGTCCCATAAGATCGTAATGGTGCTCCACTGATGAACTCGAAGCAGCAGGTGTCGGGAGTAAAAGCCATCTGCAGGAGTGGCATACAGATGGCAGCGGCAAAAGGGGAGGAGATACCTGTCACCCAAATGAAATGAAAAAGAATAGTATGGCCATCAGAACTTCATTTGAATCACTCACTTCAATGATCACACCAAATCTACAGCCATATGCATGCTAGCCCACTCAAAA
Source organism: Ambystoma mexicanum (assembly GCF_040938575.1). Lineage (NCBI taxonomy): Eukaryota > Metazoa > Chordata > Amphibia > Caudata > Ambystomatidae > Ambystoma > Ambystoma mexicanum. Next base: position 952,909,128 of record NC_090932.1, read on the forward strand.
GGATTATTTCCACCCATGAATCACTTGCCAATCATAACAATATAAATCGAGGTGAAAACACTATTACAAACGAGTGTTTGTTTGCATGCGTCAGTTAAAACAGAATCCATTAGATGGGATTAGTAACGTGCATAGACACAACTGTTGGAAGGCGCGTCGAGACAGGGAGGGTTCAACAAGGGCAGATAGACGATGGTCCCACTATGGCAGCTCTGCATCACATAGCGCAGGGGAAGGGGATAGATACCAAAAAGCCATGTACATGGCAAACTCTCAATTAAATCATCTGTCCATGCATCGATACATCATTCCCTCATCCCGGTATAAAAACGCATGATTATTTACTCACATTACATTTGAAATCTCCATTGAGTCTGTGCGTAATGCAGTCTGCAAAATCCACTGTGCTCCAGGCCGGAATAATAGTGTTGTGAAGTAACATGTATTTGGGAACGTCCTGCCTAATCGTCCACTACGCTATTGCGCATCCCATACTATTCATATCAATCATTGCATTCTCGCCATGGCCCCTGTCCCAAGGACATTAAACAATAGAACGTTATATTTGCAGTCAGACCTGTGGGCGTCTCCTCGCCGCTAGCTGAAAACCGAAAGCGATGTCCTTCGAATTCCTCATTTGCAACATTACGTCGGAAAGGCATCTGTGACCGCTCGAAATCACAAATTCATCCATGTAGTGCGGCAGTGTGTGAAAATGGCAACTGGCTTCACTCACAAATGGGACGCCCCGCCCGTCGGTGAACCTCGGTACAGTGCTCGCCCAAAGGGGATTGCAGCTGGCACAGGTGGAATGAATCACCACAGGTGGAGGCTATACAGCCTGAAAACACATAAATTGCACACCCAACCCCCTCCCACAACCACACCCACTCCAAAATGCTACCGGCAGGACTAGCGATGTTGGCCCTGGGGGACCTGATAGCACTGCAAGTACTCCAACTTCAAGAAGAAGACGAACACCAACTACTACTACAACCGGCCGCACAGAGGAGACGCAGGAGGAGGAGGAGGGCAAGGCAGGGCCAGCAAGGCCCACCAGCACAGCCACTACCACCACGCAGGCAGCCCGCAATCCCACGCCTCCGAGCTCATCCGTTCAACCTCACTGCTGAGCAGATCCACACCCTCTACTGTTTGGACCGGGACACCATAATCTCCATTGTGGACATGACACACGCTAACCTTGTCAGCATGATAGATAGCCCAACCGCCATCCCACCCCTACTGAAGGTGGTGTCTGTACTCCACTTCCTGGCCACAGGCACCTACCAGCACACAGTCGGACAGTTGCATGGCATTTCACAGCCACTGTTCTCACGGACACTATTGCAAGAGCTCGATGCCCTCCTGAAGCACGCAGACGACTACATCTCATTACCACGCTCGGAGCTGGAGATTACAAACACAAAAGTGGGATTCCATGCACTTGCCGGCATACCGGGTTGCATTGGTGCCATCGACTGCACCCATGTGGAATTGGTTGTCCCACATGCCATGGAGGTCCAGTACCGCAACCGGAAACAATATCATTCTCTTAATGTACAAATGGTGTGTGACTCCAACAGGATCTTTACACATTGTTGTGCCCGATTTCCTGGATCAACCCATGATTCTATGGTCTTGAGGAACTCTACAATACCACGCTACATGGAGCGACACGCAGGGAACAGATCCTGGCTACTCGGTGAGTCTCAATCCATGCATGATAATGTGGGGTATGTGATGCGGCAATGACCTGGCAGGAAGGGGGGGGGGCTGCGTACGTAGCAATGTCATCCCACAAACATCCTATCTTGTCCACATACAGGTGATGCCGGGTATCCACTGAAGAGATGGCTCCTTACACCACTCCGGAACCCACAGGACCAGCATGAGGAGGACTACAACCATGCCCACTCACGTACCCGTGTAGTCATAGAACAGGCATTCGGCCTACTGAAGGCTCGTTTCCGCTGCCTCAGCAGGTCTGGCGGGGCACTCCTGTACCGCCATGAGAAGGTTGCAAAGATAGTCATGGCATGTGTCATGCTACACAACATGTGCGTACGTAGAAATGTGCCCATGCCCCCTGACGCAGAACTGCAAGCACCTGAAGATGGTCATGATGAGGCTGGGGATGTGGCAGCACCTCAGGGAGTCCGCGAGGCACAGGAGGCCTGTGAAATTCATCAGAGTATCATAGATTCATGCTTCTAGCACTCACGCCTGTTGGCTGATGCATGGACACGGCACTTGTGGCACTGTGTGTGTCGGGAACATGCACAATGTGGACTGTACGCCTATAAAGGACTCATACACAAGGAACAATGTCCACACATCTCATTGGATGATTATGTAATGTTCATAGCATATGTGAAGTTATGTTACACACCCCATCGACCCGCCACCCAAGTAAGCCCAACACCCCCCCTCCACCCTCCTACCTCCCCCCCGAACACCAGTGTCCAAAGATGCTCATTGTCAGTGGGCAGACGCTATTGCAAGCCCCCTCTCCGGGTATCAGGGGCACCCCTGCCTGTGGAGCGCAGGTTCCTCCCAGATCTACGTTGGGGGCTGCCCTGGAGGAACTTGCAACGGATGATGTCTCTGCCTGCTCACGTCCATGCATGTCCCTAAGAGTTTGTGAGAGCTCAGTGAGCACACGGCGCACAGCGGCAAGTTCACCACATACGTCTTTGGACGTCGCATGCAGTTCCCCCCTCAGGCTCTCGGTGCTTCTCTCCATTTGTACCCTTAGTGTCTCTGTACTTCGCTCCATTTGTGCCCTAAGTGTCTCTGTACTTCGCTCCATTTGTGCCCTAAGTGTCTCAGTAGATGTTTCTATGGCTGCCTTAGAAGCCCCACATTCATCAGCATGCTCCTTGAGGAGCGTGGCCAGTTGCTGCTGTTGCACGATCACCTGGTCGAGGGACTGTTGCCTCTGCTGGGCCATGGCCATTTGCGGTGGTGTCACAGAGGGGCTGATCAACTCATGTTGCCTTGCCACAGGGCTTGTGGGGGATGGCCAGTCGTCGTCTTGTGGGTGCCCCTGCGTGGTATCCTCATGGTGTAGGGGATGAAACAAACAGGGGGATTGAGACAGGTCATGGATGGGTCCTACATCGACAGCACCGTTGTCTGTGTCGGAGCATGCTGGCATTAATGCAGTGTCACCTATGGTGCTGCTGCCATCAGAAGCAGTGCCTTCTGTGGCATCCATTGGGGGGACCTGTGGTGCTGCTGGTGTGGGCATGCTGGCTGCTGGGGTGCCTGTTGAAGTCCCCTCCTGTGTGCTGCCACTTGATTTGTGCTGCTGCCGTGTCTTGATCCGTGCAGCTGAGGTGGAGGGTCTTTGGCCGTTGGTCTTGGCCCTCTTTGCAGGTGTGCTGGTAGGGGTGTCCTGCAGCTCGTCGTTTGACTCGGACCCTGTGGTGGAGTAAAGGAGGGCGAGCGTTATTTATGAGTCTGTGGAAATTGGAATGGCAATGTATCACATGCATTGGGGTGGTACCTGAGGGTGATTTGGGTCAGGGCCTTGGAGGTGGTTTCATTTCTGTGTGGATTGAGGATGCAGTTGTTTTGCAGCCTGCAGTTAGGGTGTGCATGCTGCACGTGTAGAGGGTGTTTTTAGGATTTTTAATTATTTATGTATTTAATGTGACTTTTAAAGTGCGCTATCAGGCCAATGTATGTGGCCGTTCTCCTGGACATGTGTTTCTGTTGCACTATGTGGCCACATGGTACTTCACATGATTGGACATTGTGGATTTAGCATTGTTTTATTTGGCCCACCTACCTGATTCTTCGGATGTCTGCACTCCTTTCTCCATCCCTCCGACTCCCTCTATGCTCTCCATTCCAATGGTGGAGGCACAGATTTCTTCCCAGGGGGTCAACTTGATGGGTGATTCCGATCCTCCCCCGGTAGCTGTGGCAATGTTATGGTTGGCTGATAGTATGCTCCGTACGCGTATCCGCAAGTCGTCCCATCGCTTTCTGCATTGCTGTGGGTTGCGGGGTGCAGTCCCCACCGCACTTACCCGCTGTGCCACCAGGGCCCATATGGCCTTCTTGTTCGCAAGTGCCGTCCTGGTCATTTGCGTCGAGAAGACGACGGCAGCATTCTCCTGGAGGGTCTCTGTGAGCACGGTGAGTTCCTCATGGGAGAAGTGGACCTGCCGCTTGCGGTCGCACGCTTTTTTTGCTACTTTTCCCATTTTGTTTGTTTTAACTAGGGTGGCTGTCAGGTTGGGATGTGTCTCAGGGTCGGATTTTTAATGGTTGTGTTGGGATTCTGATTTTATAGGTGTACGGCGTGCTGTTTCCCGTTCCGGCCCCATGTTTTTACTTCCGTTTCCGTATATTTACGGTCACCGTATTTTGCGATTGGCGCTCATTACGGTGACCGCTATGATGGGTGGCGGAATTGCACCTAGGGCGCCGTACGACGGCGGAGAGGGGCGTTTTGGGGACATTTCCGCCTTTGCGGACTTTGCACTTCCGCCATGGCATAATGCTCGTGCCCGATGGGTCATAATTGGCCGCACTTTACTCCATCGTGCAATGGCGGAAACGCTATTTACGCTATGGCGGTCGGGTCAGTTACTTTCCGCCAGGGTCGTAATGAGGGCCAGTGTCTATTGTGCCAGGCCTAAAATATATATGAAACTAATTAGGGTAGTTTAATCACCAACTAAACAAATATCTTGCCCACAATCACGCAAAGTTGTGTACTATGTCTGCTGGCCTCGTACATGTATTGCAACCAGTAATGCACGTGGCATTCGTGTCTTCTAGGCAAGCAGAGGTGTTGCTAGGTCTGGAAAAGACCGGGAGCTATGCCAATGTCGGAAATGTCAGGACTGGGGGCTAGCTAGCCGTTTGGGTGTAGCTCCTAAGATTCTATCCAAGGCTACAACCAAAAGATCAGAGGCTATAGCCCCCTTAGCCCCCCCTAGCAACGCCTCTGGAGGCAAGCACTAACCCATGGCAGTGAACCTTCTGGTAGGGACCCTAGGAAAATCTGCCTGTGTGGGAGGACCCCTTTGGCCATTGATGGGGTGTTTAGGTACCTAGACAACCCATAAAAGCCTGGGGAAGGGGCATGGGCAGGGGGACCTCGAAAAAAATAACAATAAGTTAGACACTGAACAAGGATTTAAGTCAGTGTGATATGACTCCCAAATGCTTGTTCTGAAGGCTGATGGGGGAAGCTTGCACATTCAGCTGTAAAATGCGTAGTATGACTGCTCACTGGGAGAAAGTTGGCGGGTCTGTGCAACGGTACAACGTCCTTTCATCGCGGGAGGTTTATTCGCAGTGGGTTTGATCGCGATTTATATAATTAAAAAAATGAATCAAATTTTTAGGGGTGGGGGGTTAGACAAATATATATATGGGGTGCGGGTTTTCGAGAATTGCCAAAACATTAAAAGGGATGGTGGCTTGGCGGGGGGAACCCTCCAAAAATAACAAAATAAAATTCAATGCATTTTTTTTATTAAGAAATCTGCGTTATATACCCCGCAAAAAAAATCCTGCAATAAAATGACTGCTCCCCAGCTCTCCCTGGATGTCGGCATGTACACCATCCTTGCGATGATCTGTATATTGCAATACCCTTTGAGAGGGGCGTTTCGACAGCAGCTATTTGTAATTACAAAATGGCAGCTTGTGCATCGCCCTTTCACAGCAACATTTGGCTGTACATAATAGGTTTAATGGAACATTTCAATGTCGATGCTTGATTGATTTTGATTTTGAATATTTTTTACGCGCACCAAGCAGAATAAACTGCATTCGGGTACAGATGTTAACTATGATTTGTACCTTGATCAGCGTATAGCGACTGTGAAACAGATCACCTAAATTCACTTAAATAGGAAGGTTTTAAGTGCTTTTCTAAAGCTTTCCAATGATGGACAAGAACGGATGGTCAACGGTAGTGGGTTCGATAACTTTGGGCCAAAGACCGAGAACCTCTTATCTCCCTTTGAGATCAGTTTAGTCTGGGGTATAGTCAACAGCATTTTATCTCCTGATCAGAGATCTCTCGTTGGTTGGAGATGGTGGATCCTGGCACGCAAATATTTTGGTGCATGATTATAGAAGCATTTATGCATAAGGCAGGCCATCTTAAATTTCATCCGATCCTCCACCGTCAACCAATGGAGAGATCCACGTGAGGCTGACACGTGGTCTCTTTTTCTTAGATGGGCAATTAACCTAACTGCCGCATTCTGGGCCCTTTGCAGTCTCATCATCTGTTTGGCTGGGATTCCTGACATTAAATTGTTGCAGTAATCGAGGTGAGAGTTGGTTAGTGCCCCTACGACAACTGGGTGGTCTTCTGCTGCCACAAAGGGAAGCACATTCCTAAGCATACATAGGGAGTGATACACAGCCTTTACTTTGGCCCCTCCCTAGGTTTTCCTGCCATGTGCATCCGAGGTTCTTTATTTTCCTTGAAAATTGAATCTCTTCCCCTAGGATCTGTGGGATTGTACTTTGTTTTTCGGCCCTCTACTTGCTCCCTGCTCCAAATAGAATTACCTCTGTTTTAGCTGCATTCAGCTGTAGCTGATTGCACGCCATCCATATTCTAATTTCCTGCATACACTGGTTGATCTTTTCAAAACCCTCCTCTATATTCTCTGTTTCCACATAGATCTGGGTATCATCAGCGTAAGAATGAAATCTTAATCCCTACCTCCTCAAAATGTTGAATAATGGTCGGATGTATAGATTAAAGATCAAAGGTGACAATGCTGATCCCTGTGGAACTCCACATTTTAGCCATAGTAGTTCCGATAGAAAACCTCCCCATGTTACCCGCTGGGTCCTGTCCTTCAGGAAGGAACTGAACCAGTCTACCACTACTTTTGAGGCTCTCCTGACTGTCTCAATACGTTGGAGAATGATCTTGTGATTAATCATATCAAAAGCCGCAGAGAGGTCCAACATCAACAATATTGTGGATCCTCCCCTATCTGCAGCTTCTAACAGATCATCCTGGACTGCCAACAAGGCGGTCTCTTTTCTGTGATTGGGGCGAAACCCCGACTGGCATTCATCCAGGATGCTCTTGCTGTCCACGAAATCCTGAAATTGGCCACAGACCAATGTCTCCAAGGTTTTAGTGGGCCAGCATAAATTAGCTACCGGCCGATAGTTTTAAAGGACTGTTGGGTCTAAGTTGGGCTTTTTCAATAAAGGTTTTACCAGTGCTCCCTTCAAAGTACTAGGGACATAGCCCTCCATTAGGGATTTATTTATGAACTTTGTTAGAAATGGTGCAAGATTATCTGCCAGACGGATGGCTGTACACGCTGGCATTGGAAATGCCAGGTCCTTTGTAGGCTTTAGTTGGAGTATCTGGGCTATCACAGTCTTGTTTTCAATGGTTTTAAAATGGAAGCTCTCCTCTTCTCCCTTTTGGTCTCCTTTCTCTGTATCTTCTGAGTACTCCTCCCATTGTTCACCTATCTTCACTTTGGCAATGCTTTTCTGAATATCCAAAATCTTTTCTTCAAAAAGGTAATTCAATTTGTTGGCTTGTTCCTGGGTTGTGGTAGTGTGGGCTGCCATACATGTCGGGTTCCTAAACCTTGCCACTACATCAAATAATTCTCTAGCTTGGTTTCCTGCCTGTTTAATTTGTCTTTGGAGGAATTCTTTTTTTGCTGTAAAGAGGGCTAGTGTATAGTCCTTTAACAAAGCATGGGGGAATGTTGAACTATGTATGTTTAGACACATGTATGAAATGTACATAGCACACATCTGGCTGGGGAGAAACGGAGGGATGTACAGCAGGTGGGCTGGGGGTGGTTCACCCAATACTTAACCAGAAAGGGGACTTGCACAGGGAGGTTTAACCGGTGATATGAGGATCTGGAAGTGACCCTGCCCATTCTGTACTGAACACATTGCCTGCTTTACTGAAATACTGACCCATGCTGGGCACAGAGTGTCAAGGCAAAAGAGACATGTTCCCATGAACAGTGATGTACAGTAATCCGGCATTTTGACTTGAGGAGCCTCATGCAAGGGATACACATGGTGGCGTTCTGATACAATATAGACAAAAGCACACCAAAATAGGCCCTGCAAGTGTATCATTTTTTATTTTATTTTTATGAATGCCCATTGGCCAGGATCTCTGTTATACATCTTCACATATACTCATTTGCAACCAGAGCAAAGATATATAGGGCACTAACATGTTTTTTTTTTACTGTGACGTGACAAATTTGCATTTGAGGAATACCAAATAATTAGAAATGGAGGGAGGGGTAGGCAGCAGCTGATTATCACGCCATTGGTTTATTGGCCTTTTGCACAACGGACAAAGGGATCCAGCAGGGAGCTGAAACACTTGGGCCTGATTTACAAAAGGTATTTCAATGTCATCGTGCCATTATAACATGTTTTTGTAAATCAGGCCCTAAGTGTCAAATGAACACTAAGATGCTCTCTTTGTCAGTTGATAATGTAGTTGAAAAAGGTTGGTGGATACTGCAAGGCTTGAGCGAGATGACAGCCTGCGGGCTCCAGCAAAGGCAGCTGGTGATAATGTGTTTGCTCGAGGGGTCACATTTAATGTACTGAATTAAAGACTTAGGGCCTGGGTCATGGAATGTCTTTCACGGTTTAAAAGTGACTTTGCACTACTGACACAAACCCTGATTCATGGAACTGTGCAAACTGTATTTTTTGCAGTGCACAGTCAGTACAAAGTCATATTTTGCAGTACAAACTGATTTTGCACTGCAAAAATACACTTTGCACCGTTCCATGAATCAGGGTTTGTGACGGCAGTGCAAACTTGCTTTTCAGCAGTGCAAAGTCACTTTGCACTGTTCAAATAATTCCATGAATCAGGCGCCTATTTACTTTATGATAAATCTGCCAGCATGGAGGCAGCAGCTCCAGCCCTCGCTGAGGCTTGAGGCCCATTTCAACTGAAATGTTTGAAGGGATCTAGCCTAGTTCCTGTTAGAGGCCAACTCATACCTTTTGGGGTGGGACATAGCCTGATTTGCATATGGTCTTTCCCCTTCTGTAATGGCTTGGCAGGCGAAGAACAATGGTCTGGAGGGATGCCCAGAGCAATGCCAGAGGTTAAGATGAATTCTAAACCTTCCAGCAATCCCATCTTGTCTTTTGCTACTAATACCGTCACTGCCTCCTCCAATACGTTTTTAAATTATCAAAGGTTTCCAAGTAAGTATTTCTAAGTCAGAATAAGGGATGTTGTAAGAAACACCACGGGTAATTTACAAAAAAAGATGTTCCCACTTCTATATGTTCTTTACACAGAAGTGGAGTAACCCTCTGTATGCAGCTGGTGGGCACTGATACAAAAGCAAATATGTACACCTCGACGGATCTAATTCTAATTTGTATTTATAACGCACCTAAAACCCAGAGGTTTCTAAGTGTGGACCCGGGGATCAAACATTTGTTGCTCCAAGTCGTCTTGCTTCGAAGGCGAGCATGTTGCCCCTGAGCTATCTTCCTGGCTCAATTTCACCAATTTGACGCTGAATGTCAGTAGGGACATTTGGGGGATTAGCGGGGGCGTCCATGGATGATAGTACATCCCTGATTAACAGAAGACTCTGCTTCCATCTGTGGTTGTCCCTGCGCTCATTTCTCCTTACCTGTTGTACCATGATGGACGCCAGGTATGTAAGTGGCACTATGAACTTCAAATTATGCCCTGCAATTCGTTCCTGAGAAGGGCCCAATAGGTGCCTGCCATATGAACCAAGTTATGGACATGCACCCTTAACTAGCCTCTTATTTCTCAGTCTCGTTCAGCAATTATAGTTTGATCATTCGGTTAGTTTGCACTAGAAAATACATAGGATGACAAGACATTTCGTACATTCCTGAGCAGCATGAGTTTAGTGTTTTTACTGTCTACAAAATTGCACGGGAATAGGCTGCAACTAAGTATTCAGAGCGCCTTAATGTGCAGATCCCTAGCAAGTAAACACGGTTAGGGGTTAAATGGGGTATTACCGGCAAATTAAAAAGGCAACAATCCAAGTAATACCGTATATCATTTTAAATTAATATTACAGGGGTTCAGCCTAATTGTTCACACTGGAAGAGTTGGTCACACTGCATCATCGGCTTAATGAGAGAAGCCGTAATTTGAAGTTATGCATGGAAATGAGCCAAGAAAAGTTCATTTAATTGGAATTTCCTCAAGTCAAACCTCATGAACATTTAATGACTTGCAGTTATTATGGTCAAAAAGTACATGCCGGTCTCTTATATAAGACTCATCACTTTAATTTCCTTTGAGGGCATTCCCTTTCACAGGAACTGTTTGGTAGACAAGTGTGTGTGGCAGATGACACGAAGCAGAGCATCTGATAGAGCCAGTGGTATGAACTGGCAAGTATCACCCTCTTTCAGCCAGTGCCCAAGCTGCCCTTCTGGCGGGGCATAGCATAGCACGCAGAGATCCGTGTCCTTGGCCAGGCATATATGTTGTGGAACACCAATTTTGCTAAGAATCTCCCTGTGGTCGTTTAGCTATTTTTAACATCTTGTGCAGTTTAAGATTTTAAATAGGTCTTGATAGTAATCAGAACAAAATTAAACATGACATTGTACATTTGTTTCTATGTCTTGAAATCTCTTCTCTTGATCATGCAAAATAAACACTGTCAACCCGATTAACAGAATCCTTTTATAATGGTGCAGTTCCATTGAAAAACGCCCGGTGAGTCAAGCCCTTTACGTATGTTATGCTAGTTGCAGAAGCCTGCGTTTCTATTGCTTGGTTCCAAATTCCTTCAGTGCATGTTGCTTCATCCAAAAAGCAAGCGGGGAGACCTATTCTTGGGGAAAGTTCATTTTATGTCAGCCTGTAGGATGAACTACAGTTTGTATTGAGTGTGGCCACGTCTCGGCAATGCTACAGCAGGCAGTGCACTGCTCAGAACACCGGAATGTGCACACATGTTCTATAGTTAGGCTCAGTTCACAAATCGGTACGGTCGAAGGTAAAGTAAGCCGGGCTTGCACCTTTTGCCTGGTGCACCCAATTCTTGTGTGTTAGGTGGTCATATTTTTTTGTTTCTCCATATGATTTTTTCAATAAGCATGGGCAGCGGGCCGTTACCTACAGGGTGGGCCCGCCACCTTGGGGAGTATTGCCTCATTATAAAAGGCACACAAAGATCACTGTCAAACCTTAGACTAGGCCTAGTTTCCTTCATAAGGAATTGCCACCACTAGATATCGTTATGGAGTCTAAGGTCCAGTAACGTCATATTTGTACAGGTTCTTAGTTTCAGCAGGAAATGTCAGGAATTTGAACTTTTAACACCCTATAAACAAAACAAACTGCATTTCAGAGCAGGTGGGTTTCTTAATGAGGAAGAGTTCAAGTCCCTTAAGTTCAACCAGGCCCTAACAGGCAGGAGAAACCTTGTTGTAAAGTCAATTAAATTAAAGAGGTATGTTTTTAGTGTCTTCTGAAAACATTTGAAAGCGTTGAAATACTACGAATATGCAATGTCAATGAGTTCCACAGTCTGGGACCATAGACTGAAAAGCACCTATCACCCCTGATGATGAATTTAGAGGTCACCAACAGGAATATTTCAGCGGAACGAAAACTGTGTGTGGGGTCACTGCGGCTCAGTCTCTCTGAGAGATATTGAAAGGAAAGATTATGTACACATTTATAAACTAGACAGATGATCTTAAATTCAATTATCTGTTTGATGGGCATCTAGTGCAAACATCTCCTCAGAAAAGTAATCATAACCGTTTTTGGAATTTAAATATAAATCAAACTGCAGCGTTCTGTGCTCTTTGAAGCCAACTCAATTGTCATTCGGTCTCATAATCCAGTCTGTTATTGATCAGAGATCCTACCACTTGTGCATGATCTGTCTGGGGGATAAAAGGAAGCACCAAGCAGAGTCGGAGCAAAGTGTAAAATACCGATTGACCTTAGCTCCAAATTGACATTTTCTGCCAAGGTTGGAATGCCAAATGCAGTCCATGTTCTTAAAAACGAGTTGTGAGCCAAGGATACAAGGGGATGGCGGCCATTTGGCTCGATCCACCAAAAGGTGTTTAGACCGAATAGAATCATCTCTGTTTTTGTAGGGTTCGTTTGAAGCCAATTAAGTGACATACACTGTACAACTTCTCTAAGACAACATGTTACTTTATGCAGTGATTCACCAGCTTTGGTAACTTTAACATATATCTGGGTATCATCTTCATAGGAATGAAAACCCTGTTCAAATGTTCTAAAGCCTTACCTCCAGGGGCACAATTCAGTTGTAATATGTCCGAAAGGTGACCTGTTAGCTTGCCTTGCGGAGACCAATTAGATAAAAAAAGGACCTAAACCAATTCAGAGCATGCTCAGAGACACTTCCCACCGACACTAATCTTGACAGAAGTATATCATGATCCACTGTGTTGAATGCCGCTGAGTGGTCCAGCATTACCAGTATGGTTAGCTCTTCTTCATCTGCTGCTTTGAGAATGTCATCCCATACCACCACCAGAACAGTCTTAGTACCATGAAGTGGACTAAAGCCTGACTGAAGGGTGTCCAGCAGTAAGTGTTTTTCAACATGTTCCTGTTGCTAAGTAGTATAAACTTTTGCCAAGATTTTAGATTGCCAAGGCTGGCCAGCCAATGGACAATAGTTTTGAAGCTCATTTGTATCCAGCATTGTTTTTTTCAGTAAGAGCTAGACCGTGGCCAGTTTCAACTCGGTACGCACTGTGCCTTTTGCTAAATAATGATTAACAGCTTCTGCAATGACTGGTGCAAGGGATGTATCAAATGTTTGAGCTGCACAAGTGGGATGCTGTATAAAATATTGGTTGGTTTTTTGAGAAGATAAAGGATGGTCTCCTGAGAAACTGGACAAAAATCGAATTGCACATCTGTCTGTGTAATATTTGCCATTGCAATTTCTGATTGTTCCAATGACTGGTTGATCTTTTCCTGAAAGTTTAAAATCTTCTGAACAATAAGTGTTGAATGCATACGCTTGTGATTGTGATGGGGTAGCACCAGAAAGTATACTAGTGGGAGGAAAGAAATTAGCAAAGAACAATTATTTTGGTCTATTAAGGGAGTTTTGGGTTTTATGTAGGAGAAATTTGATTTTCCCTTAAAAATGTTTTGTTTTATAGATTTGTACAGCATTTTTCAATCCTTTGAGGGAAGTCTCATTTCTGGATTTCTTCCACAGTCTCTCCTATGTATGACACTGTTTCAAAACAACTAAAGATGGGGAGTACCAGGGATATGAATGGTTTTTAGTGGTTCAGAGTTTGTAAGGAACAACATATATTTCACATATAGATACCTACTACTTGATCCCTTGTTCCAAAAAGTCTACACATGCTAGTGAGGTGTCACTAGCTGCTGGTTTGATTTGATTTGAGCATGCATAAAGTGCACACGCTTACCTTAACCAAATAAAGGTGCAGATGATGCAAAGGACAGAGTGATTAACTAACTCAAAAAGCAAACAATGTTCAGAACCCCAGTGCCCCTCAATCTCCTTATTCAAAAACAGGTTTTGAGGACTGTACAAAACTGATAAAAGGATTCTAATGCTCTAATCTCCAGAGGGAGACTGTTGCGAACTCTGGCATCATATACTGCAAATCTTCTATCTCCCTTGGAGACATAAGACGAAGATGGGATTGTCAAAAGCAGTTGATCCCCTGAACGCAGGACCCTTGTGGGTTGGTATATACTAATTTTGTCATCCGTGTGGGAAGGAACAAGGTTGATCAAACATTTATATATCAAGCAGATGACATTGATGCCAATTCTATTCCGCACGGCCAGCCAGTGAAGAGAATGATGCAATGCCGAGATGGGGAGGTATTTTCCCACCCAGAAGACCAGTCTTACAGCAGAGTGTTGTGCTCTCTGCAACCTTTGTCATTGGTTGGCAGGGATGCCTGCAGGAAGAGTGCTACAGGAATCCAACTGTGAATTCACAATAGCTCCCACTACTACCACATGATTGTCTGTGTGTTGGCTAGTTTTAAATCTGGAATCTGTAGGAGATCTTTCCTCCTACAGTACTTTAACATTGTGTTCTGATGGCCAGAATTATTGGACGTGTTAACAGCTTTTACAAAAAAGAAACACATGGAGGATCTTTGAACTCAGTTCCCAAGCAATTTTGCTTTCAAGATGATCACTGGGCATTAAGGAAACAGCTCAATACATGGATCTTCAATTAACATCTAAAACCGCCTATCTAAAGCTTAGCAAACGGGTTGGTCTAATACACATTAAAATCTCACATATACTAAAACACATTCACACTCTACCATATAGCCCAATGGGCCAGGCTTCTAAATCACAGACTCTTTCCCTCCTTTCCTGCTATCAACACTCACACTGCATCCACTGCAACTCTCCAAAACCCTCGCCCCTCCCTTATGGATAAACTGGCCAGCCTCCTGTATCCCCATCAACACAGAGAAGCCCTACCGCCAAATATAATGCGTGATTCCGACTTGCACTCATAAACATGCCAATTTTCTGTAATTGGTCTCCCATTACTCCAACAGTCAGCCCACCTGTATTTTTTTACAGAACCACACACAGTTAGGGCAACATTATTTGGAGAAAGGTGCTTTACAATACCTTACCTTGACTAATCATTTAGTCCAATTAAATTCATGTTAGTAGTGCAATGAGTTGACATCATTATGTGGGCATGACTGAGATGTGCCATTTTGAAATTAAAATTGGTTCCAAATATAAAGGTTTACAAACCCAACTTCTGAATACTAGTATAGTTTGAATTGCACACTGAAAAGCACGTATAGAATTAATGTGTATGCAGAAAAAGGTTTGGGAGGGATCACAACCACATTTTACCAAGGATAATATAGACGTGGACACCTTGCTCACTGTACTTAGAGCGGCGTAGCTTCACCTCACTGATGTGGCCTGAATAGGCTGAAACACTTGTCTGAGGTTGCTGTTGGTACTCTTGTTCAGAGGAGAATTGCCTAGCATTTCGGTGCTGGACTGCCCTTGTGGGTGGGATAAAGAGTGAAATGGATTCCTGAGCACATTGTAGGGTTAATAGTGTCACTCCATGACAACACCTCATACAAGGTACAAATAAATAGTTCTGGATTTATGACTGAATCTATTCAGACTGAAATAGGGGACAAACAAGGGTGTCAACTGGCAGCAATCCTATTCAATCTTTATATATATGACATTGATAAGATCTGGGAGACTGTTGATATATTTCCAGTTAAATTAGGCGAGGCCAGGATAAAGTGGTTGGTGTTTGCAGATGATATAATTCTGTTTGATCGAACTCAGTTCAGACTACAAAAAAAAACTTGACATGTTCTCGGCTTATGCCAAATCACAAAACTTGCTACTAATCCCTCTAAATTGAATATAATGTATTTGCCAACAGAAAGAAATCTGTCAATTTAATTGGGAACTTGACGGAGATAAAAGTTGGTGTGTCCTGGCAACACGTTACTTGGGTTACAACCTTTGGATATGTGGAGTAAGTCTCTATATTTAAAAATTATACACCTAATATCACAAACGAAGATCATATATCATAAGTATTTAACATTTGTTACTACTCCTTATCGAATTTTACACCCTAAAGGTTGAACTCATCATTTTGTACGGTTTAGATCTTTGCCTCCTTGTTTTGACCAAAAAGTTAAATATGCTACAAGGAAGGATTTGGCAGGCTGTATTGGGCTTTCTGAAAGTGCTCCCAGATTCATTGGTTATATATCAGCTTGGCTTAAATTCACTTGCTGCCAAATTTATGTGGAGGATGCTAGTGAACTATGGGAAAATGGTACATCCACCAGCAAATTCATTCTATGAGGATTTAGCAAAAATGGTATTTAATATTAATATTCAGCCTGCATCAATTGCTAAATATGCTAAAAAGATAGAAACAGTCCTAAAGTTAATAGCCATGAAACAAAAAGATCTGTATGAACGGCCTTGTATTGTTAAAAAAGGTTCTTTGAACTAGAATGGGCAAACATTTCTGATTTGAATGATTTGTATACATCATATGGTGATCATACATGTTTTACACACAAACAACGCCCAAGATTACGATATCTATCAATTTTTCCATGTAATAAAGCAAGGAGTCTCTACCTGAGATTTAAAATAAATCTTTATCATACATAGGAGAAAACTAAGAAATGGCATAAGAAAAATTAAATGAGGTGATAAAAGAAGGATGTAGATTTTACACAGAACTAGAATGTCTCGAAACATTAAAACACCTGGTGATATATTGTAGTCATTTTGAAACACTGCATGCAATTCCTTTAGGCATGTACTTTAATGCAGATCTACCATCTTCTTGTGAACTTCTTTGGTCACAATGCATGTGGGTACAAGACAGGCATTGGTGCTGGCACTAAATCGCCTCTTAAGGCAAATCCAGGACCAGATAACCGACTTGGAAAATAGCGACTCTGAGAAGAACTAGCAATCAATTTTTAGAACATGCAATACAGGATTAATACAGAAATGTATGTATACCCAAACAATGATGATTTGTGACTAGAAAGTCTTGCAAGCAAATCATATTATGTCCCTTTGCATAGGTATGTAGGGGGACATGTACGTTATCTTGAAAGGAAGTTGGATAATGTACTTTTTATTTTTTTGTTATGTTCTACAAAATGGTTATTTCTCATCTGTGAAAGGTACAGTGAGCTCAAACGTGGTAGTAGATCCTCCCAAGTGGGCACCTTCCCATAGAGCAGGTTATTTGGTCGTGTTTGTTCTCGGTTGAGGGGCTCCCAGACCTTTTTGTGCAAGTAATGTGTATTGCTACATTTACAATAGACCACAAATATTTTTTGAGAAAGCTTTGTGATCCTTTGGAAATAAATATGTCAGCATAATTCATATCCACAATAACTGCTTCTAGGGGGGCGTGGCCAACGGCGCGATGCGGAGGACGTAGTTTCTCGTCGCTCCCGCAGCCGCTGCAGAAATCCTGTTAAATGTGCCTGATGCGGTCAACTACCGGGGTCTAAACTAACCCCTGCTGACAGAGGACCTCACTGGGCCCATCTGGACAGAGAGGCGGAGAAAATCTGAGGGCCTGTGCTGTGAAAGGCCGAGGTGAAATCCGCTCCTGAGTTTGCCGAGGTGCTCCCAAGAGGGCCGCCTAGATACGCCGATCCTGCTTTGGCGCCAAAAGAGTGAAGCGGCACTACCTCGACCCGCACGGGGCCCCTCTGTTCATCTTGCAAAGGGGAGCGCCCCTGGGCCTGGGGGCTGCCCCGGCTGCTAGCGGCGGCCCCCGCTGAGGGGACTGAACCGGAGCTGTCACCGGAGCTGCAGCGGACCTCCGACGGCTGCCGACTATCCTGCCTGCCACCCGCGACCTGAGTACGGCTCTAACCGGAGCCTGGGACGGTGAGTGCGGGTCTTGCAGGGAGATCATCCCTGCTGGCCAGTGTGGCCATCGCTAGCGGAGGCACCCCCTACCTCCTGCTGAGACATCGGGAGTCCTCGGCGAGCGGCACTCCCACCCTCCGGCGGGGCTGAGACTGGCGGGATGCAGCGGTTCCCCGATCCACGGACTCTGGGACGTGAGGCGCAACAGAGACCTGGATCTGGACCAGAGACCTGGAAGTTCCACAAGTGAGGCGGCAACCTGTGGTAGGCTATTAATCAGTACAGATCTGCCTTACCTGGTGCCCCACGGATTGTTTCACCCGGGGCACACTACAGGACTGAACCTGTGCCGGTGGTGGCCCCATACTGCGCGCCGGGATTGATGCGGCTGCAGCGGATGCCCGCAGGGAGGGCCCCACTACCAGCCTGATACGTAGGAGCGGGCCTGCGGGTTGGCAGATCGCCGAGTGCCTGGGCGGGTCCGTGGGGAGACAGCCGGGTGCGCCCAGATCCCGATTGACACACGGCACCCTGGGGCTTCTGAACACAATACTGCCCGTGGACCCCGTGGCTCGAATGAGTGGAGGTGTATAACGCTCACATCATCCTTGGTCAGGTGTAGGTAGATAAAGCGAAAGAGCCCCGACGTCAGGAGCAGGAGCAGGACCCGGCACCGCGGGCCAACTACTAACTACCACCTGAGTGCCCACGGGCAGGGGGCATATCTCAAATCACGATTCACTGGATACGAGAGACGACGTATCACAAGATCCACGATAGGACACGAGCGTAATCAGGCTTACAGTACGGACCCACAGGTCTTTGACATGGGTAAAGAAAAACCCAGGAAAACCGGAACACAGAGCAAAATTGACCAATTTACAACAACCGCGGTGAGCCCACCGCTGGAACAGGATCACAGGGAGGCAATGGAGGAGGAAAGAGAAGTGATATCTCTGAAAGACATTATGGCAGCAATCGCGGACTCACGCGCCTCCATGGAACAAAAAATAGATGGTGTGGACGTTTCTTTACTACACAATGACCTCCAAAAGTTAACGTCTCGCACTGGGGAAGCTGAACAGCGCACATCCGGGACGGAGGATGGGCTGAGGAACCTGGAGCTGCAGCTGAATAGAACCACGGCCCGCCTGAGGTGCTAGAAGCCAGAGTAGATGAAGGCAGTTCACGGCGGAACAATGTACGGATCCTAGGCCTGCCCGAAAAGGCCGAAGGTGACTGCATGGAATTGTTCCTCGAGCAATGGCTCATTGATTCGTTTGACAAGAAAAGATTCTCCAAGTTTTTCTCAATAGAAAGGGCCCATCGAGTGCCTACCGGGCAACCACCGCCTGGGTCCCCGCCACGTACAGTGGTAGCAAAGTTCTTAAACTATAGAGATCGGGACGCATTACTACACATGGCACATACCAAAGGCACGATAACTCATAACGGCTCCAGGATCGCCTTTTTCCCCAGACTATACGAGAGAAGTTCAGAAGGCAAGACAATCGTTTGAGCAAATCAAAAAACAGCTGCGCTCTCTGAACATTAAATATGGGCTAATCTTCCCGGCCCAACTGAAGATCTTCCATAAAGGAACAACGGTACACTTTACCGACCCTAAAGAAGCCTGGAGATGGGCGGAGTCACACATAGAGGGCGATTGGAGGCCGAACCGAAGGAACAGAAACGTGCACCTTGGCAACCCACCAGCCAGAGAACCCCCACCTGCCCAACCTCTGATCCGGGATGACAACCCCCCGCTGTCCGAGGGGGATGGCTAAGATAATGATCGACATGACAGCAGCACCGACTGAGTGTGGAACCAACTTCAGATGTGGATAAGGCATCAAAGTAACTGACATAGCTGAATAGTAATATAGCGGCTGTTTCAGGCGAACACACGCCCCCGCCAGTTTCGTGGAAACAGTTGTAGAAGTTGTAGAAACAGTAAGGATTGCTAAGGGCAATCTGAGCGGCACTAGTTGAACTTGGGTTGATGTTCGGGCGACAGGTACTTCATGTTGGGGCGGAGAATAGGGAGGGCACACGGGAGTTTGAAGTTGTACTAGAAATTGTTTACACAGTTCAATGTCTCAGGTTTGCCCGTGGTTTCAATCGGGCTCAAATATTTATGCACACTGTAGATCAGAGCCTTGCTCCCTCTGGGGGTACTAAGTTTAATGTTACAAGACACACAAAGCAGAATCTCCTACAGTCAGCTCCAAACCGGCATGATGGAGTCCATTAATAATAAAAATAATACGAACTCCATCAGGCTGATGACATGGAACATGAATGGGCTGGGTAACTGCACTAAGAGACGCCTTGTATTACAATATTTGAACCGTCACACACCAGATGTAGCGTTCTTAACCGAAACACACTTAGCAGGAACTAACTGCAACCTCTTCAGGCAATCCAATTACCGAACAGCATTACACGCTGGCTTCTCTATGGGGGCCCGCGGCGTATTAATCCTTATAAACAAAGGCCTCCCGGTTGATCTACTCTCTGTCACAAGATCCAGGGGGTAGATATGTGCACGTGAGCGGGACTCTCTGGAAACGCACCGTATCCATGCTAGCCATTTACGCACCACCAACGTTGCTTACCGCCCTAATTGAAGACATAACTCCCATAATCACTGCAGAGCCCTCGAATTTGGTGATAGTGGGGGGAGACTTCAATGAAGTCATGAATCTGGAACTCGATCGCAAGCATATTCGTGCAAGGAATCCCTCCACTCGGACCAAACTAGCCACCTTCACTGATGCAACAGGGCTAAAAGATGTGTGGGGACACTTCCACCCCAATACGAGAGAATACTCGTTCCTCTCGGTGGCACATGCCTCCATGTCACGGCTGGACTATTTCTTTCTCCCAACATCTGAACTACACCTAGCTAACGCCACACAGCTCCTACCCAGAGGCATATCAGACCACTCTCCACTCATATTATAACTTTGCACTGGCAGACCAGTCCCTCCGCCCACTTGGAGACTAAATAATTATTACATGGGCTTCCCCGAACTAATAAAACAGGCCCAAAATGTCACAGAATCGTACTTTGAATTAAATGCAACGTCAGTGGGTAGCCCGATAACCGTATGGGAGGCATATAAACCGGTCCTAAGAGGGGAACTCATCTCCTGGATATCCGCCCGTAAAAAAAAGCAGAAGGAATCACTCCGAGAAGCTGAGACGCGAGTGCAGAGGGCAGAGGTGAACCACCTATCCCATAACACACTAGTAACACATCGCGCATTACAACTAGCACAGAAACAGCTACATAATGTTGCTCTGGATAATGCTAAACAGGCGCACGCAACGATGCGGGCTAGAGTGTATGAAACTGGGGACAAAGCGGGTAAATTGCTGGCATGGCTGGAGAAGCGAGACGAGGGGCTCAGGCATGTCATAGCGATTAAGACACAAGAGGACACACTGTTAACGACGGATAGAGACATAGCGGAGGGGTTTGCATCCTACTATAAGGAGCTCTATAAATCACCAACTACCCCCATTAATACCGCAGCCCTATCAGGGATTACCCTCCCGACACTAGCACCCGATCAAAGTGCCCTGCTAGAGTCTGACATCTCGGAGGAGGAGTTGTACGCAGCCATGGCAGATCTCCAAGCCGGAGAAACCCAGGGACCCAATGGCTTCCCAGTTGAGATGTGGAAGAAAATAGGACCCAATGTAGTCACCCCACACTTACTTAAAATGTACGAAACCTGCCGGAGTGAGGGATCCCTCCCGTTGGACCTGAGATTGGCTACTATAGTAGTAATACCCAAAGCGGATAAGCCACCAGATAGATGCGGTTCTTACAGACCCATCTCACTTATTAATACTGAAACCAAAATCCTAGCCAACACATTAGCCAACCGGCTTCAACAAATCATAACTTCCTTAATTCATTCGGATCAGTGTGGATTCATACCGCAGAGATCCACCCGTATGAACATACACCGGCTGCATACAGCAATAGAAAATGCGGGCACAATTCGGGGCCCACTAGCCCTATTGGCGGTGGACTTCGAAAAAGCGTTCGACTCAATCAACTGGGAGGCGATCTGGGAAATAATACATGGAATGGGATTCGGACCCCAGTTTATGAGTTGGGTCAAACTACTCTATAAATCACCATTAGCAGTCACAAAGGTAAACGGTCACATGTCAAAACCCTTTGAGATAGGAAGGGGAACCAGGCAAGGATGCCCACTGTCTGCTATGATATTTGCAATAGCTATCGAACCCCTCGCGATAATCCTGAGGAATGATGTAACTTGGCATGGCTTCCGCTGGTCAGAAAACTGGGAAGACAAAGTGTCCCTGTATGCAGATGATTTACTGATATATCTGCAAGATCCAGTAAGATCCTGCCCCATAGTGACTACCCTACTGCAGGAATATGGTGCGTTCAGTAAACTGCGTGTCAACTGGGCGAAATCTACTCTGTTCCCGCTAACGCAGCTAGAGGGAGTAATACCACCCCGATGTCCCTAACAGGTGGTGAGGGAACAGTTTAAATATCTAGGTATATTAATAACAAATAACCTGAATGATTATACCCCCAGGAACTTACAACCGGTGTTGACAAGGCTTACAGAGGACGTCCGACACTGGTCGTTCCTTCCGTTGACACTACTTGGTAGAGCTGCGCTCTTCAAAATGATGTCCCTGCCCCGACTACTATATGTACTTCAAAACGCCCCGCTATAGATTCCCCCAAATATATTCAGAAAGATAGACCAATCACTTTGAAAGTTGCTGTGGAATAACGGCCACCCACGCATAGCACTGGCCATGCTCCAAAGATCCATTTGGGAAGGCGGAATAGGACTTCCTCGAATGCAGACGTACTACTGGGCTAGCCAACTGACAATAGTAAATGACCAACTGCACGGGGACACAGCTGCACCACACAACAAATCACTAGAAGAAAGCACTCTCGAGAGGCCGGTCATGCAGTATCTCTACAGGAAGAGAACCCGAACACTCACCTCCAACATGCATACACACATAACGCAAATTTGGGCAGAGGCACACAGATTTGTGGGATGGGGGGATAAACTATCACAGGCCCAACCAGTATGGAACAACAGAAACCTCCCGGGTGTATACACGCTTCCGAAATGGCCAAATTGGAATCAACATGGAACATGCACATTGGGTGACATTGTGAGAGAAGGCAGCGTAATTCCATTCGAGGAACTGGTGACCCGCATCGCACTCCCCCAAACTGAACAATATCACTATATCCAATTACAACATGCACTACAGGACATTCTTCCCGAGGTGACCTTCCTACCGGAATACACCCCGATAGAAAGAAATCTCTTCCGTGAACCAATTTGTGACATCGAAAGTGACATCGACCCTGTACAGCGCCATAACCTCTTTTGGCACGACAGAATTGCTGGCGTTATAAACCTGAGTTTATTTGTGAGCTGTAGGTGAAAATAACAGAGGAAAACACTGGCACGTGTATGATAAAGGCGAGACATTAGAAAGTGACATCGACCCTGTACAGCGCCATAACCTCTTTTGGCACGACAGAATTGCTGGCGTCACAAACCAAATGGGAGGCCGATGTGGGTGCAAGATTACCGGAGGAATGGGTCACAGTGCTGATGTTCCCAAGGGAAATAGCCATATCATCAAGACTCAGACTGATCCAGTTAAAGATATTGCACAGAACATATTACCCTAGGGTTGCCCTCTATAAATGGGGAAAGATAAATGATCCAACTTGTTTGAGATGTAAAACAGAAGAGGGTTCCTTTTTCCATATTTTGTGGGATTGTGCACACATTCGACAATTTTGGGGGGCATGCTGCAATGATCTATCTAGAGTCATGGGCAAGTCGATACCTATGGGCCCTAAGATTTTACTACTGGGAATGGATGAAGAAATCAAATTGTCAAGATACGAAAAACTCCTGTTTTCTACCACAACCGCTCTGATCAAATGAAATATTGCTAAAAAATGGGGGTCGGACCTGACACCGAGCTATGAACAATGGGTAACGGACGTTGATATGTGTGTTGCGATGGAGCATAGGGTATACTCGGCCAGAGGATGCCCAGCCAAGGCGCAGAAAATATGGCAAAAATGGGATGACGTCCACTGATGCTTTCAACAGACAATGGGTCATCAGAACACAGATGAGATAAATCGGGTGCCCCTTGGCGCTCACAGAAAAGGGGGGAATAAGGGAGGCGACCCCTACGCAGGGGCAAACATACCCTGCCGCAAGCCCCTGTGTACAATAAGGGAGATGTTTTATGTTTCATGATTCATGATTTATGATTTATGATTGTCTGCTTCTTTTCCAGGGCCTCTATCGGCAGTGTGCACGTACAGTATTGTTTTGTTTGTTTGTGTTTCAAAAATCAATAAAATATGTGATTACACAATAACTGCTTGTTACTCTGTAGTAGTTTCCGTGTTTTCTTTTTTATAGTACGAACAGATTCACGCACAATTTCCGTACTCTGTATTAGTTAACATTTTCAACGTTATTTAAAACATTTGCTAAACCCTCTTGCAGATGCCCCCTGTCTATTGAGCCCCAGAATGGGCTTCTAAATCCACATTTAGCAATGCATGGCTGATGCCACCTTCATTTGAATATTAAACCATTTCCCATCTGTGCATGAATGCCTCTACAGTCACATACGACAACATTGGGGAGAAACAGGGTCGCTCTGCTAAATGGATCCATTGGCAAGATTGGGAATCTGGATTGGGTTATGTGTCGACCTGCAGAGTCCGCAAAACACATTTTTAAAATGTTCCAGTTTTTTTATTAATTGCATTGGTTTGCTGTGAATGCATTCATATGACAAGCTGAATGCCCTTGGGAACACAATTACTAGAATGCAACATGAGTACATTTGCAGTGCACATACGTTCAGTGTGCCTGGTTTTGTCTGGTGTATTCCGGGACACAGCCCGAACGGTAGTTTACTTTAAGTCAATATATCATAACAAGCGGCTATTCAAACACGTTACATTTCTGAATATTATTTTCAGTATCCCCATGATACAAGGATCGTCCAAAAATGCGTCTCATTGATCAGCATGAAAAGATGGAATTTTTTAAGGCACAGAAAAGTGGGCCACTTTCGATGGCACTGTAATAATACTTCACCTGAGTTTATTTGTGAGCTGTAGGTGAAAATAACAGAGGAAAACACTGGCACATGTATGATAAAGGCGAGACATTATCATTGCTCTGCTGTCACTGTACTCCTATTTGTTTACCAATGTTTTTGTTGTGGCCATATAACAACCAATGTGATCCCTTGGAAACCAACCAGATTCGGAATTAGACTAAATCGATGTTCTTGATTATCTTTTTTTCCAAACTACAATTATTTATCAAGTAAGGGTGATGGCGAAATAACTATGGGCGTGTACAGTGTACAAGGAAAGATATGCATTGACCATGTTCACCTTTAGAGCAGTCACATTGGCTATCAGACAGTGCACCGCATATGATTGAAGAAAAACAGATTGGCTCTCATTACGAGTTTGGCGGTAACCATGCCGCTATTGGCGGCATGGCTGCCGCCGAAATCGCGTCAGGTCCGGGTCCACCGAACGAGGACTTACCGGGCCATTCTGAGTTCGGAAGGCCCGGTAATTCCTCCCTAAAAGGACCCAGACATGGTCCTTCCCCATTCCCATTTCAGCCCCCATAGGGCTGAATGGGGAGAGGGAGCAAACAACGGGCCATTACGAGATGGCCCGTTGTTTGCTCCCTCTTTCCCTCGCAGGACCCTGTAAGCACGCCTGGTTTTCCCAGGCGTGCTTACCGTGTCCCACGAGGGGAACTCGTAATGCAGCGATACGCAGTGAACGGCGCTGGCACCTTTTACGGCGCCGTTCACTCCGTACCGCCAGGGTCGTAATGAGGCCCATTGTTTCCATGGCAGTGTGTATGTCTCTCACTGCCTTAATTTGATGTAGTACATCTCAGGAAACATGGTTGTCTTCCAAAACGTACGAAATTGTTTTAGGTTATATTTTCTGAATATATTACCACAATGGTAATGTTTTCTTGGAAAGGAGCAGTTTTTCAGCACCACAAAGATGCCGTAGCAATTCATGGCCAAGTCTATGTATGCCCCCTGCGCAGTGAACACAATTAATTTCTGTTTATCGAATGGGAACATGTACATCACACTGCACAAGTTTGGCCGTTTTAAATAGAGCATGTCTCGAAATTCCTAACATCATTTCGAAAACAATTAAGAAATGCAAGGGAATGGGAATTTCCAAGGAGCTTGCAAATGGGACATTGGGCCTGTGAACAAAAGGGATTCGTCAGGTCTACGTTTTCAATGTTTCGGTGCTGTAAGATCCACAGGCAGCATTAATAAATTAATGATGAAACGCTGAAAACTGAGTAAACCACTTCTTGGTTAATGTAATGAATAAAGACTGAAAGGTAACTTGTAGAAAAGCACGATTGCAACTTTCATTCATTTCTCAATGTTGTTATAATTCACCCGAGACATTATGGGCTTGATTCATGGAATTTGTAGCGCGATGCAAGGTGACTTCGCACTGATGTAAAGTGACTTTGCACTGCCAACAAACACCTTGATTCACAAAGCTGTGCACTGCAAATGTCCTCTTTGCAACACACTGCAAAGAGTACGTTTGCATTGTAAAGTGACTTTGCACTGCAAAAATACACTTTGCACCACTCTGTGAATCAGGGTGTTTGTTGGCAATGCATAGTCACTTTGCACCGTTGTAAAAATACCATGAATCAGGCCCTATATGTAATGTTGTGATGTTGTTTGGACTAAATGTGGGGTTCTGGCCAACAGCAAGTATGTTACTCTTTGCAAAATGGCTCTACGGAATGATGGTCACAACTCTCTCTCTGGCCGCCCACTCTGGGCCCTCTTCCTGCTCCTTCCTGTGAGGCTAAGGACATTGGTGTCATCTTGGACTCCACCCTCTCCATCTCTCCTCACACCTCCGATGTCTCTAAGAAGTCAAACGATCAGCTGCACATCCTCAGAGGTATTCTTCCTTTTCTTACTTTTGGGCCTAGAAGCTCAGTGTCTCCAGAGCACCAGTCATCTCTAGGCTGGACTATTGCAACAGTCTATTTCTAAATCTTCCTGCCTCTACTCTTCGACCTTTACAACTTATCCAGAACAGGACTGGGAGATTTGTCCTTGGCCTGAAGCCCAGTGATCATATTGCTCCAGCTCTGAGATCTCTTCTCTGGCTCCTGCGGCTGCAAGGATCAACCTGAAGACCCTCTCCTTCACCCGCAAACCTTTCTGGGGCTTGTGACTGTTCTATCTCCAAGGTTCTCTTCCAAAACATCTTCCTTTTGAGTTCTCTGCTCATCCACATCCAACTCTCTGCGGGTCAGACGTTTCTCCAAGCAGAGAGTAGGGGGCAGATCTATCCCCTCGGCTGGGGCCTTCCTCTGGAACAGCCTCCCTGCCTCTCTCAAATTTGAATCTCTGGTTCTAGAAGCAACTCAAGACCTTTATTTTTGCTTCTGCTTTCTCTCTTCCTCTCCCCTGCTAATGTACCCGACTGCTCCATGCACTTGTCACCCGGTCACCCTCTGAACTCGGGACCAGGCTCCTCAGAGGTATTCTTCCTTTCTCACTTTCCCCCAGAAGCTCACTGTCCCCAGTGCTCTAGCCCTATCAATGCTGAACTATTGCAAAAGCCTCTTTCTAAATCTTCCTGCCTCTACTCTTCGACCTTTACAACTTATTCAGAACAGTACTGCAAGACTTGTCTTTGGCTTCAAGCACAGGGATTGTATCTCTCCATCTCTGAAATCTCTTCACCGGCTCCCCGTGGTTGCAAGGATCAAGTTCAAGACCCTCTGCATTGTCCATAGGGCTTTCTGGGACATGGGACCGCTCTACCTCCAACATTCTCTTCCAAAACATTTTCCTTCTCTAGCTCTCTGCTCGTCCACCTCCAACTCTCTGATGGTCAGACATTTCTCCAAGCAGAGAGTTGAGGGCAAATCTATTTCCTTGGCTGGGGACTCCGTCTGGAACAGCCTCCCTGCCTCTCTCAAAATTGAGCAGAACCACCTCTGGTTCTGGTAGCAACTCAAGAACTTTTCGCTTCTGCTTTCTTTCTTCCTCTCGCCTGCAGAAGAACCTGATGGCTCTGTGCACTGGCCACCTGGTCACCCTCTGAACTCAGACCCAGGCTGCTGCATGTCCAGTTGCCCTTGCACTGCCTCCAGGCTGCCCAGAATTTAAGGGTCTGTATCTGCAACCCTACAGTCCCTCTCTCTGCACATATGAGACACCCGCGCGATGCACTTGTGAGTTAACTACACTTCCTCCTTCCCCTGCCCACTGGCACTACTCCCATTCGCTCTTCCCTGTACTTGCATGATCTGAATGGCAAAAGGCCTAGTAAAATTGTTATTGTGTTCTCCCTTTATTTCACCCTCCTTGTCTTGTCACACCTAGAAAGACTTGTGTACAGGCACGTTATAAATGCAACATCATATCATATCATATGGTCCTCCATGTCCTTTACCAACTCCCCGCTGATCTATAACATTGAAAGTCAATGGAAGGCCCCTCTAGGGGGAGCAGACTGCATGGCCTCTGCATTCTTAAATCTACAATTAAATCTGCAATTGGCTCATCAACTTGTTTATGACCATTAGGAGGAACCCCATTTCTCCATGTATTAATACTAGTGCACGGACTCAATTTTGGTCCCACTGATGAAGATATTGTTTCGAAAACTCATTCTGACTTCTCAAGCTCCTAGTCTTAATTTTAAGGCCATTCATGTGCAAATTGTATAACTCTAGTTCTGTGTGTGCTAAATGAATACCTTAATTTGCAGTTATGTATACAAAACCTTCCAAAACCAACTCCAGATAAGCACTAAACTACTTCTGCCTGTTGGGAGATGTACACTTTAGAAATGGGAATGAGGCTACCCTTTCACAATGATAGCACAGAGAGATGCTGGCTGTGCTGAAGTGTCACAGAAGTTGGGGTTTATCTCCTGCGCACTGGCAATTCAGAGTGGTCTGCAGTCACCCACCAAGTTCGATACCATTGCTGATGGTTTTGCACTTGTGTAGATCTACAGCTGCTTCTATCTGAAGTCCTACATAGGGGCGGTGTGAGACAGTGAGGCAGACCACACCACATGATCCCATGCTCTACTGTAATGTAAATGGGTTGCACAGTGATGTCCACTGTGCCTGCCACAGATGGTGCAGCACACAGATTATGCAAACTCGAAAAATATCTTATTGAGCGCTTCACACAGGTAAGCCAAAACAGGTTTTTGGAGGTCTGTATATAGGAAAGTGAAACACTAGATTTCAAAGAACTGCATTTTTTTTATGAACTACTATACTCATACATTTTTTTCTTTTAATGTGGTAAATCAATATGCTTGGCCAACACTAAACCTTACTTCATATAGGACAAAGTCACCCTCCTTAGAGATAAAATATTTGTATTATCTGCCACTTATGATCCAAAATGTTTTTGTAGAGTATAATTTATGTGTATACTTTGTAAACATTGTCTTTATTTTGATTGAGATTTCGTCACAAGTCGTGTTATGGTAGTGAATCATACAACAAGGACTTCGCAATCTAAAATAGTTCCATGTGAGAATCTCCGTTTTTCTGGGATATCATACCACAGAGAATCTATCGTGTTTGATTTACAAATAAGACACACTGCATACACATTGTCTAAACTTCAAGAAATCTGAGATAAAACACAACTCTACATTTATAGAGCAGTGTAACAAAAATCCATTGAAATACAACATGACTTCAGATTACAATTTCAGAATGCTAATGTATGATTGCTTGTGTGAGCCACTGATCTCCAATGTTTGACTTTTTGTTGTTTCATGTACATGCTGCCTTTGATTTGTGGTGATTTTAGAGCCCGTAAACTAATACAATCAACTTAGTTGAGCCATATTTCTTTATTGTCTATCCAGTATCCCACATTATCACTGGACTGAATATTTGGCTTTACAATGATCTGCACAATTTACACGCAAGTGCAAGTAGCGTACAAGCTTATTAAACAACACATGTATTGAACATAAACCTTGTATAAGGAATGTATATAATTTGAAAATACGCTTTTCCTGGGATCCTTTATTCAGGATTATTTTTTCTTCAAATGAAGCAGATGAACAAAGTTGTTTCCTGGCTGTGACCATAAGGCTCAAATGTACATGCATGGAATACCTAAATGTAAATTGATGTATCTGTGAAGCATTGACATAATAGCTAGTATTACACAACTATAAAAAAAAAATAACTCTTCAAAGAGATTATGTATCCCTTAAGCTGTGCTTGTCTAGTAGACTTGCTACAACTAAAATGTGTTATCGTTAAAGCAAATCATATTTGCAAGAAGTGGATTGCACCGTAATGACCAACCGATTAGGCAGATAAGCAAAAAAAGGTTTCAGTTCCATTATTTTACAATTCATTTTTAAAATATGATCGAGCATGGAGACCCAAAAAGGAAAGCTCATGTGGTGCAACACATTTATATGTTTGATTGATTAATTCGTTTTTTTGTAGTGGTAAGATATTATGCCAAGCATTTTAAGATTACAGATAAGCAACCCACTGAGAATGTAAAACATCAGAATCCCACATATCTATGACATTTCTGTCACGCCTACAGCGAAAAATTGCTTATCAGGAACTACAGTGTCTGGGATCTTCTCAACACCTGTAGAAAATCACTGAAATGACCAACAGGACCTCAAATCACAGCACAAAACCTGCACCTCACACCACAGCACAACTGCAAATACAGCCATGAAAAACACTTAGGCAAAACAATCTTCTGGGAAAAAAAAAAATTAGACCTGCACAAAGATATATATATATATATATATATATACATATATATATATATATATATATATATATATATATATATAATTTAGCATCTTAACCATAACTACATGTCCACTACAGCAGGCCGTGTAATAGATATATATATATATATATATATATAGTTATGTAGTTATGGTTAAGATGCTCAACTCATAGGAAGATCACTTTTTGGGTAGCTTATAACTTTGAAGCCATTTGACGAATCCTCACCAAACTTTGCACAAAAAAAAATGAATATGGTCACTGCTGAACGATTATGCAAGATTTGGTGTGGTTTTGTGAAGGGGGGGCAAAGTTATTGCGGGGTCCTCAGACCTAATGAAAAAAAAAAATGTTGCTTACACCTACAGCCCAAACTGCCCAACAGATTTGCACCGAACTTGCAAAAGGAGCAGTGGCTTGGTTCTGAAAGTGTGCCTTTGCAATTTGGTCTAAATATGTCCAGTATTTTTTTTTTTAAATGGCCAAAAGCTAGGTTGAAAGAAATTAGTGATATCTGGGTCCGGTCCGCAGACTCATTTCCTGATTCAGAGTCTGGGAACACCTCTGGACCAATCAGAGAGCAGCGTGGTGTACGCGGATATTGTACACACTCACTGATTGGTGAATTAAAAACGTGAGGTGCATCAAAACTTTTGAAATAGTCACCATGTTAGATTCGCGGACTAAACCCGTATTGCACCAACATCGCAGTAAAAACATATTAAAAAACACAACATTACACTTGCCAAACTAATTAAAACATGTCTGGGCAGGTGAAGGGGTGATGAGGAAGGGATGGGATATGTCCATAAAAAGCCAAAAATCTGGTGTTTTTTCACTTCCGATGTGCGCAAACATTTCAGATGTTCAGGAACATTCATGCATATTTCTGCATTACTGGGTCAGTGAAAATCAGTTTTTGGATGGCTTATAACTTTGGCGCCACTCAATGAAACTGCATGAAATATTGCAATGTCATTGTAGCCCCCACTTGAATGGTTCTGCAAAGATTGCTGCTGTTTCGCCAAGAGGTGGTCAGAGGGGGGTCTTAAAGTAATTGAAATGCTTATAAATTTGGTGCTGTTTGGCAAATCTGCACAAACGTTTGAAAAATGATTCAAGAGCCAGATTTAAATGTTTGTGGAAAATTTGGTGGAATTTTGTCAAGGAGGGTCTCAACATTTTTATTTAATCTTTGATGTCCTGGGTGTTAGTCTTAGCAGTGTACAGAAGGGGTGCGAGTTATGGTTGCTTAGCCTAGGGTTTTTCATTTTCACTTGTAACCATAACGCCTCCTTAACAAAGTTTTTTCATTGAATTTCATGTTTTTATTTAGTACAACTTAACCACAATGTCCCTTTAACAGTGTTTTTTCACTTAATTTCATAGGTTTTTATTAGTGCAACTTAACCATAACGTCCCTTTAACAAAGTGTTTTCGGTGAATTTCATCGGTTTTTATGAGTGAACATTTTTCATGATGTTACATCATTGTATCTACTTTATTAATAATGACTCTTTTAACATACATGAAAAAACTGTAAACCTCCTTTAACAAACATGTTTTTTGATGCATACTGATGTGTGTCATTATCAGCAGTGCATGCTGGGGATGCAAGTCATGGATGAATTTTCTTGGGCATGAGGCTTGACCATGATCCCAGCCCCACCAAAGCATCCCTGCTATCCACTGCACCTACCCTGCATTCTAGTTCAATGTTCACTATACCCTCATAATGTTACCAATGGGCAGTGCTCATGGCTTGCAGCCATGGTCAGTTTCCACAATCCATGGGGCATGGGCTTTGGCCAAGCCTCATTCCCCAATAAGCAAATCAGAGTACACATTTGTCCTTGCTCAGGGCCAGGTCCATTGCTCAGGCAGCAATGTTATATCACAATGTTTTGTACTTACATTTTGATCCTTAGAAAAAAAGAATACAATGAACAGATTTGCAAAACCATGTTTTGAGGTCCTTGCTGCAATCTGGTACAACACTTAGGCCTGTAGCCACGAGCAAAATGTCTTTTCCAATTCAAACCTATTCCGATTTATAAAAACCTTACCACAAAGCCGGTCCTTGGTGTTAATGCCCACTTTAACCCCATTGCCGGTTCCTAGTGGTCATTGCCTGTAGCCAGATCTGGCCACTGCCCATGGGCACAGGCTATATCTCAGTCAGCAAAGCTATATCACTATTTTTTTGTACCTACATTATGACACCTTTCAAAAAATAAAACACAGACAAAACCATGCTTTCTGGTCCTTGCCAATGCTCCTTGCATGAGTTTGCTGCAAATACGTCCAGGTTTTATTTTTTTAAAAGGGTAAAAATGTATGTACATAAAATAGTCATATAATTTAGCCCCCGCTTGACAAAATCCATTTAGACTTTTCACATACATTTAAGGTTTGGTCTATAATCGTTCTGCAAACGGGTGGGCACATTCGCCAAATGGCAACAAAGTTATAAGTCATCTAAAAATGTTGCGACCCACCCTCTAATTTAGCCACCTCTTGACAAAATCCCACCAAACTTTACAAATCCATTCAATTCTGGGTCTAAAATAATTCCACGATCTTTAATGTAGATTCGTCAAATGGCACCAAATGTATAAGCCTTTCAAATATTTTTGGTCTACCCCCTTTACTTTTGCTCCCTCATGGCAGAACAGCACAAAACTTTGCAAAACCGTACAGGGTCAAGACTAGAATGATATCCCAAAATGTCAGGCAGTTTCGTTAAGTGGTGACAAAGTTATACGCCATCCAATAACTGCTTTTCACCAACCCTGTAATAGGCATGGATGTCCCTGAACATTTGAGAGGTTTGTGAACATCACAGGGCTGTCCGCAAACTGTTTGCGCACTAGTGGGATAATAAAAAACACCTGTTGTATGGCTTCTTATGGCCATATTCCATCTCATCTTTATCACCCTTCACCTAACCAGAGATTGTTTTATTAGTTTGACAAGTGAAATGTTGTGTTTTTCAATATGTTTTTACCCTGATGTCTGTGGACAATGGCTGCTGTCCCCGAAACCAACATGGTGGGTGTTTCCCAAAAATATGACAGACCTCACGCTTTTGACCATCCAATCGGCGGGCGCTTCCAATGTCTGTGGACCTCACGCCACCCTCTGGGTCAATCGGAGGCTGTCCCCGGACTGCACAGGGAAGTGAGTCTGCGGACCGAACCCAGATATCACCATTTCTTTGACCTACTTTTTGGCCATTTTAAAATAAACTACTGTACGTGTTTACACTAAATGTACAAAAGCAAACTTTTTTGGACCAAGCCGCTGCTCCTGCTGTGAATTTGGTGAAAATTTGTCCAGCGTTTTGGGCTGTAGGCATGAGGAAAATATTTTTTCCATTTCGCCTATGGGAAAAACCACACATTTTTGGACCCCCTCTATAACTCCCCACACCAAACCTCACCAGACTTTGCAGAATTAATCTGAAGGGGGCACATACATTTTTTGCAATGTTTTGTGAGGATTCCTCAGGGGGGGGCATAGTTATAAGCCGCTCCAAACAGTGTTCTTCCTATCGGTTGAGCAACTTAACCATAGCTACACAGCCACTGACTGCAAAATGTGTGCAAGAAATGCAAACCAAATGAACAATTGATAGGAAACATGACTAAACATCAATCTGTGGCAAACTTTTCAATACATAAAGGAAACATTGCTCCTCATTAAAAATATTTAGGCCATCCGGTTTGGTGGCAATCTAGATGTCTATCTGATAGAACTAAAATTAATGAATTATTGTACTCAGAAGAAAAATCACCAGGGAAGATGAAATGGCCTGGTTTAATCAGAACACCTGAAGCACACATCGATCATTATCACCACACATGAGGATTACGTAAGGCAGTCTATATACAGGCGCACACACCACAAACCACATCCAGTCATGAGAAGAGAGAAAAGAGATGGCAATCTTAAAACAAGCCCATTAATTACTGTAAACCCAACAGATGACCATTACGGGCAGTATTAATCGTAAACATACCAGGGTGCATGCTGCCATTTCTGGGCATATTTACCACAGTGGCATAGTCAAGGATCCTCCACCCCCAGAGAAATACAAATAAAACAGTGCCCCGTTAACAAAACGTTATTGTGTCAGTTAAATATTTCTTGAAGATCCTTATTCCTAGAAGTCCATTTGCAGTTACCTTTCATCCAGACCCCAATCTCTACAAAGGTGTGACTGTCAAATGTTCCTTTTTGTAGTGAAACTCTTCATAGAAACAACAGACTATAATTTCAGTAGATATTAATTGGCTGCGCAATAAGATCAATGACATCCAAAACGTTATACATAAAGTTGTATGCCTGCCACCAAAATCAATGTATTTTTGTTTTGTTTTTATTGTGAAATAGTTTATTACAAGAATAATACTTTTCACAAAGATATCATTAAAAGAAAAACAAAGGACATCAATAACGCCAGCTTCTAATACACAATGGTCGCTTCTCTTGTCTGGTAGGCGTTGTACAGAAAATGAAAGTCCGATGGGTCATAGATCATGAGATCATGAGGTTTGGCTGTGCACGGAATGAGAGTTTCTTAGCGGATGTAGGAGTTGTTTCTGAACCATTAGCCACATAGAAGGGTAACCTGGCATTTGTCCATTCATTGGATAATAAAGTCAACAATTGGGCATGCAAAATACCCTTACCAGAGCAATGTCAAGAACTTATAATTCCCCATTAAACATGTTTCTAAGCGCTCCACCGAGTATTTGAATAGCCGGAGCTTAGTTGCCTTTATAACACAGCATAAACATGTCCTATGCAGAGCTGCCCCTTAAAGAAACCCACATTTAGATACGTGCCTCTGCACAAGAACATTTCCCATCACAGGAACAATTACATATGCATGTGAGCTACAAACATGACTGTAGAATTTACACAGATTGAATCAAAAGAAGTGGGCATATGTCCTCCTATGCAAAAGGCTCAACAACAAAGTCACTTTAATATATATATAATAATATAATAGTATGAAGAAAAATGCGAAGCCATCAAACAAGCCAGAGACGATCCATGATCTTGAAACACTTGTGTATAGGTGCGTTATAAATGCCATATCATATCATATCATGTTAATAACACATATTAAATAATGTCACATATTTTAAATAGCATTAAATAGCATTTCAAGACAGAATCCTCTCATTGCTGTAACAATGTGTCCTTTTAATGCTAAACACAATGTTATTCAATATATTCACCTTGGAAGGATGGCGGGCTAAGTCTTGTCTGACAGTATTACAAATATACAGACTACTGTACAAGGTTGCCCCATTTCTAAAAGCAGGTGATTAACTTCATGAACTACCCACCTGGAAAAAAAGATCAAATAACGGATCCTCTTACATGGTGGACAAATACTACAAAGAAGAAATTGTTTGCAGAGCATTTTGTAGGAGGTGTGTCCCTTAATACTTTAAACAGTAGTGCTTTACTAATGAGTAAGATACACTGAAGTCACAAAACGACATTCAAGTGTTTCAGAGAAGGAACCTTTTATGTTTGACTTTTCTGCATTCATATTCTAAGGTGATCACAATGTGATATTCCAAAGGCGTGTTTTAAAGTTGTGGCTGTCCCGAGTAGTGTCTATATTGAGATCTACACAATTTTGGATTATGTGTTAAAGAAAAAGCCACACACATGCACATGTATGTCTATTCAGAATGCTTCAAAGTTGTTTTATAAACATGTGTGAACAAAAGTAAGTTACACTTGCATTTTTTTCAGGTGAGATGTTGCATGTGAAATGTTAAAGTGAATGGCATTGTCTGCAAATTAAATGTGTAGGGTGTATTTGTTTTTAATCGTTTTTTTTTATGTAACGCGCGCATTACCCGAGTTTTGCTCGGATTGCTCGGATTCTAAACTATGTTGCTCTGCGTCATCTTGCTTCCAAGACCAGCACGTTGCCCCTGTGCTATTCTCTGTTTATGTGGTGGACAAATATGTTGCAGTGATAGAAAAAAAGCATTCAAGAGAGTTTAGTACAATTGTATTTTGTTTCCTTTTTGGCATGGGGTAAGTTATTCTGGAGTAAACATTGATACATACATTCAGCCAAACCACAAATTGCCCCAGTTTTCACTGCATTTGGTATTTAAAAGTTTTGCCAACTACGAGATTCATGTGCCATTTTTAGGTTAAGTTTAGGGCATGAAATGTTGCTGTAAACAGTATGCAGACCCGTCCATGCTAGCACACGTTCAAAGCAAACAAAGTATAAACTCAGTAAAAAGGACCTAATTCACAGAAGCATTTTATAATGGTGCAATCCTATAGAAAACACTCTATGAATCAGGCCCAAAATGTCTCAACCGTTCTTGTGTTGGACATCCGACGAAAATAAAGTGTTTCATTGAACAGAGGATAGCACCTGGATGTTTATTTGCTATACAGACCAAAATAAGCTCTTTCTTTTCAGAGGACTAAAAATGATCCTTTAAAAAATGATTTATTGTTGAAATGTGTTATATGTGATTTCCTATATACAGAGCTCATAGCGTTAAAATACTACCTGAGTAAATGGTATTTGTTTAAGAGGAGTAAATGCATTTTTGACAAATGTCTGACTCTGCGTCAGCCCCATTGGCCTTTCCGAGGTTGTTGACTTGCAGTGATGGACTATTATGAGATAATAATAGCCTTGATGAGCCTGGATGGGTGTCCATTATCTCGATTTGTACAAAATGGGCTTCTGGTTGACAGTCCACAGACAAGCATCTGATGTAAGGGGTTTCGCCAATCAGTCCCCTTTGGATTGGTCTAGGCATGCCATCTATTCAGATGACCGATTTGAGATATTGGATGAAGCAAAGGGCTGCGGTCCTAGAGTTGCCTGGTGCACAGAGAATGTTGGGGACTCTGTGACAGGCCACCCGTGATCATCAACGAGCAAGCAGGGTTCAGTTCTTTTCTGGAAAACCCAAAAGGGTTAAAATTGCTGTCTTCTTCGGATATATTTCTTTTACAGGAGACATGGTGTCTTGAGAACTTCCAAAAGGACGGCTATAATGTGATCTGTCTGCCTGCTAAGAAAAGTATGAGGGGCGGCCTCTGGGTGGGCTGTCCATTGGAGCAAAATGCAATCTAAACCTGGGCTCCTTCTATGCAAGAATTAATGATGTGGAGGTCCTGGCACCCATCTTAAATGAACCTGAGTTTTTCCCCAACCCTATTTTGATTATTCATCTTTGCAAACCTCTGGGGGCGTTTAAAGTGGTGTTAGTCCATGTGAGAGTGATGGAACTGCTTTCCCAATGGTATTTCTGTTACCTTTGGGGTGGGTCTCTCATTGAAGGGAATTTTATATACACATGCTCACCCCAGTAGGGCATGGCCCAGCTGGACCTATACCCGATTGTCTATCACTGTTAGGAGGTCTTAGTGCACATGCCACTACAAAGGGCTGGTTTGAACAACTAGACTCCATTATTTGACATATCTAATTACGAAGCTGCTTGGGGACCAGGTGATTGGGTATACTTGGTCTAATGGCAAATCCCAGTCATGCATTAACTATGTCTTTGTATGCCAGGAAATATGTGACGTGTTGAGTCCGATCAAGATGGTTCAGACGAATCTGAGTGAACACCCGTTGTTGGCCTGGGATTGGCCCCATGTGAGTGGCAGAAGGGGGACCAGCCTTGCCTGTCCTGGTTTGGTGGTTAATGATGCTGGCAACTGCCTGTGCTGGTGTGAGAGGGTGATTGGTATAATGAACCTGGTCCTTGAATCATAGGGCCAATTCTTTTCTAATATTTTGGTATCCAGGGGTGGGTAATCTGCAGGCTACCCTGTGATTCTTTTTTAACTGTTTTAAACTCATCCGAGATGGGGCCCAGTGGACCAGGGCCGGGTTGGTCCCATTTGATGCTGCAATACAACAGAGGAAAAGAGTTTATCGTGCAGAAGTGACAGCCACCAAGAAATATGTTGACCTAGAACCCACAGTTCACGAAAACAAACTTAGAGCACTGTCCACAATGTATAAAAACTGGATCTTCCAACACAGGGGGTCACTACAAAGCACAAAGCACAAGGTGGGTTAATATGTTCGACATATTGCAAACCAGTGATAGTGCCACGTTTTGATCATTCTTAAGGGCTTTTTTGGCAGGACAATCCCCAAAAGAACTGAATCATATCTCTGAGGTAACCTGGTTGGCCTACAGGGGTCTCTGTTTTACTCTCTGTCATTAGCTCCCTCAGGGTCTGGGGTCGTGCCTACAAATGGGCAATATCAATTAAGCTCTTTTGAGGCTCATGATATTGAGTAGTCATTAAGAGCGTGAAGTCATCTTGGGGGGTTGGCCCGGATTCAATTCCCAACACAGTATTCAAGGATAATCCACCTGCTTGGGCCTTGATCTTGGCCCTATGGTTCCATAGAATCTTAGCCTTGGGGGTCATCCCGAGTAGTTGGAGGGTGTCCATCTTGATATCAGGGTTTCAAGAGGGGTTACTTGGGGCCCCCTCCAACTACAGAATCCTTGCTATGCTGGATTCTTCTGGCAAGAATGTATCTACCCTATTATTGAAGCAACTCAACTCCTGGGCTGAGGCTTCCGGCCATCCGCATCATTGCCAAACCGCGTTACGTAGGGGCCACAGCACCCTCCATAACAACTGTGCCGTGCAGCTCCTATTGGCTGACATGATAGCCTCCAAGCAAGAGATTTGTATGTGCTTTGTGGACTATTCCAAGGGTCTTGACACGGTCTGCCAGGATAGGCTCTGGCACAAACTCTCACAATGGGGCCTGGACCCAGTTCTCCTTTATTTCATCAAGGAACTGCACAGTGAAACCTTGGTATCTATTCACTTATCGCAGGAGGGGGCCTTGTCTGGTACTATCAAAACTAACATTGGCCTGAAACAGGGATGTGCACTAGCCCTGCTACTTTACAACCTGTATACGTCAGATTTAGATCCTGCTATGCAGGGAATCAGAACATTTACGCCTAAGCTTGGGGGTGTGGCCATACCCTGGCTAATGTATGCAGATGATACCATCCTCACAGACCACACGCAAATCGAGCTTTGGTGCACCATAAACGCACTAGGGGAATATGCCAGCGCAAATAACCTGCTAATAAATCCATCTAAGACAAAGGTTCTGGTGCTAGGCAGAAGGTCAACACGGTGGCCCTCGAAAATGTGGATGCTGAATGGTACCAAGCTAGAGGAAGTGGATGGACATACATATCTGGGCTTCCCCATCTGCTCTAACCCAATCAAGGGATTTTATGGTGAGGTTGTTTCCTGTTACACCCTTAATAAATGGTACCTGATAAAATATTTTGTGTCTAGTTCAGGCGGGAATAACATTGAGGGTCTGATAACTATTATCCCTGCTCGTAACTTATGTCCTGGATCTCCTAGTTGTGGATCAAGTGGCCTGGGTGGAGGCACTAGAGGGGAAGCTTTTAAGGTCCATCCTGAATGTCCCTAAAACCACTCTGGTTGAAGTCTTAAGACTGGAGATGGGGGTCCGGTCCCTATGAGCACATTGGCTTCTTAAACCCATTTTTGGTTTTACTGAAGAAGACCGTGGAGGCCCATTGTGAGGAGATAGGCTTCCAACTCTCTTTGCTAGCAGACATGCCTGACTCTCTGAAATAACTGAAGTGGAAAACCAGTGAGTGGGACAGATGCATTTCCCTCAATAAACTAGCCCAGAAAAGGCGCTATTTAGAATTTACCCAGCAGGCCTTTAAAATTGACAGTCCATGCTCCTATCTAACTAAACCCTGCACCCAAAAATGAGAGAATTTGTAGTATACTTGTGTCTTAGTATCCTACCAACGTACGAATATATTGGGAGTTTGTTTTGAGTCGCTTGCGAAGAGCGACTTTGCTGGCTATGTTCTAGCTACATCGAATCCAGCTGACACGTCCTGATCCAATGTGATACCCTCGAGCAAACATACAGTAGGGCATACTCAAACTTTATAACACACCTTGAAAGTATCCAGGGCGATCAATTTTGTTCCTTGCTATATGGGGCCAATTCTGTTATTACTGGGGCCGGGTACTATGTTCAGAATTAGGCTGTAACACGTCTGGTCGGTGTGGCATGACAGGTGTTATTCTGAGATGATTGGTCAATAATGAATACCCGGTTGCTCCAGGTTTTAATGTGTTTATTCAGTGATACTTCATTTTTATTTTTTCCCATACGACGAAATGTAGAATAATGTAATTGTTTTAGGTTGTATTTGTGGCTGTTTTGTGATATTTTATTTTGATACCTTTCCACTTGACTAAATAATGGAATAATGCATTGCTAATTGTGAGCTCATGTTGAATGTTTTTTATCTATTTGGTGTTAAGTTTATTTTAACCAAAATGCACTAATACATTTCTTTTTTTAAACACAAGATAATTAGCTTTAAAATCTGTGCTAAATGCAGATTTTCGATGACACGTTATGAAGGTCCATATGTCTTATTAATTCCCTAAACTGTAATATTATAAACCTCAATAATATTCAGTGAACTAACCTTGGAAAATGAAAAGAGGATCAAGGAATGCCTGACATGTGACTGACTCTGCTGGTCTGATAGGAAATCTTAAAACGTCTATGTTCAATTATACTAATTTTATCAACTTCAGAAGGATGAAAGGATGAGTTGTTCAAGCCCAGATATCAACAGGGGGCCTCTGTCGTATCTGGGTAACTTTCACAGATGCAAAGGACTTCATTTTCTCTTGATAACCCTCTGGGCAGCCTTAACCTCACCTTTTCATCTAACCTCTCTCTCTCTCTTCCTGCAGCCTTTGAAGATATTTTGTATATGTTCTTAACAAGAATCAATACCAAGCTGCCAGACTTCTGGAGAACTCCCATGGAGGGCAATGTGTGCAGGTAGAAAAATCTGTGCAAACCAGTGAATCGATCAAATTTCAGCTGGATCACTTTTGAGATAGTTCACCCAAGCCTACTTAGGAGAAATGTACTACATTTCAGATCACAAACATATTAAAGAGGTGCAACTTACATAGATATATCTACCAGCAGTAAAGTAAATTGGACCTGAATCCATTTGTGAAAAGCTTCCTTAGTTATACATTATGACAACACATTGAAGTCTCTTACACCGATAACGACTGACAGCATCAAGAGGTTTCCATGTGAATCGGCCTCAAGTTGCACACCAGTTGACAAATATCATGAACAATATTGATCAGTGACTTTAAGCAATGCACATATCACACATTTGCGCTGATAAGCTCAAGAAAAAAAAACCTCACTAGTAATAGGTGTTATCATCCTACCCCCTTACACTCCTTGCACATAGACACATGTTCAAGCAGACAGCAGGTAATGAATCATGATTGTGTACAACCTTCTC
Organism: Ambystoma mexicanum; assembly: GCF_040938575.1. Classification (NCBI taxonomy): domain Eukaryota; kingdom Metazoa; phylum Chordata; class Amphibia; order Caudata; family Ambystomatidae; genus Ambystoma; species Ambystoma mexicanum. Next base: position 952,950,896 of record NC_090932.1, read on the forward strand.
AAGATATATGTTTGTGATATAATATAAAAGGCTACATGATCTCATGCTAAACGTTGCTTCACAAACCAACAATGATTTGTCGCACTTTCTGAAAGTAGAGCTAAAATAAGAGGATTACCATTTCCATAATGTGGTCACCCCAAAAGAGAAATCATCTTTATCACGACTGAGATTTAATCAGAGTTAGCTTTACAGGGAATCAATTCAGCTAATTAGAAGGAGAACAGGTGTACATTGCACTTGGAAATATCTATCTGTTGACTTTGCTTGAATGAATGTGTGAAGCCTGTTATGTTATGAGGTAAAACAATTTAGACAATGCAAGGCTTCCATATCACCATAGATTAAAGTGTTAATAACATGATCTGTTGTACAGACGTGTGTTGTTTTTATGAATGTGTTGTTGTGTACTCTCATACAGAGCAACTATTAAACTATTTGTTGTGTTTGGCTATAATGTGTTTCACTAGGCTGGCCTGCATTGTTGACATAATAGAACCATTTCACACAAACTAGTGTTGCAACCACTGTGTAATGAAAAAGTCATGTTTAAGTGGGCAGTGTTCATTCTGACACTTGCGACCCATGTTCTATGCAATGGCAAATTTAGTTGCTACAGGAAAAGCCTTGCTGGCCAAGAACCACCAGGCTGGTTTACAAAGAAAGGCTTATGAGTCATTCCTAGGGAGGGCTATTTGATTAGTCCAGAACGTTCTCCTGTAGCAAGTCAGGAGCGAGTCGGAGCTACTCGTAGTAAAGCCAGGGTTAATCGGCCCCAATGTGGTGAATGTGACATCAAATCTCAAAACATCCCCTAAGCATATCATTGATGCATGCGGACTCTGAGGATCCACGTTTGCCTTAAAGAGGCTGTTTTTGCCGTTGTTGTTTTCGTGATTTTTTAAACCCTCATCTAACCCACCCTCTCCCAGCTCACCCTGCCACGCACCACCCCCAATCCACAACCCCAAACACACTACGCATATATATATACATTATGAATTTGGCAACGGCGAAAAACAAGACGTTTAAAAGGCACATGTGGAAAAAAGTGGCGGCGAAAATACAGCAAACGGACTTCGAGCTGCGCTCCTTACAGGTTTCTGGAGTACAGTATTATACATCTTATCGAGAAACTGTGACTCGGTTAAAAGCGTTGTTATTCACCTTATACAACACTCAAGGAGTTGGAAAGTGTGTTCCAGAAGATGTACGGCTGTGAATTGGAAATAACATCTTTTTTTAAGGCAATGCATACATTTGTGTTACAGGAATAAGAGAAGAAATACATTTTGGGGAAATGTTTTTTCTTCATAAACACATGATAACTTATTTTGTAAAAGAGTTTTTTTTTTTTTAACAAACAGGTTTCTATGTGTAGCTATTTTATCATAGTTGGCCTAATTCAAAGACAAAAATGTGTAGGCAAAATGGAAGCGGTTTCCAATTGATTAACATAGCGAATATTAGTCATCCCAAAGCCTACCTGACCTGCTTTTCCCTGAATTCAAGGCCCCCAACCCACTTTTTAAAGCACAGCAATGTCTCCCTAAATGTGAAATGGTATCTATGGATCCTGGCGGGTGGGACAATGTAAACAGCCACAGAAGCACATGCGTTATAGTCCGCCTGGCCCATCATCAGATTAAATCGAAGCCTATCATTGATATTTGCGAGCCGTATTACCAAGCCCGCAAATCTGCCATTATCGGCGGAATCACCCAGCCGCTATAATGCAACAATTGCCTTTTGATATGCCGTGATTGCCGTCAATCGACTGCTTCCCGCACCGGTGCCTAGCGATGCGGAGTCGGAGGGCTCACGACGACAGCCATTGGCACTCGGATTGAATGAAATCTAGCAGAAGCCGGTTTCTGTAGGGGAAATAAAACGCCAGCAATGAATTCAGGCGCTGGACTCAAACTACAGAGCCATTGATTAATGCCTGTCAGAAGAAAGTGCCCAACTGCAGAGCCCTCACTCATTAGTGTTTACACGGCTTCGGTTGCTATGCTGCACAGCCGCAGACGTGCAGCACATTGTTCATCTTTCAGAAGTGGACAGTAAAGCAATAACGGAAGCAGTGAGGGACAGTAGGCCAATTATGCAGCTCCCGGGTCAAAAGTCAGTCATTTGTGAAAGATTCTGAAAAATACCGCTGAAGGATTCCCATCGTTTCCCAGCAACTTTGTAACTTAATCTTATCAACAGTGATTACATTGAACTCGAGCCAAGCATATATGCAGAATGGCAGATTCTAAAAGTGAGGAAATGTGTATCGCACGTCTTTTATGCTTAAACGGGGACATTTCTTTTAATTACTTTTATTTTCATGAACTTTGTAATTTGGTGGCAAGGGTCGGAAACCAACTGACGGGTCCTCTCCTTAAAAGATCCTGGATATTTATTAAAGCTATATGAGTGCTTCCATGAAGGTGTCATTGTAAATGCCCGCATGGTACCATGCATGTCCCCCATGCCAGCAAATGGCATGCACATATGCCATATATTTGGCATTTAGTTTATTACAAACTTTTTTACCAACCTCATGCATTTCCTCCTTCAAATATGTAAAACAATGCCATGCACATATGCAGAGCGCTATGCATGCCACCATCCTTCCACACAGGCAGGGAGGATCGCTCAGGGGCAATGTGTTTGTCTTGGAAGCAAGGCAATGCAGGTCTGGCGCTTAGAGACCGGTTTCTGGTCTTACGCGCGTATTAAAAGATGAATGAATTCATGCTGGCAAAAGAGGACACTCTGGTTGGTTGAATGCTGCTGTGCATACTGGCTTTGAAATAGAGAAAGGAGGAAGGGCTGAGAGAGAGAGAGGGAGGCAACAGCACAGCACAGTCATGTTGCCAACATAATATGAAGACTTGGAGACAGAGGGAAAGCCAAGGGCAATAATGTGAGGAAGGGTAATTATCGCAAGTGATAAAGACCTCTACGGAGGTATGTAAAGCTACTAGCACATACAGGTAATAGCATTACAGGTTTAGTAGTTGTGGTGACAAAGTAAAAACAAAAGTTTGTTTATTAGTGAGTAAAGTATGTGAACAAAACGGTTAGCAAATTAAAGGTTGTTTTAATTTAATTTTTTTAAATATCAAGATTTTCTCAAAAATGTATGAATTTTAATTCCATGCTTTATTGAACCAGAATGGATTTAGCATTAACATGCATTGGGAATCATGTGAAAGGACATGGTTTCTCTATAAGGGAGTGAAATAATGTGTTCATGTTGTATCTGTCACTTTGTTATGTCAAATTGGGTGTTGCCCGAACATTGAAGTTGCAGAGAAAAAAATGAGGACCAGCATTGTTGTTTTTTTTTTTTTTTTTTTTTTAATGAAGGGAAATGCGTGCTGCTGAATTATAAATCGTTGGAATTCAGCCAATCATGCTATATGCAGAATGTATTCAGAGCATTCTGATTGGCTCAGCAGAGATCAGTAACGACGCTCACATGGACATTTAATTAAGAATTGTATATGCATGAAGAACACATGCAATTAAAGTTAGGTTATGTTAAAAACATTGTATAATGCACCCATCTCCACCATTGTGGTCTTAGAGTGACTGTTCTTGTCCGAGAGGTTGCGCATTGTGGCCCCGCCTGGGTGTCTCCAAACCGTAGTCTGTGGGTAATAAGGAAGAGTGTGAGGAGGGGGAAGAGACTCGATCGAGGTGTAAGATAAAAGACAACACGACTTTAGTGGGGATGATGATGCGGGCGAATGTTTCTAGAAGAAGTGATGCATGTTTCTTAACTGTCATTAATTATAGATCAGCGTGAGAGAAAATGACAGGCATGTGTAGATCGTATAAAGCTTTCCCATGATGCCAACATCTAGACGCCACGCTGCATGGTACTAGATGTATGTGACGTGTGGCTGCATGATGGGCTTGAGAGGAGCTCCAGTGGACCCTGGTAGTTTGGAGGCGACCACCAGCCTAGTTTTGTAGGAAAGCATCACTGAACCCAGGTAGAGAGCCAGGTTTTGCAAGCCAGCTGAGCAGATGTGTCAGCACCAAGATTGGGGCATGTATAAAAGTGTGCGTGGGGACAATATGTGGTAAAGATAAAAGTAGGGGCAGAGGATATACAATGACAGGACGATAGTGGTGACATAATGAACGAGAGAGCTTTATTGTGTTATCTGCTTTACACCACAGCTCAACGTCAATGTTTTGTTTTGATACTGCATTGCAAAATACTGCTTCACTTGCTGTAGAACTGCCACACTCGAGGCCATAACTCAGTGGCGACAATAAAGAAAGGTCTTCTCTAGCATGCCTTGAATGGAATTAGAGTGCTGCGGTGGTGAGGTCTGTTTCACAGGACTGCAGAGACTGATGGAGCGGCTGCAGAATGCTGACTGCCGCATTCTTCCACAATTCCTGACATAGAATTCACAATAAGTATGGGTTATGACTGTAACACTTTCTCTTTTAGGCTACAGATAATCAATAAGCAAGCGCGTGACTTATGGATGGTTGGCAGAGTGTGGCAGACATGGAAAAGGAAAAGCATAGTCGTGTTCTTATCACGAAACCCTTTGGCAAAGTGTGGCAATGTTTACAATTGAGTAACGTGTGTGTATAAATAATTGTTTATGACGTCTGAGGTTGTCCCATGACAAGATTGCCAGTCTAGTTACTTGTGTTATTCATATTGTATAAACCTTCCAGTTTATAAACCTGCCAATTATCCTGAGATACCTACAGACTTATTTCTGAATAGGCTGCAGGCTATACTCCTGATTTACAAACTTGATGTATTATGGCGCAATCCCTTTGAACAGCGCTTTGTAAATCAGGCGTTATTTCTAGTATGTGACAACTTGTGAATCACAGATTTGTATATTGAAATACATCATGATTCTTATCAACATGTAGGGCTTGATTTACATTTTTTTTTTCCCCCTATGGGAAAAACCCATTGGAACACGATTTGTATATTAGACCCATGCTGCAGTAATTCCTCAAATATTTATTTCAAAAGTAATGTAAATTCAGGGTTAAAAAAAAAGTGCATACAGATCCCCCAAATCCTACGTGTCGAGAACGACTCTGCCAGAGCCTGCGCGCTGAAGGAAATCTGCACGCTCTGCATATTCATGGAATTGTTTCGACAAAGTAGGTCTAACCGTTTAAAAAATAAATAATACTTAATAGGTCATGTAACCACATTGAAAGGAACGTTGATTTCTAGAAATCAACATTAGATGTAACGAAGTAATTATGGTACCTAAGGGGGCTTGGTATTAACATACTTGCGATCCAACAGAAAACATGTTGATTTTTAGAATAAAACATTAGATGTGACCAAGTAACGACGGTACCTCAGTGGACTTAATATCAACATACTTATAAGACATACGATAATGCCAAGCCTGCATAGGTACTGTGATTACTTTATCACACATAATGTTGATTTCTAGAAATAAATATTTCTTTCTGTGTGGTTTCATTTTTTTTTTAAAACATTTTATTGGCATTTGTAAAAGTGCGAAACAAACAACAAACAGTGACTTAACAAACAACTTAAAACAAATTAACTATTTAACTACTTAACTTCCACAGCCTTCATAGAGCAATGTATCGTCCGTGATGGGGGGCGGGGGGGGGGGGGGGTCGGTGTGCAGCATATCCGTGGTCGTGGGGGGCCGGGTATGGTGTTGGCCATTCTTGGAAACCAGTCACAGGCGGTATTCTGTTAGGAGCGAAAATTCAAGGGGGTTTGTGGTCGGAGGCAAATTGAATGTCACGCACCAGGGCCTTCCATGAGTCCAGAGCTTCATTGGAGTCGTCATCGTTCGAGCGGATACCATCCTGCCAGGCCCTAGTCTCCGCCTCCGTCCACTTTTCCAGGTCTTTGAGCCAACGTCCGTGTCTAGGGCCCCTTGGGGATTTCCATGCCATCGCCACGGACCTCTTCGCAAGGATGCAAGCAAGGTCCATTAATTTGACCTGATGCTTGTGTTTGCTGAGTCTGGGATGGGCTCCCAGCAGGCATTCCTTTGGGTTCCACTCGTATCTTGTGAGCCCCGCCTCAGTGCAAGTACGTTCCACCATGGACCAGAAGTGCGCGGTTTTGGTGCAGGTCCAGAGCATATGGATCAAGTCCGCCTTGTCGTTACCGCACCAGGGGCAGTGCGGGAGTGCACGATTGTTGAAGGTGGAAACTCTTAGCGGAGTCATGTATGTCCGGTATAGGACATTTAACTGGACTTGTTTAAATCTGACATTCCTCGACACCTCCTTGGGGTACAGAAGTATTCGCTCCCATTCGCCGTCGGTGAGCGGGGCCCCCAGGTCGGATTCCCATTTTTGTCTCAGGGGCGCGCTTTTCGGGTTGGGTCTGTCGTTCAGCTTGGCGTATAAGCGGGAGACCGGTCTCCAGCCATCTGCTAGGTCATACATCTCCTGAAGAAGGGGGTCCGGTGGGGGTTCCTCTGGCCAGACGGGCCATTGTGCCTTTGCCGTCCGCTTGAGGCGGTGGTACCACAAGAACTGGGCGTTTGAAATGCCTTCGTTGGCTTGTAAGGATTCGAGTTCTCTGAACGTGCCGTCTTCGAACAGATCTCCCCATGTGTAGATTCCGGCTCTCTCCCATTGTCTTGCTGTCGCTAAGTCTGCGTGGGTCTTGCACACGTCAGCCAGGATGGGGGCACTGGGATTGTAGGGGTGCTCCAGGTGTCGGAGAAAGCCGGTTCTGGCCCACACCTGCCGGCCCAAGGTGACAATCATGGGGACTCCTGAAGCTTGTTTCATCGGGTTCCAAAGCATCTCCTTGGGGAACAGCTTGGAAGTCTGGTTACGGAGGAGCTTCGTTTCCGACGAAAGTTCATCAGAAAGCCATTTCGTTGTGTGACTGAGCTGTGCGGCCAGATAGTACCTTTGGAAATCCGGTAGTTGTATCCCACCTTCTTTATGCGGGAGCGTGAGTGTGGGGAGGGAGATCTTGTGTCTGGAGGACCCCCATATGAAGTCCTTGATGAGAGAGTCCAGTTTTTTGAAGAAAGGCGGCCTGATGTAGAAGCATACGTTCGTGAAGTGGTACAAGAGGCGGGGGAGAATTATCATTTTGACTATTGCGGCTCTGCCCATTACCGCCAGTGGTAGCTTCGACCAAAAGTTCATGGATTTGCGAAGGGTCCTAACAGCTTTTTCCGTGTTATGGTCATGTGTGAGAGCTGGGGTATGGCACACGTCGATTCCCAGGTATTTAAAGTGCTCTAGTTGCCATCGTATCCCGACGTCTGGGAGGTCTGACTCAGCCAGGCCCCTAAGTCTCGCCAGCGGGAACGCACAAGACTTCAGTTTGCTGAATGTTATTCCGGAGTAACGGGAGTAGTTGTCGAGGATATCGAGCGCGACGTGTGCGTTGAGCCGGGGGTTATTCAAGTACAGGAGGACATCGTCCGCATACATGGATATTATGGCATAGTCCCTGCCCAGCCCGATGCCCGCGTCAAAATGTTGTGCCCTGAAGTAGGCAGCCACTGGCTCCAGGCCCAGTACATATAACATTGGGGATAGGGGGCATCCTTGTCGGGTGCCGCGCTGTATCGACCAGGCCTCGGACATTGTCGTTCCAGTCTTCACCCTCGCTGTCGGGGTGTTGTACAGTACCTCGATCCACCTCACGAAGCTCGCTCCAAAGCCGAATTCCTTTAGTACTTCAATCAACCACTCCCAATAGATGGAATCAAAAGCTTTTATGGCATCCAGAGAGAGTACAGCGAGGTCTTCATCTCGGTCGTGGGTCTCCGCCATGATATGTTGGAGCCTCCTCAGGTTCGCAGTGGTGTTGCGACCTGGCACAAAACCATTCTGGTCTTCGTGGATCAAGGTTCCAATCACCTTCGCCAGCCTTTTAGCTAAAATTGTGGTCAGAATTTTACAGTCGTAGTTCAGCATGGCAATCGGGCGGTATGATTCGCAGTTGTTGGCGGGTTTGTTAGGTTTGAGTATAGGGATAATAATTGTCTCTTTCATGGAGTCGGGTAAGGTCCCAGTTTCAAATGCCTCCATATAGACCCTGTGGAGTGTCGGGGCAAGCGTCGCTGCGTAGGCTTTGTAGAATTCGGGCGGGAGTCCATCGCTCCCGGGGGTTTTACAAGTGGTCAGCGACTGGATCGCATATGTCACGTCCTCAGCGGTGATCTCTGCATCCAATGACTCTCTCTGGGCCTCCGTCAGACTTGGGAGCTCAATCTCGGCCAGTGTGGTCCTGATGTCGTCCACTGGTATTTTGGCGTCATGGGCGTACAACCTGGAGTAGAAGGCCGCAAAAGCTGAGTTGATATCTCGTTGCGTCCGGTGAGTCGTCCCCCTTTCATCCGTTATTTCGGTTGGGAGGTGTCTTGGAAACTCGCGCCCACACAGCCAGGCAAGCGTTCTACCAGGCTTATCCGCTTCTTTGTGAGTTCTGGCTATGTAGGTCGCGTAGTCGAATTTAGACAGTCTGTTCCATGCCAATAGGCACTCCTCCCGGATGTCCTTCAACTCTGTTTCGGCATCGGGCGCATTATTGAGTTCGGTTTCGAGGTGGGTGATCCTGTCTTCCAGTTTCTCCAGTTTCAGTCTCAGTTGTTTGCGAATACCTCCGGCACCTGATATAACTTCGCCTCTTGTGACAACTTTCATGGCCTCCCAGAGTGAGCTCCAGCGTGATACTGAACCTGTATTAATGTCGAGATAATCTTCAAGTTTGGTACCCAGTTCCTCCCTGAATGCGTGGTCCGTGAGTGCTGCGGGTGGCATTCTCCATAGTGGGATTGGTGGCCTGGGTCCTCTAGGGGTCCATTGCATGATCAGCGGTGAGTGATCAGATATGGTTCTACCCAGGTAAAGTATGTCGTCCACCTGCTGAGCCAGCGCACGATCAATGAACAGATAGTCTATTCTCGTGTGGACCTTGTGGGGGGCCGAGTAATAGGAGTAGCTCCTCTCGTTGCGATGTTGTTCCCTCCAGATATCCACCAGGTCGAGCTGTTCTATTGCCGTGTTCAGCGCGTTAGACGCGAGGTTGTTCAGGGAACGGGGGGGGACCGACCTGTCCAGAGCGCCGTTCCTGACGGAAAAGTCGCCGCCCCATATGAAAGCGCTCTCTCTCCTGGGAATGATTTTGGCAGTGAGCATTGCGAGGTGTGAGGGTATTCCTTGTTGCGGGAAATATGAGTTCACCAGGCACACCGGTATGGAATCGATGGTGCCCCATAATATTAGATATCTGCCCTCCTTATCGGCTTCGTGGCCCAACAGGTGGAAGGGGACAGTTGGGCTCACCCACGTGAACACTCCTCTGGCAAATTTGGAATAAGGCGCCCCTTTCCCAGTACCTCCCCACTTATCGGAGAGTTTGGCCGTTGTTTCGTCCGTGAGGTGGGTTTCTTGGAGCATTGCTATTGATATCTTTTTCCTACGCAAATAGGAGTGGATCCGATTCCTTCTCATGTACGTGCCCATGCCCCTCACATTCCACGTCATCACCTTGATTTGGGACGCCATGGAGTTATTGTTTCAGCCTCATCTTCCACGCCTCCCCCGCCTCCGGGCGGTGCATTATCCCCCTCAGGGTCTGGCGACGTCCCGTCCGCCGCCCCCAAGAGCCTCCGGTCCCATTTTTCTGCTTCATTAGTAGTCTGAGGGCTGTGGTGTGAACAAAAACAAATAACAAAACTAAAACTGGTGCGCCCAGCAACGACAGAGTCCTGCGGGTGCTCAGGCGCTCTCGTACCGTCTGGACCCATCCGGGTATCGGGCACGAGGAAGGTCGGGCAGGCAACTGGCCTGACCTATTCTGTTCGTGGGGGGTGGGGCCCTGTGCCTGGCGGGGGCCGAGCGAGGGCCGTTTCATCTTTGCGAACTATTGGGTGATGTTACCTTCTTCTTAGATCGTGTGCCTAACGTCCGAGTTGAGTATATGAGGCATGACTTCTTCGCATCGGGCGAGGGAGTCATCAATTCGCGGAAAATTGAGAGTCATTGTCCGCTGCTAGATTGTTGTCCTCTAGCCACATGGTCGCCGCTGCCGGGGATTCCAAGAAGATCGCCCTGCCCTTGTGGATCACTTTTAGTCTGGAGGGGTAGAGCAACATATATTTTAGGTCTAGTTGTCTGAGCCGAGCCTTGATCGGCACGAATGAGTTCCTCTCCCGTTGAACTTTCGGGGTGTAATCAGGGTAGATCGTGATCTTAGAGTTGTTGCGTTCGATAGGGCCCTCCTCTCTGGAGTGTCGGAGGATAATCTCCCTATCTCGGAAGTTCAGAACTTTGGCAATTATAGGGCGGGGGCGCGAGCCCGGCGGGGGTTTCTTCTGCAGCGATCTGTGCGCCCTTTCAATCGAGAATCCCTGCGTCAGCTTTCCTGCGCCCACCTCCTGCTGTATCAGGGATTCCACATAGGCCGTCGGATTCGGGCCCTCGCTTCCCTCCGGCACCCCCAGTATTCGGATGTTGGCGCGTCTGGCTCGGCCCTCGGCCTCTTCTGCCCTGGCTTCAAGTGTGAGTACCATCCGTTCTAGGTCCGTCACCTTGGCCTTCAGCTCCGTTGTGTCTCCCGACGTCTCTTTAATGGTGGATTCGGCGGAGGTCACCCTTTCCGTCAAGTTGCGGGCGTCCTGGCGCACAAGCTGCAGCTCAGATTTGAACTCCCCAATTCTCATGTCTATGAACGCACGCAATGATTCAATCGCCTCCAGTACTTGTGCTTGGTTTTCTGGGGAACCTGTTGGTTGCGCTCGGGGGGGTTCAGGAGTGGAAGCGCTTGGCTGCGGAGGAGTCTTCGCTTTAGCGGACACGTAGGTGTCCATGGTGCTTGCCTTTGTCTTGTTCCTGGACGCCATATTGGCGCCACTCAATCGTGTGGAGACAGGCGCCGGGGTTATTTGTCGGAAGCAAGGTGGTCCAGGCTCAAGTTTTCGAAAGGGTGTACAGTGGGGTATATTTCAGGTCGTTCGCGCTCATGCCCGGCGCTCTCCCCACCGCCACCGTCGTCTGTTTGTCGACGGCCGGGGCCGTGCTCGGTGGTGTGGGTCTGAGCCCCGGTTTGGTTTCCCCGGCCGGGGGCTCTGGTTGGTTCAACTCAGCAGGGCCGGATAGAGGTAGAGACTCCTCACCCCCGATGCAGTCGCAGCAGAAGTTGATAGGTCGGTTTGGCTGCAAGAGCGGCCGGCGTTCTCCTGCGACATTAGTTTCGTAAGATGGCCGCCATCTTGGGTCCCGCCAAGGGGGGGGGGACCGTTATCGGGATGAATCCGTGGGCTCGGGGGCCCGGATCCAGGGGAAGACCTCTGCAGCGTGTCCAGGGTCGGTTCCCCTCCCCTCGGAACCGATTCTTTCTATCTCAGGTGCGATTTTAAGTAGGCAAAAGGATCTGGAAACGGCGCCTCGGCCGGAGCACGGCGACTCAGCTTCCACTCGCCATGAGCTCCAGGCCACGCCCTTCTGTGTGGTTTCATGACCGATTAAGTATTATTTATTTTCGCAATGGTTTACCGCTTTATTATACACAAATTACTTGTCCTCTGGATACAGAAACAATGAATATCACCATTCTAAGATGGGCGACTACAAAGATCACATGCACCACACCTGATACGGGTGATTTCCAGGGTGGTTTCCATAAGAAACTAGCGCTTCAGCTTCACGGCTCGCAGACACGCCATTCACATTTTCATGCACAACGCCGTATTCCAGTCTTTCTCTGAAGACAAGGTTAGAGACATTTATGGCTTGAATTTGTACCAGCTAATATTATATTTAGGCATTGGTATGTTAAGTATAGTCTTATTGATAGACACGATTGTGCTGTGTGTTTTTCTTTAGATATCTATCTTCCTTCGTGCACGGGTGTTGCACGAGTGGAAGGCTCTTTTTATGAGAAGTCAGGTACGTACTTGATAGGCTATTTTACTTACCACGTTGATCGGTTGCACCTTACAAGTTTACATGGTTGAGTTTAGTACAATATGAGATTAGGGTTAGCCCACTACACAGATCACACACCGTGTCACAGTGTTTGTACGATTTCTCACTTACTAATGGTACTGTAAGTGATTTCAACCCGGCACTCCACCTAAGTCAATGCCTAGCGTGTGATGCACAGCTGGAACCCTTAATTATATATTTTTGTCTATTAGTTCTTTTATTTCTGAATGATGTACCCTTATATCATGCCCCTCTCTTTGAATCCCCCCAGTCTCACTGAACCAGGAAGCAGGCTGTTTTGCAAAGGTAAAACATTTATTTTATGAATTTGAACTATATATATATATATATATATATATATATATATATATATATATATATATATATATATATATATATATTTATATATATATCACACTATTAAAATGTATACAATCATCACTATTGGGGTGATGTCACAACATTCAACAATCTCTTTAATCAGAAGGAGTATGGATAAGAAAGATAATGCAGCACAGAATAATACTTGATATGGGTTCAAACAAATTCAATGTCACTTTTTCCCCCTGCACACTACCCAATTCCCCCCAATATGCACTATAAAGAGATGGAAGGGGAGAACACAGGTTTCAGGAATAAACACTCAACAAATACAGTTTCAATCCCAATTCCCCCAGCAAGCAGAGAGAAACAGAAATGATTTCAAAACAGGTCAAATGCTTTTGAATGTGGTTTTGAATGAATGGGAAAAAAACTGAAAAATTGATTTAATTCACTTAATTTGATTCAAAAGTAGTGGGAGCCGCTCTGTATAGTTTCAGGTAAACACTAGCAATGATGATTGAATAACTAGCAGATTGAAAACTGAATTCTGAGGTCAGATGCAAAGAATAGCTGTTTTACACGTGATGAAATTGTGCCAAACGAAAGATTTGCAGCAAACTTTTCCGCGCACGAGAAACGCGATTGCGGGAAAACTATAAGGAGTTGGAATGCAGTTTTGGGTTTGTTTCTAGCATGTACGGTATGGAAGTTATAAAGGTTTTAGTACAGGTTGATTTTACTCAGAAAGAGTCAAGATTTTCATATGAACGATGTGCTTTTGAAATTACAAACAGGAATTTCTTTACACTAGAGAGGCTATGAAGATACAAGATACCCAACGGGACAGCCACCAGATCAGCAGCGCCTCTGTTCTGACTTTTGCCTGCTGAGACACTTGTCTTTCTTCAGCAAATATATGAGCGCAAAGATGATATTATCACTACTATTATCAAAGGACTATAGGGATGAGGGAAAGATTCAGGAAAAACAAAAGAGATTTTCTACAATGCAGTTCTGGATGTGATAGAATGGGTTGGATAGGATTACTTAAGGATAAGATCCTGGCTATGGACAATTCTATGCTATAGATACTCACAACTATGGTTTGGAATAGGCCCGTCAAAGATCTGGTCAAAGGGTTCTGGACTGGAATTCTGCTAGCCCACCAAACAGGATTAAGACACTCGGTTCTGCACTCAGCACGGCACTCTGGACACTGCACAGACTCTGGACTGGATCTGACGGGTTGGTTCTGGGTTGCAGCTATCAGGTTACGGCACTGCTCTACTGATTTGGATCTCTGGGTTCTAGCAAGAGTTCTTGGCAAGAAAGCAGAAACAGCACAGCCCGGCTGTTCTATTTGTGGTGTTCCACTTGGAAGTCTGGGGTAAAATCAGGTTTCAAGTTTTTAAAAGGCCAGCTGAGAAGGGTTCAGCTTTGGAATTTGGAACTCTCTGCTTTCAAAGTTCTGGAGTCTTGGATCTGGGTTTCTCCTGCAGAGTGCTTCGCCAGTGATCAGTTGATGGATGAATCTGTGTGTCTCTCTAGGTCCTAAGCAGTCTCTATTTAGGTATTTCCCAAAGGGGTGGGTAGGCTAAATTATACTAAGCACACCCTCTAGGAATCCTATTGGTTAGGGTCTATCCTCTCTCCTGATTTGAGAAGGAACTCTGATGCCATGATGATGCAGTATTTTACAATCCAGGGAGTACCTCCCCCTTGTTTCTGAACAGGAAATCTATTTTTCACATAAATCATATTTACAATATAACCAACTTGCTAACAATACATAATTACATCACAGATTTAGTAGAGCAAGTCTCCGTCCGAGTTCCATCTCGGTGAGAGCTTCGGTTCAAATTTGACAGTTTTTCGCGCTTTGCGTTGGGTACCCAGTGTCAGATCTGTCCACATGTTTCTACATATATGAGCATGACATCTGGGCATAATCCTGTGAAGTTTCATAATTCTAGCATTATCACAATTGCTAAAACCTCCACATTTTGGTAGTCCTATCTCTGAACATCGCACAGAGTTCAGAGTAGTTTCAAACTGTGAGCAGAATTTATTTTCATGTTAACAACCTATAAGTTACAGATTTTTCCAAATTTTGCACAGTTCTCTATGAGTCTTTTTCAAAAAGATATTTCCTTGTGGTTTAAGATACACATCTCTGTCTGGTCCTGCCCCCATGGTTTGCTGGGCCCAGAGCAGTCCAGAGCTCTCTTCCTGCTGGCAGTTGTTTCTGTTGACACCTTAATTTGCATTCCCTTTCAGTCCAGGAAGCCCATTGTCTCTCCTCGGAGAAGCAGAGCAAAATCCCCTCCTCCTTTCATTAGCATCTAACTGAGAGTTCGTGGGCAGATAGAAAAAGGGAAGGCACCTTTGTTTGGGGCAAACTGTGGAATGTGCCTTTGAAGTACTGTGTCTGACATCAGTTCACTTTAAAACACTTTGTTTAAAATTGTCTTTTCTAAATAAACTTTACATTTTCAACAAATATACACACAGATATCTTAATTCCAGTCTTTTTAAAACATAGAAATTGAATAGTAACACCCTATATTGCTTTTGATGGTAAGTCTCTTCTTTTCCACAATTTGATCTTAATGTACCATTTTAAACTAACAGTATAAGTAAAGACAGCTTTGATACAGGCAGGCGGCGGTACTGCACCCATATCTGACATATTTTCCCAGGCAAGCACCTTTTTGAATGTGGATATTCTTGTGATGAATTGTGCTTCTCCTGACATTGTGCTTATGGGGATTCCTTAGATAAGGTGATGGTTAACAACCAACAAGGATGTTGGATCTTTTCTGATGTTTGGGGAACCATTATTTTGCAATTTCAGCAGCCAAGGAAAAACAGATTTTAAAGCACTTCTGGGTTTTCCTGGCAATGCAGCACTGCCTTTTCAGGTAGTTCCATTTCACTCTGTGGGCAGCCCAATGACAGGTTTTGGTAGTGTGGTCTCCTGTTCTACCACTGACACAGGCAAGTTAGATTGGCGGCCTATTTTTCCAGTTCCCTTGCGCACTTCTCAAAGATGTTTAGCGCGCATAGGGTTTTTGGCTGCCATTCTGTTGTTTCTGATGAAAGCAGCACACAGTGATGTTGCAGGGCAGAGCCTAGTGGGTCAGAACATCCCACAGTACCCGTAATAGTGAATCCAAGGAGTGATGTTTACTGACAAAATATGAGAGCATAACTGCATACCTATAAATATGTGACTGATTGTACAATGTCTTATAAGATTTGAGTTCTATCTCTCTTTATATGTTGTCAACTGTTGTGTATGTATGCCCTGTGGCAAAAATATTATTTTGTTTCATAATTGCATGTACCGTTCCTTTACCATGTTCAATGTAACACACATGGATGCCTCACTTATATTTATCTTTGCTTATCGTGATAATGTTTCACACCAATATTTGTTGAATTCTGCTTGATGTTTTTGACCACTAATTAATATGCATACTTACTGTTTGAATAACATTCACTTTTTGATTGGGGAATGTCCATTACTTTTGGAATGTTGTTTTTGATCAGAAAAAGTATCAACGCCCGGATGAAGGACCTTTTCTTGGTCCGCAATGCATTTGCAGACATTTGCATCTGCAACTATTATGATTTTTGATTAAAACACAAAAATACTGTTTGAACAGCTGAATATCAAGGAATCTATTTCTTTATACTGAAGACCATTACAGGTTGATCTAGATTGTTACATATGGAAATTTAGCGTTTACAACCAAAGAGTGGTTATTAGGGTGTGCAGCCCCCACTGATGGCTAATTAGCTGACGCCCCCATCTTTTGGCCCACCACTAATAACAATTCTGACTCTGATAGTAAGTCCAAGGGTCTTTATTGCAAAATATAAGAGCCGACTGGCAGTAGGATCTTAGAATTGTCTACATGGCCTGTTAGGCTTTTAGGGAAGTTTGGTGCTCGGGCCGTCCCTTGCTCTCTACTTCTTGCCAATTTACCCCCTTACCTGCCCAGTAATCCCTATCAGGGATGTTAGTTTCTCACCAACGGTGTGACCTATCTATCTGTCAGCTGCTTTATTCTGTTGGTGTTTCCCTAATACGGCAGCTATCTCCATCTTGGATTTGCTAGACTTTCTCTGACCTACCCCCATTAGTAATATAGGGAGTTAGTGATGGTGCCTTCTTTCACACAGTGTCCCTTATTCACCTTACACACACATTCTTACCTGACACTTCATTACACTGGGTTCTTAAAATGTTCTCCTTCCACCATGTTACTATCCCTTCCGATGTCTCACTCCGCCTTTCCACCCCCACCCTTTAATCGTGCTTGTTTTCTTACTCTTGTTCTTACTATTTCTCCAACTACCCCTTTACCTCCATGTTCTTGTATTCCTCCTTCCTCCCACTCCCCTTCCTTGCCTCTTGCTATTCTTCTGTTGTAATATGTCTCACTCTATGCTGATAGTTATACTATTCTCCCTCTCACTGTCACTCGTACTATTCTGTTGCTCCTACTATTTCTACTCTGTACTTAACCCCTGCTATTGACCTCTATCACCTACTACCGCTCTACTAATTCTTCTACTCATTAACACTCTCTACTACCTATTCCACTTCCAAGATTATCCTTTACTCCTAATACCACTAGCTCTATGTACTCCCTCTCTCTCAATTGCTATTTGTCCTATTCCCACTGCCACTATTTCCCACCCTACTACTACCTGAAACCTATCTCCACTCCAGACTACTACTACCTCTGTCAATACGACCACCAACACTTGGCTGCTTCTACTCTACCTCTACTCCTCACACTTTCATCTCTCACACTCAAACACTCTACAGACCGCTTCTTAACAATAGACCCAACACTCCAATCACTTTCAGCTCCTCTGGTCGCTCAGACACCTCTTTCACCACCTCCTGATCTCACCCTACTAACCCACACTCAACCATTCTCAGGGCGGTTTTGTGGTGCTTGCCATACCCTTTGACATAGCGTCAACCACCGGGGCTGCTTCCCCTTGGGTTCAGTGGTCAAAGTGGATGGGAGCTTTTGGGAGCGGTGCTCCTCTACTTTAAAAAAAAGTTTTACTGTTCTTATATTTTTCATTTAAAAAGAAATGTTCTGGAATGGTTTACTTTTAAAATAAAAGTATAGGAAAAGGTTTAAACTTGCACTTCAGTACACTACACTGAACATTCCCTTAAACAGCTGGTGTGCTTTTTGGGGGGGTATGGATTGCACATGGGAGTGGTGTGGTGATGGGTTTGTGGACAGGGGGTAGTCCAGCGGGGAACATAGCTCCACTACTTATTTTCATACACTGTGACTACTGCTCGTGCAGCGGTGCTGTTCCAGTGGTAGGGTCCTCCTATCCTTCAGGAAAGGAGGTGTGGTAGGGTGGGTGATCTCACTCTGGCACCAAGGAAGGGTGTTGGGGTTCCTCACTCCCCCACTTGACAGGACCACAACACTCGACATGTCAAAATAGCAATTAAAGAAATATACAAAACAGAATAGCCAATTCCTGGTCGGTGTTTCACACAGACTTTCTTTAGCAAGGATGTATACATTCATATAAGTGATTGTAGATGAAGTTCAAGTTAGAAAAAAGACAACATGAGCAATATGTCAGAACATTAACACAGACAAGGGATGTGAGAAAAAACGGAGATACATAAAACATACAGTTAAGTTAATTATCTGAGATTACTAAAACAAATGTGTAAATTGCCACTTGCTTTATTGTAAGTTGTATTCTACCTATTGGGTCTATCTTGAGTATACTTGTCTGTTTTAATACCTTACATGCTTCTAATTCTACTGAGTATTGCATAGCATTAAGTAATCAATCATTTAAATTATATATTGTAGTTAAACCCATTGCAATTAAAGACCTTCCACTCATGACTACTATTTTATTGTATAATAGTCACAGTTTCATGTACATCATGATGGAACAAATAGTCTCGATTTGGTAAATCAATACTGTTACTCTGAAAGTGAGTATTGGCCTTGAAACAATGATTGTATTAATTAACCCATCGTTACGAATGATATTACTACTTATATAGGTTTAGCTGTTCACTAATATTTTAGTACACATCTTACATTTCTACAAATCCACATCACGTGGGACATAAGTCTGCATGTGATATGTTTGTACTATGAACAAATTAATAACTAAGACATACACATGATATTAGTAATTCATAAATCAAAGCTACCACAATTACAGAAACTAGAAGAGTGCATGTGCCAGTGATGGCTGAGAGACTGAGAAAATTATTAATGGATAATATAACCTACTTCACAGTGGAATGCACCATTTGAACTCCATCTTACATGTGGGGTAGATACCATCGTATGACATATGAGGTTGTGCACCCAGACTATTGGTGCCCAATGTTCCTCCTAAACACACCGCCGGGCACAGCGTACATGCTTGCAGACTACAAAATGTCCTGAGGAATGTGTGCCTTTTTCTTCACTACCACTAAAGGTAAATTCCTACATCCTTGCAGAACTACCCACATAAAGAAGGTCCATTAATCCTCTGTTTCAGAGAAGATTCTGGATCACCCAGATATCTACTGTGCAATCTGCCTGCAACATACAAGTAGTACTGCTCCGTCATAAGTATACTACGCAAACTGCTTCTTCGCCTGTTCCGGCAACCTGCAAAAATGAGGTTTAGCCTTCCATTATCTGGCAGCCTGAGAAGAAGAGCTGTAGTATTTCATTATCCATCCCTCTTGCACATCTACTGTGCTCTATTATACTGGACCAATAGGTCCTGCCCCCATAGCTCCTAGAGTTACAAAACATGTTCTTCTCCTTCTGATTTACCTGAATGAGTTGGTGCCCGGGTCTTTTTCCTTACTTCTGGTGGCTGTACCTCAGATAAGTAGTCCTTGCAACCAGGAAGAAAGGTATTCTCAAAATAAGCAACGGACTAAGAGGTGTCGCCTGTGCCTGTTTTCAACAGGATTCCCTAACTTTAACTGACCAACCTTTGTATAAATCACAGATTATACTAATTGATAATATGAGGGTTTTCCTTTATTCATGACTGGCTAACATCAGAAAGACTACCTTTTACGTGCAAGAGCAATGGAGCCTTCCCATTGATTCTATGAAATTACCTCCGGCTTTGCTTCCGTGAATGTGACCTGTCCCACAAGTTGCCCAGAAGAGCATGAGTTGAAGGCTTGCCTGTATTTCACTCACAGTGAAACCAATTTAAGCACTCAATATGACTGCTGAATTTCCACGTAGTAGGCCTTAAGGCATGTTCAGATATTTGTTTGCAGTTGCACTAGTCTTTGTCCCTCTATGGCTAGAGAGATCGACAGCATAGGTTTCTGTTGCTATGGCCTTTCCATGATACAATAGTAGGTTCTCACTGACAGCATGCAACCAATGTGATATTTGAAGCAGGTCTACCTGCTTAAGGGTAGGCCTGCTTTTTACTATTTGCTGGGAGCAAGTGAAAGAGACAGAGTCGTATTCTAATTCAAGCTCGTAAAGGTCAAGCGTTCCGAAAGGTCCCTTGGTCTCCTCCACAAGGACTGGCAAGTGATTGGCTAACTCTTGTTAGGTGCTTCTACCCACAGCTGATAGATGTTTTGCTCTGGTAAGGTCACAAGTTGCAGCAATGTGTTGCCAAATATCCAGATGTTCCAATGGGTTTGTTCCTATAACACCAGCAGAAACTGAATCTGCTTGACCATTTAAACCAATCGCCATGCCTGACAAGTGTGCTTTGAAGCCCTCAAATGGCTCATTATGGCCGAGCGCCATCTTGAGTGCAAAACAGACGTATCTGTGAAAATGAGCGCAAGCAGCTTTGCTCCCTAAACTGCAGGATGTCCTCAGCAACTCCCATTGACAGGAGGTATATTATGCCACGCTGAATGAGAGGGAGGCTAGTCTGCACCCAAGACCTCTTGACTGGCAATAGGGAATGACCCTGACAACTGCCCTTCGTTTCCATATCACGTCATGTCTCAATTGTCACCATACTCAATGGATTGCACTAGTGCAGCATCTGCATCCAATGATTTAAGAGTCACCAAGAGCAAGTCCTATAAATTAGATTGAAAACCTACTTCAGTTTGATAAACCCTATTTAGAGCAATTTTTACTTTTATGGGCCAAACAATATTGCTGTAATTGGCGAATATCCTTCCAGGAATCGTTGTAAACATTGTACCATATCCTGACCTCTGTTGCCAACTCCTGAATCAGTTTAAAAGTGTGTTGTCATGTAGCTGGGTGTGATCACTCAGAAGGAAGATTGGTCAATAGTAGGCTCCTTATCCTTAATCACTCTTATTCACCCCTTAAGTACTAATGATCTGAACATCCCCATCCTCTGCTTTCTCCAAAAATGGCTTAGGATGTCACAATACACATCCTTATATAATTAATTAATTGATGCAACATTTCAGAGGGAAATCCATGAACTCTAACAAGGTTCAACTTTTTAACTATAATGGCCTTGTTTCATTAATTAACAAGAGTTCCAGCCTTCGAACCTTGCACATGATATGTGCCATGGAAGGTATGCGATTTAAGGATATCCACACCAATTATGATGGGCACTGGTTTGTTTCTGGGGTTTTGAGCTAACAAAGCGTTTTAAAGGGGAATGAGCTGTGTGTTACATTGATGGGTTATGGGAATATTGGATTCTGGAGACTCAATAGATTGCAACCCTCCAGACAAGTGACTCCTCTGAGTTGTGGGCACATTGAAGCAATGGAGTATGGGTGACTACAGGATTACTTTTAGTGATTACTTTCCGTGATAACCAACTATCCTTAGGTGCTCCCACCTAGAGTGTGGCCCAGTCAAGCTGCCTGGCATTTTTATTTGTCTGGAAAGGTTGTTTATACTCGTGTTTTAGGTGCTGCCCTTGTACAATATCAGACCTTGGGCAGACGCACAAACCTCAAGTAGAGGATCTCACAGGAACCCTGTATCTGGGTACAGATGGAAAACAAGAAATTCAGAGAGAGACTTATTGAAAAAGATACGTTTTTAACTTCTTCATGAACATTAAAAGGGTTGCTAAGTTACATTGATCCTGAAAAGCCTGATTCCACAGTTCAGGATCTACTACTGAAAGTCGTCTGTCACCCCGGCAATAGAACAGTGAAGGGGGCACCACCAAGACATTCTTGTATTCAGATGGAAGAGTTCTTGCCAAATAATATCGAGAGATGTTCTTGCCTCCGTTCATCCTTTGCTGAATAGGCAGTCTTCGAAGTTGCCTGGGGTAAGTAGAACCCCTAGCACATTTGAGAAGATTAAACAACAATCTGAGCCCTGGGGGGTGATCTTTCCTGCATTATTGCACTTCCCAGGGTTGTGGCACAATCACTTAAATAGGGTGGCATAGCACAGCATAGTCAATTCTTAAAACCTCCCTCTCGGGAGTCAAGTGGATTGTAATCAGATTGCATGCTTGTTTAACCTTCATGTCCACATCCACTGTGACTGCCCAATCAATTAAAAACAAATAAATGTTTGTTCAGCAAGGAATGGGATCCTGTTGCATCAGTGGGCCTCATTACGAGCTTGAAGGTCTGGGTACAACGGTACTCGTAAGCTTACCGGTACAGTTGTATCCGGACCGGCAAACTCTGAATTGTGCTCACGGGTGCCTTATATTCCACCAGGTCTGACTTGGCGGAATGAAAGGCACCCGCGAGCACAGCTTGTCTGTAGCACTGGCACGGTAATGAACCGTGCCGGTGCTACAGGGATCCCCATTCTCATTGAGCCCTATGGGGCTGAAATGGGAATGGAGATCACCCGATTCCGGCACCCGTGTAATGGCAATTAACGGATCCGGTGGGCCGGAATATCCTGGTAGTTGCCCATTCGCAGGTGCCAAACTTTCTTGCAAGTTTGGAGGTTGCCCTGCCAGTTTTACCGGCAAGGCTACCTCCAACCTTGTAACGAGGCCCAGTGTCTCTTACTGGAGTGTCATAGATGTCCTGCTATTCACCATTCTTACACGTTTATCTAGGATCATGGCTAACACAGTACACTGCACAAATGGCACCTGATCACCATACGTACAGTTTATTCTGGTGCCTTTAGCAAGAATGTGGGGCTAATCACAAACTAACTCCTACACCCATCCAAGGGGTGAGCCTCCTGGGGCATCTCCTTATGGCAGAAGGTGGACAGATGATAATCTCCAGAGTAAACCTTTGGGTCAACCGTGGCCCAGCAACCATGATATGTTGTCAGGATAGACACTTCCATCCACTCATTTCCCTCGTCCAGAACAGAGGCCTCTATTACTTCTCTTTGCTTTAGTGTTGCTAGAAAAAGAGAAGATGACTTTTGTGTAGCCCTTTGAAAGACTTACATTTATTTGTAACAAGTATATGGGGTTTGGGTTCACGTCTGTAGTCTATGAAGTATGTTATACACGTTGAAGCATGTAGTCTTTAAGCTTTGAAAACATTGTTTAAAAATCTGGCATGTTAAAAATATTCTTTCCAATAAGTCAGGAAAACCGGTGTATGTACCGAGATATGTTGTTTGCAGTGTCTTGGTGTTCAATGTATTGTTTCTTCAGGGCACCCACGCGGGTGTAGTGCCATGCTTTGTTAAAGGGATTACATTCACCATGTACACAATTAAAGGAGTTGATGGCTGTACTTTCGCAAATGATCTTATAACCTGAAGCAATCAAGCAGAACCGGCACATAGTGCAAATGCAATGATATCATCAACTTCCTAACAAGCAAGAAAAAAAAGCAATCATGCTGACTTTTTATGCCTAACTGTTGACAGCAAAGGGAATTATTTTCTATAATCGAAATGAAATAGCATGTAGGTGTGATCAGAAGAAACAGCTAGTGTACAGCAAGGAACAGGTGTAGACATTGGCTTGATTGCTTACTCGATTGGTTTCTGCTCACGATTTAGAACTGGCATTACTGTAGCCCAACTCAAGAGAACTCGATATATTGACTCAGGAAAGATTAAAAGCAGAGTGGTCTCCAACAGCAAAATGGGATTTTTCTCTTTTTTTATTTTTATTTTTTTAAATGGGCCCAGGACAAATAATTTAAAATGAAAGCAACATAGGATATACATCACCAGACTCAACATGTTTGCCAATACATAGGAAAGTCTGGAAGAACAGAATAGCACTGGGATTTGATCCTGTGACATTACACACAGATATTTGCAATTCAGTATCTACCGAATGGGAAGTCTAAATTTGCTGATATGCTGATCAAATGAATACTAACCAACTTAAAGATGCGTGTGAGTGTTAGAATGAAATATCGCTGAGTATTATTACACTTATTATCGCAATTGTTCTGCTCTGTGGTGTAAGAAGGATATCATGGTACTCCTAAAGAAACCTGAATCATCAAGTTTTAAAGGTGTCTTTAGAAGACTACAACTGTTCGACCGACAGCCGATATAACGAACATCCAGTCATAATGTCTTCAAGATCAGAGTCAGCTACCGGCACATTAGACGGTGCTAACCATACAGGCCGATCTGCGCCAGCAGCTCCATCCTCAGCTGAGCTCATCTCGCGTTCTACTCCTGGCTGGAAGGCAGAATTATCTTTCCGTTCGTTGAATCCTCATGTCACTGGAAAGCCATCTTCCCGAGCCATGCCCTGGAAGCCCAAATGTTTTGCAATGATTAACAGCTATTGCAATATTTAAAGGGCTGTAGCTTTCTCTGCAGCTGTTGCCGTGACAAGGTAAAATGCCACTGCACAATGTTCACGTGATTTAGAGAATAGCAACTTCACAGCGTCTAATTGCT
This sequence comes from Ambystoma mexicanum, assembly GCF_040938575.1. NCBI lineage: Eukaryota > Metazoa > Chordata > Amphibia > Caudata > Ambystomatidae > Ambystoma > Ambystoma mexicanum. The sequence goes on from NC_090932.1 coordinate 952,974,982, forward strand.
CTAAAGATCCGAATTGGGAAAACCATAAGATCCTTAACAAAAGGCTCTATGCAGGTAGGACTATAAAACGTAATTATTTCTTCCATAGACCGCCATTCCATTTAGAGCCAGAGAAGCTATGAGCAATAAAGACCAAGCCATTAGCAATTAGTCTTCTGCACACATAATTAGACTCACAGAGATAAAGATGCCTCTAAATTTAATGACGAATCCCATATTTCTGGCCAGGCTCAATATTCGCAAGCTAATTATGTCAAAAGACCTTGTGCTGCTCAAAAGCACTTAGACAGCAAAGGAAGACACCAACTCCAGAGCCACTCCACCCATTATCACTTAATATTAAAAATGAGACCACGCATTGCATCACACAAATGTGGTTATTTAGCAAAACACGTGGGTTTAAATCTTAGAACGAAGATCACTTCATAGCAGCAGGGGAGGTGAGGGAATACTGTAGGCCGTAGACACAGAAAGCTACACTACATATGAAGACATTCCAAGGCGTTCAGTAAAGTCTGAGATTTGAGCACAATAGCTTGTATTCAAATGTATAGGTGAACACGGAGAATGTTCTACCCTCTTGTTGTCAGTCTTCAAAGGACAGCACCACATCACCTCTCAGAAATTGTGTAAGTCTACTACTGTACAGGAGCGTATTACACATTGGGGATCACAGTTGATCCGCTAATTGATCCGCAGGTAGGTTTGACTATTTAGATCACATACCACGTTCACAGATGTGCGTGTCCTGCTTGAGGACCATTGTATGATTGGCTGCCTTTTAAAGTACATTGGGGGACTGCTTCTTTGTCATGCACAGACCATGTTGCATGTGGAGCTGTATTAGATACTGCATCCTATATTTTATAGAGAATGGCCTTTTCTTTAAAAGTGGCTGGATGCTTAATTTAATTTTCAGTATTCACTAAGGGGCTGTCCCGTGATACTCTCCTAATTCCTTTCAGTCTGTTCCCAAGCTCGTGGGAGAGGTCCTTTATCTAATGCACATTATACTCTTGATGCATATAATGGTGGTAAGAAGAGTCATAAAGTGGCCTACTATTTGTTCCTCTTCCCCCATAAAACGTTGACTCAAAGTGCTGGTGTCGTTAATATAGAATGGCCGGAGGCTAGATCTGAGTATCCCCAAGTAGCTTCATTCAAATATCAAATAACCTCAAAGATAGGATCGACCTCATAACCAATACATGGCCTAACATTGAACATGTAGGAAAGAATCGTGTGTCAATTCCTGGGGCCATGGGCCAATGGGGCACGTGATCCTGTCAGAAAAGGTATGCATGTAATTGCATAACTATTCATGGATCTCTTGATTTAGACAAGCCCACAGTACATCAATGACTTTCAATCTGAACATTGTGCCTTTGACAGAAAAAATAAACAAACATGAAGACTGCCTGGATTAATTCTAAGGCAACCATATTTCACAACACCTGCCTATTTAGCTGAAAAACTGTCAGGTGAACCACACGCTTCCACGAGCCAGGCCTTTGCTACTGTTGCACAAGGAATACAAACACGAAGCAGACCTTCTCTTGCGAGACCCCTGCCTATCGGAAAACCATCCCAGTGGCAATCCAGACAACGCAGAGGACCTTGCAGCTCAGAAAGGAACTCAAGGCCTTACTCCTCAGAAAACACCCATTTGCCATCTAGTCTGCTTGTGTGCACACATACCTGTCTACCCTGATTGCTGGAACATCCGATTCCACATATTGTAAACTCACCTCCCTACTTCATATGCTTCCTTCAACAGCAATGCAAATGCTCTGTTTCGTCCAAGCTGCATTCACACTATCTCAAAACCCCACACCCACAAATCAATATATAGTACTTATGTTTCTTGTGCCTTATTCATTCGATTATATGCAATGTGTCACACACAAGCTGCTCTCTCAAGAACAATGGAAATTATTAAACATAGGGGTGTTAAAATGGTAGTGGAATCTTAAGGTATCTATTCACAGCGTGTTTCCCAGTCAAAAAATATATGACCGGTAAAGAGAGCAAAGTATGCCAGTTTACGTTTTGCATGATTCACAAAACGACTTGCATATATTTAGCAAATTAAAATCAGAGTGCAGGCATGCATTTGGAATTTAGTTGGGCACATGACGTGTATTTCCTTCAGTGTGTTACCATGTTACGGGTTTGTCATGAGGATATGTGAATGGGAAGAAGGTGCCCAACCACAAAGGTGTAACTTTAACTGTATTAAAAAAATTGTAATTTTGAACGTGTTCAAATTACACATTTGGGTTCTGAATGTGGAACTAGCGAATGCCATGTTATTTTTTAATTTTCTAAACTTCTTTGATGTGTGGTGTTTTCGATTTATAATTTTCCCTATATCTGATAAGCCTTCAGCTTATGCTGGGATCATTTTAGTTGTTTTTCACTAACAATGTTGGGGGAAAGTGACCCTCTTTACACAATTAGGTAAAAAATCTATGTGGTGTTAAGAGCTGTTCTGGTGGGCTCGATAGGGTGTAAAGGCAATTAGCACCCAGGGTTACCAAAGCGGCAACCCTGGGTGCTTAAAAAAACATGTTTTTGTTCCTACAACGGGATGCATGAGGTGTGCCGTTGTAGGAAGGAAAAATCTTTACCAACATGGCTGCCATGGAAAGCGAAGGCGGGGCTTCCTTAACCTCCATATTTTGTTACTGCCCTCTTTGACCATACACACTGCTTTAGCATGTGCTCTCCTTTGACTTCACTACTTCCATTATAAATTATGTTTCTGTCTACTATGGTAATACGGATGGTGAAAACACCACATATTTCATATACATGCACAATTGATTTTAGGGGATAGGTACATTTTCCGCAAATAAATCTACCTAAAAATGATGATCCTTGCTAACAATTTGAAAAGGAAACTGATCTGCTTATGATAACTTAAATCTCAAACTAAAGTTGAAGGTGTTTCTTTCCATGTCTGTGTGTATACACAGAAAAGGATGATGGGGTGGCAATTATAAATGCCACCATAATTCCACAGTTGGATATGAGAGGCATGCTTACCAGTGATAGAAATATTTTGTCTATTTCCATTGTGGGTCAAGGAGGGTTTAACAAAAACATGTCCCGTCGCCTTATACTTGCCTGCCCAGATTCCTGAAGGGCAGTGAGAGAGTTGTTCTTGTTGAACCCTGGCTGACCACCTCTAGACAGTGATCAGTAGTATTTTTTGATGTGAGGTGATTTGAGGAGTACATTCAAACATGTCCACTACCCTGTCGGAGCTTGCTGTGGAATATTACTGTATTTATTGATTTGATTGATTGATTTTTAAAAAACCTCCCAGAACCAGCCTAGACATATCATGCCTTCTACTTATGGTAATGGGCAGAGTCACAGGCCTGGGGTAAAGTTTGTGGAATTTTAAATATCAGAAATGTATGCCTGTGATTTGTTCACGTTTGGATGCTTGCAGGTTCTGCGGAAAAGGCCTCCCTAGTCAAATTGAAAAGCCTTTCTTAAGCATTGACTAAGCAAGCAAACTGCGTTCAAAATGCCTCACTTAACCATTGACTAAGAAATAGCTAGGCATGCACAGCAACCCAACAAATGTAAATGAAATAAATCAACATTCAGTAAACATTTCCAAAGTGACTTCCTGAATTCCAAGAGAATAAAATAACTGCTTGTTGTTTATCACTGCTTGGGAATTGTTGTGTAAACATCCCACTTCTTGATAAGTGCTTGAGAACTGTCAGGCATGCCTTTCTCTTTGTCTAGGGCTAGCAATGGTTATGATGAACCTCCTCTCTATGAATTGCACAGGTAGCCAAGCTAGTGAGAGCTTTAATGGAGATGCACACAAAGGTTAATATATTATCAAACATGGTACCTCCGACGTTCAAACCTCTGTGGCTCACAGCAGGTTACCTTTCATTTGGATACATATGTTGTGTCTAGCTTTTATCTCGACTGATTTTGTTTTCCTACCAACAAAATACCTTCCGTAAAAATGTATGGCATTTTTAAAAACCCTTTCTTGAAGCCAGTGAAACAGGGCAAGGCATTACAGCACTCCAGTGCTCAGATCTCTGTTAGACCTGCAGGCCTCCGGTTCAAGGTCTGTTATGGCCAACACAGCCTCTCATCATTCTGGGACCCTTAAATGGAGTACATCTAAACTGGACACATCTGTCCTCTAGAAAAACACTGTTTTGATTTCCAACAAAAGTACGTATAAATGCCACCCTCTGATGTGAATGGAGGATAGCAAAGGGGCAAGGCGCTGGTCTTGGAAGCAAGCAAGACCACGCAGAGCAACAGAGGTTTGAATCTTGGATCCCCTTAAATTAGATACTATTGGTCGAGTTGTAAAAAAATAATTAAACAAATAAAGACGTATTAATTCCTTGGGGGCACCAAATAGATGTTTATAAAAATATAACAAGAGATGGAAAGGTAGCAGCCATTCATTGCGTTCATATAGCAGGAGTTGTGTAAGTTACCTCTGATATAAATAACATTTTCTTTGAGCAAGACATGAGCTCATAAAGATGTCAAATGTGAATAAGATTGTGCTCCGGCCTAGTTCATACTGCACGTTATTAAAATGAAAGCAGCAACAATATTCACATGATTCAGGAAAGAAGACAGACAATTAGCATTTCATGATATAGTAATTGTATTAGGGGAAGCACAGCACCTTCTTCCACTGGACATATGGATACTGGGCACTAGAAAATCTCGTTTAAAGGAAAACATAAAACAAACTCCTCATTAATCTTCTCTTGAACTATGATTACGTGTTTCACTGATCGGTATTAAAGGCTAAAGTTTAATATACTTTAAGACACATACACTTATTGTCGTACAGGCTATGCAGATTATTTAGCTGCTCTGTCTTGTAAACACCACAAACACCCCATTGTCTTTTGTACAGCACGTTATGTCCCGACCGTGCCCTTTTCATCTATTCTACAACCCTTTGTTTACCTCCTTCTATTTCCTGGATCCTCTTGTTGGTCAAACCTTCCTCATCTGTCAAAATATACTGTGTTTTGAACTTGACCTTGTTGCAAAGAGTGGTAAAAAAATGGCATTACATAAATAAACAACCATGATTTCTCATTGGTCCAGAGTTACTCACTGTAGTGTCACTGGGCTAGAAGGGAAAATGGAAATGCATCCGAATTTTGAATATTACCGGCATTCTTAGATTATGCCACGGAATAGAATGTGACTGCTTGATACACATACAATGTGTAGCCACTCCCCACTCTAAAGGAACTCATTCTAACACCAGTCTGCACTCTTCGTCCCACAAGTCTTAAAAACTAAAGTGAAGAGAAAGAGGGCCTGATTCACAGAGTTTTCCTATGGGATTGTGCAATTATAAAATTATTCTGTGAATCAGGCCCTGAGTGCGGGTAGTAATATTAGGCCCACCTGTTTAAAAGACGAGTCCAATCAACTAATGGGCGTATCTGATCGCCTGCATTATAGGATCAGATATTGAGACAGAGTGGAGGTTCTGGTAGTGTGGCTATCAAATCCATACATGTGGAAATTAGTGATCCGCTATGGGCAGATTTCAAAAGTCAAACCCTAGCAGTTTTTAAGCAATTTACAGATTATACATGTGTGTGAGCCTTCTGCGTGGAGGTGGATTAGGCAGAAGCCTACTTGCCTATGTTCTGCCATCAGTGCACATGGGTACGTTCGTGAACACTACTCCAGCTTCTGACAGATAGAGTCTTTCAACCGTGCCAATCAGCAATATATTCTCTGAATTTAATTGCACACCAAACCCATGGCATGGGTCCTACATTCTAACCCAAAAAAAGCTACATGGATTCAAATCAAGGACAATATGAAGATTTGAACGTATCTCCCACATTGAAATTTGCTGTCTAGTTTTAGAACGATGTATTTACGATTTACGAACAATGTTCCGTTTCATGTTGCACATGGTGGCATTTTTTGTGTGTATTGGTATTTGTTATTGCACTTCCTCAAACGTATTTGTTACCCTGTTCCCAAAACAAAGCGAATCGATGATTAACAACTTTAAGCAGATATTATAATTCTTTTTCAAATGAGGTTACCTAAGTCTAAATACAGTTCACAAAATTGCAATTGTTTGTGATCGACAGGGTTCCCTGAAATGGTCTTCTATTTTAAGTGATAGCGTTCTATCAGTGGCTTTCATTATTCAATTGATGACGTTGTGGTTGAAATCACAACTTTATGGACACATTGATGCAAAAGGGAGTAGCAGGATTATGTTTTGAAAATCCATTTCCTACAGTGCATGTCCGGAAGCTATAGTGTACAGGTATCCTGCCCAGTGGAACTGCGCCATGCCCCAGACTACGTTACTCAAGGGGCATGTCCCGAGGGGAAATGGTCCAGCCGGAGAACCCAATGGGAGGAGTGCTGATGTCATCTATGAGTTCATGGGGAGTGTCATAAGAAGGGCATGGCAGTGCGAAATGTATGATTACGTTTTCAACCACAAGTGGTCAATTTCTGTGGTTTTCATTTTCTACGCTGTAAATTAATTGCCTTTTAATCTCAATAAACATTTCGGGGAATTTACCAAAGGTTTTTATTATTGAAGAAAGTTAATTGAATTGTTTAAAACTCGAACACAGCACAACCAGACTTTGCTATTTTAGGTGGCTAGGCCCACCCCCGCCCCCCCAAAAAAAACTGCACAATAGCGATTTCCTTTGTATGAATGCAAACGCATTTCTTCAGAAACTGTAGATATTGAAGCAGTGGCTCACTTTGCTTACTAGATTGAATTAGGTGCTCACATTCAAACTAAAACCCAAAGGCACACAAATAAGCACTTTTTAAATGTCTGTGTTCTTGCCGGTTAGGTTCATGGAGTTCAAGGTGTTTAGGATCATGCAGAATCCCATTTCATTGAATGCATGTATTCATTGAAAGTTCTAGCGGCTTCAAAAAGTAATTTATTATCCGGTTGCTCAGTCCATGCTTCCAACCAGAGAGTTTCGTGTTATGGTTTATTCCTGCTCTTCAGTTATTTTTATTGATTTCTTTGCCTGTACCTTCCTGTTCACCTTGCCCCTGGCCTATGACCTTTCTTAGGCTTCATGGTCTGGGTGCAGAAGAATGATTGATGTGTATTGTGGTCCCCAAACTGTTGAAAGCATATCAAGATTCGTCTTCTCTATTACCTTTATGCAGTAGTAGATCACACAGCGAAAGGAACACACATTATTAAGACTGAACCATACAAATATTTGTCCTCTAGCACTTTGAACCAAAACGTACAAAAAAATCTAAAGCTTGACTACATCTCCAGTCGGACATGGGGTCCTCTCGTTCTAACCCTACGCTGTTAAATGTTTAATTCCCAGTGATTATGGTTTGCAATAAAAGCCATATTCGAATATTAGCAACAGAGCAAAATATAATACCAGCACCATAACTGTATTGATATCAATAGATTAATCTATTTTGGATTTGGGTCGCTCTTATTTTGAGGAATGAAAAAAACCAAAAGGGGGCGACCAAACCAAAGCACCTGTTCCATCTTGACCAATCTTCTTTGATTTGCTAACACACTTCTCACAGGATAGTGTGATAATGATTTGTTATTTAGATATTGCTTTTGCACACAGCGCTGTACAGAGAACATATTTACATACAATTGTCATCCAACCAAAGTTGCTACTCATTTAACAACCTCGGAAAGGATGAAAGGCTGATTGAGCCGTGCTCGGAACCTGCAGTTCACACACACACACAGATTGCAGCAGCGAGTGCTCAACCCACTGAGCTGTCTTACTGGCCTTAAATTGCAGTAGAATTCAGTTGTCCTAACATATGTGTCTGTGAACAACTATAATACAAGAGTGACAAGTGCTTTTATTGCAGGTAAAGTCTGACACTGGAGCAGTACTGTGCTGAAATCAACTAAATGATATGTAAGGGAGCATTGACAGCAATGGCATGACTCGCTCTGGCTGCTCGTAGCATAATTTGCATTGCTAAATATCTCCTTTTTCTCCCCATACACAGGAAGGCACCAAAGCAAGAGAACTTGCTCCAATGGCAGCATGAGCTATCCACGATGGGCCACATTTGCGAAAGTTGCGAAAGGTGATAGATCCAGGATATGACAAGCTAAGTTTGTGATGAAATCTAGATTCAATCATTTCCTGCACAAAAGTCAGCTGATTTTCAAAGTGGATTTGCATGCATGAGGACAAATAAGCTGCAGGCACAAGACACTCACAACTGGGTCTGTGGCTCAGTGGACTAATGCATCCACTACAGGGACCTGTGTGTGACCTCATGGTCATGGATTCGAATCCTGCTAGGTCCACTCAGCCCTTCATCTTTGCGAGGTCTATAACATGAGTACCATTGAACGTGCACTTTACAAATACGCCTGCTATGTAACATGCTACACATGTATGTCTAAGTGTTGGGTACAATCATGGCATTTAGAGAAGCACTATATCCAAAGTAGCTGGGGTCCACCCCCCAGTCAATGTGTGTACTGGGTGTTGTGATGAAGCACCTTCATATCAAGGTAGATATAAGCCCTATTACTAATGATCACTTGTTTTTCATCCATTTGTTCAGCAAAATGATAATTAGTGTTGCCAAGGAAAATCGAAATGACTGCCAGAACTAATCTGATCGTGTGATCCGCTATACGAGAAGGGACACAAACCAAAGGGGATATTCGGAAAAGGACTGGGCTCAAAAACTTTCAAAGCCATCAAATCCAGAGAAATAAGGATTGAATCCCAGTACCAACGTGAAGCCAGTAAAGGAGGCCTGGAAAGCATACACTGTAGGGTTGAGTGCCCATTCACAAGCAGAAGCAGGGGGTACCCAGCAGGAACGCAAATCATCTCCAGACCATATAGTAAGCAGAAAAGACGTTGGGTAACTTCTTCTGCAGAAGCCCTCACTTCTGAATAACAGTTGCCAGGCAGCAAAGTGGCTGCTTAAGGTCTCTGGAAAATAACCTCCTGACAAAGCCAAGAGTTTGGTGAACATCTCTGAAGAACAGTTGCAGCTGAAAAGGCAACAGACTTGTGAAAATCTCTGATATGGTTTGCCTGCATTTTCCAGGAGGTTGGTCAAATGTGTCTTGATGGCCACTTGCATGACAAGGCAAAGCGGCTGATGAAAGTCTCCAAAACAATGATTGTTTGCCAAAGCTCAGAGTTCGGTAACACTCTATGAAGAATGCATGCCTGATCATCCAAGATACCGGTGAATGGTTCTGAGGGTCATTTCCATGGCAAAACCAAAGAGGTTGGCAAGAGAGGCCCATTCACAAACAATTGCCTGATTAGACAAATAGGTTTGAAATAATCTTTAAAACTCAGTTATGTGACAAGGGTCAGAGGTTGGTCAGAGTATCTAAGGAAATCTTAGAAGACAATGTCAAGAGTGAGGTGAGAGACTCTGATAGACACTTAAGCAACAGAGTTAGGAGGCTCTTAAAAGTTCCAAATGAATGCTTTGGTGTTGCAAACCACCTTTAAGGGAGGGAATTTCAACAATGGAGATCTGCTCCATTCCAGTACAAATATGTTGCTTGGTAGGGATTGTCTAAATTATGTTTGTATCTACTGAGTTACACATCCAATCAAATAAGACAATGCATTGTGAGACTGTCAGACCAAAGCTGTATTACGCAGTTACAGCCCTTTTATGTAGCCCATAGTATGCGTGGTAGAATTAACATAATTAGGTATAAATAATATTCCTTAAATTACGATGTAAGAAATGTATGTTTGTATTGATTTTATGTTATGGCAGTATATGGCAGTATTTGGAATAATTGTCCTTTTATGGCCCATTACTCCAAAATATAATTATGATGAGGATGGCAAAGCCAAGTGGCTGGTGGGTATCTCTAATGAACAGTTGCCTCCTGAACCTAAGAGATTGGCCAGGGCCTCTCAGAAACAGAGACAATACACTGTTGGGACGTATATGAACCTCTTGTGGTCTGTTTTCTTTCAGGCAACATCATTTCTGCACTGACCAAACTATCAATAACGATAAACTTTACTGGCTTAGAGCTTTCTTCATAACTATGACTTGTCACAATGTGACAGGTCTCAATACAACCATCAATGGGAGTGCAATGTTTACAAATATATAGAAAGTTCAATGTTTGCATGAGGAATTTCCTCTGGGGTCACAGCAAGAAAGGAGGAGCTCTCTAGGACTGCTAGGTGTCCTGCAATTTCTTCTGTTCTCGGCCTATGGCAGGCACCCAGATAGAGGGGACAACCAGCTGCAAAATCAGGCAAATTACAGTGCGCACCACTTTAAGAATTGGATTTGGACTCTGGGATGCATGTTCTACAACCCTGGCATGCGCCATGTCACACGTTCCGTGAATGCACAGACACTGCACGTGGCAATGTATTTGCACATGTGGTCTCACTTGTAATAGTTCACCAGCCATTGATTAGGGTGATTTTATCCATGTATGTTCAATCTGATCATACATGTTTATGGAGCATATTGAGATTTGGAACTGCTGTGTCTGTAGATTGTAGGAGGAGGATCTGAACAAATGATCCATATACTTTGCGTCCACATGCCCTGTTCTGAAAATACAAATGTGATAGAATGGGTACACCTGATTCACAGAGTGTTTTCCTATGGGATTGAGCCATTATATAATGCTTCCATGAATCAGTCTGAATAAGAGCGTGCTGTGTGTCTGCAATTGTGCATTGGGTATGTGACATTGTGGGCCCGATTCATGGAATATTTGCCCGGTTCAAAGTGAAATTGCACTGCTGAAAAGTAACTTTGTACTGCCAACAGAATCCGTGATTCATGGAACCATGCAAAGTGTATTTCTGCAATGCAAAGTCTGGGCAAAGTCAGTGCATAGTCATTTTTGCAGTTGCAGCAGTGCAAATTCACTTTGAACTGAGCAAATAGTGCATGAATTGAGCCCTGTGTGCCTTGCCAATTTAAATATACTTAATTAGGTGCATTATTTATCTTCCAATATCCATTAGAATATGACATATAAAGCCTAAGGAGTATAGAACGTCCATACATTATAGAGTATATAGAGTATTTAATGTCCGTACATTTTAAGGTTAAAGAAACGCTTTGGTCGCTTCAGCCTACCTAAATTGTTACAGTTATACATCATGTAAACTATATAACTGATTTGTATTCATATGTTAATTGATCGAAATGGATAAAGTGATGTTGCCAAAGAGCCTGACAGTAAAACAATGACAATAAAATGACAATAAATGAATATAATGGATGGAAGGAAAATTAAGTATCAGGAAGAATGGCGAGCAACTGGTCCTTAATATGAGTGTGAAAGATATTGGATACAGAGGAAGAAAGCAAAGTGAGGGGAGGGGAGCAAATTCCAGTGTTTTGGTGCTAGGCGTGCGAAGGAGTGAAGGTTTTGCAGCCTAATACTAAGTATATTAATAGGTGGCATTACAGAAACTCTGCACGAACGCACATGCAATTATCCGTGGTGCAAAAATATCCCTAATGTAAAAAAGCCCTGAACGGCTACCCTTGTGTACTAGGGCAATTTTCATTGTAGCTCTAATTGTGCTTTCAGGGCTCAAAACCTCTGTACTATTGTCCCATATCTTCAAGGTTATATTTCGGCCTCTGCAGTGATGTACATCCAATCAATTCTTCTTCGAGAATGTTCGCGTATTTTAATTGCTGTATAGACTGGGGTGCTTTCCCTTATATATAAACTGACATTTCTTCTGAAATGTTTAAACCGTGGTCGGTGGTAACAATGTTTACTTGTTGATTACCTCCACCTAAGCAAGTGTTTTCATCTGCCACGTTTCCTCAATGCTTCCCGCTTTTAAGAGTAAATATGCTAGCCACTTCCAGCCTGCATATGATGAAAGTTCAAGAATGTTATTATCCTTTCTAATTAAGTACATTTTCCACAGGGTATTATGTACGGTGGCATACATTGGAAAATATGAATCAGTTTGTACAGGTACACCAAAATGAATTATCTTTTAAGTACTTTAAATATGTCATCTTATAGATCTGTATTCTCTGAAAAAAACTTCAGTTATAGTGTAGTTAAGTTGAGCAGAATTAACGCAATAAAACCCTTGAAATTCAGTGGCTGTGGGAAGTGTGAGAAACCTGAAGCCGTCTCCCTTGCTAGTCCCCGGGGATCTGTCATCCAGGTGGCCAGGACATAGCCAACACTATTGGATCTAGTTCCTGGGGATGGACCAGTGGGGGAGGATCACCTGGATGGGGGGTCCTTGGGGAGTGGGAATGGTACACTGACGGGTGAGACATGGTATCCCATTCTCTCAACACCTTTTCACCATCCTATCACTTAGGATGTTCTAAAACACTGCCCCCCCCTTCTGACAAGAACACTTTTGCATAACAGGAAATACAACAGACTAACACCAGAGCTGTTTACCTGACTTGTCCCAGTACAAGGGTCAGGCAAAGTCAGGCAATTGACCAGAATCACTCACACCTGACAGCCGTTTCCCTTCCCTACAGGGATAAAATGTGGAGCCCGAGAGCACAGGTCGAGCAAGGCAGACCACACAATGTGAGAATGATGGCGCATACCGAGAGGATGACAAAGAGAGAAGTGAAGTTGCCCTTACTAATCAAGGCCCGTGAAACCTCTGCAGGTGAAAACATAAGACTGCAAACAATAGCCAGCGTGTGTTACAGCAGATGCCAATGGTACACAAGACCCTCCTCTGCTTATTACCAAGCCGGGGAGAGACGCTTGTCTCGGTACCAACCTAGACCCAAAAAAGAAGGAAAGCCAAGTGGTTCATCACAGCCGGTGAGTCGAGAGGAGAGTCAATAAGAAACCAAACTGTGTTGAACGAAAAGTAGCAAACGGCTAATTTGAACTGTGAAAGGCTTCAGGAGCTATTGATAGAAAAGGGGGAAAACCAGAAAACAGAGTAGTCCAGCACCCCGTGGATGCTTACGTAGGAAACTCTGAGCGATTACGCAATGGTAGAGACTACAGTAACCAGAAGGCCATAGCAAAAGGCGAAAGGGGGTCAAAGTGGTCATACAATGATCTTGTAAAATCCTCCATACAGTCAAAAGTCTATGACTGATAGAGGATTGTGCAGCTAAGGGAAATGATTCCTGCTTGGTGAAATTAGTGCATGAACAGTGCGTTGCAAAGGTTGGCAAGAGGGAATCCGGTGGAGGGATGCTAACAGAAGGGAGAAACTCTGAAGTCCCATGAACGGTGTGTTGACAGGAGTGAATCTGGCAGAGGGATGTACACAGTGAAGTGTTTGAAAAGTTTTTAAGAATCATGAGGGCAAGAAGCATTGCAAGACCAGGGGCAGTGTATTGTTCCCCTTGGCATTAGAATCCGAGACTGGCAGAGGGAGGTCATGGGGTGGAAAGCCATCACCCCAGCATTCATTTTTTCATTTTATTGAAACCATCAGGCCCTTGAAGGCAAGAGACTTTTATTGAAAGAGACTTAAACACTGAAGAACCTGATAGCTGGCTCAGAACTGTCAGATCATGCTAGGAAAGCTTGAGTGTATGCAGTGTGCAGGAGATCCACCTTGTCCCGTGCTCAAAACATGGGGAAGGGAGACCCCTGGCAATCACACCCTGAGTTATTATTTGTGAACACTTCTTTCTATATTGAGAACCCTATCCCACACTATTTCTGTAATTAGTTGTAAGGATTTGGCAATAGGTTTTTCTTAGTATAGGCCTTTTTACTTTGACGAAATCCCACAAGGAATGCCTTATTTTTCATTTGATAGTCAGAGCGTGGTCCCATCTTAAATTTAGGTTAGGCATTTTTCCACCATCCATTTACAGTTTAATAAACACCCTTGAACTGTGATCACGTGTGTCTGTCTTTACTGTTGCCACCATGAGTTCCTTACAGACATCATGACCAGCTTAACTTGGCGCGTTCCCAATGATGTCCCCCATAATGCTCTGTCCACCATTGTGCCATTTTGTATGTCATTTTGACTCCCTTCTCTTATAATTTGTCAGTTCCTTGAGCTTTGCAATGGGAACTTGCTGTGCCCACTGTACATGTTTCCCTAATATGTTTCTTTTCATCCCACTAGATAGCCACAACCTTTGGCCATGGCCAGTATGCATCTCTTTTAGGCCTTCTAGCCAGGGTCTTCCTCCCTGTCCAGTAAGCACAGCTTTTGGCGGTGCCCACTGTATATTTTAAAACACAGCTTGTCCACTAGCCATGACCTTCACCCATGGCCAGTGCCCAGGCCTTCTGCCGGGTCCACTGTACATGTTCCCCCAACCAACGTTATCTGTAGGTGCGGATAGCCATGGTTATACATGAAAACTGCACAAAAATCAAAAAATTGTCCCTGCACTCACCAATTACCCCCTCCACCTTGCATGCTCCCCCCACCACCTCAAACTCATCTTAACCCTCTTGGACTCTCCCATGCCCCCAACCCTCATTGTTTCGTTTGATGCACTTTAATTCCCAATCTCATTTCTTTCATAAACGCGGCTATCCCAATGAATAACCAGGGCTATCAGAAAACGTATGTGCTCTGAATTTGGTCTCTATCCTCACGTTAACTCCCCAATTTCACATGGTGTCCTCTACCCTCTCCCCACCTCTAGCCTGAAGCCATTGCATTATTTTTCCCGCTCGAAATGGCATTTCTTTTACTCTTCATTTTTGGCTAACCACAGTTATTCCTGTAATAACTGTGGTAATCTCTTCAAACAAAAAAAAGGATGTGTTTTCATTTATGAAAAGCCCCTCTGCTCAAAAGCACCCTGGGAGAAATAGCTATAGGTTTGGGAGAAGTGGGCACTTGATTCTCCGTTAAATATTTTAAAAACTACTGGATGCAATAACCCTAGACACCCCACCCCCTGGAAATCAATTTGACACTTTGTGCCCAAGTTGTTTCGTAATGGGTCCAATTCCGCCCAGAGGTTTTGGCTGTGTGTTGGAGCAAAATATGCACTTTTCTCTGTGGGGAAAATGAATGGGCATTAGGACGAAACTGTTTTTTTTCACTTTCTTATTCTTATTAACATTGGTATTCTTTATCAGATCTTTCCTAACATTTCCAGTATTTGGGTTGGGGGGGTGAGGCAGGAGGGGTCGATACTCAAGTTAACTATAGTGCAGTGACCGCCACACTATATATAGCGTTAGCGACCCTGTAGTTATGGTTCCGTTGCTTGACCCATAGGAAGGCGGAAGAGTAGTTTTTGGACAACTTATATCTTTGGCATCCATCGACGAATCCTCACAGAACTGAATTGTTATGTTATGTAAGAAATGGGTAATGTGCTGTGAAAGATTAGCTCAGTTATTATTTAGGTTTATTTTTGAAAAAATGTATGGTCCCAAGGTCAGATATATTACAACTTGACAAACGTAACTGTCAGTTAATGATATTCTACTTTTGTAAATTATCTATGGAATGTGAGCTGTTTAGTGGTATTACACATTAGTTAAGCAGTTACAGTTGAGTTTACGATAGGGTAGCTTTCTGCAATGCCTCGTGCCTCTCTCAAACTTGAGCTGGACCACTTGAAATTTTGGAAGCAGCTCAAAACATTCCTTTTCTCTTGTGCTTTCTCTTTGTCCTTCCCCTTTTGATGTAACTGACTCATGATGTAGCAACTGGTTGTTTAGCTATTCTTAGCCTCTCAATGTGTACCAGGCTCTTTATTGATCAGTCAACTTTTCAGTGTATATGGGCTTACTACACACTAATGGGCTGTAACTGTAATTCTAAAGTCACTTGTTTTCTGTGCACTACCAAGAGTCGTGCTGCACTGCCTGCATTTACTTAGAACATTTGTGTTCTGTTTTCGTCTCCCCTCTCCCTTGCACTTCCTCCCTTGCTTTCCCTTTGCACTCTTTGTTTTTCCAGTTACGCAATTTGAATGACACAAAGGCTAGTAAGACAAGCAAGGAAAGACAGATAGAAGACAACACATATGATCTTACTAGGCCTTGTGTCAATTAGATCGTGCATGTGCAAAAACAAATATGCGTCCAATTAGATAGTTTGTTGACGCGCATTGGAGTGACATGTAAGTGCGGAACCGCAGCGTGCGGTTTGATTGGCTGATATGTTTTGCGTGAAGATGTGTAGCCGCATTGAAGGATGTCAACGTTCTATTGGCTTACACGCAGATTTACCTCCTTTCCCCAGTCTTTTCTGTATGCAGCCGCATATATATACTTGATAGATGCATCTATATGGGCAGTTGTGTTGTAACTATGTATTTTTAAATATAGTGACAGTTAGTGTAACATTTTAATAACTATGTATGAGCAGTACACATACATGTAAGTATTTTATAAAAGTCTTTGTCAAATTGCCTTTTATTTTTCCTTGTAGATATAATACAGTGTTTTGCTTAGTGTAATTGTATTTTTAATATTTAATTTAATATACTACACAAGCAATGAAAAAGCCTAGTTGCAGAGACGTTGAGGTGAGCCATACATTGTAACAAAACCTTTGAAATTCAAGGAAAAACATTTAGTTGCAGGGATGTTATGGTGAGCAATACATTGTACCAAAACCCTTGACATTCAAGGAAAACATTTTAGTTGCAGGGATGTTAAGGTTAAAACTTAATGCAACAAAACCCTAGAAATTCAGGTAATGCCACCTTAACGCCATTCCCCCTATTGTGCAGACTATGACCTCAAAGTATGAGAACAATGATGACATTACAAATCACATCACTGATGACATCACTGGTGAAAACACTGATTGCATTGTACATAACTGTTTGCATCTATAATGGAATTAGACATAACATCATTTAGAAGTTAGCTCATGAAAACTTCTATTACCTTAATAACAATTTAGGCCGTGAACTTGGCCATGACAAAGGCTTTTCCTTGAATATGTATATACATACATGTTATCAAGCTTTGACTGCTGATCAGTTAATGTCATTTGATTTCTCCTTCCTTATCAAATAGATCTCCTTTGTATGGAGCCAATGTAAACGTGTTTACATTTGATCCAATCCTTTAATTTCAACAATTTGTTAAAAACATTAGACCATAGGAAATTACTCAAAGATAATCTAGCATTGTCAAACTCTGCAATTTTAGAACAAAACACTCACTTGCATTGGACACTAACTTCCCGCCATTGGTGATGTAAAATGTAATGCCCCTATTATTTGATACCACTTTTACAATTCAATTCACATTAACTTGTTTTGCTTCTCAGGTTATACTACTGCTGTGAAATTGAATACATGGTACCGAAAGGGCAATGTAGGAGTATGGGCACATTGAACTTCTTATATGTGTTTTATAGGTATAACATACACATAAATATTGTTAACTAGACATTGGTGGCCGTACGTTGTGTGTCTGACATAATAGCAGGACATGTCTGGCAGCTATTTCTGCAATCTCTCTTTGTTTAACTAGTGAGCAGTAGAGATTTCCTTTTAGTTTACATGTATAAAACCCTGTCTTTCCTCACAAACACTGTCAAAAAGCATGTTTCGATGAAATGTCTGTACCTAGTATATGTCACAGGAGAACATGCTGGATGTTTTCTATGTGCAGATCCGTACCAGTGAAGCATTTAGGCTACTGTTATTATTGACATGTGCTACTCTCTTTGCGGACACTACACTAGTATCTGTGTAGTTGTAATTCCTATGATGCCATTTGTAGTATCCCAGCATTGTTGTTGATCATACAAAGTCTAGCCTTTTCATGGGATGGATAGCAATGCAATAGGCTAAGTTGGTGATGGCCTCAGACCCTTTCATGTTTGCAATATAGATAAGTGTGGTGTTTGGCACTGAACATTTGAGTCACTTTGGGATGGATCTATAATTTATCCTTCTGTTCTTGAAGTTTAACAACAGTTGGAACTGCCCCATTCTGCTCTACACTCATTGGGCCAAGATGCCTGCGTGGATCTAATGTTTACACCGGCAACATTATGTCTAATACACAAAGCCTACAATTCGAGTAAATCTAGAGATGGCTGGAGACTCTCGTAGATGCCAACATTTTGTACACATATGTGAGCATTTCCAGCAGATTATCAACAAACAGTAGGCATGCAAATGCATTTTGAACATTCCCAAATGGCATTTTTGCATGGACAACTGAGTATGCGTCAGTATAGATGCTTTTGCACTATTGTAATTCATGTGCACATGCACAAATGTTGTTTCTGCATGCACAGAATGCATTTTTCCGTCCCATTTCCTTCAATGAAAACAAATGTGATCCATGCAGATTGGTTTGCAGAGTTTCTGTGCACCCACTGTATTGTTTTTTGCAGACTTTTAGGTAAAGCAATTTACCAGCTTTTCACCAAAATCGGGTTTCTTTCGAGTAGTTAGTCGACGATGTTTGCTGCAATGCTTCTAAAATTAATACCGTCAACACTTGAGTTGCTTCTTAGAATCTAGGCCATTGTGCCTGGGTGTCTCCTAACACATTGTTTAGAAAGATGATTGCTTTTTCTATTGAAAAGCACTATGGCTAGAGGTGTTGGAATGGCAGCCCATGTGCAACTAAGGTAAGCTTTGCAAAATGTATGATCACATTTTGTAACATTTTTAACTGGACATTTATGAAGTGAAGTGTGTTTTCAAAGTCATGGGAAGAAGAGTATGACAGCAAATGGCATCGTGTGATACTGGCCGTAAAAAAACAGCATGAATACAAGGTAGCCAGAGTAAAAATATCACCATGGTAAAATATTGTAAACACATTTTTTTCCCTAAATGGTTTGATACCCACAACATTGCACTGTATGTCCAAAATAGGAAAACTCGCTTGTTGCATCAAATTCCATATTGAAAAGCATGTCCTTCACAAAAGAAACGCCTGGATATTTGATACTATTCAATAGTATGCTCCTGTTAGTCTTTATGTATACATGTTGTTTCAGTGTGATCACCAAAATTATTTTCTTGGTGGTCTAATGAGCAGCACTATATTTATATTGACATTCTAAAAAGCATCCCTGCATCGATACTATAATAGTTCCTAGTTTGAGTTTGACTGACTTCAGTAGGTTTCAAGTATTCTCTAATGATAATGTCCCAAGTTTTTTTGTACTATGCTAACAAACTTAAAATGAATGTTGTTTGCCTGAAAAGGGTAATGTAAATAGGATTCTGTTATAAAGGTTAGGTGAGGACGTGTTGTTTTTGCTCAGAAAAAAACTATAATTTTATCATGAGTAAAAGAAAAACGAAAATCAGCAATAAAAAAAGAATAATATGAAGCTTTAAGAAGGGTCATACTACTACAAGCAAGTGTACTGATATCACTTTACATGTTTGGGAATATAACTTACAGGTTAAGTGATGACCTGTGTTATGGGGCTAAGATGCACTTTGCATGTTCATTTTCTGGTATGGCCGAACCAGTCCTTTAATAATCTAAGGTCAATATAATATGTACCATTATCTTTATATATTTTTCTAGTGCAAACCTAGCCCAGGAGCAGTGGAGCAATGTACAAGTCATGAAGCCCAACATTGGTAGCAAGAATTTAACAAGTCAATGAATAAACATGAGCAATAATGATCACAATACAATGCACAGTAAAATAGATGGTGGTGGGCACAAGATAGCCAAAATCAAATTTTGCTGAAATAGTCTGATCGTCAGTTCTTTCCAAAACTGAAGGACAGTCTGGATTAGAATTGAACAGTCTGGATTATAATCTGGATGGCGTTTCAGAGGATCAATGAATAGCATGAGAGGGTCTGTTTCCTAGTTTTCTCCTTAGCAGCCTGCCCAATTATCATTCTGTTGATAGTCTTACCGTGAGATGACCATGTACCACTCAATGTTCTTAGTCAATGTTCTTAGTTCGGCGAGCAGATAGGCTGGTATACTGCCATTAGTTACTTTGAAGGTGAAGCATGCGGTTTTGAACCAGAGCCGAACTAGGATTGAGAGCTAGTGTAATTTGCACAAGGTGGGGGTGAAGTGGTCACATTTTCTAGAGCCAGTGATGAGGCGAGCAGAGGCATAGTGGGACACTTGAGGGGGGGCAGTTCAGTGACTGGGACCCCTGTAAAATGGATGTTTACCCAAACATATGAAAGGTCACAATGGCTTGCACCATCAACTGGATGTCTTCGAGCGGGATGAAAGGCTTGATCTTGTTGAATAGAGAGATCTGATTCCAAGCTGTTTGAGCCATTTTCCTGCTGCGCTCTTGGAAGAATAGATTGTTATCCACAATGAAGATGAGGAATTTTACAGAGTGTGTGATGTGAGGGTTGAACTCGTCTATGCGCGTTTCATGTAGCCACCTAAAAGTGGGTTCCTGCTTGGATGGGTGCACCGGAAATACAAATTCAGTCTTGGTTGGGTTAAGCCTTAAGTAGGAACTTGTCATTCATGTTTCAATGCTATCAAGACATTAGTGACTGCAAGCAATATATTTTGCGCCCTTGACCTTTCGGTACAAATGTGTATCATTTGTGTACTGGTGTTCCGAGATATTTAGGTCATCTAGGAGTGAGTTCAGTAGTTCTGAATGGAGGTTAAAGATGACCATCAAGAGAATGGAACCTTGAAGGACTCCACAGATGAGAGGGTGGCATTCAGAACTGAGACACCCTATCTGGACAGCCTAGTCATTTAGTGAGGATTGGATGATTTGGGGATGGTGCCAGAGAAGCCCATCTTGTGTGTTAGGAGGGTGAGTCGTGTGTGATGGTCAACCATGTTGAATGCAGTCAAGAGGTCATGGAGGACCAGCAGGCATTAGTTCCCTTTCTCAATACTGTGAAGGTTGTCAAAGACAACATAGATTGTGGCTGTTTCAGTGCTGCATTTAGGTTGGAACCCAGATTGGTAATCTCAAAGCAGCTGGATTTCCCCAATTTTTCTAAAACGTTTGTTAGCAACTACCTTCTCAATGACTTTGCAGATAAAAGGGAGGTGAGTGATTGACTTTTAGTTTGCCATGTCTTCTCGGATGAAGGTGGGTTATTTACAGGCATGGTCAAATAGCTTGTCTGGGCACATACCCTCACAGATGGAGGTGTTGAATATCTTACAAAGAGCAGTAGGGGGAGGACTGGTACATTTTTCCTTTGGCATAATTTCAAAAAACACCAAGACAGTTATTACAGTTACTTAGTGTAGCTACACTGATTTCTATCTGCTACTTTAATATCAACTGATATTTGAATGTGTTGTAATGGAAATAACAGTAAATCCAGGTTTTTGCGAAAACAATTACTAAAGAATTGAGGTATGGTTACATTTCCCTGTCCAATTTAAGAGCCAGCGACGAGCATGCGCCAGTAAAAGGGTCTATTAGACAGAGTTATCAGCTGGGATGGCCTGCCAGAGAAGTCCTTATCAACACTAGTGCACAGGGGTGCTATGAAATAAAAGGAAAACAAATCTTATGCCATATCATAGCTCCATCTCCACACCCGGATTGCTACCGACCACTCCTGCTGCTTGCCATTCACCACTCCTCTCTGCCTGCTCAGTTTTAAAAAAGAAATTCAAAATCATACTGTTCTCCGTTTACGCTTTCTCCGTTTTCGCTTCTTTATCATATATTGCATTATAATGCGGACTGAAAAGAGAATAGAGGACTGGTGCTGAAATCATATAGACGCAAACACAGACCTGGGTATGTTTGTCTCTTTTTGAAACTGAAAAGGCAGAGAAGAGTGATGAAAATGTCTGGCACGTGGAGCAGGATCAGACGCTAGCATAGAACCCGGGCTTCCAGGTGTGAATGAAGCCTGCATTTCACAGGAGCTGATTGGAGGTCCCTCTTGCCCAGGTGACAATAAGGATGAGTAACCTTACTGGTTTTCATCAGGACTGGAGATGTATATTGAGTGTGGTCCAAGAAATGAATTCTTATCCTAACAGGACTCCCAATGGTCCTAAGAATACAAAAACACATGAGGAAATCAGTGAGTCTGGGGAAAGTATAATTAATGTATAAAGATGAAAGTGGCATCAACCTAAAATAATAAAGGGATACTCACTGGTCTAAGGCTGTTCACGAGGGATTGTGCCTTGAAAGGAGTTGGAGGTGCCTGCAATAAACACCAAGTTGCAATGTCATATTTAAGAACCATGGACAAAGATTCTCAGTGTGCAAGAATAAAGGTTAAAATAAGAGTGTACCCAGCACTTACAGAAAGAAATGGGAGGAGGAACTGCCTGCGTCCCAGTGCTAATGGCTTGCAGGAAGTGTGCCTCCGGAGGTCGTCATATGGCCCCTGGTGATCTATTAAAGCATAATGCCATGCAAAGAAGTCAGTGGGTGTGTTACCCCACTGTACTTGTGGTCTCAAATGAGTCAAGGGTTCAAATAATCACTTACCCCCAATGAGGATGCATTTTTTCCAGACCAACATGCTTCAAGTTTGCCAGTGGGGGCCAAGGATCTCCTGGCAGGCCTGACCTGCTGGGATGCCTGAAGCATTACTAACAGTGCCGGTGATTCAGGTAATCCTATCCCATGGAGTCCTCGGAATGGGAACTTTCCAGCTGTGCACCGCCTGAAATATCCCGGTAATCCCAGGATATCGGGCGGTGGAGACGGTAAGGCAGGTTTGCCGGTATCCAGCAAGAATTACCGGCGGGACACTGGCAAACCTATAATGAGGGCCAATATGTCCTGTAATCTTTGAAAATATATTTATATGTTAAGACAAGGGCTATATCAAGAGAAGGACATTCCGAAAACTCTTTCGCATGCACTAGCTTCCCTCACCCAGCATCCGGATGAACAGAACGCTCTTGCTGATGGCTTTTCTTCCACACCCATATGTCCAATCTCTTTTCAGTTCGTTCAGCAGATCTCACGTGCATTATTCTTCCCCATCAGTGGAATCCCTTGTCATGTCCTGTCACATCACAGGCCGAACGGCTCACTGCCGACACACAGGAACATGCAGTGTGTGGAAAAATGCCAAAAGAGCAAAACTAATTAAGTTAGCCGCAAAATACAAGGAATACATTGAATAAAGAAAACGCCAGTGGGCTGTACGTTGAAATTACTCAGAACTCAAGGAGTGTGTACATAAATGCACGCTTCAGATGCATACACGGAGCTGTTTATAATAACATGCTCGGGCCCTTCTCTATGACATCTGCCAGATGGCATAGTGTTGCTTTTTAATATTTAATGGTGCTAAGTATTTCGTTCCAGAGTCTGCACATGTGGATTTAAAGTGTGATCTATTTGTTCGAGCACACATTATCTATCACACTGGGAGTAGGGCCACAGCAGATTCATGTGATATCATGCCAGCAGTTTGATGAACATGTGAAACAGAAACCTATGAAATCATAATTAAAAGCTGAAACGTTTTTACAATACAAACAATTGTTATTATGAGACGAATAAGGGGGAAAGCTAAACGGTGCTGAATTAACGAACATGTAGGGCATTGTTACAGTAACTGTGTTTGTGCTCCTTTGACCCGGAAGCAATCCCAGAGGTCTTTCGGGAAGAAGTCATGATAGTTTTGACAGCAACTAACTCCATTAAACTTGCATAAGAAAGACATATAATGACATGATATTCCCTGTGTGTGCTTTGGCCAGAAGGCAGAGTGCAGAAGCGTGCCTCTCGGGCATTTTGCTTGCATTGGAAGTTGTCACCGTACCTTCCAAGAGGATGGTACGAAAATCTGGGAAAGATGCAGAAAGCTTGCAGCGGGGTCTGTGAGAGGCTCAAGCCCTACAAACAATATCAATGTGGGGGCACTCATTTACATACCAATTGAATGTGGTGTCACCAAAAATTAGCATATCCAGGTGCCCTCTGAAAAAGGTGCAGGGGACTATTGAAAGAAGTTGTCCACCCACATGTGCCCTCAACTTGAGCACTGTGTGTAGGGGAGAGCCAAATGGGTTAGCAGGCATTTGGAATTCCCACAGTCTTTTGCCTTTGGTTGAAGGCCAAAGCTGTCATCCACTAGGACTTGAGTGAGTTCCTATGGCTGAGGATGGTGGAAAAGGAGTCCTTTGGATGGGGTAACTACTTTATTAGTTTTGTTATTGTTAGTATCTGGGTCTCAATACAGTAGGGGTTGCCAAATGATACGATTTCTTGTTGGCTTTTCTGAGGGCTCTGCGTAAGAGGTTCGACAAGAAAAGAGTGTGGATCTAGGAATCTGTGGTTCTAGGAACGGAATTGTACCAATAGCACATATAAGCCGTGACCAAATCGATGTGTTGGGCATAGATTTGTTTCGTGTGAATCCAACACAGCACACCATGTCGAGCAATTTGTGGCTCATGAAATTCTCCATAATATCAATTATTCACCTTTAATAACTATTGAATATATATGGATTCCTCCAACGCCACATAAATATTACGTTTTGCGGGCTACTTGGTTTGTGTTTGTGAAGGAGAGGGTGGTGTCATTGTAATTTTTTTTTTATAACACGCTTACACCCAGTGGTTTTCTGAGCGCGGAACCGGGGATCGAACTTGTGGTGTTCTGCGTTGTCTGGCTTCCAAGGCAAGCAAGTTGCCCCACAGTTACCCTCCCAGTATTAGTAAGCATTTAAAATTGTAAGTACCTAAAAGCAAAACCTTTTTCCCATCCAGAGGACGAGGTTGGCAGTACATGCTAATTGTTCATGTCACTATGTTGCAAAGGTTGCACATGTGTATGTGTTGTATGCAGAGCATTCTATTGCAACCTCTATCTTGGTAATCTGCTTTGTTCCCTCAATGGGACACTGGAAAAGTGTCCACTGTAGATGGAAGTAGTAGTAGCTACAGTAATGTACAGAATTGTTTTTCCCATCACATAGACATTGCCACATATATACACGCGCTCAGTTGTGAAGCTCACACAGGACTGTCTACAACCCATTCCAAACCACACTTCAATAAAACTATTAACTAATAAAAAGCAGTGTGTTGTATAATGTTCTTGTACAGTATTTCATGTCGAAGTCCACCTGCTTCTAGGCCATGCAATCAGGCCCGGCCCTGGGACTTGCGGGGCCCCGTGGCAAAAAGTAAGTGTGGGGCCCCTTCCAATTTTCACAAGTAGTGAGTGATATGATAGGTTATTTATAACGTGCTTAATACCCAGAGGTTTCCAAGCGCGGACCCGGGGATCGCACCTGTGTTGCTCCGTGTCGTCTTGCTTCCAAAGCGAGCATGTTGCCCCTGAGGTATCCTCCCTCCCAGGGCTTTAAGTGGGGTAAGAAATCGAGAGGGGGCCCTCATTTGGGGGCGTGGCTTCTGGGAGGGGCGTGGCCTAAAAAGCACGCAAATCGTAAGGTCTGCACACAAATATATATACATGTTATATATCTGTGTGCGTACCTTACTATGGTTTGTGTACTTTGCAGGCCATCTTTTCTAAACATAGAAATATGTTACATATTTCTATGTTTAGAAAAGATGGCCTGCAAAGTACACAAACCATAGTAAGGTACGCACACAGATATATAACATGTATATATATTTGTGTGCAGACCTTACGTTTTGCCTAGTTTTCAGGCCATGTTTTCGGGTTTATAAAAGATGGCTTTGCAAGTACACAATTCAAGCTATCTTTTATAAAGCTTTGACTACGGACAAAATTGTCCGTCCGCAAAGCTTTATAAAAGATGGCTTGAAATGTGTACTTTCAAAGCCATCTTTTATAAACCTCGAAATATGTCGAGGAATCCCCAGGTTCGCCGAGGGTTAAAGACGTCTCGGCGACCTGGGGAAACAAAGGAACAGTAACTGCCTCTGGTGACCTCTCGCGCGAGGGGTCACCAGATGCAGTTACTATGACTGTCAGAAGTGGCAGCCAGTTACAGCATCGCTGTGGCTGGCTGCCACTTCTGTCAGATCGCCTGACTTCATGGCAGGCGCATGCATTATCCCGTCGCGGCTGCGGCCGCGACGGGATAATGCATCCTGCCAATGTTGCGGGCGGTGGGACGGGGCCCCGGCAGGGCCCCGGCTCAGCCCCACTTTTTGGAGACTGCCGGGGCCCGGCCCCGGTAGGCCCCGGCCCACTTAAAGCACTGCTCCCTCCCGATGTCATAGGAAGGGACACAAAATCCATACACGCTGTAAAAATGCAAACATTTTCATTTAAAACAATGCCATGCAATGCCCAAAACAGAACGTACACATCATTTCGTAAGCAGTCTTACTTGTCTGTGAATGGAGTACTAATGATATAGTTTTACAGTCGGTTTACCTTCTGACTTGATTGTTGACCATGGACTGCCTGTTACTGTAGGCTCTAATGGTTGGTGCTCAACTGCCTGAATGGAGGGTGGGCGGGTGTGAGCACCAGAGAATATGGTTTCCTTCCCATGCATTGTTTCTTCCTGAATAGAGGGAGATGCGATAGCAGGCGGCTCTGATACACTCGGAGATGTGACAGCACGGGCCTGTGCTGCTTTAGGAGATTTCACAACGCAGAGCCTGTGATTCATTCAACTGTGAAACTGCACTCTTTTGTTGTGGGCCAGAGCCTGCCGAAAGGTCCTAATGAATGCGATTGCAGGATGTGCATTTATTCTGCTCTTACTCCACGAGTCACATGCCTGTAGGCCCAACCCCCCGTGCTGCGGGCCCTGTGCCACCACACAGAAGCCCATGCCTCGGGCCGGCTCGGCCTGCAATACTAGCTGTTAGACTCACATCACTCAATAGCACTCGATGTATCCATGTCTGAAGGATGAGTTAGACCGAATTGCATTGGAACCTGTGACTACAGATTGCACATACGTTTTACAGCACTTAACTCAATGACCTATATGACCACATCCTGCCCCGAAAATCCCTTGCCAATCTATCCTGCCACTTAACTTGCTGTCCTAAATGATTTGTCTTCTGATCTACAAAGCAAAGCTTATTCTCGAGAAATAACCCCTAGGGGTTCCGAATTGCCTATTCAAACGTATCTATGTATGCATGCACTCCATTATGCACGTTCAGAGTTGCTTTGTATGTCTAGTGCACGTGTGAATGGCATGATGTTTTGGGCTGGTGTATAAATAGCAATAGCAGACAGCCTCTCCAGAAGCAGACGCTCACACACCCCTATTTCATGTAATGCTCATTAGCTTGTCAAGTTACTGAAATACCTAGACAGCTTCAACTGTTCATTAGGCAAACAGATTGCGCAATTTCTCCAAGTTATCTCGCAAACCTCTTTAGGCTCCATGAGCTAATGGCATCCATTCGAAATGAGTTCACCAACGCAATGGAGTCATTTTTGGTGTTGCTCTTTTTAATAACCAGTTGTACAAGCACCGAAGTACTTCCGAACACACTGCTTAGCAACAAAGATAAGAGGGGGGAGTGTCAATCTCAAGTGACAGGACACAAGGACTAAGACAATATATGCACATCTGCACAATGGCGTAATGTAGGGTGGGGAGGCGGAAGGGCGTGGGGGGAGTCCTAACGGTCAGAGCTGGCTGGAGCTTGCTTTCGATTTCTAGGTTTTATTCAGCTGCATTTTACATTACCATAATATGTTCACTGTACAGATGTTAAGCTCGCCACGCAATGCCTGCCGCTGTCTTCATGCAGTGTCCATGGGGTGGCGTGGGGGTGCAGACCAGATGTAATTTAAAGTTTGAGTATCAAAGGCTGAGGCGGCTTTGCAGCCGGCACACCTTGTAACCAGGCTGTGCCAGTGTTGAGTGGGGGCGGGGGGTAACTAGGAGCACAAACGTTGGCTCAAATAGTCAGATTTCAAGGTCTACAATAAAAATGGGCCTCATTACGACATTGGCGGTAGCCATGCCCCACCAAAACCGGGTCTTGGTTCCCTGAATGGGGAATTACTGGGCCATTCCGAGTTTGGAGGGCATGGTAATTCCTCCTACTCCCCATTCCCATTTGAGCCCCCATAGGGCTCAATGGGAATGGGTGCAGGAGCCAACAGGCTGATTACGACTGGCCCGTTTTTAGCTCCCTGGTTCCCTCGCGGGATCCGATATGGACGTCTGGTAAAACCAGATGTCCACATCAGGTCCCGCGAGGGAGCCTCGTAATCTTGCGGAATGGGTTTAACGGGTCCGCCACCCTTAGCGCTGCCCGTTAACCCATTCTGCAAAGGTTATAATGAGGCCCAATGTCTCTTATAGTTTACTTACAAAAAACACAAATTGCATAATAAAGTCACATGACAGCATGTAAATCTTCATAGCAACATGTTAAGCCAAAATAATATAATTGTGACTTTAATTTTCACATCCTGAATGGTAAACTATAAGTCCCAGAATGCAAGATAATGCCAACCTGAAAAATCTAGTTAACCCCAAAGTACTTTTAGAACAAAATAAGTTGCGTGCTAAACACAGATAGATATGCAGATTATTTGTCACAAAGTTGCTGCACGTTGTTATTCATGATGTTGACAACATTTGATTAGTGACTTAATGCAACTTTATTGCTTTGCATATCACAATAGTGGGCATCATGGATATATACACTTCTTTAAATGGCCACTTTGCGTTGCTCACCTTAACTGGCACAGATTTGCTAGGTAACAAATGCTTTGCGAGCTCTTTGAGTTGGACATGTATATGAAAGGCTCTGCCACTGATTAAAAAAAATGTGTTTACAACCTAAGCACCTTAGCGACCTGCAGAACCACAGACGCTGCATGTGTTCTGCCTAGCTGTGACTTGGGAAACTGGCAGTGCTTGAATGTCCGCCCTGAGCCGATTGTCTATTTGGCTCAGAAGAAAGACAGAGCATCAAGGACACGTTTCTTGAACCTTTAAACAAAAAGTATGTGTAGGACTACTCACGAGACCCGGCAATGCTGATATCTCGCGAGATCTACAGGCGAGAGGATCGGAACGCTGCAGGAAGCGGCATCCACATTGACGAGGCTAGAGAGCCACGGAGCAGCAGCAGATCCTTGTGCTCCACCTACATGGGGAGTCAGAGACTCGACACAGCCTTTAAGACTAGGATCAAGCCTGAGACTTGGACACCACCTGCAGTGAATACAACTGTTCTTTGTCATTACTTTTATTTATGCTGCAACTGGTACTTACCAATAAATCTAAAGTTACAACTCCACAGTGGGTCTGGCCCATTATTATACAACATAATTGCTGACAAGGAGTGGACGGAGACCCTGCAACCCACTATGCAAGGTGCAACGCCACGCCCATCTTTTCTACAAGCTCCAGGTAGGCCCACAATTCCATGGCCTCAATGAGAATCGTTATTTACAACATATGTTGATGCGCTGCGAGGTGCAGAATACATGGCTGTGAGGCACAGGGCAATGCTCCTAATTGCATGAGGAGGATCATAAGATGATTTGCCAACTAAGAAAACACAATATTGCACAGAATTAGATACTATGGTTGCATACAAGAGGCTTCCGAACCAGTGCATGACTATGTCACGAAGCTACACGAGTTGGTGTCCCTGTGCAACTCTGGGAATAATTCAGAAAACATAATTTGTGACATGTTGACAGTACACACAAATAGAAGCAAGGTGTAAGACAAGTTTATCATGGAAAAGGAACTCTAGCTGGACAAAGCCGTTGAGATCATGAGAGCCATCAAACCAACAGCGGGAAGGTGAAAAATGTGTGCTGGCAACTGGGGTGTTATCAAAGTACAGTACCTAATGTTTAAAGGGAAGAAAAAGAAACAATCAGCTGAACCCAGAGAAGGAAGGTGGGGGAGGAAGGAACCCCTAAAATGTCACAGATGCACCAACACAAAGCACTTGGCCAACGACAGAGAATGTCCTACGAGGGACAAAGAATGCTGTCTGCAAAAGGATTGGGCACTTTGCGATTGCATGCATGTAGCGCACCAAGAAAGTGAATGCCGTGCAGGTGAAAGAAGACATGTCATCCGAAGAGGAAGGAAGACCCACTGTCATAATGATTAACAGTTCGAGGGCCAGGAGAGAAAAACATCATTGTATCATTATAGTGGATGGGATGGAAACAAAAGTAATGGCTGTCTCAGTGTCCAACTTAACAATACTGCCCATATACACATATAAGTAAATGATGGGAAGCGACAAAGTAGAAATACTCAGTACCAAACACAAAATCACAGTGTTTGGATGTGCCACAGTAAGTTTGCTGGGTTACATTAACAGTGTCGTCAAGTTCAAAGGAAGGGAGACCAGGACCAGAGAGTGAGTGAGTGAGTGAGTGAGTGAGTGAGTGAGTGAGGGAAGGCCCAGCAGCCCTGGGATGGGATTATGAAGCCAGACTAAAGATTAAGTTGGATCACAGCATGGAGAATCAAGTATTGGCAGTCAATGCTGGAGGAGATCCGGTGTCGAAACAAGATTTCCCCAAACAATTTTCTGAAGGGCCAGGAAGAATCAAGATATACATAGAAATATACATACAATAAAACTCAAATCCAATGCAGTTCCAGTGAAGCACAAAGTACAACCCGTGCTTGCGACAACCAGAAACAACCTGAAACATACAAAAATGGTGAAAGAAGGTACCATTGAAGAAGTGGAAGCTTCGGAATGGCTATGTCTGGTGGTGCTAATAATAAAAGAGAACTCTGAGGTCTTGAGAATATGCATAGACTTCTGCAGCCTCAACTTAGGAATCATTACGGACAGCTATCCCCTCCCCAACATAAATAAAACTCATACTAATGATGAAGGAAGCCAAAGTATTCTCAAAGCTGGATTTGAGGCATGCCTATCACCAGATACACTTACATAAGGATTCTAGGCCCCTAGCTGCGTTCATCACCCCGTTTGGCACCTATCAGTTCACCAAGATGCCGTTCGGGTTATCATCAGTGGCCTCCACCTTTCAGCAGATGATGGACTCGCTGCTGCGGGCCGTGGGTAATGTCTCATATTTTCAAGACAACACATTGGTCTACACTGAAGACAAGCACACGCATGACAAAATACAAAGAGAGGCCCTCAACAAGCTATAAGAAGCTGACGTCAAGCTCAGATATGACAAGTTTGTGCTGAGGGCCAAGGAAGTAGAATCCCTAGCATACAAGATATCCAGTCAGTGGATCAGTCCCAAGTGAAACCTGGTTTAGGCTATTGTGAAAAGCCCCCAAACCCACAAATAAGGGCGAGCTAAGATCCTTTTTGGGGCTAGCTGAGTATTATGCCAAGTTCATTCACAACTTTTCGGAAGTCACTGCACCGTTAAGAGATCTACTCACAAAAGGTGCCAATGTTTACATGGTCCCAACCACAGAAGGAGGCAGTTGAAACCATCAAGCAACGCATTGTGAAAGCCCTGTGCTTACAGACATTTAATCCCGAATGGGATACGATCATCACCGATGCCAGTGAGTAGGGGTTGGGCGCTGTACTGACTCAGAAGAGAGGAGATGCAGAAAACATAGTGGAGTTTGCATCACAGGCATTATCCAAAAGCCCCCAAAAAATTACTCGACAGTGGAAAAGAAGATGTAAACGTGTGCATGGGCGGAGTACTTCAGAACTTACATTTGGGGCATGAAATTCAAACTGGTCACTGATCATAAAACATTGATCCACAGCTTAGCACTGGTGGGACAAAAACATCCACCCCATGGTGAGCGCGCATTGCAGCAAAACATCAGTAGTACACTTTTGACATAGTGCCTATTGCAGGGTGGAAGAATGCCCAAGGGGACTGCCTGTCCAGGCTACCAAGAAACAGTGAGAAGGCAACCACGTTCTTAGAAGATGAATGCGTGGTAGCGTCCATTCAGGATCTGAGAAGTGCTGAGTTTCTGGAAATGAGCAAGGGCCATTGGAATGAGGAAGCCTGCAAAGACCCCATGATAACGAGACTCAGGGAATGGGTCAGGAAAGGTTGGCCCAAGGAAAGCTGTGACACATTGCATGAGGCCATATTGGAAAGTAGCAGAGGAAATATTTGAAGCGGAAGGACTGATTATCAAGGTTGACTAGGTGATTCTGCCAGTGGGCATGAGGAAAGTAATTCTGTGTAGGGTCCACTCAGGACATTTAGGTAAGACCATGACACAACGTCGAGTGAGAGAGGCCTACTGTTTGCCGGGTATGGATCAGGACATCCGTGTGATGATCAACAGATGTCACAAGTGCTTGAACAGCGATAGGAGTTTAAAGACAAGACAGGCACTACTCATACCCACTGAAGTCCCGGAAGGAGTGTGGCCTAAAGGTGGACTTGACTTTATCGCCCCATGGAGACAATGTCAGCCGAGCACCGTTATGGAGTAGTCATGGTCGACTACTTGTCAAAATGGGTGGAAGCCGAATGTGTGTCAAATATCACCATGTCAACCGTCATAGAAGTATTGACCAATGTGTTCTAGAGAGACGGGCTACCCAAGGACATTGTCACTGACAATGGAGTCCAAGTACTCTCACAAGAATTTGAGACTTTCTTGAAAAAGAACAACATACAGCAAATAGAAGCAGTGGTGTACCACCCCCAGGGCAATAGGCTGGTGGTAAGAGTGAATCAATTCATCAATGGACCCCCAAAAACAGTCAAAGAAGCCCTAGCAGCTCACTGCTTTACCCCCAATAGTGTCATTCAAGTGTCACCCTTCTGCATGCTGAGGGGCAGGAGAACAACATCCACATTGGTACCCCCTTGGTTGTGTAGCGTGAGGGAAGATGAAGAAATGAACATGAGGGACGTGGTATGGAGGATAAAGAACGGCAAGGCCCAAATGAAAAATGGAGTGATGGGGAGAGAGCGACCCAAAGTCGCGAAGTCAGAGAAGGGGACTGGATCAAGATTTGCCTACCACTCAAAAATCAGGTGACAGGATCCCAGTTCAGTCGGCCCATCAAGGTGGTGCACAGAGGCACCAAATATAATATCATGAAAAAAAAGGTTTCATGTTAAAAACTGTGTACCATGTCAATCAATGAACAAACTTTGAGGTCTCCTTCCATCTCCATTGGTATAGTTTAAAACTTAAATCATGTTATTCTGCAATTTAGCAATACAATCACTATACAATTTTATAAACAGATTTATAAAAAGATTTTACACCAGTCTACAAAATCTGGTGACTCAACACATAAAATAAAATACAATCAATGCAGTTATGATACAATGTGCAGAAATCAAATCTCTATCACATGATTCATCATAGTGTTGATCCTCTGAACCTCAATTTTACACCATGATAGTTGCCCTACTAAATGGTTTCTGTCCACTGAGGCCGTAAAATGCCGGACATTCATCAGGTGCTACATGTATCTTGTAGTGACTAGTATTGACATCCACTAATCTTTAGAGTGGCTAACGATGGAGACCACTATTATTGTCCATGTCATTTTCATGAATATACCTACAATAATGGGTACACAATTAGTAGACATATATGTATATATGTATTACACAAAGGTCTATGTATAGACACAAACAACACCCTTCCCCCCCAAGGTTAGTATGCAGACTCATTTTTAATCTACCTGTGTGGTGTCGCTGATTGTGCATTTTTCAACAAAGTGCAAACTCATATTTTGCTACAGCTGTATTCATCTGTTACAGCGCATCTTCCTGTTCCTTGCCTACAACGAAATACACCTCATTAAGATCTCTTATAGCTCCCCTCTATTTACCATTAGTGGTTACGTGGAGGTCTCTAAGTATAACATTACCTTCTTGGTAGATGAAGGCAGGAGTACATAAGTCCCAAACCCACTCTGTGGGTCAAAAACCAGATTTAATTTGGTAATAAAGGTGCTGAAAAAATGATGACAACATCAAATCAGCACCAATCTCTATTGAAAAGGCCATAACCAATCAGGGTAAATCCCCTGTCACTTACTTGTATTCCGTGTTATATGCAGCTAATAATGATATGTGTCATCGGCTGAGGCACTAATCACATCCGCACCCAAGATGGATGCACGTGGAACATGGAAAGGGTGGCACTATTTGAGAGGCAAACAACAAGAGGAGAGAGTGAACGAGGAGTAAAGCAGCCATGAGCACCACCACCAGGAAGCACTAGGGGAGCCGGAGCTGGAGGCCCAGAGGGCACCCCGCAGGGAGAGTAAAAAGGAGAATGAACTGCCAGAGATGACCAATGAATGAAGAATTCCATATGCCGGTCAGTGAGTGTGCGAAGGAAGATCGGCCAAGGAGAGAGCGTAGAAGACCGGTGAAGTATAACGACTATTTTATTAATTAAAACCATTGTTGTGTTACCAAAAGGAGGTATGTAGGACTATTCGCGAGACCCGGCAATGCAGAGATCTTGCAAGATCTGCAGGCGAGAGGTGCGGAATGCTGCAGGAAGCGGCATCTGCATTGACGAGGCTAGAGAGCCACGGAGCAGCAGCAGCTGCTGGTGCTCCTCCTGCATTTTGAGTCAGAGATTCACCACAGCCTTAAAGACTAGGATCAAGCCTCGAGACTTGGACACTACCTTCAGTGAATACAACTCTACTTTGCATTGACTTATTTATGTTGCAACTGGTACTTACCAATAAACCTAAGGTTACAACTCCACAGAGGGACTGACCCGTTATTATACAACAGTACTATCTGTAAAAATTATAAGAACTAGTGGTATGACATACAAATGATTTATACTCCACTTCTATCTCTGCTGCATAGGATGATGACCATGTAAACCTTTTTTTGCGGGTCTGCCCTTGCTAAGAGGTTGATATGTTTTGTCATCACCAATACAACTGGTATCAACGAAGATGATGTCAGCACTGATATCGTGCAGAATGAATATACTAATGTAACTTATGATGTTAGATGTGTGAAGGCAAAGGTCAAAATATACTAGCTAAAAATTGTACATGTGTAGATGATAATTGAGTGTGTGTTTACTGGAAATTCATGACCACATATTTAGCACCTATGTGCGATCTGATTAGCTTCTGTCACAACTAGATGAAGGCTCTGCACCGAGGAGCTGTCCTCTCTTTTCAGCTACTGTTTCGCAGATTAGTTATCAACACTGATTTTATTTATCTTGTGTGTGATGTGCACGGTTGAAAAAACCTCTGTATTTAACTACAGGATAAATAATAAACATTTCTTATATAACGCTACACACCCATAGTTGTCAGAGTGCTGAAATAACAGAAGACATTATTATCCCACAGAATGGTACTCAATTTATCGACTTGCCTGGATTCAAACATGCCACAGCAGGCAGCGCACAGATATCAGGGTTGAGCAATTAGCTCACTGTGCTATCTGATTGGCTGCAATGGATTGCAACTATCTCCTTCCAATGCATAGCCTGATTTGCTACAACTACCCAGCCCAGCACTGAAGAGTCATCTTTCCACAAGCAACTGCTAGAAATCAGAGGGTGTCTCACCCACTAGTCCCCTGGGATCTCTCTATCAGGTGGCCAGGGCACAGCCCTTGTCTTTGGATCCAGACCCTGGTGATGGACCAGTGCGGGAGGATCACCTGGGAGAGGGGTCTTTGGGAAGTGGAGGTGAGACAGCTGATGGTGAGATGCGGTATTCCCCCCGTTTTTACACAAACACTGGGCCAAGGAAGAGAGTGACTGAGATTACAAGACTAACATGTATACATCATACTGGACATGTCCCGTTAATCGGGTCAGGCGAAGTCAGGCACTTGACTTCAAGTGCATACACCTGAGACCAATTAGCTCTCCTCACACAGATAAAAGGCAAGACCTAAAGACACACTCTGAGCAAGGTGGAAGACAAGTACAATCAGAATTTCTGAGACGAAGGCAAACCTACTGGAGCAGAGTGACGGACCAAGGGTTGAGAGATGCGGGTAGAAAACCACGAGAGTTCCCTATTGTAGTTTGTTGCCACAGACAGGCCGCGAAAGACATGTGGAGAAGGCTCTGTGAAAGGTACTTTATTTAAAGTGAAAAAACTAGTGAACAGCAAAAGTGAAATAACGAAGATTAATTCCTAGAGAAGGGAAGAGTGAAAGTAGAACAGTGAACTTTGAGTCAAAGTGGTCCTGCAATTGTCTGTAAAGAAAGCCACAAACATTTGAGGTCACTGAGGGAGACCCAAAGTATAATAAGCTTGGGGAAGCGAGACCCCTTGCAACCTTGTGTTGATCTTTATCGTGAGAGCTCTGAGCCTGACAGATGGGGACCTACGAGAACTGTCTGGTGAAAGGTCTGAGCACAGCAGAGTGTGACCTTTGTGAATGTTTTTGTTGAAACATTATATTGGAAGTCAGAGAATGCGATTTTAATGTGGAAAGCCAGACAGGCCTCGATATACGGGTTTGAACTGTGTATTGTGTTGGAAACCGAGCCAGAGTTAGTCATCCAGCCTACAGGGATCACCTTATTGCGTGGGGTATAACCTGGGGAGGAGAGCTGGTTCAGCCACATTATCATTTAACACTGATTTTTCCTTTCACATAGATTTCTCCTTTTTACACTTTTTGTACACCAGATAGGGCAGATATTAGGTTTTTGTTAGCATATGCCATTTTCATTTGACGGATTCCACTAGGACTGCTTTGTTTATCGTTTCATGGTCGAGACTACTCCCCCATCTTAGTTATAGAGCAAAATAGGAGTTTCTCCAACCCCAATATTTTCAATAAAGGTTTTACAAATTGTATCCATTGTGTCAGTGTCAATAGGTGTGATACCATGCCTTCCCTGCACAAACCCGTGTAGACATTGGGATGCGCTCGTTTTTTGGTTCTGAAAGATTTCTGTAGGAGGTAATTAATAAAATCAAGTTATCAGAAATGTTGGTATGTCCAAATGGCGTTCCCTTGAAATACATGTCCAAAAATATAAATGGCTTATTTGAAAACTGTTACAATTTAGAGTCCTGTGCAATTTTGATTGAACAGGGATCAGCCAGCATCTTAGAATACTTTACTAATTTAGATATGTCGAATGCTTCTTTCTCCGCTGGGTATCAATTCTGGCTCTATATAATTAGCAACTGTCAAGTCACTTCATTTAGATACATTGTCACATTAATAGAGGCTAATTTTAATTGATTCTCAGCTGAGATGGCCACTGGAGATCTCCTAATTAGCTTTACTGTGTACACAGTGCCAGAGCAAGGCAAATAAGCCCTTTGACAGCCTTAAAGTGCTAGCTGACATGGCCCTTATACCTGCTCCTGCTGTCATAGAAGACACATGATCCCATCTCATACAATGACAATTTAAGCAGGCATTATTTTCATTCTAAGTATGTTACAACCGCAGGCCTGCAAACATCCACCTCATCACTACTGTTGTCTGGAAAGCGTTAAAACAAAAATAAGCCTCATTTGCCCTGTTAGCGCTTGCCATGTCCCATAGGATGGTGATGTATGTTTCCTGTTTTTTAGCTCTGCAAATGACTTGCGGTAGACAGCAAAAAGATATACTATGTCCAAGGGTCAAGTCCTAAAAAAAAAAAAGTGAGGAGACTCATTAACATACCAATTGAATGTGGCGTCACCAGATATTAGCATATCAAGGTGCTGAAAGAAGTGGAGGACTCTGTGTACCCTCAACTTGAGCCCTAATATATGTCGACTTTTTGTTTTAAAAATGTTTCCCTGGCTGGTGATGGCCATATCTTTTTTCTCTATATCTACCATGGAAGCATACAGGTTCTCGAAAACATCCCCTTTTGTAAAGACATTCTAGCAAGGGGTTGCTTCTGTTATCTGTATTGCTTCTTATGCATGTCATTTATCTGCTAAATGGCACTCCCAATGCCCGAATACATTTCAGTACATACATATAGATCTCAATGGTTGTTTGTGGTGCGACTTGAGTCTCACATGTGACCAGAATATATTATCATGTTGCACAAAATAGCAGCGCAGTTGCCTGCAAACATTTCTGGGTGTCTTTTGGCATAATTTGTCTGATAAACAAATTAAAGGGAGATTTATTTGTAAAACTAATTGAAAAAAATAATGGTTCTTGCTTATTTTTTTTTTTTTTTAAATGGTGTCTGGAACCAAGCACCAAACTGTTTGAAAGAAGAGAAAGGGGATGAAAGAGAGTTATTGCAAAATTTAGAACCCAAAACATTATGAGAACAATATGTGTTGGCTCCTGGATTTTGCCAATGCCCTCCTGCACGGCCTTCTGGAAACCATTCTGGCACCCATTGAATTGCCTATGTAGAGAGGTAGATGTACACATCCTTTATAGAGCTCACCCTCTCACCTCCATCATACTGAAAGAAGAAGGCACTGAGCTTGACACCTGGTATCATCCCAATACCACATTGAAGGTATGAGAGATGTTTTGCACTCAGACAGCCATATCAAATTAACCCTCAAACTGATGCAGTAGACATGACCCTGCAGACACCCCCAGACATAGAAGAAATATAAGTTTAGTTGGCAGGTGTAAACTGATGCCACTAAATAGAGGAGATATGTGTACGCACTGAACTCGATGTATGGATATCTAAAGAATGAAGATGTGATTAAAGTGACGAAGTAAGCATATATGAGAATACAAAGAAATCCATATACACTAAGAGCATAAGTGACAAGAGATGTGATACATGTATATATGCAGAAATGCAAGGTAGATAAGACATATGGAAGTTTGCTAAAGTAGGAAATAGAACGCGAGCAAAGCAGCCATGCTAAGAAAATGGACGTCGGCATCGTATAATAATAAGCAGGAAGCTTTGAGAATAGAAAACAAGGCTGCAATGCTGACAGGCACTTCAATACAAATTTGTGCAACAACAAAGGGTGTTTGATTGGCTCAGAATCAAGAACAAGAACAACTACATGGCTCGAAAGGAGTTGAAAAGGATAAGCTACATATGCAGGACATATTTCTCTTAAAGTAAAGGAGTGAGCATGGTGAGTGCCAAGCATTGTTCAATTGAGAATGCAGAAATCCCATGCAGAATGGAGCAACAAAGTCTCCAGAGGCCAAGGAGAGTAATATCACCCAATGGAATTGAATAAATTAACATTAAATAGAAGGGCAAAATGGACAAAATCATGGTCTCCTCACATGTGATTCAGGATCGGAAAACAAGGCCTATTCATAAAGCTCATGGCGGAAATAACAATTTACCTTCACTCTCTTTAGAGTTTTACAGAAGAGAATAGTCAGCAAGGTCAACTACACAATAGCAGCCGTGGCTTAGGGCCTAACTGATGAGAGATACTAGGCCAAGTAGCTGAGAAAGGCAGTTGTCTGACGTTGTTCCCTTGCATCTGGATCTCGTTGCTTACATGCTACTAACAAGCCCAATGTTCAAAGTTGGTTATGGAGTGCCAATCTATCATAAAGTACTATGCAATGGTGGACCATACATTGTTGAACAGGCATATTCGCAGCTGGTATTACTGTATTATCTGTAATTTAGGTAGTTAGAGGTGGTTCAAGGCGTGCCTACCAGAGGCATCAAATAATGATACAATTACTTAAGCAAACTATATGTATACGTTTCCCCTTACCATCCAGTAGATTTTTACTGTTAGCCACGTAGGATGACGTCATAGCTCATGCATGTCGAGGTATAACACATTTTTAGTAACTAAAATGCATTGAGAGTGCGAGTTACAATCTGTTCACCAGATTTCTCTACTTTATTGAACTGATAAAGTAGTATTTTTCCATATTCTTTGAGTCTGTCTGGTTATTTGGGCCAGAGATAATTTATTATGGTAATCCCTTTCGACACTTGCACACCTACATGCTGCAGTATGACTCATCAAAGAACTCTGCAAATACAACCACATCACCCCACCTTCTGTGTTGGCCCCCGCTATAACCACATATTACCTACAAACACTGCTGCATCATCTACAAGGACATTTCCATGGGCGTAATTTTAGGGGGGGCGGGGGTGTTTGCCCCCCCCCCAACTTTCATGGCACATTATTTTGTCCCCATTCATTTGAATGGGGCACCTTTTCTTCAGAGGTCATGTCACCCTCAACATTTTCAGCAAAGTTTCTCCACTGTACATTTCACTCAAGTCCTCAAGCTACCTCACTGAGAAACAAGGCATATCTGTAGGTCTATGATCCGTCAGAAAGCAGGACAAGTGCAGACTTGAAATCCATTGTTGCAGGGTGGGAAGGACCATTAGTAAGGCCTTCCTGTTTATATCCTATATTCTGAAAACTCCTGCCTGTTAACTCCAGTCTTGCCCTCTCACTTCTACACTTTGTGGAAGGAGCCCAAGACCTTCCTCTTCAAGGAATGGCTTCTCTTTAGCAACGAAAGCCCTTCCACACGCCATCTAAACTGAGACTGGCCAATCTGCACCTCGAGTTTCTTCACCTGGTTGCTTGTAGATCCCTTGCTGCCAAATTGGCTTCCCTCCCCCACTGTTAGCCCCCTGCTCCTATTCAATGATCTCTGCAATGTGCTTTGGGTACTGTGTAATTCCACTTATGACAGGTAAAGTACTCCATTGCTTCCTGAAGCTAGGTCAGCTCTCAATAAAAATTCTAATAATAATCATTATTATTAATATTATTATTTTTAGATTGTTAAAATATTGTTTATGTCTTCTAATGGTAATCCTAAATTGTAGTGTAGTGTATGAAAACCATATTAGAAGTCTTGCTTTGTTATCTCCTGGGAGTTTTTGGTAATCCCAAGTAAAATTACATCTTTAAAAATTTGAAGTTTTCAGTACAATGTTACATGTATATTTCTGAAAACAAACAATATTCTGCTCAGCTGGCTATCAGCTGAGCCACTATTCGCTTCTATGTATTGCTGATGCCAGTTCTCTTAACACATGTATCCTCCATTCATTGGCAGACAAAATATATACGGTTTAATATTTCACAATGAGAAGAAAAAAGACACTCTTCAATCGTGTTTTTTCATAAAGCAGAGAAGTAAGTCATGCCTACATCCAATGCTTCGCGTGTACTAAACTCCAATTTGCCAGTGCGTGCATGATAATACTGCGCATAAGCCTTAGTTGGCTAGCCATTTGTAGGTTTAAGCAGGCAAAGTCCTCAAATGCCTGGCAGCTGTGTAATTTCTTTCTGAGAGACTTTAATTATATGCAAAACATGCAGTCATTCAGAAGCGCATTAAAGATTAATTTAATTCGATTGCTCTTCCTAGTTAATGTTTGGGAAGTTAATGAAAAATTCGCTTTTTTTTTGTTTTCAAAATTATTCGTATGTCCTTATTTTGTAAGTAGAATGCCAATCCTTTCAAAGTGTCCACTGGGCCTACTTTGTGGGTCCACAGTCAACATGCCATCACTTGTAGTACATTTGCCAAGCCACAGGAAGTGCCCGCAGTGACTGGGTGTAGTCTGGCTGATTCGCGACTTTGTCCCAGTAATGGTTTTAAGGACCACTATGCATGCCCACAAGCCCTATCAACCCACAAGAAATGACCGCAGTACTTGGCTGTGGGCAGGCCC
Source organism: Ambystoma mexicanum (assembly GCF_040938575.1). Lineage (NCBI taxonomy): Eukaryota > Metazoa > Chordata > Amphibia > Caudata > Ambystomatidae > Ambystoma > Ambystoma mexicanum. The sequence goes on from NC_090932.1 coordinate 953,016,310, forward strand.
AGTGGCAATTTAGCCCATATTGAGAGGCTACATGCCACTGGCCATGGCATAAGGCCCCGGTGGCACCTGTGATAAGTCACACACATAAGGTAGTCAGCCACAGGTAATGATGACCTGCAGCCAGGTCCAGCCGCAATAGTGTCTAAGGGCCATTGCTCACGGCCAGGAGTCATTTTGCCTCGACCATGCACTCAGCCCCACCAACTCATCAGAAGTGCCAATGGGTCTGGCATCTCGCCAGGTCCTTTGGCCACTGTACCCCTTTTGTTTGTACATAGGACATGGGACTGAGGTGCTGACCAAGAAGACTTAAATATGGCCCATTTCTCCAGTGCAAGGTGTTTAGTAAGTAGCAAATGTCCGCAGATACAAAGGGAGGGTATTCAGAATAAATGTGTGTGTTCGAATCCAATCATCTAGCCAATCTGGTTGCTCGATACTAAAACTCGATCTTTCTTTAAGGAATGTTAAAAAGCAATTGGCAATTAGCCAATCAGGATCCTGAAATGCACTAGCGTCATTTTGTCCTTTTTAGAACAAATTACGGGGCTCTTTGATGCAAAAAATATGCAACATTTCTGAAGTGCTATTAACATTGATTTGGTTAAGTTCATGTTTCATTTTGTCAGCATTCAGATGTATATTTGTGGTAATAAAAAAAAAAAAACATTCCAAATTCCAGAAACATCGTTAATTACAAGGTTTGCTAAGGTTTGAATACTGAACCATAAATTCGTAGGGTAATACAACATAAACCCCTCAAAAATGGCTTATAACCTCACCTATTACATCACGCATAACATTACAGATTTAATCTTTTATGTTTTGCTAGACAGCCAAAATATGACATCAACAACGTGTGTCGGCAAACAACATTTAAATAAGACCTCTTTGTTTAGAAGACCATAGAAAGCTTTACTGTGGATGTACTACAGCAATTTTACACCAGTGCAAGTGGATTCTCTACGCTGAACGAATATGGGCATGATTCACAAAGCATTTTTCAATGGGATTTTCCAATTAAAAAACGATGTGAATCAGATCCTGTTTTTTTTGGGGCATTCTTTGCGCTGTTGCTTATACCTCAATAAAAGAAAATCATTTGAGTAGAACGTTTTTGCAATTGCATCCTTAACCAACCGCATTTCTCTGTTCTCCTCTTCGGCACCCTGATCACTGTAGAATGGCTTTTGGAACACGTGTGTTTCACACATTACCATACAATGACAGGGGGCTGATTTACAAAGAATTTTTAAATGGGATTGAGCCATTGTACAATGGTTTTCTAAATCAAGCCCAAAGTGTTGTCTTTGGTGCATATATATTTGGGATCAGCTGCCTTTATTTATTACTTAGCCTTCAGTAAGATTTCATGATGTTGATGCTCTCGGTGGGAAGAGTTTCTGATGAAGTGCTCTCAGTTATAATTGAAGAGCGAACAGAGGGATCCAGTGAAAACAACTTGCATGTTTGTGTTTTCTTTTCTTTTACTTTCTATTAATAATTGTGTTTATGACGAGCAAGAGCAACACAGAAAGGTTTGTACTACACTCTTAAGCAATGTCGAATTGAGTCAAAAGTTATGCCAAGTGATTTAATTGTGATGTTCAGCATCACTCTCTCGGAGTAATTGATGAGGTCAGAAAATGTTATAGCCGTAAGACTATTTCGGATGTTGTGTCTCAGTAGGGCCAGCCCTTGATAACTTCCATACCTTAGTGTTTGCGAAAATTCGTTTAATTAACGATGTCTTGAGCCACAGTGACAGACGTGATTTGGGACGTGTGCTCGTTTTGTCAGGCTTTAGCCTCCTTCGTCCCATTGCCTATCACATCCACAGTCTTCAGCCTTCCTTTCACACTTTCAACTTTGTATTTATATCTACAGAAATCTACCAGAAATCCTTAACAACTCGTCCATAAGTTACCCTTTATCAGGAATCAGAGAATGGTACAGCATCACTGTTAATGCAATATTTGCCAACGCCACGGCTTGAGTTCACGGGTATGCAAAAATCCATGCATGTGATGGGAATAAGAACAGAATGATATGTACGTATTAAAAACGCTCCTGGACCAAGACTGGATCTTAACAACAGAGAAGGTAAGAACCCCCAAACTACATGGTCATAAAGATCTGGTATACGGCCCTCGAGGGAGCCTAAAATGTTATCTAAAACGTTTCCTTTGCCCAAAGCACAGAATGGATTTTATGCGATTTAATATGAATCTAATGTCAACAAAAGAAAGGTTGGAAGCAAGGAAAGCAGTACATTTAAGAGACTACAAATGCAGGCTTTGCGAAGGTCAGATAGAAACCCTACTTCACTTAACTCTGTATTGCTCTAGCCTTCAACATGATCGTAACAGATGGCTGGGTAAATTCTTTGCAAAATACACCACGAGAACTTTAGAGGACTTGTGGTTAGAACTATTTCAAGGGGATTGGGTGGCCCTTAGACTGGCTCTTTTGGTCTTCTTAATAAAATTTTAAAAAAAAATAAAGGAGAAGGAAGAGCCTGGCGAAAATTGCCTGAAACCCATTCTGTACTGCCTAGGGGTCTTCCTGCATTTGTTCTAAGATTGTTACTTGCTTCCATGGTTAGAATGCTATTTTTTTGTTTTGATTAATAATATGATTGTCTTGTTTATATATTAACTTCTTTTGTACTTCTCGATTTTCAAAAGATAAAAGCTTAAGGTTTTCTTGATTAAACCAAATGCTAATACTTTTTTTAAAAAAAGATATGTACGCATTTTTATTTTTGCTGAGTGAACATATTTGGTAGAATAAAATGCATTATTTACCTTTGATATGAATGATGTAGTCTGTTGAATGGGCAATGCTTTTTTACATGTACAATACTCCACATGCTGGTAACCCGCCCATCTTGCCCATACTTATTATTTCAATAACTGACATGACAGTGTTCTGTGTAAATACAGTCCACTATCACAATACAGAGTTAGACTAAAAACATATTACATATGTGCATATGTCTGCGGCATACCAAGAGGACTAATTATGGTAATGTAGGTCACAAACTGCCCAGTGTTTTGAGGGGCTACCACAAGGTGCTTACCTTCACTAACACCAATCAATGGGCAGGCCCTCAATCTAGAACTGGCAGTGGAAACCAGGAATTCAGGGATACATTAGCATGTAAGCATACCCAAAACTAATTCAGCCCACACCACCTGTATCACGTAATGGTGAATCAGTAGCATGGATCCAATGTTGCTGGGAGGGAACATGCACAGTCTTAGGCCAGCAGTCAGCTGGCATACAATGGACGGATGTCATGGAGGCTCTTTTAGTTGTTTCTGAGACAAGAACAAATTCCCCCACTCCAGAGAGGGTGTCACACGCCCCTCCAAACGAACACAGTAATTTCCACCCAGGCGTCCAATGGTGCAACTGGTGATCATGGACTGGTTAGTCTAAAAGCAGGGGTGGAGGGGACATTCAGTGCTCCTTTGTTATCTAGCCTACTGAAATTGAATGAATGTATATAATGGGGAAAAAAAGTGGATTTCAACATGAAAGTTACACTTTTTACAAAACAAATGTGTGCCAGGGCAATTAGGGCTACAAGTCCTTGTCAGTTCACTCTGCATTCAGTAATTGGCTTGTGGATTGCAGTAAATAGACTTCTGTGTCATTAAATCAAAAAAGGAAAAGGTAATTGGCAATCTGGATTCTATTTTTACCAGGTCAAAAACCTAATCATCTGCGAGCATAGAAAAGATTAAATTATTATGGGTAATGAGATAACATATTTTAGAAAACGAGTCTCAGCTAGAGCTCCTTTCCAATTTGTATTTTACCTATACGGTGAACCCTTAAATATAAAAAGGTAATTAAAAGAGAGATCAGAATCATTTCAAAGAAGGCTTTGCAACAATGCTACTAGCCAATTATATTAAATCTGGTTTTACATGTGTTTCAAATGTAATGAAGCTGTGAGACTTGTGCATGACACTTGTTAGTCATAGTCTGACACACAACTTGAGTAGAGGTCACCAGGTATTTGTTTCCATATCCATATAAACCTCCACATTGTTTAATTATACACTCACACATTGAAACTCAAACACTCCAGCAGTTACTCATTCATGCCCCGTACCAGGAGATGACATTTTGATAAAGCTGCCTGGGAATTGATGAATTATTTATTTGTTTGACATACAAAGTTACCGTTATTCCAATACCTTTCCTGATTAATAATTGATTTGTATGCCTATTTCATCCATAATGAAATACAAAAATAGCTGTACAAATATTTCACGCTTCACAGTAGACTGCATATAACGGGATGCTCACAAGCATTACCAAGTCCAACTGTTAGGAAAAAAAGGATATTGATTATTGTTCGTTGTGTGGAAATGTGTGCTTGCAGACACTTCTTGTGACAGAAAGCATTATAACATATTTGATAAACATTTCAATTTGTCAAACACCCACTGCTTAAGACTATGATACCCAACGCCTCATACACTAAGACGTTCAAATAATATTCCAATTGTGGATGATTTTCATTTCATGATCTGTTTTGGAATGTATGTATAGATAGCATCAACAAAGACAACATTCGACCATATAAACGTTAGGAAAGGATGAAACACAACAAGCTTTGATTAAACTGTTCAAACATTGAAATCCTGGTCTTCATACCAAGTACCATTGAAAGCTTTTCCTTTGCAAGGCTTTGCTGAAGATCGTCCAAAAGCAAGGTATTTGGCTAAAAGGTGCAATGCAGTTGTGGCTTAGCTACCCAAGGTTAATGTCCCTGCATGAATTACAAACCAGCAACTTCACTCACTTAGGAAAATACTTCACACATTGAAATTCCAACAATAGATGGATTTGGTCATGTTCATGGTCCTAATACATCTACCCTACTCTGAAAGCAAAGTGTACCCCCTCTAAAAAGCCCTTTAACAATTGCACCAGCTACAAGAATCTATAACATTTAAGATAGTAAGATTAAGCAGATGTGAGCCCCATTACAGGGCCTACAAGTACAATCTACTCTGGCTTCCAAACAACCAAAGGATACCCTTCAATACTGTTTGCATTACACATTGTTCAAGCAGGTATATAAGGCCAAATTAGCTATCCCACTTACAACAACATTTCAACATCAAAACCCCAGATCAAGATTATAGGGAATGCTGCTATTTAGTGGCCAGAAACCACATAGCACTGAAAGAATGCTTTGGTTACCGGACCAAAAGGTGCGAAATCAGACCACTCAAAAATAATCAAACATTTAAGAAGGCATCAAACCTATCTGCTCTTCCTCTGCTCAGGATTTGAAACTCATTACAACACTATCTTTCTAACTATGCTCCACCCTTTGACACCTGTTCCATCTCCTGGTTTTAATATTTTCTAGAAAACAAGTACCATCAGACCAAAACAGGATATGTTTCATTGCCTACAGCTAACCTCACCTGTGTGTTTCCAAGAGGTCTTTTCTGCATAACGCATTATTTAGCATCTACTGCATATTCACTCCCTCTTTCTCTGTTCCATTATTTGTATGTAATGATGCCTACATGTGTATCTGCATAAATGAGCTCAAATAAGATATTCTGAAGAAAGCCCAAGATTTCATCTGAAGTTTGAGGGTAAACAGCTGGCTACAATGCAAACAGCATAACATGAAGGTTTCCATTGTCTGCCCAATGAAAGTGGCCAATACCTCTACTTGAGTTGGTACCTCCCATTTCTTCTATTGTCTCTCTTTCTCTGCATCAAACCTGTTTTGCACTGGGTTCTTCATCGGCTCCAAAGGGCATCTTCCTAGTAGATCAGAGCATAGAATGGAAAGGCCAATGAAACAGAGGGTCTGAGAGAGTTCTGGCAGCTGCATCGTTATCCTGTCATCCAATTAGAAGGTAATCTTCAAATTGTTTAGCAAACTATTGCTGTGGGCGTTGGAAGTCTTTACATATTTATTAATGCTTTGTTCATGATTCAGAGTGGTGAGACATAATGGAAGGGAGGGACAGGTCTAGTGGCCGAAGGCTTTGAAGGTAGTGGATGGGGGAGCAATACATAACTTAAGGGATACGTCTGGCTCAATGAGCTGGCCTTTACGGAAGCTAGGCTTAGTGATTCCTGTCAGCTACATATCTGCAATGTAGATGTTTATAGCTGTCAAATTACTCTTCAGTTATGCATGAACGACTGTAAATAGTGTCTCTTTGACAAGGTGGAAAGGCTTTTGAAGAGTCATTGCGGGTTAATAAGTAAGTGGTATCATTTGTTTAGTGCACATTGTGGTCAAACCTCTGTTCAAGTTATTGTTGTGTCTACAGTCCTCATAGAGCAAGCCAACTATCACTTTTTTTGAAAGATAAGCAGTGATGACACTGCATAGTTTAAGTTGGTTTACATTGATGCATTCTTTCATGAAGGCACCAAGTGTAATCCCTTTGTCTGAGATGGAAATATAGGAAAGAACAGATGTGAGTTGGATTAGTTAAAAGTACAACATGTAAGTATGCACTAGAATGCCCCTGTACTTCATTGCCCTTTCCAAGTATGCACTACATGGCCCTTGTAGTGGATTATGCACGTTCTCTTATAATGCCTTGTCCTTTCAATTGCGAGGGCCATGAACTGTTTGACTGTTGTGCATCAGAGAACCTACATTAGTTAATAAGTGGGCATGGGCCATGATGATCATTGATGTTCTGAAATAGTAAAGGCCGGCACTTTTCCTCAGGAAGTGTGAAAATATCTTTGTGAGTATTTCTCAGAATCCAGCGTCTCTTTGTGAATGCTAGAACAAAATGTGTCAACAGTTTGGCTTGTCACCAAGCAATTAGCCTCATCCCACCAGGGACATCATTTTATCCGCAATGCCAGGGGGATTGGAAGTGACATCACACATCCCTTCACTTCTGATGACATCACAGGTAGTGATGTAATTCGACCCCGCCCCCAAAGTGACATCACAGGAGGTCATGGCACACAACCTTTCGCCACTTGTCAAAACAGCAAGTGGCATCACGTAGCATTGTTCCTCAGTACACTAAGACAAATATTGTTACAATAGCACTGTAATATGATATATATTTCATGCAAGAATGGATCACCATATATGGCATTATTATCATTGTGTATAGGGCCATATTACCAAATTACTGTGAATGTAAGCAGATATTCAACACAACAACCTGGACTACTGTACATCACTCGGGCTAAACTGTAAACGGACAGAGCATTTCAAAGAGCCCTAAGCCCCAAAGTGCAGACATCCAGTCCCTGCCAAGCTGGCCACAGACTGGAAGCAGCAACTGACCAACACAAGTCCAACGGGAAGACAATCAAAGGCTGCCCCACTTCATGCTTTAACACTTGGATAATATGTGCAGAGATGTTCTTGTCAATAGTGCACTTTGAACAAATGAACAGCAACCAACTCCCACCAGTCACCCAGAGACTGAGTATCCCCCAACCATTTTCACCATGGGCATCCCACGATTCATTGTGAGTCTCTAAGAGCCCTCAGTCAACAGCTCTAAATGCCTGGCACCCACTCCGACCCTCCAACACCTTGAACCTCCAATGCCTGCTCCAACACCTTCATGTTTACACAGTACCACCCTCCAGAAACCTAAGTCCCCAGCATTCTCCAACATCATCAACCACAAGCAAACTAGCAACTTACATCTCCAGTACCCTCCTATAACAGCCCAACAGAGTGAGTCTTAATTGTCCTGCCTCCTCAAACATCTTTCTGCATTCAATGTATTTAAACTCTTACAGCACATTACATCTGAAACACTCTCTCCCAACATCTGTAAATCACTAGTACAACATCTTAAGTCTCCATTATCAACCTCCATAACATTGAGCTTCAGGCTCACACGTCAAACCCAGAGCTGTATGAATGATGTGAAACTTCCAGCCTTCAATTTTCTATTTTGCTTATGTGGTAAGAAACACACCATTTTATTTTTGTTTGATTGGATATCGAGGGGAATTATGTTTTGCAGATCACAGTAATTAGAGGTTTTTATTTTTATTTAAAAAGTTAAATAGCAGCAGCAGCTCTGTAATATCACCCCTAGAAAATGGCAATTTTATTATTTTCGTTGATCCTTTATTTGTTGCCTAATGCCATCCTTCTCCAGCTTCTAAGCACTGGACCAGTGACTGAACCCATGTTGTAATGCATCCTCTTGTTCCCCAACCAAGTGTGTTGCTCCTGCGCTATCCTACCGGATATATATTGTTTTTTGCTTGAGGAAGCAATAGATGGTTTACTTCAAAGGTGGAGAGCAACTTCATGTAAATTCATTATCTCACCTTGTGTCTATCTACAGTGTGTCTGTGATGCAGGTCCAGTAGAAGCCACTGGGGCACTGGGGCACATCCCTCTCATCAGAGGCCCAGTGGCTCACTGGATGTGGAAATCAGATAACAAGAGACACTGATGAGATGTGTGTTTGTTCTATGCTGTCACTGAGTACTGCAGGCTGCTCTTACTCATTCCTAGCTAACTAGACCTAGCGCCCATACCCTTCCTGTTGCTACAGTACTGGGTACAAGCTGCACAGACAGCCCTGCCTCTGAACCCAACCATTGAAGCATTCTTCACTAATGGACTGCCTGTTAGAGATGGCGGCTTTATGGTTTTTCCTACATCTCTGTTATTTCTCCAGCTAACGTGGTCTAGATTCAATGTGAAAAAAGCTGTGGCACATTTAGCTGCATTTACAACCACCTTTTTCTGGTGCAACACAGATATCTACTCTTCGCACTGCCTCTTTTTCCAGTGGCCCTGGGGTCCCAAAGACAGGTCTAGAGGTAGCAGAGGGGGAGCTACCCCTGGCAACCAACAAATAACATCCCTGCATCCACCTATTCACTGACTCACAGGCTATTGCTGGTGATATCCTTATGATAAATCTGCATTTTTAATCCATCCTTCCTGATGTCAAGAAGATGCATTAGCCTTTCCACAAAGAGGGCCATTTGTCACAAAGAAATCATTGCTAAAACCTCAGAATCACTCCACAGTCTTCAATATAATGCACAGTTCATTGTCCTCAATGTGAAATTTGATTAAGCACAAGTGAGTTTATCCCATGAAAAAAGCCACAACACAGGGTACCTGCCTCGGTGCCTTCCAGTCCCACAACACATCCCTCATATAGTGAAATGTGCTGAACAAATTCAATCTTGTTAGCTTGATAATAGGCTCCAATTAAACCCCACAAAGACAGAGATTATTGTCGTAGGTCCCAAAAAGAAACTGTGACCAACTCTGTTTGGAATTGCCACTAAATATGCCCAGACAGTAGAAAATCTAGGATGTATTTGAGAGTCCATCATGAGTTGCATTCTACAAGTCAACCAAATCAAGTCTTGTTATTTTCAATTGAAACTCCTTAAACCCCTACTCTCGCTCATCTATGAGAGTGATTGTCCAATTGTGGTAATAGCCCTTACAAATACTAAATTGGACAACTGTAATGCCCTTTTATCTGGTATACCGAAATGTGAACTCCAACAGTTTCAGGTTGCACAGAATTCAGCGGTGTGACTGATTTTTTCATTACCACAAAAGACACAGATCTCTGAATTCTGAAGAGACCTCCATTGGTTCCCAGGGCAGTAGCGGTTACGGTTCAAGATTCTATGTCTTGTGTTCAAGTGTACACACGGTCTTGCACCAACTTACTTGTCTTCAAAGATTGTAGCCCATTGTCCAACTCGCACACTGTGATATATGGGAAAGGGCTTGTTAGTAATTCCCCACTCCAGAACTATCACCTGGGGGGAGAGACACTTTCTTCTGTGGGCCCTCATGCCTGGAATTATCTGCCGTCGCAGCTACAACAAATGAACTCTCTGCTGGTCTTCAGGAAGCAACTGAAAACGTACAAGGTCAGTTAATTCTCTGGTTGATTTAAAAGCAGGTATTGAAAGTTATTTTCACACAATTTCTATCTGCGCCCAGATGCAGGTCTCTGCCAGGTTCCCCTTAGGGATATGCACACTACATCTACAAATATAAAAATCAAATCAAATCATATTATTAACCTTGTATTGCTTATTAAAAGCTTAAGTTACATTTACCAGTAAAGTTACTATGATCACATCACCGAACACTGCATATCCCTATTATTTACACAGTTATCCATCAGCGGTCAATATTCACATACTTAAGCCTCTGTCTTGACACATAATTCAGGCCCATCCCGGTGCAATGAAACCCCACCTCAGTGCTCAATTCCCCTTCCTATCAAACTAAAGCACACCTTTTCACTTGTTCTCATTAATGTCTCCTGTGTCATAGAACACGTTTTTGGGGCTGTAACAATATCTATAATCATACTCTCTACCTTCTTTACTATACCCCGATAGATCCTGGACATAGAAAGTCCACTGGGGGGAAGGATAACTGTGCCTCCAGTGATTTGTTGGCAATTTAATATTGCAGAATCTTGACTTGGTAGTGCTGTTGGGGATGGAATTAGCAATCAAGTTGGGGACACAGGAACCCTTTTCTTGGTTTTGTTAGAAGGTGTACATGTTTAAAGAAGCATTCAGCGGTTGCATCTTCTAAACAACAATTTATGTAAAGGACAATGATCAAAGAACCGAAACTCACAGCACACAGCCTAAAAAGAAAGGACTTGTCCATATGAGGGGACTGGAGAAATAAGCTCACAGCAAACTGGCTCTGATGGTGACTGGATCATGAGTCTATTTGCCCAAAGTTAGAATGGGTATCAACAAGAGCATGCATGTCCCATCTCACGTAACAATAGTAGAACAGTTGGTCACACCACATGTAACATCAGTGATCACGTGACGTTCTTTGTATCAAGAGAGCCGAGAAAATGATACTTTATAGCAAGTATCAAACTAACAATATTAAGAAATTCTACAAATAAGTACTACCAATAGAAACAGATTTGTTGGCAAGAATGCATTAACAAAATGTATAAACAGACTTCAAAAGCATCACAGATAACATAATCTGCCATCCATTGTCAGAGATATCAGCTCACTCCAGCTTGCTTCAGGGTATCTCCTTACAAGTGCCTTGCCCAGAAAATTCTGCTACTGAGATGTAAGCATGGGCGCACTGAATGAATGCTTCAAAATGCCCACCAGGCTATCCACTAACCTTCCTACACTAACTTTTTCAACTTCTATGCTCAAACATACCACATACATACTAACCACGCCATTGAATCACCATAAGAACAGACATAAAATAACAGAATACTTCCGATCTACAATCAACTGAAAAAAAACACTGTCCCAAGCCAAAGCACTCTAGCTCCACAAGCATGCAAGGCACTACCCTGGACACAAATTCCTCTATACTCTGGACGCCTAGAAGATACCGTCATGTAGAATATAGCATTCTGGTCAGCAAGCATCAACACAACAGCCACAACACCCTTTCTGGACATCATGAATATTTATGGTCTCACTTGCTACAACTACACAGATGACGCATAAGTAATTTACAGACTCGAAAACAATATTTCAACATACGCACAAGACCTAAACATATGCCTGGCTCATGTGGATGCATGGATGACAGAAAACGGACTAAAGCTCAGCTGTAACAAAACAGAACGTTTGCTTTGAAATGCGGCTTAAAAAAACAGCACTTAAATCCCTTGGCTACATAAGGTGGGCACTTATTATTCTCTTTGTCAAGGAACCAGAGAACATCAAGGGACAGGAATCTCACGTTCCAACCACAGGTGAGAGACATTGTCAGAACGTTTTGTTTCCAGCTCTATGCTCTAAAATGCATTAAACACTACCTGTCTTCCACCAACAGGACAATGGCGTAATATCACTGGTTTTAACAAGACTGCATTGCAATTACTGTCACTATCCCTCCCAGAATGCATCATAGATAAACTAGTCCAAAATGCAATAACCAGACTATTGTTTTGAGTTCAACACCCAAGTGCTGCACATGCTCCACTGGCACCCCATCATTAAAATACATTTAAAAAAAACCTATGCATCACCTACCACATGCATTATGGAAAGAGCTCTGTTTCTTTCAGAAAGATACTCCAGCGCTACAAACCCTATAGACAGGGAGGACCCTCAATCTCCCTGTTGGCTACTAAACCCTGCAACTCCCTACCTAAGCTACTCTGCCTGGAAGAGAAGCAACTGGCAATTAGGAAACAGCCAAAACTTTTCCACTTAATAAATTGGTTAAACAAAACCTTTTCTTTGAGTGGCACCAGATACAGAAACCAGAATCTGAAACTGACAATCTAAGACACTCTAAAAGGGAGACTGATCTGCTGTAACTTCCACGTATGTAACCACAATCCTGCACAGTGGCCTAACTGGAATCATCCTTTCCATCCTCACCTGAAAGTGAAGAGGTGCTATAAATGCCAAATACAAATCTTAAGAAGAAATTGGTCTGATGTACATATCACTTACAAACTATGGCCTACACACTTTTGTTGGGATGCCCATCGCCAACCCTATGTCCAGACACACCAAACTAGACTACAACCTCTGCTAAGAAGGACTCTTCCTCTGCGTCTAAGGAAGTATTTGGCACTGACCCCATTCCTCCTTCCCACTGTGTTTGTTCCTCCCTCACTAGCTCCTCACTTCTAAAAAAAAGTTCAACCTCACTCCACACACATTCTCTTTAGAATGACCAGATCTAGCATAGGGCACATAGAATGTACCCCTAACCAGGTGCCATCAACATCCCCACATCATAATCTCTGTCTTCCCAACTCTATGGCTGTCCTTATAGATGAAACATGTAAACATATTCTCCCACCCAGAACCCAGAGAGCCAATATTGGGATACAGGTAAAGGATGATTCTGACCTGCACTCAGTAATACCACAGGTTTCCTGCATCTTAATTTCCCTCTATCCCACTAACATCCTCTCCCCTGCTTTTTTACAGAGCTATGCCAGGGACGTCATTTGGGGGTCGCCAGAGGACCTCCCTTGCGACCTCTGTGGCCTCCCTTTTTTTGGCAATGCAAGCTCCTGTGCTGTTGCCAGCACCCTGTGGCTCTTTAATTCTGGAGTTGCTAGCTTTCATGTTCAGGCCCCTTAAAAAAAGAAGAAAAATAAGAACAGGAGTGCAACAAGTCTAACACTTTCAGCACGGACCCTAAATAGGAAAGAATAGGAATGCCAAAAAATTTGTCTTTCTGGAATTCTATCCAATAATTGCTAGACTCATTAAAGGTTTATTTCAGGCACACTTCAGGTGGTGAGTCACTGATTTAGTTTGTTCCTAAACGCCCCAACGCAGCCTTTCATCCTTCTGAGGTTGATAAATGGGTACCAACACAGTGATATTGGATATATATTTCTTCTATGTAAAGCGCTTAAGCGTAAGTGCTATATGATAACACATCATTATCATTTGGTCATGGACGTCTGCTTGCATTCACAGTAATCTGGTAACATGGGCCTATACACTCTGATCTTAGCGATACATTTGGCGATCCATTCTTGTATGAAATGTACATCACATTATAGTGATATCGTAACCATATTTGTCGCTATGTTGTGATGCCACTTCCTGTTTTGTCAACGGTTGAAAGGTCTCGTTCCAGCGCTTCACGCGATATCACTTTGGCGTGGGGTCAAATGACATCACTTCCTGTGATGTCATCAGGGGTCAAGGGTCGTGTGATGTCACGGCCATTACCCCTGGCCTTTTGGTGAAATGACGTCCCTGAGCTATGCACAGCACGCCCAACATTGTTGTCAGAAGGGCACTCTATACGTTCATTTACCTCACCTTAGCTATCCTGCATTTTGTTTCCCTCCCCACTGACATACCCCATCCCTCTCTCTTTCAGACCCCTGGATTACCTGGAGGTAAGATGCATGTGGTATTAATGTCAACAACATAAAATATCATTGACAATGGAAGTTAATGAGAAATATTGTCTAGATGCATAGTCAAAAATTAGAAACCTATGTTTCATGAAGAGAGTCGTCGGCATGGACATGTCCAAGGCATATACTACCAGGGTTATAAGCCATAGACAAAGCTTCCCCCTAGTGTTTGCTGGTGAGAGAAACATCACAGTTAAGTAGTATATGCTCCCATGTTTAAATACCCGTGTTTCTGGGTGGTAGAAATGGCACAATAAGGAACAATAAATAAATGTTAAAAATAAGGGGAATTAGGGGAAGTCACGTTGTCAGCATCCGTTGTGGTAACAGGAAGTGGGTGTATTAGCCAAATGCACATCAAAATGAAGACATGTGAAAAGTTGACTTTAAAGTCTCCTCATCAGGGCACACTAAAATCTACTAATTTGCTTTGTTATGGACGCCCTGATCCTTTCAAACAGTTTGGGAAATCTAAGTTTATGAGAAACACAGAAGCTGCTGGGGTATTCATTAAAACAATACAAGAAGCACACGTCTATAAGGGACTTTGTCACAGGCACAGTGGGTGTTGGTTCATGATCTATCCATGACCTGGACAACCTCATTATCACAAAACTAGTGAAAGAAGGAATCAGACCCGTGTCGGTTCAGGCAGCACTTGCTACTACCTAAAAGACTCCTTTTCAAAGATGCTTCTCTAAGAAGGCGATGTGTTAACTGGCCAGCTTTTGAGTGGAAAATTAAATGCACATGGTACCATTATTGTGCCCTGGAGGGTGGGGCGAAAGGGGTGAAAGGCAAGTGAACATATGCTCCGGAAAACTCACCCCAGCATCTACCATTTCTATGTGTCACCCTCATCTTCTCACCCTTTTGACTCGCTCTGTAACTGATTTATGCCCATGGCATTTTCTATCTGTTCATGGCATATTTAGCACATTGCCACTTGCACTTTCGCAAAGTGGGTCGGTCCTGCCTGGCTTTCTTTTTTTATATTGTTTGAAGAAGTAGTTGTGACGTTGAAAGCCTATGAACTGCATCACACGTGAAGCTACGTGTTGGTTAGTCCAAGGAAAAGAACAGCATTCCAATCTGCAGTGTCCTCTTTAAATAGCCATGCATAGGCACAGTGTGAGGCCCGCAATGAGGGGAAAACATTGGAGTCATGGATGGTCCCCAGCCCCCAGCTGAGCAAATGGAGTTCCCAAACACTGAGAGGCTCATCTGTATTGGGGTGTGGAATCACTGCTTCCACTGTTCGGTCTGGGGAATTGTGTTGATTTAAAATCCGGTGGGTCAGTAGGCATGGGATTCCATGTGAACTCTGATTCAGGTTCAGAGTTTACACGGGAGGCATCATGCAGTCAATTCCCTTTGATCTCTGCATGTGTGCAACGTGGAGACTGGCAATGATGAGAGGCATGAAACAAATATGGCAGCTGACATGGATAAAGTGCACCTTTACAGATGCTCCCTATAGTGTCCACTTACTCCTGCTCCTATAACATGATGAAAGTAGGCATGCTCTGTATGTCTCATTGCCTATCCACACGCATGATAGTACTGATGTGGGTGGAGGTGCATTGTACCTCCTGCACAGAGCGGCAACTGCACCGGGCAGATTTTCCACCATGATGCCTGCTCTGTGGGCGAATCTGATCTAAATAATTGGAAGTTTAAAAAAACAATAAAGGCATGATATCCACTGGTTGTCATACAGCTGTATTCTGTTTAACCCTTAACAAAATGGGGCGCCTTCCCAGTCCTCCATCCAAGCTCCAGCAGATCTGAATATTATAAAGCCAGAGGAACCCTGCAGAATACCACCAAGATGTAGGGTAGCTCTCTTCTATTTAAAGTATGATGGTTTACCTGAAGGGAACCATAGTACTCCCAGAAAACAGGCACAACATGGCTGCTTCCCTCTGGGAAAGGCGCGACATGGCGCACGCATTCGCTCTGGAACAGAGTTATTTTCTCCCAGAAGGCCACTGGTTTGTAAGGGGTGAAGAGCGGGAAACATTCAGTCGTTTCCCACGAAAGAAACGTCTGCCCTCGGATACCATGCAACCAAAGTAACAAACCCACTTACATTCCCATTTGCTGTCAGCTCAAAACACATGCAATGTATTCTTCATCTGGTTTCAATGGGCAGAGATAATGTCTGAACTGTGGGGCACGCAATTCTATCCGGTGCAGTGGCGGCGATTCGGACGATGCTGCCCGCATCCTGTGAACCAGACAGGCTTTGTCTCAGGACATGGCAGGTGACATCTTGCACAGCCAAGTGGTTAATACTCATCTCATCGCCTGAGCACCGGCTTATCTAAAAAAGGAACGCTATGTTCCTCCTCAAGAATAATATAACATCTCCCAAAGCCAACCCTGCGCCCCTTTTTTTTCTGGAAAAAGCTGTTTTCTGAGGCTCAATTCAGAAAATAGTTCAACATGCACATTGTAATAATGAGGATTCTAGTGTTTAATCTCATGTCAGTGCAGCAAGAAAGTTCTTTGGCAGGATTTCCTTTGCATGTCTGTAATACACAAAACACATTAAAAATAAATATATATATATAATAACGAAATGGATAATATATTGGTGAAAGCGTGATATACAATCTATGCGATAACAGAGCTATTTTATATGGCTGGGGAAACAAAATGAAAGGAGCACAGGCACACACACACACACACAACAAACTGTGGAAATACCAAATATGTTGTTAAGTGATATTTGAAAGTCATTCTATTACACTTCCTACAGAAAGGCATTCGTGACAGCCATCCACACGTATTTCCTTTTTCTGTGCAAGCATGTCAGCATATGAATTAAAGGAGGGGACATCTTTGAAGGGCAGCCCCGTATCCGCATGGATATCCCTACGGAATGCTTACAACAGATGCATTTTTGAGAAGTTTGGGAAGCATGAGTCACTGGGCATTCATGATCAATGTGACTTTGCACGGGACAGCTGGTTCCTTCAAGATGTTGCATGAAATAATGAAGGAACTGAAGCGTCACATATAAGGGAGGCAACCCTGCATGTCTTCTTAATGTGCAAGCGTTCCAGGGGTTAATTAAATCTATATGCGATATTTTCATTGTGCAAAAAACAATTCTGACATACTGTTTTTGGTAATAGCATATGCCATCAAACTTCACATTACTAGACGTTCTAGGAAGATTCTAATGAAAAGATGTCATCCGGTCCCACAATACTTTAATTAAAATATAGACACATTGTGATGAACCAGCACACTGTCACGTGCCTTGCGGCTAAAAACATTTGAAAAGAAAACTATGCACTATATCTAAGACTCTATGATATTCCCGCCATGTGGAAGCTGAACTACAATCATGATACTGGGCCTAATGGGGCAACCTTATTAATAAAAACACGTGTTGGTATTTTTGGATATTTTGTGTAGATTTGGGGCCTGGTGGCATTTTCTTACCGCCAAAAATAATGGTCATTTGACGATGGCTACTCCTTGCATTTAGATTGGGTTTGGCCTGTTATTTCCTTTCAGGGACCATTGTTTATTACATTATATAGGATCAGTTATTGGTATACATTATTGTTGGTGGTATTTTGGTGAGCATAATTGCTGGTAATTTTGGTGAGAATAATTGCTGGTAATAATGTTATCATATTCAGTGGCGCTGTACTCCAAAACCCAATAAATGATACTACAGTATCAATGTGATTCAATATTTGCAAAGGCTAACTCCTCGGTGCCAGGAGGATGGATGGACTGTAAGCAGGGACAATACACTGATGAGCTGCCATTGATATCTACTGTGGGTTTTGTGGGTGCACCCCACACTTAGATAGGATTTGGTTTCTAGAACCCATGTGGGTGGAGAGCAAGGAGCCCCGATTTACAAAGCCTTTTCCAAAAGGATGTTCCCATCGGAAAACGCTTTTATAAATCAGGCCCAGTGTCTTGGAGAGGTCATAAGGCCCACAGTTAATTTAAAGTGCCGGTCAGCTGAATGTGTCATTTTACATTGCCACCCCAGAAATCAAGGAGGGCCTAGAAAACTGACCACAAACAGCAACTAGGTGTCATTATTTCTGTTCAGGGCACTGCATTTCAGACAGGGTCTGAAAGGATTGTGGTCTACCCCATGCTTTCCTCAGCAAACATCAGTGGAGTAACTTTGCGGAAAATGTTGGGGAGGGACATGAGATCTGAAGAAAAGGTGCCCCAGCCAAATGAATGGGGCCAAAATAGTGTGCCATGAAAGTTGGGGGGGCAACAACCCTGTGCCCCCACCCCTAAAATTACGCCCATGGCCAATAGCCTGCACCACATCAGACTCAGCCAATAAGAAACACCCTGAACAATACTCTCAGCATACATTCTATCCTCCTCCTGAAAGCAAGTTCGAGATCAGGGGCAAAATGTATAAGTTCCAATGTACATAACGTGGTTCTTTTTCAACTTGAATCAGCAGTTGGCTCACACAACTAGGATTTTTGAAATGTGCATTTATTTCTGTGTTACTTTTTGTGAATCAGGGCAGTCTATTCCCACTTTGTAGAACGCCTATCCGTGTTTAATGTGTGCTCCTTCCTCATCCACTCAGACAGCAGGTGACAACTCTAGTCATGGTACCACTGCCCCCTGCCACTTCTGCAGCTCTCAGACACTGCCCTCTGATCACCCTCATTCAAAGCAAATCTGGAGGCGCGCTGAAGGAGAGACATGTAGCCACAGGTGTGCCCACCTCCGTTATACACACAGGAGGTGACTATGGGACAGTACGCCCCAGACTGTGACACGCAATGGTCTGCGGCAGGCGCACACTCAGTGACTCTATTCCTGTCCTTTCCAAGAAGGGGTGCATTATGTAATAGGGTGGTCGAGCCTACACATCAGAATGCCCATCCCTACACTTGACTTAGGAGCACACCAGGAAATGCATATGACTGTATTAAGCTGCATTTCGGGTGTAACATCATTTTCTTGCAATGTTCTGAAATGAAGGGACCCTATCTTACATCCACATGCTGTACTATTTTCCCGCCATACCAATGTAATGTGGCAATTGGGATCCTGCTTTGGAATGCTGGAAACAGGACCACAATAGAAGAGTGCTCTTAAAATCTAAATGTATCCAATTCCGGAGATGTAACTCCCCTAATACCAGTACCCCGTCCCCCGCCCCCTCCTCCGCCCAGCGTTCTTGATATTGTTATTACTCCATGAGGCAAATTTTGCTTTACGCAGATTCAGAAAGAACGAGGTTGTAAGCAAATGGCGTGCTTATTTCAACTTCAATGAAACTTCCTCTTCCATAAAGACCTTGAAGTTCTCACTGCACTATGCCGATTGTTCTCATGGAGCGTGACGTCAGCTCAGAAAATGCTGAACTCTGTTTACCAAATGCGATTCGCTGTAAGGTGCTAATGGCCGCTCATTGTTTTTAATCAATTAGTGGAGTTAACGAGAGGTGTGATACTGGATATTGCACATCACACAGTTTTCAGCATGTGATTAATGTTGATGGATTCAGGTATCAATCATGATCGGTTTCCTAATGCAATTACAAAACTCACACTTTAAAGCATATAATATTAGCTTGAAATTTCACAGTCTAAGTAATCATTAGGAAACAAGACTTGATCTGCCTGAGTTTAGAAAATGTTAACCCATTATAGCCCTCTATGGAGATTCGTTAATCGCATTCTCTAGGGAACATCTTTATACAAGTTGATACAGGAGCACAGTTTTTTGGGTTCCTTTTGTTATGAAACCTTTAGCCAGCAGCACTTTTAATGCTGGGGCTTGTAGTTTCAATGTCCCTCGTGTAAGTATGTGCCTACAAGAATCAGTAACCATGCAAAGTGATTAAATGTTAAATGTTAAAGGTATTTGTACCGCGCACCATCACCAACGGAATTGGTCCCCAGGCGCTCTGGCGAATCTGCAAATGATAAGGTGGGAAGGGTTAGTAAGGTGAACAGGGAGTAGGATAGTGAGAGGAGTGGTGTTCTGTTGGCAGCTTCAGCTCGGTATACACCAGATACTGAGCTTTGGTGCGGGTATTGGATCGGTGTCAGTCCGCGTGTGCTGTTGCTCTGGCTTATGTGTTGTTGCAGTGTTGTGAAGTGCGTGTTGCTTGCTGTGTGAGAGATGGTTGTGTGAATTTTTGAGTGAGATAAGTAAGCATAGTTTGAGCTTATATTGGTTAGTGGGTTACCTGACCTTTAGCATGCTAACATTCACAGTTCTATCCAAGTGTGGCACCTGTTGACCCTCACAACTCTGTCTGGATGCGGCTCAGGCCATTGCTTAGGATTCCATCTAGGTGTGGGCATGTCAACATTCACAGTCTCATCCAGATGCAACGCAGGCCAGTATTCACAATTCTGTCTAAGTGTGGACGTGCTAACATTTACAATTCTATCTAAGTGTGGACATGCCAACATTCAAAGTCCTATCTAGATGCAACACAGGCCAATATTCACAATTCTGTCTAAGTGTGGACGTGCTAACATTTACAATTCTGTCTAAGTGTGGACATGCTAACATTCACAATTCTGTCCGAGTGTGGACATGCCAATATTCGCAATTCTATCTAAGTGTGGACATGCCAACATTCAAAGTCCCATCCAGATGCAACGCAGGCCAATATTCACAATTCCGTCTAAGTGTGGACATGCAAACATTCACAATTCTAAGTGTGGACATGCTAACATTTACAATTCTGTCTAAGTGGGGACATGCTAATATTCGCAATTCTATCTAAGTGTGGACATGCTAACATTCAAAGTCCCAACCAGATGCAACGCAGGCCAATATTCACAATTCCGTCTAAGTGTGGACATGCAAACATTCACAATTCTGTCTAAGTGAGGACATGCTAATATTCACAATTCTGTCTAAGTGTGGACATGCCAACATTTAAAGTGCCATCCAGACGCAACGCAGGCCAATATTCACAATTACGTCTAAGTGTGGACATGCAAAAATTCACAATTCTGTCTAAGTGAGGACATGCTAATATTCAAAGTCCTATCTAGATGCAACACAGGCCAATATTCACAATTCTGTCTAAGTGTGGACATGCTGACATGCTAACCTTTACAAATCTGTCCAAGTGTGGACATGCTAATATTCACAGTTCTGTCTAAGTGTGGACATGCTAATATTCGCAATTCTATCTAAGTGTGGACATGCTGACATTCAAAGTCCCATTCAGATGCAACGCAGGCCAATATTCACAATTCAGTCTAAGTGTGGACATGCTAACATTCACAATTCTGTCTAAGTGTGGACATGCTAATATTCACAATTGTGTCTAAGTGTGGACATGCTAATATTCACAATTCTATCTAAGTGTGGACATGCTAACATTCACAATTCTGTCTGAGTGTGGACATGCTAACATTCAAAGTCCTATCTAGATGCAACGCAGGCCAATATTCACTATTCCGTCTAAGTGTGGACATGCTAACATTCACAATTCTGTCTGAGTCTGGACATGCTAGTATTCAAAGTCCTATCTTGATGCAACACAGGCCAATATTCACAATTCAGTCCAAGTGTGGGCATGCTAGTATTCAAAGTCCTATCTTGATGCAACACAGGCCAATATTCACAATTATGTCTAAGTGTGGACATGCTAATATTTGCATTTCTGTCTAAGTGTGGACATGTTAACCTTCTCAATTCTGTCTGAGTGTGGACATGCTAACATTCAAAGTCCCATCCAGATGCAATGCAGGCTAATATTCACAATTCTGTCTAAGTGTGGACATGTAACATTCACAATTCTGTCTAAGTGTGGACATGCTAATATTCGCAATTCTGTCTAATTTGGACATGCTAGTATTCAAAGTCCTATCTTGATGCAATGCAGGCCAATATTCACGATTCCGTCTAAGTGTGGACATGCTAACATTCACAATTCTGTCTGAGTGTGGACATGCTAGTATTCAAAGTCCTATCTTGATGCAACGCAGGCCAATATTCACAAGTCAGTCCAAGTGTGGCCATGCTAGTATTCGCAATTCTATCTAAGTGTGGACATGCTAGTATTCAAAGTCCTATCTTGATGCAACACAGGCCAATATTCACAATTCTGTCTAAGTGTGGACATGCTAACATTTACAATTCTATCTAATTGCGGCGCGTGTTGGTCTTGACAACTATTTTACTATGTAATGCAAGGCAACTTCTACAATCCTGTCATGAATAAGTTCAGTCTCGTGGTTACAAATCTTTCTGCCTGTACATGATGAGAGTCTATGGCAGTCTATGTTATTGGGAGGTATGATAGATTGGCAGGGGTTTTCTGGAGTAGAGTAATTGCTCTACTCCCCACCCATGCCACACTCACAGTTTGTGTTGGTGTCTGTTGGCTGCTGGCTTCACTGGCTTCCCCTGCGGACATGCAACACATTCACACATTACACAATAGTGATGTGTCTGCAAGGCTACTGTGTGATTTTGGACAGTGATTATGTGAAGTCTCAAAATAACCAGCAACGCCAATGCAAGCCAATGGGCCCGATTTACAATCGCAATCTAAATGATTATAAAAAAAAAAAACAGAGTGACTGTCCTCTGTAAGGGTAGAAAATTTACAGCATTGATTTAGCTACCACGATGGTGTATTAATGTAGTACAAAAATATGTTAATGAACAACAACAGGAAGCATCATGGGCAGCCATGGTTGTATGTTTATTCACCCCCATTTATTTTTTCGCTGAGTTTTCACAGAAATTCCTATGTAGAAAAACGAATCACATTTTTTATTTTTCTATTTGGGGTGTTCACCTCCCTAAACCCCCTAATATTTTAATTAATTATTCCATATCCTCCAACACCCCTTCCCCTTATGTGCCCTTTCTACCTCCTCCATAGTTTTCAATGATTTTTTTATCGGCAAAACGTTTTGGTACAAAACTCTGCAAAAGAAACGGGCGGTGAAAGAACGTCATACAGCAGCCATTTCATTGTGTATCAAGTTGTAGTCCGAAATAGGTAAATCAACTACAACAGAGAGCATCATGGGTGACAGTCATTTTATTTCTGCTTTCCTGTGCTCAGAAAGACATTTTAACTCAAATAGAGTAGTGCTCTGTTTAGTTCTTCTCTTATGCAGAAGATGCGGACGACACCCAGATACTCATTCCCATCTCATGTGATTATCTAGCTGACACCAAGGCCCTCAATGACGTCTACCTGGTCATCCAAGCCTGGATGGCCCAGCACCAGCTATGTCTAAACGACGATAAGACGGAGCTCCTTATCTTGGGTACCTCATAACGCCCGAGCAAACTTGAGCCGTCTTATCAGTCATTCACCATAGACGGCAATACCATACGAGTCTCGAAAAAGACACCAAAACATTAGGCTTTTACCTGGACTACACCCTATCCTTATCCAGACAACCAAATGCAGTCAGGTCTGCCTCTGCCTACACGTGCAAACTCATTTCAGCCTGCAGACCGTTTCTCACCACCCCCAACAGTGTCACACTAGCTAGAACACTTATCATGCCAAAAATTGATTACTGCAGTGCTCTTTACTTAGGCACCAGCCAAGAGAACCTGTCCAAACTCCAAACTACCCAGAATAATGCCATTCGAGCGGCCTTGAACATCCCTCGTAGCCACCACATTTCAGAAGCCAGAACCAGCTTAAAGTGGTTACCTGTGAAGCAGAGAATCTCTCTAAAAACTCTGGCCCTCATGCACAAATGCCTGGCCAACAAGGCCCCGATCTATCTCTGCAGTCGTCTATTGCGCCATTCTACCGCCGGACCACTAAGAACTGCTCAGACCCACTGTCTAACGATTCCCAGGTTTAAGCTTCAAAAAGCGGGAGGTACCAGCTTCCCTGTCCTAGCCTCTAAACTGTGGAACACCCTCCCTGCTACCATCAGAGCAGAAGACACTTTCAACACCTTTAAGACCTAAACCAAATCCTGGCTCTTTGACCAGCAATACGACATGCTCGACATCTTTGTCCTACATACTCCGGTCCGTTTCCTTTGATACCATTTCTGGCACACTACACCTCTGTTACTAATTCAACACACCCCAGGTTACATCCTCTGTTATTTGTAAGAAGATTCAATCCAGCACTACAGCCAAGTCAATGCCTAGCCTGGGATACTGAATGAAAAACCCTTATTGATATATCTTTATGTCCAGGTTCATATTCTGGGTGACAACCCCTGTATAACACCCCTCTCTTAGAATCCCCCTGACCCCACTGAGCCAAGAAGTAGATCTGTTTTGCAAGTTTAAAAGGTTTATTTGAAAAAGATTAAACAGTATATATATATATATCACACTTTTATAATGAATTAATAATTGAATATCACACTTAATCTGAGCAGTAATCAATAATGGATAGTCTGGCACTAGCACACTTCTTTATAATCAATGATGAGTGGGTATAGGATGGATAAGATAGCAACAATACTTTTATGGTTTCAAATAAATGCAATGTGGAATGAAAATGCAGTACAGAAAATAACTTGATAGGATTTCAGCAAAAGACAATGTAATCACTTTCTTGGACAATTCACCCCCCTCCCCCCCTTTATGCAATGTAAGGAGATGAAGATGAGAGAACACAGTTCTTAGGAATGCAATCAAATAGAATTCAGTTCAATTCCCCCCCAGCAGCTTATACAACAGATAGGAGTTTTGAAACACAGGCAAAATGCTTTGAATATGGTGACAGTGCAGTGAGAAATATGCTGAAAATGCTTTTAATTCCCTTCAGGAGGTTCAGGGTGAGTGGTATCTAGTTAATATTAGTTCAGGCTCACTCTAGCAATGATTCAGGGATGGTTCCTAGGAGGCAAACGAAATTGTAGCAGTTCAGGCTGATTTTTACAGGTGGCTGAAATCAGGCCAAATCGCAAATCGCGGTAAAATTCGCGAGTGCGTGAATCGTGATTACGGAGGCACTATAAGGAGTAGAGTAGAGTAGAGTAGATTCTAAGCTTTCAGAGGAAAGTAAAATCATGTTCCTAGCACAAACGGTTACAGAGTTATGAACGATTTTGTGAAGGTTGTTTTTCGGATTTGAAATTTTAAAAGTTCAAAGCGACAGGTTACAACTTGCAGCTAGAAAATGACAGGTGACAGTTCTGCTTAGGTTAAATAGATTGAATTATATTATATTAAACTAAGGGATATGTTCTGAGTTTTGCTGAGTACTCACAAGAGATTTTGGACAGGAAGGCGACTTTGTCACAGATCCGGTCACTGCGCACATCACTTCACAGCGATCTGGTCTCCGGTTCCGAGTACAGCTCTGCTTTCTGGGTCACCGACACTGCTCCTGGATCTTGGGTTCTGCTGGTCTGGTCTAGCACCGGTCTGCATGGCTCCTGGTCCCGCTTTCTCCGGACACAGCGCTGATCTGCACGGCTCCTGGACACTGCTACCGGTCCCGGCAATGTTCTAGGCAGGGAATTCAAACAGCTCGCCCGGCTGTTGATAGTTGGTTAGGTTTGCTGGATGCTGAGGCCTGCTGAGAAGAGTTCTCAGTCTGTGGGTTTAGGCCCTTACTTTGAGTTCTGGATCAAGTTCTTTGGAGTTTTAAAGTCTAAGTGTTGGATCTGGTGCCTTCTGGATGTTGTGTGGTCCGGCAGAGCGCGTTGCAGCAAATGGATTTCAAATCCCCCCACCTGGGTTTCAATGTTCCTTTT
This sequence comes from Ambystoma mexicanum, assembly GCF_040938575.1. Lineage (NCBI taxonomy): Eukaryota > Metazoa > Chordata > Amphibia > Caudata > Ambystomatidae > Ambystoma > Ambystoma mexicanum. Next base: position 953,041,898 of record NC_090932.1, read on the forward strand.
ATATGTTTAGAAAGTGGGTGTATGCGCAGCATCACTAATCCAGCCCCTCTCTCAAGTTATCATTGGTCAAGCTTTCCTTTCTCTCTTGATTGGGGGAAAGAAGTGGAGTGTCAGAGCGATGTCATTATATGGCCTGCAGAAAGGACACTCCCCTATCAAATTGCACACAAATCTATATTTGATCAAAATACACATTTCTCAAATACATAGTGGTTTGTCATTGCATGTACATATTACCTATCATATGAGGTAGTCTCTGTCCCAAATCTGCTCTTCCTGAGGGCTTGCATTAAAAAATGGCAACTTATTTTCGATTTTAGTGGGTTATGCAACCTTGGTTCTTCATTAAAAGTTATACACATATGCACAGGCTGTCCATACCTACTCCAGTAAATTCCCATATCTCTAGCTTAAATACAGTGTCTATGGTGTCAATAAATAGTGGGGTTTTGCCCCAGAACATCACACAAATTGGAGTTTGGGCTTGAATCGAAGGTACATTTTTTAAATTAAGGCTCTCAAAGTTATACATTCCTGTCATTTGATTACAAAGAGTTATCAGTATTTTTATAAACTGTATTTTTACTGCAATTCAGCTCTCAGAGCGTTAGTCTCCTCTTCCTAGAAACTTGGGTGGGTCAGAAACCATGCCTCTGCTAGCAGGCAGGCCTTTGTTCACAGGAGACAGTCAAAATCAACATATTCTATTCAAGTGCAAGAGCCTATTGGGTGGTCTCCAGGAGGCTGCCAGCCAGTCTGCCTTCTATCAATCAAGAGGTCATGTGAGATTCTAACTCCTGGTGTGAATCTCTGGAGGTGAGAGGTTTCCCAGCCTTTTGGCCTGTTAATCAAATCAGATTGTCTTCTGGGAACAGCATGTGGTTAAGATTTTAATTAACTCCCAGCCTTTGATGTAAAGGCCTCTCCTGCAACTCCTAACATGCAGTTTCCCTGTCAGAGTTTAGACCGCTAGCGCCGCCTTGAGGTATTTACCGGTACTGCGTCCATTTTTTGGATCAGTCTTGAATTAATGCATTCCAAACAAGAGATTTTACATGGAAGTATATTATCCAGGTTCAGCTCATGGCACTGGTGTGGTTCTGCAGTAAAATAATGTTGTGCCCGTTGAAGGAATGAATTCCCAATAGTTGTGGGTTGCTTTTGGCAATAAGCATTGCCCCTTTTGCAATGGTTTCAGGCTACTGTATGGGTTGCCCATTGGTGGTTTTAGGCAGTGCCCTCCTGTGCTCACAACATAGGCAAAAATGGGTGGCAGCCTATTCTTCATGCATTTCCCTGTGCATTTTCTGGGAAGTTCTGGCCATCATGATGTTTTCCATGCCAGTACTGCACAGTTTTCCTGTTCTGGCGTACATGTGGGCTTTTTGGCCATCTTGGATTTTCTAAGCCCACAGCACCAAATGTTGCAGCATGATAGCTCAAACGTGGGTCAGGGCACCCAACATAATCCTAGTTGCACTGTAACCTATGTAATATATGTAATTTGTACGACTGTTAATATGCTGTTACTGTAAATTTTGTAATGTAATCTCCCTGTCTGTATTTTTTTCTTGCAACCTTGTACAAATTGCACCCTGATGCCCCCGGGCCTGATGGATTGCGTGTTATAAATAAACAAATACAAATACAAATCAACTGTTGGATACAAGTAAATTACTGGCTATATGTCAACCGTGGTGTTCAATTTAGTGAATAGGAATGAGCTATTTATTGGCATATTTTACATGTTATATTTAGAAAGATTACCTAAAGAAGGGGACAATTCACTAAATTGGTTCACCCATAACCCCAAATTGAATGAAGCCAAGCACATAGATTAGGAGCACAGCTTATATTGTTATCTGCACCAGGATTAGTTATACATGAATTTATGATTGGAATATGTTTGTATGGTATATTCAATTACTTTCTAATTTTTATTTATGTTTTAAAATACAGTTCAGATTGAATTGGGATACTATTTACCATACACTATGACATGTGGTACCTATACGCAATATTTTTGAACAATGTATAGAATACTGGATATAAAATGTAGAAAGTGATTTCTTAACTATTCTGCATTTGCAACTAAATTGATTTTAGTTTAAGCATAAACTCAGACACATATGTGTTCATCTTTATAGGAATTGATTACCAATTACGACCAAAGATAGACAATAATTAGTTCAGGACTATAAACCCTCCTTCCTGTTTTATGAGGATTTAGAACTCTCTTGTGAAGAAGGATCCCAAGGATCCGAAACACCTTGAGACAGAATATCTCCAGAGTTGAAATTGAAGAAAAACATTTTCTGGTTGATGCATTTACATTTTTTTGATTGCACACTGAACTTTGCAGTTTCTCTTTGATATATGTAAACACTCTATTTAAATCATTTCAAACAATTCTTCTTTTGATGATTCACAATGCAAATTATGGATTAAAAAATATACATTTGAACAATGTATCGTTATACATTTTTTTGTGATTACATTTCATGTTGAACGTGTTTACTTTTTCAAATAGTCATTAGTTGACATATTGAAAAGGTTGCACTAAGGAAGACGATCTTCAACGATTTTTCAAAGGCAATCTTCCTCCATCTCAAAGTTGTCACAAATTAGGAAATCTGCACTGAACAGAACAAATATCAAACATGTGTTAGACAGTAAATGATAACATTGTCAATCACTGCCTACCAGTCCAAGATGGCACAGGTGAACATACTGGTGTAGTTAAGCTACAATAGCTCATTAAATGCACCCTCTGTAGCTTAGAGCAGATTATTGTTATGGAGTGCAAGCCTTGCTAATATTTCCTTTAGCCATACTGTAATGCAGCACATAAGCGGAGAAACAATAATGTGTCAAGCAGCATAGGAACAAAAGAAGCTCTTCCAAGTATCACTCAACAGCTCTCTCCACAATTGACATTGTTGCTCTATCTTTTACAACATGGCTGACATTTTAACTGAGCTTTAATCATGAGGCAAGTTCTCTGCCTCGTTGGGCTCCTTATTGACACCTTAGCCCCTTTCGAAGAATGATGATGGACACCTAGCTCTTTGTAGCTAGACCAAGGTGAGAGAGGTACATCAAGACAACTCTTTAGGAGAATTACGTCACAGAACGAACGTGATTCTGCATCTGGCCCTATACTCCCATTTCCCAGCCTTATCTTTCCACTTTGCAATGCATCAATATAAAGCCTGATAGCCCAGAAAGGATACGTACACCCTTATGGATACTTTATTTACCATTGCCCATCCTTCCAAACAAATAAGAGGATAATTAACCTTGCCAGGTACATGAACTCCTGAAAAATACCTTTGGCCTTAGCTATAAAAAAGCATGCACATCCATTAGGGTGACTTTTTAATGCAGCTTTTTGGTCTTCTCTCGCAAAGGTCATTGTGTCTCGCTGACTGATGTTTGTCGTGTGCTGTGCAGCTCGTTCTGCTTTCGAGGCTCCTCATATATTTTTCAGCGAATGAAAGATGCCTCACTTTCTGCCTGACAGATGATGATGGACCTGTGCTCTAAATACCAGAGGGGGGAAATGATGGCTCAACTTTCAGTAGAAAGATTCCCGAGTAAGAAAAAAAAAAGGAGGGGGTTATTGGCAGCAACCTTCACCGAGAGCCCCACGCCTGTTGCAAACAATTCACAAGCAAGGTTAATTGGCGAGCTGCTGCTCAGATCCGATTAGTGCGGATCTGCAATTTAATAACATGTTTATGGCACTGATTTGAACATGTTTTCTATCTGTGTCCGCGCAGAAGTGACTTGCTAACCTTTGCTAGTTACTAAATGGCTGCCTGGGTCAAAGGCATGGCTCTCCCTCGGATGCCTTCAGGAGAAAGGGCAGTCAGCGCAGATTTTCCGTCGACGTTTTTAACACATCTCAATAATTAATTAGCGCAGCACAAAGTCTCAGAGCAGAAAATATTTTCTAATTAAAATTCATTTTAAAGGCGAGGTCACGTTCAAATGAACTGGATTAAAGGACACTCAGAATCTATGCATGTTATGAATAATTTGCGCAGCGCCAAAGGATGGGCTCTTTTGGGAGACATTGTGGCTTTCTATCTTGTATGTTCCATTACTGAATATGTCTTTTATGGGATAACAGAAGGGTAGGTATCAAATGGTATCCTAATTTACTGACAAAAGATATGTGTGTGCTTTTTTTAGGGAGTGGAGGTGGCCGGCTGTTATCTACAAATTGTCCATCATTCAAATTGATCATCAAAATGTCAAACACATATAAAAAAGGCTTGAGTTTGTTTCGTTGTTTTACATGTCTGCGCTACATTATATATCTGGGTTCTCATAAAATAATGGGTTTTATGAATACCTTTAGTGGTAAATATGAAACATCACTGGCTCAAAGGGGGATTACATAACAGAAGGTGAACATATTTCCTGCCAGTAAAACCCACCTGCAGAAAATACCGCTGGCTGCAATTATTGCCAATGGTAAATTACATCCAGCATAATCATATCATCACCATTAATCCCCTTTATGAAAGAAAGTTATGAAGGACAGTCATTACAAAACAAAATAAGACCACATTTTAGTTGGCCTTAAAGCAGGTAGCTGTGGTATGCCAAATCTGTCTTGTGTGGAAGAAAATGCACATGATGATAACACATGAAATGAACATCTTGCAGTGTTATAACCATCATGGCGGTAACTATGATGGGTGATATTAACCCCAGCAGTATTTTTCTACCTGCTTCACAGGCACATATGGACATGTTTACGGGTGGTAATGTTATAGCGCTGTCATTAATGAGTGATTGCAATTGCAATTCTGCAGGTAGTTTTGGCTTCCAGGGCGGTATCCTCAAGCGAGTAGTAATTTACCACGTGGTATTTTATAAGTAGTACATCCTTCGGTGTCAGTTATCGTGTGAAATCGCACAAATCCACCCCAGATTACTTACATTAATCATTCTTATCTTTTACCAATGTAAGTAAAAATATAATCGATACAATTCAAAAAAAAAAATAAATAACTGTTTATATGCATTTTTTGAGACTGCCCAACTATATTTGTTTAATTTGGTTTTACATTATTTGAGTGTTTATTAATAACTTAATTCCAAATGATCCGTTCACACTGTTTGATGATTTCTACTTTGTATAGGTAGTAGCCTGATTTATTTATGCTAGTATTGCATTGTTGTGGTTATTGTTTTAAATGATGTTGACAGATTTGTGTAGAGGCCCACATATTTTATTAAAAGCATATTTCCTTATTTCATTATTCCCTTTCCACATAATGTGTTGGTCTCTGGGGATTGTTTAGCAAATTATAAAATTATCTTCATCTTGTGTATGCAGTTTGTGTGGCATGCAGTGGAAGTGGTGGGGCCTATGGTGATGAAATAGTATTAGATAAGGTTGAAACCAATTAAACTAACTGGCATTCCCCATTTTGATAATGTTCTCTATGTGTTTGAATGAGTGGGTGTGTTTAAATGAGTGGGTGGGTGACTTGTTCTGGGATTATGCAACATTGAAAGTAGTGTCATGTGACCTAGCAGGTTTTTCTTTTAACTTTATGCAGTGTCAACTGTATTTTAGATGGTAATTGTTACCTTTAATGCTATTATGAAGGCATGAGTGATCATTTGGGTGGATCACAGAGCACATGGCTGATGTGCTCATTTCAGATGTGTTGTAAAGTTGATGGTTTTTAGTTGTGTTTATTTATTATGATTTGTTCCAACGTTGTGTTAGATAGACTTGTAATATTTAGTCCTTTGTAATGTGATTTTAATACGTTTTAAAAGAGGTTTTTAATTTGGTTTGAAAGTGGCAAAACATGACATGGGGTTTTGGGCAAAGCCCCGTTTTTCAGCACAAATAATTCCATGAATCAGCCTCTCTAGCTCTTATTAACAGGTGTGATGTGTTCTCTACTACCACTGGGGACACTCTCGAGTTACTTTTCATTAAGTCGTTTGGCTTACTGTTGTGTTTAAGACTGGTTGTATTCTTATAAAACTTGAATTAATCTGGGAGTATCCTGCTTGTGTCTTGTGAACTGCTATCTCATGATACGATATGATATTCTATTTATATTGCGCTCATACACAAGTATTTCAGGGCACTCCGAGGCAAGGGAGCAGTACAGGGGAGGAAACAAAACAACAATCTTACTAGGCCCGGTGACATTGAGAACGTGCAGGGGGGAGTGAGGAGAAAAGTGCAAAGGGACGGGAGGAGTGGAAAGTGATGAACAAGTGAACAACAACAGGTAGTGCGGCCATCGGGAGGCAAGTGCAAGAATAAGGCGCAGACAGCGGGTGTCTGATCGGTGCAAATAGGGACTGTAAGGTTGCAAATACAGACCAAGTACAAAGATTGTCAGGGGGCAGTGCAGGTGTGTAGCTGGGTGGGCAGGGAAATCAGAGGGTAGCCTGGTACCTGGTGCCAAAACAGACAGAAATCAGCAAGGGAGAGGAAGAGAGAAGACAGAAGCAAAGAGGAAGGTCTCAAGGAGCTTCCAGAAACAAATATGGTTCCCCTCAAGTTTCAGAGAGGCAGGGAGGCTGTTCCAGAGGGAGGCCCCAGCTGAGGAAAGAGATCAACCCCCATCTTGTTGCTTGCAGAAGCAACTGACCCTGAGGGAGTTGGAGGTGGAGGAGCAAGGAGCTCAAGAAGGAAGGTATTTCCAAAAGGAGAGTTGAAGGTATTTTGGACCCAGGCCCCAGAAGGCCTTGAAGACAATGCAAAGGGTCTTCAACTTGATCCTTGTAGCCACTGGGAGCCAATGAAGAGATCCCAGGACTGGATTGATACGATCCTTGGGCTTGGGGCCAAAGACAAGTCTTGCAGTCTGGTTCTGGATGAGTTGCAGAGGGTGGAGAGTAGAAGCAGGCAGATTTAGAAAGAGGCTGTTGCACTAGTCCAGCCTAGAGAGAACCAGAGATCCAGAGACAGTGAGATTCTGGTGGAAGGTGAGGAAAGGAAGAATACCTCTGAGGAGGTGCAGCTGGTAGTTTGACTTATTAGAGACATCAGAGATGTGAGGAGAAAATTAAAGTGTGGAGTTGAAGATGATCCTGAGGTTGTTAGCCAGAGAGTGACAGAAAAGAAAGGTGCAGGAGTGCCGATGAGGAGGATCTTTGTCTTACTGGCATTAAGGCAGAGGTCATTGGCGGCGCACCACTTCTGGATTGCAGAAAGACCGTCAGATATGAGAGTGGAAAGAGAAATGGCAGAGGGGAGTCTGAAAACTATCTGAATGTCATCCGTATAACACTGAAATCTGGAGCAGAGAGCAGTATGAGGTGGGGGAGGGTGCCAACATACTGTGTTTTAGGAAAAACGTTGTCAACTTTGAACACAGGGGGCCTAAGAACATATATACAGGTATGTGGGCCCAATATACCATCATCTTTTCATTGAGTACAATAGTGTCAGTCCAAGCCACATCCCTTTACAAAACCAATAATATGCTATTTTCGCTAATGTGACTACAAGGGGCAATGCATTTCACAGCAAGAGGGGTACTTAGACCAGCCAAACCAAATGTATGTATACGTGCAGACAACATTATTTGATTATAATATTATAATAACATTGGGTCTTGACCTCCTCGTAGCAATGTCTTAGTAAAAATTCTTCCCGGCCTTTAAAAAAAATCCTCTAAAAACAGGCTTATTTGGATTCTTCACTTACTCCATTAGAAATCTGGGACTTGCAACTGGCCCGCCGTCCCACTGAGCGATACTAGTGGCAAGACAGGAGAGAAATAAAGAAATAAGAGTAAAGGAAAAAAATAAAATAGAAGAGACTTGTTGGAGCTCTATTAACAAGCACCAGGAACCAGACTGAAGGTATTGTACAGGCAGTACTTCCGTCTCTGCCTGATAGATTGTCACTTGCCAGCCAGGCACCATGTTGGCGAAAAAAAGTAAAGATATGTCCATATATATATATATATATATATACATATATATATATATATGTATATTCAGTGAAAAAACTTTGTTAAAAGGGATGTTATGGTTAAGTTGCGCTACTAAAAACCTATCAAATTCAGTAAAAAAAACTTTGTTAAATGGACGTTATGGTTCAAAGTAAAACCAAAAAACCCCTGAAATTCGGCAGTTATGGTAAAATAAGCAACCATAACTCGCGACACCGTGAGGCGAGTTAGTAGCGCAACTTCACCATAACGTCCCTTTTAACAAAGTTTTTTCACTGAATTTGATAGGTTTTTAGTAGCACAACTTAACCATAACGTCCCTTTAACAAAGTTGCTTTACTGAATTTCATATGTTTTTAGTAGGTCAACTTAACCATAATATCCCTGACTTTATATACATGTAACGTAGAACATAATGAACCCCTAGCTAGTGTTTTCGATGTCCACGGACTACCGCCATGTCCGCGGACATATCAAAAATCTGAGCGTGGTCAATGTAAATTTAAATAGTGTGCCCCATTTCCCCTTTGAGGTTGGCTCTGTAAAGAGCCGTTTTTTTTTTGCAGATGCTTGACAGACACCTGTTATTTTGTATTTTTTTTCTTACTTTACTCATAAAATCTTCACATAACCTTCTCCAAAGCAACTGTTACATTCCAAAACAGAATGGCATTTCCCATAAAAGATAAGGAAATGCCATCTTGTTTAAAATAAACAGCATTACTGGAATCAATATTCTCATTATTACAGAAGAACATACCAGCTCTAAGCATGAAGGCACGTATGCCTCGGTTGATTACACACCTAGCATTGTTTTGCTGAGGACAAAAAACGGAACTATTGTCCCATATTACCCTAGGTACTAATCCAGAAAAAATTACTTTGGCATTTGGAAGGATGTTCATTACTGCTTGAACCAAGTGTTCCAAATCTGCCAACAAAGTAGGGGCACTGACATAGCCCAAATGGAAAGAACCATAGTGCAAAACTACCACATGGGGATTGTTGATCCTGCCCATATCTTCACAAACTTGTACAATTCCCTGTACATTGCAATCAGGCACAGTGCTCCACACCACCTCCACTCCTTTAACATTGAAATTCTTTGCAACATTCCTGCTTTGAGCATACTGTTGTAAACCATGCACAAACATTTCTCCGAGCACCAACACCCTGACTTTCTCCACTTCTGCCATCTTCACTACACACAGTCTCTTTGAACACAAATCCACAACCTCAACATCTGATTGGCTGATCCCTACAGTCTTCTTTCCATGCTGGATTTTCTGGAAAACCCCGGATGTAGCAAGGCTTGTCCGCAGACCGCATAACTCTTAGACAGCCCTTCTGCCATTTCCACTTCACTCTCTGTGCCATTCCCTCATTGGATACAGCTAAGCAGGCACACAATACGGAGAACGTCCTCAGAACACCCCCATTTTGTTTATTTTTGAACATTTCAGGACACCGCGAGTGTTCTTACAACACATTCAACTTGCCAGCGAACAATACGGACAACGTCCTCAGAACACCCCCATTTTCTTTATGTATGAACATTTCAGGACACCGCGAGTGTTCTTAGAACACTTTCAGCTTGACAACGAACAATACAGACAACGTCTTCAGGACACCCCCTGCTAACATTCCAGGACCTCACGAGTCTTCTTAGAACACTTTCAACTTGACACCAAATCCATTCTGCTTATTTACAAACATTTCAGAACAGCCGTGTTGTCCGCAGACAAATCGAACACAACAAAAGCGTCTAGCACATAAAAAAAATACAACATTGCACCTATCTCATACTCCCCCACCCTCCCCAAACACTCTTACACACCAACACATTCCACTAAATACAATTTTTAATCCAAGTTTCACCGCGCTGTCGGCGGTCGTTTGCGAATGCAAGATGGCGGGCGCCACAGAAAATTTGACATGCTTCACGCACCACGCCATCCAATCAGCGAACACGTCGGATGTCCAAGTCCAAGCCGCTCGGCCAATAAGGGCACTGTCCACGGAGCCAACCGGGAAGTCCGTCCGCAAAGCGAACGGAGATATCACTAATTTTTTTGCCTTATATTTTGGTCATTTTTAAAAAAACTACTATTTGCAAAAGCACGCTTTCGGGACCAAGCCCCCGCTCCTGCCACACATTTGGTGTAAATCCGTCCAGTGGTTTGGGCTGTAGGCGTGCGCAAAGTTTTTTGCCATTATGTCTATGGGAAAAAACAAACGTTTTTGGGACCCCCCTATAACTTTGCCCCCCCTGGACCAAACCTCTCCAAACTTCGCAAAGAAATTCAGAGTGGGCCATATACTTTTTTTGCAAAGTTTGGTGAGGATTCGTCCAGAGGGAACAAAGTTATAAGCTGCCCAAAAAATGCTCTTCCTATGGAAACACCAACTTAACCATAACTACATGGACGCTACTGCGTCCATGTAATATATATATATATATATATATATGAGTAAACCAATTTAGCTAAAAGGTGGCGCTCTCCCTCTTTTAGTGGCTGGTGCTGGAGAAACGAATTTAGCCAAATTTATTAAACACAGAAAAAACACATGCCCCTACGCGGTTGGAACACTTCAAAAAACCATCCAGTGGGCATGTACAAGAGCACCCCAGCGCACAAGACCTAGCTATTTTAAAATGTCATCTTTATTGTTGCATAATACAGCACATCACTAAAACAGAGGTGAAATCATTCCCCCTGTGACAGACGTAAGGTTTGCAAAAAGCACTCACCCCACGGGTGGAAAAGAGTCACGTGTTCCGCCTGAATGCTCAGGCTTCCTCAGACCTTTGTAATCCAAATGCGCCATTCCCATCATAGAGTTTAAAAATAAGTGCAATTACAGGGCCTCCCCACTCATGCCTCATCACGTGAATAGCGGTCATGTGACCGCATCATGTAAGATGGTAGAAACCTATCAAATATACTGACCTCCATATTGGAATGGTCATGTACCTATGAATGAGGTATATTATCTGGAAAATTACATGAGTGTATCGTACACAACTACACTATATAATATTTGTGGCTTCCGGGGTTGGCCCATATACCACCGAACAAAAGATTGGGCAACCTTGAATTGAGATTATGGCAATTAGAAGCCACACTCATATGTAAGTTTGACACCTTGAAACCGAATGGTTTAAACATATATGCTGAAATGTATGTGTTCCTACAAACATGAGTTTTCCAATTATGAGGTAACTGTTGAAATACTCTCCATATTTATGAGTTATGAACTTCTATTTGCACATATCTAAGGAGTAGCCCTATTTACAGTATGATCCTTTGTCTACATATTGATGTCTCCTTGATCTGTTTTAAGAAGGGTATAGTATATAGCACTGGCTACCACTTCTCTGTCAGCTCAGTGGAGAATATTTCTATTGACTAATCTATGGCATTCTGTAGGTCAAGATTTTGTGCTTTCACCAATTGTTTCTGCCGCAGCGTCAAGTGCGTAGCATTCTTTTGATACGGCCGCCATTGTCATTTCGTTTTTGTGTTGTACGCCGAAATCCCCGCAAACAAACCCTTATGGAACACTGTGTCGAAAGGTAAGCATAACTTATATGTGGCAGTAGGAAGTGAAACAGTGCTTTATTCTTGTTACCACTATCATACTGTACACTGAAACTTGGTAGGCAATGTACAACAAGTCCTTACTGCGTCTATGTAAGAAGCTACCATCGAAAGTACTGCGGTTAGACTGGCGTCCTATAGTTTGGAATGTGAGGCAGCCACTTTCATGGTTTCGTAAACACAGCGCGTCTGCACGTGGTCGGGAGTAACGGTTCTCATGATTGACTGCTGATATGTTGTTGCAAAATCAGAATGTATTTGCATTCTGAGTGACGGTCACTTCATTTCATTTCATTTTTTCACTAGGCGCTCAGTATGGTTGCACATGTACCAAACCTCATAAGGGTCAATTGTTTTTCGACCTTGACGTACAGGGCAGAGACAGAAAGAATGTAGGGAGTCACAGTTTGTAAAACATTCCCTTTGATAAGTTATGCTTCAAAAAGATTTTTGAAGCACATGAAATATCAGTTCCCGGGGACGACTTCTTGCAAACAACTACTGTGTGACTGCGGAGGCCGAAATGGAGGCGGTGCATATCATGTAAGCTTATTTTTCAGGACTGTACACCAAACTGGCATTATTTACTTAGTCTGCAAAAAAAAAAAATATTACTACTAATGCATTTGGAAGTTTGTGTGACGTTGAAGTTTCAGATTGCACATTACCGTCGTCTGTACGATGTCACTACAATTTCCACTATTACCTATGAAATGTATGTGGCATTGATATTTTTTACCTATTACCTAGATTGTACATTGTAGCCCTTTGTAGGGAGACAGTACATTTCCCCATATAATATTAATTGTTTATAGAAATGTTATGTGTTACACCTCACATTTCCGTGAAGGCTTCCTATTGATAGATCTTTTTTGTCATTTTCCCCTCAGCTACTTCCTTCCCTATTGCGAATGTCATGGATTGCAGCGTCGAGTGACTTTTTTTTTAGTTGTCAAGTGAAGCTATTTGTCACCGGTTGCATGTGCGTCATCACTGAATGGGAGGACCGCATCGGACCTCTATGTCCGTATGCAGTTGTAGCAGTAAGAAGCAACATACCATCCTTTCTGGTGTAATAGTTTGCAGCCATTCACATCGCCTTGTAAATCACTGTGATAGGAATACGACTACTGTGTCAACAGCGCATAATTTCTGTGTGGTTAAACAACAACGTCACCATTGCCACTAAGATTATAAGTAACATACCATACTTTCTGATGGACTACATCACAACGATTGACGCAGTCTTGGCAATGAATGTGAGAGGAAACCGACTACTGTGTCGCCACTGCATACTGTGTGTGTGATAAAAACTGTGGCGCCAACGCATGGTGACTGTGTTGGAAAACATCAACATGACCATCAAAATTAACATTTTCATTGTGCAGCAGAGACACAAACTTCCAATTTCTTTACAACTGAGAAAAGGGTGATGATTTAGCGGTGTGCATTGTGTAACGAAAGTACCTTACTACTTTTTACGTGTTAGTGTGTTTTTTAACCATTTCATGTTCCCCTTCACAATCTGTCATGCTACGTTGCAGGTTGCAGTATGTTCTTTAATAGGTGCCGTATCACGGTACGCAAGTCTTTAAGGAAACATTTTTTTACAGCAAGGTATGTTATCCAGAACGCTATTGCACACCACTTGCTTTGGCAAAGTAAGGCTCAGGCACTTCTATTATGCTTTTGTGCCGTTAGGGTACTTTGTTTCCCAGATGCCCCAATTACCAAGATTAGTTCTGCATGAAGATGCTATGTTGTCAGATTTGGTAACTTTCTAAAAGTGGAAAATGAGATCAGGTGCAGTGAAAGTGTTTGCTGTACAGAAACGTTTCAAAAGCAATGCTTCCTTATAACTTCTCACTACACATTTCTTCACCCTTTTCACCTTGTGGCACTTACACAAAAATGTGTGCACAGGTCAGTGGTAATGGTGTTGCTTGCAATATTTCTGCCATTAGTGCACTTCACTTCACAGGGTTTGTTGTTATTTTGTCCACACATTAGAAGACTACTTCTTTGCCTTCTGTACGCATATTTTTGCCAAACATATTCACTGTATGTTCCACACATTTATGTAAAGGTCATTGCGCACAAACAAACACCTTTGTGTTTTACATGTGGTAGTGTTTTCATACTTCACAAGTGTCGTCATGTACATAACAAATCAACGGTATGCCTTTCGTCTCTGAAGGGTACGCTGTAGGCATGCTTACTGACCACAATGTCGGGGACGTAAATACTGGCATTTACTGGTTGGGACTAAACATTGTATTGCAGTCGCCATGTCCTCCAGGCACTGCCTTTCTGTTAAAGGTGTTGCTGATAACCACATATTTTAGAAAGAATACAAATCTTCTTCGCCCTCTACGGTCACACGTTTTCCTTTTTTACTTTCTGGCAGCTGTAATAGAAAGTGCAAAAAGTCTTTCAATGCAACGCCCGCCTTCCCTTTCCATGGTGGCCATCTTGGAAAAGGATTTGTTTTCTTCAAATGGGAACGCCGGAGGCATTTCGGTTGAAGATAAAAAATCCTTTTTTTGGTGCAATGGGTTAGTGCCGTAAAATATGTATTGGTAATGGCATTCATCCCCCATTTTTTTAGGGTGGAATGGGGTTTCCTGATTCAAAGACCTCGGTAGGCACTCTTGCTTCTATTGTGGTGCAAACTTGCCCTGTTCAGTTGTGTACGGGAAGTGTTGCAGTTACAAGTTCGTACAACAATATACAATGTCCCTCCGCACTATCAACGACTCACCCATATTATTGTGAAGTGTGTATGAGTTCTGCACAATGTGGCTATGCTGTGCAACAGCATATGCTACTCTGCAATTCTTAGAAAGATGGGCAGTAAAGTGAAATGTTGTTTTACAGTATGCTTATGTGTTACTATTGGAATCCTTCTAAATGCTCAACAAAAATGTTGGTCAACTTATGTTATGAATCACTTACAGTACTGCCAAACTATGCAAATCATTCAAAAAACGTTTGTGAAAGGGACATTATGGTTACGTTGCCCTACTAAGAACATCCAAAATTCACTACAAAAAAATACATTAACCTTCTCCTATGTTCTTAAAGCACATGCCTTAGGGTTTGCTCTCAGACCATGGTACACATGCATGGGGCAATAGGAGGCATCCAACACAGAATTCATTTGCATACAGGAAGATAAACTTTAATGCCATTAACATTTTCTGATGATGCTGTTTCTTTCTTCCTTCATTTAGTTTCCCTGTGTGTGCCTATAATTTGTATGCATTGTGGGTCTTCATATGTATTGTTTCTACTACCACAAGTGTATATGCAGTCTTGCATTGTTAGCTAGTTATTGCATGTTTACCATTACATAAACACCCCTCATATCTTGCTACCAGCATAACGCACACAACCTCTTGCAGGTAGGCATTTCTAATTGGCATTATTTTCACATGTGATGTCATCAGTGATGTCATCAATGGAATTTGTCATGTCATCTTTGATATCATGGGTGTTAGTCTTAGCAGTGCACGGTGGTGGCGTGGGTTATGGTTGCTTAGCTGACATAAAACAAAGGGGCTACAAATGTGATGGCATCAGTGATGGCATCAATGACATGTGTGGTGGCATCTTTTATGTTTGGGGTATTAGTGGTAGCAGTGGAGAGTGCTGATGGGAGAAATGGGTGATTAGCCTACCATAACTCCTGAATTTCAGGGGCTTTTAGATTTTACTTGTAATCATAACATCCTTTTTACAAAGTTTGTGTACAAAATGGCATAGGTTTTTAATAGGGCAACTTCACCATAACGTCCCTTCAACACAGTTTTTTTTGTATATATATATATATATATATATATATATATATATATATATATATATATATATATATATATATATATATATATATATATATATATTTTTTTTTTTTTTTTTTCCCTCACAGTGGCGGGGCTACTCACTTCACAAAAATCTTTAAGTGACTACAAGGGTCAGTCCACCCGTCCCTGGAAACAAGGTTACACGTTCCTCATACCCCTGTCAGAGGCACAGGATGAGTCTTGCATGGACACTTGCCTTCAATTTAGCAGCAGTCTTTTTGTAAAGAATATTCTGTGTAAGGAAACTTTCCATTGTGTCTTGAATGAAATACTGATGTATACATGTAGCCCCCTCTTTTCTGCGTCCCTCCCTTCTAGGACTACGAGGTCCATTCGCCCTGAGAAAGACTCAACATAGATGCTGCTAACATTGGCAAGCTGAAACGTGTCTTCAGTGCCCATCCTTCTGAACAAACATTCATGAGCACTGATCTAGAATGTGTAGTTTTTCCAACATGCACGTTGGCAGATTATAAACACAGTCATGTATTGATTATGTAATACAACAGACAATTAATCAGGAGTACACAAATAGGGATCCTGGTTCTGTTCAAAGTAGTAAGAGAGTTTACTCCATAGGAACACTAATGATTTTCTTGATTCAAGTCTATATGTTTTCCATGCCTCCAAAACTTTAAAAACCTTCTTGTTTATTTGTTTTTTTGGTATTTACACATTATTGTCATATGTACATTGTTGGTTTCAATCTAGAGAAATTGTCATTTTAGTATGTATTTGTCCCCATCTACTGTATACTGATTAAATGTGGACAAACTTCAGACATTTTTTCATGTTTTCTTACTTGTGGCTTTGTTGAACACAGAATGTGTCTCAATGAATTCTAATGAACAATAACAGGGAATTGTGTTGTGAATACTGTGGGATCCTCTTTCTTTTGTCCAATATTGTATACTGCCCCGAATCCACATCAGCACCAAGGGGCGACCCTACATTTTGTGTATCAGGTATTGGCTGAAGATCCAGGGAGAGAGGTTAGACCCAAAGGGAACAATGCACATTTAGAGTGAGATAGAGGAAAGGAAGGACCCAAGTTGATCCCTGGGAGAGTCAGTTGGGGTAGAAGATCAGCCAGGCCAGGGCCTGATCTGTGTTACCCAGATTATCACAAAGGCGGTCGAGCAGGAGGGCATGGTTGACTGTATCAAAGGCAGAAGAGAGATCAAGTAGGATGAGGACAGAGGTGAGATTAGCACGTCTTCATAGATGTTCATGAGAACAGTTTCTGTGCTTCTGGCTGTTCTGATGCCAGACTGATGGTCATGGAGCCAACCAACAGAATCAGTGCGAAGATTAAGCTGGGATATGGCCAGTTTATGTTCCTTCATTCTGCCGTGCCTACCTACCCTATTTAAATTCTAACCTTAATATTAATTGCCAGCTAACGCCTGATCTCTGCACGGATTTGTTTTTCTGTAGCTTCAGCATTTTCAGTTTTCTCCAAGTCTTGTGGACTTTATTTAATTAAAAGTATGCTGTGTCTTCCATTTCAAAAAGATGACTGCCTAACTACACTTTGTCTCTATGTTAGTGAGCTATATTCACCTATCGTTCATGTTGTCTTCAGTTTATACACTGTTTATGTTAAAGTTCTTCATGTCTGTGGATGTTATGTTAACAATCTTCATGTATGAATGCATATATTACCTATTGTATGTGCTCTTCATTTGGAGTGCATATGTGTTTTGTTTCTAATGCATGCGCTTGTTACTGCTACAACTTTAGTTTGACTGCTTTTGCCACCTTCAGCTTAAATTGTCTCTATGTCCTGTTGCGCCTGCCGGGATAAGGGTGGTACTGTTGCCTCAGTGAATAACGTTTCTTACCTGTGCAGTATTGTGCCAGGGGAGGGGCAGAAGTCAGATGAAATATTCATCTCCCTCCAAACATCTTACTTATGATTGTTCATTATGGCCACTGTGGTAAATGTTGAGTGAATGAAGAGTGGGTGGTAGTAAAATTGTGAACTTTTAGCTGCACAAGAATGAGTGTGGCTGTCTTAGCAAGGGTATGCTGTGGTGTGTATTTGCGAATCAATGTCACATTGTTGATGTGTCATTTTTAAAGATGTTCCATTTGGTGGTAGGGATTGTAGTACAATGTGCTGCAGTTCCATTTATGCAACTAACTGAGCATATTGACTGAGCATGAATGAGGTTGGAGGCATCTCTCAGCCTGCCATCCAACATACTAAGGAATGTGAAATGGGTGACTGTGGTCCTCAAATTTCAAGCAGCCCTTCATCTGTACCAAAGGTGTGTGTCTCCTATAACCCTTAGGAGGTAACTCATGGTATTGTTTGAGTTTCACACAGCCCCTTTCCCTCACCTGCCAACTCACAGATGCTTGTTTTGTTTGTCATGGGATCCAATGTTTATATTCAGAGACACAGACAAAGAAAGGGAGGGCAAGAGACAGGAAGTGGAATTGGTTGGTGGCATTGTGAGCTAGCGGAAAAATGGACCTGAAGAGGAGTAGACCTTGCCCTCTCTCTGGAGATAGACAGGTGAACAAGTCATTCAGGGCCTGGGCCCTACCCTCCTGTTTAACATTGGGAAAGTCAGAAGCATTGTACATTGAGGAAGCTAGTCTGCTCTTATGATTGGAAAATATGTGACACTGCACACATGTATTTAGAAAATAAAAAATAAAGAAATGCTTACATTGTGCACAATAAACATAACACAGAATATATATTTCTGTTATAGAATATAGATCAGCAAAAGGCAGTCATTGTTCCCTAAATTATTGTCACACCATGTATTACAAATAAACTGCAGGCCCTAATTCTCCTTGAAATGTAAAAGTGTTGAACAAACAGAAAATATAGTGCTGTGTGTAGCTTCGAAAGGGAGGGCTTGGATAGAAGCCAAAGTGCAAAGATTCAGTAGTTTAAATGGTAAGAATATATTATTTTCGATGGTGCTGCTTACAATTGAAACTGGCATAACATCAAAAAAGGATAAGCTAGGTGAGGTAACCAATAAGAAACCAAACAGCTAATCCATGATTTTGAAGGGCTGTCAGGAGCGTGCATCATCACAGAACTGCTATTTTCCAGTTTTAATATTGATATGATTAATATTGAAACATATGTCTTGTGATTTAGTAAATGTGGACAACAACCATCATTCTTATTAGCATAATATGAGGTCAATGTGACAAGAAATATACATGTGTTCCAGAAAAGTATTTATGTCCAGTGGAAAACAAGTAATATATTTGACTTTTAAGTAAATTGGCCTATCAAAATATAAGGTTCATATAAGCATAACATTATTGTGTAATCCATACCATCTTATAAAACCATGATGGATGCAGAAATGCATTAAGATATTATTTTTTCAGCCTTTAAAACAGTTGATTAAATAAGAGGCTGGCTGCCTTTGTGTCTATTCCTTGCATGGTGTGTATTTCCAGGGATGGCTGACTGCAAGAAGTTAGGGCTAAAAAATAGCCTCTTTAACATACCAGTATGCAAATGACTAGCGGTTGGAGTGTACGGTTGCAGGATGCCTTGCTTGTAAGACCTACTCCACCCTCCCCTGACTAACCGACTTCCGGCTAACATCTCCTACCACCATAAACTATACGCACACAAAAAACTACAGATGGCCAACACAGGCCTAGCCATTAGCACATCAACTCTAACTGAGCCACAACTAAGCGAGCCACAACTAAGCTCTTTCGTTTAGTCCTATCACACTATCCCAAATAAGAAGCCAACCAGACACAAAGTGCTGTAGTCTATCAGATCTTGACCTCTTCCCTATGATATGATATCATATCATATGGCATTTATAACGCACCTAAACACAAGTATTTCAAGGCGCGACAGGGCAAGGGAGGGGAAACAGAGGGAAGACAGAGAAAACACTCCTACGAGGCCAGGTGACATTGAGATAGTGCTGGTGCAGAGGAAGGGGGTTAGGGTGAAAGGGAGAAGTGCGGGGGGAAAGGGGAGGGGGCAGTGCAGTACATAGGATAAAAGTAAAATAAATAAGACAATAAATAAAGACAATCAATGAAAGTGCTGCCAGATAGTGGCAAGTGCAAGGGTAAGTGCAGAAATATGGTGTCAAGTGTTAGTAGGGGCTGTAGGGGTACATAAACAGTCTGAGGGCAAATGATGCCAGGGCGGCAGTGCAGTTGTGCAACTGGGGGGGAGGGGACCTGGGCCCGAGATCATAAGGAAGCCAGGTAACCAGTGCAGTTTCAGATTTAGCCAGGAGATCAGCAGGGGAGAGGAGGCAAGAAAGCAGAAGCATAGAGGAAGGTCTTGTGGTGCTTCTTGAACCAGAGATGGTTCTCCTCAAGTTTCAGAGAGGCAGGAAGGCTGTTCCATGCGGAGGCCCCAGCAGAAGAAAGAGTTCTACCACCAACTCACTGCTTCGAGAAGCGACTAACCCTGAGAGAGTTGGAGGCAGATGAGCGAAGAGCTCGAGAAGAAAGATATTTAGGAAGAGAGATTTTAAGGTATTGAGTTCCCAGGCCCCAGAAGGCCTTGTGGACAAGGAAGAGGGTTTTGAACTTAATCCACCCCGCCACTGGGAGCCAGTGAAGAGATTTCAGTCCTGGAGAGATATGATCCCGGGGCTTGAGGCCAATGACAAATCTCGCAGTCATGTTTTGGATGAGTTGGAGAGGACGGCGAATAGATGGAGACAGATTTAGAAAGAGGCTGTTGCAGTAGTCCAGCCTAGAGAGAACCAGAGCTCTGGATACAGTGAGTTTCTGGAGGAAGGAGAGGAAAGGAAGAATACAACTGAGGAGGTGCAGCTGGAAGTGTGATGAAGGAAAACGTGGAATCGTAGATTACCCCAAGGTTTTTTGCCTTACAGGTGGGAGCAGGAACAGGGCCAAGAGAGGCCTGCCAGAGAGTGACAGGAAATGAGGGAGCAGGTGTGCCGATGAGGAGAATCTCGGTCTTGCTGGCATTACGGCAGAGATCATTGGTGGCCACCACTCCTGGATGGCGGACAGATAGTTAGAGATGAGAGAAGGAGAAGAGGTGCCTGAAGGGAGACTGAAAATGAGCTGATTGTCATCCGCATAGCACTGAAAGTTGGGGCAGAGAGCAGCAATGCGGTGAGCAAGAAGTGCCAGGTATTGGTTGAACAGCCATGGAGGGAGGTTAGACCCTGGGGAACACCACAGGTAGAGAGAGAGATAGAGGAGAGGAAGGACCCGAGTGGACCTGGGACGGTTGATCAGAGAGGAAGAAGTTCAGCCAAGCCAGGCCTAATCCATGATACCCAGGTTATCACAGAGACGGATGAGCAGGATGGCATGGTTGACTGTGTCAAAGGCAGAACAGAGATCAAGTAAGATGAGGACACAGGGGGTGTTAGAATCGAGGTTGGAGAGCAGGTCTACACAAATTTCCAGGAGAGCAGTGTCCTTGCTTCTGGCAGCTCTGAAGCCATACTGATGGTCATGATGACAACCAACAGATTCAGAGTAAAGATTAAGCTTGGAGATGGCCAGCCTTTCCCGGTGTTTGCCCAGGAAAGGCGTGATGGAGATTGGATGATAGTTAGCCAGCCAGGAAGGGTCAGCAGAGGGTTTCTTAATAAGCGGGTGCAAAGGGGATTTATTGGGAGGTGGGAGGGGAAGACTCCAGTGGCATAGGAGTGGTTGCTGAAATCAGCCACAGCAGGAGCCAGGGTGTCAATGGCATTCTTGATGGTTTTGGAGGAACAGTGGTGAACCTGTTTTGATGAGACTTTCATAGATCGGACTTGTCTAGAAACCTCGTCTGGGGAGAACAGGGGAAAGGCAGAGAAGGAGGGAGGTGAGGAGGCTGAGGAAGGGCCAGAGGAAGAGCAGTGTGAAGAGGGAGGAAGGGGAGAGGAGGAGAGAAAGAGGACAGGATGTCATGAGTTTTAGAGATGAAGTGAGAAGCCATGGCAGTGCAGATGGCCTGGGAGGTGACAGGAGAGGTAGAGACTGCAGCAGGATTGCCCAGCTCATTGCAGATTTTAAAGAGTTCGGCTGAGTTGTAAGATGATGCAGAAACACTAGCTTGGATGTGGACTTTCTTGTTGGTGTGGACAGAGAGCCGGTATTGCCTTTGGAGCAGGCGGCAGTCCAATTTGACAGAGGATGTACTGGAAGCACGCCATTTCCTCTCAGCCACCCTGCACTTGCGTTTAATGGTGGAAAGATCTGAGTCATACCAAGAGTTGCAATTGGCTTTGGGCTTCGAGTGGATCCTCATAACAGAGACAAGAACATCAAGAATATCAGATATAGCAAGTGGAGCATGGAAAGGGCTGTGTAAGGGTGTGATTCAGCTGAGGGGGGGAGGGTGAGAAAGTGGTTGTGAAAGCCTCAACTGACACACGCTTCATAGGTAGGATAATCAAGAAGGTAGATGGCAGTGTTGGAATTGGCATGGCTTGAGGGGTAGAGAAGGTGAGATGGGAGGAAAGGAGAAAGTGATCACTCCAGGAGAGAGGAGTGGTGAGAGGGATCGAGAGGGGAAGGTCTGAAGAGATCAGAGTGTGCCCTGCAAGGTGAGTCTGGCCAGAGGGGAGAACAGAGAGTGAGAGAGTCGCACAGGTCATGAAAGAGTCCAGTGGAAGGAAAGGCAGTATCCAGGCGGATGTTGAAGTCTCAAAGAAGGAGGAATTGTGTGTTTGACACCTATGGATAAAATACTCACAGTTTTCTCCTCAAAATCCATAGAAAGCAAATTGACACTCAGAAACCTGATACCTCTGACCTACACCCAACAACACCAGAGGTTTCCCATCTCCCTCTGCCACTGTCCAACTATTGAACTTTGAAGATCGTTCAGATGGCATCACTTTTCCCAGGGAGCTTGGGGGTTTTGATGAAATAAAACAAGGGCTTCTCCATCGAGTAGGCCAGAGTAAAAGTTGTTATCACCAAAAATGTTGGAAACTGTGCCTTGGCCCAAATGAAACCCCATTAGAATTAGGGGCTTGTATACAAAACACCCAATCCCAATGGCTAGGTAAGTCTACCTTGTTGGAGGTAATGAAGGTGCTGGCAATGGAACAGTTAGTGCCCTACCCACCTTCTTACAAAAGGCTATGCTACAGTTCAGCAAAACCAAGTCTAAATGTAGCCGTTGAGACACCCCAAGAGCACGCCAAGGCCTCTAAACAGATAAGGGTCTGGCATAAGATAAATGATCATAGAACAGGAACAAAATCTCTTCCCAAAATTCGTATTGTCACAAGTTTCCCTCTTTCTCACCTGTTTTTCTTTGCTTGTGACCTTCTTGGATGTGACTTCCTTCTTCCTCACTGTCCGAGACTTGTATAGGCCGGGGCATGAGTCTTCGGGTTCCAGTGTGAGGTAGCCATCTGTCCTAAACCGGATGACGTTCAGTATCCAGGAACGTAGATGTGAATCCAGGAAGGAGGTAAGAGCCCACACTCGGAGAGTGTACGGAACACTGCAGGACCGAGCACAAGACAAATCCAGGAAGAGGGCACGGGAAGCGGGTAAGGAAGGGATCAGACGGGATTCCAGGAAATGAAAGAAAAAAGAAAAAGGTAGGAACTGGAGATAGCACGGAAAGCGGCTTGAAACGCAGGTCTAACAACTCCAAGCAGTAGCGTTGAGACATGTAGAGCCGCAGGGGCGTGCCTGTTTTCTAGGAAGTCGAGCATTGCATGCAAGAGTTAGAGCGCAGCGTTTCAGGCCCATCGGCCATGTTGGAAGGATCACTGAGTTCGTGCCGTGGTGCATCATGGACCATGAAGTCCAAAAAGGACGGATTTGGTGGTTCATGACAGTATGCCTCCTCCTATGGCCTGCACCATTGGGTTTGCCTGGGTGGACTCGATGAAATCTTTGTATTAGACGGGGGGCATTCATGTTTGAGACAGGTTCCCAGATGCGCTCGCTGGGGGGATATCCTTTCCATTCTACTAAGTACTGGAGCTGACCCCGTCGGTATCTGAAATCACATATCCTGGAGACTTCGAATTCGAGTTGGTCATTGATGATTACAGGGTTAGGTCTTGGAGAAGTTCTGGTGGACTGTACATATGGTTTCAACAAAGAACTGTGGAAGACCGGGTGAATCCTTTCCCAAGATTCTGGACGCTGGAGCCGGAAGGCTACAGGATTAATGATTTCCTTAATGGAGAAGGGTCTAATATACTTGGGAGCCAGTTTATTTGGTCGCAGATGTCGAGGAAGAAGTTTTGAAGATAGCCAAACCTTATCCCCGACTGCATATGAAGGGCTTTGTCTCCACTTTGCATCTGCATATCGTTTGACTTCTATTCTGGCTTTTTCCAGTCGTTCTTTAGCATCTCTGTGTACATTTACCAGTGTTTCAATCCAGGAGTCAACCGCAGGGACCGGGGTAGGATGTGGTAGAACAGATGGTAGAACTGAAGGATGAAATCCCGGAAGACAATGCACGCTGGATGCCCAATATTTGGCACAGTTGTTTCCAGAACTGAGATATGTCATGGGGTCCTCTGTTGGAGATGATCTTGGAAGGCAATATATGAAGTCTAAATATGTGTTTTAGGAATATTCTAGACAATTCAAAAGAGGATGGGTGTTTGAAAAAGGGTGTGAAGTGAGCCATATGAGTAAACATATCGATGGTAACCATTATGGTTTTATATCCTCTGGACAGGGGTAATTCCACAATAAAATCTGTGGCGATGATTTCCCAAGGTCGTGTTGGTAGTGCCGGTTGATGTAGTAGACCTACAGGTTTTCTATTGTTATGTTTATTCTGATTGCACACTGCACAGGATTGGATGTAGGTTCTTATGTCAGCTACCATCTTTGGCTACTAGAATTGCCTCTGAATAAGATGGAGGGTGATAGTGATGCCTCGATGACCATTCCCGTACCAGAAATAACATACATTTCATGAGGGCTAAATTGGGCACTTGTCCTGACATTGCCCTCGCAACATTAAGGAAGAGCTAATGGAAATGGGCTGGATGGCAGGGGAAACCTGAAAAGAAAGTAAAAGCAGGATGACTCTGACATAGAGTCACCAGAATTTATCTCTGCATGCATACACCATTTCAAACACACAAGAGGGTAATTGGAGTACCTGTTTCCACCCTTATAGACTCTAGGAGCAAACAAGCCCTATTAGGTCTGATTTATTTTATCCAGAACACATCAACAGCGCCAGACCCATGCAAATAACATCTGTACATGGTGACCAGGAGGTGTATCCCTGAACCTCTATCACCTTAAAAGTCCAGGGACAAAAAGTAATAGTGAACTCAGCAATATTTCCTGGACTGCCAGAGGAGGACATTATTAGTAATGATTTCCCTAAAGTTAAAACATTTAAATCCAATTTAAATCAGAACCCCACAAAACACTCCCACTGGAAATCTGGTAAGAAGAAGGTTTTCTAGATTTAACAACCCTGTGGAGTTGGGTGGAGGTCCCAAAGAGTCAAATCTAGATGGGGAAAATAGATCCTTAAGAGGATGGGTATGTGATGATCCTTTAGATGGTGTCACTTTTCGGGAATAAAAGTCATCCAGCAGGGGGACAGGAAAGACTGAGACTGTAAATCGAAGAAGAAGAAGAAGAAGAAGAAGAAGAAGAAAAAGAAGAAGAAGAAGAAGAAGAAGAAGAAGAAGAAGAAGAAGAAGAAGAAGAAGTAGTGAAGGCAATTCCCTGTCCAGTTGCATAAGAGTGTGGTATTGGAGAGTCAAGGATGACTCAGGGAGCCTCTTCATCATCATAGTGGGGCAAGTTAAAGAAAATAGCAAACGCAGAGAGTGGAAGAAGCCCCTGGAGGGAGCTACATGATTTGTTAAAGAAGTTCCGGAAGAGGCTTACAGAAAACATGGGTGCAAGGTAGGAGAAGGAAATCATTCTCCTAGACCCATCTTGATATAGTGGAACTTTGTTTCTTTTGATTGTGAATCTTGGAACTTCCTGTTTTGTTTGGAAGCCTTGGAACATTTCCTGAACGTGTTGAGAATGCAGAAATTTGAGGGACTCGTACCCAAGTTGTAGAAATAACTTTTTTTAAATATTAGGATTTGTGTTTAAGTGGCAGGAGTTTAGACTAGGACGGTGAACTTTTGATTTGTACTACACGGACTTCCTGACTGCACAAGTTTTAGTTTGTTTGAAGTAGATAAACCACCTACAGTTAGGGATAGGTAGGTTTGATTATCATTTAAATAAATGTTTATAGCAATCACTATGCCGCCGTTTGGTCAGGCTCCTCATTCCATGCCACCACAGAACATATCCCTCTTCTTTCTTACAAAGCCACTTACATTACTTTGCATTACTTCCCATTGTGCATATCATTTTGGTGTATATGGTAGTGCAAGAGGTCATTTGATATGTGCTCGAAAAATGGGTGTGTAGATTTGTGTCATTGTACATGTTACAGTCTGGTCACCTATTTTTACTTTCCTCATATGTGTTTTATATTGATGCAAGGTGTAATTTATTTATCCTTTCCTTCAGGTTACCTGAATGTCACACAAACTGTGAATTATAAGTTAATCCTGGAGTCCTTGACTGCAGTGTTTTATGTTGAGTATCAGAATTGGACTGCGGACACAACTTGGCTGAAATATGAAATGCCATTGACACAGTGTTGTGAGATAAACTACCACTATGGAGTATTTGTATCCTGTGATTCCGAATGTGATGGTATGTCGGATCTTCTCATTCTGCATGTAGGTGAGAATATCTAATCTACACCCACGGGATACATGTCAAGCATTAAATAGCGAAGACGTGAAGTCTTTGTTTGAATAAATTTGACTATGCCATGTTGTCTTTTCTTTTATTTGCATGTGAAAATCACAGGTGAGAAGCACAGCAATGAAACAGAAGATTGGTAATGCCTGCTGTAACATGAATCAATGCATTCATATTAGACAAGAAGACGCTGGTTTTGAATATAAGATCCATTAACACCTTTTTGGAATGTGTCTTGTTTACATTTTAATGTTATTTATTGCAGACTGCAGAATGAAAATGTCTGATGTCATGGGAGATGCAGAATGCTGATAATTGTGTGGCTTGGAAGAACAAGTGGAAACGCCAGACAAGGACTAACAAATTCTGGCTCCATGCACATTGTGATGTTTTGAAACTCCATTCATTTAACGCCAATTTGATTTTATTTGTTTCAATTATATTTTATTTTGTAAAATCAATGCTTAATTCAGAAACAGTAGAAGTGAAAACACTTGATGAGCCATGCACCTGCTATGTCCCACTTTTCAAAATGTCATTAAGTGTTCAAGATGTTCTCCTCTTGCTGAATTCCCCTCAAACATGAGTTCACACATGACTGCTCATTGGCCCAACGAGATGGATGGATGGTGTGAGTGGACACAGTATTAAGTAATATCTATGAGGTTAACAACTCCACTTAAACAGGAATTAAAACCCAAAATGTAACTGAATTTTAAGATAGGTAAGAAATGAAACAGGTATCCCAAACTGTAGCACATATGTTATCAAAGATGCCACAGTAAAGACACAACTAAAACAATGGCGCTAGTCGATCATTTCCAGGCTTATGTTACTTGATAAGGGAGCAATTGTTTGAAACAATCCCTGAGCTCCTTGATACATGAGTAGACAATCTTGTGGGGTGCATTTAAAGGCCCCAAACAGATGTCCCTTTTGCCTGAACAGCAGCATTTAAGCACTGCAACCAAAAAGAGCCTTGCTTTACCTTTATTTCACATGAGTGGCAAGAATTTCAACACTGCAACCAAAAACGGCCTTGCTTTACTTTCCCTGTCACATGAATGGCAAGAAGTGATACACTGCAGCCAGAAATGGACCTGCTTTACTTTCCCTGTTACATGAGTGGCAATAATGTAAACACTGCAACAAAAATGGCCTAGCTTTTTCTCTTGGTTAATGTCAAATTAAAGAACCATGTGGAGAGGGGCCTACCCTTCATCATCTAAAGAATCCTGTGACCGTCAAGACATGATTTTAAACATTAAAAGGAAAAATGCCCTGCACAGGTGTTGCAAATATAAACTGGCTTAAAAAAGCCACCATGCAAAAAGATACCACTGCTCCAAGAAACATGTCAGGGAAACATGATGTGGGGGTGGGGAGTGACCAAAGCAAATGTATATTAGGTTTCACCCACAGAACTCCTGTAAACTTTGAAGAGACACTGCTTCCTGGAAAAAAGGTTTTGGCTGAGGCAGGAACTTCACCAGGACAAGCCCCACATCCAGCTGGATTTCACACCTATCCTCTAACAATCATGTAATAAAATATGATGCTGCGGGAGGCGTGCGTCATAATTCCCTGTTTTGCAGACATGATGGCAGGAATGTAGGAATTTCAAAGAAGGCAATCCTTGGCTAATGCAAGATGAAAAGGTGTGAGTTCTTGTTGCACCCAATTATAAGAGCAAACTGTCAATTTCAAAAAGACTCATAAAAACCCTCTGGTCATAGGCTATTTTGTTTTAGGCATTTTGCACAGCCATCAGACTAAGGATGGATCTAATTTTCATGCCATTGTTCATGTAATTTCCAGGCAGTTTTAAAGATATAAATTGCATTTACCTTCGACTTTCAGGACTGTAATGGCCAGTTAGATTAGGTTTCTGGCTGATCTGAACATGTGACAATTATGAGATGAAAAGGTGAAGATTGAAATTAGGAATATGCTTGATGATTTACATATTCATAAATATTTTACATTTTAGAAAAAAGACACACATGTGCCACAGGGCCATGCTACATCGTACAGAGTTGGCGATTGGCTTACCTAATTCCCATGACCAGCTAAAACCGAATATATGTTTCACATGGCAGTGGCAAGTATAATTATGAAGTTATGATATATACTTAGTTTTTGCCAAAACATTGTAATGAGAACGAAGAATGGTAATAAATGCAAACAGATTGATGGTGCTCTCCTCCCCTGAACCAATCCTGAAAGGGGGCGGAGAGAGGGATGGTAACTGTCCTATCCGAGTGGCAGCGATAATTACAGGGGACTCCCCCTAGATTGTAAAATTAGAGATGTTATTTCTGCTATATAAGGGGGACTGTATTAGCACTCAAGATACAAAAAAAACGGGGAGACAGGAGAAGGAGGACAGAGAGAAGGCTGTTGAACCTTAGCATCTTTCAGAGTGCAGTGACCAGACCCCTTGCCCTATCTGTCCAGAGTGCCCTAAGATCCAGCTAACTTTCCTGAATCCTAAACCAAGGCTTGCTTTGTATGTAGCATATAATCCCGGTCTTGAATTGCATAAACCATTCATTCTTGTAGTAGTACAGCCAATATTTCCTATTGAAAACCCCAAATTGCCTGTGTAATTCAGTCATCTCCCCATAGAAGAATTTCTTGTTCGCCTGTGTATGTTAGCATATCTACTTTGAAAAACCTCTCATTTGTCTGTGTAAATCCTTAGTATTTTTTTTAAATCAATCAATTCCCCCCATTGAAATTCATGGTTCAAGATTGTTGCAATCCGAAATCAACCATCTTGTTTCTGGTGTTTTTATTTAATTGTTATAGTCATCAAAGTGTTGCCTCCAAAGAATTATTCTCCTTGTAACTAAAAACTGAATTAGTCTGTGTATTCTGTGCATTACCAGAAAATTCCTATTTGCATCTGTCCTATTAAACCTAAACCGTTGTTCCCATTGTGAGCAACCCCTTTGCTTAGAAGTCTACCTGTTATGTGCCTCTGTCCTTTCCACTGAAAACCGATGTTTCTGTTATAAGCTAAACCCCTCCTTTGAGCTGTCTGTCATTAAAAATCCCAGTGTAAACAAATATCCATTTGCCACAGTATTTTCCCTATGGATTTTCTTTTTCTCAAAACCGATTTTTCTACTTCATTTCTATTTTGCTCTGGTGTGCTGATTAGTATTTTCTTAAACTTTGCCTAAGTGTAAGCAATATGAATATCCTTCTATTCTGTCCCCTAGCAGTTGTGAAAAATAATCAAAATCCCATTCTTCCATTTTGCTCCAGAAACTGGGTTTCCGTTTCTTTGCTGGCTTCCCACCTTGTGGTGGTGGGCTTTACCCGAAAACCGATTTTCCCTCTGTATTCCTACTCTTTGACGCTGCCTCCCATTCAAAGGAATCAAGCCCAAATTGATTTTTGGGGGTTTGTGTTGCAGGGGGGAGTGCTAACCCGTAGGTGCTATCACTTTGTGGTGAATTATTTTTTTTCTGTACTGCCATAAAAAATAAACAACTGTAATAGTATACCTTAAATCTAGTTGCTATGTAGAGATTGTTGCATTTTGTGGTGCCACAACATTGGTGTCTGTTTGCTAAATTGTTTGATTTTCCGTATTCATTAAATAATAAATTAATAAATATCGTATTGATACACACCGGCCTGGTGTGAGGCGAGGTTGGAGAACTACTCAAAAGAATCTGCAGTATTTTAAAAATAAAAAACGTTTTATTGTGCGCCACATTCATTGTAGGGGAAGGAGTTCCCTGGGTGGAGTATGCCGTGTAATAAACTGTGACGATCTCTAGCTAGAAAGTCAGTGAACAGAAATACTTGGCTAACCAAGCATAAACAGTAGCTGCTGCAAGCATAAATAAGCTCACAGACAGCACTGTAACTTGTGGCTATTATTTGCATTCTGAGTTTGTTGTTTCATTTTAATTGCTTAAAGACCTCAGAACAAATGCACTAAAATAATTTCAAGAAGTGTCCGTGGAGGTGGTAGCTGACTCTTGCTCCTCCACTTGTTTTTTCCCACCAGACGTGAATTCTTGTGCCTATTTTCACAACAAATGCGATGAAGTTGAAATAAGGATGAATGTAAAAGAGCATCAGCCTATACCCAGAACCTCACAATGGACTGTGCTATAAAGTGCAATGACACTGCACCAGACCACGGGAGCCAATGGTTATACTGTAACAGTACCTGTTCCTTTTATAATGTTAAGAAAACCAACAAAAACAAGCACTGGCAAAGTTTATTGTGGCTGTTGTATTGGCATTAACAGGCATTTATAATATATCACTATTGCAATCCTTTGCTCCATTATTCACACCATGTCAGAGATACTCAGCTAAAATATCGGCCACACTGAGATTTTGAAACCACATCATTACGGGATTTTGAAACCACATATCTAATACACCAATACATGGTATGTCCTCAAGGTGCTCTTGCAATTAATTATACAATTCCCTCTATGCACAAACCTAGAGACCACAAACCACAGGTCAACCACTGTTATTCCACATTAATACTTACAACATGGCTGAGGAGGAGCCATAAACTGTTACCTCAGAGGTATTGTATACACATTTTTTTTCAAGTAAGGTAAAAGGCAACACACTCAAACCTAGCTCACAGGTAACGTGTATAGATGTATTTTAAGTTAATATATTAAGGTCATAATTCACAGTACGTTTAGCATGGAGCAAAGTGACTTTGTACTGCAAAAGTACTCTTTGCAGTGCGCCAAATGGGCCTAATTCATGAAAAAAAAACACTAAGTGTGCGCTACTCGGTTGAAATAGGCCCATTTATTGTGGTGCAAAGCGTACTTTTGCAGTGCAAAGTAACTTTACTCCACTCTGTGAATTTAGCACGGTGTAAAGTGTATTTTTGCAGTACAAAGTCACTTTGTTCTGCGCCAAATGTTCTGTGAATTAGGCCCTAAGTTTGCTTGACTCACATTTTTGTGGCATACTCCTGTATGGCAAAAGAGATCTATGTCTGCACAAAAATCACATACATTGAAGTGAAACCACCATCAACACTGTCATTCCTTTGTGCAATGAGGTCCACTGACAACTACGCAGAGGTATATCCACTATAATACTATTTCATTTCTAACCACTTATGATACAGTATCTTATGCGGGAATACTTTTTTTTAAAAGCATCATTTACCGGTTTAGATCCAGGGAAACCCATGTAGCACTAATGATCCCATTTGGTCTGAGCCTACCATTACCAAGTCACACTAACATTGTACTTATGTACCTAAGTTTATAAGTTAGTTTTGATGAGCATCAACCTATGTCAAGTTTAGAGACTATTTATTTAATTTACATTGCCAGAATAAATAAATGGAAAATGTTATAATGTGTACTTTTGTTTTCAAAGCCCGCATAGTAAACAATGACATAATACATGCATATATTTATTAAACTTTCGGGACCAATGCTAGAGGAAATCATCAGAGAGGACAATGGGCACTATAGGTAAAGTATGAACATGGGCTCAATCACCCCTAGCTGACTATGATCTACTAAGATAAGCAGAGGCATCAATGTTGTAGCCACAGCTACAGATTTCAATGAGGCGATCTCTGTTTTCCTCTACTACTCTGACTTGGGTCTTTCAGTATTTATAAAAACTTGAGCTGAGGAAGTTGGGGATTTAGAAGAACTGGATTCACAAGTGGCTTATAAATACAGTATAGACTATAGAAGTGTTACGTCCCTTGCAGCTCATTTGCATATGCGTTGTCATATATATAAATAGTCAGAGACATAGCCCCTCTGCTTTGGGCCAGTCAGATAGCACAGCAACTCAAATCCCGGCTGGGCCAACTCAGCCTTTCATCCTTCCAAGATCAATACATTGAGTACCACGTGATGGGTATGATATAAACTGTTATTACAGCACCTAGATGCCCTAGGGTGAGCTAGCACTCTATGCAAACTAGTATCATTGTTATTATTATGATTAATATTATGGTATAAACTCTCTAATGAACTCTCCAGAAAAAACTATGTAGTAAAATTCTCTTAGAAAGATTACTCTTCCCAGTCTTTGTGAACAGCATCTTCTAAAACATCCAACAGACTTTGGAGAAGCACATGGGACTGTAGAACAGGGGCTTAAACTACATCTGATCATTTTGAAAAAAAGTAAGATAGAAAAAGGAACTTTGGTTCTTCGTATTCATCGAGGTGAAGGAATCATTTGAGTCCAACGCATGTCTTTTCTTTTTTGTAAAACCTCTTCATGATGAAATCCCCACAACAAAGAGTTTTAATAAAAGTCATGATGGAAGGGTCTGTTTTGGAGAGAGATATGATCTGATACGTCATTTATAATGTGCCTGTACACAAGCTGGCTTCTAGACCTATTTTAAGAGGATTCATAAAGTGTTCTGTGCACCCGATAGCTGTGTTTCAACTTTAAGGAATGGCATGGACAACTGCATGCAAGGCACCAAAGCATGAGCTCCCCATTATCCAGGGCATATCCACCTCAACCATACTGTGTGTGGAGAGTGCTGTTACAATTTCATGCACAGAGTTTGGAATTCCTGATTTGCCGCTTGATATGTAGGACAATTGTTAAAAGAGGAGATGTGTTATTAAAATCGCAGCAAGAAAAACAATTCTGAGCCGAATAAGAATAGCAAGAACTTAATATTAAAAAGACAACCTAGAATTTCTCACAACTTTTGATTGTTTGGCATTGCATATGTCGCCCTCTGCGGACAGGCATATAATGGATGTCAAATTAAGGATGTAGCAATTAAGAAGAGACATTTTACATTTTAATGGTAGAAATGGACTCTATGGGGGTCATTACGACCCTGGCGTTAAGGGTTTAATGGCGCCGTAAAAAGTGTTGGCGCCGTTAAACCCTTAACGCCTGATTACGAGGACCCTTTGCGGGGCCCGACCTTAACGGCTGGTTTTACCAGCCGTTAAAGTAGGGTGCCGCAAAGGGACCTTGGTGCTAATTACGGTACCGCAATTTGCGGTACCGTAATTAGCGCCTTCCCCAGTCCCATTAAGCCCTATGGGGTGAAAATGGGAATGGGGAATGGCCATGGTGAAATGGGGAAATACCGCCCCGCCAACCTTGTAATGGGGCGGTATTTCCCCATTTCACCATGGCGGACTCGTTACAACACCAGCACCAACCATGGTGCTAATAGCGCCATGGTTTAGCACCGGGGTTGTAATGAGGGCCTATGATTTTTCACAGCAAATAAATCGCCTACAACGCTAACATTTGAGGACAGTGCTCTGGATTGCAAATAACCCTCGCAATTCCTGCACACTTTGGGAACATGTAACATAGATTGTAGGTACATCAGATGGTGCACCAAACTATGTGGCTGCTGCATTTAGTTGAACCCTGTTACCTGGATTATGTACAGTAGGGTCTCAGAGAAGCTGGTACATGCGTGTCCCTTGGAATGGTAGCAGTATGCCCTGTCAAAGAAGGTGCCATGAATCCCTGCATCTGTGTCTCAAATATGACGAAGAATGTGAACGTCACCTGAGTAAAGCGATAGCCAATGACTATGCAATTGTTAAAACAATTTAGCAGCGAGCACCTTTATCTTACTAACCACCCAGCTAAAATATCTGCCAGAGCATTGGGAATATGTTTTCCACAGCACAGTCAGAGCGCGAGAAAATGACTGCAAAGATGCGTATTCCTGCTCTGCGGATAATGGCACGCGCGCCGTCCCATGAACGTCATTTCTAAGCTGTATATAATGAGCGTGTGTTTCTGCTTTGTAGGTGAAGGGATGGGGTCGCCTGCCTGCAAAGGCTCCTCTATTATTAACGGAGAACATACTCTGCACACACACAATGTATTTCACAATACAGCAGTTGGTTGTGGGTTTCATATATATTTTATTTAGAGCCAGGCGAGGGCAGCCTCTTTTTCGAGATGCAATTTCTAACACGTTCAGTCTGTATGAAGTTTATTCTATGGAATTCTGACGGAAACATAAGAATCATTGCGGTAATGTCTTTTGCTAAGGCGGGCAATGCATAACTGTTGACAAAACAAAGGTGTGGGTTCTACTGCCAAACGTGATATCCCTCTTCTGTTATGGGCCTAATTTTACACCATCAGTAATAGGTAATTACCGCAAATAATATTCCTACGGCTCTTTTTCTAATGATTAACCTATATTGAGATGCAAACGTTATACACCGCCACTGCTAACAGGCCGGCTTGAAGCAATAATTGGCACTGTACATGCGATTTTACAACCTCAGAGTAAAGCCTCATTATGTCTGTATTATATCAGAATCCAGGGAAAAATGTATAATTATGCTTTTCTTTCTGAAAGTAACTTCAGTTTATTTTTGATGATCTCATTTTATTATGACGTAGTGAATGGTTTGCAATATGAGTCACTAATATTTCCCCCAATATTTTTCAAAGTACCAGACAAACGTTGCATAATGGCATGTTAACGGTGTGACTATTGGATACTTTGTAAGTAGATCAAATAGCTAAATGGGTTAAGCTCATCACAGCTTCAATCCGGGCATGGCTGACTTAACCCTTCCCCGACTAAGAGGACCATTTCATAGAGTAATTTCTAGGGATCAGAGGAAGAGTTCATGGAAGATACCAACCTGCTGAATCTTGGGCGGTTCCATTCCCCCTTTGTTTTTAGAACTTCCCCACTCTTGGGAATTGGGTATGCTGGGGAGTGCAGGAGGGGGCATGGGCGGCAGTGTGGGGATAAAGGCCGGGGGTTCACACCCCTAACAGTGACGCACAGAAATTCATTTTCTCCAAACGTTTAGATCAGTGGCCCACACAATTCCTTGCTTCGTTTTTAGTGGCATTCGCCCACCCCTAGTAATAATGACACCCTTTGTTTACAGCGATATGGAAGTTGCACAAATAAAGCACAATTGAAGCACTTTGTAAAATCCTGATATCATTGTATAACGTCTACGCATTGATGGGTAAGTGGTGGACAGTGTTGATTGTTGCATGTTTCACTATAGATCAATGTTCAGCCGCCCTACAGCTTTATCAATGTGCATGTCTATTCCAAATGTAATCTTTTTGCATTATGTCCAGAGTTCATTCCTGGTCAAAGTCGCCAAATAGAATTCCTTTACCAAATCTCGCATTGGGGTGGGGTTGAGCGAGACTATGGGCCTGATTTACAGTTTTTTTTAAACATTGGTAAGCCCCATTAAAAACATGTGTGTACATCAGGAACTAAGTTGCTACACACCTTTAACATTCACAATATACAGTGTCACAAAATGCAAAATAAATGTACATTGTATATTGCACACAATATACACTGTCACTAAGAGCATGCTGTACTTGGGAATATATGACAGGCATGCTGCATAGCATTGGTAAATGGTCCATTTGTACTTGTACACACATGTGATATTGCTGTTTGTGTATGAGAACCTATGCTGCTGATTAAAGCATCTCGACCTACAACAAAATGAGATGCAGGTGGAGACAATGCTTAATTTACTGCACAGAGAACGGGTAAGAGGAGGAGTGAATTTTTAACCCGAGCCAATGCTAGGAACTTTGGAGATTTCCCAATAGTCCTCTGCACCATGGGCGTCTTGTGTGAAAAACTATTTTATTTCCAAATGTTCTCATAGGAGAAGGGGCTAAGCTTCCTGAAAATGTGCCATATGGGGCCACTTTGAACATTATTTCCAGGGCCACTTTTGGTTCCCAGTCCACCCCTGGTTACATGCAGGAATTCAGAGCAGAATGGCCAGGGAGGTACTTAGCATGCAGACTCTGCTTAACTCCTTCTAGTGTTTTCCAGGAGTAGAATGCATGCAGAACACACAGCGATTCAAGCCTCTCTGCCTGCATCATAAGTGCATGTGGATGGGGGCACTGGCATATTTCTTGCACAGCTCTGGGTTAGGAGAAGAAGTGGACTTACTCTCTATGCTCTAACTCGGTATGGAATTCAGAGCAGAATGGCCAGGGAGGTACTTAGCATGCAGACTCTGCTTAAATCCTTCTAGTGTTTTCCAGGAGTAGAATGCATGCAGAACACACAGGGATTCAAGCCTCTCTGCCTGCATCATAAGGGCATGCGGATGGGGGCACTGGCATATTTCCTGCACAGATCTGGGGTAGGCGAAGAAGTGAACATACTCTCTAAGCTCTAACTCAATCCAGGAAGTCAGAGGAGAATGGCCAGGAATGTACTTAAAGGCGGAGTGTTTGCGCTGTTAATTAAGTTATGGTCAATTAACCGCGACCAGCGAATTCCGTCCCTAAATTTGTCGCCGCAGAGATTCAATATTAGAATATGGCCAGGGAACAAGGTTGCTCGTCTGTAATTTTCTCTGTTGTGGTCATGATGCAATTATCAGATACATTTGCAACACTGCTCATAGTCACCGCTTCACATGGTGGATATGCATACATTTCAATCTACTATGTGGATAGATAACACTCTGAGTCAATGCTAGGACGACAGGGCTTCACGGCGAAAAGAAACACACAAATAACATGTTGTGCTCTTGGTCATGCCGTGTGAAATTCTATCCTGGCAGTGCATTATATGAATAAATTCTGCCTTACAGACTTCTGACTGCTAATCCTTCAAAAAGTGGTCTTTATTTAATGGAAATGCTGAAGTATCTTAAGGTTATATAAATGCAATATCTCCTTGTCTAACCTTCTCTCAATAATTTGAGCACAGTAGTTAAACCGGTCTAGAAATCGAAACGCACTGTAATCTCCCAGAATCACTGTACCTGGAGCGCATTTCTTAAATGTCAGATGCTGTAATTGAGTGCTCCGTGGTTTACCGATGCTGCTTTGCATTCTTCTGGAAGCTTCCACCATATAGGAGCGACCCAGAGCCATTTAGTAATAGCATGCTACTTTAGCTGATGCAGTGGTAAATTATCGACCTGCTTCAGCTGTCATGAGATTTCTCAACTTTTCAATCATTGCTTAAAGTGCCAACAACTGTTGCGGAAGCAGGCCACACTCCCGCCTGCAGCCACCAATCGCCTGATGCCAGAGTACATAGGTGAAGCACGGAACTGCAACTGGCTGCATGCGATCAACTGCAGGTACAAATGCTGACACTCATTTTATGCAGGCAGTATTGCCAAGCTGAGTTCATGAGCCATTATTGAATGTACATGTGAGATAATGCATAGCACTCGTCATGAGCGTAAACAAACACTACAAAATATGCATACTAAGTAAAAAGGTCGAAATAACACAAAATACACCAAGCACACTCATTTACTGGACAGGGACAACCATGGCCATTCGATAAGATGCAATGCAACTTCCACTTTTTCACAACGGATAGTGATAAAGACAGATTTAGGGGGCGATTCATGGAATTATTTGCATGGAAAATTGGTGATATGCATGCCAATCTGCGCGCAAATTCCTGTTTGGCGATTCATAGAACTGAATGTGCTGGACTTTTCCCCGGGACTTGCGTGGATTTCCACACAAGCCTGGCATGTCTCTGAGAGTGGACCAGCACCTTCCCCCGAGACTCCAAGCTGAGTGTGGGCCAGGCTTACACAGCGTCCCAAATAGGGAACGGAACATGCAGAATGAAGAAGAAAATGTGAAAATATAGGCGTGTAGAGGGACGATCAACGGCCAAGCAATCACATGTCCATACCAATGCAAATACACCCGTGTACATGGATTTGAACTCAGAAAGTAGCATTGCAAAAAACCACACACAAACCCCAGGACCCATATGCCACATAATAGCAGGCACAAAGTCCAAAGGCCCATGGGAAACAACGGCCGTGCAAAACACTGTCCATAAAGGTGACGGTACGTACAATCGCAGGGGTTACGCAAGTTATGAGCGCTCGTAACTTGCATGCCCTCTGTTAATTACGATCAGCACCACTCAACTTACAATCAGCATCACTCAACTTACAATCAGTACCACTCAACGTGCATGCCCTCGTTAAGTTACGATGAGCACCTCGTAACTTGGGTTAATGCACGTTAAGTGATGCTGATCGTAAGTTGAGTGGTGCTGATCGTTAACTTGGGTGCACGCAAATTAATGGGTGATCACACGCAGTTCTCATTGGTGCTTGTGGGTCGAGCAAAGGTAGACGTAAATGTTGTTGTATGGTTCGTGTGGAGGCTTGTTGTGAGAAAGAGGGTTAGGTTTTGCATATTTCTTCCATATTCATTTCAATGCTCCAATATGAAAATACATTATCCACACACCTGTGTTCTCGTTGCTGCTGCTAAGCTAGTGGCATTCATTCAGTGTTTCAGAATCATTAGGTGGGCATCTTCAAAGAAAGTCTTTAGATGGACTTTCAGATATTGTAAATAGCAGCAAAGTATTGTCTGCATATGTTGTCAAAGCTGCTACTGTGTTTCGTATTAAGCCTGGCATTGGCCTTGTAATGGGACAATGATATGTTTTGGTGGGAGTACTGATCCTGAGGCATCTACAAGCAATGTATATATACTTTTACCACTTTTTTACCAAAACTAATTGAAACTGGCAATGATGTAGCTAAAAGTATGGCACACTTCCAAATGGTGATGCCTTGACTCCATCATGAGGACAGTCCAAGAGTTAGCCACAGTCCTGACTATGTACTTCTTTTGTTAATTTCAACAAATGTCACCCTGCGTCTACACAAATTGTCATTGCCATTTGGACGTATCACATTCTCTTCCGAGTATTCTTGCTGATTCATGTGGACTGAAATATCCTTGCTGAACCTCTCAAATATGGCACCCAAATTCGGTGTACTAGTCAGTCACACAGACAACCATCAAATGAAAGAAGACCGCCCACATGACTACAGAATAGAGGAAGCAGTTTCTCACCTTGATGCCTGTGCTGAAAAATTTGAATGCCAATTACAGACCAGTTACCAACAGTAAGTCATCAAGTTTTGTAGGACCCATAGGTGCCGCAGAATCGGTTCGAATTACTTAATTGTGCCAAAAGAAGGGCAGTAGGGAAGGATGCGACGGGTCAAGGGGGATACAGTTGAACACTGATAATTCACAGGTCTTGGTACATGCAGATCAGCATAAATGGAACAAAGGAGGGGGCAGCGACAACTGCAGCAGAAGTAAAGCACTTTAGAAGAAGTGCACGGATACTGAAACGTAACATGGCAAGAGCAATAACATGGCAGGGCAGGAGTGAATTTACAGACGACAGTGTCCCAAGAAGCCAGGAACAGTGAGAATATCAAAATCTGGGTGTTGTAGAGGAGAAAATCACAGCAGAGTTCAGATCTAGATAGGTGGGGAAGATACTATGAAAATTAATCTCTTGCATTTTTTCCTGAAAGTCGAGCAGCTGTTTTTGTGCTACAGGTTCGATAGGGGGAGAGTTCCAAAGGCGTGTACCGCCAGAACTGATGGAGCGTTTCCAACATTGCTTTAACCTGAAAAAGTTATTTGGCATTTGAGGATCCTATCCTTCTCATAGGAAGACGATGTTGAATAGGGTGGCAAGGCATTCTGGAGCCTAGTGATGAAGAGCATTGCAGATGAGTCACAGAGACTTAAATGCAATATTTTCTTTTTCCAAAGGTAGCCAGTGCAGGACCTTCAGTTTTAGAAAGATGGAATCACCCATTTTTCTATTGAGGATCAGCTTGGCAGCTTTGTTTTGGGCAGTTGCTGCATGAGGATGAGCTGTTTGGGAGCCCAAAGTGTAGGCTGTTACAATATCCAAGACCACCTTATACCATCGCCCTACTAACCGCATCTTTATGGTGCATATTGAGGAGTGGCAGGACGAGTTTACGCATCAGCAGATGGAAGTGGCACACTTTGAAGAGTTTGCACCTCTTTGTGAAAGAAACACAGGCCTTTTACTTCAGAGACCAGTGTAGGCACTGCAGCCATTGAGGTGAGTGGGAGCCACATGAAAGAGAGAGAAGATACAATAATCTCAGTTTTCGCCGTGTTTAGACACACGTGATTGTCAATTGTCCAATCCAGGTTGGAATCCCGGCGTCTTATCATTTTGCAAGATGCACAAGATGCATGTTGGAGCTTGAAGGCAATCTGAGTATTGTTCATGTGCAGATGGAATGAAGCATTGATGGCATTTTCTGGACAAATTGGATTGAAACATGTATACTCGCGGGCCTGTGTAAAGCATAAATAGTCCACAATCTTTTACGGTTGTGATGAAAGAATTCCCTCTAAAGAGGACATACTCCTTTAATTGCCATCCAAGGAAAATGTTGATAGCATCTGCTCCTAGCCGAGGGTTCCAGGACAGGCCAGAGGTTTGGCCCCATTCGCCAGGTATTATAATTATTGATGAGCTCTCAAACCACATTAAATCAAAAATAAAAATACTTAAATGGGAAGTGGACACGCAAACACAACAGCACAACCTGTGTTACGGGGAAGAGATCTGGAGGGACTGATCAGTATTGACCAGACTCATTTTGGTAACAGAGATGTTATGATATCAATATATTCTGGTGGACATTAACAGAAAATGATGGATGTGTTTTTCATAATACTGGTCAAGGTATGTCGGTGCATGTTTGTTTCGATTTTCATGAGATTCACCTGTATTGCCATTCCATTTGGATTCCTCCTTAACATATTTTGGAATGATTGTTGCATCAGTGGCCCGTCTCACTTTGATGAGCAATCTGTACACGATGATGCTGAATCACATTTATCACTAACTTTTAAAGTAATAGCTTTGAACTAGGTGGACAAGAAAGGGATCTATGAGATGCCATGGAGGTATCTATTTTGTCATATTAAATCTATCGATTGGATCACATCTGATAAGCAGGATGTGACATATCTCACTAAATTGCTATCTAGATATTGGTCAATAATATTATACTTCCAAGACAGAGATACATTAAAGACCTTCCTACAATTGAGGTGAAATGGGTTCCCCTGATGTGGTAATGGGATGTTCTTCCAACTGCAATTCTTAAATGTGTTTGTCAATTGGCCGAAAGTATCCTGGTTCCAAGGCCACGCAATGGTAGCAGTCATTATCTGCGCAATATGATGAGGTGTGAACCTGTCATATGGTTATTGATGAGATATTGAGCGTTCATTACTCACGCACATAGTTTGATGCTAGCATTTTATTTTCACTGAGGCTTGTATCATGTTCGCCTGTCTCAGCCAATCTTTTCTCGTCAGCGTCTCATCATCCTCACCCCTCACATCTCTAATGTTCATCTGTTTGCCAAGTTGTATTCAACAGCGGCTTCATTGACCAATGTGAGCTGAAATATATTCCTTTGAAGGAAGAAGTTTACAATCATTTATAGAATCTCTTCTGAGCAAACATTTCTACAAAACACATAATATGATATGTTATTTGTAACATGCTTAATACCCAGAGGTTTCTAAGCGCGGACCCGGGGATCGAAGCTGTATAGTTCCGTGTCGTCTTGCTTCCAAGGGGAGCATGTTGCAGCTGAGCTATCCTCCCAAGTGTTGTGTATGGGAAGAAGAAATGTAATCAAAATGATGGTTCTCCCCAAACTATTGTACATTTTCCAAGCACTACCAATTTTTATCCCACTGAAAATGGACAAGGGAGACACATGAAAATAAATATGTCTCCCTTGGCACCGGCTTCTGAACTACATGTAGGGAATGGTAGATGATGGCATATTGGGAATCGAACAGATTTCTTGTGATGTGGTGAACTTGTACTAAACCATTGTCACCATTGTCTTAGATTGTTCACCAAATTACCAAATTAGATATTATTATAATACCTAAAGTAAAAGCAATCCAATCTGTTTAAATATCAATATTGGTTTCCATGTTGTCATAAAATATATAGCACATTGCATTGGGATGTTTGTATCACCCCGGCCCCGCGCTTAGGGACGGGTCCCCGGTTTTAAGCGCGTTAGAAAGTATGAATTTATTCATTAATATTACTTTTTAGTCTTTTCTCTGAAAATGCAAACGACTTCAAAATGGCTTCTGAATGTCTTTTGCATGAATGTTATTGTATTTACGGAGATTAATTGTCATTATGAATGGATGAGACACTCGTTTGATGGAGCAAAGGCACACACGGTGTCCTTTTCCACCATGGGAAAACAAATATTCAGTAACGGGAGAATTACCTAAAGCCACAGCTGCAGATAATTAGTCATAAGAACATTGCCTGCATCTGCTTGCAGTACTGGCACTGAGTAATAGGTGCTCCTGACGCATTTTATATCTTCCTCAAAATCAAGGACTAATTACTGAAAGCTTTAAAAGAGGGAAGGATGGTGACTCATAATTTAACGTGACACGATCTAAGAAGAAGTCAATATATAATCCCTCCAAAAATATTGTTCATGCGAACGATCGAAGAAACAATGCAGCAACGGCTGTAGGGCACCACGTTCGTTTTTGTGAACAATGTTGCACTCTATGTGG
Source organism: Ambystoma mexicanum (assembly GCF_040938575.1). Classification (NCBI taxonomy): domain Eukaryota; kingdom Metazoa; phylum Chordata; class Amphibia; order Caudata; family Ambystomatidae; genus Ambystoma; species Ambystoma mexicanum. The sequence goes on from NC_090932.1 coordinate 953,084,453, forward strand.
AAATCTTGCACATGGACATGATTCTTATGTTTTTTTTCCTATTTTGCACTTCTTTAGATACAAGTGTGTGCAGCAGGTATCGAACTGCTGAATCTCAGAGGGTCTGATTCAAAGAGAGTGTTACCATGGGATTGAAGCATGTGTTTGTGGGTTCCATGTGATTTCATCGCCTGCAGTTTCATCGCTGGGTTTTTTACCGCAGATTTTCTGTCGAAAAAAATCATTGATTTTTTTTTTTTGGGGGGGGGGGGAGTTACCCACCGACAATTTATATAATTTTTTAACCGCCCCAAAAAATGCAATGATTTTTTTTGTTCGAAAACAAATCCGCGCCAAAAAACCCAGCAAAAAAACATCCGGCGATGAAATTACGTTGTACCGTGTTTGTGAATCAGGCCCGGAATGGCTGTTCACTGTACATGTATGCATGCACATGTAGGTACAATTTCAATCATTGTCACGTGTTATTCTATCACCTGAAGAATATGTGCAGTCACAGGAGACGAAATAACAGTACTTTATTAACATCACACAACAGTGTTGTTAACCCATCACAAAAAGTGACAGGACTTGCATCTTATGGTTAGAAAGTCTGTCATTTTTGATACGTTTATGTTTTTATAACTCATATTTGCAGCTGACTCTCTGATGCATTTCACCACTTTCACTTCTAACATTCTAAAATTCCAAAGATAAAAACAAAACAAAACATGAAGATATTTGAGAAAATATTTAGAAATCAAGTATAATGACATTAGGACGCACATCTCAAACCAGGTCTATGTCCCATCTTTCAAAAGAACCAAAGCAGGGGGCTCCAGCTTCCAATACCGTGCACCAAAAAACTGGAATGCCCGCCCGCAGCTCTCAGAAATGAAACATCCTACACAGTTTTTTGTAAAACACTGAAAACTAAACTCTTCAGCTAAATATTAACAACTGTTTCTGTTACGTGTTCAGGTTCCACCGGAACACTGGACGCTCTTTTATCCTGTACCACTGTAACCAAGGAACTTGTGTTGTCATTGTTACCTGCATTTAAGTAAGCATTCTGTAACAATGCCACAATGCCCAAGGGCTGCTGAGCGCTTTATAAATCCAAATAAATAAAAAAAATAAAAAAATGTATACAGTCATCTTGCCTACACTTCTGTATTGCTGTAATTGTCCAATGTAACCCAGGGTGTGCTTGTCCACTCTGAACACTGTTGAGTGAACACCCACTAGTGGTGCAGAAATGTCTTATTACATGTAAACTACATCTTCCATCAGATGTCCTAAATATTGGGGCCAGCTGTACGGAATCAACAATCCCTTGTCACGAGCCCTCTGATCTCAGATATGTAAAACGCTGGGTAATACATATAGGGTAGTCGAATGGGTGAGGAGGGAGGATGACTCTCTTCAGAAACACGCACTCATTTGATTTTAGAATGACATTTCAAAATCATGTTTATGAATGTCTTCTGTAATCTTCCATTTATCAATAGACATATTGCCAGGATGTAGTCCCTGGTGGAATACACAGGGCCCTTAAAGACGTTGCGTTATGCGATGCAAATATGGGCATAGATGAAATGGCTGTAGCTGTCTGACCGGCCTATTCAGCAATTATCCTTCCATATTAATTTATTATCTACATTAAGCGATCAACTCTAACCATACATGAGCATACATGAGCACAGACATGGGACTATGGTGATCTTGCAGATTGCTTTTCTCAATGTTGTATCTTGCAATCCTGCATTGTGGGGATAGATCATCACTAGATATGGATCACCACTTTTCAAACTCTCTCGTGCAACCTCCCTTCAGTACTGGTCCCAGTTTCAATATTTTAGCGTTATGCATAAGACTGTCCACAATTAACAAGAGCCTACTGTTCTAGCAAACCCATTGCCAAATATTAGATCAAGCAAATCCACAGCCCCAACATTACTCTCCATATTCAAAACAGCCTTAATTATCTGCGAGGCAGTGAACCTACAATCGTCACCCCTTGATTTAGGAATATCTTTTCCAATCAGATCCAAGTCACTTCCAAACTACTGTTCCTTTGTAGATTTGTAGATCCCTTCCTAAGGGCCTGATTTACAAAAGCAATTATGAATGGGAAGCCCCCATTGAAGAAGGCTCTGTAAATCAGGCGCTCAGTTTCGTCTTCCAAAATGAATATGCAACAAAACCTACCGGTTCAGAAATAGATTATTCTTAGGGATAGGCAAACAAATCACACAGTACAACAGAGATCATAGAGGCAATTGTCCTGAAACTTTACCCGTAGGTTGGTGAAGGTGGAACATCTTGCAATTTAATTAGTTGCACTAGAATGCTCCCATCGCCGTAAGCTAACAAAATAGTCCCTTTCCACCCATATTTTTTCCACATTAAGGAATTGACTCTATCACCAACTCAAACATGTTCTTCCCATAATGAGATACCGCTCACAGAAACAATAACTCCCACTACTGCACTTCAATGTAATTGAGAAAAACTTGAATGTAAAAGCTTGGGTAACTAAATGCAAAACGAATATCGGGGTGTAACCTTACATTTTGTATCATATTGTCTATCTGTGGCACAGGGTGGGGAAGTAAGGCATTCCATCATTCTAATTGAAGGAATTATATTAAACCCTCATCTAAATCCCACTATTTTTAATGTCAATGAGATTTAATTCCTCTCATTAATTTATATTTATTCAGAAATAGATGTCAACAGTAAATAGAGTGAATTGGATGCAAGCCAGAGATGTTCCTGTGTCTTTCTCGAGAAGTCTGTAAATCAAATAACAAAAATTCAAAAACATGAGCCATGCTGTCGGTTTACCGCTATGCCTCCCCAAGGCTCTTAGTTTGTATAGTGTATGGACACTGACATTGAAAAAATAAACAGAATAGCCTACTGGCACCTCCACAAAACTCATAATTAAGAATGTATTGATTAAGCTCAGAGTTGTATAGTCCCAATTACTGAAACAGGCCTCAGCAAGAGTTAAACATGAATACTACAGTAGGGGTCATTGCATCTGGTCCCATAGTGTCATTTTAGTAGCAAGGGCCATGATGTTTCTGCACGGGTAGATATGGTGTAGAACATCTTCCACCATCTACAAAGGTCACCTGCACTGTCTGGAATAGCCAGTAGCATGCTGTTACTACAGCTCTACAGTTAGCCCTATAAACCCATATTACAAGTTTGTAAAGCATGGACAGCGGATGCATTGTCATTTCAATCTGGAATCACTTAATCCAGAAAGTTTACATAAATTGGTTGAGTTTTGGCATCCATGTAATGGTTGTATGATTCTATTTTGAATCTACATTGTTGTCGACTTTGATTTCATGTGTCCGTTGTGTCTGTTAACACATCAGAGATGTCCTTTCGGCGATGTTAAACATTAACACAATTCTACCTACCTGTTCTTACCATTCCATTTAATCACTTGATTTGCCTATAATGAGCAGCTTCAAAATAAAACATTATCAGCATCTTGAAAGAAAGTATTATTGAAGATGCAGATAAACTAAGCTACCGATTACCCAGGAAAATAGTTTGGGTAGATTGTTCGTGTATTTAATGATTGGTATTCGGATTTGTGGCTTTTAGAAGAGAAGCTAAATGATCCAGATTGTTAGACACAATCAGAAGATAGTAAACCAATCCCAACAGCCAGAACATAATATTCAGGACAAGGAGACGGTGTTCCAAAAATATACTTCTAGCAGTAGGATATCCGCTATACATCACATTAATCCTATGTGTTTTCAATGAGAAACAAACACACACAAAATGTATGTTTGCCAGTGACTATTGGAAATCAAAATGATTCATGAATTAGATTAACAATGATTAATTAATTATCTGAATATATCCAAAAATAGGCACAACCTAATGTTTGTCCACCCAAGTACAGTTCATAGTTACAATCAAGTGTTTAAACAATCAGGCGTTAATTTCTCTTGCCACAAACTATACACATCTCCATGCAGGTGACACGTGGAAACATGAAATTCTGCAATCGATGGAAATATCTGAAGACTTCCGAATAGCATTTTTTAATACCACACTCTGCATTCAAACAGACTAACCTCATCTCAGCACTCAAGCACTGGGGTTACATGTCTGGGCCTTCGGAATAGCTTTGCTACCTTGGGGCCTGGATGACTTTCCATTAATGACAGAGCTTAGGATTCTGCATGGTACCAGAGGTTTCTAGCAGAGGATATCAGACCTTCCTTCCATGAGCTTATACAGAACTGAAACGGGGTAGTATAGCAAGATAAGGACGCGGATCAACAAACGAATGTCTGCAGAGCAACAGTTTCCATGTTGTAGAATGGCCTACTTAAAGTCAGGATCTAAGCAGCATTCACATTGTGCAGCAAGACATAGGGCCTCATTACGACCCTGGCGCTAAGTGTTTAACGGCGCCGTAAAAAGCTGTGGTGCCGTTAAACACTTAGCGCCTTACTACGAGGTCCCTTTGTGGGACCCGACCTTAACGGCTGGTTTACACCAGCCGTTAAAGTAGGGACCCCGCTAAGGGACCTTGGTGCTAAGTACGGTACCGCAATTTGCGGTACCGTACTTAGCGCCTTCCCCATTCCCATAGAGCCCTATGGGGCAAAAATGGGGAAGGGCCATGTTTCAATGGGGAATTACCGCCCTGCCAACCTTGGAATGGGGTGGTAATTCCCCATTGAACCATGGCAGACCCGTTACAACACCGGCACCAACCATGGTGCTAATAGCGCCATGGTTTAGCGCCAGTGTTGTAATGAGGGCCATAGACCTAACTGTCCTTGCAAGGGAGTCCTCAAACATCACCAAGTTGAAGTGGTTCTCTAATGAGGAATGTTCAATAATTGAACTCAAAGTAGTGAAAGACTAGTCTACAGTTCGGGGACATTTTAGTTGAAGTCATTGCTTTTCAAGGGCATACCACTAGCTACTAAAGCTAAAGGTTCACACATGTTTTCACGTTCGCATTAAATGTTCCATCTTTTGAGGATAAATGCACGTTGCAAAATCATGCTATTTTGTGTACATTTGTTTACCTAGTTTATTTCCATCTATTATAAGGCAGTAGATTAAAATCATAAAGGGATTCAGGTTTGCAATGTTTAAAATATGTACATTCTAAAGGATTCATACACTTTATTTCTTGACACTGATGCACTGCAACTTTGTATGTTTTATGTGCCTTTTTGAATATGAAAATACCAACTCCTAGAATAGCCACCTGAGCTTTTGACTACATGTCAGGAGGTGACAAAAGGGCAGCCCCTGCCTACGTTGACTTTTGAGGATGACCTAAATGTACGTCTTTCATGAGGTGGCAGTCAAGGGATACTGGGTCCTGCTGCAGAGTCACATATACTGAGAGTGTGTCCAAAGCATGATGCCTGTTGTGTCTGTTACAGTGGCTGTATTCATGCAGCTTTTTTCTTCATTTTCTATTACCATTTAGATGAGCAAGTCATTACATATTTTAACTAAACATAGAGGAATAATGAGTGAAGATGATGACTTTTTAAATGTATTATTTTGCAAGCAATGTGCGGGGTGGATGCAAAGAGGGAGGACCAGGAAAATCAGGGACATACATATGGAGTTTGTATTGCTCTTCAATAACACAAAGATGAAAGTTTAGTATTTCACATAATAAGAAGAATAACAAACCATCTTGTCACACAAAGGGAAGAAAATTACAAGACAAAAGAAACCCAAACTTGGTTCTGTCCATTGACAGCTTGTAGGCCTAACAGCAATCCAGTAAGGTTCACAAGGGCAGGTTTGGGAGAAAACCTAGGGGAGATGGGGTTTTACACAACAAAAGATGAGAGCCTTCACTAAAATTAAAAATAAAATAAAAATAAAACATTGGGTTGCATCACACTATACAGTGTACATATCCTGCTCTGGACCGACCAATGATCCTGTAAAGGCCCTTTTCTAGATAGCAATTGTCTATAGTTCCCAAAAGTCACTCACAGTTCACAGTTGCAGGGTCCTGGAACCCTTTTTTCTTCATTGTCGGGCCTGGCCTATGAAACCCTTGTCATCTCATGCATAAGATACCTGGAATAGGCTGATGCATATTTTCCCTCCTGCTACAGGAATCTCCTTACTTGGCTCTCCCACTGTTATGAAGAATTCTCAAGAATGTGCTAATTCCCTTCACCTTAGGGACCCCCATCAACTTTGCTGTATTTTGAGGACTTGATTGTTTTCCCTGGAGAGAGTGTGAGCCCTTTCTCCCACTCTCTCATGTATTTCGATGTGTGTTTTACTCTTGTGTTCTTTGATTATGGAGTGTTAGGCAACTCCATAGGCATCATCTTTTCATGTGTGTCACACAGCACCTTCAGTGCAGTGGCACGGGGAAGCCTTTCAGGCTTTCCCGAGGTTTAAATACCTTCTCTGGGATAAATTACTGTTTCCCAGAGAATGTAAAGTGAAATTGACTTTACTAGTCATTTCAAATTCCTAGACCCAGCACACCCTATCTTAGAATAGAGGGGTTACTTAGTATCCCCTGTGTCTAAATACTCATCTAGCAGTCAAATGCTGCCCTTTCCTCTCTAAATGGCTGGTGGAAGCGGTTTTACACTGAGCTACCATGATTTTTCCAGACCGGGAACTCGGCTAGCATTAAATCGCGGGATCCTTAGTTTTTCAAGATGGCGTCTGAGCCAAACTTGTTTAAACAGGTTGCGGTCTTCTTTTTTCACCATTTCTTTTTGGAAAGGTCCTTCTAGAGTTTTTCTCTGCGCTGTAAACCAGGTTTAGTCCCTTTGTTCCTACGCCTTTGGTGGGCTTCAGGACTCAAGACCACCTCTGGCGCCCGAGTGTCTGGGATGGGCAGTGAGGGAGGTGCCCGAAACTCCCTGTGCTTAGTCTCCTAGGAGACCCAAATGCACTCTGGCGTGATTGGCTGGCTGACTGTCCAGCAAGGACAGCCACCCTGCTGGGTGAGTGGCAGCTAGGCTGGAATGAATGGGAGGAAACTGGATAAAAGTCTCTTGGCTTAGAAGGCAGAGTCAACCACTGGAACGAAAGAACCGAAGACGAGCTGGAAGAGGACAGCTGCTGCACCTCCTGGACCATTGGTTTGCCCGGTGAAGCCTTGCTGCAGGCCGGAATCGCCAAGTTAATCTCGACAGAGAAGCCCTGCAAGGTTGACTTCTCCCTTTGTGTTGGTGGGACCAATCAACTTGTAAGCCACCTGGATACCATTCTCAGAGCTGATTGTATTTTCCTCAGAGTGCTGCAGGAAACCAAATAACCAGAGAGATGGACACCAGTTTGTGTGCTTGTCTACAGCTAGTGGAATCGAAGAAGTGCCATTTGCCAGCTTTTGGACCAGTCCCTGTGCAGTGCAGTAAACCCCCTACATCCTCCCTCTTGACCCCATGACTGAGGCTCAGGAACAGTGAAATCTGCAGGAACTGCCAGGAACAGTCTTCAGCTGCATCTTTTTCTTCATTGTAAGGTACTGTGAAAACTCGACGATAGAACTTACCTCTCATTGCGAAAGTGCTTGGAACTTTGGCAACTTGCAGGGCTAGTCAGCCTGTAACCCAACATATGATTCTTTCTTTTACAAACTACTCCTGAGATCTTTAGAAAAGACTTTTCCATTAACGACCAGAATGGCTTTATCCTATACAAGACTTTAGACAATTGACTTTGGCCTAACCTATTGCATTGCATCAACTCCTCTGGTGAACTCAAAACATTTGCACTGTCTAAGAATACTAGTAACCTTCGTTTTATTAACCTATCCCTTTTTGCTCCTACTTCAAAGTACTCTGAATGCCATTTTGCTCCTCCTTCAAAGTAGTTAAATGCCTCAGAATCTTATAGTATTAAGTACTGAAGCATATGCTTGTGTGATCTATGTTGCCTCCTTCTATTGAATGTTTTCTAACTGACTGTGACTGTTTATAAGTCTTTTATCAAGAAACCTTAAGTATAAGAGTCTATTTGAATACTTATAAGTGTAGACCTCCGTGTAACATCATTACAAGCTCACATTCCCTCTTGAGATAAGCATGGCTGCTCAGCTATGCTTCCAGAAACTATGTGGTACAGACTTATACCAAAGGTTGCTTTGGCTTACACCTGTAGTCTTAGTTGTGTGTAGTAGTCCCAAAGGGTACTGCATAGAAACTCTGCCTAACACCCACTTTGAAAAATACAGGCATGCATTTCCTGCTTTTTGGGCTGGTATTAGATAACAAAATGTCATAAACACTAGCCTGAAATTGCTTATTTAAAAAAATGACAACAATGCAATAAATAGTTACCCTTACAAATTCTAAAAGTAGCTTCGCATTCTTCCTGAAGATTTGACCAAAAGCTGGAAAAACAAATGGAAAGAAGAGATCACTACTAATCTCAATGCTTCATGTATGGTATACACACCATGGGCCTCATTACGCGTCCGGCTAACTCTGCTGGTGATACTGGCGGGTTGCTGCCAGACTCGTAAGATTTTAACGCCACTTGACTTCCCCGTTCCAATGGGAGTTTCTGTGTCAGGTCACCAGGGAAGTCAGGACCCGTAAAAAGTAAGTCCCCATTCCCATAGAGTGCCATGGGACTCTATGGGAGTGGGGACACAAAAGCACTGGCACTGTTGCTAACAGTGCTGGTGCTCCCATGACCGGTCTGCCAACTGTGGCCGCTGTGCCCAGCAGCATCAGACCTGTTGGGCACAGCAGCTCCCGCAGGCAGACTAGTTTGCTGATCTGGAAACAACGGATGCCGGAAAGCTTACCAGCACCCTTGTTTCCCGACCGTCAAGCTTACAATGAAAACCCATATCTCTGAAACATGGGAAGAACCACTTTTTCCTTAATAATGTTTACACTCGACAAAACAGTACAAAATGTTGGCTGTCTTCTGTGCATACTCCTAAAACTAACATACATCTTCTCATTGGTTTGCCCACTTGGAAGAAAAAACTGCTAGCAATGAGATGCAAAGACATAATTTCCAAAAGCGAACCTTGGTGTGTAAAACCTCCATACTGTCCAAATAAGGTTCACAGTGCATGATTTTCGTTATCTCAAGAGAATAGTAAATTAAGATGTCTTTTTTTAGCAGTTAATCAAAATGCATGAAAAATGTGTCATTAAAAGTAGGAACAACAACGTTTAATAGGGTTGTTGCCAGCAAATCCGGATTAGACAATATATCAGCTAGGTTCAAATTCCTAACCATTTGTCATATGCATTTTAATCACGGAAATCACTGACACCAACTTGGAAAAGTACATCTTCTAGCACTCTGTGAAAAATCAGTAGTAGGATATTACTCCAAACACACGGTCAATAGAATAATGATATGGGTTTTACTTCCTAAGCAATACTCTTTAACCCTAGTTCTAACCTCAAGACATCATTGATAGTACTGATGGGTAGGGCTAGTATAGCATTTTCACCTTGTATAAGTATATCCACTTCCTCTGTGTCCCATAGTTTAATCCATAGGTGGCTGCTGCAATTCCCTGGCCAGACAAACTTTCAAAGTTGGCACAGATGTTCTCTCTCCAAAGCACATTGAAACATTCTTGATAACCCTACTCTCTCTACTCAACATACAAATATTTTGATCAAACTGTGCTGACCAAGTACCAATAGCACAAAATCACACCGCTTGGAACTTTTTAAACTTGGAACTTTCTTTGGGAGCCACACTAAGCACTTAGTTTTAGTTACTTCGATTTCCATTCTCATGTTGGTGCAATGACCAAGTAAATCTAGCTACTTTTTGAAGTACTTTTGTAGTTTTTCTAAATCAATACAGAATCATCAGCCAAGAGCATAATACTCTCAGCAAGCTTAGCAGTATCCAAATAGTGATGTAGGCCCTTTTCAATCTCATTAATACATAATGAGAACAGCAGAAGGGACAACACATGCCCCTGTCTTATCAGCCTAGAGAATGGGAAGGGTGCTTTGCAGTCTCCCCCCACTCCAAAATATAATTGCCAGGTTTATTATGTTGTGTATACATTGTGGATTGTGGTCATTAGGTTGATGGGAGCATCTTGTCTTGCTAAACTTAAGCAAAGATTTTTCTGCGGGACAGCATCAAAAGCAATTTGTAGATCCATGAATAACAAATGGATGGGCTGTTGAAGCAACACAACATATTTCTCGTCTAGTAAAATTACACAAAATGCAGCTTTTGATGTCTTTCATAGCGCTAACTGGAAGTATTATGCAGAGGAGGAATTCGAAGTCCAATAGACTTCTTCATCAGATGTTGCACAGGGAAAGAAAAATATGACAATCTGTTGTTATGCATAACCTGAAATCAGCTTGAAGTTCTGACAAAATACCTTTATCAATGATGCATCGCTCAATGGGGGTCATTATGAATATGGCGATAATGCAACAGAAATTACGCCTAGCAGAAGTATTGCTACTACCATAGTGTGTGGCGGAATTACTGCTGCATTGCAATTAGTCGGGAGCACACACACACCATCGATGGTAAAAGTAATTATGCTTGACAGAATAACTGCTGAAACAGGGCAACCCAAAAGTAAATCCGCTGGTGTTCAGCAAAATTTCTGTTTCCGCCATTCAATCAGCGCTAATTCCGCTGGCGGAATCACTTCCAGAGGAAATAGCGTCATCGCTGGAACGGGAAGCATGGCGGCGGCCATTTTCTCATACTCAATCCACCCTGAATTCCTCACTTCCTGTGGCCATACAGACCCACAAGGGTGAGAAACCATGTCCCAAAAGACGGTCAAAGGGAATGTGCCTGAACATAGGCTGTGGAAGCCCGAATTCAATGAGGGAGAGCGCCAGAACCTCACTGTTGAGGAGGTTGCCCATTGTAAAAAACTATATGGCACCCGCCAAAGAAAACCATCTGGTAATCCATCAGCCATCAGGTGACAGCTGTAGATATTATTCCCCAGGATGGGGAGTACTATCGCAAGCGAAGGAATTACCTCAGGTTCAGGGTGTGCAGCCTCTTCTCACAACACCGAAGGCAGGCCTGGCCACCAGAGCAAGCACAACAGAGGCCCGTGCTCTGACATCATGGGAGGAGAAGGCGAGCTCCATCCTCGACATGAAGGGGATCAAGTAAGTTGGTGGAATGTAAACCGGTGTTAGCAGCCAAGAACAAGGAGGTGAGTGTGTTCTACCCTACCTCTGGCCTATGCACAGGGCATATAACCAACCCAATAATGTGTCCCTTATTTCAGATAGGCCCACTGGTCAGGGTTAGATACCAGCACATTGCAATAAGTATACACCACCCAATGCATGTCCATGCAGAGCCAGTTGTAGGTATGGGTGATCCAGCCAGTTGCTTGGGGTGCCACACCATCCCCACAAACACACTAGGGGTGCCCAGATAAACTTCATTCCCCATTTGCTGCCATGCCAACGCTGCATGGGTGGCGTGTAAACTGTGCATGTAACCATGCAGAGCAGCATGAATCTGCAATTGCACCTCCTATGTGTGCTGAGACTGGCCAAGTGCCAAAGTGGACACCCAGAACAACTGTATAGACCCGCTGCCTTGGCAGTACAAGGGACAAAGAGCACCATAGGGTCAGACCCCTAGCAGTGACTATACCCACCTTGCTGTGGTCACATGCAATTTCCCTTCAACCTACACGTGTGGGATGTCACTCAAACAATTAGAAGGTGTGACTAGAAAGCCAACATACAGGAATGCAAGATGACTGACAACATGTCATTTTTCCCCCTATAGGGTTGCATCCGACTCAGGATGTGGCAGAGGAGGGTGAAGGACCATCGATATCCAATGGCGGGGCCTCCAGGGCGATGACATTGACAATCACCCCTGAAGTGCCAAGCAATGTGAAGGGCACGTGAAAGGTGGAGGTAACTGCCAAATTACAACAGTATTACTGCCATGTCCTGACCTGTAATAGGATCGTAATACAGCTTTGGTGTTTTCAGCAGTAATTCCGCTGACGGTAATTCCGCCAGCTATAATACTGTTGATGGAATTACCTTCAACTGTATTACCATTGATGGCTTTACAACTGACTCATGATTTGGCGGAACGGTAAATGTGGCAGTAATTCTGTTACTGGCACTTTTACTGTATACCGCTGAACTAGTAATGACCCCTAATGTGTTGCAAAGTAACATTCATATATATATATTTGGCAATGGCATCTAATAGAAAGATAATTCCATAATTGGACACTACAAATCAAATGCTAAAGCTACCTTCTAGATGTTTACTTTTACGGGTCGTATGATCATGGAGGAACCACCTGTTCACAATGATTTAGTAATAAATATTTCTTGTTTTCGCAAATGTATTTCAGATCAAGGTAATGCAATCCATAAACACTGCATAAAAGGGAAATACAAAGAGATATATTTTTCCAATGTTACCATATATATGGGACATCCCTCTACAAAAATGGATTGGACGCAAGGAATAAATCTGCTGAACATTTGTGCATGACATAGGCACTGATACATTTTGCAAAATATTTTCTGATAACAAGTCCAATGTACTCTCCTATAGCACCAAATTCTAATGTTGCTAGCATCAGCAAGAGGGTTCCATCACAATAACTTCTAGAAACTTGTAATTCTGCCTATGAAAAAATGACATTCCACCATGGACTACATTTCACTTTAGACCAAAGATTTACTTATGATTGGTTTGGACTATGTTTGTGATCTCTGATTTGGTGCTAAATCAGTTGCACTTTTTTGTCGAACTTGTTTTTAAAAGTTGTGTGTGTTGAGTGAGTGTTTATATATGTGCACGCAGTCGATTAGCATGAATGGTTATGTTTATGAATTGATGTTGCAGTATTTGTTTCAATTCATGTTGACATAATGTTGTGGGATGATTGTGTTTAATATGTACCCATTAAAGTATTTTTTATGTCATTGTTGTTTTTCGAAATCTAACAATTAAATGATGATGATATTTCTCACACTCCTATGACTCAAGGTTGCCCTTTTTCGGGGGGATGATATATTGATTATGTTTCATCAGGTTATAATTGATTTGGTTGTGTTTGATATTTGGTAAAGTATTCCTCATCTGGCACCTTCTTTTCCATAATTTTATGGATTACTTCACTCCTGCAGCCAGTGAGTTACGGGGTGTCCCCACCCTAGTCTTGGATTCTGTCAATAATTAGGCATGTATGGGTATGCTGATACAATTTGGAATGTTCTGATGAGACATATGTAGGTACCCAGATATCATTTCGGAAGTAATATGTCATTGTGCAGCTAAATATTTGGAATTCCAGGCACATGCATGTTGTATTGATTAACTTCACTGTTGTGTGAGTGGAACATGATGGAAATTCCCTAATAACCCTGAAAACATAGCTAAGTCTGGTGATTCTTGGTTGTAAATAAAGAATAATCATAATAATCATAATAATCATAATAATAATAATGTCATCCACTTTCAACTTATCATGCTTACCCCATATTTATTAAAGCAGCTCTTTACCCAAAAATCCATCCTTAATTCAATGGGAAATTGGGTCAATGTAAATAGCAAACAATAAAGGCAGAAAGGGCATGCCCCCCCACCCCCCCTCATATCTGGTCCCATGTTCAGTTTATTATTCAGGAAAGGGCTTCTTCACTAGTAATTTACAATGAAGTCTGTAGTCAATGTTGCCCTAGTGTGAAAGGCATCTTCTTTCAATGCAGTTTTACACAAAGCAATAGGATTAGGAATAGGGCACCATTGCCCTGATGAAAACCGGTATTGAAAGAATATGTTTTCGCATTAAAGCATGTTGTGCTCCCATGATGATTTCCACTTTTCAGTCAAGCATGCACTTTTTCAGAAACGTGGTAGTTCCAAAATTCGGCATTTTAGGCGTTTCCAGTGTACTAAGAATACGATTGTATTCCCACTTGGATGAGCAGAATTGTTTTAGCGCAGTCGTGTATCACACAGCTACTGCAATATGTGTACTATTGCACAGAAGGTTCACAGACAACCCTTTTCATTACATTGTAAATGGGGTCATACAGTGGGCGTCTGAAATGCATTATTTTTCACCACCATTGTGTGAAGCACCAGCAAATCTCGATTGTTTACAGTATGTTGGAGGGATGATCTGGGACATCCCTTCATCTAAAGGGCTGGAGGGATTTAAGAAGAGTACTTCTACCCAGTGCTTTGTTTGCCATGGCTCAGCCCTGGCACTTATTTCTGAGCCCCGGCACTTTTTGTCTCAGACTCGCTTTAATTATGAAGTGGTGTTAGTCTGTGCATCCATCAGCCACAATGAGCAGGTATGAGCTGTAGCGTAACCCCAAATATGTCGGCACTGTGGGGAGCAGCTATGTGTGTTGGCAGCAGTGATGCCGACTGCAGTGTCACAGGAGTGCTAGAAAATATGTGGGTCCTGGCACTTATTTTTTTTTACAAAGTAAACACTGCCTCTACTGTTTGAGCGTGGGTAACATTTGATGTTAATTTTTGGAGGGACTTGACCTTATAATTCTGAGACAAACCCCTACACGTCTTCGCACATACTTCCCGAGTTATAATCAGTCGGTTGGTACAGACCAGAGGCGTTGCTAGGGGGGGGCTAAGAGGGCTATTGCCCCTGGTCTTTTGGTTGTAGCCCCTGATAGAATCTTAGGAGCTACAGCCAAAAGGCTAGCTAGCCCCCAGTCCCAACAGTTCCGACATCAGGGTAGCCCCGGGTCTTTTACAGACCTAGCAACACCCCTGGTACAGACAGGAAGTGCTTGAAAGGCGGCCTCGTTCGTTTTCGCACTCCTGCCTGACTCTTAATGAGGCCATTGGCAGTGTGCATTGCTGCAGCTCTCTATTCGACAAGCAGCTCACTGCAAACTGCTATTAACTGCGGCAGGCGCGCCGCTGTCATTTATGCGTTTCATCTGCATACCCGGTCTCACGGCGCGATGGTTATTCATATGGTCCAAGTCACATTCTGCCAGCGCTTGTAATTTAAATTCTACATTAAATGAGAAGTGCCAGAATGATTCATCTGTTTACCACTGACAATAGTTACATGACAAATATATTTTAGCTTGAGATAATAACTATATGAAAACACAGCAATAATGGATTTTCTCTCAGGCATGTTCACTTGAAAAACATTACTGGCCTTGACTACACCATCAATACTTTCATATAGACTTATTACAGGGAAAAGTTTCCACTTGACTAGACAAATTGACAGAATCAGCAAGGTGTGCAATGGCTCCCTTAAGGGCAGTTACATTTAATTTCTGCATGGCCCCTAATACTTTGTCCTGCAAGTTTTGGCAAAATCTATCAGCACTGCAAGAGTCAAACTCATCATTGTCAAAGTTGGCTCTGGGTATTTAATGGCTGCTTTCACAAGTGGGATCCCCGTAGGCACAATGAAATGGAGGAATTTGATTTACTGGGAGTCTCTTGCACGCATGCATTTTAATACAGCATCATGGTTCGACAAGGTCAAGCGACTGCATGCAAAATGATGAACCGGGAAACAGGAATGGGGTAATGGTGAGGCTTTAGAGTGGATGCAGCATTGCTGTTGCGGGAGGTCAGATAGCGCAATGCCCGGAGGGCCCGCTGCAAGATTTTTGCTTGACCTACATATTATAGGTTGGAGCCATGGCAGAGCGGCCTCACTCTTTAATCATTCTGAGGTTGAGGAATTGAGCACAAATACCTTCTATACGAGTAGCACCTATTATGTTTCTGTTTTTTAATTTTTTTTTTTTTTACAAGGCTACGAAATAATACAAACTGTATACATACAAATGTAAATAATATTGTAGTTGCAATACAATAACAATGTGTCATTTATATAGCACTTTTGCCAAAGTATATAAAACATTTACATACAATTATTATCACACAACCAAAGTGGACACGTATCATTCATACACTCACACGTGGTACTGGAAGTACTAGTAGACAATTAATACTGCTAGTGGTAGTAGTAATAGCAGTAGTACAAGTGTCATGAGTTGTGTACTACCCAGAAGTGAAGATGCTATACCAATCGTATATGCTACATCTGATAAACCTGTTATTTAAGAGGCTAGCCAGTGAAGCTTTTGGCTTTTAATATAAACATTTAAACATATAGGGCCTCATTACAAGTGAGGTGGTAAGGGGTTAATGGAACCAGTAAAGGTGCCGACGCCGTTAACCCTGTGCTGCCACATTACGAGGTCCCCTCACGGGACCCACTCTGGAAGTCTGGTCAGACCAGATGTCCTTTGCGGGTCCCGCGAGGGGACCAGCATGCTAACAACGGGCCCATCATTTACAGGACTGTTGTTATCATGCTCCCCATTCCCATTGAGCCCTATGGGGGCTCAAATGGGAATGGGGATGGTCCGGGTTAGGGTTCCCTGAATGGGGAAATACCAGGCCCTCCAAAGTCGGAATGGCCTGGTATTTCCCCAATCATGGACCACAGACCCGGACCCGAGTTTGGAGGCATCCATGCCCTTACTAAGGGCATGGATGCCTCCAAACTCGTAATGAGGCCCATAGAGTACTAAACACCTACACCACTGGTGCATCTCCGTATAACAGAGGACATGTCGAGGCATTATTTGGCTGTGAACATCATAAGATTAGACATTGTTGGTGTGGGGTGGCCATGTAGAGCCTGCAAGGTGTTTGCTTCTACATCAAGAAAAACTTTGGTGTAGGAATATCCTCGAGATGTATTATTGTTTTCAAAAGTAGTGCCTCTAGCCTAAATTTTCCAGATGACTTACTGCCGTCCAGTTGTGGAATTAAAAAAAACCGCTTGGGAGTATGTACAGTTAACACAAGGAAAATAATATCCCTAATGAAAAAAGCCATATTCTTTCAATACAATGTTGTAGTAGGGCACATGTTGCTCTCGTCCTAGTCCTTTGCCCTGGTGCAAAAATGCAATGAAAGCATATGTGTGTGTTACACTGGGAATTTCTGACTGAGTGCTAATTGCACTTGCACTCATGCAATGTTTCTGTAATATGGACCCTTAGAAAACAATGCGACTTGTTGAGACCAACAAGCAACACTAATGCACTCCTATGGGGAATCCTCCCTCAAGAAAAGTAGATCAATATCAGAATGCTCTTTCCCCCAACTTTAATAAACCAATACCATACCTTATTGTGAACATCAAAATCAACCACACGGTTATTCCACTCGAGAGAATAGTAAGTAAATACAAAATGTTACATCACAATGCTTGCAATTTCTCAATTTACACAAAACCTAAATACATTTCGTCAAGTAACGCAACTCATATTCAGCTTTATGGAATGAACTCACGTAATATTACATATCTTCACAACAGGTTTCAGATCACAAAGGTATCCTTCTTCAGGTAGTCGCCTGTCTGTTTCAATTTCCCTCCCACTCTCCCCCTCCCTTCTTTATCTGTGTCTTAGCTCTTGCACTATCAGGGCTAGTGAACCAACACATTCAATTTTGTATTTTTAATTCAATGCATACCTAAATGAATACATATTAAATGTACATCGTATTCTAGACAGTAGGTCGAATCTTATAGAAAATCAAGTGACCGTCAACCACCAAAAACATTATTACCAACATACTGGAGAAACTAAATCCAGTCCACAAACACCTCCTAGGTAACCAACAGTCACATAAGAAATACATTACAACAAATGCTGATCCCACTCTAATGTGGCTCATGCCACATTGTAATTGTCACATCACACCATGCAGAGATGACCTGTAAAAATCACAAGCAATCTCCTCATTTGAAAGCGTATTATAAGGCACCTCACACACAGCACAAGACTGGACTGTATCCCCTTCAAACCATGCTGCCACCACTGCCCGTAAGGGGATACAATTGAATCGTGCCCTAAATATGAGTATGCAATCCACAGGGAGCTCTGCCCATAATAAATAGAGCTGGACACCCAGGGACATGATTTTCATTAGCCTTCGCTTCTTTGGCTTCGATATATCCATACTTTCCCTGTTCATGCTCTCAAACTCATAAAAGCGGGCAGTCCATTGGTTTATTTCTCCATGGGAAAGCACACTACAATGTGGGTACAGATGCGTTATGTTGATCGCCATCAGCTGTTTCTTAATATGGGCTGGCCATGGGACCCTACCTCCTAAATCCTTATCAATCAGGGAGATAATCAGTTCATGGGTAGGTGTAGCTCTACCATTGCCCCATAGCCCAGGCCAGTGCAATAATAACTGCAGGGAGACCACATCCACAATTGGTGTAGAGCCCAATTCCTATTCAATTTGCAGTTGAAGCTGGCAACCCCAGCAATTTCTTGAAGAATTGGTTCTCAGGTATCTGAACCGCTCTAACATTAGACTAGCTCCTCAATTCCATCCCAAATCTGGCGACCAAGGCCACTTTGCCCTTGTACAACTGCAACAATGGAGCAATTGGTCTACCTCTAAACATTGATTTGGCCCTAGAGAGCCCACCCAATGCCTGCTTAAACTGCAATGTCTGTATAGTTACATGAGCCATGGCACATACATTACTAGAGAATCTGACCCCCAGGTAGTCAAAAGAATCGACCCTGGGGATCACACTGTTCCAACAGCACATAGCCCTGAATTTGATATTCCGTCTCCCCTTCCAACAAGCCATCACCGACGACTTTGCTGCATTCACCACCAAATCCAGCCCCTCCATGAAATCTGCATAGTCAGAGTTGACGGCCTGCAGAGCTTTCAGGGGACCAGCCATCGAAACATAATCATCTGCGTACACAAGGACAAGTAAAGGACATACCGCCCATCTATGGTACATTGGGAGAAGATTTCAGGATATGATTATGAAGACCATTTATGTATAGACAAAAAGGTAGAGGCACCAGGACGCCTCCCTGTCGTATCCCCAATTCAAATGCGAAAATACCCATGCAATGCCCATTATTACCACTCCTGACACATGCCTGTGTGGAGTCGTGCAACCTGGGCAGAAGGTTTACGAGGGCCCAAGGACAGTTCATGGACCTGAGCATATCCTACAACTTGCCATGATTGACCTTATCAAATGCTGTGCTCAGATCCATGAACGCCAGATAGATAGGCTCCTCCTTCAGATAGAGTGAGTGTGCAGTCACCAAATAAAGGACGAGCACCTGCTCAGTTGTACTCAGCCCTGGCCAAATTCCCAGCTGGACATGGGAGGGAACCCCACTACTCAGAACCCCGTCCTTGAGATGAGCCAGAATGGCACTGCCTAAGAACTTAAACAGAAAATATAGGTGTGATATAGGTCAATATGAGGCAGGGGAAGCCCGAGATCCCTTCTTGTATATTGGCTGGATAACAGCCATGGACCATGAGGGTGGTATAGCACCACCCACACATATTGCGTTGAACCCTCCGGAGCTGTAACAAATAAGTCAGCCAGGACATTCCCCAGACCAGGAGCTCAGTTACAACGCTGGCAACCTATGGCCTTCTTTATTTCATCCACCAAAAAAACAATACTTGCCTTGGTGCCCTATCAACAAGGGGGCCTATTCTTGTGTACCTCTGGGCTCTGGGTGACATCACAGACAAATGAACTTTACTTTAGTTGGCTATCTTTTGACTTTCAGAACCTTTCAGTAACATATATCCCTATTGTTGTTAGTTACCCATCTTAAAGCCATGTTGTATCCTGGCTTGCAACATTATGTGTTGCTACTGACTTCTGCAATTGTATTTGCTCGCCACTCTTGCTTCTCCACTCTTTTTGACTGCTCACTCTCTTTTCTCTCCTCCTTTCCCTTCTCCCTTTTCCTATCTCCTCCCCTTACTTTCTTCTATGCACTTACACTATCAGAATTGTCCCTGGACCTAATATGATAGCAACCTCGTATGTTTCCTCCACCCTCCCATTACTGTTTTTTTCCTCCCCACAACCCTTCCAGCACTATCTGAAATGTTGTCAGGCCTAGTATGATAGTCACTTGTTTTGTTCCTCCCCTCCCTTTCTGCACCCCTCTCCCTCACCTTTTGTTTTTCTCCGGCTCTACCAGAAATGTCGTCAGGCCTAGTACGGTAGTCGCCTGTCTGTTTCAATTTCCCTCCCACTCTCCCCCTCCCTTCTTTATCTGTGTCTTAGCTCTTGCACTATCTGAAATGTCGTCAGGCCGAGTATGATAGTTAATTTCACATCCTTACTGTTCATGGCCTGTAAGAATGTGGTTGTATTTTCCCTTGTTCCCTCCCTTGCCTTGAAGCGCTTTGAAACACATTGTGTATAGGCGCTATATAAATAAATGATCATATCATATCATAAATTATATATGTTGGTAGAATACCCTTTATCATATAAATGCATGTGGCAGGGGATACTGAAAAGGATACTGATCTTTTTTCAATATCAAAAATGTAATGCATGTCAATTGACAGCCCAGGAACCTGCATTTCCATGCAAATAGTAACCTCAATAAGGGGTTAATGATTATTTCATACAACCTAATGTCCTGTGTTACCAACAAGGAGCAGGAGCACAATCTGGCCAGGACACTGCACTGTGACAGTTATTCTAGGCATCCTTAATACCTCAACAGAATTAGATAGAACTAATCATACTCCTTGACCCTCTGCAGCGTTCAACACTATCAACCACATCATTCTACTAGACATCCTAGCCCACAGGATGAAACTCTAGGGCACTGTACTTGACTGGTTCAGCTCCATTCTTTCTGAGAGGACTTTGTCTCAATGCCCTTTATTGATCAGATGCTTCACCTGTCAAGTATGGGGAACCGCAAGACTCCTGACTATCACAACTCCCTTTTAACCTATATATTGAATCCCTTGGACGGTTTATAGTGATAATACCGAATTGTAAAATCTCGAAAAAAAAAAATCTCGAAAAAAAAGGCCGAAAAAAAAAATATCACTTTTTTTTTATGACGTTTTTTTTTCGAAATGGGGGGTTCCCCCAACCCTCCTTTTTTCTATTTTTTTTTATTTTAACCCTTTTTTTTACTTACCTGACCCCAAAAACACATATATAAATAAATAATTTGATATTTTTTTTCGAGATTTTTTTTTCGAGATTTTTGTCATTCGGTATTATTTTTTCGGCCTTTTGACTGACCACCCCCTTGGACAGACCTTTAGCAAACACAATAGACATTTCTACCAATTACGCAGGTGACACAAATATTCTTCAAAATGTCAGAACTCCACTTCTCCACTATCACCAACTGGATGGCCATGCAATTCCTCAAACTCCACCCTTCCAAATTCGAATACCTCCTCATCTCCCCTCCCTCCCCCTCTATGGTATAAACCCACCCTCACCCCCTGGATCCAAGAAATCACCACAGACAACCCACACATATATCTCTCCATACCTGTTAAATCCCCTGGCTACTCGATCAACTCTCCCCCCCCCCTTTACTTCACAACACACATAGCTTCAGTCACCAAAATATGCAATCTACAACTACACCTCCTCTCCTACACAAAATCCAACATATCCTACCTCCTGGTGACTTCCGCGTGGCAGTTCAAGCACTGGTTCTCTCAAAGCTGGACTATGGAAATGCTTTTATCACTCGACTCCCAAAAACACCCTTGGCCCCCTGCAAGCCATACAAAATGCAGCAAGCAGACTCATCCTCAATATGCCCAACCATTCACAAATCACCCCCAATCTTGCCCAGCTCCACTGGCTCCCCATATCTAAGAGAATTGCCTACAAAGGACTCTGCATTGTATTCAAAGCCATCTGCCTCAAAACTTCATCATACATTTTGGACAATCTCAAACCCCTCACCACGACAAACATCAGGTCCAACTTGGGTCCTTCTAATCACCTATCTTCCTCTCCACCTGTGGTGTTCCCCAGGGGTCTAATCTCTCGCCCTGGCTCTTCAACCAATACCTGGCAACTCTAGCCCGCTTATTTGCCATTTTCTGCTCAAACTTCCAGTGCTATTCGGACAACACTCAACTCCTTTTCAGGCTGCCCTCGGCCACCTCCTCTACCTCTCTCATCCCTGATTGCCTAACTGCCATTCAAGATTGGTGTTCTGCCAACTATCTTTGTCTGAATGCCAGCAAGACGGAGATCCTCCTCATTGGCACACCATCACCATCCGTTCCCCTCACTCTCTGGCCAGCCTCCCTTGGCCCTCCTCCTATCCCCACCTGTGAGTCCAAGAACCTCAGTGTCACCTTTGATTCCACACTTTCCTTCTCTGCCCCCATCGCTGATGTCTCAAAAAGGTCAAACTTCTTACTGCACCTCCTCAGAGGTACTCTACCTTTCCTCTCCTTCCTGCAGAAGCTGTCTCCCAAGCTCTGGTACTATCTAGATTGGACTATTGCAACAGCCTCTTTCTTAATCTACCTGCCTCTATTCTCTACCCTTTGCAATTTACCCAGAACAGGACTGCGAGACCTGTCCCTGGCCTCAAGCTCTGGGGTCGTATCTCTCCAGCTCTGAAATCTCTCCATTGGCTCACAGTGGATGCAAGGGTTACATTCAAAACCCTCTGCATTGTCCACAAGGCTTTCTGGGGCCTGGGTCCAACATACCTTCAGCTATCCCTTCGCAAATACCTCCCATCCCGAGGTCTCTGCTCCTCTACTTCCAACTCCCTCAGGGACAGTCATTTCTCTAAGAAACAAGCTGGGGGTAGATCTCTGTCTTCGGCTGGGACCTCCCTCTGGAACAGCCTCTCTGCCACTCTACAACTTGAGGGAACCACCTCCGGTTCCGGAAGCACACCAAGACCTTCCTCTTGGCTTCTGCCTTTGCCCCCCACTCTCCCCTGTTGATTCTGTTCTCCCTCTGCACCATGCACCTGGCCACCCTACGTGCTCCGGGCCCAGGTACCTGCTCACCCTGCCACCCTCACACACTGCCTCCGGGTGACCCCTTGCACTGGGGCCTGTATCTCTACCCATACAGCCACCTCCATTTTCTTCCTGCACTTATCAGACCTACCCAGTCTGCTGCCTTAAACCCAGCTCTTGCCACTGTGTGTTGCCTTTATTATTCATTAATTTATTATTGTTTATCTGCTTTTCTCCTTGCTCCTCACTCTCCTTTTCTCCCCCTTCCATGCACTTCTCCTCCTCCTCCTCTCCCATGCACTTGCACGTTCTCAATGTCATTAGGCCTTGCCTTATCGCGCTCTGAAACACTTGTGTATGAGTGCGATAGAAATAAAATATCAATATCATTCAATATCAATACACTTCTATCTCTCCACATACACACTGCATCCTCCATCAGCACTTTCAAAAGTGCCTCAAAACATACCACACAAAACCCTCCCCCCCACGTGTCTATCCTAATCCGTCTATCCTTTCCCTTAAAATATTTTTTTACTTCTTTTTTCAGCTTTTGACTTTTTCAATATTTAAACCATCTAAGGTGTTGCCAGACCCTCTAGGTAGGGCCAGCGCTAAAAACAAAAGTCAAGTAAATGAATGCATATATAAATTCATCCAATATCACTATGCAGCCAAATAAAGAAACAGCCTGGTAAGTAAGACAGAAATATATCTATCATGGGAGTTGTTAGTCTCTTATGCTGTGATAATGTGAACAGACATCCATTTAATTTTTGCCCTTAGCCTTATCTAGAAAGGTTGCCTAAAGTTGAACCGAGGAGATAATCCTCCACACCCCAAACACAGGACATTATGCCGTGTGGTGCGAGTCTCTGTGCCTTTGTAACCCCAGCCAAACGACTGCCAGTTTTAGCACATTGAGCCCTTTCTCTGCTGATGAAAATGCTGCTGCTTCTGTTAATTATGCTTTCACTATTTACGCTTCTCATCTCTATGTTCCCTCCGCAAGCATATCTTATGGGTCTCTAGGGATCTTCTATGTACTCGGCAGCTGCAAACGCTGCCAACTAGTCTGGCATTACAAAGTCAAAAATGTGCAGAGTCCCTGGTACAGAATACTCGGCTGTTTCAAACATGCCCAGGCCGTGGGGGTGCGCGGGAGGCAAACTCCGCCATTATAGCACATGCTTTTCTGCTCCCTTAAAAGGTGCATCCTCCAGAAGCGAAAATTGATTGAGAACGGCTTGATGAAAAATATTGTTATGCAAGCATCTTTATTGGTGAGACTCTCAATGCAGAAACTCCTATTAAAATTCCAGATTTAACTAATGCTACATAAGGCCTTAGACAATACCATAGTTTAAGAAGGGTGCCTAAACCTAATTTCTTACCAAAAATAAGTTTAGTGAACATATATTTTTTTTAAATTACTTTAAAAAAAAGACCCTATATGTCTTTTACTTTAGGCGGTCCATTTATGATGTGTAAGTACAGTAATAGAGAGTTCTAAAAATGGCACATTCTTTTAGTAAAGTAACAGAGGAGACAATTGTTTCTTTCAAACAAGCTGCATTGTACGGAACCCAACCACAAAGGGCTACACAGTTCATCTGATGAATACATGACCTCATCATGGCGCCAAATCACAAGCGGGAAACTGCACACCAAGAAACTGGCTGTGACAGGAAAAACAACTAAATGATGTCTCCAGAAAGAGCAACAGTTCCATTTGTACTATCTTTACTAGAAAAGAAGGACACATAAAGAGCACCAATGAAATGTGGTCTGTTTAAAATGAAAAATATTCTCTTGAGTATTTTGGCATGTGGTTTTTCATCACTGGTAAAAAAAGGGGCACAAAAATGGTGGACGTTGTTTACCAGCACTCTATGCATTCTGTTATTTAATCTTCTTTAGAAGGTTGGATTAAAATAGTCCACACTGATTTCACACACATGACGCCACACCATTGCATGCAGGCTTTACTCGTTCTGACCATTTTGACAGATGCATGTCTATCGCGGCCAGGGATGTACTGGATAATGGATTAGAATGTGAATATCAGAAATGTATCAAATCTGAAAAAAACATTTCTTACTATGCAACCTACTAAGAGTAATTCTTTACACGTCTTCATTCTGGAAGAACTTCCCACCAGACGTTGCAGGACTGTAACACTCTTACAGTCCAGTAAAGTACAGGAGACCTAACATATAAAACAGTTCCTCTACTAGCCCTTTATTTCGTAGGTGGCTAGCCTACCGTGCATCCAATGGGCACTCAAGGAGCCACCCTTGCCTACACCATACTCTGTATGAAATTGACCTTCCAAGGTAGTGCGCACCGTTGCTTCCTAGCTAGGCTAATACTTTCGACAGTTTCCATATACCAACATGCAGAAAACACAAACTTGATACTCAGAAAAAATAAAATGATTACAGAGGACAGCAAGTGTGTCAGTTCTCTAGTCTTTAAATTGTAAACCTGAAAGTTTCATGACTGAAAGGTTATGAATTAATCATAACCACCCGCACTTTCTGTAAAACTGCCTCTATAGACGTGTATTTAATTGAATTGTGACTGTCAGTTTGCTGGGTACTGTATTAAGCTATTTGGTAAAAAAATGGATCTATCATCTCATGATTATTCATCTACAGTTTTTCTGATTGAGACTCAGGACCAGTGAATTCCCTCAATTCTGGGCCAAAACAGCCCTTGTCACTTCCTCTAGTGAAAATTGGGCCCATTCCTCTTCTAGTTGTGAGTTGTCATGTTATTGCTCATCTTCCAGTATCATGCAACCCCAGCCTCTTAGGAGCAATTTGGTAGATTAACTAAATAATCGTCTTCCATACTTGGTCAGTGTTGTTACCGCACAAATTGCTTGAAAGATCTGTATCTCCTCTGCTCATAATCATCTGACACACCTTTGAATCTCAGGAGTCTGCTGCCTCTCCCATGCTCTACCATACCCTCGCGTGTTTCTCTTTTTTCATTTTCTTCAGGAGATCTTTGTATTTTACTCTCACTTTCTTTGACACTTGTGTGGTTTCCCCATAATCCTAAAAAGATGCCTGGTTATATACATCATGGCAATTGTTGCTTTATGGGTATACCAGTCTCCTAAGCACGCCTGTGTCTGTCTGCCACTGTAGTATGGCACCGATACATGGGCTGTAGTTTGAGAGGCAAATCCGTAAATGCTCTCACAGCTCTAACACGGACTCTGACATCAATACATCTTATGTGGGTAGCAATCAATCACAGTTCACGTAAGGACTACTTGTGAGTTTGATTCAACCTACACACACCTTCAGTTACTGGACATTCCTAAAGTTGCTTGCAAGATATAAATACTTGCAATGACATTCTGATGTGGGAAAAGTAATGCGACCGCTATTGGTGTATGTCAAATTCCGTGTTATTGACTATTTCCATATCACAACAAGGTAGAACTCAATAAATAATCAATTACAATGTCTGCCAATGTTTCTAATTTGGAGGGGCGAGGTGAGACAGTGTGTCAAAAGTTGTTCTGCCATTTAAATGATGTATCTCTGCACGATTGGCCAGTACTTCCACATTACCTCCTCATCCTCTTCTACTCTGTTTAATGGTATGTGAAAGGTAAGGTATCATGTAATAATGTCCCCATTTATAATGTTGCAGGGAAAAGCCATTGGCGACATTATATACAGTGACATTATGTATGGGGTATGGGGACGGGCTGCAGGGATGTCCCCTGCATGTTATGCCGGTCCGAGTGCTTGCTTTGACATCTGTGCAAAACCTGCTGACGCATGTTCGAATCCTGGCAGGGCCAATCTCAGCCTTTCATCCTTCCGAGGTTGATGAATGAGCACCACACACTGTGGGTAATAATAAACAGCGCTCAGATGCTTGAGGGTTCATAGCACTATAT
This sequence comes from Ambystoma mexicanum, assembly GCF_040938575.1. NCBI lineage: Eukaryota > Metazoa > Chordata > Amphibia > Caudata > Ambystomatidae > Ambystoma > Ambystoma mexicanum. Next base: position 953,111,184 of record NC_090932.1, read on the forward strand.
AAATGCTGCATTATTATTATGTTCAATTTAATAATATCTCTGCAAAAAACAGTGACTTTTTTGTCAGGGGACATTATTACATGGAACCAAAGGTAATGTTGCATAGAACCACAACAATATTCTCTTTCACTTCCAGAAGTAATACTCTTTATATATATTATTGTAATGAAAACAACTGAAATCAACATTAAATCCTCTAAGATATATATAATGATGCAGCAGTAAATATTATTTTAGCCATTCAGTGTTAAGTATCAGTCTGTATGTTCCATATAGTGGAGCTCTATTTTAAAAGCGTTCAACATGGCATGATAAACCGTTTGTTGACAGAAGAACAGAATGACATTGGTGGTCATATGTTAGAGCAACCTGACTTGGGAATATTTGTAATTGCTTGAGAATCACCACATTAACATCTTTGAAGCAATCACCACATAGGATGGTACAAGAACCCTTGCTTCACTTGGAACGTATGACCAAGCACAATTTACTTGTCGTTACAAAGGATTTCTGTTCTTGATAAATACCACAATGGTCGAAATATGTATCATCTTCTGATGCTGAATAACACTTGACATATGTTCTGTGAAGCTCAGTAAATTGACCTTTCATACCAACTTTATGTATATCATTGAGAACAAATATCACAACTACCTAAATTGAACAGGAACATTGCACGACAGAGCACATTCCTCTAGTATATCACTTTAGTGGCAAACAGGAATAGTCTGTACTCCTTTTGCATACACAACAGTTCCCACACTTTAAAATATAAATACATTCCTTTAGGTGTAGTTGACTTAAGTACTTAATGCCCCCCTCACTTTACGTTCATAGTGCACAATATCTGACAGCATTTATCTTGTCCATTATGAAAGAGCTGGTGTGTGGCGTGATTGTGAATGTCATGAAGATTGCATGTCTTGTAGCGATTGCATATTTCATACTCAATGAATCATGAAATCACTATCCCTAAGGCCATGGCACAAGACTTTTAGTAAGTTCTAAAATTTGGAAAGATTGAATTTGATTTACAGATTTGCTTTGATTGTATTTTAATAAATCCCTGTGAGAAACATGTTATATTTTAGAATACTGTAGAGACATATTGAAATTTTACTGTTAGACTAAGAACTGCATTATCTTTTTTTTCATTCTTGTTGTACAATGTGCTATTTTGCAATAAAATCCTGACTTAAAAAGCCTGAGAAATAATGTGAGCACATTTGCAGCTAAGTTCAGGGACCACGTTCCAAGAAAGAGCGACACAGTTAAATTACGGATAAAGGTAAGTGCAAGGGTGCATTAAAGCTAAACAATCCAATAATCACAACTAATCTTACAAACAAAAGGAACTTTAGTCATTTCTTTTAATTTACATGTTATGTTTTATTTTTTTCAAGATGAAAATGTGCAAAACCTTTATTGACATGGCATTCAAATTATATCCTGTGGCCTAGCTGTTCCCAGCATAACATACATAAATGTAAAAGTGAAAGGGAAGCGGGAAGCAGGTGTACCCTTATGGAATGCACAGATGATGCAGTTACCGATGCTCCAAAAAGAGAGGGGGCTGGCTCAGTATATAACATGGCTGCAGACAGACTAGGACAATTTAATAATTAAATTACCAATGCCCACAGAAGGAGCAGGGAAGTGGATTTATGAGCTGGACATGCAAAGATTGGCACTGACTTTGGCACTACGAGATATCAAGAGTTTATTCACTTCCATATTGGGGGAACAGTCAGAAGACATATGGAAAAGAGGAGGCTATCCCAGGGTAACAGCCCAGAGTACTAAACATGATGGGTCCCCCATTAAAATGTGCTGAGCAAATGTTTGGAGAGCATTAAAGGTACAGTTCCCAAACACATCAGACATGAGCATGATTATGAAATGCAAAATGGGGTATAATCAAGTCCCTGCTGCATACATACAGGCAAAGTGGCCATTGGAGATGATAGGGAATAGGGACATGATTGTAACCATATTTTATCACATCTTAAGTCAGGGTCTCCCTGAGGATGTACAAAAATAATTAAGGAAAGTAGTCGGGATTGAGGCAAAACCATGGCCTGAAATACAATTGAACATTTTTGCTGAATGAAACAAAAGAAGGAAAGGAATGAAATTGAAGAGAGGCAGATGGAGGACGTGCAATTGGTGCAGAAGAAATTGTCAAAAATATCGGTAGAAGGGGCAATGATTAGGAATGTCGGAGAACAGCAGGGACAGGGAGGCCCACAGCCAGGTACCAATGGATATTTCATAGGGTTTTTTTTTTACCCCAGGAGCAGGGTGTATGCTCCCAGAAGAAGAGTGTATGGGGTTGGAGCTGGATTCAGAGAAGAGTGGGAAATTATTCACAGACATGTAGGAACATAGGATGGTGCAACAGGGATGGCAACTGTATAGCCGGACAGGTGGGCCTGCATTCCCCCAGCATATAGCACTTCTGACACACTACATTTGCATCAAGAACACAGCACATTTCATTACACAGAATAGTAATAATTTCACAATGGTAACAAACAGCCAGAGGGACAGCAAGGAATGCAATACACATCAGATCCACAACAGCAGAAATCACAGCAACAATCGATACCTCAGATATAGCAACCACAGGCTCAAAAACACTCATCAAATGCATTACAGATGCAAACACAGAAGTCTGGTCAGTGGGAGAGGAACATATTAGTGCAAATACCAGTACCCAGAGTAGGGGGAGTAAAAGATGTGGGTGGGAACCGTTTTACAGGGACAGGAATGAGCATGTATCTGCAATAACATGGCCCAAAGAGCAGCTTGATTCATCCAATACTATCAGTAACCCTTGAGCAGGATGAGGAATCCCGCCTGGGAGTGAAAATAGGAGACAGAATATTTTCCTTTTAAGTAGACACCAGGGCAACACGATCTTGTGTCATGGAAGGAAGGTTTTTAATGTCAGACAATGTGATGGACACACAAGGATACTCTGGGGCTGTGACAAAGGCTCCATTTACAGAAATATTGGCCATGAGTGTAGGTGAGCATGCATTGGCTTCACCATTGTTATATTCCTGAATAACACCAGTGGACATACAGGGAATAGATTAGATGAGCAAGCTGAATGACAATTCCATTCACTGAGGAAGGAATACTATGTTCAATACCAGGTATTCATTATATAAATGCAAAGCAATTTATTTAAGCATTTTATGGCCAAAGGTAACTGAGCACCATTGACTGCAGTAGCATTCCTTTACGCAGTACATGTGTTGTTAGGATGTCTCCCGCAGATAAAAGACAAATTGTTGCACTTTCCTGCAGAGTTTTTATTTATGGTGGAGGTGCCTAGAGATGTAATAAAAGGCAAGATAAGCATGATACAGCTATAAGCATCAGTGGTGTGAGAGGACAGAGTAGTATTGCATGGTACGGATTACAAAGGTGTCAGTTGATGCACAGTGCTAGCTCTTGACACAGCACAGCAACTAGATGACTTGACAGATGGTGATTTAGTTGATGACAATGACACAGATGATGAAGTTATGCCAAATATTGATACAGTACAAAGAAACGCCCATGATAATATTGTTGGTTACAAATGTACCATACTTTCTATAAGAAGAATTGTCAAGAGTACCCAGTGAAATAAAGACCAATAGTCCCTATGATGTAGGATTGTTGAAAGGGGTTGGGACTGTGAAAATAAAATTGAAGAAAGGATAAATATTGACCTGCATAAAACAGTACCCAATGTCCAGAAAGGGAAACTAAGGCATTCACGAAACTATCGTTGCCCTGATGAAGCTGTGTACCCTGTGAAAAAGCAAAGGGATTCATACAAGATGTATGCCCTTTAAATAACATTGTGGGGGCAGAATTCCCAATTGTGCCCAGTCCATCTACCATTTTGTGTGACATGCCATCTACTGCTACACATTTTACAGTGATTGGCTTGAAAAATGCTTTCTTTTCCATCCCCTTGCATGAAGAATCACAGTATTTGACAGCATTCACTTATAGATCACCAGACTACAACACACATAATTGCCACAGGAGTACTGTGAATTCCCTAGTGTGTTCAGCACGGTGCTGCAAATAGACTTGGGTAATGCCCAGTACCATTATCCAATATGTACATGACTTGTTTGACTAGCGCTCTATAGCTCCACAAAAGACAAATGCAGAACAGACTCAGTGACATTGTTGACCCTATCGACTAAGAAGGGATACAAAGTGGACAAGGTGAAATTGCAGTACTGTCAGGAAGAAGTACTTTATTTGTGCCAGTTAATATCAAAAGAGGGTAAAAAGGTCACTCCTAAAAGAGCAGAAGTGATAAGTAATATACCCCGACCTCAGAAAGTGAAAGGATTGCTGCAATTTTTGAGGCTATGCAATTATTGCAGCATTTGGGATTGTGACTATAGTGTGTATGTTTGGCCCTTGCTAGAAGGTCTCAAGGAAGCACAGAAAGAAAACAGTACAATAGTGTGGACAGGGGAGAGAGGACTGATGCATTTGACCAACTGAATAAAGCTATATGCACAGCTCATGTTTTGGGAATTCCAGATTACAAATAGGTTTTTTACCTGTTGTCTCATTAGAATGGGTACATGATGATGGCCGTCCTCGTACAATAGACTACACTAGACTTAGCTGCAGCAGCATTTGCAATAGAAAAGATCACCACAACAACAATGGGCTGTTCCATCCCAATGTATGTGGAACATGCCCTTTTTGACCTTCTTTAGAAACCAATATCCACCTTCACCACACAGCGTGCATCTGGATATGAGGTGATATTATCCAACCCATCGATTAAAATTGGTTGGTGTTGCATATCGAACCCGGCAACATTTATTGTTGAACCAGTGGAGGCGGGAGATTGGGTTCATGATTGTACCACATATGATGATCTATATGATGACAATCCCAGGGTTACAGAGATTGCACTGGAGGGGTGAGCTGTGTTTTTTTGTATGGGTCATCGACGATTGTTCAGAGCATGGGATCAAGGCATTCAGGTGCATCAGTGGTAAGAAAGAGAGGTGAGGATATTGAGGTAGTGTAAAGTGTTGGGCTACCAGGACATTAGGCACATCATTTTTGGCAATGATAATTGCATTTGAACAACATGTGGACCAGGCAGGGATGATATATTCTGATTCAGTTTACGTAATGTCCACAATACATTCAGGACTGTCACAGTGGAAAAGGAGTGTTTTTCAGCATGCAGACTGCACTCCAGTACAGAATGCAGAAGTTTTGGAAAGACTGATCGAAGTGCTGGCATATCCAATGGTCGCTGTCGTGGTGAAATGCACAGAACATACTAACTGCACAGATTTAGTTTCTCATGTCAATATGTCAATGAAGCAGCAGATGCAGATGCAAAAAGGGCAGCATTTTTTTTACAAATTAAATAAATAACATACTCAACCCATAAAAGAAACATAACATGATGATGAAAGAGAGGTGTAACACATTGCTATTGACACAACTGATTGTGCTGCAGGGACGTGTGCCACCAGATGAACAAAATGGCCCTCATTATAAGTATGGCAGTCTGGAAATAAGGGTGCTGGTAGCAACATACCAGCATCCTTTCTGGAACACTATATGTAAACAATGCCGGTAGAGGCCACAGATCCCCAGCAGGCCTGACCTGCTGGGTTTTCAGGCCCCTAGCAGCATGGTTGTCACTGAAGCACCGTCACCGTTATCAACGGTGCCGTTGCTCCAGTGTCCCCATTTCAATGCAGTCCTATGTGACTCCTCAGGAATGGGGATTTACTATTTCCGCCGCCTGCTGAAATATTCCGGTGGCACCAGGAATTCAGGCGGTGGAAACAGTGTTACAAGGTTGCTGCAAACCCACCACCTTCTGGCGGGTTTTCCGGCAACCCTGTAATGAGGGAACAGAGAGGGTGCTGATTTTCCCCAACTGATCTGTTTTGATGGCAAGACAGTACAGGACAGCCATGCATGATTATTTAACTGTCATGACTAAATATCTGAAATGTATTTCTTGACAGGGAGGCCAAGAAGCAATCAACGACAATAGAGAAGAGATTTTAGATATAAATACTGTGATACTACCCCCCAAATTTTCCCTGGGGACCTTTTGTACATAAGGAATTTAATTTGCGAGTGCCATGACTTGATGGCACATATTCTGTCCAGTGCGCTTCCCCCTCCTCAGTAAAAGTGCAAGGGAAAAAGGCTTGGGTGCATATAGGTGTTATAAAGATTTGCAAAGGTACAGCCTCCCTATCAAAGAGAGACCCGAAAAAGACGACGTGGTGACCAGACCACAGATGAGGGCAAGAGTCAGAGCCAGCAACGCAACATGCTGTCACATACCTGAACAATGGACATTTCCATGAAAACGATGTTGTTCCTCTAATGCCCCAATATTTGTCCAAAAAGAGGATTTTGGAGAAGATGGACACCCTTATTTTTGTGATTGTTGATTTATTTGCCCTTTGTGGCCTTTGACTTATGTATATTATAGCAATTAGATTTTCATGCAATGACAGAATTGGCATAACTGCTAACATGAGTGGAGAAACAAAGAGAGTTAGGAGAAGTGTGTCTGTTGAAGAACATGACAGTTTTTAAAACAACATTTTGAAAACTATAATGGAGCACTGAATCACTTGTTGTAGTACCACATGAACAATGGGGGGAGAGAGAAATCGGATGAGGACTGCTTTGTATGGTCCCTCATTCCACACGCTTTGAGAACGTCCAAAGTATGTGTGGCCAAAGAGGTACCAGAAAAAAGAGCACACTAACTAAAGAATCTAGCAATGTGCAAAACAAAAGGACAGTATCAGGGCAAATGAGCTTTTATGAAATGGGTTACAAAAGCAGACTTGCCTTATGAAGACAACTAAATTAAACAAACGAGAGTAAGAGGAACGGAAGAAATGGTCAATAAATACATATTATCAGAGCCACACAGAGGTGAGTTAACAATGACCGAACATCCATTGTTGAAGTGTACAGATTCATACGGGAACGAAATACACTTCTGTTGGGATAGACCACAATTGCACATAACAGGGGAAGCATATACATCTGAAGGATGGGTAGAAGGAATAATGGTATGTAGAGCAAAACCCCTGATAGGAGTTTGGGTAGGTGAGAACAGTGAATGTCCTAATCAGTGGGCAAACATTACCAATTTGTTAACTTGGATAGTGGACACATGAGAGCCGCAGTGCATAACAAAGATGGCAAATGCCTCCCTGTGCTTCAGAAACAATGGCAATATAAAGGTAGGAGAGAACAAAGGGTGCAGTCAAATCCTGGATTTGGTAGGTATGAAAATAGGCTCAGCTGTACTGATGGACAACTATTGGGCCTGTGGTACCAAAGCTTATATGCAGCACCCACCAGATTGGGGTAGTATATGATCACTGGCAGTGTTGCATGCACCGGCACTGATAGTGCCCCAGACTAACGTGGTGCAAAATGATGACTACCCCTGACAGATAATAAACAATGTAATAAACAATCTTTGACAATACAGCGCACAAAAACTGACAATTATTTCTCAAAGAAAAGTAGCGAGTCACTGAATGAGATACTACCTGAACACAGGTTGTTCAGCAAAGCATTCATGTTCTTTGCATTCCTCCTTGTCCCTGCCTTATAAACAGCTGCCAATACTAAGTGGTTACAGAAAACAAGATGTGAGTTACTGCTAACGATCAATGCCACTGCAAAGGGACTTAACACAATTAAGGAGAAATTGAGAGATATATTGATGACTCTCCAGAACAGGTATGTCCTTGACCTCCTCACTGCCATGGAGGGGGGACAGTATGCAAAGATTGTCTCACATTGCTGAACATTGATACCAGCACACAATGAACAGAATGGGAGCTTGACAGATGCAGAGGCAGAAGACGGATACAACATAGTATGAGGACTGGTTTGATTACTTGTTCTCATGGGTACCTATGTGGCTGGGTAACATGTCTAAAATACTAATAGCAGTACTAGTGCTAGTACTGGCTAGCCTATGTGTCTAACAAATAATACTGAAACAATGCAGAAGAGCAAGGAAGAAAATAGTGGAAAAGCACATGTTGACAATAATGTTAGGTGCCATAATGTAACGGTTCTACGTTATTTCGCTGCAGTATTTTTCACCGCGGGTTTTTTCATCGTCGTTTTTTTTTGGGGGGGGGGGTTAGCCCCCCAACCCTCCCTCATTTTTTTTTATTCCCTTACACCCACAACCATATATTTAATTTTTTAACCCCTCCAAAAAAAAAAAACGATTCGTTTTTTTTCGAAATAAAAATGGCGATGAAAAAACATGCAATGAAAAATACCGCAGTGAAATGCGTGTATACCAATGTAACACATGTTCACACCCAAACAGATGAACAACCCTGTATGGATTTCATAAAAAAGCAATGTAGGCCTCCTAGTAGAAGATTTGATCCCCATTAGATCATGAAAAGTATACACAGCATTGGGTGGATTGTGAAGGAAATGGAAAATGTTCTTTTTTAACATGTGGCCCAGAGGAATATGTGGAAGACGGAGGCAGCCTGAGGGAGGTTGCTAGGTTGTGGATCTGTAAAAATAAAGCTGAGAAGAGGACAACTCAAGGGTATGTGCTCAATAAATTGGGCAGAGGGATGGTTTATGATGTAGATAAAATCAATACCAGGCGTGGCCCTGCCCCCAGACATTTGCAGAGGTGAACAAACATATCAGCTGACAAATATGACAAGTGACCTGTAAACAGTTAGTTTAAACATTAGGGAAAATGCAGCTGCCATAAAGAGCAGAATAGGTTTGCGCTACACAATGTAGGGCCTAAAAGTGGAGAGCACGTACAATCTTAAAAAGGTTGGAGTAGACCCAGAGAGGGTTACACAAAATAGCATAGACATGAATATAGGTAGAAGTAGATGGAAGCATATGTGTGTAGGGACTAAACATATGGCTGCATATGACTCATGAGACACGAAGAACATACACCAGATGTGAAGAACATTATCATGGCGGAAAAGTGATCGAATGTACTGCCATTTTTGACAGAGCTGTCAAAGGCCTTCATTCTGAAATACGGAATCCTTGCATCGACACACAGACCCAAGCCATGTAATATCCATACAGATTCTCGGGCATCAAGGTTACGAAACAGAGGGGCTCTAAAGGGAAACAAAACCACTAGAAAACATTTCCCAGATGTGCACAGCATGCAACTCTAAATGTTAAGAGGCTACTGTACCAAACAGCCTCCTAATTACTAAACACGCAGCACATCAGATATGGGTTGGAATAGTGAAAAACTCAATAAATAGATGGAAATGTGGTCTGAAGTAGTAGTGGTCCCCTACCACGCCATCGGAACAATTACCATGTATTCCTGGCTTGGCTAGACAGCACACCTGTTATTTCTGTGGTGCAGCCAGAAACAAGGTCAGCGTCTAGGCCACAAACAAATTGGCAAATGAAGGTCTCAGGCCTGAGACTAGGAAGGGAGTGAACTTCTTCAAACTGAATCACAGTAGTCCGCCCATCTCTCCTTCCCCACCATGCATCCTGACATCCCATTTAAGTGTCCAAGGTCAGATGAGCAAACCACTGGGAAATTAGGAGTATGTCAGTCAGGTTGGTCACTGGAGCATGGTGCCAACCAATAAGTGGCAGAAAATAGGGTAAGATGTTGTTCTAATATATGTTGGAGAAGGAGATTTTTTAAGAGGGTCTTCAAGGAACCATTGCAAAGGTACACTAATAGTGACACCTGCTGTTACCAGTAAAGTTAATTTAAAACAATTCTTCATTTAGTCTTGTAATTTGCAGAAAAGTTCAGATTTCCACAGCATGACAAAATTGGCAATTTGTTAAATGAAGCTATGGAATAAAAGGTAGGGTAACCCAGTGCAAACATGGTCCTTTCTCTGCTTTTTACAATCTTGAAATTTCAAAGCAAGAGATTTTAAGTGAATATTTGATCATGGACTAATACAGTGACAGGGGTTGGAGGGTGTGTTTGTTTGTTATACGGCTAGATAGGTGGTTTGAAAATATTAAGAGCAGGTTTAGAACACTAAACACATCAGAGAGATAATTAGATGTAGTAATTGCTTATGAATACTAAAGGGGCAGCCCACATTTGGGTGATCACAATGGTGGGAGTGCAATGAATTATCCATTGTAATATATATGTTGTGAGAGAGCCCTGACCCTCAATTAAGGTACAACTATATTTCGTAGAGCGATATGGATTCATTGGAGGTCCCAGATCAGTTTGTCACCTACAAGTGCTCACATGGTGTTTGTGTCACTGGAGCCAGCAGAACACCCGCATCAGCTTTGATTGTCAATAATGGAAGGAATACGGGGACAATGAGGCTCAGTCAGAGAACAGTAAAACAGAATCCTCTCAAACTTGCGGTACCCCATTGAAAGTCTCTTTGACAAATCGCTCAAACCTACTGATCTAAAGAGCTATGCAAATTCTTCATACGATCATCGGAATGCAGAGATAAATCTGAGTTTACCGTCAGCATCACACTGTCAAAAACCTAATGACTACAACATCAGACATGTGAAAGTGTGGTGTTGTTAATATCCAAGCATTGTTAGCAGGATGCCATAAAGCACAGAACAGTCTATATTTTGCAACATGACTGTCCCAATATTACATTTCAGGAAATAAAGGGCCCATTGCAAATTAATGATAGACTGATTCAACTTTCCAACAATAAAAATGGTCTAAAATAAGGGCCATTTTATCAGTCAACCCATGTGTATGTGGCATGGCTTCACGTGAGACCTGTTATGGCAATTAGTTAAACAGAATGTCATTTGCAATATGATCGTTGCAGCTATATTCATTTTAGACCGAAACACTGGAAGTAATTTCTTTCTAAGTATATTTTACAGGTTGATCTTTTTAGATGATGCAAATCCATGCACACCACAGGCAGTCCTTACATTATGGCTGCAATCATTTTGCACTTTAAGGCATCCTATTAATTGGTATGACAAATAAATTGCTATTCATCATGTATTTTAAAATTGAATATTCTTTCTTCTTAAAGGCATTTAATTATGCATGATAATTGTATTCATTTTATCCATACTGTTATGTGTAATGTGTTGAGCCAGAAGCTATGTACAAAATTATTTTTATGACAATGATAATTACTAGTAAAGTGAGATTGGAATATAGTCACTGCAAGCACTGTCTGACAATTGGTCTACTACAAAAGGAGATCTTTGGTCTGCGCTATTTGGATTGCCATTGTGAAAAATATATTCGTAGTGCTACAATGCAAACAACAGCAAGCAATCACACAAAAAAAATCAGCAGGATATGAAGATGATATCAGGACTAGATATGACCTTTCTGTTGATCTTTGTAACAAACCGAAACACCCAGCTAGTGATATATTGTTTTTATGTGTTTTTTATTTTTACTTGCCCTATGCAATGCAACTCTTAAAAAAAACGACATGCTATTTACAGCATGACACCTCTATAGTCATGATATCTTCCCCTTTTGGACACAGTCTGTTTCCCAAGGAGTGATGAACAGAACTGGAAAACAACCCTTCTTTGCCTCTTCAACCTGTCCTTGGTACCCAAATCTTCTTCAACCAACCTATACGGACAGTGGCTAAATCAGCATTGGCATGCGTGCATTAGTGCCATAAGTTCACACCATTTGACCTTAAAAAAAAAAAACATTATTTCAGGCGGTATACCTGCATTGCGGCAAAACTAAATGTGTTTGTAATATGGACTTCAAGATCACAGCAGTCACTCTCCTCCAGGGCAAACTGTACATTACACCAGTGTTAGACAATGTTAATAATCACAGTATATTAAGATCAAGGACCTATATCTCATGACCACAATGACATTCCATAACCTGAAGCCTAATAGCAGAGTCAGACCTCTCAGCCATCCCACGGATCCCCCACAGCATCCTGACAGACTCCACCGTATGACTGGAATCAACACCAGAGGCACCAAACATGTTTGACTAGCCCTCCTAATATCCTCAGACTCTATATGGGGACATTCCCCCACTACACCTCACTACCCCATCCAACACTGTGCCAGCACATACACCACACCGTTCTTCACATCCCACTTACTTGAGAGATTCACTAAATAGCTCCCCTACCCTCACACACACCATCCCCATCATGCCAGGAGCCAAAAAGCCACACCAATATAAACCTCATTCTCCATTTTACCAATGCAAACCTCCTGCAACAATCTCTCCCAGAAATACCCAGAAACCACTCCATGAGAAACCTGCAATGTCAGGAACATTGATTCCAACCCTTAAACTACCTCTACTCTCCTCACCACTATACAGACCTGTACCACCTTTTAACACTTACCCCCTGCCCTGACCAACGTCTCAGACCCCCACAATCATTGCGGGAGTGCAGGAAGAGACTCCACAGACAAGCCTAATCTCTGTGGGACCACCCCATTGGTGATTTGGCACAGTATGGACTTTTTTTAGCAAAATAAAACAACACCCCATTGGCAGCAACACTTAAATTTCAGATCAAATATGCAAAGGTCAAATTCAGAAGAGGACATTAAATCAGAATTGCATTTAGTAACAAAGGCAGAGTGAAAAAAGACAGGAGTTGGAGATGTATGTTATAAGGGTGACATCTTTGTACTGCAGGGGAAGGTCTTTTAAGATTGCCAAACATTATAGAAATTGACAGTCGATGATTTAATCAGTTGGGCAGAGCAGTATTGGAGAATTCACCTAAGACCATCAGATTCTTCTCAGAGGATTCAATATTTAAATGGATCTGATGGCCATTGGAGCAATGTAGGTCCCAAGTCATGCTTGCACAGTAATGATTGACGGATTTGGGGCATAATGAACAACCATCAATGACTGCTGAACTGTGACTATGGTAATACAAACATTTATGTGGTGTCATCCAATTACAAGATTTGAGTTATAATCTAGTGGCCTTGGGAAATTAAATAAATTGCAAGCTCTACTAATTGATCAGTTCTTGCCTCCAAATATCATGATCAGAACATGGCTTTATCCCTGTCTACCATCAATTTAAAAGCATTTTAGCACCAAATAATAGCATCATTTTACGTGATTTAATCTGCTTTAGAAGAATGACTGAAGTTGAAAGTACCACTTCTGACAGAACATGGTTATGCAATAAAGAACTATGAAATATGGAATACAATAACCAAAATAGTACACATGCATTAGAATCAATGAGACATTTAAGACAAATAAAACAAGAACATTTCTTTTAAAGGTGACATCTCAAGAACATGCAAAAGCAATTCTTCCCCCAGAATAGGTGCTCGGAAGGGACTATGGGCCTCATTACGAGTATAGTGGTAAGGCAACATTGGCGCTGGTATCGCTACCGACACATGCCACCATACTACGAGTTCTGCTCGCGGGTGCCCTAGCAGCCACCTGGTCTAACTAGGTGGCCGTACCGGCACCCGCAAGCAGAACATGATGGTAGCAACGTACCGTTATGAACGGTACTGCTGCTACCATCCTCCCCATTACCATTGAGCCCTATGGGGGCTCAATGGGAATGGGTACGTACCGGCTTTGGCACCAGGGCAAGGGGAATTACCGGGTCCGCCGAGGTCGGAATGGCCCAGTGATTCCCCTTTCGCGGGTGCCAGAGCCGATTTTGGGGGTAGCCATGCCGGCAAGTTTTCTAGTGTATTATTTTCATTATGCACCCATTTCCAAGCACCACATGGAGGATGTCTCACAGAGTTTAGTACTCGCCTCTGAAAATGGCCCAGCCTCCACTGCATAAGTGTGATTCCATTTTATCCTTCTGTGGTCTATATGTTGACTTCCTCTATATTGATTCATAATAACAGCTATTGTTTCAGAGGTTAGAATCATGACCAATAAGGCATTACATGCTAAATAAAAACACATCATTATAAAGTTATTTTTTCCTTTCATGGTTTGTGTGCAGACACGTGAAACTAACCTGTGAATCCCAACAATGAGAGTAGTCACTCCTTTATATTTATGCAATATTAACAACTCAGTGCTAACGTAACCAAACATAGTATGACATAACTCCTTGAGTGCTGATATTATCATATCATAATTGTAATTTTATGATACATACGTACATAATTTGTCCTAATTGCAATTCCTAATTATGAGAGATTTGGCATCAGAACTCAATTATTTTTGGAACATGATCTCAATACCCGCCTGTAATTTGTTATAACAGGCTAACCATGGTTAACTCTAATCCACAGAGGAAATGTTGCTTTGATCTGTTTTGCATCACCTTCCAATCTCTTAAGAAGCCCCAAGAGAGCTCACACAGTGCACTGGCTCTTCTTTATTCACGCCCTAAAAACTAGGCATTACTCCTTTTCCAATCTACCCTAGACGTTGTAACAATGTCTGAATGCTTAGCTCTGCTAACAATGCCACTACTGCTGATAAAAGCAGCTCTCAGAAGGACATCACAAGTTGGTCGGTATCCCGGTGGTATATCTGCCAGTATGTCACAACGCAAATAGCTTTACTGCAACTCGGTCGGGTGTTATTAGCCCTTGATCCCGAATTGCAGCAAGGCTGTGAATCCCCATTTTATTCATAGTACATAGGACTCTATGGAGTATATTTACTACAGTAAAAGAGCTGAAAATGAGTGGAATGTCGACAGATTAACCTAAAGCTCAAAGCTCGAGGGGAATCGCCACACTTTCCGAACAAACTCAGGATTGGGCACAGAGGTAATGTGGTGGTAACAGCATTGCGATCGCATCTTTACCGCTCCGCCAAAACCCGTGATGAGGCCCTAAGAATTATTGCAACTGTCACTTAAACACATAATTAAAGGATTGTTCTTACAAGTCTCTTTAGTTTGATGGGAAAGGATTATTGAGATGGTGTATTTTTTTTATTTTGCATCTTTGTGTACTTCTGAAGTTCAGGACACCAGAACAGAATTTAAGTCAAAATCAGTGGTTGATTTACAGAGAGGTTTCTCAGATACATTTGAGGCTGTAAATTGGAAAGGATAAATTGCTCCAGATTCAAAATACTTTTTGAGTTTATGACTGACCTTACAATGCTGGTGTGCAGATTATGCCACAGTTATGCTACCACACACACACAGACACGCGCACACATATCTGCAACAAAGGGCCAGATTCATGGAATAATCTGTGCAGTAAATAGGGACTTTGCACGCCAAAACGTGTGCAAACTCCATGAATCAACAAACAGGACTTTTTTGTACTCTGCAGGAACTTTTCGCAGGCTTGGCACATCTCAGTGAGCGGCTGAGTGCCTTGCACAAGACACCTCACAGATCGTGAACATGGCCTGCGCAAAGACCGGAGTAGGTAGCAGAACTCGCAAAATGGGGAAAGACAAGGAAAAATGTGGGCATTCTGGGGGACTGCTCAGTGCGAGGCAATCGCACGCCTACAACGGCACAAGTAAAGTCATATTCATGGATCTGACCATGCAACCTCATGTCGGGGAAATTACCATGTCGTTGGAGTGCTGGTAATAGTTACGGGGGACCCCTCACAGTGTCCCCAAGGTGCAGACATGGTTGTGGGGCATCCCACGCACTATTTCATGGGTGCATGTGTTCGTGCCCAAGCACATGCAAAACTAGTTTTATCTGGCTCTTTCTGCTTTGCACAGGAGTGTGGCCATGGCACTCTGGCCGAGCCTTGCATGTACGGTCACTTGGCGTGAACAATTCCATAAATACACAAACCGCGCAGAGACAATTCTGCATGCAGGCTCGGCAGAGGCGTTCTTGTCACATGGCTGCATACTTTTCCATGAATCACCCCAAAGTGTGGCATTGGTTATTTACCTCTTTTAGCACTACATTTACATATGCAGAATGTGTGTTTGGAGGAGTTGCTATGGACGGGCACTGCAAAGGAAAGGCAGAGCAAACCTATTAGCGAACCTGCAAATGCATTAATAGAATCCTGATGCACAAAAACAAATACAATCTGAATGCAATGTGCGTCTATCACAACTTGCTGCACGTCAGATGTGTAAGCCGGAAAATGTGCAGGCCAATAAAAATGTTCCCTGAAAGTGCTCAACTACCCCAATGTTGCATTCCACTTCCAGTTACAAACGTCTAAATCAAATGTTTTCACTTTGTGCATTCATTCCCATGGGAAAGCTCCCTGCCAGGAATCTTCTTGATTCGGCCAATGTACTCCCTTTTTGCACGAATCAGCATTATTGGGTGCAATTTGTGATAGGCGCGCAACAAGCACTGTACGCATGCCATTCGTCATGAGCCATCACGCTGCATGAGGTGCCAGACTCACAGCTCTCTTACTCTACTATACTTCCTGCATAAATGCAACGGTATTCCTCCCGCCCCATATATAACTGGTGTAAGCAATATCATGGCAGAAATTAAGACCTCCCATTATTTTCAATTCAACATTTCTGAATCTAGAAGGGGACATATGACACCCAGAATTCAAGCAAATGGCAACATGAGGTGTATATGTGCTTCATTCTTCTCTTGTTTGAAGGCACATCTTCCATCTACTTGCTGTTTGATTTTTATATAATTCTTCAGTGCAGTGCTTTGGTGAAAGACAACCAGAATTTCAAATAAATGTGTCAATAAGGGTTATGCTACTGTAGTTGTGGTTATATTTTAACAGTACATTGGGTGCCATACCATATTTGTAACCTGTTGAAGGCACATGGATGTCAGTCTAATTTCTCTACATGCAACCTGCTCTTCTTAAGATGTTTTGGACTACGACTCATGACTACTCACCACTCACAAAGCTGGCTAGGGTTAATGTGAGTGGTGGTCCAAAACATCTGCAGAGTCACGGTTTGCAGAACACTAACCTTCCAAGTTACCTCTGTTATGATAAATGTTCCTACTTTGTAGGGCTGGTTGTGCTCTATTCGCTCTACAGCAAAAGGAATCTGGCAATACCTGTCAAAGACCTATACATACCTTTATTACTGGAATCATCACAATTCACCTTTTATAAGAAATTGACAATGCCACCAACTGTAATAGCGTATTGCAATTGGCTGTGACCTAACATTAATTGCTTCCAACGCCAGCACACAGCGTGAAAGGCAGCTCCTTAGTAGCAAAAGATATAACTGCCACTAAAAAAAAAAAAACACATAAAAAAGTCAACATGAATAACTTCTCAAAATTCCTGTCTTCTGAACAATCTTTCTTTTACAATGCTGGATCATGATTTGATAAGTCTGGATTTATGATATTATGTTTATTAAGTGCCCTAATGGATTTTCTTAGAGGAGAGCAGGAAGTGAGCTCCATATTGTCACTAATTGTAAACTACAAAGATGGACATTAATTCGAGTACTTTTGCAACAGGTTACAGTGGCAATATCGCTATGTGTTTGCAACATGCATTCAACATACCAGCAACTGGAAGATGCCATGCATCAGAGCAACCAAGTGGTTAAGTAGTAACGGGGATGATCCTGTGCCCATGTATCTCTAGGAATACAATATTGCCTACCATAAGTAAACCTGTGTATGTTAAATTGAATGTGAAAGTCCCATTGCCTTGTTGACTTAGCCAACACACCTCTTTCCTCATCAAACTATGACATGTTACTTGCAATAGCCCTGTGCTGTATGATGGATAGTATACCACATATCTTAATTCTAGGCACACATACGTTGCTATTTTCAACAATGCTATTCTTAGGAAGATATAATAATAAGGACTGGCCTTTCTTTGGTGGTTGTAAAAGTTAAGGGATTGGGTTTATAGAGCACATCTAAGCATTTTTCTCCGTACACTTTACACACATCCAAATAAAGCAACTCAGAACAATGCACATTTGATGACTGAGTGCTTACTATCACACTGCCATGGCAAATTGAAAAATGCAAACATCATTGACAATGCCTCCATATTCATCATGACATTGGTCGTTGTTGAACAGCTGCATATGTTTCATTAACGTTTCAGTTTGGTGGCATTATTGCAGTTTATTCCAATGACAGTTTGCAGGGGGTCACAAACAAAGCCATGCATTATCATATAAATAAATAACATGCACGAGGCAATTCCACTATGTGCCATACAATGTTTTGATGATTATCTATAATTCTTTCTGTTCTTCTCTACATCTGTAGTTCAACCTAGACACCACATCATTACAAGCATATGTTAGGCCTAGTCAGCACATCATTACAAGCTTATGTTAGGCTTAGCCAACACATCATTACAAGCTTATGTTAGGCTTAGCCAGCACATCATTTCAAGCGTGTGTTAGGCATAGCCAGCACATCATTACAAGCTTATGTTAGGCTTAGCCAGCACATCATTACAAGCTTATGTTAGGCTTAGCCAGCACATCATTACAAGCATATGTTAGGCCTAGTCAGCACATCATTACAAGCTTATGTTAGGCTTAGCCAACACATCATTACAAGCTTATGTTAGGCTTAGCCAGCACATCATTTCAAGCGTATGTTAGGCATAGCCAGCACATCATTACAAGCTTATGTTAGGCTTAGCCAGCACATCATTACAAGCGTATGGTAGGCCTAGCCAGAACATCTTTACATGCTTATGTTAGGCTTAGCCAGCACATCATTACAAGCATATGTTAGGCCTAGTCAGCACATCATTACAAGCTTATGTTAGGCTTAGCCAACACATCATTACAAGCTTATGTTAGGCTTAGCCAGCACATCATTTCAAGCGTATGTTAGGCATAGCCAGCACATCATTACAAGCTTATGTTAGGCTTAGCCAGCACATCATTACAAGCGTATGGTAGGCCTAGCCAGCACATCTTTACATGCTTATGTTAGGCTTAGCCAGCACATCATTACAAGCGTATGTTAGGCCTAGCCAGCACATCAATTCAAGATTATGTTAGGCTTAACCAGCACATCTTTACAAGCGTATGTTAGGCCTAGCCAGCACATCATTACAAGCTTATGTTAGGCTTAGCCAGCACATCATTACAATCTTATGTTAGGCTTAGCCAGCACATCATTTCAAGCGTATGTTAGGCCTAGCCAACATATCATTACAAGCTTATGTTAGGCTTAGCCTGCACATTATTACAAGCATATTTTAGGCCTAGCCAGCACATCATTACAAGCTTATGTTAGGCTTAGCCAGAACATCATAACAATATTATGTTAGGCTTAGCCAGCACATCATTACAAGCGTATGTTAGGCCTAGCCAGAACACCATTACAAGCTTATGTTAGGCTTAGCCAGCACATCATTACTAGCGTATGTTAGGCCTAGCCAGCACATTATTACAAGCTTATTTTAGGCTTAGCCAGCACATCTTTACAAGCCTATGTTGGGCTAGCCGGCACATCATAACAAGCTTATGTTAGGTCTAGCCAGCACATTATTACAAGCTTATGTTAGGCTTAGCAAGCACATCTTTACAAGCTTATGTTGGGCTAGCCAACACGTCATAACAAGCTTATGTTAGGTCTAGCCAGCACATCATTACAAGCTTATGTTAGGCCTAGCCAGCACATCTTTACAAGCTTATGTTAGGCTTAGCCAGCACATCATTACAAGCTTATGTTAGGCCTAGCCAGCACATAATTACAAGCTTATGTTATGCCTAGCAAGCATGTCATTATAAGCATATATTAGGCCTAGCCAGCACATCAGAAAACACTCTAAGCACAGCATTACCAATGTTCATTATGTAAAAATAAGACATGATCTAAATCTGAGCAGTTTCCATTTTGCAAAGTTGCCATCTCCAGAATATCCACTTTCACATCATTTCTAACTTCTGTTAGGCATGACATCATGGCTGATTTCCATTATTGTTGGGGCTTCCCTGTCATTTCCAAGCAGGTTTTCCTTCTTTTTCCCTAGGTGAAAAGAAGGAGTGCTAGTGCTGCCTGTGGTCCACTTGGTCAACAATGACCAACTAGGCTGAAACAAGCATGGAGTGCAGCAAGAACAATCGCCCGCCCTAAGCAAATTCTGCGATTGACTTGCAGTTTCTTTGCGAAGTGCTCAACTTCAAAGCACAAGCTAGTCTGCCAGCTTGTAAGCAGATCCGGTTTGGGTGAGACTTCTCCCTCGTATCATCTTCATGCCACTCGTATGTTACTCGGCAAACCAAGAACCAAATGCTCGACGTGACACTGGGGTTGATATGTTTATTTTATTTTTTTCAACGTTCACTGGAATTGTGTAAATTATTGGCTTGCTTGGACTTTCCAACTGGGAGCTTTCAGAGAATTTCAAACTGGTAATTTACTGGCAAAATCGAAATGTGAGCTTACAAACAGCTAGCCTGCATTGAACTTCAAGATAACTTGGAATATAAAATTGGGACCTTGCTGAGAACGTTGGAGCATCTTCTTCCAGGCGAAAGATTCGAATCATTGAAGTGCTCAATGTGTCTTCTGCTTTTTGCTGGTCATTAACACATACCTGTGAGGAGTGCAATATGTGCGTGGCAAAGAACCACTCCTCCCGTGTTTTCTTTTATGCTGTCTCTGATACTGCTGCCATGCTTTCTCTCTCTCCCCCGCTCTCTCTCTCTGTTTTTCTGTCATTGGGCCTGATTACAAGCATGGTGGTGTGTGAACTACGGTACCGGTAAGCATGCTAGTACCGTAGTTTCTGGACTGCCATATCATGAGTTGTGGTCGCCGGTGCATGGCGGGCAGAGCAGCACCCGCGAGTACAGCCCGTCAGATGCACCAGCACCACTCTGAATGGTGCCGGTGCATCCGACGTCCCATTCCCATTCAGCCCTATGGGGCCGAATGGGGAGGGGGAGTCCCTCATTACCGGCACTCACGGATGGTCAATTACCGGGTCTGCCATACCCAGCATGACCCAGTAATTGCCCATTCGCGATTGCCGGAAAAAAATGAATACCAGCGGCTACCGTCAGCCTCGTAATGAGGCCCATTGTCTCTCTCCTTCTCTTTCTATCTCTGAAACGTGCTCTAGCTTGAACTGTTATATATGATGAGGTATGTTTATTATATTATTTTTTTATTTTTTATTGGTAGCATCTACATTGTTTGAAAGCAGAGCCATTTTCTGTCTTTCAGTATTGTTATTTTTTTTGTTGCTCCATGTCCTTTACTGAAATGAGGCTTGTTCCCTTTAAGCAGACCTAAGCTTCCGTGTGGCGTTAGAGCAGCAGAGGAACAATGCATTACTACAGAGGGCCGTTTAATACAGCGGAACATCCAAGCCAACAACAATCCGGTTCCCTGCCATTATTTCACTGCTGCTGGCGGCAGCATAGCGGAGGTACTGTCCGCATATTCAGCAACGCTGCCTGCCAATTCCAGCAGTGAACCTCTTTCAGAACCCGCGATTCGTTGTTGTTTGTGACCAAATTAGATGTTTTATGTGCAAATCCCTGAGAGATGATCCTTAAACACATCAGACGCTGCTGCTAGGTATGCAAATGCAATTATCGCTGTGCCGACTGCAACAATACGCACATGCCTAGAAGCTTTTAGGAACACATCATTCACTTGCATGAGTTCCCACACTCATAATCGCAGTCTTTGTGGTTATTTTGGTAACATGGATGGCTCTAAAAATTAGGGCAAGTTTAGAATACAGACAGACATCCATACGATCTTTTTGGCCCAGCAGGATACCCGCTTGCTGTTCATAGATCTATGATATACCTTTTGCCTGCCGGTATGTTATCTCTTTTGTTCTCTGTCCTTTCAAGATCAAAACACCGCCAGGGAACGACCGCTGTAACATCTGTAGGCGCCTTGTTTGAAGAAATGCATTAATATTCTAAAAATTGAGTCTTTAAAATCTAAACCGGGAGATGCAGCTCAGAATGCTAGAATGTCAGCAGTTATCCTTCTTATTTCATATGATCTGATCCTTGTAGTATGCTGCTTTATAACACTCTTATTCGTGTTCATGGTTAACTATGTTGAAAATTCCATTGTGGCATCTATGACACGTCAGATTTCTGTTAAAAAACATCAGTAAAAATAAAGGCATCATACGAATATTTAAATATTCAAAAGCCAAAAGAGAGCTGTCTCAAGGCTCAGGGATTTAAAGAATGAAATGAAAACTGAGCTTTTGGGGAAGGGCTTATGTCATTCCGCCTATTGATATTTGGACCATCAACCCTCCTCTGCTTGCACTTGTTGGGACCAGACCCTGAACCTGTTGGCATACGTCATCTGTTCCTACACTCCTCCATGTACCTGACACACTGTATAATATAATACAGTGTTATGCAAACTTTAGCTCCCCAGATGATAAAGACTGCCATTGAAGAGGGCCCAAATTACTGCAGTAATAAAAAACAATACTCAATAATGGAGTACTCAAAGTGCACAGCAAAACCAAGCTTTATTCAAAACACAGACAGCACACAAGTAGCTCTCGTCTTATAATGAATGTGAGCGTTTTTATATAAAAAATACCTGACATCACACTACAATATCAATTACCGACCTCTTGAAATGATTAATATCCCAAGCTACATAAAGAATACATAGGTGTTACTTCTATGATAGGTTTAAACATATCTGATGGCTCCACCTGGGCCTAGCTGCTTAAAGATAATACTTTCATTACACCTATTCCTGATTTGTTGGCTCTGTCAAAATTATAGTCGGTGCAGCAAGAGGGATTTTTATTGGTTGGCAATTTACTCACCAACCTTGAACACTTTGAGAAGACTTCAAGATATAATGAAGACATACATTGGGAGGAGAGAAGTCCATGCTCTGAAATATTTCCAATTAAAAGCACTCCCCATCATTTCCAGGTCATGTGCCCTATCTTTTTTTTTTTGTATTTTGGCAGTGTGTATTGTCATATGTCTGTGTGTTTGCTAAGGAGTTCGGCATGTGTCTTATCCGCACGTGGCTGATAATGAGTAACTAGTGTTCTTCATGTCCTGATCACTTGGTAGGGGACCATATTGGAAAATGATTTTCTTCTTATTAATTTAGTTTTACCTCAATAATTCTTATGTGCATGTTATATTTCTTATGGCCTTTTGGGACACTCTTCACCTATTCTCTGTGGAGTTCTTTGGCATACTATTCACATGCACCTGGACATCAATGGCTGTCTCTTATTTATTCAATGAACTTGGAAGGCTACTGCTTCATCTCCTGGGAACTGTTATTGCTTATCTGTGTTCTGCACGCACACTACTCCCTTCCATGCCTGACCTGGGTGGGTGCTACAACCGCTGTCTGGGGCAATATCTCACCTGAGGCCTTTGCTAACTTCTAGGCCTGCTGCAGCCTCTGTGCTGGTAAAATGGTTGTACAGTTGCGCTTCTCCCGCCTCCATGTTAGCAACCTATATTTGCATATGTTCATGTTAGATTTGTCTTGCCTGTCCGCCATACGTTGGGTTCCCTGTCCATGTATTCAGCATCCAACCTGCCTATACTTTCATCTGCCCTATCAGTGTAGTGGGTCCCTCTCTCAGTAGTGTGGAAATCTCCTTCCTTCTGTGTTATACACAGCACACTACCTGTGCTTTCTGATATTTCATTTTGGTCCCTACTTAGTGGTGCACAACCTAAACAAATTCTTTATGGCAGAAGCGTAAACTGATCATTTAAGGGATTGATTCTTGGAGTCTTAGTTTGCCTCGTCTTCCAACCCTAGACTATTGGGTTGGTAAGGCTGTTTCAGCTGGTATCATTTCTCACTTAGACAGTAATGGAGAGGAGCAGGGAGAGGAAGCATTACTTGCATACTCATCTGAGTAGGGGCAGTAAGTGTTACCTGCATATTCATCTGCTCCATTACACTACAATGGCCATCAGCCGAGCAGGCAGTGTCAATGATCAAAGGGGTTGTAGTCCAAAATATCCATAGAGTCTTAAGTTGCATACACCTGATGTAGGATGCTGTCCATACTTATACTCTTCCCCTTCCTCAATGTATTTACAACTCTAGCTTCCATCTTCATTTTGTTGATCCCCTTTCACTTATATTTTCACCACTCTTGTGTATCTTCTTTGGCTTACTTATCTCATATGAGACCAATTTATTTATATATGTTTTATGTATAATTGTGTTAATGGTTTGTCTCATCCCAATTTCCCATCTCTCATAACTCTGTACTCCTCTAAAGGCCGCTGTGCTCTTCATCTCAGTTTCTTCTAGTTTTCCTTCCACTCATGTGGCCTGAGTCACAAAATGTGTTTCAGTGGATTTCACCCATTGAAAAACACTTTGTGAATCAAGCCCATTGTGTTCAATTCCACTCCCAAGCTTTCTCCTTTTTGGCTCCCTTCCTTTCCCTGTGTGTTCTTCCACCACACATGCTAATTGTTTTTGTTGCTTAAACAGTCTCTACTCTCCTCAGCTCTGATTGTTGCCTCTTTTGTTGACTTATTTTTCGTTGTAACTTCTAATTTAATGTAATTATAATTATCTATAGCTGTTAGGCAATAGTGCCCTATACATGGCAATACATAGATAAGCACACATCCAAGAAACACGCATCTCAAAGTGACTGGGCAACAACATGATGGTGCAGTGAAAAAAACCACTATAAAGAAACCAAAAAAAAAACATAATTAAGCAATACATCCCGACAGGTGCAAGCATTACCAGGTTAGGTAATGCCCTGAGTTACAGGCCCGAGCAAAGGGGCGCAGGGGAGCACTTACCTGCATCCTGACAGGGAAGATGGCGGCCTCCCACTTCTGAGGATGCTCGGAACGCAGGCTTAACCAGGCATTATACAACGAGGTGCAGTAAGTGTAAAACTCTCCTGCCATGCTTCTAGTGAGCCCATCACGTGGTTCATAACTGGTAGCCTGTAACCCCATCTTTAAAAGCAAAGTTCCTATGCTGCTTTACAACAGACACTCCTCAATGTCCTCTCCCTCCTGCTTCCATGGATGAAAATATGAATTTCCATGGACGGACATGTATTCTGCGCCTCCTGCTATCTTTTTTAATTCAATCTTGAGAATATAAATCTTGAGAATATACGTTTTGAAAGCAACTGTACACTGATAAAGCTCTTTTTTGAGTGTTTGAAAAACTACATATTAATTTCAAGGGATATCTGTACAAGCAAGGATTCTGATGTACACGTTTAGAAAAGGATAGGGGTGACATACACAGCCAGGAAGCTACAGAAATGATTTCAGCATTAATATAGCCTTACAGAGCAAATGCAGGGTATTATTACAGTATAAGGGCCTGCCCTTCACCTTGGGTCATATGTTTTTGCAGGGTCTTTATCTGAGCATATTGCATTTTCTTTTTGACAAGGTCAGTGTGCTCGACTGCACATAACTCGCGTCTTTTTCCCCACGGTAGTTTTCACCCATTATCAATGCATATATAGTGTGTATCAAGGTACGGGAGTGGTGGGTATGGTGAGGTGGTGGGTTAGATGGGGGTTGGGGTTTGGGAGGGAATCCCCATTTTAAAAAAAAGATTGTGTGAAATATGCAAACAGGGAAAGTGTCCTCGTTAAAATTACATACAATCATCTTAAGAGATAATGACCCCACTTGATGTCTATTGGTCCATTAGCACATAGTGGTAATAGCAATATATTATTTGTAGTTACTTCATTAGTAGGAAAACAGACACAATGGGCCTCATTACACGGATGGCGGTAACCATGGCGCTATTAGCATGATTTTGGATGTACAAGTGCAAATCTAGACTTCCCTCGCAACAATATTCATACTCCATACATCTTTTTGGGCCCCCTTCCGCATCTGTGGTCACCACTCAACTGGTAGGATCTAAGGAGCTTTGGAGGAATAAGAAAAGGCTCATTGTATCAGAGAAGGAAGGAAGGACTACTATCCCACTGTTATGATATGTTCACTAAACTATAGAAAATAAACTCCAGTATCACTCCAAAATTAAATAGCACTGCATTTTCTTGATTCCAACTGTGTGAAATAAATATAATGTGCTGTACGTGATTCAATCTGGCACACACCCAAGTCAACGCCTAACATGTAGTGCACAACTGAAATCCTTATTTATTTTTGTCTAAAACTTCTTTATTCTGTACGATATACCACTCATATCATGCCCTTCCCCTGGAACACCCCTCCTCCCCGGTCACACTGAACCAGGAAACAGGCTGGTTTGCAAAGGTAAATATTTATTTGTGTATTTAAAATTAATCACAATAGGTTTCAATAGGTACACAACAATAACCAAGGGGTGATGTAACACTGAATAATATCTTTAATACATGAGGAGTAAGTGGAGAGCAAAACAATTCAGCACAGAAAATAATACTTTTGTTTTGGTTCAGATCAAATAGCACTGTGGTTATAGGTTCCCCCTGCACACCCCTCAACCCCCAATAGGCAATGTAAAGAGATAGGAGGAGAGAGCAGGTATTCAGGAATTGCAGAAATCAAATAGAATATCAATCCCACTTTCCCTCAGCAAACACAAGAGAAAAACGGAATTGACTGTCAAGCTGTCAGAATGGCTTTTAAAGTTATCTTAGAATGGAGTGGGCAAAAACACCAAATATGGTCAAAATTGCTGAAATTGTTATAAATTCTTATGGGCGCCACTTTGGATAGTTGCACACAAACACAAGCAATGATTTAATCCCAAGAAAACATCTTAAATCTTAAAATTCAAGTCAGAAGAAATAAAAACCTGTTTTACATGTTGAAAGAGTCACATTGATTTGGAATGCAGTTTTAGATGTGATGGAAAGCTGTGGGAGTTAGCTACAGGCAGGAGTTGAAATTTTGTTTCTATCACAAAAACGGAGGGTGTTACAGACATTTTAGTAGAGGTTGTTTTCTCGAGATAGGTGCAAGAATGGAAAACAGGAATTGCACTTTTAAAAATGACAAATGGGTTTCTTACATTAGAGGATGACTATGAACAAAACGAATACCACACAGGAACTCAGTCACTTGATCAGGTTGACTGTCTACTAAGGAAACTCGCCTTCTTCAGATGAGAAAGGATCAGCACAGAGATAGTTTTACCAATACCGGTTCTGGATGAAAAATAGGATGGGTTGGAGAGAGGTTTCAGATAATGCAAAGATGATCCTAACAATACAGGTTCTGAATACAAGATATGATGGGTCTAAAATAGGGCTAAGGCTATGCAGAGTACATATGCTAGTGGCACAATTGTTCCTATTTATACTCACTGGATACATTTTTAAGTGGGACCGTCAGTTCTGGTCAGGGGATGGGATCTGGTTTAGGAAAGACAGCTGGGTACATCGGACTGGATCGGATCTGCAAGGCACTCTGGTCACAGCATGGCACAGGACTGGACTGGATCTGCCCTTCTTGGTTCTGAGGTTATTTCTTTTCAGCAGGCAAGAAGTAACAGCACAGCCCGGCTGTATTATGTTGCTTGCCCTTAGGCTTGTGGGGTTCAGCTCTGGAATTTGAGGCCTAGCTGAGAATGGTTCAGCTATGCAATAGATCGTTTTGCTTTGCAAAGTTTCTGGAGTCTGCAGGAAGGAAGATGCAGAGTTCAGCAGCAGGGTGATCCGCCAGCATCAGGATAGTGAGTGAATCTATCTGCCCTTATGTGTGGTGAGCTGTCTCTATCTTTATCCTATGAAATGACATCATACAGGGGGTGTGTGGCCTGTTCGGCCTAGGCTTGCCCCTTTGAAAGGTGATTGGGGCAGAGTCTACTCTCTGCCTTGATAGGAGGAGAGAAACAGAGTGTCATCTTTATGGTGCAATTTTATGAGGCTGAGAATCTACCCTTAGCCCCTGGAACACAAAATCTACTTTTGGCAAAATACATATTTCCACATATGCAACCTCTATAAGAATCACATATACAGATTACATATTTGACATAGTAGCTATTCCTCAAAACCCCATAGCTGTGGGATCTTGTCTCCGCTTTTCACAGAATTTTGCCCTTTTCCCTAGCAACACAATGGCCCTCATTACGACCCTGGCGGAAATCGAAAAACGATGGCGGAAATGCAATACCGCCATCGAATAGCGCTCGGTGCGACTATGACCCGTCACCGCAAAGTACGAAGCCATTAGCGACACCGCAGTGAACGCCAACGCTAACTGCACCAAGCACGCGCGCGCGCGCCATGCCAAACCGCAAACACCACCATGGTGCAACGGTACGCCAATTCCGACCCTAGCGGACATGTACCTAACGCCATCAGGCATGGCGGAATGTACCATTCCGCCATGGCGAGAAGTACGGCATCGCGAATCAACCGTAAACGGCCCCACTGAGTGCCTGTACACCGCTCCCTGCCCACAAAATACAACTCCCCGTAGGTGCAATGAAGCCACAATGCAACCATTGAAATGTACAAGTCACCCATGCATGCCAACGAACAAAAGAAACACAAGAGGGGCCAATGGGAGCTGCAGGGCACAGATGGCACGAATACAGAAGCCATCCCAATGGACATGACCACAGTCCCCCACCAAGAAACGCACGCAAACACAGGCACCTGTGACCAGCAATATTCCGAAAACCACATCATTCAACCAGTCCACCTGGCTGACCGGCATCTGTTACACAAAACCCAATCCCCCGCCCCTGAGCATGACAACATTCAAACTGGCATATTGGCAGCCCCCATCCCTGACCTCACTGGGCTTCGTAGGCAAACGCGCACAGCACAGTACCACGCAACTAAACCCCGAAGCTGGAACCCAATGCAGATCTCCTCACAATACATCGCCCCCCAAATAGGCATATGCCACATCACTTGCAAAGAAAAACGCTACACGGGCCAAATCAGAATAGAAATTTAATGCACATCAAAATCACCAAGCACATACAGCCATCAGGCCATGAACTCCAAAACACTAATCACCATTGTGGGCTGCTTCCGCAAGAAATGACCAGCCACTACCTGTGTGTCGCCCTGTTCCCCCATGGTACACAGAGACACATTCACGTACGAAAAGGCAACATGGAAGCGCACAGAACCGCAGGGCCGTCCCAATGGGGAGGCACTAGTCCAGCTGAAAGGCCGAAATGTTGCTCCGAGCCACCAGTACTGCGTAAGGGCATGTGGCCCATTGGCGATCGTCCCATAAGATCGTAATGCTGCTCCACTGATTAACACGAAGCAGCAGGTGTCGGGAGTAAAATCCATCTGCAGGAGTGGCATACAGATGGCAGTGGCAAAAGGGGAGGAGATACCTGTCAACCAAAAGAAAAGAAAAAGAACAGAATGGCCATCAGAACTACATACCAACAACTCACTTCAATGATCACACGAAATCCACAGCCATATGCATGCTAGCCCACTCCAAAGGAACATCACCACCCCAAAACCACTTGCGACTCATAACCATCTATATCGAGGTGCAAACACCATCACAAACGAGTGTCTGAGGGCGCCTCGAGACAGGGAGGGCTCAACAAGGCCAGATGGACGATGGTCCCACTATGGCAGCCCTGCATCACATAGCGTAGGGGAGGCGGATAGATCCCAAGAAGCCCTGTACATGGCAAACTCTGTATCAAATCACCTGCCCATGCATCCATCCATCATTCCCTCATCCCGGGATCAAAATGCCTGAATAATTACTCACATAACATTAGAAACATCCATTGAGTCTGTGCGTTATGCAGCCTGCTAAATCCACAGTGCCCCAGCCCGTAATTCCAGTGTTGTGAAGTAACATGTATTTGGGAACGGACGGCCTCATCGCCCACGTAGCTATTGCGCATCCCAAACTATTCATATCAATCATTGCTCCCTCGCCATGGGCCCTGTCTCAAGGACATAGAACAATAGAACGTTACATTTGCAGTCGCCGCTAGCTGGAAACCGAAAGCGCCGCCCTTCGAATTCCTCATTTGCAACATCACGTCGAAAAGGCATCTGTGGCCGTTTGAAATCACTAATTATTCCATCGAGTGCGGCTGTGTGTGAAAATGGCAACTGCCTTCACCCACGAATGGGACGCCCCGCCCGTCGTTGCAACTCGGTACAGTGATGCATGAGGGCCCACCGTTACTCGAGTACTACGTCCCACTGACCCCTCACAAGTCTGTTCGCGACTGCACAGATAGTATGTGAAACAATGGGACCACAGCAGAATGAACATATCAACCAATCTTACACGGCCATCGGGTACAAATACATGATTGCAATAGCAAGATACAATTCCCCGAATTGCAGCGTTGTGCGCGGGACGTGCTCGGCCAAAGGGGAGAGCAGTTTGCACAGGTGGAATCAATCACCACAGGTGGAGGCCATACAGCCTGAAAACACATAAATTGCACAGCCAGTCTCCTCCCACAACCACACCGAAATGCTACCGGCAGGACTCGCGATGTTGGCCCTGGGGGACCTGATAGCACTGCAAGTGCTCCGACTCCAAGAAGTAGACGAACACCAACTACAACCAGCCGCACGGAGGAGACGCAGGAGGAGGAGGAGGCCAAGGCAGGGCCAGCAAGGCCCACCAGCACAGCCACTACCACCACGCAGGCAGCCCGCAATTCAACGCCTCCGAGCACATCCGTTCAACCTCACTGATGAGCAGATCCACACCCTCTACCGTCTGGACCGGGACACCATAGCCGCCATTGTGGACATGACACAGGCTGACCTTGTCAGCATGATAGATAGCCCAACCGCCATCCCACCCCTACTGAAGGTGGTGTCTGTACTCCACTTCCTGGCCACAGGCACCTACCAGCACACAGTCAGACAGTTGCATGGCATTTCTCAGCCACTGTTCTCACGGACACTATTGCAAGTGCTCGATGCCCTCCTGAAGCACGCAGACGACTACATCTCTCTACCACGCTCGGAGCAGGAAATAACCAACACAAAAGTGGGATTCCATGCACTTGCCGGCATACCGGGTTGCATTGGTGCCATCGACTGCACCCATGTTGAATTGGTCGTCCCACATGCCATGGAGGCCCAGTACCGCAACCGAAAACAATTTCATTCCCTGAATGTACAGATGGTGTGTGACTCCAACAGGATCATTACACATTGTTGTGCCCGATTCCCTGGATCAACCCATGATTCTATGGTCTTGAGGAACTCTACAATACCACGCTACATGGAGCGACACGCAGGGAACAGATCCTGGCTACTCGGTGAGTCTCATTACATGCATGATGATGTGGGGTATGTGAATTGTCAATGACCTGCCAGGAAGGGGGGGGGGTGTGCGTACGTATCAATGGCATTCCACATCATACGTTTCTCGTCCACATACAGGTGATGCTGGATATCCACTGAAGAGATGGCTCCTCACACCAGTCCGGAACCCACGGGACCAGCATGAGGAGGACTACAGCCATGCCCACTCACGTACCCGTGTAGTCATTGAACAGGCATTCGGCCTACTGAAGACCCGTTTCCGCTGCCTCAGCAGGTCTGGCGGGGCACTCCTGTACCGCCATGAGAAGGTTGCAAAGATGGTGATGGCATGTGTCATGCTCCACAACATGTGCGTACGTAGAAATGTGCCCATGCCCCCTGACGCAGAACTGCAAGCACCTGATGATGGTCATGATGAGGGTGGGGATGTGGCAGCACCTCATGGAGTCTGCGAGGCACCGGAGGGCCGTGACATTCGTCAGCATCTCATTGATGTATGCTTCTAGCACTCACGCCTGGTGGCTGATACATGGACACGGGACTCGTGGCACTGCGTGTGTCTGGGACATGCACAATATGGACTGTACGCCTATGATGGCCTAGTACACAAAGATCAATGTCCACACTTCTCATTGGTTGATCGTGCACTTTTTATGGCATATGTGATATCATGTTGAACACCCTATCGACCCGCCACCCAAGTGAGCCCAACACACCCCCTCCACCCTCCTACCTCCCCCCCGAACACCAGTGTCCAAAGATGCTCATTGTCAGTGGGCTGTCGCTATTGCATGCCCCCTCTGCGGGTATCAGGGGCACCCCTGCCTGTGGAGCGCAGGTTCCTTCCAGATCTACGTTGGGGGCTGCCCTGGACGGAACTTGCAACGGATGATGTGTCTGCCTGCTCACGTCCATGCATGTCCCTAAGGGTTTGCGAGAGCTCAGTGAGCACGCGGCGCACTGCGGCAAGTTCGGCACATACGTCTTTGGACGTCGCATGCAGTTCCCCCCTCAGGCTCTCGGTGCTACTCTCCATTTGGACTCTCAGGCTCTCGGTGCTACTCTCAATTTGTGCCCTTAGCGTCTCTGTACCTCTCTCCATTTCTGCCCTAAGTGTCTCTGTTGATGTTTCTATGTCTGCCTTGGTGCCCCCACATTCATCGGCATGGCCCTTGAGGAGTGTGGCCATTTGCTGCTGTTGGACGATTAACTTGTCGAGGGACTGTTGCCTCTGCTGGGCCATGGCCATTTGCGGTGGTGTCACAGAGGGGCTGTTGTCCTCATGTTGCCTTTCCACAGGGCTTGTGGGGGATGGCCAGTCGTCGTCTTGTGGCTGCACCTGCGTGGTATCCTCATGTTGTACGGGATGGGACAGACAGGGGGATTGGGACAGGTCATGGATGGATCTGACCTCGACATCCCCGTCTTCTGTGTCCGAGCATGCTGCCATCAATGGGGTGTCACCTATGGTGCTGCTGCCACCAGAGGCAGTGCCTTCTGTGGCATCCATTGGGGGGACCTGTGGTGGTGGTGTTGTGGCCATGCTGGCTGCTGGGGTGCCTGTTGATGTTCCCTCCTCTGTGCTGCCACCTGATTTGTGCTGCTGCCGTGTCTTGATGCGTGCAGCTGAGGTGGAGGGTCTCTGGCCGTTGGTCTTGGCCCTCTTTGCAGGTGTGCTGGTAGGGGTGTCCTGTAGCTCGTCGTTTGGATCGGACCCTGTGGTGGAGTAAAGGAGGGCGAGGGTTATTGATGGGTCAGTGGGAATTGGAATGGCATTGTATCACATGCATTGGGGTGGTACCTGAGGGTGATTTGGGTCGGGGTCTTGGAGGTGCTTTGATTTGTGTGTGGAGTGAGGGTGCAGTTGTTTGGCAGCCTGCAGTTAGGGTGTGCCTGCTGCACGTGTAGTGCGTGTATTAGGGGTTTTTAATTATTTATGTATTTATTGTGGGTTTTGACGTGCGCTTTCAGGCCGATGTGTGTGGACGTTCTCCTGGACATGTGTTTCTGTTGCACTATGTGGACGCATGGTACTTCACATGGTTGGACTTTGTGGATTTGGCATTGTTTTATCTGGCCCACCTACCTGATTCTTCGGATGTCTGCACTCCTTTCTCCATCCCTCCGACTCCCTCTATGCTCTCCATTCCGATGGTGGAGGCACAGATTTCTTCCCAGGGGGTCAACTTGATGGGTGATTCAGGACCTCCCCCGGTGGCTGTGGCAATGTTGCGGTTGGCAGAGAGTATGCTGCGGACGCGTATCCGCAGGTCGTCCCATTGCTTGCGGCATTGCTGTGGGGTGCGGGGTGCGGTCCCCACCGCACTTACCCGCTGTGCCACCAGAGCCCATATGGCCTTCTTGTTTGCAAGTGCCGTCCTGGTCATTTGCGTGGAGAAGACGACGGCAGCATTCTCCTGGAGGGTCTCTGTTAGCACGGTGAGTT
Source organism: Ambystoma mexicanum (assembly GCF_040938575.1). Lineage (NCBI taxonomy): Eukaryota > Metazoa > Chordata > Amphibia > Caudata > Ambystomatidae > Ambystoma > Ambystoma mexicanum. The sequence goes on from NC_090932.1 coordinate 953,144,743, forward strand.
CCTCACGGGAGAAGTGGACCTGCCGCTTGCGGTCGCACGCTTTCTTCGCTACTTTTCCCATTTTTCTTGGTTTCGCTAGGGTGGTTGACGGGTTGGGGTGTGTTTCAGGGTAGTGATTTTGGTGGTTGTGTGGTTTTGGTGTTTTTATAGGTGTACGCCGGGATGTTTCCCGTTCCGGGCCCATGTTTTAACTTCCGTTTCCGTATATTTCCGGGCACCGTACTTTCCGGTAGGCGCACACTGCGGTGACCGCTAAGAGGGGTGGCGGTATTGCACCTAGGGCGCCGTACGGCGGCGGTGTGGGCCATTTTGGGCTCATTTCCGCCATCGCGGACTTTGCACTTCCGCCGTGGCGTGGTGCTCGTGCCCGATGGGTCGGAATGGGCCGCACTTTGCTCCTTCGTACAATGGCGGAAACGCTATTTACGCTGTGGCGCTCCGGTCAGTCGCTTTCCGCCAGGGTCGTAATGAGGGCCAATGTCCAATTTTTAAGCAAATGTCTACAAGTGTGCGTGTTTAACATGGGAATAAGTGTATAAAGTTTCACAATTCTAGCGGAAATACATTTTGTGTAAAACCACATGTCTTCCCATTGCTGTCCAGAACCTGTCACAAAATTCTGGCGCCTCTTCACCCGTGCTGCCTGAAATTACATTAACAACTCTGTTATGTTTATATTTTTCACAGTTTTAAATAGTAATTTATCAGTCTTTTTCAAATGTGTTCTTTGTCCATGTTATGCAACAAATGGTTGTTTGGCTCCACCCCTTGGTCTCTCCCTGGAAGCCCAGGAGCCATCCCCCAAGTTTGTTCCTTGCAGAGGCCATTTATGACTGCCTTCACACTTTGAATTTCCTGCTCTGGAGCTTGTCATTGTTCCTTTTGCCTCTGTAGACCAGGTGCTTTCCTACCCTGTAATTAACACTTCTCGGTGATCTCCTGCTGGGGGAAAGACCTTCCTTCTGTGAGAAAAACCTGTTATTCAAGTTCTACAGCTTCAGCCATGTTTAATATAATTGTTACATTTCCTTAGCACCAAACAAACTTGTTATAAAATAACAGCTAGAATTATCACTTAAGATTTAAAAAATGGGATCAAAACAATTACAATATGGGTTACTATCAGGCCTCTTAGGTTGCAAACACTTGATTTACAGTTTATACATGTTAAAGTTTAATCAGGCAGGCCACTGTCCGCTGTCATCACAGCAGCCCTCTGCTGCACAGAGATGTTTGACAGATCCACAGGCAGGCCACTTTTGCTGTGGAAATCTCTTTATGCTCTCAGCCTTTCAGGATATTGTAAGTTCGCAATGATTTCTTAAACTAAGTAATTTGTAGCACCCAGCAAGAATTTTGAATATTTGAAGGTGTTTGTACAGGCATTCTGAAGTTTCAGCAACACAGAAGAGGTGATTTCAAGCAAGATTTGGTGTTTCAATTAGTAAAGCACTGCTTTTTCCTTCTGCACTCCACTTTCAATTGTTGTGGAGCCCAGTGACATATTTCAGTAGCGAGAGCTCTGTTCCCCCACTGACAACATGTGTGATATATTGGCAGCCATCTTTTTGTGTACTGAGAAACACGATTTTCAGGGGTTTGGCGCGCAGAATGGTTTTGCGGCCATTTTGCTGTTTCTGGCCCCCCCATAACAGAGTGATGCAGCATAGCAGAGCAACAATGGGTCAATACATCACACAGTGTGCATAGTTAAAAATGAGATTGAGGTTACTTCCTGATGGCACATAATCAGAATATAAATTAGGACAGATCTCAGGGCACTCAGTCTGGAAGGTGTGAACGAAAACGTGTTGCAAAGATGGTTAGGTCTGGATTAGCTACTGACATGTCTGCATGTCCAAGTAAAAGGCATTTGTGAACTGGATAGACTGTTACCTGTCCATCAGGTGTAGAACCTCTGGAACCAAGTCATTGGCCAAGAAGAAATGCAAGGAATCTGTCCCTTGCACTGTGTTTGGGACTCAGCAAATTGCTCAGAAATGGTCCTCACATTTTTGATAGTTTCCTGAGAAACTAAGAATGACTCGAAAATATACAGCCAAGTGCTGGGAAATACTGTTACCAAAATGCAAATGTTTAGTCTGCACAAATCTGTAGGTGGGTACAGTTACATATAAGGCAGTGCAGCTTTTATTGAACATTAAAAGACCTGCATGATGGGGATTTCCCCTAGGGGACAGGGTGCCTTGTTGGAAACATTCCTCCTGCCTAGATCTCCATCTAAAGACATAAAGGAAATCCTTATACTGCTATATTCACTGGATGTGTCACGGGTTGTCTTTCTTTTATATCTGCTTAGCAAGAATACCCCAATCTGCTAGTTTTATGCCACAGGCATGGCAGAATGTACTCCCCAGTTACAATATGCAATCTGGAATGGGGTCCTGCTCTGATTCTGACTTTCCACTTTAGTAGACTTGCTAGTTTCTGCAAATAGAGGTCACACAGTGTTCTATCATATTAGAAAGCTAAATATTTTTTTTTAATTTATTTTATTGTTTAATCAAAATAAGATTTTTACAATATATCTGTCACATTGCATTTAATGTCTTTGTCTTGACATCCGTATATTCGTTCATATCGTCTGGGCTTGTCGTTTTGCTTCGGCCATAGTCAGTTTGTTGAATCGTTATTGACTTTGAATAGGTCATTCATAATGAACTCTAATATTTTTGCTGTGATTATTTGCCAGCTCGTTCTGTCACCCCCAATAAGCCTACACCACCAGGTTTGCTCTTCCATCAGTGAGTCACCGTGTAATTTGAGCGCGAAATAACTTTTTCTTATTGCACATGTCGCCGGGCAACTCGTCATGAGATGACAAATGGTTTCTTGCGTTGGAGGCATGGTGTTTTGGCAAAAACGACAATCTGCTGTTGCAGATAGACCTCTTACATGCATTTCATTAGTTGGCAAGAGATTTAGCCGCGCTCTTAGGATTAGATTTCGTGCCTGTTTGTTCGGAAATCTCTTTAAGAAGCTTTGTAACTCATTCAATTTCCTTGTGTTACCTGGCAGATGGGAGGTGAGTCTTAAAGTGGTGGCTGTTTCAGTCGCCTTCGCCCAGTTTGCTTCCTTCAGTTTGCGCACAATTCTGCAAGAATTGAAGATGAGATCATCTTCATTGGCAGCAATGGTGTCCGGGAGCTGGATGTTTTCTTTTTGCCATGTTGTGAGCAATTCAGAGTTACCTGTGTCCATCTCACGTTTTATCATGTTGTAAAGCTCATTACCGTCTACCATTCTACATTTTCTGTAGAGCAATAATGCGTTGCAGTTGACAGTGCATTGCATAGACTGTAGGCTCAACTCACGCCTTATCGCCACACCTGAAGTGCTCTGTAATATCAGTACCTTTGTTTTGCTCTTGTTAATTTCCAGGAAGTTTTTTCTTGCGTACTCTTGTAAACCATTGAGTTGACGTTGGAGGCCTATTGGTGTTTGGTCGAATAGGGTGAGATCATCCGCGTAAAGAAGTTGTTCTGTTATCATATTTCCGATTTTTGGAGGAAAAGCGTGCGTAGTAGTTGTGTGCACTTGTAAGTTGCCTATGTAGGCTAGGAACAAGGCTGATGCTAAAGGGCATCCCTGCTTGACTCCTCGGGTAGTTGGAATTTTGTTGGACAGCTCACCATCATGGCTTAGACAAACTCTCATTGAAGTGTTATGATGCAAAGCTTGGATGAGTGCTAGTATGTCTTCAGGACAATTCCACCCTCTCAATTTCTTCCAGAGGTGGGATCTTTCAATGTGGTCAAACGCTTGCGTAAAGTCAATGAATACGACAAATAGCCGTTGGTTGAGTTGCAATGCTCTGCTTTTTAGAATGCTGAACAATAAGATGTTACCCGCTGTTCCAGCCTTTTTTTAAAGCCTGATTGCAGCTGATCATTGCACTTGGCTGATGCCGCCCAAGTTTGAAATTTCTTTAACAGAAGTGATCCGAAGACTTTGCCAACGTAGTCGAGCAAAGCTATAGGACGGAAGTTCGCAGGGTCTGTTATGTCTCCTTTTTTATAGATGGGAATTATGGTCGCTGTGGTCCATGATTGAGGCACTGAACTTGACACTGCACAGCGTTGAAAGATTTCGCTGATGAAATTAGCCCATTCGATGGGATGAGCTTTAAGCTCAAAGTTGGTGATCCCGTCCGGGCCGGGCGCTCGTGAGTTTTTAATCTTTTTGATGATTTCTAAGATTTCTTCTTTGTCTGCTATGTTGATCCACTTTACTGGGTGGAGCTGGTCCTCCCCTACCTATGTTGTTATGACAGATTTAAACACTTCTGCAAAGTGTGCTTCCCAGGTGGATTGTGAGATGTTGTTTGTTATTGTGTTTTCCACTGAGTGTTCAGCTGTTTTTAGTAAGGACCAGAAATCCCTTGCATTGTTTGTTATTAGTGCTTTGGTGATGTTTTCTGCATCTAGCTGGTAGAGGTTGTGTCGATGTGAACGCACCCAGGCTTTGTACTCAGATTTTAAGTTTCTTTGTGTCGCAAGGCCGTCAGCAATTGGCTGGATTTTATTTGCAATCCTCATGGCTCTTCTAAACTCTCGTCTTCTGGCCACTAAATCGCTGTTATATGAGTGTTTTTTAGTGGCACTAGTGGTCTTCGTACCTGTTCTTGTATGCGTATATGCCATTAACAAAGGCTGGTAATCAAATACTGTAGTTTCTGTTGACTGTGCTTTGCCTTTGTATCTTTGTGTTAGCTCTTTGATTGCAACTGTACTTAATTTGAGCCGAGTGCCTCTGGTGTTGTTCTCAATGTCCAAGGCTACTCAAATGGTTTTAACAGGTTGAATTGACCAGCTGGCCTCCAAGAGATTGTGGTCACTGACTAAAGTACGGTGTACATTAAAGAAGGTGGTAATGCTTAGCAGTGGTTTGGAGACAAAGATGTAATCGATTGTTCCACTCGAATCCGCACGTTCCCAAGTGGGTATTCTATTAGGTTGATGGAACGCGATATCGAGGTTGTGCAATTCACGAGAATGAATCAGTTCTAGCCAGGCTTTGCCTCGCTGTTCTGCTGCTGAAGACTGTTTTTTGTGTCCAGAGCTTTTTTGAAGGTTGCAAACTGCATTTAAATCTCTGCATATCAATAAGGAGGACGCTAACATTGTGATGAATCTGTTTTCCCCAATTCCAGCAGGGTTTCAGTATGCGTTGATGATAACTATAGTGTAATCTGTTTGTTTGGCATTGGTCATCTGTTTCCATGTGACAGTTACTGCCAAGAGGGATGAATTTGCAATCAGGATAGTGTCAATGGAAAGGCCGCAACCTGTGCGGCAGGTGATTAAAAGACCAGACATTGGCTGTCCTAAATGGCCCTTTTCTGCTGGTGCCAAAATTATTTGGTATCCCTCTATGGTCGGAGGGCTTGTTAACCAAGTCTCTTGCAGACATATGACATCATATTTGCCTATATTGATTTCACCTGGAATTGTTAGGTGCGAATGCCCTCTTGTATTCCATGAACCTAATTTCACTTCGTTGTACAGGTGTTCTTTTTGAAATGTTGCTGTAGGGATGAGATCACTGTTGTCGGATTGCTATTTTTTCCGATGTGTTGCAAGAGCCTTCGGTAACCAAGCCCAGATCACTTGTTTATTTTCCCTGAGAGGGGTTTCCGTGGGGTTATCTTGCACTGTTTGTGAAATGCCTCTTTTTATTTCACAGACTTTGTTCGTTGAATTTGATTCCCTGTCTGAGGATTGGTCACTTTTGCGAGTTGGCTTCTTGTGTTTTTTGATCTTAAAAATGTTTGCGTTGTTCAATAGTTGGTCCTCTGAGTTGTTGTCAGGTTCTGGGACTTTTCGTTGATCTTTTCCAGCATACTTCCTGTCCTGGCTTTGAGCGAGATTGTTTCGCTCGTTTCTGTCATGCGTATTTATACGCGAAATGTGGGAGTCATGAGTCCCACTTGTTCTTTGAGCTTTGCTGCTACTGCATCCATGGCTGCTTACTGTTTCGATGTTGAAACCGAGCCTGTAAATTTCATTCTCGCTATCATGAATTTGCCTATATATGGTTGACGAAGCGATATATATCAGCGTTGCAGCTTTACGCCTGTTATGCCATGGTTGTATGATAAGAAGGTCATCTGATTTTATGTGCCTCAACCTATAGATCTGCTGTAATATCGCCAGCACTGTTCTTCTATTTAGCGTGAGTTCCTCCTTGTTGCTGTTTCTTTGTGCCATTTGTACTGTCCACTTTGCCTCTGTGCGCTTTGCACTTTGTCTTTTGTAGGTGTCTGTTCTTGATCTGTAGTGGACTTTTTTCCCACTTAAATCCGCTTCTTCTTTAGCCCTTGTTTGAGTGTTGTGTCTACTTCCTCGTGTGCCAACTTCATGCATGTTTTTTTTCTTTGGACTTGAGCAGTCTGCTTGAGAGCCGTGAGTTTTTGTTTCTGGTGCGTTTTGTGGCTTGTCTCTTCGTCCATGTTCTTTCTTGCCCTTACTTGTATGATGTTGAGCATCTTTGGCGCTGCGACATTGCATGTCCATTTCCAGCTGTTTTCCTTGACTCTGCGTAGGCATCTTCTTATTTGTTTGTTTCAGACATTTGTATGATAGACGATTTCGTTTCTCTTCAAGCGTCTCAAAATCTCGTTCAGACTGCCTCTTATTATTGTTTTCTTTAACTGCTGATGTAATGTCACTATCTGAGAACGATGCTGGACTCTTGTGAGTTGAGCTAAATACAGACTCAGAGTCATGCACCACGTCATTGTCCGAATAAACACTGATGTTCATTAGGTTTGCATCTTGTCAAAAGTCTGCTGTTGATTTAGGTGAAACCAGTGTTGGCTGTTTAGTGTCAGAGTCAGTAATTTTAGTGGTTTTGGTGTTGGAGGTTGTGCTGTTAAGTATGGTACTGGTTTGTCGAGCTTGCGTTTGTTTGTTACTCGGTTTTGTTCTCTGATCAAGGTTCTCAGGAGGCACGTTGTTCGCACATGGCAAAGGTCCCTTGTTCTTTGCATTGGCTTTGTCAAAAATAAAGTACGCTGCTTCAGGGGCCTTGCTGCTAGCCTTAGTAGTTGTGGTTGTTTTATCCAAGACGAGTACCACCGTAGAGGTGTCCTCTTTGGCGACTATGATGCCTGTAGATTCTGCTTCAATTCCTGAGTTCTTTGCATTTTGGTCCATAGTGGATTTTGTAGTAAGGTTCGTAGTTAAGTCAATGGTGGTGGTTGTTTGCGAACCTGAGTTTCTAGTAGCTGCGCCGGTGGCTAACTTACAGTCATGTCCTGGTTTCGCGGATCATTTTGTGATGATTCTTTCAATTAGGCTGTTCGCCAGATTAACCAATTTGTTAACATGCGCATTGTGCTCATTTTTTGCTGCAATAAATGCTTCAAGGTATATGACTTTCGTCAGGATAGTAGCTATCATAGTTTGTTGATCTTTTGTGGTCTCGTTGAGCGTTTTGTAAAGTTTGCAGAATGGATTTAAGGCGATCGTGATGGCAGACATAACACTCAACTAGTCTGTTTCTCTGATGGAGTTTCCGAAATAGTCGGCCCAGAATATGACGCATGGCCGTCTCCTGCGGCCTGATGAAGGTCACTGGATCTTTGTGTTGCCGTTTGACATAAATTGGTTGCACTGTTTCGCGTATGAGTGGGATTAAGGCCAGATTGCTGGATGGAATTTCTCTTTTTATCTAGCGTTTTCGCCTGTTCTTTATCTGTGCCCTCTCGGGGAGCATCAGCCAAGGGTTTAATGAAGTTGGATGGTTTCAGAGAACTCTGTTCCACTTTACGCCGCTGTGTTGGGGACGGCAGGTCACTATGTACAACTTCCTCAGTACAAGATTTTTCCTTGTGTTGTTTGTCATATGGTAGCGAAGGTTTATCTTGCTGTGAGGAGCTCAGTTCTTCGCTGCAGTCAGTCGGCCGGCTTTCCTCTAAGACTGGGTCTGGGATGATTGCATCTTCCATTGAGTCTGGCCGCCCTCTTTAAAGCTTTCCTTGTTGAGGACAGTGATGGTTTTGTTGTTTTCCAGTGAGTTTAATGCGCTCTTTCTTTGCAGCGGACATGGGCTAATTTCCTCGATGGTTACGATATCAGGTTTTTCAGCAGAGGAAGAAACTGCGGGTACTTTTGCCCGAGTTGGACACGGCGCCACCAGGGGGGATTTTTGCAGAACAGCCCTCGGGCACTGCTTGACAGATCTTTCGTCGTCTATTTTACGGTATTTGGATCATGATAAATTTTCCTTGACAGCGGCGATCATTTCAGCGTCAGAGATTTCTCTAAAAACTTTGTTTTTTGTTGTTAGATGTGTTTTGAAGAAGTCAGTTAAAATCCGCATTGTGGTTGGTTTGGTTTGTGCTGCATGACTTGATGCAGCTGTCCACCTGCCATTTTTTCTTGTTTGTGAAGATGATAATTTTTGGCCGCTGTTTTTGTTTTGGCAGAGGCCATGTTTTTTCTTGTTGGATGTTCTCGCTCTTGTTGCCTGCCCACTGTTGTGTCTCGGTCTCTTTTTGGAGCTAGGCATTGGAGAGCCCTCTAAAGATATAGGATCTGTCACTGGTAGAGTGGGTACAATGCAATTATTTAGCTCTTCTAGACTTTCCGCTGCGGCGTGGATCTGTGCCGTTATACTTTGCACTGAGGATTGCTCCGCCCCCTCCATTCCAGGAGCTAACTCCTCTCCCACTGCAGGCGCACTCAAGCTTGCATAATTCTGTGCCAGGGCCGTCCTCACAACTGGACCCCCGGCTTCCGAGTGGGAGCCACCCGAGCTCTGCTCCTGGACCTCCTGTGGCCGCAGGCCATCCTGCTCAACGCCTACTGCTTCGTCACGCCCCGCCCTCCCTCCGGCCGGCGTGAGCAAGACGATTGCTGAGGCGACGTGCCACGGCGGCTGGAGCTCCACAACGGTGTCTCGGCTATGGGGTGGCACCTGAGTGCTGCATGCAAATGTCCTCACCCGCACTTCAGATCCTCCAGGTAGATGGAGAAGACACAACGAGGGGCCTAAGTTAATGTGTGGGTCAACGTTTAAATCTACCAATTTCTCATTGATGTTCAGCTGGTTGATGGTACGTACTGTTTTGCTACTGGCTGCAGCACTACATTTGTGGCTTGTAATAGAAATGGTCCTGCCATTCGCGGCAGTGGAGGCGCTTTTACCTCCATTGTTTTTAGGGCGTGAGCTTCTAAGGCAGCGCCCATCCTCTTCTTCTAGCCCCGCATTGTCTGCCAAAGTTCTAAATTTCTAAATTGTTGTTTAGCTGCCATTGTTATGAATATAGTGGGCTAATGCAGTTGTTACACAAATGTCAAGGCAGCTTACATGTGTTATTTTTACTCTCACCGCTTACCGTAATGACTTGCGTGTCTTTAGATGGGCGGAGTAGGTGTTGCCATGCAGTAGTTTATGAGGCGATCTCCTTCACCCTCCGTCACTCCGTGGTCTCCACTGAACCATCTGTTACTCTGCAATCAGAGCGGGATGCGGACTGCTCGCAATGTGTTGCTTAGCGCTCCCCAGCGAACACAGCAAACACACTCTGCTCACTCCGCCTCGGCTGCGCCGAGGGGTGAGGTTTTTGCAGCTCCGCCTGATGATTCAAAGGCCAGTGAAAGCAGACTTCCGTCTGTGGCTTCACGGTTCAGCACGGCACGGCAGCAATTCCACGGTTCAAACGAAGTAGTGAGCAGCAAACACACTAAACACTCTCTAAAGCTAAAAATAGTTATTCATCTGCACCATTTGCACCAGCCCAACAATCCAGTTATTCAACAATGCAATGATATTTTCCTGTTCAATCTGTATTTCTTTTAGGTTTGACAACTAATAATAGTTATGGAAAAACCTGAAAGATGCTCACCTTTTATCCTTATGCCAGTTTCAAGATGTTATTGATAATACGTTACTTTGTTTTCAGATACTTAACTATTTATTCATGCATACATCATTTACAAATCATTGTTTTTTTCTAGTCTAATGGGTGTTCAATTACACAATATGATATCAATACATTTAACTATAGAGGCTAGAACATGGAGTTCCTTTGTCCAGCAATCTACCAGCTGTCCTATGATTTTCCTTTCTGTTTTTACAATCTGTGGCTGCTCTTTAAGCAGAGTGTGTGGACATTGGGCAGAACTGAATTTTGATCTGAGTTTCAGATCTTTCAACCTGACGAAAATCATATCAGATTGATGTAGAATCTTGTATGTGGTGTGACATAAAACACTGAATACATTAAATACATAAATCAAACAGAATCAGGCATATCTAGTTTGCATACTGCTTGTGAGGACACTGAGTGAAAGATTAAGCAACACAGAAAGCTATGTCTGCGTCCCTTAGGAAGCACAGTGGTCAATTTCTGAGATTGATCAGAAACAGAAGCCTGAACATCAGACTCATTATCAGTCATCACCATCAACCTCCTATCACAATGAAAGCCTGGGCTTGAATGTAAAAAGTTGTTAACCTTTAGCAGTTAACGCTTTTCGTCTAGGCAAGACATTAATGAAGTTCAGGAAACTATGCATTTTTCTGGTGATACAGAAAAAATATCTTGAAAAATATATATTCTAAGCCATATGACATGCTCATGAGTGGAGAAGATGCCAAAACAAGTAAAACATGGTTTGCCATACCTTTCAAATGCATATGCCAGACATTTCGAACTAATGTCTGACCTGCTGAAATTGTATTGATAGTTAACGAGGAACAATGCCTTGTCTACAATGTATTAGTTATCACAATTAAGAGTAGAAATACATGTTATATCATTTCAAATTACAGTTTGTATCCTTCCAACAAAGTATATGTTGCAATGCTCTGAAATATGTCTAAGGCTTCATCTGCCATATGGCTTGATCACTAATTGTCTAAGCGAGCTGTTTGTAAGGAAAAGTAAGAACCCATTTTCAAACTTTGCCAGCACACATGTATTACTATAGGTTTTTATGCAACAACATGAGTATAGCATTTTGTACACCACAGCCTGATAAGAAAAGACTAGGCATGGGCAACATGACACAAATCATATATGACCTGTATTTAAAAGAATTGCATTCAAATGAGATGCAATGATTCAAACACATTGCAGCAACTGATTCCTAAAATACAACCCCGGATTGAGCAGAGCCATTACAAAATAGCTCCAAATCTGCAACATGGTCTGAACCTTTGGCCGTTTTTTGTTTTCACATGTCATCAATTTCTTTCTGATGATTTTTAATTAAGTTTAGTTGTTTCTGGATCAAAGCGATTCAACCAGATTCAAACCAGTATCGCTAATGGTTTGTACAGGTTTGAAACAATTGGGGCTACAAATACATCAAAATAAGTATTTTGCAGCTTTGTGTCATATCACCAGAAGGCTCATATCTATACCACTCTGACTGTTTTAAACAGAACCTGTTATAGTTTTGATTTGAACCATAAATTGAGGAAATCACTTTAAGGATCAACGACCTAAGAAAGGACATGAATATGTTATAAATGATGCTTAGGTATAGGTCAGATTCCAGTCAAAGAAATAAGCATGAGTAAATAATCAACAACGGGACAGACTATTTCCTTATATATTTTACAATTCCTTTATTTTTCAACCAGCCTCTAAAGTACCCCTAATTAATCTAACACAATTAATTATTCTCAATTACTGAACTGAAGGAAATGCAAAAGGACCAGCTGAAGAAGCGTCAGGGCTAGTGGTGGCCCATTTCAAAATTATGTTATGGTATTTGCTAGCCTGCAGACGGGAAAAATAGTCTGAGGCAAACCAGGGATATGGTGGCGGTGCTTAGATTACTATGGAGACATCAATAATGCAGTGAAGGGGTTAATATCTGCAGATTATGTCAGGACAGGCATCCAGCACTGAGTAGAAAAAACAAGGGATTGATTTACAACATGTTTTTCAATGGGAACTTCCCATTAAACACTATTTTGTAATCAGGCAAAGCACTAATGTAGTTGAAACCTGGGTAAAAAGGCAACCAGGTGATGAAAACGTTGTTGGATACTTCAAAACCTGAGGGAGATGACAACATGAAGACATCACGAAATGCAACCTGCAATGTGTGTGCTGGACAGCGGGGACATAGGATCCAATAATATAACTACATCTGAAACCAGTACACCTGCATGCGGTATTAACTACTCAAATCCTGATAACCACAACATTAAATTATTTATTGTTAGATCAATTCCAGCCCATTCTTCTGAAATTGTTGACCTTATTCAGTATTGAGATCTAGACCTATTGGTAGTTTCAGAAACCTGTTTAAAAGATGTTTTAGGTCCTGCCATCAGTGCTAATATACCAGATGGCTATTCCATGATTAATTATAATAGACCCATGGGGAGTGGAGGGAGAGTAGCTTTTATTTATAAATGTGTAAATATAACAGCCTCAGAAACTTTTGCTTTATGCACTGGGGAAGCTGTAGAAGCCACTGTTCAGGACCACCCTTCACTCAGCATTAAACTGTTGATAATATACTGTCCCCCTTAAACATGACTCTAAATGTGGAAAAGCCTGGAATGATTTGTGGATATCTCTGACCAATATATCTGCACCATTGTTTTGGTAGGGGATCGTAATATGGATGTACAAAACATATGAGACAGTAGCATAACACAATTAAAACAAGATTTAGTCAACATGGGTGTCATACATTTGGACTTGCCCAAAACTCATACTAAGATAAGAACCCTTAAGTGGTGTTTGCACACAATCTGAGCCTGGAGAACCATAGAACTCCCTGGGTGCACTGGACAGATCATGCTCATAACCTTTACCGGTCTGCTTAAATCTGTCATAAACCAGCTAATAATAATTGGAAGACTATTACATATAGAAATAAACACAGACTGGTAGAAGAGACACTGTTTTTTTTTTCAATCTGAAATCTGCACAAATTATACAGAAGAAAAATCAGCATCACACTAAGTAGATATATATATCAAGACAATAGCACAGATCAGTGATGAGGTATCCCCTTTTAAACATAAAAGGTCATCAAGATGAAAAGCCAAGGAAATACATGGTTTAATGAGGCATTGGATGATGTATGAAAAATAATAAGATGGTTTGAAAATAAATGGTGATGTAATCCTAATCCACACAATGCATTGACTGTGAAATATTATAGTTTAAAATATAAAACAGCAATTACATGGCAAAAACAAAAGTGCATGGTGGAAGAGATATTAAAATCCTCTCACTCTAATAGAACCATATATTCAAATTCCTACATCAGCAAAAGGATAACTCGGACAAATTAAAAGTGGCTGAAAATGAAAACTGGTGCAAACCAAATCCAAAAATCTTTTTGAAATAAAATAAGTGTGATCAGAAATAGTATCCTTTCATCTAAGTCAGACAGCACATTTAGGGCCTGTTTCATGGAACGTTTTCCTATAGGATTACGCCATTATAAAACTCTTCCATGTATCAGGCCCTTTAACTTGTAAACATATATTTCCCGATCTCCCAATACACCAAAGGTGAATAATCTGAAAAGGGAGGTAGGAAGTGACCGTAGGAACTTGCACAGAGCAAGCAGTGATCATGGTGGGTTTATGGCCAGGAGCATCTGCATAGAAGAGATTTATAATATAATCCTGAGCCTGCACCCCACCAATTGCATAGGTGATCTATGTGACTTTCCTATAGTTCAATCCTGCATTAATGTTTTGGCTCCTGTCTTACGGAGATTGTGAAAAATTATTTTCATACTGCATCTATTTCTGAGGTTTTGAAACAGGTTTGGGTAACACCATTGCTTAAAAAGCCCACACCGGAACCTGAAAATATGGGGAACTACAGACCAATCTCCAATGGGACTTTTCAGTTAATAATTCAAGATAAAGCAGTAAATAAAACTTCAAGATCACCTTGAAGACAATGAGATATTAGGAGACAGACAATTTGGTATTGTTATTGGATGTTCAGAATAGCTTGCTCCAGATTATTGATGAAAGCAATATGGGTTTGCTGATGATTCTGGTTCTCTCAGCAGTGTTTTGCATTATGGACCACAATATCATTCTAAATAGGTTAAACAAGGTACCTTCTTTGGCTGAACCTGCAGTAGACTGATTCAAATTGCTCCTTATTAACTGAAAATCTAGAGTGAAAGTGGGGGACAGTTTCTAGGATCCGAAGACAGTAAACTGTGGAGTGCCACAGGGTTCTTGTATCTCACCACTGCTCTTTCATATATACATCAAACCATTACATAACCTACTTATCGTAGAGGGTGTCATATTCTAGAATTATGCAAATGACACACAATAGGTTTTTACATTATTGGGATCCTAGGAGGACAGCATGTCTTTTATCCGGCAGACATTTACAGACATTGCCAGATGGATGTCAGCTAACTGGTAGGTTCTTAATCCATCCAAAACAAAAAATATTCCTCACTCCAACTTCTAAGATCCTCTATAAGGAACCACCAAAATGTGTGGTCCTCTCTGAAACTGGATGCTCAGTTCAAGTGGTTGAACAGGTAAAGGTATTATTTTTGATTCTTGTCTGTCATTTGATGCACATTTTAGCCATCTAATGCCCAGGACACGTTATTATGTGATGATCTAAAGACAGATAAGGCCTTTGATGTTAGAAGATAACTGTGCCATATTAGCCAGGGCAATTATAGGAGCTGACTTGGACTATAGCAATTGTCTTTTTTGCAGGATTAACAAAGCAGGCCATCAGTACATTACAATCTTTACAAAATGCCATAGCCAGAGTTGTGACAAAAGTGAATGATCAAACTCATATGTCCCCAATCCTGAGAAGACTGCACTGGCTCCCTAATGCAACTCATATTAAGTTTAGACTCTTGACTCTCATCCATAATACTCCCTATGGTAAATATCCTGCCTATTTGAAAAATAGATTTCTCTTGCATATCACTTCTAGAACACTAAACTTTGCAATGTGCTGTATGTTAGCAGTTCCAAGATTGAGGAGTGTACGGCGGCTCTTGCACAATTGTAGGCATTACATTGTGGAGCTGTCCCCTACTGGTTATAAGAGAAACACATTTTATTACTTAAATTCAGAATAAAAGTGAACATCTTGTTCTACAGTAGCTGTTGTAAGTCTCCCACCCTGACACAGCCCTCGCTAACCTCAATCTCTCTAACACTATTGACACTCTTGCCCCTGTCATGAGGGTCCGACTGAAGCTTTGCAAAAAGTGCAACTCTTGGTACGACTCCGACCTGGCTACCCTTAAACGCAGTGTAGGGCAGCTGAGCGGAAATGGAATGCGCCTGGCGAACCATTTGGCAAACTGTTCTGCTGCCTCCTTCAAAGGCATTATTGACCCTGCATCCGCACCAAGAAAACAGTCTTTATTCCAGCCTGCATCTCCGCAGCATCAAACAACATGGCCAAACTTTTCAAAGTCTGCAAGAAACTGGCCAATCCTGCAGAAGCCTTTTCTTCTGTCACACCCACACAGGACCTTTGCTCGGCCATGGCTGCACACTTCACCACAAAAACCAAGACATCCTTTCCACTCTCTCTTCCACATCACAGCATACACCAACACCTGAGCCTCCCTTGGCCCCCACACTCCACTTACCCTCTCTTCTGTCGCACCCTTCAAACCAGATGAGGTCACTCGACAAGTCCGATTTATGAAGGCTTCATAAAAACAGGTGGACCCTACTCCTCCAAAACCATTAAAGACACTATCAACTCCCTCGCCCCAGCCTTGGCTGATCTCTGCAATCTCTACTTATCGACTGGAGCTTTCCCAACTGCCCTTAGGAACTCCGTTGTGCACCAGCTGCTCAAAAAACCCTCCGCTGACCCCACCATTCTGGCAAACTACTGCTCTTTCTCCATCACTCCTTTCCTGGGCAACCTCCTGGAGAAACTGGCTATCTCTCAGCTAATCCTCCACACTCAATCTATTGGTTCCTTGCACGAACATCAATCTGGCTTTAGAACATCCAGAGACATGCAAACTGCTGTTCTGAACACCTGTGAAGACATGCTCTCAAATCTTGACACTAACACTCCCTATCCTCATTCTCCTTGGATTGTCCTCTGCCTTTGAATCAGTTAACCACAACTGATCGCACATCTCCATGACACCCTGGGACTCACAGGTCAGGCCCTGGCATGGTTAGCCTCCTTCCTCTCTGACCGCCGATGCCAGGTGGAACTCAGAGCCTTTCACTCGACTATCACTCTCTTAACCTGTGAGGTTCCCCAGGGATCTAACCTATCCCCCTGGTTCTTCAACTTCTGTATGGCTGCCCTGGCATGTGTGATTGCCACTTTCACCTCTAACCTCCAGTGCTATGCGGATATCTTTCAGGCTACCCTCAGCTGCCTCCTCCTCCTCGCTCAAATATAATTGTCTGTCCACTATTCAGTCATGGTGTGCGCAAACGACCTCTGTCTGAATGTCACTAAGACTGAGATTGTTCGCATAGGGACCCCATGCTCCCGCTTTCCCACGATCACTCTGGCTGGCCTCCCTTGGCCCTGTGCCCACACCCACCTGCCAAGCAAGAAACCTTGGGTTTGACACCACTCTCTCCTTCTCCTCTCACTTTCAAACATCACTAAAAAAATCTAACTATCAGCTACACCTCCTCAGAGGTACTCTACCTTTTCTCACTTTCCCCCAGAGGCTCACTGTCTCCAGAGCTCTGGTTCTCTCCAGGCTGGACTATTGCAACAGCCTCTTTCGCAACCTACCTTCTTCTGCTCTGCGCCCTCTGCAACTCATCCAGAACAGAACTGCAAGACGTATCCTTGGCCTCAAGCCCAGGGACTGCATCTCTCTGGTGCTGAAATCCCTTCACTGGCTCCCATGGCTGCAAGGATCAAATTCAAGACCCTTTGCATTGTTCACAAGGCTTTCTGGGGCCTGGGACCTACCTACCTGCAAAGCTGGCTACCTAAATACTGTCCCTCATGAGCCCTCCGCTCATCTACCTCCAACCTTCTGCGAGTGAGCCGGTACTCCAAGTAGAGATTTGGAGGGAGATCCATATCCTCAGCAGCGGCCTCCCTCTGGAACAGCCTCCCGGCCACCCTACGTCTTGAGCTGGATCTCCTTGAATTCCAGAAATTCCTCAAGACTTTCCTCTTCTCCTTTTGCTTCTCTCTCCCTCTACCCTGCTAACCTAGTTCTCTGTTTTTCCCTCTTTCCCGCCTCTTCATTACACCATGCTGACTGGCTGCCGGGTGTACCTCAGAGAGTCTCATTGGTCCCTGGCACCCGCGCCAGTCCTCTCGCACTTGCCCCAGGACCCTACATCCCACCCACACTCAATGCATTGAAGAATTAGCCAAGAGAGTGGCTCTCTCAGCACTTACCACAGTCTCAACTGACCGGGTGCACTTGATCCTCCCCTCCCCTGTGATCCTCTGTGCACTTGCTCAATCCATATTCACCTTGCCTGAAGATAGTCTGTCTGTTCTTCCTTGTCTTCACCCCTTAATTGCACTGTAAAAACTGCAGAATCGCTGTCAGACCTTTTTGGTGTATCCCAAACTGGTAAATGTATTTTTTACCCACTTGCTCTGCCTCTGCAGACTATTATCGTCTCAGAATTTCAAGGGCACTGAGCGACTGTTTGTTCCCCCCCATGTTCCCACCCTCCTTGACCGCTTTGAAACACTTGCCTGTGTATAGGCGCTATATAAATAAAGAATACCATACCATACTTTCTGTCTTCTGATGTTTAATGGTTGAGCGTTGCAAAATCCATTGGGTAGTAGCGCCAGCACAAATAAACACAATACAGCAAAATACTGTGAAGTGAAGTATGAAGAACCTTTCAAGCCAAAAAATAAAAACAATTTTTGGATTTGTTCATCAAATTTCCAATCATGAGTTAGGCCACCTTGTTGTAGTGAAGGAGACTAGATGTTAGCAGCATTGATAAAAACTTAAATTCCTATCCACGGTATCGATAAACATTTGATGTGCACTCTGCTATGAGCTATATCAGGGGCCAGTTGAATACATTTGGGGCATGAGATGGAGGGCATGTTTGCATGCACACAGGCACTGCAACAAGTACTCAAATAGCCTGCATGAAGAATTAGTAATAGAAAAGCTGTTGTCAACTTGCAGGCACCAACAGACAGGGTGCAAGTCTACATCTTTCAATGTGCAGGACATCAGTATGATCTCCCTCAACCTTGATGTCTGCCTGAAACCGCTAAATAAGGTGGGCGCTGTGTCATACTGCACCCACCCAGGGGAAATGCTCCAAGGCCAATTGAATGTTGATCATGTCTTCAGTTTTTATGCCTGTGCAACCCTCGCCTTCAGTTGGAAAATAGCTGGGTTCCGCACACAAAGCGCTGCAAGCTGTGGCTTCACTCCACACGGGTCTGATACCAGGAGGGTGTCTCCGGTATCACTTGTAAGGGCATTGTCAGTCTGTGCACCGATATCTGTCACCTCCTAGGAGTCAGACCATGTGTTGCCCTGGTGCATCTTCACTTGCTCTAATGGTTCCATTATAGTTCAGAAAGGCAAACTGCATTCCTTTGTTTGCATGCAGCCATTGCCCTAAACGAACGAGGGATCACCCTCTTCATTCCCACGCAACAGTAGCAGCATGAGTGTGTTTGGTACTAGAAATTGACCTTTCCGGTCTTTGCTATAATACCAAACTGTGGCACCTACAAGAAAAACATAGGGGCCAGAGGTTGGGTATTCTGGACCACTGGTGACAGGAATTCTGCAATTACAAAGGACATGGCCAACCCGTATTAGACAGATTTCTACGTATGTGAGGAGAAAAAGACACATGATCACTGCAGGGCACTTCAAGAACTGTTAGGTTTTAACAATTAAGCCCATCAGAATGGGACTCACTGGGGTTTGGGAGGGAATATCTGCAGTGGGGCAGAGGGTCTTCTCACACCATAACCTCACTGATGGTTCCTTATATTGGGAGGATTTGTTGTAATTTTTTTTAATAATAATAATATATTTTTGTTCCAAATAATGTTCTTTCCAACCGCGGTGTAAGCCGGTAGAAGTGTGCTTCAGCACCCAGATCAGGGATTAGCAGGTTCCAGACTAGCGGCCGCTTCACTTGTGCTGATCTGACAGAATACCTTCTTAACTTCTAGTTTGTGAACTGGATCCGATATTGCAACACTGAACTCTAGAGCCTTGTAGCGTGTGTTGCTACGCCAGGGCTTATAAACATTGATGCAGTGTTAATAGTGCATAGGACTTTCAAATGTATTATTTTCTCAACGTAAACAGCTATAATCATTTTAGTGTGGGAATCGTGAGGTTGCCTCTGTTTGTTTTCTTTGCAATTGTTTCTCTAGACTTAGCCAGTTCGGATATAATAGGAGTCCTGCTTAGCCCATTCTTCTCTAGCTCTTCGTGCATAATAAAATTCTACTTCCCCGCACCCTCATCAAACAGGTGATTGCAGCTGCCAGCCACAGGCCATTCACAATAACAATGAATGTAATATTCGAAAATTCCCTATATGCGATTTTATTTCTTACGGAGAAAATATTCTGATAGCATTTTAGTAAAAATGGCATGTTCAGTTTCAATTTATATTTTTGTTATATGTGATAGAGAGTTTACATTTGCACTTTTTTTATACCCGTGCAAGTATATTTGCAATGTTTCTTTGAAGATTTCGAAATCCCTGTAAACTCAAGGTTAAAGGGCTGACTCCAGACACAATCCGATTGCCCAGTTCTGATCTGCCAGATAGAATAATCATACAATACATTTTCTAGCAAAGGTGTTCTTTAAGTGTCAGTGATGTTTGTGATAATGCTTTCAGCGAACACGAGCTGTTGCTTCAGTGCTGGAAGAAAGAGGGCGCGGCGCGGGCAACATAATGCCAGCTATGACAAATCGTTAACCACCGCCCTTCACTCCTGTCCTTCCGAAGGGCAGCAGCCTCCTCCTACGTGGAAGATTAATGCAGCTCAAAAGGGGACTCGGAATAGGCTGGCAAGTAGTATTTTCATGCACCGAATCTGTTCTTTTAGTGTCATTGGTAGGGCCACATAGGTTTGCAAAATGTGTGTGCAAAGCATTGCAGTGTGAAGGTCCCATATCCAAGTGCACTGAACATGTCTACTTAATCCGGTAAGCTTGTAATGACATCTGCAATGATTTGAGAAGGACAGTACACCTGAAGAATTTGACAATTTTCGAATGCATACTACATTTCTGTACAGCAGTTTGACATGATTCGCTATGCCATATTTGAGGGCAGCATACACACCTAGATAGAAAGTAAAAGGATTTCATTGCAGAACATGCAACGTTTGTTTGCGTCTTAAGACTAAGTCCCTGTTGTATAACAGGGACCTGCATGCAATAAGAAGGGTTGCCCGTGAGCACAAGACAACCCGCAAACCACTACAGCAAGATGTAACTGGCGTGCATGTGACCCACACTTTCATAGGGTTTACAGCAGAGCATCAACTTGAGTGGAGAGCTGGGGTCAGACCTTCCCTCCAATTGATGCAATAGAGACCGCATCTCCCCCTGACTTTCAACAGGGCAGGCCAGGCCAGGCCATATCAAGAGCATATCCATTTGAAAC
Source organism: Ambystoma mexicanum (assembly GCF_040938575.1). Lineage (NCBI taxonomy): Eukaryota > Metazoa > Chordata > Amphibia > Caudata > Ambystomatidae > Ambystoma > Ambystoma mexicanum. The sequence goes on from NC_090932.1 coordinate 953,165,341, forward strand.
TCTGGGGTGGATCTGCCAGTAATGAGAAACCTTTATTCCGCAGATTATACGGGAGACTAGAAACTGCCACCACAAACGTAGTTGAACTAATGTCTCAGCCAATCACAGAATGTGGGGCTATTCTACCCCCAAGAGAACATTTGCCACGTGCAACTGCAACTGGAGGGAAACATGGGTCAGGGCCTTCATCTAATTCTCTTAAATTAAATCAATAGGAAATGCTGACAATAGGGGACGTGGTCTCTGACAAAAGCAAATGGACATGTCTCTTTGTTCTCATTCAGCTCAATTGTATCCCAAGCTGACAGGAGCTATTGTCTCCAGTCTTCCCTTCCTATGGAATGTATCTAATGGCCTTTCTTGTGTAAGAATGACATGTTTACAGTCCGACAAGAAGCCAAATCACACATTAAGTTGTTTTAATAAAAAGAATAATGTGAGCAAGGAAGAAGTGTATATTATTCGAAACAGAAGAAACATTCTTGTTACTATGACTGACTCTTCTTCTGCATCTGTCATATGTATGCATGCGCAAATAAAGAGTTGGCCACAGGAGGAAAAGAAGGGGTTAGGACTGCACAACTCGACACATGGGAAATCGAAAATCTGCTTAAAACATTGTCTGTCCTCACAGCAGTCCTCTGAAACTCTTTGCAATTCCAAAGCTGTCGTGGAGGGCCATGTTTCCATCTGCAAGTCCATAAAGGCTTGTTTATCTCGGAAGATGTCCCTTCTGGGTATTCTATTTTGTAACTATTCCCGGTCAACCACTTTCAGTGATACATGTCCACCAAGGTGGCATTTTGTGCACTTTACAAACCCTGAGGAAAGTACTTTCAGAACATAGGACAAGGTTAACGTCTAGATATACAGCACCTTTTGAATTTTAATATTCTGACTGTCAGTGAACAAAACCACCTGGCCTAGATATGTCAGTGAACAAAAACAAGTGTGCCAGATATATAATGTCATCAGTGATGTCATCAATGACATTTGTGATGTCATCTTTGATGTCCTGGGTGTTAGTCTTAGCAGTGCCCGGTGGTGGCGCGAGCGATGGTTGTTCCGCACTTCACAATAAGATCCGTCCTTCGCAGACAGTTTGGAACTGCATTTTCTACTGATCTAGGAACTTTCAACTTCAAAATTTCCCTTGCACACCTCCTCCAACTTTTCGTACTTAGTTATTACCATCCCTCCTCCCCAAGAGACACCACCACCACCAACTGGAGGACCTTCACAACAAAAACAGTGCAGTACTTTCAAAGACAATAAAGAGGACTAAGAAGATGAGGTAAAGGAAGTGCCTACTTGTAGCACCAAGATCGGATCATGGGTGTGCCAGTTCTTTGCTACTCTTGGGAGTGTACCAAAGGCTAAAGCTACCAAAGTGAAATGCACTGAGTGTAATTTTGTACTCAGTCGCAGACTACCTGGACAGTACTCCTACGGGACCACCTCCATGTGCCGCCACACCAAATCCAATGACCGCAGTGCTCTCAGAAAGGATGCTCCTTTCTCAACAAGTAGTAAGCTGTCTTCCTCCACCTCATCTTCTTTAACAAATACTGTAACCACACAGCCTGATGTCTGCAGGCATTTTTGCGTTATAAATAGATAAATAAATAAGGAGGGCTACGGACCATTATCATCTTTTGCAGCCCCTGAAATGGGAGATAAAGGCCATTAGCACCCCTGGTTCTCAAAGCGAGAACCCATGGTGCTAAAACATAGATTTTTCTTTCTATAGCGGGACACCTACAGCGTCCTGCTGTAGGAAGGAAAATCCTTTTCCAAGACAGCCAACATGGTAAGAGAAGGCGGGGCTCCATACACAGTCCCTCTTCCCTTGCCATGGCACCCTGCAAAACCCTATGAACATATTACCACAAGCACTTTTTTTCCCTTTCAAACCTATCCTACCTTCGAAAGACTTTACCACATGGCCGGTCCGAGGTAGACATAGACACTTTAACACCATTTTTCGTCCCAAGTGGTCTTTGCCAGTAGCCAGATTGTCCACGTCATGACCTTATGCCATGACCCAGACAATCTGGCTACTGCCCATGGCCACATGTTATACCTCCGTCACCAAAGATATATGACAATTTTTTGTACCTACATTATTACACTTGTCAAAAAATAAAACACGGCACATTTGCAAAACCATGCTCAATGTCCTTGCCAATGCTCCTCACGAGTTTGCGCGAAATCCGCCGTTGTTTTTTTTTATTTTAAAGTGTCAAAATGTAAGTACATACAATAGTCATATAATTTAGGCCCCACTTGACAAAATCCATTCAGTCTTTACACAAACATTGAAGGTTGGGTCTATAACCTTTCTCAAAACTTTGTCCACATTCGTCAAATAGCAACAAAGTTATAAGCCATCTAAAAATGTTGAGACCCCCCTCTAATTTCGCCCCCTCTTGAGAAAATCCCACCAAACTTTAGAAGACCATTTATATCTAGATCCAAAATCGTTTTTGCCAAATGCTGTGCAGATTCGTCAAATGACATCACATTTATATGCCTTTACAATATTTTGGGACCCCCCCTCTAATTTTGTCACCTCTTGACAGAATCCTACAAAACATTGCAAAAGCATTCAGGATTAGGCCTACAATAAAATTGAAAAATGACATGCAGTTTCACTGAATGGTGCAAAAGTTATAAGCCATCCAAAAACTGCTTTTCCCTAACCCTATAATGCAGAAATAGGTACAGATGTCCTAGGACATCGGAAGTGTCCACGAACACTACAGGACTGCCCAGGACCTCGAGTGTTCGCAGACTTTTGGGGGGTGAAACAACCCATTTTTTGACTTCTAATGGGCATATCCAATCCAGTCCTCATCCCCCCTCGTCCCCAGAGATTGTTTGTTGAGTTTGACAAGTGAAATGCTGTTTTTTTTTATGTTTTCACAGCGCTGTCCGCGAACCCCAAAAAAGTCTGTAAATCCACAATGGTGGGCGTTTCAAGAAAATGGATGCATTTCACGTTTTCCCACCAGCCAATCAGCTAGTGTGTCCCGATGTCCGCGGACCACTCAAAAGTCGGCGAATTTTCTGGCCAATCAGAGGCCAGTCTGTGGACAGAACAGCCAGTCAGAGGCCAGTCCGTGGACCGAACAGGGAAGTGAGTCCGTGAAGCGGACATAGATATCATACATTTTTTTGCCTTACATTTTGGTTGTTTAAAAAAATACAACTGGAGGGATTTACACCAAATTAACAAAAGCACGCATTTGGGACCAAGCCGCCACTCCTGACACAAATTTGGTGGAAATCAGTCCCGCGGTTTGGCCGGTAGGCGTGAGCAAAGTTTTTTCCCATATGTCTATGGGAAAAAAACAAATGTTGAGAACCCCTATAAGTTTGCCCCCCCCCTTGACCAAACCGCACCACCCTTTGCAGAAAAATTCAGACTGGGCCATATACTTTTTTTTGCAAAGTTTGGTGAAGATTCGTCCAGGGGGAGCGAAGTTATAAGCCATCCTTAAAGTGTTCTTCCTATGGGTTTAGCAACTTAACCATAATTACATGGCCCCTACCGCAGGTTATGTAATTACACAGCCACGGTAGTGGCTGTGTAGTTATGGTTAATGAAATAATGTAAAGGCTTATAAATGAGGTGCCATCTGACGAATCTACACTTAATTTGGGAAACTGATAATACATTTACATATGAATGTTTTCCGAAGTTTGATGGGATTTTGTGAAGAGGCGGCAAAATTAGAGGGGGGTCCCAAAATAATGTAAAGGCTTATACATGTGGTGCCATTTGACAAATCTACACAAAGGTTTGCAATCTTTGATGTCATGGGTGCTATTCTTAGCAGTGCACGGTGGTGGCGCGAGTTATGGTTGCTTAGCTTACCATAACTGGCGAATTTCAGGGGTTTTTCGGTTTTACTTGTAACCATAACGTCCCTTTAATAACGTTTTTTCACTGAATATATATATATATATATATATATATATATATATATATATATATATATATATATATATATATTATTTTTTGGATAGAAAATGCTTTGGCAAAAGGTAGGGCTAAGTGGCGAGCAGAATACCAATTAAAACCGGTATCTGGTATTTGAGAAAATAATCTTTCATTACAAATTGGGTCATCTACCAGTGATGCATGAGCAGATACTAATGTTTGCATTATTTGGCCAGTGCTGACTACCATTTAAGTAGAATATACATTATTCATTTGTTTTGTGGTTTATTGGAATCATAGGACCTAATTCACAAAGCGTTTTTCAATGGGATTATGCCATTATAAAAGACTTCAGTGAATCAAATCCATAGGGCTGCATCACAAGTCTGGCGGTAACCCTTAAAAGTGACGGTAACGGAATTAGCGCTGCCAATAGTGCTGTAAAATCAGTCCGCGTTATTACAGCCGGTGCCATTATAGCCTGCGCCATCACAGCCAGTGCCATCACGAAGTGCAAGCACAGCTGCATCACAAGTCCATGTATGGCGGTATTTGCACCAAAGAACGACACTAATACTGCCAGAAACACGGCACAGTTACATCCAGTTTTTAGCTGGAGGTAAATGAATACAGGTGACAGAAATTAAGCCACAGGTGAACCCAATAAACTAAAGAGCGCACACCCCTACCCCAAACACTACATCTAACACCATGCTGCCACTAGCCTCTATGAGCTGGGATAGGCAGCTGCTCATGCTGTGTCTGGAAGTTGAGAGGCAGGATAATCAGGCACAGGCACATGGAGTACAGTGGCGTGGGGTAGTTGGAGAAGGGGGAGAGCCCAAGCAAGGCATGCACCAATCCCCAGGATCAGGCCCTCACCCTCGACCCTCACTGACAGCAAGCTGGTCACCCTGTACCACATCAAAATGGAGACCTTAACTGAGCTGCTAACCACAATAAAGGACGACAGGATCAACATCCGGACAGCTGTTTCTGTCCTACACTTCCTTGGAACTGGCACCTTCCAGCACCCTGTGGCAATGATGCATGGCACAGCCTAAATTCTGTACAGTGTTGACCCTGGTGATTGAAGCACTCTCACTGCCTTCCACAACAACCCGGGTCAATGCCATGAAGACACAGTTCAATGCCATTGCCCAAATGCCAAATGTAATCTCTGTTCTGGACTGTTCCCATGTTGCGTTGGTGGCCCCACAGGACTACAAAAGAGTGTACTGTAACTGCAACTACTACCACTCCCTGAATGTGCAGGTGACCTATGACCTCAACCAGTATATCACCCACTGCTGTGCCCGCTACCCAGGTTCCACCCACGGTTCCATGGTCCTACGGAACAGCACACTGCCAGGATTCATGGAGAGGTACAGAGGACTTCGGGCCTGGATAGTGGGCGAGGAAAAAAGCCTGCACGCATGCACTGTGAAGTACATGTCCAAATGGGGGTTGCAAATAACTACACAAAGCACAGCACGACAAGCGAATGCAAAATCTGTACTTGACCACCACCCACACCAACGTCACAGTACAGTCCAGGGAGCATGCGCATGTCGGACTAACCTGGATGGAGAAGCTGATGAGCACATACAGTAGCAACTATGAACATGAACATGACTACAGGTACCAGAATGCAACATGCATTACCCAAAGCAATGCTGACGAATGCCCACATTGCCTCACACAACAACAACCCTGCCATTACCAAAGCGATGCACCCATGTGATGTCCAGCCCACAATGGTGACCCTGTGGTAGAAGATGCTCAGGGAGGGCCCATGGGAAACCCAGCATGCCACATGCACAGTAAAAATACACTGCCACATGACAGCCACCATGTCAGCTGCACATGTCACCGACAGACATTGTACGTAACATATGGTGCAAGGGAACAGAGTGCATGTGAAGCAGAAACAATACATGACATAAGTGACACAGCATGCAAATACATTGTAATAGATACATGACATGAAATGATGGCCCATTTGCATGCATAAAATGCCCATTGCCCTGATATTGTGTAAGGCAACTTGCACACCTTACACTGTGACTGAGGCCTGTGCCTCCCTCCATGCAGGTGCCTCTGGCTAGCCACAGCTTCTCTGGCTAATGACCCCTGTGTGTGATCCACAACCACTGCAGGATAATGCCTACAACCACGCTCACAGGAGGGTCCGTGTGTGCATTGAGTGTACCTTTAGCCTTCGGAAGGCACATTTCTGCTGACTCAACCATACCGGTGGAGCCCTGATGACACTCCAGAGAAAGTGGATAAAACGGTGCTTGTGTTTGCCATGCTGCACAATATCTGGCTGAAGAGAAATGTTCTGCTACCCACTGATGTGGACATGCCATCCCCAGAGGATGAGGATGCAGTGCCTGTGGCAGAGACATAAGCACACATTGCCAGAGATGACATGAGGGATGGGAGATTGGTCCACCAGGGACTGATAAGACATGTCTTCTGATACTTTCATATGGCACAAGCCATGCACGACATGTGACACTCATCTCTATCAATAAATACGACAATGGCACAATCAGGAATGTCCTTGCATTGATGAGGTTTAACAGTGTTAATGATATGGAGTGCCCCAACTGTCCCCCTACCTCCTCCCACAACCAACTCCCCAGCACACTATCCCCCCTCCCTCCTCCCACCACCAACTCCCCAGCATGGCCACTCAGTGCAATAAGTGTCTCGATGTTGATTATAACTGTGGCCTCTTCACCCCTGCTAGCTCCCATCCTTCCTCCTACCACCAACTCCCCAGCACACTATCTTCCCTCCCTCCTCCCACCACCAACTCCCTAGCATGGCCACTCAGTGCAATAAGTGTCTCGATGTTGATTATAACCATGGCCTCTTCACCCCTCCTAGCTCCCAGTGATCTTGGGTGCAAATGGCACTGGAACTGATGCCTTGGTGGGCTCTGCTGAGACTCCTCTCTGGGAGTTGCAAAACTGGAAGGGATAGAGCCTTCACCCTGGATATGTTGGAGTGTGACCTCTGTGCTCTGGTGGATGGCCTCTGGGAGTGCAGAGACCCCTTCAGTCCTCTCTTAGACCCTCTGGGCTTATTTTGTCAGGGCGGCCGTACTGGCAGTTGACTCAGCCCGGTTCCTCATAAAGGCCAACACAATCCTGCGGGTGGCCTTTTGTAGACAGTCATGGATGGCCTGTAGGTGTTTCCAGTGTGTGTTCCCTATTGCCTCCATCTGCTTCTGCCTCTTCTCCATCTCCTCAAGCCTGTGCAGCATGGTGCTACTTGGTGGTGTGTGCTGTATGGGAGGGGGCTCTGCAGTGGCCCTGGGCTGATGTCATGAGAGCCATAGGAAGGTGTTTCAATGTCCGGCTCAGGTGTCTGAGCACGCTGGTGGCGGCGAGGGTTCTCTGTTGTCTGAGCATCCTGCAGTAGGGAGGCCTCTTTGGGGTTTGTGAATGCTGGTGGTGGCAAGGGCGCTTAGGGGTTTGTGGCTGTTTTGTGAGTGGTGACACCAGGCTGATGACCCCTGTGTCTCCACAGTCACCCTGCCTGGAGGTGTGGCCTTGGTGTCAGACCCGCCATCTGCGTGAATGGGTACATTGGGCCTAACAGTGGGTCTGTTAGGTTGTGGACTTGGCAATGCCTTGGCCCTGCTGGGTTCCGTTATCTCACGGTGTAACATTCGCCTTGGCATAGCCTCTCTGAGCCTTTGTGGAGTTGTGGTGGTGGCGGACCTTGAGGGCCTGTATTTGCCACTTCCAGATGTCCCTGCCCCTTCGTCTTCCTCCAATGCCTTTGGTGATGCATGAGTGCCCGTAGGGGACAAATAAAAATTTGTCATGTATGGTTCCCCCATGTGTTTTGGCATACAAGAAACATTTGCTATGGTACAGAGTGGGACCCCTCACATTTGGGCAGATGGGCATGGTTGGTCAGGGGAGGTTGGATGTGGGCCCCTATTTATGGGGATGGTTGCAGCAATTAGTGTGGGACACATGGCCAGTTGCTATTTGGCCTGTGTGTGGGGAGGGCGGGTGTCCATGCTGGGTCATCTGATGTATGACATGCATGTTTGTGTTCCTTCATGCTTCCACATCCCCTCCCTAGGTGGCACTCACCTTGTGGGGGTGGGTGTGGTGGCTTACTCCATTGCACTGACATGGCTCTATGGGACACTGCTGTGCAGCCAGCAGGATTGCAGTGTGGTGTACAGTGATTGGCTAGCTGAGCCGATGTCAGCGTACAGGGATGTGTACTTCCCTGTGGCTTGTCTGCCATGCCAACATAGGGCAGGCCATCTGTTCCCACAACATGCTGTTGCGACTGTTGCACGGCGTCGTGGTTGCTCACGCACCGCAATCCCGCTGGCACATGGTGAACCAGCTGTGGTGTGATGTGCATGGCGCTTGAATAGGTTGCTTGCAACCCCTTCCCACTACTGTAACGCTCAGGGGTGCCCTTGGCACCCTGCTCCATGGCTGTTGTGGAGGATGGCTGATGTTCTACCCTGTCACTCCACCCTGTTGGCATGTCCAGCTTCTGGGTCTGCTGACATGTGTCCCTTTCTACAGGGGAATCTTTTGCTAGGCTGTCATTTGTGCATGGGACTCACCTCCTGCTTCTTGATGTTGGCACCTGACTCTGCACCTCCAACTCCCTCTATTCTCTCCATATCCATCACAATGCTGCATTTTTCCTCCCAGGCAGCGAAGACCTCTGGTTTCACAGTGCCTCCTCTAGTCTCCAGGGACTAGAGGCCACGCACCCTGACCCTCAGGTCATTCCACCGCTTGCAACAGTCCTCTCCGTCACAAAGTACACTCACCGCTGCAGTCACCTTCTGGCTGATGGCATGCCAAATGGCTGCCCTGTGGTCTTACACTACAAACTGCCATATAGTTCATCACCTCATCTGTGAAAATTGTCTGTTGAACAAAGATTTAGTGATAAGACAAATGTTAAAACATTGATTTGCAAAAGTTAAGTGAAATACATCTGTCTCTATACGCACTGCTGACACTTGACTATTTAATTCCCTAGAGTTTTATCATCCTTAAAATGTAACACGATATCACACAATCAGTATTATTTCTTCAGATGTGTTTATGTAAATAATTCCCAATGATTTCCACTGGCGCATAGCAGGAGATGCTCCTGTTACCCTATACATAATTGACAAAGATTTTCACTGGAGCATATCAGGAGCTACCAGTGAGCATCTCTGATTTACGCCTGGTTCTATTTGCATGATTCATAAAGATGTTAACTAGAACAAATCACAAGAAGCTAGCGAGCATCTCTGATTTATGCTTGATGCCCTATGCATGATTCACAAAGATTTTCACTGGAGCATAGCAGGATATGCCAGTAAGCACCACTAATTTACACCTGGTTCTATATACATGATTCATAAAGATTTTAACTAGAACAAATCAAAAGAAGCCAGTGAGCATCTCTGATTTACACCTGGTACCCTATACATGATTGTCACGCGCCGCGTTCCTTCCTGGCGTCTCTGGCCAAGGACCCGGGTTTACCATAGCCGAGCGCATAGCGCGGTCTAGTCTTTTCCCTTGGCTCATGCTTCCTATTTAGGCCCCTCCTTCTTTCAGCGCTTCGCGTTGCAACCCTTTCCGTCAGCTGTTCTCTTCGCTGCCGCTGTTGTGTACGCTCTCCTTCTCTCTAGTTCTGCTCTGCCTCTTCTTCTCTGGTTTTCACTCCTTGTACTCTGCTTCCCTTCCCCCTGCCGTGCCCCTCGGCGCCTTGCCCAGCATTGCTTACCTCTCACCTCTCCCAGTCGGCTTTGCATCCTGTAGCCGGTATTTTCTCTCGAGCAACTTCCCACGGAGCTCAGCTTCCATCAGGACTCCGGTGCCTGCAGCAGGGGTTTTTTCTGCCGCTTGCGGCTTTTTCCCCTAGTTGTCCCTCCCGGGACTGGAGTCCCAGCAGGGTGCCTTTACCTGGCCTACACTGTGGCTTTGTCTCGTGGGAGACGCGGTCGACCTACAAAGAGAGGAAAAGACTACTGGACCCGGAGATCCATCAGTCCAGACTGCAGCGACCACACAGGTGAGGAGGAGGGGGAGGAAGAGACGAATACTAGAGGTGCCATTGACCCGAAGTCTGACAGTTTGCAACGCCCACAATCTACAATGGCCACCCCTGAGCAGGTACAGGAACTGGTGGCAGCGGTCCAGAATCTCTCATTGGAGATGCAAAATATGAAAGCCGAGAACACCCTTATGAAACAGCTGATAGCCTCCCGGGAGCCACCTTCCATAGATCTGCCTCCCATGGCTCTCTCTTCGGGCAAGTTCGAAGGCTCACCGAAAAGGTTGAGAGAGTTTCTAGATGCCTGCACAGTATATTTTACTTTCAGGCCCCGCTCCTATACCTCCGACCAGGCCAAGGTCGGCTTTATGATTTCTAATATGTCAGGTAATGCCCTAGCCTGGGCTACTCCTCTGGTAACCAGTTCTGATCCTGTGCTACAGGACTATGGGGCCTTTTGGGACTTCTCAAGAGTACTTTTGAAAGACCTGAAGTCGCCATGTCAGCAGGGGAAGACCTGCTGGATGTTCGACAGGGATCCTCTGACGTGCAGTCATATATTTCAACGTTTAAAAGGCTGGCCTTGGAAACTGGCTGGTCGGAACAGTCTCAGATAATTTTGTTCCAACAAGGTCTTAGAGAAGATCTAAAAGACGAATTGGCCCGCTCTCCTCGCCCAGAATCACTAACTGCTTTAATGACAGCTGCCCTTCAGATTGAATTTCGTATGATTGAAAGAAGACAAGAGAAACGATGAAGCCGATCTTTCTTCCCTGGGGGACCCCCTCCTCCTCCTACTTCATCCAAACAAACTGAATAACCAATGCAGATAGGTGCTACACGCCGCTCTCTTACTCCCGAAGAAAGGAAGAGAAGGAGGGAGCAAGGCCTATGTGCTTATTGTGGATCAGACCAACACTCTGTAAGGAATTGTCCTGAATTATCTTCCAAAGAGTCGGAAAACAAACACCCTCGATCCTAGAAGGGACGGGATGTCGAGGGGTGCTGTATAGTCCCTATGTTACCATGTCAATTGGATCATCTGATTCCTCCCAAGATTCTCGCCTCATGGTCATCACTGTACAAATTACCATCGGGGAGAACCATATTGAGGCTTTGGCTCTCCTGGACTGTGGAGCCGTCGGAAACTTTGCTGACACTCTATGGGTCAATCAAGTGGGAGCTAAGCGCATAGACCGACTGTAGGGACAGAAGGTGGAGGGCGTGGACAGCAAACCGCTGAGCTCTGGCCTTATTACCCAATATACAGAACCATTATTGCTCACCATCCACCAACACTCTGAGAGTATAACATTTGAAAATCATTCGAGCAGCTCATTTCCCTCTCATTTTGGGTATTCCTTGGCTCCGCCAGCATAATCCCTACATTGATTGGGCCTCCAACCGTCTAGATTTCTCCTCTACCTACTGCCAAAGACAGTGCTTGCAGGGCGTCAATTACCAAACAGTGAGGACGTATTGTAGTAAGCCTGCTGCTACATTTGGAGTCCATACAATTTCGCAGATCCTGGAGGATTTTGATGCAGTCTTTGCTGACTCTTCTCCTTTGGAGTTACCCCCCCATAGACCTGAAGATTGTCCCATAGACCTGACACCTAATGCTTTGGTACCCTTCGGCAAGATGTTTGCGCTATCGGTGAAGGAGAAGGATGTCTTGAGGAAATATTTGAATGACAATCTTTGTAACAGTCTCATCCGGCCGTCTAAATCACGTGCTGGAGCCCCACTGTTTTTTATTCCCAAGAAGGGTTCCACTGATCTGCGACCGTGTATCGACTACAGAGGTCTTAATAAAGTAACTAAGAAGGACCACTACCCAATGCCTCTGATCCCAGATATACTAGCTGCCGTCCAAGGTGCTACAATATTCTCCAAATTAGACCTACGGAACGCCTACCACCTTCTCCGCATTAAGAAGGGGGACGAATGGAAGACTGCATTCAGGACACCTTTTGGCCTCTTCGAATACCATGTAATGCCATTTGGGCTTGTAAATGCACCGGCTGTCTTCCAAAGATTTATGGACGGCATGTTCTCCGACCTCTTGTTTATTTCAGTGGTTGTTTATCTCGACGATATCTTGGTCTTCTCCAATAACATGCTTGACCATACCAAACATCTTACCGAAGTGCTGACTCGACTCAAATGTAACCATCTTTTGGCTAAGAGAGAGAAATGCCTTTTTGTGGTCTCTTCTGTTCCCTATCTGGGATTTATTCTGTCACCTCATGGGATACAGATGGATAAGAGCAAGGTAGATGCCATCCTTCACTGGCCGGCCCCTACCTCAGTAAAAGAGGTACAGAGATTCTTGGGTCTAGCCAAATTTTACCGGCGGTTCATAGCAGGTTTCTCGAACATTCTTTTACCCATTACCAACCTGTTGAAGAAATCCTCCGGACCGTTCACTTGGAATTCAAAGGCTGAGGATAGTTTTCGTCGTCTCAAGGAGCAGTTCTGCCAAGCACCCATTCTACGGCAGCCTGATCAGACTAAGCAATTTATTCTAGAGACCGATGCTTCGTCCTTCGCCATAGGGGCAGTTCTTCTTCAAGATCACCAAGGCGTAGAACATCCGGTGGCCTATCTGTCAAAGACACTTACTGAGAGTCAGCGCAACTATTCTGTTATAGAGAAAGAACTATTAGCTATGAAAAAGGCATGTGAGGAATGGAGACATCTGCTCCAAGGTAACACCTATCCTTTTATCATAAAAACCGATCACAAAAACCTACAGGTGCTACAATCTATGGATTGTATTAACTCCAGACAGGCCCGTTGGGCACATTTCTTTTCTCAATATGATTTTCTAATTACTTACATACCTGGAAGTCAAAACACATTGGCTGATGCCCTCTCCAGGAAGAGGTACGGCTCTAAGCATCTCACCGGCTCTCTGGAGAGGATGTTTCCTAGAAACAAGATCGTGAGTACCCTTTCTTCTTTCTTGAAGCAAGTCAAGGAAGCAACAGTTGGTCACCAAGAACCGATTGGCCTAATCAAGAGGAATGGTTTGATGTTTAAGGGACACCAGCTGTGGATACCTTCTAAGGAACCTCAGAACAAGGTCCTTTCGTGGTGTCATGATCACGAAACAGCCGGACACAGGGGGCAAACTAACACTCTGGAGCTAGTCCAAAGGACTTTCTACTGGCCCCATCTTATTAAGGATGTCAGGTGATTCGTTCAGACCTGCGCCATTTGTAAACAAAGCAAATGTTGTTCTCAAAAACCGGTGGGCCTCTTGCAACAAGAAGAAGTACCTACTCATCCCTGGAGCCATATTTCAACCGACTTTATTGTGGATCTACCGCTCTCACAAGGCTGTTCCTGTATCCGTGTTACTATAGACTCTTTCACCAAAATGGCTCATTTTTCACCACTCTCGGGCCTGCCCACTGCAGAAACCATGGCTCAGGTTTTCGTCAGGGACATTTTTCGTCTTCACGGTCTCCCGGACAAGATTGTGTCGGACCGCGGGAGCCAATTTGTGTCCCGGTTCTGGAAGTCCTTATGTAAAAATCTAGGCATCGAGAGGGCTTTGTCATCAGGTTACCACCCGCAGACAAACGGGAAAACAGAGAGGTTAAATTCGACTCTGGAACAATATCTGCAGGCTTATATCAATGCTGAACAAGATAAGTGGGTGGCTTTGCTGCCCACAGCCGAGTTTGCATATAATAATTCCAGACATTCGGCCATTAAGATGTCGCCTTTCTTCTGTTCCTATGGTTATCACCCTCGTTCTATAATCCCTCACTCGCCTGTCCATTCCTCACTGCCACACGCGGAAGATGTGTTGTCTCGGCTGAAGAAAGCCCAGAGAACAGCTTCATTAAGCTTATCTGAGAGTCTCCGGGGGTACAAACAACAAGCTGATAGGCACCGTCGGGATGTCCCCGATTGGAAGGTGGGCTCCAAGGTGTGGCTTTCCACCAAATTCCTCCCACGCTGGTCTCGCCTCTCCAAACTATCTCCACGGTTCCTGGGCCCCTTTTCCATCGCAGCCAGTATAAACCCAGTGACCTTTCGCCTTAACCTACCTCCTTCCTTGAAGCGGGTTCACCCTGTTTTTCATGCCTCCTTATTGAGGAGTGCGGATAATTCCCGGGTTGCCCGTACCTCTCCCGTTCCTCGTTCCTGTACCCGGGAACATTAACGAGGAATATGAGGTCTCAAGCATTCGAGATTCCAAGTATCACAGGGGTCGCTTAGAATACCTTGTCCATTGGAAGGGTTACTCCAGTGCTGAAGATTCCTGGGAGCCTGTCTCTCATATCCACGCCCCCATCCTCCTCCGGAGGTTTCATAGGGGGCATCCAGGGAAGCCCGGGGGTTCTCAGTATGGGGGGGCATACTGTGACGCGCCGCGTTCCTTCCTGGCGTCTATGGCCAAGGACCCGGGTTAACCATACCCGAGCGCATAGCGCGGTCTAGTCTTTTCCCTTGGCTCATGCTTCTTATTTAGGCCTCGCCTTCTTTCAGCGCTTCGCGTTGCAACCCTTTCCGTCAGCTGTTCTCTTCGCTGCCGCTGTTGTGTACGCTCTCCTTCTCTCTAGTTCTGCTCTGCCTCCTCTTCTCTGGTTTTCACTCCTTGTACTCTGCTTCCCTTCCCCCCGCCATGCCCCTCGGCGCCTTGCCCAACATTGCTTACCTCTCACCTCTCCCGGTCGGCTTCGCATCCTGTAGCCGGTATTCCCTCTCGAGCAACTTCCCACGGAGCTCAGCTTCCATCAGGACTCCGGTGCCTGCAGCAGGGGTTTTTTCTGCCACTTGCGGCTTTTTCCCCTAGTTGTCCCTCCCGGGACTGGAGTCCCAGCGGGGTGCCTTTACCTGGCCTCCGCTGTGGCTTCGTCTCGTGGGAGACGCGGTCGACCAACAAAGAGAGGAAAAGACTACTGGACCCGGAGATCCATCAGTCCAGACTGCAGCGACCACACAGGTGAGGAGGAGGGGGAGGAAGAGACGAATACTAGAGGTGCCATCGAACCGAAGTTTGACAATAATTCACAAAAATGCTCAGTGGAGCATATCAGGATATGCACAAATAAAGGGGGTTGTGGGAGTTTCTCTATATACCGGCCTACATCCTGGGTTAGAGTCTCAACCAGATTCTTTAGATCACCATCCTTTTCACAGAAGAGACATGTCCACTACAATCAGTCTTTGTCCTGCCCAAGGGCAGACCAGCACCGAAATGCCAGGCAGTTCTCGTCTGAACAGGAGTACCAACAGCAACCCCATACACTTGTTTCAGCCTGGTTGGGCCTTGTCAGAGAGATGGAGCTGTGCCTTTCTAAGAGCAGTGAGCAAAGGGTCCCACGTCTAGATTACCCTAGTACCCTATGGTTAAAAACCCAAGCTACTTTAATATTTACAAACACAAGGGCTTTTGGGAGTTTCTCTATCTACCGGCCTATATCCTGGGTTAGAGTCTCAACCAGATTCTTTATATCACCATCCCTTTCACAGAAGAGACATTTCCACTACATATCAGTCTTTGTCCTGCCCAAGGGCAGTCCAGCACCGAAATGCCAGGCAGTTCTCTTCTGAACAAGAGTACCAACAACAACCCCAGACACGTGTTTTGGCCTGGTTAGGCATATCAGGGGATGCCAGTGGGTATCTCTGATTTACAACTGGTGCCCTATGCATGATTCACAAAGATTCTTACTGGAGAAAATCAAGAGCTGCCAGTGACCATTTCGGATTTACACCTAGTACCCTAGAAATATTTCACACATATTTCACTGGTTCATATCAGGGGATGCCAATGAGTACCTCTATTTTACACCTGGTGCATTTTGCATGATACACAAAGCCGAAGACTGGAGTAAATCTGTAAAAGCCCTTGAACAAACCTCTGTGTATCACATTTCATCATTCGGGCAACTTCATATTTGTTCCAGTTTTAGGGTTGGAGAATTGGGTGCGCATCTGAGATGCTGACAGTTATCACCCCATTTTTTCAGTGCAAGTGTTTGTAAGTTGGGCCTAAGTATTCTTTACCCACATTCAGCTGGCATGTGCACATTGCTGTTATATGTAGCAGTGTGATGGTGGTTAGTATAAGATTCATTGCAGATTTAATTCTTTTAGATCAATGCAATAACTTAATTGCAAATCAGTAAATATAAGTGGCATTAGCTCAGTGAACTACACTGCAGGGTGCTAGTGGCCTTCTGTGTAGGCGATAGCCATGCAGTGAATACCAATGCAACTTCTTTGAGTACAATAATATCTTTTCTGATTGATTAATATATACAACATGTCATAAAGCCTTTCCTTCCTACATTAAACATGCTAATGGGTTTCTATGCAAAATTTAGCAACTTAATATGCTGAGCATATCTGATGAAAATACATTAATTGCTAAGCTACTTTGAAAAACAATACCATCATCTAACACTGAAATGGAATTTACTGTATCAGCATTAAAATGAGGAAGCAATATATTTTACAAAAGAGCAAGAAACTCCAGACTAATGACCCAGTTATTACTGCATCTTCCTGTTCTATCACAAATCCATAGTCAGAATATCTTTCCATGGAGTTGGATTTGGGAAGGGAGCAAAGAAGAAGTGAGACTGTGATGTTGAAGCACATGGAAACAGTCTATTATTTCTGTAGTCTCTTTATTGTATTTCAGTTATCATTGTTGGAGAAAAGAAAATGACCAATGAGATGTGCAAGAATGTTACAATTATGTGTGAGATGACTGTAAACCAGGGTTGTCCAACTCCAGGCCTCGAGGGCCGGAATCCTTACAGGTTTTCAGGATATCCCTCATTGATATTCATTAGAGGAAATGTGCCTACATGTACAATCATTGTTTGCTAATTTATCTCATGGAAATGAATGAGGTTTATCCTGAGAATCTAACATAGTTCCGGCCCTCGAGGCCTGGCGTTGGACAAGCTTGCTCTATACCTTTGAAATGCATCCTAGAAAACATATAATGCCATGCATGACGAAAGTAAGCTGAGGATTTCAAGGTGCTTCAAACCAGTGGGAACAAATAGTTCCTTTGTAGATGGGGAATGGGCTTTTAAAGCAGAGGTTGGACATTGCATTTTTCTATGTCTAGTACTTTCCCGTGCTATTTTTACCTTGTCCTATTATGTTAGAAAACTAAGATCACTTCCAACTCGATGAACTTGTATTGTTCAGTGCCGCGTTCACATGGAAGTGGCACTTTGTGTGATGTGGTTGATGTTATGGCGGTTCAACGCAACAGCATATTTCTGGCAAACTTCCCGGGTCAATAGCATCTTTTGAATTTGATTGTTTTTAAAGCTGTCCCTTATGGAGGTTATTACACCTCCCAAAATCATGCTTTTTCTCCACTCTTCTCTACCACAATTATTTAATATTTGTAGGGAATCTTCAAAGGTTTCATCAATGTGCTTCTTGGTTCAAACCTATTGAGTCAGATGTTTTTGACAACGGTCTTTTTCAGAAGGCATTATCCCTGGGTTCCATTCTGTCCTTCAGAAAGGTAGAAAGTCCTCCTCATAGTCACCGTGGTACTATGAGGAGGGCTAACACGTTTTCCTGTGAAAATGAAGTGTTGCACTAGTGTGGATACATTATTAAAAAAAATACATCAGAGTGTTCCCTCAAGCACAATTGTACAGCATGGTGGCGTGCAGAGAGTGTTTCATCTATATTTCAAAGCATATGTGCATAACACAAAAGAAATGCCCTGTGAACATTTCTAACAGGTCTGGGGGTTGGACAATGTGTGGGAGGATCTTTCCTGACTCTTTCATGCGTTAAGTGTGACAGAAGTGGTGTGAATAGGTGCTTTTACACTTGTATGTGCATCCCTTAAGCAGAGATAGCTTATTTTTTACCACACTCTGTAATGACCGGCAAGTTAATGACACTTTGCTCAAAAATGTTATGCCTTTCTCTTTCGAAACGCTGGGAATGAATTAAACATTAGTGTCGGGATCACGCCCACAACAGTAATGTATGCAAGGGTGCTTCACTTGTGCTGGTGCTCAGCCCTACCTTCCCAGAAATGCTCTGGTCACCTTTGTGAATATGGTAATTGTTTTGCAGGGAGTTCAATTGGTTATACCATTGTGTGATACCGGATGCATGGTATGGTTATTGTGTTACTACAAAATGGCAAATCCCCCCAAAAATATACAATCTTGATGGCTTAATTTGTCAATTGTACACAGCACAGGCGCTCCACTTGCTTCTATTATTAATATTTATTAACCACTGTAGTGTTCCGATGGTATAAGTGTAGAGTTCTCTTGTCCATCCTATTCTAACATTTCTGTCACTAGGCTATTAATCTATGGCCAAACTTTCTATAAAGCAGTGGTGCCCAACATATGGCCTGCGGGACGGATGCAACCCTTCAGCACAGCATTTATGGAGCTCCAAGTCACCTGAGTTTAAGGGTGAGGTTTTGCCTCACCTAAAGTCCATTTTTGTCTTTGCATCCTGATACGTGCAGTTCAGATTTGCACACCAGCACCCATACCTGCAGCTCATCCCCATAGACAGTCTGGCACAATGTGAGACTTGTCTGGTACATTCGGCCCACCAGGGAAATAGGTTGTGCACCCCTGAAGAAACATCATTTGATAGCAAACAATGGGCCTCATTACAAGTATGCCGGTCTGGAATTAATGTGCTGGTAATTTGAGTTTGGTGGTGGGGTGGCCAGAATTAACTCAAGCTCGGAGCTGGAGATAATTCCGTCACCCCACCATCAATAGCTGCTGGTATTACCGGCATCACTATTAACGGGGCTGGTAAGACTGGCAAATGTCCTCATGGGGTCCTATGGGACTCCATGGAATGGGGATTTTCCGCCCTTACCAGCACTTGTAGTCTGCTGGTAATTCTGGCAGACTAGGTGCCGGTAACAGTAATTCCATTTGGTGGCATCCCATTGGATTTACCGGCAGAAAACCACCAAACATGTAATGGGACCCAATATGCTTAATCCTGTGTATAATGTCAAAAGTCATTAATAACATGTTAAATCAGTTAATTGGATTGGGTCATATTAGTGCCATGTTTTAGGATTTGCAGATCTATAGTAGAGTGTTGTGATGTTTCGGATGAGTCATAAAAGGTCACTTTTAAATCTTAAAAACAATGCATTGTTTTAGGGGTTACCTACAGCCTTTAATCACTTAGCAATCGTTTTGGAAAAAGCCTTTACATCATTGCATGTGCAGTAAATGACCTTCTACAATTCAATAACCATATCTTTGGGCTTACTGTGTTGTGACCTGAATTATTATTTTGTAAGGTTCTCTTTGTGCAACTGAATTTAGCACTAGGGCAACCATTTGTGGTAAGACAAAAAACGTGCTAGTTCAAAAAAGAAATATTCTTTCTATGCATGTTTCCCCAAGATAAAGAGCTTGGACTAGGACAAATATTGCCATGCTGCAAAATGGGTTGCATGTAATAATGTCACCACAAAAATCTCGCCATGCAAAAATATCACTGAAAAATGGCCGTTTTTTGTGGCGACATTATTGCATGGAACATGCGGGGGACACCCCTGCAACCCCCACACTTTTTTTTTCTTTTTTTTTTGCCCCTGTCCCCATATATATGGTCACCCAAATAATATCGCCACGACATTTTCCCGGCAATATTATTTACGGCGACCATATATATGGCGATATTATTACCTGATACCGCAAAATGGCACTTCAAAATATATTTTGTGAGCTAGGCCAATTTTTACACCTATAATATGTCTCCTATTCTGTGGAATCCCAGGTAAAATGCAAATTCACAGTTTGTGCATGTGTGATTCATACTGATGCCTTCTTGGCGAAGAAAGTTATATACATCACCATTAATGATTATTTATGAACCCATCCTCTTTAACTTTCCTCTACTAAGTAATGATTTAAATCGTGTGTCAATTCCGTTTAATTCTTTATTTTTGGGAACATAGTTACTTCTACAATATGAAAATGCTGTTCATTAAAAACGAATGCACAACATTGCCAGTAAAGTAAAACATAATAGTAAAATATCAGTCTTTCCAGTTTAGGATTATTATGTCACTGGTTATGAAAGCCAATTTCATGACTGGTCTTTCATGTTTGTGTACTTTAAATTACAGTTTTCAGTTCAGGAATCAAGATTCTATATATCAGTCTAAGAACTGAATTCAGGTCAATTGACTCTTTTAGGAATCACTGCAAATTCAACAGCATCCAGAAAGACATACATAGAAAGTCATAGCAGTGCAGAGGTTACATTTAAGGTTACATCTCAGCTCCAAATTCCATATGATTATGATAGACTCCTATTCCTGGTGGCAGGGTAATCTAAAAATATAAGCCATGCCCGATATAGTATGATGGTGGAAGGTTCACATAATTATTAAAAGCCACATTATATTGAATAGCACATATCAGCACTGTGAGCCCATTTCAGCTGTGGAAGGATTGTGTGTGTTCTAATCAGACAGCCTGTCCCTGACAGCCTGGGGGACAAGACACTCAAAGTCTGTGCCTCTCCTTTGATCATTTTTGTGGTTGTGTATACCCTCAGCATCAGCTGCTTTGGGAAACAAGAATCAAAGGGCACAACATATGAAAAAGGATTAGCCTCACATCAGGGTGATGCATACCAAAGGGTGGTTGAGCTATGAGTCCGTTAAGGTGTCAGGGTTAGTTTAGCCAGAGGGCGCTCAGCACAAGTTGGGTTGGCGTTCCACCATTTTCTTTCTCCCTGTGCCTTTTCTTCCATCATGTCTCCTCCACTTACTTTAGGACAAAGTACTTTGGGTATGATACAAGAATACAACTTGTTACAAGGACAGAGATGTGACCCCTTAAAGCAATTGCATGTGGAATGTTGGTTATAAAAGAGGGTGGTCTTCCACTTCTTTTTTGACACACTTTTGGACTAACAAGGCCTTAAGGAAGAATTAGTTTGAGCACCTTTTTGGAGTGTTGATCTTTCCAAAGTCCTTAGCCATTAAGATTAAGGAGTATTCCAAAGCAGGAAGCTCTTCTCTTTACCCATTCCCATGGCACCTTAGGGGTGTTCTTGCTGAAAACACGGACAACCACCTGTCACTTTGCACCTAAACCTCCCTAGGCTGGGAGAGCTAGTGGGTCTCACATCATCTGGAGGGCCGGATCAGATCACCACACTCAAATCTGTGGCACCTGCTGATGCTGCTTTTGGCACTTTAATGATTTGAACAACTGCTGCTCTGCACGAGTGAAACTGCCTCACTGCAGTCTTGAATCAAGCGCAGCACATCACCTGTTCGTCTCAAACCACCTGCCCCTCCTTGGACAAATTCAAACTGCTGCCTCTTTGAAACTTGCATCAGATCACCATTGTCACTGCATAGAACTGGCAGACCACAACTCAAACCACTGCAGCATCCCATCACACACTGACCTGAACCGGATATTGCCATCATCTTGAACCAACTCTATGCTCAAAACAAATCGCGTGAGCCATCCGAACAGCATGAGATGAATACTGCACATAGCTGCACATAGCTCATGCTAGCTCGCCTGTTGACCTAAAATCACCACACCGAAACCCGGTTCATTCAACAATGCAGTAGAACTCACAGCCTGGTGCAAAGCTATTGAACCACCAAACATTGAATTAAGGCACATTGAGGCTTTCTGCCCAAAATTATCCTTTTAAAATTCCTTGTAGCATTTCTTGCCTGTACTTCCCCCCTGTATAAAATGCAGAATGCTGCAACATTAAATTCTGCATTTCATTTTTTTTTTTAATGGAACCTTGAATGGACATTCCTTTTATTTTGGAACTATTACACTATTGCTGTTTGTATTGCTATTGGATTCCATTTACACCCCTTCTGAGAGCATAGGCTTCACTCTGTGCACATTACCACAAAAGGTGAAATGAGGTATATCTCTTTGCTGTGCCTATTGTACTCGTCTGATTGGGGTCTCGGTTGGTTTGGAGAAGTGTGGGGGCTGAGCAAGGAGTTTAGCCACAACACAGCCTTACACTCCTATAGATCAGAAGCAGTTTCATCAAAAACAAAGGGATCAGGGTCACAGAGAACAGCTTCCCCAGGCATCTCATAGAAGTGTCCATTGGCTATTCAATATTAGCCAGGTAGGCTAAGAGTGCCATTGCCCTATTATAGACCACATACTATTCATCAAATCTGTCTGCTTATTGGGCAAGACATAGGGCCTCATTACGAGTTTGGAGGTAGCCGTGCCCTTAATAAGGGCATGGCTACCCCTAAACCCGGGTTTGGGTCTGGGTTCCCTGAATGTGAAAATTCAGGGAACCCGGAAGGGTCCATCCCCATTCCCATTTGAGCCCACATAGGGCTCAATGGGAATGGGGAACATGCTAACAACTGGCCCGTTAATGATGGGCCCATTGTTAGCATGCTGGGCCGCTCGCGGGACCCGCTAAGGACGTTTGGTAAAACCAGGCGTCCTGAGCGGGTCCCAAGAGTGGACCTCGTAATGGGGCGGTAAGGGGTTAATGGCTCTGGCACCTTTACCGGCACCGTTAACCCCTTACTGACTTCCTCATAATGAGACTCATAGTGTAATATCAGAACCCATTCTACTATGAGGCTTTTTTGGATTATTGCTCTATTGGAATGGGAATCCTGACACCATATTTAGTTCACATCTGAAATTATGTTAAATCTTTGGGACATCATAATGCCTTGTTGGACACTGCCTCTTTCACTAAACCCTTCCTTCATTTGTGGAATGGTGTCAAAAGGTCAAGCCTGAAATATTTCATGCCAAGGCTGCCCAAGCCGACGTGGCCATGGGGAATATTGAACTCAAGAAATAACTTCACTTGGAGAAATATTTGGTGCAAAAGGTATCCAGCAGCTGACTCTCCAAAGAGGTATGTTTTGGCAAAGGAGTGCTTGTGTAACTGCCCCATCGGTAGGGTTAAAATAAGTGTTTTCATCTGCCCTTTCTATATCGCCTCCACAGGTTTTGGCTAAATCTGCTCTCCATGAATAGGGAAATAAGGAATGTGAGATCAGCAATTATTCTCTTGCAGCCCTTGGAGGTGGCGGCTCTTGTTTATGGCCAAGCACATTTCTGTGAGAAACTTGGACAAAGTGTCACACTGTTTGGGTACAAGGATTTTGATCTAATTGAGGGAGGCAACCCTGGAGGTTTTTGTACATATTTCAAATAGTATAATGATCAAATGATTTATTATCTTTTAAACAAGTGTCAGCTTCTTTTTGTTGTTTCAAAATGTTTTAATAGTATTTCTTATGGAACATATAATGTGTTTCTTATAAAGTTAATGAAATATATGATGATTATGATGGCTAGACGATTTCCTCCATCATCATATCTATAAGTGAGCGAGGTGAACTTCACTCCAACACCATTAGGGTTCCATAATAGACATGGTACTCAATCCCTCTTGGAAAAGCAGCATCGATGCAGAACAGTAATCAAAGTCATAGGGGCTCATTACAAGTTTCCCGGGAAACTGGCCCTACCATCTCCGCTGCCTGATATCCCAGTATTACCAGAATAATACAGACAGAAGAGACAGAGGTAAGTTCCCAGTACCGTCACCGGTATTACCGGTGCTGGTGATTTCCGATATTTCTTTGCTGGTAGGGGCTTTATCTAATGGCAAGTCAGGCCTGCCGGTAGATCAGAGCCCACATCGGCAAACTTGGGATTCCCATGCCAAGTAAAAATGCTGGTGCCGGTATTACCAGCAATTATTCTAGCATTTTTCTGTACCTGGTCCTCGTAACAAGGCCCATAGTGTAACATCATTTGGCCAGTTGTTCATAGTTTATCTTGTTTGTGTACCTTAATTATGCATGCTCTTCATGACCTTTAGGGGGCATTGCATTTATTCACCTGAAGCAGATTGCGCCTTGTGACCAAAAGGAAGTACACAAAGGTCCCACTATTCACAAACGGAAAAAGGGGGCCACAATGCTAGGGATACTGAGAGTGATAGTGCTGTGAAAGCAGTCTGGGCATGCATCCAAAACTCAGATATATTACCCCACGTGTATCCCTGGGTTGTTCAGGGGTGGGGCCTGCTGGCATCAGCTAACACCACACGTCTGACCTTCCTCAAATGGTTGCTGTTTGCACATTTTAGGCGACAGGCTTTTAAACGCCTGTGCCCTGAAATGCACATTTATATTTTCAAACTCGTTTCAAGGAAAGAAATGTCAAAGTAATTGCTGGAAAGTAACATTTCTTTTTGCGCACGTCCAGTGTTGGCAGTTGTCTGAATGACCCCATTCAGGTGGCACAACATTTTGTGAATCATGAACTTAATAATAACTTCGATTCCTTTTGGTCCCCATTAAAGATGTGTGAACAGCCCTCAAAAAGACCACATTTCAAAGCGTTTATGACGTGAAAATATTGCAGCCTACTGAGGATGCATACAACCTTTCGACACCCTCCTCCCTCCAGCACTGCCCAGTTTATCTGTGACCTGCCTCCTAACCAACAAGTTGTTTTAATCCCCCCTGCACAGTACGTGTTCTACTGTCCTGTGTACTACTGCCTTGTAAACAAACGACAAACATTGCGGAATTTGGGTCCTCTGGTAGGGCATTTCCCTTATTGGGCTTGCTCAGTATGTAGACCTACAGGCAAAGTGGTATTAGAATTTGTAAAAAAAGGATTGGACATTGTGAACAATGACGGATTGTAGAACAAGTAGGGTAATCTACTGTGTGAAATGCCCCTGTGGACTCCTCTATGTTGACCGAACAACCTGGGTTAGGATTGCAGAACTATGATCAAGAATTAGATGCAGGACAACTAGTGCACCCATGGTCCAACACTTTATTGCTAACAATTAGATGCAAAGGTGATTTATTTCTGGTGAATTATTGATACAGTAGTAGGCAACGATAATGTAGACAGTTCACTACTGTATAAGGAAGCACATTGGATAGACAGATTAAGGAGACATATTACAGGCCTTAATGATTAATTATTATTCAGATTGTAATTGACCAGGCACTAGTATGGCATTGACTTACATATATTCTCTCTGTTTGAGATCAAATTCCCCCTGCAGAATAGGTGTTCTACTGCCCTGTGCTCTACTGCTTTGTAAACAAGCGTTTTCCCATTTCTAAAGTGGACACAATGTCCGAGTCAAACGGCTCCACATACACTAACGGTTCTTTTTTTTAACTATGTTTCTACTGCAGAGCCACCTACTGAATTTTTTTTTTTAATATTCAGTATGGTGGGAGTGGGGGTGCAAAAGAACATGCCATTGTGCCCTAAGGGGGCCTACCAGGACCAGGAAGGGTTGTGGGGTCTGTTTAAAGACTCTAGTGGGAATGGCAGCCTAACAACTTTTTAAGAGCATTTTTTTTTTGGGTTGAATCTAAAACCGTTTTAGCCAAATGAACGGAAATGTGTAAAACTTCAAGGGATTGCAAACCACACAAAAATCTAGTGAATTGAGTTTTCGTAAAACTGTTTCCTTATGACTTCTCCATATGTAGAAGATTACAAGTGTGATTGCGCTCAAAGAAATGTCAATTTGTGCACTGTATACATATTCTGATTGTTTCTGTTGACGATGGTGCCCCTTTCACACAGTAAGCCACAACTGGCTCAGTTACAAAAGAAGGGAACCACTAATTATTTGCAGGATGATACCACCAATGGAGCCCATCCAATCACAGAATCGAAAAGTACCCTTGCCTGAATGTTTAACAAAGAAGATATTTGCCCACTTTTACTTTTGCTTACAGAATTTTCAATTCTCTATTCACAATCCTAGGCTTATTTCCTGGAGGTTTCCAATGATGTTACCCAACTATTAATGAGATTTCACCATTGAAAAACGCTTTTGTAAATCAGGCCCATAGTATTACAAATGTGTTGAGGTGCTCAGCATTTGGAATCCTAAGGCTAGACAGATGTGACCACAGTTGTACAGAAAATGTGGCATGGTTAAAATTACATTAAACAGAGAAGGAAGAAAAGCTAAAGAGAGAGACTTACGGACTCAAAGATCTTAAACAAAACTGACTTGCTTATTCACCTTAAATCGCAGTTGTCATCGAGATGCAAACCAATGTTCAGTTCCAAACACACTCGCACCTAAAACTCCATTAAATGCAAATAAGTGCTCATCGCCACAGGAACCCTTGCATCATTTGTAGGCTAAGAGCATTGGATCGTATTAGGTGGAATGGCAAGGGAGCCGACGGTACAGTTCCGCTTCTCAAAAGTCCCTTTGCACGGAACTACTAACGACCATACATTATGCTAATGTTGTATAATTTAAATACATTGAACGGTACTCACGGCTGGATGATTCATGCTCCACTCACGGTGAAATACAGCAGCACTAAGTCATTTTAAAGCCTACTTATTGCTCTCTTCGGCAACATTAGCGAAACAGGTTTATAAAAATATATACGACAAGAAACAAACTTCTTGCTGAAGCATTTAACCGCAGAGGATTCAGCAAGCGATGAAAGAAGATTTTACACATGCAAAAAAGGAATGCGATAGGAATTCTACCTGAACAACTCATTACAGGATGACAGGGGTATTGCTAGATCTGGAAAAGATCCGGGTCTCCGCTTATGTCAGGACTGTCAGGACTCGAGGCTAGCTAGCCTTTTGGTTGTAGCCCCTGAACTTCTATCTGGGGCTACAAACAAAAAGCCAAAGGCTTAAGCCCCACCCTGCAGTATGAGTAGGTCACTAACTTTGGGATCTCCACTTTTTGTCTCTTCTTTATTTTATTTTAATAACTAAAATATATTCTCTATTTTTCCAACTCAGCTATTTATATATGTTTGCCATTTCAAGAAGAACATACAAAAATGTTCCCTACACAATTACACACACTGCTGCTTTTAATTTCCATGTCAAATAATGACTGTCTCGCTGTGGAAGTCTGGTTCTTCATGACCAGGCTGGGTAATTTGCCTTAAAAAGATCTAAGAACATAAAAGATAAATTGGTACATTCAAGGCACTTAGTGGTTCTGAAACGACAAACATTGTGGAATTTGCGTCCTCTGGTAGGGCATTTCCCTTATGGAACTTGCTCAGTATGTAGACTTACAGGCAAAGTGATGTTTAGAATTTGTAAACAGGATTGGATATTGTGAACAAAGGCGAATTGTAGAACAAGTAGAGTAATCTACTGTGTGAAATGCCCCTGTGGACTCCTCTATGTTGACCGAACAACCTGGGTTAGGATTGCAAAACTATGATCAAGAATTAGATGCAGGACAACTAGTGCACATATGGTTCAACACTTTATTGCTAACAATTAGTTGCAAAGGTGATTTATTTCTGGTGAATTATTAATAGAGTAGTAGGCAACAATAATGTAGACAGTTCACTACTGTATAAGAAAGCACATTGTATAGACAGATTAAGTAGACATATTACAGGCCTTAATTATTGATTTATTATTCAGATTGTAATTGACAAGGCACTAGTATGGCATTGACTTACATATATTCTCTCTGTATGAGATCAATACATTGTATAAATTAACATGAGGAATGTAACTATACAAAGCCAATGATATACATGTTGTAAGCCCACTGTAGAGCTTATTTGGACTGAAAAGATTTAAAATATAGGATGTACATGACATCAAGGATTTTTCTTAAAAAACGAATTCTTAAAAACACATGCTCCTCTAGTCTGTCACTGCCTTTTAAATCAAGACATTTTAAATATAAGATTGCTTAACATTTGCACAAAATTATAATAATTTGTTTTCTGTAAAAGGACCTTTAACACATGTAAAGTTGGCGTCTGAGACGTACAATGCTTCCTGTGGTCATCTCGTGTGCAAATCCAAGATGCCGTCACGCTCCGATGGGATAACGTAATGATGTCATTTGGTATTCGGTGGTGACTATAAATTAACCAGTATCCAAGATGGTGGCTGAGATATGTTACATGCTGCGCGGTTCGCTAATGGTTTAGGAGCAACACATCAAAAAGAGATAAATATGAATAATTCCAATCCCATTAAGGCTGTTTCGTATTTTTTATTCTCTTTTTTATTTTATATTGGCTTGACTTAAAAAAACCTTTTTTGAATGTCGGTGAAACATGGGAACAAAATGTAGGCATATCATTGATGCTTTATCCTCAGATAATGAGTGTATTAATAATGCTTAGTTAAAATACTGGAATCTTGTAATGTAACAAGAGTAAGAAAACTTGTGGAGACTGAGATAAAGGAGATGATTAAGAAGGTAAACAACTTTCCTATACAAGACCATAGCACAATTGACATTCTGATCAAGTCCTTACATATTTATTAGAGGGCAATAAATACATATCCTACTTAATATGTACACCTGGTGTGTGTCTTTACTAGAAAGTCCTCAATGTTTGATTTTCCCATCCTTTGAATCTCAACTGGGTCTAATACACATGATGGACATCTTGGACTGTGAAATTACTCAGGGTGAGTGGAATAAAAGTGAGGCATTAAAAACAGATGTTTTGATATTTATGATACAAAAACTAAAAATATTCATCATGGTTTGACGGCAGGTAACTAAATTGAGTCCCTTAAAGAAATATTGAAGAAGGACCAACAATACATAAAATCTTTATTAACTAAATGATAGGTCCTGAAGAAGGTGACTGAAGTTAAATTAGGTCGAATCCTTGTTGAATATCAGGCTACTGAGTTCACTAATTTAAAGCAGACCAGCTACCTCATTAGATAGAAACATTAGTTTAATACAAAATATATTGAACCTATTAGGACTTTGTTTAGCTAAGGTAAACTAGTAGGTTAAAACCTTTCTTTACTCCTTTTTTGCACAAATGATTTGGTTCTTAGATCATGATGTTAGGACAATACTGTAAGTCACTCCAATTCAGCACTCAAACTAAGTCAATGCCTTGTCTGGGATGCCCAATGGAAGCCCTTATTCATATATTTTTATGATAAGTTCATAAATCTGGATGATGAAACCTTATATAACGCCCCTCTCTGAATCCCCCTGACCTCACTGAGCCAAGAAGTGGGTTTGTTTTGCAAATTTAAAGATTTATTTGAAAAATTAAACAATATCTATATATCACACTTTTATGAATAAATGAATAGTTGATAGCACACGTATGAATATGACAGTGATCAACAATGGATAATATTAGACTAGCACACTTCTTTAATTACTTAGGAGTTGGTATAGAAAGGATAAGGTAGCAGAGAATACTTTTATGGTTTCAAGGAAAATAAATGATGTAAAGAATGCAGCACAGAAATAAACTGATATGGTTTCAACAAGAGATATGATCACTTTTCCTTGTGACAATTCATCCCCCCCTATGCAATATAAAGAGATGGAAGAAGAGCACACAGTTTTCAGGAATACTAACAACATGCAATTCAAATTCCAGTTCTCCCCTAGCAAGCCTAGAGCAACTGGTATGCTTTTAAACAGTCAAAAATATTTTTACATGTGATTTGCAATGAAGTGAAAAATATGCTAAAAATGATTTTAATTCCCTATAGGAGATTCAGGGTAGGTGACAGCTACTTTGAATTAGTTCAGGTCAACACTAGCAATTATTCAGGAATGATTATCAGATTGACAACGAATTTCAGCAGTTGCAAGCGAAAGACAGCTATTTTTTTAACATGTGGTGAGATTGAGCGAGTTTTCAATTCGCTGCACTTTTTCCGAGTGCGCCGATCGCAATTACGGAAAAACTATAAGGAATAGAAAGTCAGTTTTGGGCTTGTTGGAAAGCGCAGGTTCTTTGCTTTAAAATGAAAGTTAAATCTATCTCGCTTCTAGGACATACGGTTCAAAAGATACAGACGTTTTAATGGAGGTAGATTCTCAGAAATAATGTCAAGTTTTCAGAATGAGAGATGACACTTTCACAGCTCGGAAATCACAGAATAGACACACAATTTCTTATGCAGTTCTAGATAGGTGGAAATGGTTTGAATTAGATTATTTTAAACTAAGAGATTGGTTCTGCACAGTTCTGGCTGGATAATCAGACTATAAATTTGAAATAGGCCGTCAAGATCTGGTCAACAGGTTTAGACTGGACTTCTGGCGGGTGGTTCTGAAGTCACAGCTATCTGGGTCAGCTCTGCTCTGCTGGTCTGGATCTCTTGTTCTGGCAAAAGTTCTTGGCACTGCACAGCAGTCTGGTCTGGTCTGCTATGAGCACTGCACAGCGGTCTGGTTCTGGAACAGAGTTCTATCCAGAAGCAAAACAGCTCACCCGGCTGTTGAATAGTTTGGTTAGGTTTCTGGATTCTGGGGCCTCTGAGAAGAGTTCAGCTCTTGGGTTTGGCCCCTGCTTCAAGTTCTGGAGTCTATCTGGAGTCTAAGTTCTGGAGCCTGTGGATATTGTCTGGATTTGAAGTCGTCCGGCAAAGTGCCTCACAAGAAATCAGTTTGAAGTGGAAAGTGAATGTCCCTACCTGGGTCTCAATGGCTCTTTTTATGTCTTTTGAAAATGGGTGGGAAGGCTAACTTTCTATGCCCAAGTCTCTAAGGATCCTGATAGGTTAGAGGATTTTCTGTCCTCTGACTGGAGAACTGAGCTGTGAGTCAGAGTGATGTTACCATTTTACAATCTATTGAAGAAACACCCCTTTGGTTTCACTTATAAAATGAATTTTTCATAACAAACATGCTCCCCAGATACACAAGTTGTTGAAATTACATGTACACATTGCAGATGAATTAGGACAGGTCTCTGTTCAAGCCCCATGTTCCTGCGAGCTTAGGTTCAGAAACAACATTTTGCACTTTTAGTGGGTTTTGCCATGGTCGGTTCAGAATCAAGTTTTACACAGACCTGCACCCCCTCCCTGAGCACATTACAATAAGTTTTCAATTCTCTAGTGTAAGCACTGTGTCTGCAGTATTAATAAATTGCGGGGTTCGGTCTCAGAACATCGTACAGAGTCCTAACAACTCTTAAAATGTGCACAGAATAATCACAGGAATAATGATATTATTTATATAATTTGACAATTTTGTACTATGAATTATACGTCTTTCTAAATTAATGCTCTGGCCCAGATGGGTGTGGTTAGGTCCCAAAACACATGGGGGAATTCCTTGTTCGTCCCCGCCTCCAAGCTCAGCTGGCTCACAGAGGCAGTGCCCCTCCCTGTTAGTCCTTATCTTAGGGGTCTATGGATATGTGCATCAGGATTTGGCCACCATACACTGTGCAAGCTAAAACAGTATAGATACTTTTTTCTACTTTGATAAAGTGATTGATTATTATAAACAATATATATTTTTGTTTAATGTGTTTTATTCTGTAAAACAATGTTATTGTAACGAAGATATTTTAATATAAACATTCTTTACATTATACAACAATCAGTCTTGTAGCTTATGGGAAAGGATGTGAATAGGCAGAAATATGATGCAGCTATATGAGCAAGCAACTACATATTTCCTGGATCATTGTCAATTTGCCACACAATGTTTAAATAGCAAGAGCATTTGATAGCTGTTAAAACATTGGATCATTTAAATTACATTCCAGTTGTATCTCTATGGTCTTTAGATGTACGTTTTTCTAAATTCATCATCAAACATACGTATACATAATTTAAGAAACACACCACTTGTTCCTTCTCATTAGAATTAATGGCAGTAATAGGGAAGGGCAAATTATGAAGAACTGACATAGGGCCCGATTCATGGAATTATTTTTGCAGTAAATAGGGAATTTGTGCACCAAACTGTGTGCAAATTCCCGGTTGTCGATTCAAGGCATCGACTGTGAAGCACATTTTTGTACTTTGCGGGGACTTTGTGCAGGCTCGGCATGTCTCTGGGAGCAGCTAAATGCCTTGCATGAGACACCAAGCAGAGCTTGGCCGTGGCTTACCCGAGGGCAGGGAAGGGGCGTAACTCGTAAAATGAGGAAGAACAAGGGAACGTTTTGGCATTACGATGAACAGACCACAGGCAGTCCATCGCACGTCTACTATTGCATGGAACGATACATATTCATGTATCCGAACGCGCAACCTCTAGGCAGGGAAGTGGCCACCCAACGCCCTCATTCTATCCACCACCGAAGGCTGGCATACATACACTTGTGCACAAGATTCAAAGCGCAGTGGTAAGATCGGGTGCTGGATTTAGGTGTGCGTGTAGGCAGCCCGGGATATGATCGAACTTAGATGTGTGTGTACACAGTGTAGCCAGATGCAGCAACAGTTTATAGGGGATCACATGCAGATTTTCTGAGTTTTACCCAAGTGACGATAAATTGTATGCATGTTGTTGTGGTGCCGGTAACAGTTACGGGGGACGCCGTGCAGGGTCCCCTAGATGCAGGGCTGCTTGTTTGGGATCCCACACACTGATTTATGGGTGCATGTATTTGCACCCAGGAGCACGCAAGGGTAGATGTTTCTGGCTATTTTTGCTTTGCGTTGGGGCTTGTCGGAGGCGTTCTGGGTGCATCTTGCGTATACGATTACTTTCCATGAACAATTACATAAATATGTGGAGTGCGCAGAAAAACTTCTGTTTGCAGGCTCACGCAGAATCGTTTTCATTGTGCGGGCTTTGCAGATCTCTGTGCACTATTCCATGAATCTGGCCCAAAAGTGTTAATACTCTGTTAAGGTTGGAAACCAAGACAACGACAGGCAGTGTGTATTTTAGACCATTTGTTGAAAAACAAGAGGACACACTTTATCCTAAAGACAAAGGATACTTGTCCTCTCAATGCATAGATACTATCATATAAAACTCCAACAAACCTTTCGTGTTGCTATGGAAACCTAGATGGGCACAGATAGTTAACAAATCAAGAGTAAAACACCAATCCATTGCTTAAAAACCTTGTCAAAATAGCAACAATTGATCTGTCAAAAAATATTTCGAGCCCTTGTCTGACTAAACAATAATCCTGCATGAAAACTAATGAGAAACGCCATGTGCCATGAGGGCCTTTTTTTCAATTCCAGGTTGTATTGCAAGGTTATTTATTAACCAAGAAAGAAGATTTAACAATTTGCCAGGAATTGCAAATGGTGATGTGATTTTCCATCTTGACATGGTGCTGCTTTGCCAATGCAACTCAGTAGGATTTTGCTATAATAATTTGAATATTCAAAAAAGAGTTCTGCTTTTTTGACTGATGCTTTTCAATGGAAATGATTTGCACCTAAAATTGCAAGATTATGCACTGTTTTGGGTTCCTAAGCAGTTTGGTTTCATTTGCATTGGGTGCCAGGCTTGTGTCTTGTCAGAGCTATTCCACGCTGAGGGCTTATTAGAGATAAAAACATGACAAGAGTTGATTTTATTCTGTTCCAGATTCACTACAGCTTAAATACTAAGGGACTCTTTACAAGTTGGGTGGTAGTCCAGCGGCAAATCCGCCTGAATACCGCCACTTGGTCTGGCAGAATTACCGCCAGATTACAAGTGGTGTTGGCAGAGTTAATCTCCATTGTTGGATAGTCCATTGGACTCTAGGGCATTTTTGACATATTTAACGTTGGATGAATTACTGGTGCAGTAATTTTGCTGATTTTGCCGATTTTCAGCAGAAAGTGGGAGGATTTAACTGCAGCATAATGCTGGAGGTTGTCCCCACACCAGGGCCATACTTGTAGTATGGCGGTGCAGGAAAGGTTGCTTGTAATGAGCCCTAAGCCTTTAATGTTAAACATTTATGTCATGTTCTGCATTGCCGTGGATGGCTTTACACTATTACAATGTTAAAATAATTTTACAGAATATAGAGATTTCCCCAAGAAATACATAGACACCATTGAAAGGATCTCCACCTAAAATATGAACTTAACCTGAGTCCCAGTTGTGCTTTCTCGCAATCTTATTGGATAGTAAGCAGAAATGCTTGGAATATGGTTTAGCTACAAAATCGTGATGTTCTCGATAAATATTACATGAAGCAGACGGACAGCAGAAATGGACTCGACACCTTAAAGTATTTCCGTCTTAAAACAGCTCCTTGAATATCATTGTTGTTAACAATAGCAATGTTTAAAATGTGTATTAAAATCCTCGCCCTTTAGTGTAGTTTATGCTGATAGCATCATTTGAAAACATTCCAGCCACTTCACGGTTGTCCGCAGAATGGTGCTGAGAGATGCTCTAAAGTGCTTGTCATCAATCCTGCTTTGTGCTACTTTATTAAAAAGTCCCTCCTTGCTGTATATTGCAGGAAGACAAAGTACAGAGTGCAGATCCACCATTAGGAGTAACACTATCTGACAGAATGTCTTTTGCACAGCCAGCTCCATTGTTCAGCGACATTTAAAATCATCAAAGCAGTGCCAGACACTGCTTTGTTATAAACAAACATCAGGGGTAATTGCAGCATCCAGATATATTTCGAATGTGACACGGTTTTGGATCAGTGTGTCATTTTGCAAAGCTACAGCAGCTATCTAATTGTAATCCATTTTAGAGTATTTTATTGATGTAGATGCCTATGAACAAATTTGCCAGCAAATGTTGACAAAAATGTGATCTTGGATGCATAGAACACATGATTTTAATTATAGTGGAAATAATTCATACTCTTGAAATTAAGAGTGTCTTAGAGCAATTCCGGACACAAACATTTTCAAACCTTTTGGAATATCATAACCTTAAACAGATGTGGGCTCTAGTTCATTGACAGAGTTGGAGAAGTACAGATCGGTGCATAGATGGGTGCATAGATTTGACCAAGTGTGGGATCTAGTTAATTGGAAAAGATGGAGAGGTAGATTTAGGAACTGGAAATTGTCTGCAAACATTTCAGAGGATGGTATTTACTGAAAGATGAACACCTTTGGAAGGCTTTGAGACACTGGGCCACAGACATCATATATGCGTTCCTCCTACAGGATTGCAAGCACAAATAGGTTGGTGTTTGCATCTGTTGACATATTTATATACATTCACATACATGGGAGGCTGTTACGTTGCTGCTACTGAAATTCATGAACGGATATTGTTCACAGACATACATTGTAAGGGGATGTCAGATCTGTGAGTATGCACTTATCTTAGCAGTTACTATCTGTGAATATGAGCCTATCATAGCGGTTTATATCACACTCATATCACCCATCTCCTAGAAGCAGTGCATGGTCAGGAGAAGAGCACAGATGTGTCGGTTGTGGGAGCGGTGCAAGATAGTTGTCAGTGCATAGCTAATAGTTTCCAGTCAGAAATATAGAGATCAGGCTCAGCTAGGGATCTGCAACCTACAACTCTCCAGATGTTTTGGGCTATGTCTCCCATTATCCCTCATCATGGATTATGCTTGGTAGGGCTGATGACAGTTGTAGTTCAAAATATCTGGACATCCGAAAAGGTTGCAGACATGATTGTTAGAGGTGGAAATGTGTCAGTGAACCCAATATTAGGCAGCAGAAGGGAACCAAGGCACATTTAGAACCATCATACCATCAACCATCACACCACCTAATAAAAAAGTGACAAAACATGTGTAAAGGTTCTTGGTTCTTGCACTAATCAGACTTGTGCCTATGGTGGAACTCATCAAGTGAATTGAAATGCCCTTGATGTGCAAAGGTGGGACTTCCATAAAGATACTAATGCTATGAACATTGTAACAGCAACAATGCTTTATCATTGTCATGGAACGTCCTGGATTGTTGCCTTGCAAAACTGACAGTGATAAGGGAACTTAATGATCTTTTTGCCAATCTACGGCACAGAGGAGTGAGTGGCATCATCCGGCAAGGCAATACCAAAACAATGGATCTCCAACTCTTAATTCTGCAGCGTGGATTGTATTAAAAATGTATTTTTAAGATCCACTCTAAAGGTTTTAAAACAACACAAAAACTCCTGTCCGAACAATCAGGGATTGTTTTACAATGTCGACAATTTTGTAGAGTTCTCCATGTGAAGAACGTCATGCATTTGATCTGAACCGGTTAAACAACAATGGATATTGAGGGCTACCCTAAAGAAACAGTAACATATATATATATTTAAAAAAAAAAACTTTCTGTATCTTATCCACAGTATTAGACATATGAAATAATACATGGGGCCTGATTTACAAAAGCATTTTACTATGGTGCAATCCCATTGAAAAATGCTTTGTAAATGAGGCCCTTGGTCTTCTAAAGCAATCCTGCATAAAACAACTACCCAAAGATCAAATCGTGTCTTTATGAGACCAGAGAGATCTGAAAGTGTAAATGGATGATGAAGAGAAGGTGAATAATAAGGATTTGCATGGAAAGAAATGGAGAATATGTGTTACTGAGATGAAGTTCCTATTGAGAATATAAATTGACATTTTCTTCCACCTGAAATTGGAGGTGTCCAGTTTGTCATGATGCTGTATCATTGTAGCCTTATTTTATAGCCATGCCATTCATCGGTGTATCTGATCAGTAGGCCAATATAGCCCAGTATACTTGGGAGAGATGTTCATATCCACATTTTTTTTTTACGATAACGCCTATCCCTAAAACATCTCCTAATTATTACATATCACGTGGGATATTTACAAGAACTGAATCGAGTAAACATGGGCGTTTTACCCTATGCACTACTTCCTCTGCACCCAGTATATTAGTTGGTTGGGTATGGCTGAAGCAATCTTCAATAATGCCCCTTTTCCTCATGGCACACACCCTTTTCAAAGTTAATGGTGCATGTCTCGGGAGGATAGCTCAGCGGCAATGTGCTCCCCTTGGAAGCAAGATGACATGGAGAAACACACGTTTGATCCATGGATCCGCGCTTAGAAACCTCTAGGTATTAAGCAAGTTATAAATAACCTTTCATATCATATCATATATCATGTTGCTTCAGGGTTCTGTAATTATCAGAATAGAATAAAATAAGCAATGATTTCCTAAAACACTTGCCTTTCAAAAAGTTCTAAATACATGATGTGTCAAATTAAGGCCCTGATTAGAGTACCACACCACCAGATGGTAACCTGGCTGGATTTGCTCTTAAGGACATCTATCAATGGTATGCTGTAACTGCTTATGGCAAATATTGCCAGAGTAAATCACAACCAGCGCCCACAAATGTTGCACCTCTTCTAGAAGGTAAATGCTGTTGTGGCAAAGAAACACTGCAATCAATAGCATGAATACATGTCAGGCCCCTTGAAAGAAACACCACTCTCGCCATCATTACCCGAGCATGCAGAGTACATTGACACCAGAAAGTTCAGAGTGCATCAGACTGGGAATACATGTTGGGTCTCATTTATACAGACACTACATGGAGTAACTTTGACTTACCCTTGGCTTACACCTGGAGGGGGTGTTTGATTGCATAAGAAGTTAAGCAGAGTAACTCTGACTTACTCCATGACTAAATCAGGCATAAGTCAGAGTTACTATCAATGTACATTCTTTGGTGAATCTGGCAGCCTTCTCCAGGTGTGAGTCAAGTGTATATTCATGGCAGCATCGTTGTGAATAAGGCCCTTTCGTTTTATGCTTACAACAGTTTAGTGCTGGTCATTTTTTTTTAGATGGCAACTCAACCTTCGCCTTGTTTTATATTATTCGAAAACACGATTACAGGCACCGAAAAGGTATTTTCTGCCTCTGATAGTTTAACCACTAGAGGTAACTTGGCAGAAAGGATTTTACCACTAGACAGTATGTTCCCATTATGTAATGCAGGGCGGTGCAGTGCCTGATGTTTTACAATGGGCCATATGAAATAACAGCTTTAATTGGCTCGGTCGCATGGGGATGA
Organism: Ambystoma mexicanum; assembly: GCF_040938575.1. Lineage (NCBI taxonomy): Eukaryota > Metazoa > Chordata > Amphibia > Caudata > Ambystomatidae > Ambystoma > Ambystoma mexicanum. The sequence goes on from NC_090932.1 coordinate 953,203,097, forward strand.
CCTAGCGAACGATTATAGATTAACCCAAATTTCGTTTCTCTGTGTCCTGAAGAGAGATGAGACATGTTTTAGAATTCGGGACAAAATAGGCCCCTTGTTCAGAAGGAGCCTATCTTGTGCAGGCAATTAGAAAATCACGTAAAGGGAGTTCATGTGAACATTTGTGGTTAATCTGCATTTTTGGGGGCTTGCCTATTAACATGTGCGTCTCTATTTTCAACGGGTTGCCTAGCGCCATTCCTGATGCTTGAGTGCAAAGCTAGCCCCTGTCCTGTTTAACAGATGGGGGTGACACCGAAACGCCTCCTTAAATTAGCTGTTGAATAGCATCATGGACCGGATTCACATACGCATTTCACCGCGACGCAATGCCAGCAAGATGCCATCAATCCCATTGGAAAAGTCGCTGTAACCCAGTCCCATAGACTCTTTAATCCGCCCATCTGTACACAGGTTCAAACTCATGAATTCGAGAACTGTAAACATATGTTGACACAGTCCAACGTATATATCCATTAGATTAACCTATGGAAAATCATTCTCATTGTTTGCAAACACACAGCTCATGATACGAAGGGTATTACTGGTCAATTGACCCAGTTGCGAGCACGAGAACCTGGAGCTCTAGGTTCATTTCCAGAATACCTTCATTGAAATTCTCTGATCCTGCGTACATCACAATATCCTACAGGCGCTGTAAACATGCGGCCTGACATTTTAAACATGTGCAATGTAAACATGTAAAATGCAACCGCAGTCGCATGTTTCAAGACACGCTGTTCTAAGCATAATGCAACTCTGAGTCATTCGGCTCTGCAAAACGTAGGATACGCCTTGAAAACCGTGATGCACAACATCGGAATGTGAAATTACAGCTCAAGGAAATGTCCTGCCGTTCTAATCTCTACGCAGTTTATAACGCAGAGCGAGGCCTTCTTTTCTCCATATAATCTTGTGCCCACAGTAGACGGCTAAATGTCGGATCATTAGCCATGTTAGAGGTATTGGATCCATAGCGCTTGGGGAATCCATTGATGTCAGGCCGCCCGCTGACAAAGACAAAGGGACGCTTCTAGAAGAGTCTGACAGAGCTCTGCAGGCTCAGGCTTAAAAGGAGGCCCCTCTTCAGGTGCGGAAGCTGTGAGGGCAGTGAGCGGCACAGCATGCGCGCCAGCGCCCATTGAAATTAATGTGCAATTCCGGCACACCGGGCCATGCAGGTCCATGTGGGCCGCGCCGTAATGGGCCAAAAGCAGCCGGATTCAATTTCGGTATTGAAAAAGGGAAGCACTTCCATTTAGCATTCTTGCCACACTCAGTGGCGGGCATCGCCTAGAGGCGGGAAGCTGGTTCATTAGTCTAAATTACACACCTGCAACATCTGTCCTGCCTCTAGGCTGTAAGCACTGTTCGTTGTAAGGGAAGATTGACCAGAAGACACAAAAAATCAGGATCTGAATCCATATTACAGAAATACAATTGTGCATGTTCCTGATATACGGGCAAAGCAAATCATTTCAGTGAATGTTTGCACCATGCCAAAGCCTGCGTTATGCTAAATCTCTGCCCTGTTATCTCCCAGACAAACATTGCAAAAAACGCACAGAAATAATGTATTTTTTTTTGTAAAGAAACTAGGACACTGTTTACCATAGTGAGGAAATTGTGCAAAATTAAACATGTACCAGAGCAAAGTTTCTGTAATGCAGTTCCAATTGCAATTGGTTATTTACCCATGCACATATTTTTTTTTATTCACATCAAATATAAAAATAACCTAAATAAAAAAAGATTTTAAAAAAACCTCTTTCCACAGAGAGTGTTTAACCAGTTTCAACAAAAACAAAGAAAATGCATCAAATGGATGTGCACAAGTGCATTGTGGAGAACAGGAGTATCAGAAAATGAGTAATACAGCCGTATAGTGTAAGAGAGAGGTCATTATTGCCAGTTAATGGCACACCCTAAAGGAAGGATCCGCCTGCCTGACCTGCCCATGCACGGCTATGGGGAAAGTTGCAGGACCCATCAGATATGGGAGACTGCAGGAGAGGTAGTCAGATAGGCAGTCAGGCTGGCTTCACTGCATGGCCTAAATGGTCAAAATATTTGAACAAATCAATGTAAATGTGTATCTACGAGGACGTTGAATCACCTTAAATTAATGTCATGTCTTTACAATATTTGTAGAGAGGGTGTTAACAGGTTAAACAAAGTTCTCAGCAGCAAGCATCGAAATCACAGGACTATCTGACCGGCTAGGTTTTTTTTTTTTTAAGTATCATTACTGATTTCCTAAGACATACCTCAACATCTCTAACAGGCCTAGCCAAAGCTGTGACAAATAGGTTCCTTTCTAATTCCTCACTTACATTCCTTAACCTCTTAGGTGGCAAGGACGGGATTGCTCATCCTAGATGCATGGGGAATTCCATTAGGATCATGTTTCCCAGCAGTTAAGATAAAAGTGTTCACATTTGCAAATTACATATTTCTCCAAGATTGACACATCTTTAACTATGGATTTGGACACACAATTAAATTGCTGGACAAATTCTTGTGTGAAAGCTTCTAAAACAAATTTACTAGGTCCTCCAGTCAACAACTTCACGACAAATATCGGACCATTATCCTTGGAGATGAAAGATGAAAATTCAATGAAATATATTATCGCTATAATCTCCATGCAAATTAAGTGTGAGATAATAATGATCCCAATCATAAAGCTAAAACATGCCCAGCTAAGAGACATGTCTCCTTTATCTTTTGAGGTAACATGGGTGTAGGCAGGGCTATACTCTCAAAAGAGGTGTGAATGTGAGAGTATGAACCAAAACGAGCAATAGCACAACAATTCAAAAATAAAAGAATGACCAATCAAGGTTCTATTAAGAAAAAAAAAAATACTTCAGTTACCAATGTAAAACGAAGACAGGAGACGCAGAGCAGGAAAGTATAAGCACCCACAAATACTTTGAAACGAAGGAAACAGGCAAGACATATAACAAAGTTGATCAAAAGGACATGTTTTGATGGAAAAAAAGATGCACCACAGTGACTTTGCTGTCACAGCCGCTGTAAAGCTGTGCACCTGACACATGCTCTTTCCCACTTGGGAGTGGGAGCCCCAGCTCAGGATAATGATGCATCATGGCACAGGTGGTCACTATGATTTTGGCAAGGAGTTTGCTGAAAGGGGGTCTGATTAGCAGACCATTCTTTCAGGAAGGCATTACCCGCATTACTTTATTATTAATAAAAAAAAGCTAGGGATTTTATACTCTTGCCAGATGGTAATCCTTCACATTTGGATATTTTTAGGGAAAAAGAAAATTAGACCTCAATTAACATAGTTATTTAAAGATCAGTTTAGTTTGCTCTCAGTCTCAGTCCCACAAAATGTGATTATGGTATGGCTTTTTTCTTTTTTTACAAAATATTAGCCTTATGAAACAGTTGTTACCTAATCAGGGGGCCAAGCTTGGTTTCTGCGATGCACCCTCACCACTTTGTCTCCGGGAACTTGCATAGTGTTGGCTGAGTGTAGGACAAGCTTCAAGGATGGGAGTAGTGTTTCAAGTTGAGTGGAAATCAATCAAATGGTTATTTTGATAATGAAGAATGATGGCTATTAGTTGGTCGGCTTTCACGTTGCAAAACTGATGCTTAATTTGAAAAACATGCATTCTATCATAGTTGAAGTCTGTATGTACTTTGATTTACATCCAATGCAAATATACATGTAATCAAAATAGTGAACATTTTAAAATTATTATGAACATAATAAAGGAGAGAATGGATAAGAATATCGGCAAGCCCCTGTGGTGAAGTTAGAGGGAAGAAAATAGGGGGAATGCAAAAGGAAGAGGTAATCCCGAAACCTGTCTGTAGGGGTTTTACCTATCAGCATATCAGGAGGGACATAGTTTGAAGTCGGGGAACAGCCAACGGAAAGCCAAATAGGCCAAGAGGTGAGTGTATAAAGTGGGCAGGGGCTTGTAAACTTCTAATGTTTCCAAGACAGCAACATGCAAGCATTTTGTATGAGCCGAAAAGAAGGTAAGTGCAGCGACCCCATAGCAGTGTCATTTTCCAACTTTTGGCATTTAAATTAATCCAAAACCCCCAGGTGCACCGTGCACATTCCCAGCCACCTCCCTGCTCCCCTTGCAGTTCGCTGTGTGCCTCCAAATCCCTCCTGCCCCCTTCTCACCCATTCAGCCTTCGATTGTCCCTTTACCTGTAACTGCAAAACACAGCAAGGGTCTAGGGCTGCTCCGCTCTGCCCAGCCATTAGTGTGAACTGAAAGGGAAGCTAGTGCAATGACCCCATAAAAGTGTGAATTTCCAACTTTTGGGCCTTTAAATTAATCCAAATCCCCCTGGCACACTGTGCACGTTCCCAGCCACATCCCTACTCCATTTGCAGGCCACTTCCCATCTCCAACTCCCTCCCACCACCCTTCCCGCACATCCGGTCTCTGTTTGGACCTTTACCCATAATGACAAAACACAGCGAGGGTCTAACCCTGTTGCGCTCTGCTCAGTAATTTCTATGTGAGTTGAAGAGGAAGGCAAGTGCAGCGACCCCATAGCAGTGTGATTTGTCAGCTTTTTGGCTTTTTAATTAATGAAAAAAAAACTGCTACACTGTACACATTCCCAGCCACCTCCCTGCTCCCCTTGCCGGCTGTTTCCTGCCCCCAACTCTCTCACACCTCCCTTCCACCCATCCACCTGCTGATTGCCCTAAATCCTATTTAGAACATCCACTTTGGGCTGCCCTTGGCTATGGGCCACAAGTCAAAGGGCAGCTCCCGAAGAAGCGCTCCAGTCCGTTTTCACCTGTGTTCACCTGTGAAGCCTGCGGCAGTCTACCAGCAGTGACAGATAAGGTAGGTGTGGTCTGAGTGAGGAGTACAGCCATTACTTTACTCCAGTGAAGTCAGCACCACTCGTATCACCTACTAGAATATAGATCATCTCAGTCAGCCTGTCATATTTTGCATTAGTGAGTCTAATCTTCCATTTAGCCCATACGTGTTTGTGAGCCATAACTTGCATTTAACCTATCTATGTTTGTGAGCTATATCTCACATTTAGGCTATTTGTATTAGTGAGCAATATCTTGGATTTAGCCCATTTGTATTAGCGAGTAATATCTCGCATTTAGCTCGTTTGTGTTAGCAGGACATAGCTCACTCTCCTATTGTATGAGATAGGCATGTTCTGAATTTGCCCTCATTGTTCCAGGTGGTCTCTTCTCACATTTGGCCATAATATTATTTTACCCCTGGTTGTGTGGGATAGTCATCTTTCACAACCTGCATAATTATATAAGATAGCTATACTTTGAATTATTATCTACTCCTCTTGCACATGAGTGTGGAGTCCTCAGGGCTCATCACTCTCTCCTCTACCATTTAATCTATATTTGCACCCCCTTATGGACCTACTTGGAACACACAAGGTCTGCTTTCATTCATATGATGACACTTAAGTATTTGCCAAAGAGGGGAAGGTGGAAGAAACCTTTTAGTTGGTTTAACAATGCCTGGTGGAGGTGAGGGCAATCTCCACCATTTCTTGCACTAGTTGACGGTTAAGGACCGTGTAGACTTAAAAAATCTGTGTTTAGTGTAAAAATGTGCAAATAATTTGGCTCCACTTTACCTGTCCAAGAAGATCAGCAAGTAACAACCAACTCGCCAACTTCGATCTAGTGACAAACCTTTGTTGAAAATCCATGGGTCTAAGTACGTATTTAGAGGTGACTGCCGTTTTGGAGTGTACAGCCCAACAAATAGAATATTTTGCCTCTAAGGATTAGAGCCCTTGAATCACTATACCAATTTGAAAGGCACTAAAAAATATATCTTTGTAATTAATAAGACTAGGTGGTAGCACTCTAAAATTGATTTTTTACATCAGCTGCTGTGGTTGGTGCATCGATCTAGAATGTCCCATTGTGATCTCGGGACAGACTTTTTCTTTTTGATTCCATATGCGCCTAGACCCAATTGAGTTTGTCATGCACACGTTATAAATATCTCAAATAACAAATATCAAATAAATATATTTAGATCCTCATATTTTCTGTGAACTGGTCACATTTTGCATCCACACTAATGCTGTGATATGATATAATATGATATGATAGGTTATTTATAACGCGATTCATACCCAGAGGTTTCCCCCCAAGATCTCAACTGTCTAAGATAACAAGAGTTCTGCACTTGACCTATGTGTGCAGGGTGACCTAAGAGCTGGCATCTAGCCAATTATATAGGATGGCCAAGGCTTTCAACTGTTCAAGTGTATAAGGTAACCTGAGTTTGCATTTTTGCACAAGTGTGTAGTCTGCACCAGGGCCATTTGCCAAGAGGGACCAAAACCTCTGCATTTATCCAGGGGTGTGCAATGTGGCCCATGTTTGCATGTGACCTAGTAGTCTAAGGTGGCCAAAGATTTCACTAACAACTGGATGGTTAAGGCAACACATACTTTCCAGCAGACTCTACAGAGCGGGTCTTGCTGTTGTCACATCTGACTCATAAAACAAAAGCCCTTCTGTTCCCCACTACCCCTTCCAGTCATCGTACTTACAGAGATCCCAACTAAGTAGTACCCCCATCCTGACGGTGTGCTTGGACACCCCTTGTGTTTCATGAGTGACCGACCAGCCCTGCTCCAATAGAACTCCTCCTTCCCTTCACCTCAAAGGTAGTGCCACCCTATGTAACAAGAGGACCTCCAACTACAAGACACCTGCCCTCAACCGAGTCACACTCAAAACAATAACTACAAACAACAGAAGCCATTAAGAAGACCGCAATTGAAAAGGGACCCTCAAACTAAACAAAGAAGAAAGAGACCGACCAACATTGCAGGGGGGTTAGCACCCCTGCGATCCAATACAATCACAAGACCCACCAATGAAGAGAAAAAAAACTCAGACCCCCAAGAAGGAAATCACAACAGTGAACTAAAACATACCTAGACACTGAAAGGAAAACCCAAGGAGCCACACAAGAACAACCCTAAATCAGCGAGGACCGCCTTGGGCACAGAACCAAAGAACACACAACTATAGATTATCAAACCTTAGAATCACAGGAGGTCATTCATAACCATGAGACACCCTCTGCCTCAAAGTATCCGAAAGGAGAACCACTAGTAGACTTAGGAGAACATAATATGGGATGCCAAAGGAGAGGACGATGCACAAGAAATGAAAGAGAATGGAGAAAGAATAATTATTGTTATAATTTTTCTTTTATAACCTGCTTAATACCAGTGAGTGGTTTCTAAGCACAGCATCAGGGAATCACAATTGTGTTGCGCCGCCTTCTCTTGTTGCAGGACAAATGTGTTTCCCCTGAGCTATCCTTCCTCCCCAAAGTGAAATGGAACCACACCCAGCCACCACACTAGCAAACACCAACACAGCAATGCAACACACACCCACTAAACCAAAGGAAAAAAGAAAAAAGAAGCACGCCAAAAACAAGACAAAAATCACTGTACATAACCCCCAGGCTAGCAACGGATACCTCATTGGAACAGCAACCATCTACCAGAAACGTCAGACACATCAGCAGGATATCGGGACTCCAAAGGGAAAGCCAGAAACAAACAGGAGGACAATGGGAAACGAGCCCCTCACTCTACACATCAATAAAACATAAGGGGGACAGATGACAACAGCAACCTGAAACAAAATAGGAACCAGAAGAAGACGTGAACCCAATACGAAACCTAGCCAACCTACTTAATGATGAAACAGACATCACAGAATACAAACTACATCCTGAGGATAATAATGAGCATCACCAGCATGACCATCTAAGGATACAAGCAAAAACAAAAGAGAAGGCTAATCAATGCCAGATCTATGTCGAAACACATAATAGAGATCTAAGATGTACTTTGCAATCGGGGAATCGACATCCTATTCATCACAGAAACCTGACTAGCTGAAGCTACAAAGTCATACTGCACAGCTGTCTACCTGACAAATTCAAATGCATACATGCAAATAGAAAGGAAAAAGAGGAGGACTCACAGTGGACTACAAAGAACACCTACAAATTAAAAAGCTAACCCACTGAACATGCTGAACTGCAAATCACTCGTCCTTCACCTGAACTCATACCCACAAACAAACCTTACATTTATTCTCATCTATAGACCACTGAACTACAACACAACCTTCAAAGACACCTTCATAGAAGCAGTGACGAACCTGACCATTAAACATGATCACTTGATTGTTCTCGGAAACTTCAACATATGATTCGAAGAAGAGAATGCAAACTCACAGAAAAAACTAACCAAGCAGCTTGAGGAAATTAAACTATGACAGATGGTGAAAGGAGTGGCGCACATAGCAGGTCACACTCTGGATGCTATCTTCACCAACGAAAATCTGATCACAACAGCACCATCAATCTAAAAACTATGGAGCAACCACCTCATCATACAATTAGTGATCAAAATACCATCAAAAGCATCCAACAAATCTAAATAGAACCCCCTGATCTCAAAAGGAAACTGGAGAACAGTCCAAAGCAGTAACCTAGAAGAAAAATTTGAATCCTTGAGGCCATCGATTGCAACCTTGGACACAATAGACATAGACGGAAAAACAAACCTAATCCTGAAATGGCTCCCAGAAACAATTAAAAGCATCTCCCCAGAAAAATCCTAATTCCATCATTAAAAAAAAAGCAGGGGCAAGATGGTTCATGCCCCACATCAAAGCAATGAAAACAACAAATCGGAAACTAAAACAAGAATCGAGAAAAACATTACGACCAAGACAAAAGAACAAAGTAGATGGATCAACCAGACTGCCCACCATTCCTAACATTCCCCAGCACCATAGAACAGAATGGACAGCTTTACCGATATGTCAAGAGAAGAATTGTTCAGCTTGGTGAACAAAAGCAACAAGGCAGGCTCCCCAATGGACCCCTGTCCATCAGACATATAGAAATGAATCCTTTCACACGCGGTACACCATCGGAATACTACCTAAACTACTTCAATCAGTCACTCTTACTTGGGGAGAGTACCCCTGAGCCTTCAAATCTCCCTACATCAAACCACTCCTCAACAATACAACGGGCAATGTGGAAGATCTCTCGAACTACAGACCTATCTCAAACATTACCTACATGACAAAACTATTAGAAATGTATATCTACGAACAAGTACTGGAACACATTAAAAAATAAATAATTTTGGACCAGGCACTAGTAGAATTCAGACCCATGATAGGAACAGAGACGGCACATGTCTCTATATGTAATGACCAACGCTGACTCCAATACGAACTTGGCACTGATACTATTCGACCTCTCGGCAGCATTAGACCCAGTAAACCATAACAACCTCGTCAAGAACTGGAAGAACTAGGGATCATGAAAAAGTGGTGCTAGGGATCAAATCTTTCTTGTCTGAAAGAACAGAAACAGTGTGTATAAAACCATTCAAATCCGCACCAGAAGACACCACCTCTGGTGCTCCACAAGGCTCCTTGATATCCCTGCTACTCTTCAACATCTATATGATGTCACTAATCAACCTTTTCAAAAGACATGGCTTCACATGCTAGACTATGCATATGATTCCCAAATCCCACCAATGGCATGTCAATGTTTCATATGGATCTTGTTCATAAACAGAAAGTGCCAACAGACAGCTGTCAATGTGCCTACAACCTTCAGGGCAGTGTTGCACCCTGTGCCTCAACAGGTGTTTTGGACTATGACTACGACCTCCATTGTCTATGCCGACTTAGGCTGATAAGAGATATAGTGGGTCATTACGAGTATGGCGGTAGAGGGTTAACGGCACCATTAAGGATGCCAGTGCCGTTAACCCCATACCACCGCATTCCAAGGTCCCTTAGCGGGTCCCACTAAGGCCGACTGGTTTTACCAACCGCCCTTAGCGGGAGCTGCTAAGGGACCAGAGAGCTAATAACGGGCCTGCTATTTGCGGGTCCGTTATTAGCTCCTTCCCATTTGAGCCCTATGGGCGCTCGAATGGGAATGGAGAATTATTTTCAGAATGGGGACTTACCGGGTCCTCCAAGGTTGGAATGACCCAGTAAGTCCCCATTCTGATAACCCGGACCCAGACACGAGTTTGGAGGCAGCCATGGCGCTAATAGCACCATCGCTGCCTCCAAACTCGTAATGACCCGCATAGTCCCAAACAACTGGAGTCTCAAAGGTTGCAGACTCCTGTTCTATGGGAGGCAGGATTCTGTTTTCAAATTCTCCAGGGACAAAGAAAAACACCAGTACAGTGTTAAATAATGTGTGTAAAAGCAGCAACATGTATAATTTAGGTAGGCTTGTAACATGGATACCACACAGAAGGCAACTATTGTGAGAAGTGTGCAAGCATTAGTCAAACAGTATGCAGAGTTTATAGGGAGGTTCCAGTTTCTTAGCATGATCTGCCTCTTCTACATTGTGTTTATGTACTGCAAGCAGCAGTAGAAAATGTGTCTGCAGTAACTATAGCAAATGCGCAGGGTCGGCCAAAGCAGATGATGCTTGCAAGCGGCGAATATTGGAATGTATGTCTGCAGGGCGATCTCTTGAAATGTGTTTACGTTTCCAAAAGCTCGCTTTTTATAAAAGCACATTCTTATGCAAAGTGCCCTGAGGTATTCTCCACTGGGGCTGCTGGGTGATGCCACTACAATGTTGCTGTAAGATGCCGGCAGGCACTGAGGTGCGCTTAGCATTCAAAAACAACATTTGCTGTTAACGTTTGAGATGTGCAGCACTGCGCTGAGGCTGTGCAGATTGTGCATATTTCTGATTGATCAAGTTCTCAATTAGTATCGGTGGACTGTCTAAAGAAAAATCATGGCAAGCAAATGTTTTGCAATGGAGCACATGGACATAACACAAGCAGGATCTCTTATCCAACAGCTGCAACGTGATTCCATAACACTGTATTGTTCTCCTGGTAGAAATGCAGTGCAAGCACTAAAGCAGGCAGTTTTAACACATGTAATATGAAAATATACCAATAAAACACACTTCATATTATAAAGCACTGGTCTTCAAACTGTTTTGGCCTGGGCCCCCCTGAGCAAAATATGGGCAGGCCGGGCCCACCCAAAAATGCCAAATGGACAGTAAGTCCAAATGGCTATGAACTATTGCACACGTCATCACACCCTACTCCCAGTAAAGTGCTTGGGCGACCCACCGGCTACCATCACAGTCTCTGGGCTCCATCATCCCACTCCTAGCCCAGTCCCCAGGTTCGCCCCATCCCGATCCCAGCATAATCCTAGCACCAGTGGTGGCTGGTGATTTTTTAAGTGGAAGGGCATACATATTTCTCCCAGATATGTCAGAGCAACCGAGTGAAGCGAGGGAGCCTGAACCAATCAAGGTGAGTTCAGGGAGGATGAGGGGAGGGTTAAAAAGCCAAATAGGTTTCAATTGGCGCTGGGGAACCCAGGGTGCAGGCATGGTATTTTTTAGACATCTATGATAGGTGTCCAGTAAAAAGATACCATCCCTGTCCCCAGGGCCTCACAACGCCTAAAACACTCAGACAATCAATGTGATTATGTGTGTATGCAGGGTGCTGGGGTGCCAAGGGGGCAGGGCTGTTTTTTTTTGTACTGAACATCTTTGATAGATGTCCAGTAAAAAAAATATCATCCCTGTCCCCTGGGCTTAACAGTGCCTAACACATGCACACAATGAAAGCGATTATGTGTGTATGAAAGTAGCTGGGGGGGCCAGGGGAAAGCATGGTATTTATTACTGGGCATCTATGATAGAGTGATATATTTCCAGTAACAAAATACCATCCCTGTCACCTGGGCTCCACAGTGCTTCAGAAGGAGAGCTGATGTTGGCAGGTTTGTTGTACAACCCCACCACTCCACTCACCAGAATCAACTCCACAGACCAACATAAACACACACAACACGCACACATTCACACAGCAAGCACTCTATCATGCACACAAGCACCCATCAACATACACTCATGCATAACATAAGCATGCACACATTCATACATATAAATAAGAAATAAATGAACATAAACTTACATTCTGCCCTGGTCCTGAAGTTTCCTTCCCAGCATTCCACCTCCTGCATCATGAACAGGAATCGGGAAGCAGAAGCTTCCTGGTTCCTGCATGCAGGGGCCCAAGTGTGGGTGCTGAAACGCCCTGCTCTAGCCTGCTCTGTCTCTATGTGTGAGGAGGTGCAGGTGCTCCCCCTCACACATACAGACATGCAATTCCCCAGCCAGCATTTCCAATGAGCTATGCTAGGCTGGCAGAGTGTGCTATGCAAGTACCTTCAAACTGTGATCGGAAATTGCTTTGAAACATGCCATTTTAGTGTTGCTTTAATCAGCTCTGGGAAACCTGACTTTCCATTGAGGTGAGGGGGTGACCATGTGATCTAGAGTCAGATGGGTTCAGACTTTTTGTTCAGTGCTCGTGCAAGTGGTTTCTGTTTTTATGGGCCCATGTCTATCAGTGCAATATCAGCCAACTGCAAAGGTTAATTGTGTCCTCTGAAAGATTCACTGAAGTGATGTCTAATTTGTATATGTACTCGCAGAATTAATTTTGGTACCAGTAAATATTTGAATTGTGTTTTGGTGGATTAACAATCGCTGAAGATTGCGACCAATCCAAGATCTCCCTTGCAAATGTACCATGAAGGCAAGTATTTATTCACCTGACCAGTGGAGTCTAGCAACTGCTGGCATGAAACAGTAACATTTTTCCCTACTAACGAATGTCCTCCACATTCCCCTGTTCACTGCTTTGCGCCTTCCCAGCTATGCTCTTGCTAGTTTAAACTACTACAATACAATGCAGTGACATCTTGGAACTGCACCTCCATCAACCTCTCCTATTGCCTTGCTCCAAATGCAAAGCCCTATGTACACATAAGTGAGCACATCTAGTCCTGATGATTCCGAGAGAGAAAATGGCTGTTAATTCAGTGCATACTGAAGCATGGTGTGTATTGTCTGTATGGGGGGTGCTGCTCTTGGGATGATATCTTTGATGTGACAGGAAGCACATTTTCCCTTCCGGAAACAACCTTTGTGTACAACCATGACCACCTTTTAGCCACATCTTTGCACTTGGCCACAATACAGGAATTCTGATGTCTGTGCCTTACACCTACCTAGTAGGGGAGAGACAGACAGGGTGCTTTGCTGGATGGGTTTGTATGCAGTGCTTCTCTTCAGCTAATTATTTTTTTTCATATGCCTTTTGCCGTTAGTTTGTGATCTATAAAAAAACGGTGTTGATACCAGCTGCTTAATAATACTCGAATTTGTGACCTTAGAGTATGAAAGGATAAGCCTGTTCCCGGGGGACTTGTGTTTTCATGTTGAGCTGTAAGAAGCAAGTGTCCATCTTGGAGAGCTAGCTGACCGGATGCTTATGAGGGTCTTTTTCATGTTAGTGTGGGCTAAAACCCCACCTATAAGCTGATATAGCATTAGTAAAAGGTAGGGAGAAATGGCATATGAGGATGGACGCAAAGCTTGTAGGTGTTGTTTTCCCACCCATTCACTGCCCATGGCTATGCTAATCCATGTGGCCATTTCCACACACGTCCTGCCCCTCCCCACCCAAAACACCCCATGGGAACTCTTCCAGATCACTTTAATCAAGCCTTACTATCAAACTTGCACCCAAGAGCCTGACAGTATTTTTTAAAGCAGTCTTCGGAGAGTTTACTGACTTAATTGGAGCCTTAAAACACGCTACTGATGTGTTAAAAATGTCTCAATTAGGTCTGCCCCAGCCACTACATTTTTAAAGCACTGTGCATGTCCTTCACTGAAGTCCTGTTAAAAATCATCATTGGGAAAGCCAATAGTTTTGGCTTGTGTTTATGTATTAGACATTTGCCATTCACTGCTATTAGATGATCAGGTATTCAGACCATTTTGCACATGTTACCATTAATGGTCAGTTTATACCAAAACAGCAGTGCATGGCAATTCCCTTTCCCATGCCTACGCTAAAGCCCAAACTGTTCCTAGTGCCAATGCTTGTTACATCTGGGTAGGAAGTGCTTGCCCCGTTATTACCCATCAAGGTCTCTGTGCGGGAGAGATGACCGATGTATACAGAGCTACTGCTTCAAATGCTGAAAGGTGCGCCCAATGTTTAGCAACCAGTAAAGGGAAATGGGGTGCAAGTAGTAGTTTCAAAACAGACATCTTTTCTCTTTTCGTTTAGGTATTTTCAGATGTTTCTTTTGGAAAGCAATATACAAAACCACCCACCCTTTCTGCTCTGCCGTTTAAGGCACTTCCCGTGAGATTGGACTTGTTTACTTTACGTAGCCCGAGTGCCCGGGAATGGCTGTGTTGATACCTGTCCCACCAGTCACTTCCACCAGTTGTGAGGCACCTGCATTCCCAGACTATCTCTCACTGCCGAGTAGATGGGTCCCCATGACTGCAATGCCAGCCACTCCCTTTCTGTTACCTTCTCCCGCTTTTATATTGTAAAATACAATTCTCCGTGGCCTTCCTTGTCTGATTTTATGTACACCTTTTTGTGGGAAGGAAGAGATGCGTGTTGTATATTTTTCCTTCATAAGATGTCCTGGATACATGCTTCGTGTGGAAGCCCATTGTATTTTCCAGCAACTGAGCACATGCAATAGCTTTTTATTTCTTCCATTAAAAACAAGTGTGTGAATGCCTCTGTTCTAAAGTGTGAGCATATCACACTCAGTATGCACATTATCATAAATCTGTGACATAAAACATTGGGAAAATAACACAAGAGGTTGGGGCAGAATTTAAGTGCCGGAATCCCTCTCTCACATATCGATAAAAACTCTGCCTATGTAGGCACGGTCGGAGTCAGGGTAATAGAGTGGGAGGTATCCCCTGTAGCCACTCCTCCATGACAGTACACCATTGATGCCTCCCACAGGGCTGGTACTGAATGAGAATGGAGCACTTAACTATTTGTTAAAAAACGTGTTCAGATAGGTGAGCTGTACATGCCACATCGGACCCTGTAGAACCACCCCCTGAGGGTGTACTGTTCATACTGAATCAGTTCTCTGCTTCTGCCCCAACCACAGAGAAGACTCAGCAGATGACCACATGGAAATGTACTTTATACTTCTATTTCTGAAACAAAAGTGCTTGTATACATTTTTTACTGCAATGGTCTGTGTATACGCTTGTGTGGATGAACGCATGCACAAAGCTTTGAATGAGTGAGTGAGTCTGTGCATGCGTTTATGTATGTGTTTGTTTAGTTAAATTGTGAAAGCAATTTACAGTGGAAATGACAATATAATGTGTATGAAAAACAGAAAAGTTATGAAAAGTGGAAATGCTGGCATAGCTGTGCGCAGCTTCGTGAAAGTTACTTACAGAGGCAATGATGATGCAGTTTGCTACAGCTTCATGAACATAATCTACAATGGTAAAGTTGGTCTATAATGTGGATGCAGTTGCATGAACATGATTTACAGTGGCAATGCTGTCTTAAATTGATGCTGGCACATCCCCTGGTAGCACTCTGGAAGCAGTGTCAGGATCATGATATACAGTAGCACTGTTGGCATATATTTTGTGTGCAACTACTTGAATGTGCATTGTGGTGGGAATACATTCATATATTGTGAGCCCAGAATCATGATTGTGACTTGTAATATCAATGGCAGTCTATAATGCGGTTACAGACATCATGAAATGTTCAAAAATGTTCCTTTGTTATTGACATGGTCTCCATTCTTTGGTTTGCCGCTGAGGCTATACTCGTCTGTCAAATTGAGAACGGTATCATTAAACTAATGAATAGTTGGGAGTGATAGTGGGCTAGATTCTTAACAAGAAATGCAAATGAAATTAGTGCAGAGAATGCACTTGTTTAATTTTCACTGCTTTCAGAAATGCTCAGGTCCTCAAAGTCACAAAGGTGAACTGAGCATTTCTGGAAGGGCTGGACGGTGTTGCAAAGACGTGCTGTCTAGCCCCCTTGCATGAATTAGTGTCATGAGTGCTAATGTAGGACAGGTTCCCTGTAACTTCCCATCTCCATGAAATGCTACAAGAAAAATAAAATGTGTCCATTCTTGTGTCCATCCTTGTTTGGGAGATGGAAATGCAAGTGTGACATCCACGGTTTTCACACTTGCATTTCCGTCACACTTACAAAAACACAAAAAAGGCAGGGTCATGATTTGAGGCTCCTGTTGGGAAGGGGAGACGATCATCCCACACCCCAAACTAATTTAGGATCAGGCAAAGACTGTGAGATGTAATGCAGGAGACCACGGGGAAGGAGGGTTCTCTTAAAGTCCTTTACACAATTACATTATTGCATGCTTTGTAGATGTAGTCCACATGCAGGAATAAATTACATCTTAGATATTAGCAGCCATATTGAAACATACAGCTTAAACGTGGAACAGCAGCAAGCATCACGGCTGCTAACATGAGGGAAGGAATAGGTTATATCCTTAACATTGATGAGAATGGCCAGAGTGGCAGAGATCCATTAACCCTTCATTATATTAAAAGTTGCCAGCCTCCAGGGCTGAGAGTCTCTATATGATACAATCCGACGAGAAGGAGGGCACTGGCTTCCAATCCCCACCAGTCCCACTACTAAGTTATAGCACCTAAAGGCCCTAGCCTTAAGACCCCTGAATTCCAAGGTAGCAGCCAGCCCCAGACCACTGGTCATAAAGCTGTTAGACCCCCGATGGATCAAGAAAGATCAGAAAGCAAGGCTTTCTTGCCTTCACTTCTGGGTCATGTGATTTGTACTGCAAGGTGCAGGGAGGGATAACATTATAGTCCAAAACAATGGCGGAAGACCTTGGACAGGCGCTGGCCTGTTTGGAATCGAGTGAATGCTGTGAGTTAGTATGACCTCAGGTTATTTCCCTCAGGCCCATGTCTGCTCATACCAGCCATACCAGGTGCACTGCTTCATAGAGATGTATGATTAATTTTCTACATTATTGCCAATTAGCCACCACCTTTTGACCGATGACGAATGCAGCATCACCCATGTGGAAGAAGATGGACAGAAGGGGCTGGGACCAATGACCTGGCATCCATTATGGTGCAGGCGACCTATGTATAGGGTCTCACCAACCAGCTGCACCTATTTCTACTGTATGTGATGATGTCACTAATGACGCCATTTACCTTCATAATGTGCTGCTCATGCAGATTTGGCCAGAACGTTCGGCGGCAGCAAAATTCTTTGCTGGCGCACTCCTATTAGCTAGGAATAAAATACTTGTTATCCTTGCAAGAGGTGTATTGGGCCTTTTTTCCCTAGCGGGTTGCATTTTTTCTGTTGTAAGTGTTCAGGGGCATTGCTACACTCCCCCTGTGACTGTTTCAATAGACCCAGGGGGAAGGCCCTCATTTCAGGCCATTTAAAAGTGCATCCCATTTGTAAATTTGGGATGCACTATTAAATACCCTGAAACACATCTTCTGAATACCATCTAAGATGCACTCATTCAGATGCCTTTTGCAAATTGGGCTGCTCCTTTTGTGGCTCGTTTGGGCATCTTCCTACTTGCACAAAAAAAGTTTTCAGAATCTGGCCCAAAAGAATATTGTGGGTAACAGTTTGAATAACAAGTTTGAATACCAAGGTGATGGTTATGGGGTAGAGGTGCTCCATAAATCAAAGGTGAGCCATGGGTGGGTCCTCATTGGAAACATCCCAGTGCCAAGACTACCTAGGGGTGTGAAATTCTACTTCAGATGCCTCATGTCATAAAATGTGAACTGGCTTTGGAACTGTTTTAGCCACACTAGAGGGCCAAATTGTTTCTGAACTCTTAAAAATAATTTGTTAAAAATCTATTACAAAGTCTGCACTGCTCTTACATATTAACACATGAAGAACTGGAGCTTGAAATTCAAAGTAACATGGTAATGC
Source organism: Ambystoma mexicanum (assembly GCF_040938575.1). Classification (NCBI taxonomy): domain Eukaryota; kingdom Metazoa; phylum Chordata; class Amphibia; order Caudata; family Ambystomatidae; genus Ambystoma; species Ambystoma mexicanum. The sequence continues at coordinate 953,221,067 of NC_090932.1, forward strand.
TTACATCAGCAATTGCTTGTGCTAGGATTTGGGTTGCAGATGGTGAGACAGTAAACAGGAATCATCTTTGACATGTGTATGCTCTGTGAGGTGTCACTGGTCAACCATGGTTTAAGCGTGTACGCGGTTTACAAATAACTAATCTTCTGCTTCAATATCATGCTGTTCATTAAATAATTCTACTGGAAGCCAGTTACTTGAGCTAAATTCGATTTAGCACTAGTTAGTTCTAGATTGGGTATGGTTATTACTTGAAGCGCTCAAATGTGGTTGAAATCGATTTTGGCAATGTTTGGTCTCCCGAGATGTGCTGACTTCACATTAAGTCACATCTTGACAATCTTTCAATAACAATGATAACAAGACGTTGGCTGGGTGTGTGTCCTATTAGTGTTTGTGTTTTTGCATAAAAGGCCAGGAAAGCTAGCCCATCCCCATTTTATATTTAGACAATATTTTGTGCTTAGGTGTGGTATAATTGGGTCTCTATTAGTTGAGGCAGGGATACCCTGCTTCAAGTGGATTTAGTCTGAGCTTACTTTTCTGTTAGTTCAGTGGTTGGTTTTGTGGTAGCCATCTACCTACATATTGCATAAGAAATGCAGACGTTCCTTATGTCAATTATGGACACGAGTTAACTTGTTTAGTACTAAAGCAGAACTGCGAGGACACTGCAACAATAACTGCTTGTATATTCTTTTCTTGTTTAGTTGTAGCTTGATAACTGATTTTATTTTCACAATTCATTCTATAAAAGTCGTGCTGTTTTAATGTGTTTATTTATACATGAATGTTATTCATTTCTCAAAAATGGGGCTGAAAAAACACCCTTTAAACACATCATTTGAGAAAAAAAACCTTGACAGGTAAAAGTCCTCTGTGCCCTCATATGTTGCTTAGGCCTCCTTCATTGTGTTCAGTCATTATCGATAATTTGTGGGAACTGTTAATGCCCCTTCACTTAAAATATTTGCAAACTCCAATGGCCTTGAATTGTTTACGTCCAGGCCCCCTAGAAGATACCCACCCTAGAGCATCAGAAGTCGACTCTGCCGCTGTGTGTAGGAATCCACACACAAGACACCGTACTACAGGCAGTCACTGGGAATGCCTGTGGAGTGGAACAAACACACATATCAAAATCTACTTTCTGGCAACGTGCAATGAAGTTGGTTTATGGTACTTTGATCAAATGACAATTCAACTAGTTTAGTTTATTTATACGAGGACGTTGAACTTTTTAAGTTCAAGTATGCCAGATAGGAATGCCAAATTAACCTTAGGTGTACATCCTTTTGAAAATGCCCCTTTAACCTGATATTATAGAGACATAGGGCCTTATTACGACCCAGGCGGTAAGTTACCACCTGGGTCGTAACTTTACCGCCATGGCGTAAACTACGTTTACGCCATGGTGGTTGGCGGATTTATCGCCCCATTCCAAGGTGAGTGGGGCGGTAAATCCCCATTTCCCATTTACCCTTCCCCATTCCCATTTTTGCCCCATAGGGCATAATGGGAGTGGGGAAGGAGATAATTACGCCACCGTAAATTACGGTGCCGTAATTATCTCCAAGGTCCCTTAACGCCATGGATCTTAACGCCTGCAAAAAGCAGGCATTAAAATCACCATGGCGCTAAGGGACCTTGTAATCAGGTGTTAAGGGTCGGCGCCGTTTACGGCGCTGTTAACCCCTTAACGCCTGACTCGTAATGAGGCCCATAGTGTGCTTCACAATAGGGTTAAGGGCACAACAATTCAGTGCGGAATGTAAAGCTAAATGGTATATGTTCTCAAAATGTTTCAAAAGGATAATGTTTCATTCCCACATTCTGGACTGTTCGAACATTATTTGAGGGAAATGTGTGCATCAATTTATGCAATGTTCCATCATTGTTCCTGTTTGATTTAAAAAGTATGCAAGGCATTTAGGTACGTATTGTGGCAGTAGTGTTTGGAAAGCAACCATGAAAACTTGCAAAATGTCTTTCTTTCACATCAAAAGAGTTCACAGAAGAGGCAAAGTCGCCACCACGCCTGTTCCTGATTTGAGGTTTCAATATCTTCTACAATTATCTACAAGGGGCTCCGACAATGAGTCTGATTTATAAAGCCTTTTTTCGTGGGATTGTGACATTGTAAAACGCGTTTGTAAATCAGGCCCAATATATCGATCGAGTGGGTTAATTTATTTTGGTGTCTTGTTCTTCAAGGGCTGGACAGGAACTGAAAGAACATTCGGATTCACCGTTTATATAGAGTGTCCAAAGGAAGAGCTATTCTCAGATACATTACACACAGATATTTGGAAGGCATTTTGAATGAAATACCACCAGATCTTTCAATGACTCAGTGTTCTCAATGCCATTGGAAAACACAATGTCACATTTGACATGATGGCAAATTCCATTGCAGAAAACTCAAACTTTTTAAAATTTTTACATTTATTTAAAAGATTTGCAATTACAAAGTCTCACATAAGACCAGGGACTAGACAATAGATAAACGTATACACATTTAAATAACGAAAGAAAAGGAAATCAGGGGAGGCAGTAAATGTAATTTGTGGGCCAAGCTAGAACAGAAGATAAACATAATATAAAAAAGGTTCTTACATATAAATAATTAAATGGGCCCCATATTGCATTATAATCATCTAGAGATTGTTTCCATACGAAAGACACAATTTCCTTTGCTGACAATAAATCCATACATTGCATGCGTCCATTCCTCATGCAGCTGCTTGTCTGAATTCTTCCATGCCTCTTAAGATAATTTTCTTGGACATTATTCAGTATTTTATCTCACAAGACACATTCAGAATCAAAAACAATTGACCCAAAACAATAAACATTGAGGACCTGGGAATATTTTTAAGTGTCACTATCTCCATTCGCTGAATAACTTTATCCCAATAATCCGAATTTTGCTACATTCAAAAAAACATATGCACTTTTCTACTGCTTGAAGCTTCCATCATCTTATATCTGCTAGACTAACCTGCTGGCAGATTGCATATCACTGCTCTTCTTGACAAAAGGCGTTCATTAAATAATTTTGATAAGTGTATTTCTGGTGAACAGAATAAAATATAGAAAATGCTGGGTTCTCTTTTTAATTTTTACTATAACGTGGATGTGGCAGATTATATTTAGCTATGGAAAATCTGGATTTATTTTACATTTTTGGCACTCTAGTAAATGGATTCTTCTAAACTCTGTTGTTTGTTTTCACATAGTGCTTTGTGTTTGATAAAATGGTGTTGGTGGGTTTGCACTATCTGTGAAAGATAGTGAGCTAAAGAATATTGTGGAACTGGTATTGCCTCAAGCCAATTGAACGTGAATTATATTGAATACCAAACTGAATAGAAAGTGCAGTTTCACTGAAACCACAATTCATGGAATACTGAATTGAACATCAGAGCGGTCGTGTGCAGAAGGGCTTTGCATTCTCGAAAGTCTCTGAGCAATTGAAGAGGAACAGAATTTATCCAAGTACTTAAATGGGAACAGAAGGTATTGGAATCTGTTAGATGAACAGCAGAAGGGGGAGCAGTGAAGAGGGAGTGAAGAGAAGTCTCAGAACTGCTAAAGCCGGGGAAAAGAAAGACTAACGGTGAAAGTAAACAAAGCCAAGTTAAAGAAGCCAAGTGAATAAGGGAATAAGGGAAGAATGCTTGGACAATTTGCAAAGCCAAAAGGCAACTGGTTAAGCGACTTGCGATGGGTGGAGCGTGTGGTCTATCAACTGCACATAGACCAGAGTGCCCCAACCACCCGGTCCAATCCTGTGGAACATTGTAGTATCAAGTCGCTGAAGCATGCAGGGATTAATATTATTATTACTATTAACCACGTTGAAGAGTAGCGCGCATGCGCCTGAATCTTCAAAGTCAGATTGGGCTGGTCACTGTTGAAGGCTGAGGGAAAGGTAATCTCAAAATAACCCAACTGCAGAGAGCAGCTCTAAATAATCAGATGAGCTGAAATCAAGGACTCTGTGGGCAGTCAGCACTTTACATATTATTAATATGAAATCGGCAAGAACAATTGGGAAAGCTATTGAGACACGTCTCATGGCCCAATGAACTCGGTATGTTACACACTGTAACTTATGGCGATAGGAGGACACGCTGGCTTGATTACAAACAGTCAATTTTACTATAAAGCGGTAGCCACCCTAACTGCCTTGGCTAATGCTATTTTTTTATTTATACTGTCCTTGATGGGGAAAAACTGGGTCAGAGTCTGTCGAGAGCCTTGTGGTACGTTTATCTACCAATAATACATTGGAATTTAACACATGTAATTAACTGGAAAGGGTACTAATAGTCATGGCAATAGTCAACATGGTAATTATAGATAATATGACTACCAATGAGGGCTGGATCAGGGCTGTGCTCAAACACATCACGAGGCCTTGTTAGTTGGAATGTTGATCACAGTTGCAAATGCATCATGGGCCATGGCGGGGTGTGTCATTTAAATAATCAATGTGGCCACCTATGCTATATTGGGTTGATGGTCTAGATTATTCAGCTAGGGATGGCAATGAGAGGATCTTTAACTGTCCCTTATCTTAAAGTAGAGATGGCGTATGGTTCCATGCTTCCATTCTTTCATTTTCTGAACCTCAACTGGGTAATCAGTTAAATGTACCTATATGGAATAACATTGAGGTTCTGGCACTGACTGCAGTTAAGGCTTTGTATATTGTTGATGTAAATAAAGAAATTACCGGAAAGGAAAACGTATAATAGGAGCTGAAATAAGGAAGATTGCAGAGTTAAGTAGGATTTAAAGCCGTTAAGGAAAGCAGCTACAGTGGAAATTAGAATGTGGTTCCTGAAAATTGCAGTGTGCATACTGTATATATAGAGAGTAGAATAAGTGGGTGGTGAGTGGAAATGTAGAGGCCCACTGCATATGGGAGTTGGGAAGACTAATAGGCAAATCACAGAGGAATACGGGCAAATCACAGAGGAATACGGGAAGTGACAGGCTGAGGGAACTAGATTGACATGTGTGTAATTATTTACAAAAGGAGGTCTAATGAATGGTATTAATGCACTGTACCACAGACTGGTGGGAAGGAACAATGATTTGCTAAAGGCTGAAACTTTCATAATTTTAGCTAATGTTGGTTCTGAAATGTTACTGCATTTGTACTGAGAATCAAAAGGCTATAAAAGGGTTTGGTGTTTATTATCTGGCTGACAATGTGTTAGAACATGGTAGCCTAGTTGAGAAAGCAAGGCTAGATGGGAACAGAATTTAAGGGGAGCCAAGGAGGAATAAAATAGGAGGGGGGGGGGGTTAGGTGGTAATTTGCAGTGCTAACAAGTTAGGGCACGGACCAAGGAGAGGATATAGTTCAGAACTGCAATTATAATGTAAATATTGTGGCTCAGAATCGCTATGTGAAGACACAGAGTGTTGCGACAAACTTATCTCTGATTTGTTTTATGAGTGTATTGGTAAGTATTTTTGTTTTATGTTGTTGTAGAGAAGGAGCCAAGTACCCCCACCTCAACCAACTTGCCCATAGTGCCTATATGTTGGGAGACAGAGTGTGAGACACGTGCAATACCAGTGAAAATACTGATACCTAGGAGAATCTGGCCCAATCTATATACGAGACAGTACGATGCTCATTTGAATGAAAGTCCAGAAGAAACAGGACAAATGAATGGTGAAATTGAATGGTGACGTCACACAAAGCAAGACTGACGTGCATAGAAAAGATGCAGAGACAAGAGAATATAGGCAATCATATAAGGCATCAAGAAAGTATCGAAGATAAGTGTAATTTTAGGATCAAGATGAAGAAGCTTATGCAACAAGATAGATGAAAATGTTGAGCTATTTTTCATGTGTACATATGCAAAGAAACACAAGCAGACAAAGTATTCCCGAGGCTAACCTTATAGTGAATAGATTGTGGTATGCATATTCACATAGACTCTACACTATCCATGACAAAGCAGGTCAGTGCCATCTCCTCTGCCTCAGCTCACACCATCAAACTTATAAATGCAATAAAGCCATACCTCTCCAAACCCAATTGTCTCTCCATAGTCAGAGCAACCATTGGTGCAAAACTGGACTATTGTAATGCCCTCCAAGCAGGTACTTCCGCAAAAAACATAAATCGACTCCAAATCACACAGAACAATGCACTAAGACCGGCACTCGGCATCCCAAAAAGAGCCCACATTACCCATGCCAGACAGGAAGCTCACTGGCTCCCAGTAAAAGAACCTATCACATTCAAAATCCTCACTCTCAGCCACAAATCCCTCACCCGCACAGCACCCTCATATCTATCAGACATCATAACCAAATCCACCTCCACACGACTAGTCAGAACTCGCTACACCAACCAAATTCATACCCCCCACATAAACAAAGCGAGAGCTGGAGGGTTAGGCTTCCCATACATATCCCCCAAGTTATGGAACTCTCTACCCACTGAAATCAGAGCTGAAAACTCCCTCTTCACCTTCTGTAAAAAACTAAAAACCACCCTCTTCACTTAATCCCACTATAGCGCTTGCAATTGTCAACACAACTGTAACTAAGAAAAATTTCTGTAACCAGTGCCACGATGTAACGTAACTGTAACCAAGAACAATATTCTGTAACTAAGAAAAAATGTCTGAAACCAGCGCCACAATGCCCCCGGGCTGCTGCGCGCTCTACAGATGTGAATAAATAAATTATATATGTCAGTAAAGAATGGATGTTTCCACTACGTACAATAGCAGAGCAAAAGAAGTAAGGCTGTTTTTTGAAGTATGTCGCAGTTAGAAAAAAAAAAGTTAATTACATGCAAATCTCAGAAAGGTGAGTCTGGATGAGCCAAAAAGCCAAGGCTGTATCAGGCTGGAGTGAGTTGACATTGGATACAAATCATGTGAAAGAATGGAGCTCCTGTTCAGAAGGCATGGACAAAAACAAGAAGACGTCAGAAATCTATTAGAAAATAGGATTTTTAATACACTAGAAACACTAGAAGATTGATTTACTGGTCTTCAGTCATGTGGGGAGAAGAAGTTGGATGAGCATGATGATCACACCTATGTACGAGGGCAGAGCGTACCTTCACTCCCCTGATTTCCCAGAGCAAAGAACACTCCCAAGGACAAGTTCAAAGTCCTAATTGACATCAGACAACTGAGGTGATGATGGATGGGTATATTAATTGGTGGAAAGCTATGGTTAAAACAAGCTCACCAGCACCTGGATGCCCAACCTGCGTCCTAACGGAGGTTAGAAGCCAACCAATGATAGGGGACCACAAGATGAAGGGTCCTATAGCTATTTAGCTAATAGAATGTTATGTACTTGGTGACGTTCATAGTGACCTGTTTGAAGGGAGGGCTCAGTTACCCAACCTGATATTACAAAGCCAATCACATTATTCCACTGCCCTAGATCAGTATGGATTATATACTTAGAGCATCCTGTTAGACCCTATCACACATGCCACTAGGTTTTTGTAGTTTGCCACGTAACATGACATTAGTAGTACATGAGTTAACGTCATCTATGATGATTTTTTGTTATATAAACAAGCTTTTTTATGAAATGTGTTGAGATCGTGATGATGGACGTCTGCTGATGTCCATTGTACATTTTAGATAATTGATATTAAAACAGATATGCTTTTCCCAACTACCCAAGTCACTCCTATTATTGATGTTTGAATACTTTCTGCATCCACCGTCCATCTCAAGGGTATTGCTACCTCATCTTAAAGGGCTGGGAACTCCAGTTCATTGTCATTTGGATGTTGTCTGTTTAATATGTGGGTCTCCATCACATCAGAAGTGGATAACTACATGATACAGCTAGTTCTGATTCCACTCCCAAATCAAGGCTTAAAGGAGCATGATTACAACTGCATATTATTAGGACTGTTGGAAAATGTTTAGCTATGAACATATTAATTGCAGAATTGGGAATATAGAAGGGAGAAAGGGAGAAGCAAGGGAAACCGGTTGCTAGATTAATTAATTGATGTTTTGTTCATGGAACATTTAAGGAATAAATAATCCCAAGAAAAGGAAGGACGTTTTGATGAGACTAAAGAGGGTAAAGGCGGATATTGTCCTTCTACAAGAGACCCATTTATTGGAAGAATCAAAAAATCTAATGAACAATACATTGTATAACCAAATACTGTTAAACTGTTATGTTTCTAAATCAAGAGGAGTGGGAATACTGTTTCACAGAGAGTTAAATATGAGTGTAGAGAGGGTGATTATGGATGACGAAGGAAAAGTGATTATGGTTGATGTAAATTATGAGGGGAATGTAATTACAATAGGATCCATTTAAGGTGTCTGTGCTGCGGTGAACAGTTTTTATTTGGTTTTTTTTAATACAAAAGTAACATCTCTATTGCGGAATATGTGTGGAGAGCACATTATATGGGGGGGTGGGGGGGAGTTAATTGTGTCCTTAACCACAAGTTGGACCATTCAGCACAGTGCCCATATACGGCAGAGAGTACAAGCCAAACATTTGGTGAACCTTTGCATAGTCTTGATTTAGTGTATATATGGAGATTGTTGCACACTGGTGAGAAGGAGTACTCTTTATTTTCACCAGTTCATGATTCATACTCCAGAATTGATTATTTTTTTACTTCTGAAAGACTCGTTGAAAAGGCTACTAACGTAAAGATAATGGAACGAGATCTATCAGACCATTCTTTGATAACACTGAAGCTGGAACTGGGGGAGGAGCGGTCAACAGTGTCAAGATGGCGTTTAACAACATGCATATTAAAGGACCAGGAAGTGCTGAGCTAATGGTATGGGATTGTTTTATGGCAGCTATTAGGGGAGAATTGATAGATATTACTGCCCGTACAAGAAAAATTGGGATGATGGAATTGAAACATCTGGAGAGTAAGTTAGAAAAGTGTCAGAATGAATTCCAAATGTCAAGAAGCAGTGAAGACAAGGTGGAGATGGATAGAGTGTGTGAATCCCTGAAGAGTGAAATGGATATACAGAGTGTGAAAGGTCTATTTTTAATGAAGCAGAAATATTGGGAGCAGGGTGACAAAAGTGGTAGATTGCTTGCCAACAGATTGAAGGGTTTAGTTGATAAAGCCTATGTCCAGAGAATAGTGAATGAACAGGGAATATCTAAGGTTAAAAGGGAATGTTTTAGGAATATGTATGCGTCTTTGTATACAGAAACTCAATTTCCGACATCAGGCAACTTAGAAGAGTTTTTTGGGAAGATTAATTTGCCAACATGGACTGTGGAACAAGCAATAACCATTGATCAGCCTACCAGTGAGGAGGAGATATTAAGAACAATTGATCAACTTAATATAGGTAAATCGCCAGGCCTTGATGGACTGCCAGTTGAGTTTTACAGGGCTCTTGGTCCCCAATTAGCTCCATTACTATGTAGCCTGTATAATAATTTCATGACAGAAGGGGTTATGTGCCCAACGATGAGAAAGGCGTGTATCACAGTAATTCCAAAACCAGGTAGGGATCATACAAAATGTGAGAATTACAGGCCAAAATCGTTATTAAACATGGACACAAAAATATTTACTAGAATATTGACTAATCGTTTGGACATGTATTTTGGCGGACTGATTGGAATTTCCTCCTGCATACACTAAAATCGGAGGAATCATACTGGGATTTCCGCATAGCCCTTAAAACATGGCTGTTTGGCTATCGTGCTCACATTGAACCCTTCACTGAAGTATGTACCTGATGTGATATGTCGTACTTGTTGAATGTAACCATTAAGTATGCTAATGTCCTTCCCTCGGGCTACATGTAAGTGGTGCTCTCCAGCACCCTGATGCCTGAGGGTTTGTGCATGCTGTACGAATGGAATACATAAATAATTACATAAAAGTGTTCTTTGGGACTTAAATCCGTGTTTGGCTCCTGATCATTGCCATTGATGACATCCGCTACTTTCATATCTTCTGTTATCGCCAACAGAATGCAGGGTAATGGCATCTCGTAATTACTCTTCTGTCTTATTCCTGCCCTATGTTCATTGTCTAGTTCCTTGTTACGATATTCACTCTCCATATTTTTCCCAGATTCATTAATGGTTGAGGTCCGTCCACAGCTTATCCTCCGTCCCTCTTACATAGGACATTTGTGCTGGAAAAATATTTTTTCTGCAATTTAGCGCCATCTTTTTTGAGGCACCACTTTTGGTCGAGGTGATGTCTTTGGTTCTACAGGTGGAGGGTGTTTGAAAATCTATCACAATGGGGTCAGCATTACTCTGCTCAGGCACTGTACTCAGCAGATCATACATAATGGTGACTGGAATCACGTCCAGCCAACCCACTATCTAATGCTCTTGTGGATAGCAGTCTAGCACAAGGTGGATCTTACCTTATCGCAGTAGGGCTTTTATCTGCTTTCAGCTATGTGCAAATGCACTCTTTCACGCACTTCACGATTGCACAATCAAGTCTATCACAGACGGCCTGTTTTCAAGATCACTGCAAGCACCTATGTTCCAATATACTCACTCTCTGCACTCTGCTTCCATGCCTAAGGCTAAGCCATACAGAGGTGCCGAAATTCCAGGAGTGCCGCTGATTGCAGCAGTGCAGTACCAAGGGCCACAAACAACTACACCTCGGGAATTAGCAGGACAATGGACTCACCACCAGACGGGTTTCCCCCTGTAGGCTTCCCCTTCCATCAAGCTTCTACTGAAGCCCAAGGCACCAGAAGATTGCAGCAACCCAGTGCCACAAACTACTGCACCTCAGGACGTACGGGAGCCAGGGCTTCCCCTTCTGCCAAGGTTCGCCCCGGAGTCTGGAATGTGAGGAATCACACCTGACAATGCAAGCAGGCTGGCAGCACAGTGCTCGAGGAAAGAACCCTCTGACAAATGATCATGCTACCGCATCACACTGCACTGACTCAATCAGCCGCTTGGGAAGACTTGTGAGCCGTTTTAGAGAAACACGTTTCACTTATGTCAAAACATTAATGGTTTCAGGGAAAACAGGTATATTGTTTTGTTTGCAACTTTATTCTGAGAATACTTGAAAAAGCCACACAAGCATTAACTTTCTTCAAGGAGCTAGGTGAAAAAGCCAAGTGTAGCAAGCCCAAAGGGTTCTTTCACCATTGCCATTGACAATGCTGGTTACAGAACCCAGCATTTCCTGATTCGAACCACATCAAGCTCACCAAGCCTTCATCATATATACCACAAAGCTGCTGATGCAATCCAGCTTCCTCATTGCCTGTGCTCCGAGCTATGCTTTACAAGCTGTGCTGAGCATAACAGAGAATCCAGTGGATCCAGTGGAGCCGCGCAGTGAAGCCCACTCACTGTTCACCGTAACATTGAGACCGACACACCGCATTGAACGATCAACACATACTATTTGCATAAGAGTTGCATACTAGTTTATCATCCAACTATCATTCATGACATTGGAAAAGTCCTAAGACTGGCATTGTGAATGGATCAAAGGCCGGTACAAAGACTGTTTCCATTTCTTCATCTTTGGCTTTATACCCTGGCACCACAAGACAAATAGGGCAAACTTTCCCTACCTTAAACGACATTCTGAAAATAGAAATTTTGATCCATGTCTGCTCCATGCCCTGAGGTCCTTTTAAGAACAAGCATTAACAAAGACACCAGTGTTGCTTATGTATAGTTATGTATCAGGCACAGCTACCATGCGCTCATAGTAATCATAACATTTCGCAGCTGTTACCGTCTAAGGGCCGGGCTGCACGTGATTGCACCGCCTGGCGAATGCCTATCCCATTCCTATACAAAAGTCAACTCTTGCATTTAATGTGGAGAAGGTCACAAAGGTCTCACTATTTGACTGGCACAGTTCGGTGAGTCACATTTGCCACAGGGTACCACCCTATTGTGATAATGCAAACAGCATTTATCCTGGCCTCCCACAATGCCGGCTGCACTGACCGCAGAGACAGCAAATTGTGGCAGCGGGAATACTTCTCAAACTAAAGCTAAGTGAAAACATCTCTCTGGCACAGCACTTCCTTTCATGGTTCCAGAGTTTTGCTATCGGCTATTTTTCGTGGCATCTTTAAACAAAGAACCATTAAAACAGACTGACAAACATGTGCATTCACGAAGACTCGCCAAACATGTGCTCCTCCACAAACTTGGCCGCCCACCTGCATAGATATGCTGCAACGCAAAGATACTGTTTGCATTCAAGGAGCGTTCTACAAATATAACTCAATGTAAGACTGCAAACCTTTCAAGTCCTAAGTGTCCAACATAACTAACGCATCGAGTCAGGTATCCACAGCCATGTTGATACTTTATTTATTTATTTATTTATTGGGGATTTATAATGCGCCTATACATAATGTGATTTGCGGCGCAATGTTTCCATTGCAAATCCTGATCAACGAACAATGCATAGGTAGAGCTTGAGGTGCTGGCAGACTGAAGAATAGAATGTCTGTTCATACAGCAGCTGCTAATGTGTGTTATATCCATAACTTCATGAATTCCCTGAATGGGCTTTGAATAGCAACACAGCACAGCAGGCCTTCCTTTCTGCAGAGTGTTTTCTGGTATCCTCAGCATGCCGTCCAGCTAAGCAGCTTTCTGTGGAATTTAAGCCTTGCCTCCGTGCAATATATTTAATGAGGTGCACAAACATTGTACAACCTATTTCTAAAGATGACTTGTTCAGGACCACCGACCTCGCGGCATTCCAGAAGTGTAGAAATAATTCAAGATTGCACAGCGTCTTTGATTGGAAAGATATAGTTAATGACGCGCAAGCCACATAACAAAACCATGCCATTTTCATTTGATATGTGTGCTTATGTTCTTGTTGAGATTCAAGTAGCGCCACATGTCCCGTATCTGCTCATCTTGGCACTGTGATAAAGGATTTAAGTGAGCTGAATGCAGATACATTAGGGGTGTTGTTACAGAAAAACATTAGACCGGTGCAAATGCAATTATGACTAAGTAAAACAAATGCTGTAGTGCAAAAAACATACCCTTTCAATGCATGCATTGTTGCACAAGGGCAATGTTTGCATTGGTGTGAAAATTCATTAAAACAATATACAGTTTACACCTGGGGAATATTCACCCTAGTGCTACTTGCACTTGCGTCTATGCACATCGGTAATATCGCTCATGGTCTTTGGAAATATCCATCTTTCACATTCCTTATAAACATGAGTTGGTTGAATTGGTTCCAGTTTGCTAATGATATACTCTTTATAGATTCAATTCTAGAATAACCAGGCATCTAGCGCAGATTGCAGATTATTAAAAGCGGAGAACTATAAGAGAGTTTTGGTTGGATGAATCTTCATTAAAGTTGGGGTACCTCCTTTCTGGCACTCCTTACACTTGTGCAGTGTCGGCTGGCTCTATACACAAGTAAGCTGGCACTGAGGTGCTTTGTGCATAATAGCATGGAATGTGTAAGAGATGCCATGCAGCTTTATACTGTAATCCGGGTAATCTATTCACAGACTCGCCTGAAGAAGTACAGTCCCGAAGGAAGAACAGCTGGCTGCCACCATCTGTGAAGAAACTGAACAAAGTAGCAACAGAGGTTTCAGTCTGTGCAGCTGCCTGTCTACCAGGGAGAATTTGCATGGAAAGTAGTCAGCTTCCATGCCCATGGACTATTTGAGATCAACAAGAATTCCAACATTCCTGACCGTAGGAGAAGGTTGCAGGTGCACCCTATTCATTAAAGTGGACAGTTTGGAATCTGGGATATTCAATGCACTATTGACCATACTCAAGGGTTCAATTAAGGCAGATTTGGAGGCATCCATTCCTGAATCGTGGACCCTCACTAGATGCTTTGAAGAGCGAAACATTTTATTCATGTATCAGCTATATAGTTTCGGGATACAGTCCACTGATTATGGCTGCCAAAAGCTGAAGATATATATTAAATGTCTTAATATAATTAACACATCAAGGGACAACAGCTTTTATATATCTGGGTGAAGATGTACAAGATGTTTAAAAATTCCCCAATCTAAGGGAACAACCTGGATTCCTAGTCATTCCAAGTGATTTGTCACGAGAGTGTGGTTGATGGTTTCTGATACGCACTTATAGTTCATGGGACATGTATGACATAGAGAGCTTCTAGAATGCAGTCTAAACGGTGATGTCTGTATTTGTGCCTTTAGAGACACATATGAAGGTAGGTGTGCACTGGTAATTCCAGTTGCAGGCCTGTTCCTGGAGGTGTTTGGCCAATAGCATCAACACGCATACCCGTGCACAGGAGGCAAGCAGAAGCTTGAGGATTGAGGAAAACGTGGGAACATTATGTTTTTGGTGCAGCCCACTGTAGTCTGCACTGCCACAATCCACTAGGAACAGGGCAGTCTATGCATGTCTTTCCCATTCCGGAGTGTGTGTCCTCTAACATAAGGTCAGCACATCTTGCTTGTGTGTGACTGAATTGCCCTGATCCTTGTGCACTATGATAGTAGAACAGTCTTATCGATTAGTCTGTGTCTGTGCAACAGGCTGGCACAATTTCTGGTGGCATGTCGGCATCTGTGAATGGTTGCTCTCATGGAATGCAAAGTTCTGAATGATGCCCAAAGGCTCAACGTAAATGCTTGTGATTGTGTGCACTGATTCAGAGTTCAGCTCCACCGTCTGGTGCATGCCTCTACTACAAGGCACCACAGGCCAGTCCTTGACTAGGAATAGCATTTAGTGTGTGCTACACGCCCCAACTTCGTGGTTTCAAAAAGGCAGTGCACATTGTAGCTGTCTTGGGGGTGTTTCTTGAATTGGCGACCCGGAATGGAAGAGCGCTGCTCCGGAAGCTTGTGCTCTATTACCACACAGACCAAAGACAACAAGATTGAACATGAAGACAAGAGCTCACCCGCTCTTGAATGCTACAGTGCTATAACGGTGACACCAGAATAATAATTGGAGAAAGGCTTTAAGGCTGCATCACACGAAACAAGAAAAGCAAAATCTTAGCATGAGACCAGCTCCAGATTACTAGTGCTTGCTTATGCAATGCAATTAGGTCTGTGCTAGGAACTAGTTCCTACAAATGCAACGTAATGTGGTCCCTGTCAGGGCCTTTAATAGATTGGATCTATGTAGATCCTATGCTGGAAGTAGCATGAATGTACTTGCTGCAACCCGATCTGGGAAGATGCTCCTAAACGCAAAGATTTGTGTTACTGTGATTTGCCCAATGTTAGTAAAACGTTGCAATTCTCTGGTTTTGACACCTAAACAATACGTTTTGGGAGCTCAATTCCTCAATGGATTCGGCTGCATTTACAATGTGTTGCTGTTTATTGGGCACTGGCCTCTCTCTTGTTTCTGAGAATGCCCGGTGCATGGATGTATGCAGTGTCTGATGGTAAGTGTCTCCTTTCTTGCAAGGAGGCGAGCTTTTATGCAACGTGAAGGACCAACAGCCAACTTTGTGCCCCTTGAGATCGCTACACTAGTTAGCTGGCTTGAATTGTTTGGGCCTGGTTCTACAACCGGCATTGCTTTCTGGATATGTGACCTGTTTGTGTGCTTACATTTGCTTTGGTCTCGACCCTGTTGTATGGAATGGATAGTTTTCAATTTTGTTCTGAAACAATGTGTCTGTTATACGTATACTTGCCTTCCCTGCTTGTATAATATTCTGGATATCCTCCTAATGCCTACAAAAACCCATGACATGTCCTGATCTGTTTGTCCTGCAGATATACGTTGTTCATCCACCCTCGATTTCAGATACACTCACCTATAAGTGTGGGTATCATCTTCAATACGGAAGGCCTGAACTCCTGCTCAGGTGTACAACATCCCTTAACCATCGACCATTTACAATTACATTGTTATTGACTTATTTCCTGTTATGAACCAGCCTGTTTATCCACCTGCATATATGCTGTAAGTTACCATAAACACTTCACTGCAGCTGACCAGTGGGTATTAGCCTACATGACCAAAAAAAAATTACCCGACGACCAATTTGATCGAATTTGGCATGAGTGATTTGGCGTTCGGGCCAATTTGACCGCATATATTGCCCACCGCTATCCAGGGTTGGTGTTTAGCAATTTTAGGAGTGTGGGGTGTCCCCCGTACCTTAAAATCAGAGGTGGGGAACAAAATAAAAACACATATGCGTTGAAATTCGTTCTCGCATGTAATTGTTTTTCGCTCAAATTGCCGAGAACGAATTGCATACGGTCAAATCTACCTAAACCGACCACCGTATAACAACATATGTATTTTTTAAATAAAAGGTTCCTTTTAGAAAAATTGTTGCATTATTTTAAGGAAGTAAATATAAGCTAACTTAGTAACCTTGTCGTCTTAATTACAACATAATATAAGATATTTTTTATTTGATTTCATCCATAGAATGGATATTAAATAGGCAATCACAGTCAGTAATAAGGGATAACGAAGAGAGGCAAGTAGGATAACATGAAATTGCGGAAAAGGGGAGGAATGATTTATGAGGAACAAGGAGTAAGAAGAGGGGATGAGGAAACAAAGCAAAGGTGATGGCCGGAAGACAAGAAAAGAGAAATGTTGGGGGTAAAACATACTCGTTTGACACAGTATGTTGGAAGCCTATCACAAGAGAGTATAGAAAAGGAACACATGAAGAATAGTGAAACATACAAGGATACATGAAAATGGCAAGAAAGAAAATGGAAGAGGGACACAAAAGTCAATGGAGGAAGGAATGGGATACTATGTCAGTGTTTCCGAAGAAATGGAAAAGGAAGAGTAAGAGTATTGCCTACCCCACTGTCCTCTCTCTGATCTTTCATTTCTGATATGATATCCTCAATGATACAAGACACATGTGTTATCACGTGAGATATCACTTAAGATATTAGAATGATGGGCTTTTTAGACTTTAGGATTTCTGTTCAACAAGCATACAGAGCCAAACTGTGTTTAAAAAGAATGTATGCAGCCATGCTCTCTTTAGCACTGCAACAACCAAGAGACAATTTCTTTCATCCGAATGTGTTCCCAGGGAGGGCAGTTTAATGTTTTTAAATTCAATGAATTTAATTAATTCAAACCACTGACATTTCTCTGGCCAAAACTCCAGACTACCGTTTTCACCTCCCTGTGCCATTACAGAAGGGAAAAGACCATCTGGAAAAATGTTTGGGTCACACGCAATACAAAAGTCAGTTCATACCAAACTGCTAGAACACATCCCTTCTGTACAAGACCACAAGTAATCTCAGGCATGTTTCAGTCTAGTGAGGCATCATCAGTGAGGTTCATGTTGAATCCTGGAGACAGCAGGCTCGTGTCCGATCTCATTCAGGGTAACATTTGCAAAAGTGAAAGCTGAAGGTTGGAAGGTTTTGAATGAATCTAAACTAATTGCATTGCTCTGGGCAACCCCCCAGATGAACATTTGTGTAGGCCCACTTGCCATTACAGAAGTAAAGTCTGCATGATAATCAGGTTTGCTGTCTAAAAGGTGCCACCGAATGAAGCTGTTGCGAGGTGTTGCAGACACTCTTCCTGTTTATAATGCCACCATTAACTGTGCTGATATTCAAGGAAGATGCTACTGTTGATGTGGATAATGAGAGGTCTTTCTCAGATGAAGGGTTGTACCCAAAGAGTATAATTATCCGAAAGCAAGTGTAGACGAGGAGCCAAATGCCTCTACAGGAAGTCCCGCCCCCATGCTACCTGTATGCTGGAAACCAGAAGTTGCGACATGCACAACACCAGTAACTATGACTATTCTGAGAAGAGTCTTCGAGACAAGGTATCCACTGAGAAACCCCTATCTGATGTATCCTCAGATAACTGACATCTCCTGGAGGAGTTTCCCGAAGGAATATGAAAATAAGAGGAAAACAAGCTAGTCACATCACAAGAAGTGAGTGTGACACACTGAGAAGAATGGTCGAAGAAGAAGATGCATAGACCTTATAGAATCTGATGACGAAGTAAAGAATCTAGTAAACTTCCATATGCAGATTGAAGATTGCACGTGTGAAGAGCTCTGCAGAAAATGCAAGTCATATTATAACTTTAAAGATGCAGTAACGCAAGTAGACTAAGTAATCATAAGGCTGGCTATAAGTAGAGAAATAGACTGCAGGCAGTGCCACCATTATATAGAAACTGGATGTTCGATGTCACAATTTTAGTAAGCTAGAACCCATGGAGAAAGAAGGATGTATAGCTATGCATGTGTCACAGCAAAGAATTAGCTGGAGCTCGAAGCAAGACCAAAAAGGCTGTTTGTCCTGATGTCAAAAGGCTGAAGCAACCGAAACTGGTTATCAGTCTTGAAGAACAGTGAATGTGAGATGCCGAGGCATCCCTTGTTAAGTTGCAGAGAGAGAACATCATGAGTGCCAAGTTTTTTCATTTAAGACAATTAAATGCAATAAAAGGGGGCGATTCACGGTCTCCTGTCACATGTGTCCAGGATGAAAATAGAAATGGGCATAGAGTCCTGAACTTTGATAAGAACATGCTCACACTCCCTTTTATTCCCAGGAGCAAGAAGCAACTACGAGGACGAGTACAAAGAAAATTTGAATGGCAGAAGCCATGAGCGATGAGAGATATGGGCTAATTGGGTGGGGAGACACGGTCAAGTCCACCCACTGACACCTGGGGTATCATCTTGTGTTCTGATAGTGAATCGAATGTTCTGGAAGGTTACACGCGTGCCAATCAATTGTAGAAGACCATATGACGAAGGGCCTTATAGTTTGAGAGCCAATGTTGTACCATGTATCTAATAACTTTCAAAGATGACTTGCACTAGGGGTGGGCATAAATTGTCCACCTGACTGTAGAGACCCAATCACAATCCCACCCTATATAGAAAGCATATTTAGATGTTCTGCTTAAGCTAACCACAATCCCCATAGGTGTTTCTTGTTTGCCACATAGTGTGACATCACGTATGATGAATTTCTGCTATATAAGAATGTTTTTTTTTTATGACTGCTGTTCCTACATCAGCCTCAGCACCACCCCCAAACCCTCCACCACCACCACCTCCCCAAGGGCCTTCAGAGGGGAATACGCGTGAGGATGTAGAGAACGAGGATGGAGAGGATGAAGAGAATGAGGTCGAGGAACTCCCTACTACCAGCACTCAACGGGAGTCGTGGCTGTGCGACATCCGTTGATATCCGTTATATTTCCCTGTTTTAGAAAATTGACAATAAAAATGTCTTATGAGACATTTTGCCAACTTCCTCAGTCAGTCTTATTATCTGGCATAAGAGTTATTCTGCATCCCCTCCATTGTACAATTTGTTACCTCAATTAATGGACCATAAGGGTTCACTCAGTAGCATGTTGGATGGTTGGAAATAAGACCCATCGACCTGTAGATTCAAGAGTTTCAGATGATCGCACATCCTTCGCCATCTAGCCGGAAGATCATGGGGTTTCCTGTGGAGAGTGGCCGATATAGAATTCTTGCAAGAAAAATCGAGACAGTGGGCAGGGTGCCTCATTGATGAAAGCCCTACCTGGTTTCCACAGGTGCTTGTGCTTTGCGGCCGGAAGGCGAGGTGGTCGATTGGAGAAGGATTCAATACAGAAGGCCTTGATCTAAACAAGCGAATGGAGAGTAGATTGAGGGGAATGGCAAACTCAGGGGACCGGATTTTGGTAATTTAGAAAGTAACTGGAAAGCCACGTGAAAGTAACAGGGATATTGTTTTGTGTAACGATATAGAGGAGAGTGCCAGAGATTCCTAACCCAACAGGGTTTAGAAGAGATCGTTATACATATCAATCAAAGTAAACTAGGCTACGTACAGGACAGGTCTGTATAAGATATCAATCTAAACTTTGTAATAAGAATATTGATTAGAGGCAAAAATGATGAGGGCGATCACTGAGGATTTATGTGAAGAGTCAACTAGTTTGTCTGTTTGTGTATTTGTAACGCTCACCTGATTCCCGCAGAGGCGCCGGTCTTGACTGGGTGAATGCCGTATCTTCAAAGGTGATGTGTAACACACGGTTGGCTCTTTGGGCTGGACCTCTGTGCACTGTATGTCTGACTCGAAGAGTAAGATGTCTGCAGATAGAAAATATGGGATTAATGAACGGGGGTTATTGGGTGCCTCTCTCCTCTTCCCTTTCTCTTCTCCTGTAGAACCCCAAAGGTTAACGCCCTCACTTTAGGTAAGTGAACGCCGAGCTCTCCATCTGCTTCGGGGCAGGGTGCCGTAACCAGTTTGTTCACTGGATAAGGGTGCAGGCCTCTTGACCTCAGAGGACTGCTGTCCGTCGTTAACTGCACGAACGGTAAGTTCTGGGCACTTCAAATGTCTTAAAAGTCTTTTGTAATGATATCTCTTGTTTTGCAGGGTTCCGGCGATGGCGGATGGCGGGCTGATGAGAGTTGAGGATCGAACCCGCGTGAGGAATAGAAGCGCCTGGAAGCACGTAAGTAAGCGCTTGTAGCCTGCTTCACGATGCGCACTAACTGTCCCTTTTATCTTGCAGGTACAAGTTCGGAGCTTTAGAGAAGCTGAAGGGTGCTGGAATACCCACTGGATTCGGCGTGGGAAGGAGTAATGGCACGTGAGTAATAAAGTTGCCCAATGTCTTTAAACGCACCTTCTTTTGTCTTTCAGATGCGGGATGCAGCGCCGAAGGCCTCCGGAGCGTGCGAAGAGCTGGTAAGCTTTTGTCTTTCAGATGCCGGAATGCAGTGCGAAGACCTCCGGAGCCTGCGAAGAGTAGGTAAGCCTTTGTCTTTCAGATACCGGAATGCAGCGCGAGGCGTTGGTGACAGCCGATGGACCAGGTAAGAGATGCGCTGCCACTGAAGACCGTAGTGCTAACCTGTTCTTTCTTTGTCTTTACAGGTGCTGCTGAAGACTGGATTCCAGGATGGTAACCCTTTGTTCCCTTAGGCCCAGGATCAGAAGCAGAAGACACGATGAGCGTTCTGCTGCAGAGAATGCAGAATAACACAAAGCAAGATTCATCCATCGGGTGTGGTTTAAATAGCCTCCTGTAGTGCTTAGGTGTCTCCTTCCACAGCCACGCCTAGGTAAGAAAAGAGTTCCTGCTTTCCAGAAGAGTTCCAGTGTTCTGAACCTAGGGAGTGGCTCCTGCCCCACCCAACACGAAAATTAGTCCCAAACAGAAGAGGATCAGGGGTTCAACTGGCAGGTAAGTAAGCAGCATGGTCTGCTGCAGGTACGTCCACCCAAGCATTATGAGCCCGGCGCTTCCAGCGCTGGGACTGGGCATCTTTATGAGCCTGGTGCCACTGGCGCCAGGACAGGGTCCAAAAGGTCCCAATTGGACTGGCTGGCACTCGGAACCGGGGTTATGGGTCTGCTTCCAAGGGATTCGGGCAAGTCCTGATCTTTTGGAAGCATAGATCATGACAGTATTTGTGTTGAAATCAAAGTGTTGAAGAGTGACATATGTGTAAGCAGAGTGAAAAAAAGTCAAGAGGTTATAATACTTATCTAGGGGAACTGCTGGTTCTAACCCATAGGTAGATTGAGAACATTGCGATATAGAGGTTTTGAGCAGCAATTTTTGTGTTTGTTGTTTTTCTGAAGGCATTTTATAAGGTCTGGTAAGTATTGACAGTCAACTGAGACTCGTCACAATGGGAGATATTACTCCTCTGATGCATTAATGTAAGACATTCCCAACGCACAAGCCCACGCTCAAACAGTATAGTGCAAAATGGGTGAAAGGCAAGGGGGATCACTGTCGAAAGAGGTATTGCAACACATGACCACATACTTGCACGTTGCGTACACGGGGAAGAAATGGGAGAAAACGTTAGCTATTTTAGAGCTCTGGAAAATGTACCAGGAAGAGAGAGAGGATCTGCCACCTGAGGAGTGGATGCTGAATCAGTGTAAGGAGGAAGGTGTTGATTCTTCTATTCCCCTTACCTCGCTTGAGGTGAAAGGCTTTATTACAGAAGATGAAGGGTTGTATCCCTTAAGAAAACTGACAGCGGCGATGGAGTATGGTAATCCAATATACGAACCGCCGCATATATCAGTGATGCTAGTCCAGAGGAAAGTAAGAGAAGAGAAGAGAACTTTAAGGGCGCACAACACAAAGAAGAGAAGAGTGAGTGATCAAACATAGTGACAGAAATAGAACGAGAGATCAAGAGATGGAAGGGAGAAAAGGATAAAGCTGATGAGATAACGCAAATGGATGGGAGGACATATATTACTCAAGCTAGATGAGGAAGTAAGGCAAAAAGAAGACAAGTACGAGCAAGGTAGGAAGGACAGGGAACGAGAAAAAAGATAGAAGGAAGACGAATGCAAAAGAAAGAGCAGACTCAGTGAGAACATATGTATCAGGAAGAGCAACAAAAGAAAGAAGAAAGGGCGGTTGAACAAAGAAGGTATGATAACAGACAGAGCACGATAGAAGAACAGATAGGTAAGAAAGGAAAAGAAGAGGAGGAAGTGCATAAATTAAGTGATAAAAGAATACAGAGATGAAAAGAAAAGGACGAAAGGAGAGCAGGGGCAAGAAGACAGGAGATAAGACAAGAGGAGGAAAGAGTTAGATGAGAAGCGAGGAAGCGAAGAGAATTAGATAAAGAATTGAAACAAATGAGAAGACAGAGGGAGCGTGATATTAACCTCATTCAAAAGGAGTTAATTGAACTGAGTCCAGCAATACAATGTGGCAGTATAGAAGAGTTCCTCCCGTTACAGGGAGCAACGTCAGGGCCAGCTAGAATAACCTTAGAAGAGAACTTTGACACAGGAAGCATCAGGAACAGGCTTGATAAAGGCTATCAATAGTTAAAAGAATGAAGCAAATCGGAAAGCCAACAGAAGGGGATCAAACGTTTATATTCCAATCACAGAGCGAAGAGGAAAATCTGTTCAGACTTGAGCCTAGGGCCTTGTCCTTAAGAAGACTGACCTCAGATAAGGGTGAAGGGGACGAGAGTCACACCAGTTGGGGACTAGATATGTCAGATGAAGAGAGAGAATCCTTCCGTGGAGAAGTAGGAGGTGGTGCATGTGCTCCTGAGAGAAGCCTACAAGTGGACAAGGAAGTAAGATGGTCCGATCTAGAGCAACCAAAGTATAGAACCCCAGATCCTAGAGCATATCCAGAGTGTCCCAAAGAACGATTGTATAGTGAGAAAGGAGAATCACTGCTATATTTGAGCAGGTTAAGTTTGTTGCCAGGGAGAAGGCGGTCAGGAACCATTGTCTCTACTATGGATAGGCAGATGATGGGAGTCGACTGCGGGTCAGGTTTTACGCAGTTTCCCTTATTGGAAAAAGGAGGAGCGAGACCACACTATATTCCATGGCCGCAGATGGATGAGGATAATTTAATGTGAAAACTCCCCAGGAAAATAATAAATGACAGGAGGAAATACCTTGGCAATAGGGGACATTGAGGGTTTCCTATCAGCCATTCTTGGGGAAAGCGCTGTCGAAATTTGGAGGAGAGCAGGCCATTCCAGTGTGACAGCACAGAACACAGCACATAATAGAGCACCTTTCCATAATTGTAGAGCAGATGTCTGGAGGGCTCTCAGGGTACAGTATCCTGACATGTCAGATATGGGTGCAATTACAACATGTACAATGAAAGTAGACAAAGATCCTCTTGCTTACAGTCAGGACATTCAAGAACACTGGACTCTTGAAACACGTGAGCCATGGGGAAAAACAGTGGCAGTATTTTACCACATTTTATGTCAAGGATTGCCCGAGCAGGTACAGAGGCAACTCAAGAAGTTGGAGGGAATGGAAGTGAAGCCATGCACAGAAATACAGTTGACAATAGTGCATCACTGTCGGCTGTTGTATGAGAAAAATAATAAGAAAGAGGAAGCTAGAAAACTTGAGGAAGCCAAGCTAGTTCAGAAGAAATGGTCAAAATATGCAATGGAAAGGGTGGTATTGACAAGCAGAGAAGGATTGGGGATACAGCAAACAATGGGCAGATCGCATACAAGTAACCAACGCCCGATGGACCAAGGAGGTTATGGGTTTGTGCCACGAGGTAAAGGTATGGTTTACAGAGGAAGAGGTGGATTTCAAAATAATCAAGGTGGGTTTCAGAATGCGTAGAATGAGAATCAGAATGTGCAAGGATTGTTCAACCAAGGGCGACTAGTCAGACGGGTTCCTCATATATGTTTCACATGTGGGAGGACAGGGCACATTGCGCACACATGCGGGAGTCAAGGGTATGTACAGAATGGCCAATTTTCAAGAGGGGGAGAGCCTATTCTGCAGCATATAGCTCACAAGCTAGGAAAGGGTTCAGCCAGGATCAAACAGTGTATCAGGCTCAAGCGCTGCAAATACAACCGGAACTGCAACCACAGCAAGCACCATTGAATCCACCGCAAGGGCAGTCACAACATGCAGATACAGCAGAATTCATAAATGGGATAATTATTGTTGCCTAAAATAGGGGGTGTCACTGTGGTAGGATGAAATCTTTTCACAGGTACAGGGGTATGCATGTATCCACAATAGTACACCTCACAGGGAGACTTGATGTGTTCAATTCTATCAGGGACACCAGACCCCAAGTGGAACCAAGGGTCGATCTGACGATAGGAGGCAAATCTTTTTCATTTCTACGAGACACTGCAGCTACATGCTCATGTATACGAGAGGGAAAATATCCGATGGCAGGAATTGCCATGAATGCTCTGGGGTCGATGAGTTGAATTCCTTTTACTGATGAATTACAAGTCTCTATCTGAGAATGTGACATGTCTGTTCCATTGTTGTATTCACGGCAGACACCAGTTAACATTTTGGGAATAGATTTAATGACAAAGCTTAACATGACAATTACTTTTACTGACAAAGGTATAGTGTGTTCTACTCCTGGAATACACTACATGAATGTGGGTGAATTTACATTTGCATTTACAGGCCCAGGATCTGCGAGTTCTACTGATGGAGCCAGATGTTTTCCTTTATGGGGTGAGCATTCTGTTAACATGGCTTCCTAGCTTAGTGGGAAGAACTATGAGGATACCTGACGAGTTTCTGTTTAGGCCACAGATACCTCTGGATGAAGAGGGGGAGAGACAATCCCTCTAGAATTAGATACAGCCATAGTACAAGGAGAACTGGCAATGCTCGAAGGAACAGATGATGAGAGTAGACCGTGGAGAACAGTGATTTCCATTGGGGAAGAGCATAGATTGACTGACATCACTGACAATGACATGTTTAGAGATGATCCAAAAGATGATGAAGTGGTGTTCTTCATGAGCATTACATATTGGATTAGAATAGAGAAAAGGGAAATCCCACATCAAATGGCGATAATGCAACACCATCTAGTTTTTTTTGACGAAGACTTGGAGAAAGTGCCAAGCGCTTTGTGGACTACAAGCCCTTATGACATAGGCCTATTGAAGGGAATAGGGGAAGTCAAGATAAAGCTGAAGCCAGGAGAAATTTGACCTCAAGCAAGACAGTACCAAATTTCTCAATGAGTGGATAAAGTGAGTTTTAAGACTATTTTAGCACTGATGGAAAAAGGTATTCTGGTACCGTCTGAATCATTGTGTAATACTGCAGTATACACTGCGAAGAAATCAAAGGGAGGGTTGTGGAGATTTATACAAGATATGAGATGGATTAACCAGATTTTTGAAGCAGAGTTTTCTTTAGTTCCTAATCCAGTGACTATGCAGTATCCCAGTAGAAGCTCGATATTTTCACGGTGATCGATTTGAAAAATGCATTTCATTAATTCCGTTGCACTAAGACTCACAAGACTTGACTTCATTTACATTTTGCCAAATTCGCCTGAAACATACTAGGCTGTCCCAAGGGTACTGTGAGACTCCATCGATATTTAACTGAGTCATACAGATCGACATTTTGATTTGTAGCAGGACAGAGGATGAGTGCAGGCATGATCCGATTCAGTTAATGACCATTTTAGCAGACAAGGGATACAAAGTAGACAAGGAGAAGTTACAGTATTGTCAGGAAGAGGTGCTGTATATAGGACAGGTGATTTCACATGAGGGAGAGTAAAGCCTTAAAGAGCTGAGGCGATCATGAAGACTGCAAAACTGCACATGGTAAAGGTGATGCAACCATTTTTGGGACTATGTAATTATGTAAGAACATGGGCGTTTGATTATAGTTTGTACACAAGACCCCTTTTGCAGGCTTTAAAGAAAGTACAGGTGAGCAAGAAGAAAATAGAATGGACTGAGGAAATGGAGGAAAGGTTTGAAGAGTTGAAAACATTTGTACAGCTCCTGTTTTAGAAACTACCAATTATGCTGAGGTGTTTTTCTTGTTTTCACACATGAATGGGACACTCATGACTGCAGTGTTTACACAGAGGACTATATTATGATACAAACCTATGTCATATTACAGTGGGATTTTAGTTCCAGTTATGAAAGGACACTTTGCTTGCGAACAGTCATTGGAAGCTGGCACATTCGCAATTAAGAAATCTAAAAGTATTGTAATGGGCTGCTCTTTGACGCTTTTTGTAAAACATGCTTTATTTTCCATTTTATGGAAACCCAAAGGCACATAGACATCTCAGAGAGCTTCTATTGTATGAAGTAATAATATCAAATCAAATGATTAAAATTGTCAGATGTAAAATAGTGAACCCCGCCACATTTATAGCTGAACCAATAGCTGAAGGAAAGCATGTGCATGACTGCGCTAATTATGTAGAGTTTTATGATGATAATCTGCGCATAAAGGAAAATGCATTGGCAGTAGGAGGAAATTCTCTTCATTAATGGTTCTTCAAAAATTGATCAAACAACTGCAGAAAGGCATTCTGGTTCTGCAATAGTAAGGCGTAGAGCAAATGGTGAGTTTGAGATTGTAGCAAGTGCAAGACTACTGTGACACTTTTCAGGGCAAGCAGCAGAATCAGTAGCGCTTATTGTTGCACTCGAAAATCACGCAGGGCAAGAAGTGAGGGTGTACAGCGACTTTGTCATGTGACATCAACCGTGCACACAGTGCCAGCAAATTGGAAAAGGAGGGGCTGCATCTGAGCGGGCAGCACTCAAGTGCAGCATGCATCTTTATTGGACAGGCTTATAAAGGCACTACAACTACCAGTAGCCATAGCAATAGTTAAATGTGAGACGCATACTAAGTAAACTGACTATCTCTTAAAGGAACAAAGCCGCAGATGCAGAAGCCAAGGGGTTTGCATGTTCACGAGATAGTTCAAGTTTTGATACTCCAGATGTTAAGGAAAAGGTAGTCACGATCACCGTAGTGACAGAAGGATTTAATAATTTACCGACATGGCAATTAATGGAGATTCAAGGCAGTGCACCATAGGAATTATAGAAATGAAGGGAGTGTTCTTTATCACCCACAGTAGCATTATGGTGACAGGACAGCACTGGAAAGCCGCTGATGCCAGTACCTTTGTTGAGGGTAGCGCTTGAACAGCTGCACTACCCTGCTCATGTAACTATAGAGAGTCTTGCTGCACCAACAATTACAGAAAACTGGTTTGTACCAAACCTATTAGAACACATTACATTGTATGTAGTAAATTGCATTGTATTTCAAAGGTTTACCGCTGAGCATACACTGCGAACAATCAGAGGAGTAATTCCTCAACCAAATGGTTATTTTCAGCATTTGCATAGTGGTGGTGTACCCCTTCTCCAGGTGGATCGAAGGGGTGTGTATGAGGTGCTGATATCCGATAATGGGCCACATTGTGTCAAAGAAGTATTTGAGCAGATAAGTCTGTTATTAAATATTAAACACACGTTCTCGTCTGCTTATCATCTGCAAGTGAAAGGGACATGTGAGAGACTCAATGGTCTCCTTAAAGAGAGAATTGCCAAGCTGAAGTTAACTCTGAATAAGGGATGGATATATTGCCTGCCCTTAGCTTTATATGCCCAAGAAATCAGCCTGGCTCGGACCACCACCTCACACCCCATGAACTAGTAAAAGGAAGGCGAATGAGAACACCTTTAACTCCTTCATCGAGGTGTAGAAGTTATGCCCAGAGTAGCACAGAAATGTTAGGAAATGAGCTACATGTGTATTTGACATGTACGACCGCTAGTATCTCTGTCATTTCAGATCAACTCAAGCGCCAGGGGGGTTGGTCTCAGAACACAGATGAAAACCATTCACCAACCAGACTTTCTGAACTGTTATCAGCTGCAAGACTGTTTCCTGGCGACAATGTTCATGAGCCGAGGTTCGATGGATCTTTTGTAGTAGAGAATGTCACTCCTTCAGCAGTAAAAGTTGAAGGCAGGCAAGCTTGGATCCATCTGAATGACGTGAAGCTACACACTGGCGAGGCCAGGAGCAAGAAAAGAAGTGGAATTTGAGCGTGTGCATACTCGATTGATGAAAAAGAAGGACGATAAAGTTACTGATAAATAAATGCAGATTGCATTTGGACTGTGGCTTGGACACTCTTTATAGATATTAGAGCAGGAGTGCAATTCTTTGCTTAAGCAACAGGAATCTTTGCAAATAAACTTTAGAGATTTGTTGATGTATCATGAATATGCCTGAACTGGATTTTGAATTTGGATTTGATAACTGGAAATGCGAGCAGTACAACAATTTGTTTTTCACTGAGCATTAATTTGACTAGCCCTATGGTCTTGACCAACACAGATGCCCATAGACTTCTGCTTGCTGTCTTTGTGTTCATGCTACACGTTTATCCTTCTCTTGTTAGAAGAGATATGGACATTCACACTTTCTTACATGATCCTAAGAATGACCCTGTGATTAGAAGGCTGCTTGTAGCCATAGTAGAGGAAATCCTGCAACTACCAGACCTACCATGACAGCCTGATTAAAAAGTGTTTTTCCTTCCTTAATTTAGTACAGCAAACATGAGAAATGTTGAAAGTGGCACGCAAATGGTGGGGATTAATATGTTGGTTTATGATATATATATATGTTCCACCATACTTAGTGTTTTTCTGTTTCTTCTGTTTAGCATTCCCTATTACATTAATGTTCCTGTAAAGATAGGGACTACTATGGATTCCTCATACTAAAAGTACTGCTCTTGATTTATTTGCTTCCACTAAGGTAGAGACTCCTATGGTTCTCCTCAAAGAGAGAACTCTTCTTGACATACTTCATGATTATTATATGAGCAATGATTTAGCAATGGTGAAGCAAGAGAAATGCAGAGGACAATAATGAAGGGATAAACACATATCTAGACAGTACAGCACACTTGGGTAATAACATGTGGTATCAGCACATGAAAATGGTGGGAGAAAAAACATTGAAGGAGAGTTGCAATGTCTGCACGCTCATACCCTATGCCATGGATGCAACATCAATATTAATTTCTAGAGAAATCCCAGAGTACGATGCTTGTTGTCTCTTTCATCTTGAAGAATGCATGACAAGAGACCAAATTCAAGGAAGTTGAGCCACTTTGCGATGGAGACTGAAATGGTAATTTCCATATAAGGATGATTATATTAAACTACACAGATGGAAAAGGAACCTGTGTGGAAAAGCAAGCTGCTTACATATCCTGAGAAAGGTTATGAAGAGGTAGTAGTTGCAGAGATGAAGAGACTGAATTGCCCTTATAAAACGGAAGTAGCACGATGGCCTGGATTTTGGGAACAAACAAATGTCTTAGTTCATGGACAAGTGAAATCCACAAAAAGATGGGAAGGAGGCCCGATGTCCTGCACAGCTCATCTATTAAAGTGAGAATATTTGCCAGAAGTACAGCGAGTGCTTGTTTAAAGTCATGGGCTAACCATGCCAGACTGTTAACATGGTTAGAAGATGAATCAGGCATGTTTATGGTGGTTCCATTGATAAATGCAACATTATGCCTTCAAAGAAAAGGAAAGAATTATAGAATTATGTGGGAAGAAATAAAGGCTGCAAGACTACAGTTGACATTATTAGGATGGGAGCAGGGACAGCCATCTTGATGGATCAATATTGGGCTTGTGGGTGCAGAGCCTGCATGAAACTGCCCAACGACTGGGGCAGGACGTGTTCCTTAGTACTCATACATGTTGCAGTGTTAGTGATTCCTAAAAGTGACCTGAATATTGGAGAGTTTCCAAATGCAGATGCCCATTTGAAGAAGAGAAGATCACTCAAATTCCTCAACCGGACAAGGAGAGAGAATTACTTTTCAGCAAGATCAATAGAATCCTTTGATGCTATTCTGTATGAGCACAGGTTGTTCAGACAGACTTCAGCAATATTCACAACTATCTTTATGCCAGGAAACCAGAAGATGACCAATGTGAAGTGGTTGCAAATCACTCGCTGGGAGCTACTGCAAATGATCAACACTACCATAAAGGGATTCAACGTTATCCAGGAAGAATTGAGGGTCATACGGTTGATGAGCCTCCAGACCAGATATGCCCGTGATATAATCACAGCAATGGATGGAGGAGTTTGTGCCAAAATTGGGCCATCATGTTGCACGTTCATACTGTCTCATGATGACAAGAATGGGACCTTGACAGAGGCCATAACGTTGCTGATGAAACTGCATGATAAGATGGAA
This sequence comes from Ambystoma mexicanum, assembly GCF_040938575.1. NCBI lineage: Eukaryota > Metazoa > Chordata > Amphibia > Caudata > Ambystomatidae > Ambystoma > Ambystoma mexicanum. The sequence goes on from NC_090932.1 coordinate 953,251,637, forward strand.
GATGAAACAGGAGATATTGCAGATGACAGTTGGTTTGCTTCGATCTTCTCATGGGTTCAACAATGAATGACAAACATCTTAAGGTTTCTTGGAGCAGTATTAGTGATGATAATGTTTGGATTCTGTATGATCAGGATAATAATTACACAGTGCAAGAAGACAGCAAAGAAGGCTGTAGGAATGATGAGTGATGTTGAATCAGGGTTTATATCCAAGGAGTTGACAGATGAAGAAATCAAAAGGTGCATAAAGACCACCATCATAGCACCATAGGGAACAAGGTTCCTGTATCCAAAGAATCACAAGACGCACTTAGGCTGATGGGTCTACTGTAATCTGAATGACCAGTGCAGCTACATGACCTGGAGTGTTGACAAACATGTCAAATCAGCAGGATCCGTGAAGGGAGTAGTAAAGATCTGGACTCCGAAGAAGCACTTCTTTAAGAGAGGATGTCTAGATGTGGAGAATGATGAAAGTGTGGTTGATGGATCAACCAGAGGGGCGAGTGTAGAGGGGGAGCCAAATGCCTCTACAGGAAATCCTGCCCCCATGCTACCTATATGCTGGAAACCAGAAGTTGTGACATGCACAACACCTGTAAGTGTGACTATTCCAAGGAGAGTCTTCGATACAAGGTATCCACTGAGAAAACCCTATCTGGTGTACCCCTACAGAACTGAGAGTCTCCTGGACAAGGTTCCCGAAAGAATATGAAAATAAGAGGAAAAGAATCTGGTGATGTTACAAGAAGTGAGCATGATGCACTGAGAAGAATGGTCGAAGAAAAATATGCATAGACCTTATAGAATCTGATGATGAAGTAAAGAATCGAGTAAACTTCCATATGCGGATTGAGGATTGCATGTGTGAAGAGCACTGCATAAAATGCAAGCCGTTTTATAACTGTACAGATGCTGTAACACAAGTAGACTAAGTAGTGATATAGAGTGTAGGTGGGGTCGCCATTATATAGAATTTGGATGTTCAATGTCACAATTTTAGTCAGCTCAAACCCATGGAGAAAGAGGGATGGAGAGCTATGTGTGTGTCAGCAAAGACTTAGCTGGAGCTTGAAGCAAGACCAAGAGGGCTGGCTGGCCTGATGTCAAAAGGCTGAAGCAGCCAAAACTGGTTATCAGTCCTTGAAGAATAGTGAATGTGAGACACCGAGGCATCCCTTGTTAAGTTGCAAAGAGAGAACATCATGAGTTTCATTTAAGACAAGTAAATGCTATCAAATGGGTTGCTTCACAGTCTCCTGTCACTTGTGTCAAGGATGGAAATAGAAGTGGTCATGAAGTCCTGAACCTTGATAAGAACATGCTCACACTCCTTTATATTCCCAGTAGCAAGAAGCAACTATAAGGCCGAGTTCAAAGATAATTTGAATGTCAGAAGGCATGAGTGATGAGAGATATGGGGCTAATTGGGTGGGGAGACATGGTCAAGTCCATCCACTGACACCTGGTGTACCAGCAAACGTGCTACTAGTGATTTTAATGTTCTGGAAGAGTACAGGCATGCCAACCAATCGTAGAAGGCCATATAACAAAGGGCCTATAGTTTGAGAGCCAATGGTGTACTGTGTTTCTAATAACTGTCAAAGTCGTCTAGCACTAGGGGTGGGCATAAGTTGTCCACCTGACTATAGAATCCCAATCACAATCCCACCCTATATAGAAAGTATACTTAGATGTTCCCCTCAAGCCAACCACAATCTCTCATAGGTTTTTTATAGTTTGCCGCGTAGTGTGACATCACGTATAATGAATATTTGCTATATAAGAATGCTTTTTTATTAAATGCATTGAGACTATGTAGTGTGATGTCTGTCGATGTTCATTGTAACTCCCTGTTTTAGACAATTGAAAATAAAAGAGTCTTACAAGACATTTTACCAACTTCCTGAATCGGTTTTATTATCTATTGTAAGTTATTCTGCATCTCCTCCATCGTATGATGTGTTACCTCAATTAAAGGACCACAAGGTTTCACCAGCCTAGAAAGAGCCAGGCATTGTCACAGTGAGCAACTGGCAGCACAGTGAAACACGTGTGTACGAGCGCAATATAAATAAAATATCATTTCATTTCTCGTTCAGACTGGCTAAGTTTGGCAACAATCCCACTTTATGTCTATGCAACATGGTGGCACTGATGGAAGAATACACTTTCCAGCTAGATGGAAATAACAGAAATTAGGTCAGGATTTCTTCCTTCATTATTTTTAGAAATGATGGGAAGTGTTTGGTGTTGTATTTTGTTGTTTAATTTTGTAGCCAACACCAATGTGAATCATTCAATGAATGTAATGGAAGCTTCATAGTGCATTCAAGATGGTATTTAATGATACTCTAAAGCCAATGTGAAGACACATTGGTTAAATGGTAGGAACACACTGTTTTTTTTTCCCCAAAGCTGGACAACCGTTCAGTGTCCATGCTTAGACAGTTTCATAACAGTATGCTTGTTTAAACCCTTCTTGTTTATTTGAACCTCACTATACAACAAGTTTAGAATTGGAGGTTGGACCACCCCTGTTTTGCTCATTTTCCATTTACTTAATTCCTTCAAGCAGGCAGGAGGGTTCCTAACCACCCAATCTTACCCTGGGCCATAAAGACCTGTTTCTTGCCCATGTAAAAATAAGATGTGTAGTGGGATTGTGACAGTGCCCTAGGAGAAATTACAGGCAGTACACTTGTCAGAGATACCTTATTAACATGACATGAAATCATTCCCTTCCAATTGTAAACTTTGGGAAAATTACTCACATTTACCAAGGCAAAAACAGAAGTGCAGAGGGCAACTTTACAATTAAACCAAGGTCTTACTTGTCCACATAAAGTGAAGCGAGGAGGCATTCCCTAATGTTGGGCTATTGCTCTTTCACAATGGCACATGGGTTACAGTTTCTTTCAACATACTTGCATTACATGCATCTCACGTGCATTGCTGTACATGAATGAACAATGGCCCCTGGAGATGCCTATATAGCACGCACACAATTGGTACATGTTAGTTGATCAACCACATTTCTCTTCTGGATATGGAATGCATCCAAAAACATCCATTACATGTGCGCGGGAAATTATGAAAAGGGGCCATGAAAGGAATTTGCTTGCAATTTCAGCCCATGTGTGTCTTCGTAAGACAACTAACGGGTCCCAAAGACATGTCAAAACACAGCAGGATCTTCAGATGATGAACAGGTCAGTCTGTTATTTTCAGGCCAGTGCCTGTTTCTCAGCACTGCCTCAGAGATTGTCCACTGTTTAATACTGGCAAGGTGGAGGACTCCACCAAGCTCCACTCCAGCAGCACTTACTGTAGCCGTAAGACCATTTCAGGAGGGATTCAAATACTGTCATGCTACAAAAGTCTTTCAGCTACAGTCATTGTTTGTGTGAGGAGGGCGGCGTAGATCCCTCAAGCTGCAACAATGCTTTACATCCCTGAGGATCCAATCAAAAAGATTTGTATATATGGATGTGCTACCTTTTGCTCATAGAATATTCTAATGTGTTAGTGACTGCTTTGGCCGGACATTATTTTTAGAGTTTCATTTTCAGCTTTGGACCTTTACCTCATTGGCCCTCATTACAACCTTGGCGGAGGACCATGGTGCTATTAACACCATGGTCCATGCCGCTAAGGTTACGATTCCGCCATGGTGGATGGCGGAATTACCGTCCCATTCCAAGGTGAGTGGGCAGTAATTCCCCATTCACCATTTGCCCTTCCCCATTCCCATTTTTGCCCCCATAGGGCATAATGGGAATGGGGAAGGCGCTAATTACGGCACGCCGTAATTAGCTCCAAAGTCCCTTTGCGGGTTGGATTTTTAACGCCTGCTAAAAGCAGGCTTTAAACACCAACCCCCAAAGGGACACTTGTAATCAGGCGTCAAGGGTTAACGCGCTGACGGCGCCGTTAAACCCTTAACGCCTGAGTTGTAATGAGGGCCATTGTCTTGAATATGAAACGCTGGCTCCTTCCCATCGGGTTGCTTAAGCAGGATGGAGGAACATGGCTTGACTGCAGCTCCTTGTGCGCTCATATCCTGCCTGCTCCCAATGGGAATGTTTCTTGTGAGTTATCAGGTTTATGATGGGAAGCAAATAATAGAGGATATTTGCCGTCAGCACAGGATAAAGGCGAGGCTCCTTATTACCGAGTCCACCTTGGCCATAATGAAATGCAAGTTCCAAGTCACACACTGCTGCATAGACCACTGCTGTCGCGGTAAGCACTATGCTAGAGAATGGTAACACATTGGATCAGAGAACCGAAATTCAAAGTGTGGTGGAATAAGTGGCATTTGTTTTAGTGGCTACCTTGATAACATGGTGCGTTTGCTGAGAACATCCCTTGCCTTACCAATGTGCCAAATTACATATGTTTATGTGCATATATAACGCACACACTCCCAGATATCTGTGTGTGTAGGTGTATGTGTGTACATATGTACATGCATGTATATATATATAAATATATTTTCTTCGTTGTTTGATATACACACACACACACAAATATGACAGTCACCAAGAGGCAGTCAAAGGGTTAACATGCTTCTGCTATAATCACTGTTCTCATCAAAGTGTTCCACTGCTCATTGATTTGAATTTATTAAGTGCACCGTTCACCAAACAAATGACATCTTGGCGCTGGCCCAGAGCTAGAAGCACTCAGGAAGAGAAGTGAATAGAAAAGGAGGGTCTTCAAGGCACGTGGGAATGAAAGATGGTTTCTAACAGCACAAAGCGCTATAGGAAGAGAATGCCACAGCTTGGCCGCTGCCACAGAAAAGGCACACCACCCGAAGGAGATTGTTGGACCAACAGCACTTGAATAGTATAAGATGTTTGAGAGTGCAAAGGCTGTGTTGGTACATAAGGACAGAACTTAAGTTGGAGATCCTCAACACCAATCTTATTGAACGTCCGGTGCACAATGCACAGAAACTTGAACTGAATCTGCTTAGAGTCTGACTGAGAGTCAGTGTAGCTGACGCATAGTAGGAGAGATATGTGCAGTCCAAGGGACATGTGCTGCAGTTCTTGCTGCTGAATTCTGCAACAGCTGATGCCGGCAGATCAGAAAAACCAGCTGAGCAAGTTAAAGTGAGTTGCAATAATCAACCCGACTCATTACTAAAGAGTTGACCACTGGGGCATGGAAGTGAGATGGGATGAAATGCAATACATTACGAAGCATCCTCAGTTTACAATGTCCACTCTGACATACAGAAGCTATATGATCTTTCATTGAAAGAGATGATAGCAGTTTGATGGCTAGATCCTTTACTGCCGCAACAAGAATAGGGGGCTAACCAAGAGCTATCGGCCAGAAATCCGAAGTCCAGACAGAGAAAAAGAAGAAAAAGAGGAAAAAGAGGGGCCCATAATCAGTATCTCTGTCATGTCCCCATTCAATTTAAGCCAGTTATCGCTCATCCAGCATCCCACAGCCTCCAAGCAACCCCCGCAGCTGAGATACAGTGTCCATCTGTGCCCAAGCCGTGGGAGTTGATAAGCCCAACCAACAATTGAATATACACATTAAAGAGAATGGGGGACAATGCTGAGCCAAATGGACAAGCAGGATGGAGCAGTCAACTGTATCAAAGACAAATCTAACAATATCAGCCCCCCCACTCCACCCTGATCCGCTAGACACACCAGGTCATCAACCACGGCTTCTAACACAATCTATGTGCCTCAGCCAGGATTGAAACCTGAATGAAAGGACTCAAAGAAATTAGTAAATTCAAGAAAATAACTAAGTCAAAGAGAAATTAAGGATTCTAACAGTTTCATGAAGGAGTGAAATAAGGTGTCAAATGGATAGAACAGTAGGATCGAGAGAGAGTATTTTAAAATAAGGGCTAACCAGAGCATACGTCAATTCGGCACTAATGACTCCAGTAGAACAGGAGTCATTAACTGCTTGTACTACCCCAGGGGCAATGATGAGTATCACATCCTTCAGAATAGTCAAGGGACTTGAATCCGAAGGGGATGCAAACTTCAGTTTGTTTGTGGCACACAATATATTTTCACCATAAAAAGAAAGAAAAGTGGCCCATGATGCCTCTAAACAATCAGGCAAACAAGTGGAAACATATCTGCCCGTTTTAAGATGAGGGCAAGCAATTTTATCACAAATGTCCACAATCTTTTGGACAAGGAACTCTGACAGGGAGTCACACTGCGAGGGACTAATTCTCAATAGAGCAGAAGAAGGAGTGGACAGAGAGCACAGTAAAATAATTCTCTTGGCTGGTTTATCTGCTTCAGAGAATACCGAAAACCCAGTATAATATCAGTGGGTGCATGAAAAAGCAGACTAGAGCGTGATAATATAGATGTAGTCCTGCACATAGGGGTTACCACAGCGCCATTACCCCATGGCCTGTCTTGCGAATGGAGGAGCATAGACAGGCTTTACTTTGTTGAAACCTCGGTGCAATATTGCACTTGCCAAATGGCTGACTAATTTGAAAGCACATTATATTGTCAAAACGTATCCGAGACTGGAGCCTGAATAGGCACCATGGGAAAACTCTGCCGAATGCCTGAAAATCATAAAGTTATTAAATTAAAAGGCGACGGCGGGCATGAGACACTGGAGCGCTATGAGGAAGCCAAGCAACTTCCATCCGCCAGCTGGCTACAAGGAACCAAATTAAGAAATAATAATAATACAAATCAAAAGTAACTAAAATAAACAATAAAATGAGCGTGATTGCTAAACTGATGATAAAGACATCCAGTCACCAGATATACTGGGCCTCTTTACGAGTTGGGCGCAGAGGGATTACCGGCACCGCTAAGGACACTTGTGCCGGTAATCCCTTTGCGCCCTATTCCGAGTTCCCTTAGCGGGTCCCTTCCTTTAAGGGCGGGACCCGTTAAGGGACTTTAGAGCTAATAACGGTACCGCAATTTGCGGTACCGTTATAAGCTACTTCCCCATTCCCATTGAGCCCTATGGGGGCTCAATGGGAATGGTTTGGTGAATGGGGACTTACCGGTCCCACCAAGGTCGGACTGGACCGGTGAGTCCACCTTTCACCAAACCGGAGTCAGAACCAGTATGGGAGATAGTCATGGCGCAAATAGCACCATGACTACCACCATACTTGGAATGAGGCCCACTGTGTCTCAAAAGAAATCAAGGTAATCCAAAGCAAATATTAAAGAAAATCAACGTCAACAGAATCAAAGTGAAAATAATATTAAAGCACTGTGACAGGCCAGCAACCGTACCTGCTACAATCACTGTTCTCATCAAAGTGTTCCACTGCTCATTGAGCAATGCATAAAACACACAAACAACACAAAGTTTAAACAAGGCTGTCTGATGGCATTCTACATGAAATACAAAGTGAAGCGCATTTCATATGAGGACACATTAGCAAGAGTGGACTGCGTGTTCTCATCTCTTTGGTTTGGTTAAAGAACAAAGGTTTCTCTCATTTCTGCTTTGCTGTGATTAGGTTTTTGACACACCAAAAATGATCAGCAGCCTCCACAATGTTTCCATTTCAGTATTTTGATATCAATTGGGATAATGAACTGGTAATGGTGTTTGTGTGTATTGGCTTGTTGCATTAGTCAGTCATATTTGCTCGCTTTCTATGTGGGTTTGCTGATTTAGGTCTGTATGCTGTTGAGACATTTTAGGAATACCGCTGTCGATGTTCACCCACACTAAACAGAGAAGAAGATTTGTCATTGACAACTTATCAATTGCACGAATGACGTCTTCTATGTGATGATAAAGCAGGGCATTTACGAGATTAAATAGATGACATTGCCAGAAAAAGCAACCTGTGTGATGTCACCGTGATGTGTACTCGAAAAAAACATGGAAAGCAAGACTGCATATTATCTCTGATGCACGTATGATAAATCAATTCATTTAACATATATGGGATAACGTTCATTTCACTGTATATTTCATAAGCATTGCAAGTCAACGAGGAGTTCTGTGATGGCATATTTCTAGTTATAACGTCATGGAACTTTGTGGTGATATGTAATATCCTTTTTTCCATACATATGGGAGTATAAGGATTATTTTAATTCTTATAATACATGTTTACAGCTTTTAAAATGTAGTCCCCTGATCCCATTTGCAGAAAAAGCATGAGCAATGCGTCCAGCAGCAATACAAAATACCAATAGCCTGTATTGTCTTAAAAACATATTTTTAGCATGTTACTGAAAATCATTTTAAGAATAGCCTTTATTGTTAATAATTAGCATCATCCTTCTGCACTAAACGCCAGCAGTACACTAAATGACCCTACAATTGAAGTGCCTTCTTGTGACGTTCTGATGAAATTCAGGTGAAAATATAGTCATTGTACAGCATTTAAGCAGCTGCTGGTATTCTTTTCATTGTGTTTGTGGTTATGCTCTGTCAGCAGGCATTGTGATGACGTTATTTCATGTAGGTAGTGATGTATTCTCTTTGCAGATGGGGAGGTGTGATGTCAAAATTGTAGTATTTCCCTTTTTTACAAGTCTTTATTTATACAATGTGCATATTTCTATGTATTATTCACTGTACAAATTCTGAAATATGTATCCATATTAGGCTGTATTGGAACATAAACAATTAGTGAATGTATATCAAACTTTCAATACAAAGAAAAAATGTATAAAGATTTTTACAATATTTTGAAACTACTAGTGTGTATTGGTGACAATGTACTGTATAACCCCGGTTTTCCATTGATTGATCAAATCAGCCAAAAAAGTGAAGAATAAACATCAATGGATATGATATGGTATGATATTTTATTTATATTACGCTCAACACACACGTGTTTCAGAGTGCGACGAAGCAAAGGGAGGGGAACAAGGGAGAATAAAAACAATGATCTTACTAGGCCCAGTGACATTAAGAACGCGCAAGTGCATGAAAAGGGAAAAGGGGGAAGTGTGAGGAAGGGGGAGGGGTGGAGAGTGCGGCACAAATAGAACAATATAAAAAATAAGTGCAATAGGCAAATAAAGGCAAGAATAAATAAATAAAATAAATACAGGCAGAAGGCAAATATGCCTGGGAATTTATCTCTGCAGCTTTCCAGTGCATGATTCTTGAGCATGGCCGTATCATCACAGCAAGGGAACATGGCTCTTCAAATCAGTCGCTATGCTGGCCCAAAAGGACCAATCCAGCACAAACATTGAGACCAGGTCCTGCCTTTTTCTGACCAGAAGCAACCACATTCATGTTTCGGCAGTACTGGGCATTATCTGTGAGGTGCAGCTGGGGCACTTAGCCACCGTTTGTTAATACTGCACAGTATACTGGTCAATATATAAGTGAAATCTACCCTGAAATGTTTGCAATACTAACATTTTTAATAAGTCCCAATGCTCGATGCACAGACGGGAGTATGGCACGCAAACTAATCCTGTAACAGATCTACCTATATTAAAATGTGTGTGTTAGGACTGCGAGGATGCAGAGGTGTTATCCTGGCTTTAGATAAATGTGCATTATTGTGTACAATGAGGAATTTCCCAAGGGAATGTATCAAGTCTGGACAGGGTAACGTATGCTCAACAGGAGATATGCTAAGGAGTTTGTACAGTGCTATCACACTCATTTCCTCATCAAAAAAGCATTTTAAACTACACATGTTCCTAGCAGATTGTACTTGGCCTTTATGTTACATTCCATGGGCACCATCATCTATTTGAATGTCCACTCCAATGAATGGCCAATCAGAATACATGGAAAGGGTAAAACTAATGATAAAAACCCTTTGCTCATGTGAAGCCACTCAATGAGATGCCACATTGTATACTATATCAGCACTTGTAAATCGTTATTGGCCTCTCCTTAGCCAATCAGAATGTTTAGGAGGGCAGTCAATAACTACTGGTATTGACTGCATTCTAAGCATTGTGTCTTTAGATGCAGACAGAGAAACAACAAGGTAATTTCCAGGCAAGATTTTGTTTCAGCAAAATAGATTCCAGTCTGTGAGGACCTTTTCTTTGCTGCAACATGCCATTTAGCACATGGAAGAGACAGAGAAAACATTAGTAAATGCTTTCCATTTACTTTCATCTCATGTAAGCCTGTTCCAGTTTAACAAGTAGCAATGATGTATGAAGACAACCATGGTGTTTAAATACTACAAAATAAAACCACATTTAGTCTGCTAACTCAGTTTGTCTATTTACTTTACTCACTCCTAAAGCACCATTTATAACTTCAACCCGAAAACACTAAAACACGTGCTGCCACTACCACCAAGTGCTATAGATCTTTGGTGGGGTAATTATCACTTGGGATAATGACCTGCCCAAATGCATGGTCTGAAGCAAAGCCATTAACCCGCTATAACAACCACTCCGTCAGTCTCTAAAGATAAATTATCTATGACCAGGTGGTGCACACCTCTATCACTGTAGCCTCAAAACCTATAAAATGTTCAGGATAACCACAGAATATGTACAATATTTCCCTTTTAGATCTATTGGAATCCAATGTATAGCTATATTCACTGAAACAACATAGTTACGGTCCACCTAAGTTTTGCAGATTTAACGTAACAAAAGAAATTCAGCGGTTGTAGAAAGTCATGGCCAGCTTAACACGGTAGACTCCTGTTGATGACCCCCATAATGCTATGTCCCCCATAATGCCATGTTGTATGTCATTGTTAATCCATTCACTTATAATAGGTATGTGCTTATGGGCTTTGCAAAGGGAACGCGCTGAGTTAGGCTGGTCACGATTTCCCACATCTGCTAATTTCAAGGGTTTTGTTGCATTACATCTGTGCAACTTTACTGCACCTTAACTAAAGATTTTCAGTGAATTTCAAGGGTTTTGTTATACTATAGTTTTTTTTTACAGGCCACTAGTCATGCACTTCGGTCATGGCCCCTGTACACTTCCCCCAGAATGTTTCTTTTGGACACACTAGGTGACCACGGCCTTCAGCCGTGGCCACTATGCATGTCTTTCGGGCCCACTAGCCAGAGCTTTGGCCCTGGCCAGTGAGCATGGCCTTTTGCCACACCCACTGTATATTTTAAAACACTACTGGGCCACTAGCCATGGTATTTGGCCATGGCCTTTGGCCATGTCCCCTATACATGTTCCAGAAATAGGCTTCTTTTCGACTCACTGGGTGTACATATATATTTTAAAACACTGCCGGGCCACTAGCCATGCCCTTCAGCTATGGTTCGGCCATGGCCACTATACATGTTGTGCCAATATGTTTCTTTTGGACCCACTAGGTGGCCACGGCTGATGCATGTATATTTTTAAACACTACTGGGCCACTAGCAATGGACGGCCAGGTGGCCACAGCCTTCGGCAGTGACCACTACATGTTCCCCCAATATGTTTATTTTGGACCCTCATTGGCCATGTCCCCTATACATGTTCCCCCAATACATTTCTTTTAGACCCACTGGGAATACACGTATATTTTAAAACACTGCCGGGCCACTAGCTATGCCGTTCAGCTATGGCTAGTGGCCACGGCCTTCGGCAGTGACCACTATACATATTCCATCAATATGTTTCTATTTGACCCACTAGGTGGCCACGGCTGATACATCTATATTTGAAAACACAATTGGGTCACTAGCAATGGTTGGCGGGATGGCCACGGTCTTCGGCAGTGACCACTACATGTTCCTCAATATGTTTCTTTTGGACCCAATAGGTGGTCATGGCCTTTGGCTGTGGCCACTATACATGTCTTCGGGCACACTAGCCAGGACCTTTGACCCTGGTCAGTGAGCACACCTTTCGGCCATGCCCACTGTATATTTTAAAACACTCCTGGGACATTAGCCATGACTTTCATGTACATGCCCCCCCATATGTTTCTTTTGGACCCACTAGGTGGCCACGGTCGAAGGGCCTTTGACCTTGCCCATTTTATATTTTAAAATACTGCCGGGCATTTGCCCATGGCCAGTGGCCACAGCCTTCGGCTGTGTCCATTGTACATGTTCCCCTAATATGTTTCTTTTGGACCCACTAGGTGGCCTTGAAACTCAAGGAGTGGACTGCTGCTGTAAAGTAACATGACTGAGCTAACACATTAGTAAGAAGTGTAATGTTTGTTTTACCTTATTTCAAAGAGTACTTTTGAAAACGGATGCATACATTGGGTGACAGGTTATCAAACACCCCATAGAATGCTCATTAATGCAACACCATTGTTGGACCTAGAACATGAAGGTGACATTACAGTCTACATGAAAAAAGTATTTAGTCCCATAGCAAGACTTATGCACCCCATTTTTGTAAAGGGTTTGTTCATTTTCACCTCTTTCAGCTTTCAGTTATTGTTGTGCACCAGCTCAGGTGGGCTAGTTTCCGTCTTAAAAAAAAAATACAGATTTGCCCACTCATGCTCAAATGCAGCAGTGGAATGACGTGAATACATACTGGTCTGATTTAGAGAAACGATTTTCAATGGTAAAGTCACATTGAAGAAACACTTAGTAAATCAGGCCTACTATTTACTTACTCATTGTGTTTGCTTTACAAAACGAGGCACACTCTAATTTCCTTCAAACTGCATCGACTTCTTTTGATATATAGCATTCTAAAATAAAGTGGTCCTGATTTACAAAACGGGTTTCAATGGGATTGCACCATTGTAAAATGCTTTTGTAAATCAAGCAGAGTGTCTTCAATGTTCCTTGTCTCCTTGGATGGGATGGGCCTGATTTACAAAATATTTTCCAGTGGAAAGCCCCATCGAACCAGACGTTTTTTTTCAATATAAAAAGTCCCATTGAAAAACACTTTGTAAATCAGGTCCATATGTCTCCCCTTTAAACACATTCGTATTATTCTAGCGTATGGTAATACACTGTGATGTGTGGCGGGGATGCTAAAGTTCCATATCTATATTTATGAGTTTGCAAATGTATCTCAGTGTGAGAGGAGGTGGAGGCTGCTGTGCTAATTACATATGGCTGATAGACTGCATAATCACAGCCACTGCAGCACAGCACACTAGATAAAAGCATGCAAATGACTGCAGCCTCCCATGCAGTAGGTGTACGGCTGTGCACTGTTCCGCGTTCCTCAGCACAACAAGCGGGCTCTAGGAATCAGAATGCTCCGCCGCGACACCACGCGCACACCTCTTGATGACGACTCTCTGTATGCAACTGGAGTGGTTAAGAATGTCAGACATGGGTTTACGCACAGATTGCAAACGATAATACCAGGGCTAAAGTCGAGGGTACACACAGGTCACCCTCTTTTTTCAGAGGTTGGACTGAGTCCACGCAGCTAAAATGAGAAACGTTGAAATTCTTCCTTGAATTAATGAATTTAAGTCAACCTCAGGGATCAAACGGCAGACGCCAGGTTTGTAGGCCGGACACTATACCAATGCACTGTATAACCTGACGAGAAATAGCACACAACTAAAGGTGAAATGTCCCATTTCTGTACTTCATTTTCCAGGGAAAATACTTGTATTGGTTCTTGGAGTATAAAACATGCACACCTTTTAACGTTTTAAAAAACACTATTAGAAGAAATGATCCCTCTTGGTTTTGTGTGTGTGTTGATTTTAAGAAAGGCAAATGCCATACGTCCTGTGCAATTTGGGTGGTGATATCACGGCAATTGAATGAAATGTGTACATTGCACCTTGATATGCTAATTTCTGGCGAGGTCACATCCCATGGCATTTGTTGATGAGTCCCCCCACTGTTATTTTTAGGAATGGACTCCTGGATGCAGTTACATACATGAGAAATCCATGTAAAATATCAGGACGCCTTGCCAATGTGGTTGATTCTGCGTGCGGCGCATGGATGATGGAGTTAAACACAATACAATTTAAGAAGAACACACTTGAATTCTGTCTTACGCCTTGGAAAAGTTTGCTATGCTACTTAAAACCTTCCTCCCAATCTCATAAAATAGCGTTGCTGAACCCAGATGGGCTTTACGGTTTTTCACATGACATGTTTTGGATGTTTATATTGCATTTTTAATTGCTGGCGCATTTATTCAGGCCAACATATTAATGTATTCTCAGTTGTACCAGCAGTAATTTAAAATAATGTGTTAATATTTCAGGAGAAAGTGGCGTGACCCAAATTACCATTTTGTAATCCCCTAGAAAGACTAAATTGCTGAAGATAAAACACATCACCATCAATCCAGTGCCGTTCTGTCTCAGCTTTACGACAACATTATAGGCTCTTTCCTGGGGAACGCTTTTCTTTTTTTATATCACTTTTTCATTGCCCTGTACCTTTGTTACAGGTTTATAGTTTTGTCATAATCAATAATGTCGAGCATCATCACCTTGTTCTCACCCTGGCACTCTCTAACACTGGGTCGTGTCTGGAACTATTATTATTTTTAATTATTCATGTGCTCAATTATTGGAGAGAGAAAATCTGCCCCCACACCCCTGAAGACTTTGGGATTGTTGGTCATGTATTACGAGACACAAGAATGCCCGGCCCCTTCTAGGTAAAATTCAAGAAAATTGAGTTCTACAAAACAGTCCTAAAAGGACAGTGATTTTAAAAGGACAACTACATGAAGTGTTTTGCTCATGAAGGCAATTGCCTCAAGACCCTCACTTCCATTCAAAAACACTCAATTCAAACTATTTTGCTAGCTCAGTGATTTGGGTGCATTCTGCAGAGATGTGTGAATAACCTGCAATTTACATATTGGGAGGACAAACAAGTCTTTTATTCTTTGGTGAACAAGAAAATGAGTGCCATCATAGCAGCATCAATGTAAATCCCAAGCAATGATCCAGTTTGTAATATCATATGAAGAATGGTGATGACGATGACAAGGATGAATAAAGATAGCCGCGATGATGACGATGATGATGACCAAAAGGATGCTGATGATGTCACTTTTGTTAATTCATTTGTCTCAATGAAAACTGGAGGAACGGGGAAAGAACTGCACACGATCAGAACACTTCACTTCACATGGTTGTCAAAGGTCTCATAGGAGAAACAGAGCACATTCGTGGAAAATGGTGTGTTCCAGAACTGGGATTCTTTTAAACAAGCAACATGGCTATCTTTTTTTAAAAAATTTGAAAACAAACATGAATCAATTATGTGATTAACTGATAACTAGAACTTTGGCAGTGTTTCACAATAAGTACAAAGTAATTGACAGCATACTTGTACATTTGTAAACACTTCTCAAAGATGCTCGAGTCAAACAAAATGACAACACATACATGTGTTCATTTGGAAAAAGCTAGATTATCTCATAGGAACTTAAAACATTATTCTGATCAGATTTGCCAATAGTTTAACAAGAGCGAATATTCTTCCCAAATATGTTCATACGTTTTAAGTTAATTGACGGCTTAAACCAAACTTTGAAAACAAAAAAATGTAAATTCAAGGCGAATACAACCCACTCCCTTACAGCATTTTTAGAATTGTGGAAATAACTATTAATATACAATGATGCTACTATATATCTTGTTGATAGCTGTGATACACATAATTGTATCTCGTATCAAGTGTTTACTTGATGCAGAGAGATTGTACAGTCATGTTTTGTGATGGAATAGTGGAGTAAGTCGTTTCACCTTAGTCAAAACTGCCAAAGCACCACCCAATAAGCATCACTACAAGTTCACACCTGAGCACTGCATTGCGAGTATGCAAACTAGTTAAAAAAAACAAGCAGTTATCTGCATCTTTGAGAGGTGCGTGTCTTAGGTTAAAAATGCTATGTGTGAAATAGCACCTCCATTTGAGACAAAAAAACATTGTTCTGGAGCAAAAGGGTTGCATTTAAGTTAATGTGCATACCCATGTTGGATTGCTCACGTGTATGTGAACTGGATGTGATTGTCCAGTGACGGAGACTGAGTGGCATTGTGGCATGTGTGATTTAACTGAAATAACTGATTCTGCTGTCACATTTCATGTGCAAGCCAATGCGATGAACCGTTTCACAAAAAAAATCTTCGGCTTGCATGCAATGCATTATGGCATTGTAGAATACAAGACCTGACACATAGCCAAAGAGCTGTGTGCACTAATCTGTAAAGCCTTATAATATGCAGACTTCTTTTAAGGCCAATTCATTAGATATTTAAACACAATAATGTTCTGTACACTAACCTTCAAACATTAGCTACACATACATTAATCAGTTCTACTTTGGAGTATCTCCAAGTGTTAGCGTGATTATACAACTATGGAAGTATATATTTGCATACATTATCGAGGTTGAAGAGCATTTCGCCAAATAGACAGCTAAAGGACCACTTTAATTAATGTCAATATCCCCAGCACGGGTCATTGACACAGATGCAATCACGTCTCAGTGGGTCCTAGCTTTACAAATGCCCCCCTCCTGTCTGGATCAAAGTGTCTTGTATCTATATAACTCACTGCCCATTTACTGTTATCATGAAATTCAAGATGTCCCCTAACCTTTTGCTTTACAGAATCCGCAAACTGTCCTTATTCAAGATGGTTAACTTCTTCTTCAATTAGCTAATGATGCCCATTGTATCACTGTATACATACCTCCTTTTCTACAAATTTTCTTGCCGGGTTTTCTGGCACATTCCTTGGATATTCTTTTGACTGAAAAATGAATAGAAGACTACAAAATAACATGGAGCTCCATCACAGACAGCCGGAGCATGCATCACCACTATCTAACTTTATCATTTCCTACTTTCCACCATTTCGTTTTTTTGGGAGGAAGGACAAAGTCCGAGCTTGTGGTGCCTGCTCATGCAATGGAGAAACAATGCATCATCTGGAAAGTCAGTGGGAGGAATGCGTGTTAGGAGCCACCTTTCATTGTAATACGCGTGCCTTAGAGGAACGGAATGGGCGTGGAAAGGGACATTGAAACAGACACACACACACAAAGAAGCAACATGCACAGGTAAGATGTCATGCAAACAAGAAAAGCCATGCATGCCACTGCGATACATGAATACATTTTGTTGAAACTTTGACTCAATAAAGAAAGTCCCCTTCTTCTCCTGTTTTTAACTCACCATCCTCAGTTGGGACGTAAATATTTAAAAAGAGGCAGTCTTCATCCTGGTCTTGCACATAGGAAGAAACTACATCCAAGTTATTTGTAAACCATACAGGAAGCATGACTTCAGGCAATCTGCCCTCAATAATGTTTTGAGGGCACACTGGAGCAAACTGCGTGCCGTTTTTGATTTCAGGCCATGGAATTGGAGGTTCGGGTGGTTGAAATCGGCGTTCCCCTACTGGAGAGGCAGCATACGGAACACCAAGAAACTGAACAACTGGCCCCAGAATTTCATTATTGAGTTCTTTCTTGACTCCCCTTATCTTGCCATAAGTGGTGGTCACGACTGGGTCTGCATCGTCTAGTTTTTGAGCAGAAACAGCTGCAGTGTGAAATAAAAATCCAAGTACAGAAAGAGCAAAAGTCACATCCAATCCTGTGTATAACAGGTGGACCCTAATCCCTCTCCTTTTAAAATCTGCCCATACGTATCTTGGATGTGCCATGGTCCCACATGAGTTGTAAAGCTTCAGTAAAGCAATATAATGTTCATAAACTTGAGCCCAAATAAGGTTTTCAAAGGAAACAGAAATCAAGGGTTCTTGACCACCACTCGGCCTTAAAAATGGCAAAAGGATCCTCACAAAGCAAGAATCATCTGTCGATTCCACTCTTATTGAAGCTGCATCTTCACTCAGCACTATTTATCAGGCTACATCCTATTGGCAATTCTGTTCTCCACAGCTGCAAAATGATGGGAGTAGCCATTTACTGCAGATGCCCTTCTGATCAATCAAATCCAGTTAGCAGCAGGTCCATATCCTGGAGAAAGGAAAATGAATCATTAGAGGGGACATGGACAACAAGATAAGATACTGTGCAAGATTCTCCACAGGCAAACATTACCACTGAAGGTTGAGCAAAATCACTTAACAGGTTGTTCTCAAATTATTCGAAAGATAGAGGGAAAACATTATTGCTGTTTTGTTTTGCAATTCTGTTTTCAGCTGATATATCATGTTCATTAAAAATGCACGGCAGACATGTAACTTACAAAAATGAGAAACTGAGTTCTGAAAACATAAGCTGTCAATTTGATTCCCATCTTTTTTGTGCGGCTCACGATTAACTGATTGTAAATCCATCAAGTAAATTGCGAGGTACAAAGATGATATGCTTTCCAAAATATTTCAGGTAGCATTGTAATAGGATAACGTTAATAAAACGGATTCTAGGCTTTTGGCAGTAACACAAGTTTCTTTTATGGAAAACGGGTAATCAATTTCTGTGGCAGAAACTGGGAAAAACACTAAAATTGTAACCCAAGAGTCATCCTAATACATAGTCATTTTTTAGAAGTATGATGAAACTTTCTATATTCAGAAAATAATTCAAAAACAACAGGACCATGACGAATGACATCCTTCACCCACAAACTCACCCCTCATTATACACCCCAACAATGTTATGCTGCAGCACCAACATCAATCATATTGTTAAGTCCACCAGAGCCATACATCAGAAAAACAATGTTGTAACTCAAGAATATAAATCCCAGGTTTGGTAGATGTTTTACAGTTTTGCAGTGATGAACGCTTGAGGGCACCATTTCTGTAGTGCAAAAAAAAATATTTTTAAAGCATATATTCACCAGGATAAATTCCTCCGTCAAGCTAAGACTAAGGCAAAATTAACCTGAAACACAAAAGCTTTTAAAGAATGCTGTGTGGTTAGAAGCCACAGTAATGCAGTGGTAATACTATTATCACAGCACTACATGTTTGCTGCTAATGTGTTGGATTTAAGTACAGAAAAACGTTGGAGGTAAGTCCTCCACCTTACAACCACAAAGCTGCAAAATCAGTACAATTACCACTGGCGGAATTGCTAATGGCGGTAATTCCACTGATAACCCCACAGAGTCCTATGGACTCTGATAATGGGGATTGACACCATCCTCCCACCACTTGTAAAACCGCAGTAAATCAGTGAAACCAAATGTTGGTAACAGTAATCATGTTTCGTGGCATATTTACCAGTGAATTACCACCTTAAATCATAATGTGTTCCTTTGTACCATTGTGCGTATTGCAAGTGTACTGGTGCGAACCTTCCATTATATGGATTGTATTATTTGACATACCCCATATTTCTAAAATACTAACGTATGACTCACATCCAATATTTATAGAATGCGAGACCTAAGAAGTACTGCATGTCGCAAATAACCCATGTTTTGATTGGTAAGTAATGTTGTTCTACCATATGCCTCATAATTAAGTTTAAGTAATGCATGTTTTAATACCATATGTATAATGGGGCACGATTTAAGTGTATTATAAAATCAAAGGATATCACACTAGCATATTTGACAATCACTATGTGTTTACATCCAATCCTATTGCAGCCGAACAAGACCTAAAGGGTTTACTTGCCTTTACAAGGTGATCCAGTAATCACACTTTCCAGTCACTTTCACATTGCCTAACATCCAACAGCAGGGTGATGCCATGAAACAAACAGTGTGCAGGACAGGGAGCTTGAAGTGCATATGTTTAAATCCACTTTGGGCCTCACTAAGAGTCAGGAACATAATGATGAAAGGAAAGGTATTTGGAATACTGTCTGTTTTACCACATCTCTGATTTCGGTATGCGAGGAATTTATCTATTGCTGTTTTCTTTCTCCATATTATATGCTGTAAATACTACATCAATATCAGTTCCTAATTGCCATCAAAACTTGCAAACACTCACCAAAATTAGAAAAACACATGTTTTCATTTACAGTATTGCGCACAAGAGCAATACATATGTTGCATGGGGCCCTAGAGGATTTAGAAAAATCAGCTAAACTGATATACAAAACTGTTTTTTCAATGGGGAATCGCATTTCAAAACACTTTGCAAAGAACCTAGTACCCGCTTTGCAATGTAATGCAGCAATGCATCAATGCTGAGCATTCTTTGAGTTAAACTAATGGTATCATCTACTACTGTATCGAACCCATCTACATCTCTCAAACAGCAAAAAGGTTAGTTTTTAGGGTGGGTACCAAAGGTCAACATGCAAAGTTTCCCAGACATGACGTATTTACAAATAATCACATAGGGTTCCTGTGGGGTGCATTGAAAGGCCCCAAACAGAAGTCCCTTTCACATGAACAGTAGGATTTTAAACACTGAACCAAAAAATTGCTTGGCATGTGTGTTCCTTTCAAGTAACATTGAAGAGGCATGTGGATAAGGGGCCTGCCTGTCCCTACCAAAGGAAAAGCAGCATTTTAATTCACAGAAGAAGGAGGAATCAAATATCCCTTTCACGCAGAAAACAGGATTTTTAAACAGTGACACAAAAACAGATTGCGTATGTGTGTGCAAGTAAAAGGAGTTTCAATGTGAAAATGTATCACTGCTAACAGAAACAAGTCACAGAAAAGACTTTGGGCCTGATTCATGGAACATCTTCCTATGGGATTGTGCCATTATAAAACACTTCCATGTGTGGGTTGACAAAAGCAATTAATATTATGATTCACATACAAAATACCAGTGACATTTGAAAAGCCACTTGGTTTTCATGGAAAAATGTCAGCCCAAGGCAAACCCTTTTTGCTGGCTGTGGGCAAACATCACAAGGAAATCTCCCACTGTCAGTCTGGATGTTACATCTCCCATGTAATTAATAACTGCAATAAAGTGTCCTGCTAAAAGTGTTGATAGTCAGTGTTCCCCGGACCTGCTGGCTGTGAAGGAATTGACTGTAGGATAAGTTCCCCTTGGCTTGAGCATGACCAATATGTGGAAAATGGAGGCTACAACTTCAAAGAGAAAGCTTACAACACAAAGAGACTGATAAAAAAACAACTCTGGGTACAAGATAAACCAGTGGAAAAAAAATGCCTGAAGGCAGGTGAATGGCCATTTGTCCCACATAAAGATTCACAATTATTTTTAAAGGATTATTATCATGTAGGCCTTTTTCTGAGCAACCATCAGTCATACGGATTTCATTTATGTACCATTTTTTATGTCATATCCAATAGATTATAGTGATAAAATTCCTCCACCTGCGACTCAGGGAACTGTAATGACCGGTTAAGCTAGGTTTTTGGGCTGATCTGCAAATGTTCCAAATTATTAGAGTTGGTCAACTGGTGGAGAATAAAATGAGGGAGATGGTAATAACTTACATATCCATAACTATTATGCTTTTTATGGAAACAGCAGAAAAGTGCCACACGCCCATGCCACATGGTACAGACCTGGTGGATGGCTTATCTAATTTCCCATGATTAACTGAATCAGAAAATATGTATATTATGGCACTTGCTAGTATAATAATTATGATGTTTTGATACATAACTACTTTTTCCCAAAAATGTGAAAGGAGAACACATGGTGATTCCAAATGAGAAGTGCCATATGTTTCTCCAGACCCCTAAACAAATCCTGACTTGTGGGTTGGGTTTGGCAGGAGCGAGAGGGGGACATGTCCAATCCTAGTTGCTGGAATTATTGCAGGGTACTTCCTCAAGATTGTAAAATTGGTGGTGTCATCACTGCTATGTAAGGAGGACTGCCCTAGGAGGAACAGACAGACAGACCGAGAGAGAGAGCTGGGGACATTTACCATCAGTAGGGCAGTGGAAACCTATACTCTGACAGCTATAAGCAAACACCAAAGGATATTGCTGAGAGTGCATCTGGGTTGAGCTGTCTATTGCTAGGAAGGCCTCAAAGCTGACTGGGTCCTATGGTAGTGTGTGGCAGGCCATCTTTGAGAGTGGAGTGACCCAGACCCCTGCTCTATCTTTCCAGAGTGTCCTGAGATGCAGTTGGCTTTCCTGAACTTTAAACAGAGGATTTCTATGTAAGTAAATATGCCTATAGTGCTCACCTGCCTGCACCTAGCCCTCAAACTACCCGATACTCCCAAGTATGCCCCCTTGGCTCATTTTCATTATGTTCCCATTCTGTGTCCTGAACAACAATATACCTTGTAGCTCAAACAGCTACATATCACTTAGCAATGGACTTGCCAAACCTGGCTGCCTAAGACACTACCCCATCCCACGTCCCAGACCTTTTCTGCCTACCCTACCACCTTTCCCCCCTGCCGTCCACAGACATCATACGTCCACAACTAGCCATACACTAGTTAGTACCCCTCTTAACACTCCTAGCCCTAGTAAAAATGACTACACGGATACTAACCCTAACCAGCCCAAACCACCAGGCTACTGGTCAGCAGCCCACCCGGACCTATCTACCTGCAACAACAGACTTGGCTCGAGACTTCACACTACACCTAGCAAATCACCCACAACACCCATGATCAAGGAGACCAATAAGAACGGTACTAATACTACCAATATTGCATCTCTAAAAGGAGCTCTACTTGATGTCAGATCCCTTGTCGCTCATCCCACAGAAATCGCTGACACTATCCTCTCAGCTGACCTCAACTTCCTTGCTATTACAGAAACATGGTTACACGAGGCAGCAGGACCCTATTTAACACTTGCTGTACCCAATAACTACTCTATCCTTAGAGTGGATAGACCTAATGCGTGTGGAGGAGGTGTAGCATTCATTTTCAAATCCTCACTTGACCTCAGATCTATCACTTCCCTTCCATTACAATCATGTGAGCATCTCACAATCAAAATATAAACTACCCCCAAGAACACAATTACCTTGCAACTAATATACAGACTCCCAGGTCCCACAGGCACCTTCGAGGAAGACATTACCTCACTTATAGCTGAGAATTCCAAACCTCTCTCACAAAATATCATTCTAGGAGACTTTAACCTTGGGTACAATGACCCCAATGACACTCATGCCTCATCCCTCGCTAACGCCCTGAGCATAACTATACCCAAATGAACACACTACCAACCCATCAGAAGGGCAGGACCATCGACTGGGTCGCAGCCTATAATTGCGACATCACCTACAAAACACCCCAACCTCTTGTATGGACAGACCACTTCCTCATACCTTTTGCATCAGCATCAACAACCCTAATCCTAAACACTGCCCTCTCACACCTGCCTGTATAACCAGAAACAAGCGTAACATTACGGCGGACACCATCACACCATTAGTTCTCCCCATCCTCAACTCGCTCCCTGCCACTGCTGACCTCAGCCTCCTAGTCAACACCTACAATGACGCCATGACTAATGCTATTGACGCCGTGGCCCCTCTAAAGTTACAGAAAGGCAAAACTAGAGCGCATCTAAATTCCTGGTTCACCCCGGAACTTAAAATCCTCAGAAAGAAGAAGGCCAAAATGGAATCTATATGGAAAACTACACCATCAGTTGAAAGTAAAACTAATCTGCTGACTATTTCCTCCCTTTACAAAAAAGAGATAATCTGTACTAAGAAGGAAGTCTACAATGTGAGAATTCATAAAGCAGAATCTCTGCCAAAGAACTCTTCACCATTCTGAAGGAATTAGAAAACCCTAACCCTCCAATAGACATTTGTGTGAAAGACAAACCTTGGTGCGCCAGCATCCAATCTGCCCTTGCCAACAAAATTAGCAGCCTTCAAACCAAAATCGACACTAAATGACTACAAATATCCAACAGCTACCTTATCCTTCCTATACTAACTCCTCATTGATTGTAAAGAAGTGTGCTAGTGTCAGATTATCTATTGTTGATCAACATTATATTCATAAGGGTGCTATCAAATATTAATTTATTACAAAAGTGTGATATATCTATATTGTTTAATTTTCCAATAAACCTTTTAAATTGCAAAACAAACCTACTTCTTGGCTCAGTGGGGTCAGGGGGATTCAAAGAGAGGGTCGTTATATAAGGGTTTATCATCCACAGTATGACTTGTCATAAAAATACATAAATAAGGGCTTCCCTTGGGCGTCCCAGACGAGGCACTGACTTAGTGGGATTGCTTGATTGGAGTCACTTGACATGGTGCATGTTGTACAGTTTCATTAGATACACTGGTAATCATTCTAAATTGGTATTTATGGAATGTAAAGTTGACAAAATAGTGAATTTGGAAGTGAGAAAAATAATTCCGGTGGATTGTTTTTTTCAATTCAGCCATGTTTTCACAGGACATCAGAGCAGGTGTGGACGTGGCTCTTGACCAAGCAATAACCAGATATGTCCTGCAAAGCAAATCTCTGTTGCAAGACATTGAGATATGGAAACATACAACTAAGGACATGGTGCAAAATGCTGAAACAGATATGCGGGTGCCAGAAAGGCTTCCAGCTGAAGTCTGACAAAACTCTATGTAACGTCTACAGCTAGGGAGATGAGGCAAACTATTGTGAAACTGTTGCCCATTTCTCCTTCAACTTACATTGGTAAAGGGCAGGTTGACTGACAACGTATATCATTTGCACCAAATTACAGAAAATGTTTGAAAGAACTCAACAGAATTGATACTCATCAAACAAGCCAAAGGTCAGTGCAAACGTGATAAACCAATCAAATGAGTCTTAGGGTATCTCAAGTGTTACTACAGACACAAAACATTGTAAATGAAGCAATTCATGATTAGTTGAATGTGTGTGGAGTAGCCGAACAATGCTTAGTGAGAGAACTTCTTGACATTCATTGACAATATTTAAAGCCACATAATATGTTAAAAGGCAAAATGACTAATCAAGCCACTCATGTCGATAGCTTATAGGATTAAATGATATCAATACAAATACAATTGATAGAAAGCAAATAGATCGCTGCAAAGTGTGTTGCGAAGGATAATGATTCACAAGTTGAATTTGGTCAGCTATATAATGATAAAAAAAACATTAAGAAGCAAAAGGACTCAGTTAGCACAGGAACAAGACACTACAATTCAGGAAATCCATGGGCTCACCTCACAGTTGACACAGGCACAAACACATGGTGATCAAAATAAGGTGACTCAACATGACTTAATGAAAAGAATAAAAGAGAATGTAAAATTGAGAGAGAAGTCAGAAAGATTAATGAACGATCTTAATGACACAGTGTCAGAGATTGCGTACCTGAAGAAAGTGTTAAATAGTTGGCAATGAAGAGTTCATGGAATATACAACTAATTATAAGAAAAAAAAAAATTCCTTGCAGAAAGATCTACAAAACATGTAAGAAAAACTGGCTTTTAAAACTATTGCACCTGGCACTAGCCAGGATTTTCTGAATGAATCTAGGGACCAAGTACAGACTGAACCAGAGATGATAATTGAAATCAACCAAAATGCTAGGTTGAGACAAGACATCTAAAATATTCAATTTAGTTCAGAATCTCACAGACAGAAATGTTTTATAGAAAGATGGAGATGGTCCCCACTTCATGAGACTGCCTCTCGGCTGCCCAAAATTACCCAGAGTTATACTGTTGGTTTTGGTACATCAGACATACCATTTCCCCGTCCCAAACTCACCCAAATACACAGGAAGAATGGATTTCCATGTCAGATATAAAATATTAAGTAACAATGTAACTAAAGCACTAAGAGTAACAGAAAGTTAAAGTTGAAGTAATCATTAATCTAAACACGATGAAGTAATTTACTGACCAATAACTGTAAATAAGCAGTAACGCAGGGTATAAAGACAACATATAGAATCTTGCTATAGAGGAATATAAAATGTGGCAAGGACGGCCATATCAGGAAAATGGGTGCTGGATTATGCAGAATTCAACTGAGCTACCTCAGAGACAGCCCGAGGCTGTATGAAGGACGAGTTGCGGGAAAAAAAGTTGTGCTCAGAGACAATGAAGAGTCATGGATGGCACAAAGCGAAGATGCTGTTTTTAAAGGATACGCACAGAGCACAATGGGAGTACATGGTTAAGCTCTGAATGTGGGACAGCTGTTATTGACAGAAGAAGACGTAAACATCTGTGGGAGCCAAACTACTGGTCAATTAAAAGTGTATAAAGTTATAAAGTTCATATGAGATAGAGTGGCCAAGAGGAGCAACAGCACCATGCATAATTAAGTCAAATAACAGTAAATGAAAGGCTGAAATAGACACATAAACTATTCATTAGAGCCTTAAGCTAAGATAAAGGTGTGTTCATACTCCCTTGAATGTTCCAGGACAGTAAGCAGCAACAAGATCAACTACACACAGAAGAATTTGGCTGATGGCCTACCGATGACGGATGATAGACAATGTTGTAGGAGCAAATCCACTGATGTTTTGTCTGCTATAATCAAGTACAATGTGTGTTTAAAGGTAGTTCAAGGCATGCCCTACAGACAAGGGGTAGCCAGTGATGCACTAATCCTTAGGAAGGGATCTCAATGCAGAAAACTATCGTCAAGTCAAGGGACTAAACAGTCATCAAGCCGCACCAACTACTTGGCGCTTCCGACAAGTCAGACACATCTTCATCTAAGAGTTGCGTTTGTTGCCCTAATCAGTGGGCACTTCGATAATGTGGAATTTATAGCTTTAAGGAAATTAACATTGAGATTCTTCTAACTAATTGGATAGATGTTCCCTACAATTCAACACATAGTTGTGTGCAATGTTATACATGCAGAGTGTTGCTTGATAAAGGAAAATGAGCTTTTTGTTGAATGATTTAGTTTTGCTCTCAGTAATCTGGGCTTGAACAATCAACATGGCAAATCCAGAAAAAACAACAACTCATGCATATTTCAAACATTCTGAAATCAATGCTGCTCCCATGTTAGAACAGAGCCATGGCCCAAGGATGTGTTTTTGCATTTAGTGCAAGAAGAGGCCTTGTAAGGGCTCTATACAAAACATTACCTAACCTTTAACATATACACAACCAAGGAGTAGTGCCAGTTATGTAGACTAAACATTGACTTCATTTCTGTTGTCTGTGAGATTTTGCACACTACAAGTGATCCAATAAATTGCCAAATTCATATAACACATGCTTAAAAAGGTGTGGCACTGTGCTGTTCGCGAAACATGATAATTTGTGGACTTTTCTTGGAAGTAGCACATTAGCCATAAGTGGTTGCAAACCATATATATCCAGTAAGGAAAACAATATTGCAAGTCTCAAATACTTCACTTGTACATTTAGGGCCTCATTACACAGACAGCGGTAAGGGTTAACGGTCACCGTTAATGGTACCGGTGACCGTTAACCCTTACCGCCTTACTACGAGGTCCCTTTGTGGGTTGAAGACTTTAACGCCTGCTTTTTGCAGGCGTTAAAAACCAACCCGCAAAGGGACCAGGGTGCTAATTACGGTACTGCAATTTGCGGCACCTTAATTAGCGCCTTCCCCATTCCCATAGAGCCCTATGGGGCAAAAATGGGAATGGCGAAGGGCAATGGGGGAAGGGGGAATTACCGCCCCGTCAACCTTGGAATAGGGCGGTAATTCCCCTTTCCACCAAGGCGGTGCCGGTATTTTACCGCCATGGACCAAGGTGCTAATAGCACCTTGGTCCTCCGCCTACCGTGTAATGAGGCCCTTAGTTGTTCTGGTGGTGATGTATTCCAACAATCTGCAAGTTCTAATTTCCTCATTAGAGGCAAGTTAATTATAAGTTCGCTGATCCTGTGATAAACGCAAACAACATGTAATTTGACATGACAGCAGGCAACCTTCCTCGCTCTCATGAAATGTAGACCTGTCACAGCACATATACACAAAGAAAAGGATTAAAGGACCCGAGGCCCTTACCTCCTTGTGTTCAATACCAATGCCTGTTTGTGGTTTCCCCACAGTAAATCTTCTGTACCATAATGAACACAAGTAGACGTCTGTCCTGTTTGTACCTTACCCAATTCCCATCAACAGGCACCACAGTTTTTGTGAACAACCCTGCTTCATTCTCTGACTAGGGAATAGATAAAGTCATAATGTCTTCTTGCAAAAAGAGTATGCCATGTTGCCTTACCGCAAATGTTACGCCATGCGTATCAAGTCATGCAGCTCCTCGCAAATCATGTTATGAAGTCTCTGGGTTGAATCACATTGTGTTATAAAGAATAATATTGGTGTAATCTTTGACTTACTTTATTTGCACATTGTTTCTTTTAAAGCACAAATCAAGCACACTCTTGTTATACACGACCAAGGAATATATTCATATTATATTCATATCATATGATGTGCTAGTAGTGTGTTGTTTAATATACTGTACACAAACTGTTGTCTAAGAAAATTGTGTGAAAAAGATTTGCCTGACAATGTACTGGCTTTCCATATACTTGTCCTAAAACAATAATACATCAACCATTTTAGTAAGAAGAACATTCCGACTACTATGTTCGAAGTAAATACATTTTAATGTGTGTTTTTTATCATAAACTACATCTGATCAATATGTAACAATGAAATTCAAAATGTTATTAATTCAATTAAGCTTTAAAGACCTAGGCCAAGGTACATACCTGGGGTTATAGTAATTGAAGAACAACTTAAAGGCCCGAGAACAGCAAATGCATTTAAGGAGGTCTCAATGCCAATTACTCCCGGTACGGCCCAATGGTGCGGTCTATAGAGCTATTATGTAAATAAAAAATATGTCAGATATGACCCAGGCAAGGTGGAAAGCTACACTAACAGCATGGCTATCAGCATAGCTGTCCAGTGATGAGGAAAAACCAAGCTGCAAGCCAAGCTGTCGATGCAGTGAGCCTGGGGGAACGGCGAGGTCTTCCTCCGATCGGCTAATCTGCTGGCTATCTGAAATTTGAGAGCCATACCTACCGACTCATATAACTGGAAATTGGGCAATGGGAGAGTACCGCATCATTCCCTCAGGATATGTTGAAGGATATGGCCCTGTTTTATCTATGAAGGAAACCTCTAGCCATTCCAGAGCTTGGCTAAAAAGGTTGCCATGCAATTAATATGAACAGGTAATTTGCCAGCATAAAGACTACAACAAATACACTGCATTCCTATGATATTCAAAAGATTTTGGGGGATTCAATTAAAATGTGAGGATCTAAGGGAAGCAGCCTGTATGGGAGATACTCACACATTCGGAGGTTATAGCTTCTTGTTTTAAAAAAACACATATGTGATTCCTACTTCACCTTCTAGTTATCTAGCTATCATTTCACAAAGAAAACATATTATGAAACCAAATCAATCCTCAGTTTGCTTAGAATATGTAATTGCTAATATTAATTGAGACTGGGACTTTGTTGGTCAATTAGGTTAAATCTACAGCAATGAATGTGTACATCTTAACTTAGCTCTTTGCTTTTGCCAGACTAATAGGAAGAATGTTCTTTCAGAACTATTGTTAATGGATGATTTATTGGATGACAGAGACTTGGGCATGTGAGTGACACATGCAGTCCTTAACTCCTCCATTCTTTAACTACCTGCTGCTGCACTCCCCCACCAGAATACATGTGCTGTTGTAGCAGGTTCCTTGCTCTCTCCGGCCTGTGTATATGCCAAAGTGCTGCCACAAGTATTGTGGGCACATCTTCTGTTTATCTTAAAAATAACATTAAGGGTGGCCTTGCCATCTTCTGGAACTAGCTCAAACTGGTCACAGTGGTGAAAACAGTCCACTTCCTCCATCTCTCTGCGGTATAACTACATGAGGACATGTGTCTAAGTTCCACGAGTGATTTTAACAGTACAGCTATGCCCAGGGAAACATTGAGTTTCAGCTCTACCAGAAAGGCATGAGGAATTGCAAGAGTGTACGTCTTCTCTGCAACAAAGTGACTAGATTATGACCGCTGAATTCAAAATGTCTAAGCGGCCCTTCGAGGACAAGATCCTTAAGGTTATGTATAGAACGCATTACAGAATGCTACAGTAAATCTATCTGGTACCAGCTGTGTCATTGAACACTAGCATCCAGTGCTTAATTTCTCAACAAATGATGTAATCTCTCTTCGAAAGGAACAATAAAAACATGAATGTAAGTTCTAAACCTGGCCCACGATAATATTAAATGAACCACTGAGTTTTAGTAAACCTACCTAGACACATACTGAAGTTTGAATAGCAGTGTAAAAACATCAGCCACCCAGTATTTGCACACATTAAAAAACCTATCATCTACAACCGCCTGTATTATGAAATGACTATTGTGCATACCTGTACACAAACTTATTGCAAATACTTGAGGACACAGAAGGCTTGAGTTAAACATATGTTTTTTTCGATGGGAACACCCGATTGAAAAAACGTTTTGAAAATCAGGCCCAGAATCTCTCGGCGTCATTTTTTAACCTTATCATATAACATTCAGATTACAAAGAAAATGGTCTGACAATGTTGCATATCAATACAGACGGGAATCATATAGTTTCCTTTCAGTATTTATCCGTAAAAATCTAAAAATGTAGAAATGGAGGGCTCTTGCTTAGCTCTCCATGTTATCAGTCGTGGTTTCCATGCCAACGGCTGTGCAAAGAAACACCAAGGTGAAGCTAGAAAAATAAAACTATATCCCTTAAAAATTGATGTAAAAAGTTGTTGAAATGTCTGCAAGGATGTTGTTGCGGTCAGCAGCAGATCAGACCATTTGCTTTTAAGATGAAAATGGACTGTGGTTTAATGTGCAAGAACCAAGTCCAATTACAGGTATCAATGTACTACATTTTTCATTTCAATACATTTGAAAAGATATTATTTGCTATTTATTTATTAAAAGAGAAAGAAAATACATTGTGTATACATACAGATAAAATAACCCAAAATGATGTGCCTTACATATAATGTTGGTCATTACAAGTCTGCCGGTCCCGAAATAAGGGTGCCGGTAGCAACGCACCACCCTTGCAATGGCACCAGTATGCACAGTTTCCATGGAAGCACCAGCACTGTTACTAATGGTGCTGGTGCTTGCAAGTCTCCATTCCCATTAATTCCTATGGAACTCCATGGGATTGGTGGACTAATATTTTCCACCGCCTGATATCCTGGGCCGCCGGAATGTTTAATGTCCTAGTGAAACGAGGTCTCAGGTAAGGAAAGTGTGTTACAGTCTGGCAGCAACCCACCGCCGGACTTGTAATGACCCCCAATATTTTTTCTTTCTGACTGAGTGGTGTTTCTCATTAACAAGCTGCAGCACCAATCTAGCACTATGTTTCAAACTTGTGCACAATTACACAGTGCATTTGGTTGTGGATTTTGTTGGGAAGGGGGCAACCCATCCCACCCCCTAGTCGCATTAGGTGAGGGGAGCCCCATTGGAAGAACTATAATAGCAGCTGGTGTCCTAAAAGTCCCCACACAATCATAATATTGCATTTGATTTAGACAGTTAGACATAGTGTACATTAACAAGCGATCGCCATTTTGTGTAGATATTAGTGATTATAGTTAAAGCACAGGGTCTGCACGGCCATGCAGTCATTTGTTTGTTAGACACAGGCTGTGGGCATGAAGGAGAAATCTGGTTAGCCACAAGCGCTGATGAGTGAGGCCCACAATGCCAACTTCCATAGAAACCCTTCTTTGTTTTAAGATTGTTGCCAATATGTTTGCTTTGAAAAGAATGTGCACTGCAAGACCACAAGACAGTACTGGGGGCCTTGGTGTACGTACAAACAGGCTGAAGCAGATCTCTGACTCCCACCCAACTAACTATGAGTTATAGCCCCTACAACTGCCCGAGTCCTGATACCCCTGAATTCCAAAACACCAGTTGACCACTGACCATAAATCAATCAACCATAAATGATCTGAGAGTATGGTTGTCCCACCTTCATTTCATAATGACATGATTTGTAATGCGAGGTACAAGGAGGGATACATTTTAGTTCATAAGCGAGAGTGGAAGCGTTTGGAGCCGAACATGTGACTACGAGTGAGTGAAGTATGTGTGGGTTGTTTTAACCTCAAGTCTTACACTGTGCCAGTCTTTGATCATGCCAGGTGCACTGTATAATGATAGAGTAGCCCTGTTCACAAATGTAGCTAATTGCTTCTTCGGCCTAGGTTCCCCAGAGACGGGGAGCCCCCACACACCCCATGTAATGGAAGACTGAAAGCCTGGGATGGGACCAAAGACCTGGCATTCCAGGCCGACCATGTATAGGGTTGCAACAAACAGTCATGCAGGTTTCCACTGTATACAATGATGTCATCTATGATGCTGTGTCTCCTTTTAAGCTTCTGCTTATACACATTTTGACTGAACATTCCATGACAGCAGAGTTCTTTGCTGATGCACCTATTTTTGTAGAAATAAACACTTGTTATCCTTGCAAGAGTTTTGTGGGCCTTTTTCCTTAGCAGGTTGTATTTTTTCTGGTGTGAGCGTTTAGGAGTGTGCCTTCATTTGGCTTTGAGGAGGGTGCAGGCTGGTGTTATAGGGAACCCTGTAATGGAGGAGTTTGGTTGAACATGTACACGTGAGTATATTATTTCAAGTGATAACAAGTAGGAGACGGGCATATGGGAAATTCCGAAGGGTGTGAGCATGTGAAAAGAGATTGTTGGTGTGGCAAGGATGTGTTTTTTTATTTGTTAGCATTATTAGTTTTTTAAGAATATTAAGGAAAGGAAAATTGAATGGTAGGAAGCATGGGCATAATTTTAGGGGGGACAGGGGTGTTTGCCCCACCCAACTTTCATGGCACACCATTTTGTGCCCATTCATTTGGCTGGGACACCTTTTCTTCAGATGTCATGTCCCCCCCAACATTTTCAGCAAAGTTACTCCACTGGTCGGGAGCATTCCCAAGTGAAGAGAGAAGGTGGTACTATGTATATTGTGCAACAGAGGAAAAAGAAAACAAGTAGGAGCCCCACATAATAACTGGGCTTGGAAATAGTAGTTGCATTTATTTTAGCTTGTTATTTTAGCTTGTTTTGTTTATGTTTATATTGTGTAGGTCGGAGGTCCGAGGGGGGGTGTTGTGTAAGTAGTGGTGTGTTTTGAGAGTGTGGAGTGTGAGAGTGCGGTCTGGGGAAAGGAGGGGGTGGGGAAAGGTATTTTTGATTTTTTTGACAGAAGGGAGTGGGTAAAGGACTGACTTTTTGACAGACAGCGGTGGCGTGTTAGACGTGCTAGCAAAGGCATCAAGGCAGTGAGGCGCAAGGACCATTATAATGGGAGGAGAAACCCTCATACAGTAGTATGTATAAGGCCCTGCCACTATATCGTGACAGAATCGAGAAGTATCACAAGCAATGGGTGGTGGAAACAAGAAGAGGCGAAATGCCCCGCTGATGGCCAGAGCAGGCTATTATAATAAGGGTATTCTGGAACACATGTCCATAGTTCTGACACCCAAATATAAAGGGAAACAGTTGCAAAAGAGGAGAGAAATGTTAGATCATTGGAACATTTTCAATGATACTGAAGATTCTGAGGCAGGAGTGCAAAATGATAGCCGGGTTACTGTCCAGGAAAGGAAACCGGGGCTCCAGCCGAACGCAGGGGAATATATCCACTGACAGCCCACCCTGCAGTAGGTTATACTAACCTAACTTATATATCCACCACGGCCGCAGCCCCACCACCCCCATATGCATCCCCTCCGGATGTCCCAGCACATGCTGATATCAATAAAAGAGAACTAGAAGTGGCATTAGAATTGGCATCAACAGCATTAAACAGATTTCGGGCAGCACAGAGTGAAGTGAATATTGACAAACTGGCAGAGCAAGTGTTATATGGTTGAAAGACAGGAGACTTTTTGTTCAGAATAGACAACACAGCCATAAAGAATGTGCATATAGATAAGGAAGGAGAAGTGGGTGAACAGGCAGGGGACAGAATTTAGGATCTCCCAGAGAAGAGGAAGACGGGTGGAATACAATTGATACGTTTGTGGACGATGAGGAAGAGGAGGCAGAACAAGCACCAGAACAAACTCCCCGAGTGTAATGTTTGTGGGGTGGTAAAATAAGGAGCAGGTTTTTGCCAGATGGCAATAGCAAGGAAAACAGGAAGCGGAAAAGGGATTGATGGGAATAGGGAGAAGATGCAGATGCCCCTTCTACATAAGGTTCCTGGCAGGCTGCACTATTTGCCATGGGCGCAAATGGATTAAAATAATTTGATAAAAGCACGCCCGCCCCACACTGCAAATGCGGGCAAGTGGATTTACGCATTCGGGAAACAGACGACCAGGGTATCCCTGGCGATCAGCGACATTAAAAGCTTATTGTTAGCCCCTATTGGAGACTTGGCTGGAGATGTGTGGGTAAAGACACTGTACCAGGGAGTGAATTTGGGGAACGATGCACACAATGGAACATCGTTTAACAAGATTCAGTCACAGATATGGGACGAGCTGCGGCGAGCATTCACTGACACACAGGACCTGCAATTGATAATGCAATGTACTATGGGCGATGACAAAGACCCCCTATGTTTATTCTTAAGGTTCAGGAGATGTGGAGAGCGGATACGGGTGACTTGTGGGATCGATCCATGCCCTTTTTTCTATTTTATTATAAAAAGGGCCTGCCCAAAGAAATGCAAAAGACACTAAACAAGATTGTGGGCATCAACGCGAAGTGGTAGGCCGGAATACAGAGCATAAAAATACAACTTATAATAGGATAAAAGAGCGTGACAAGGAAACAGCCCAGAGGCAGCAAGCAGATGAAGCAAAATGAGTACACG
Organism: Ambystoma mexicanum; assembly: GCF_040938575.1. Classification (NCBI taxonomy): domain Eukaryota; kingdom Metazoa; phylum Chordata; class Amphibia; order Caudata; family Ambystomatidae; genus Ambystoma; species Ambystoma mexicanum. The sequence goes on from NC_090932.1 coordinate 953,286,218, forward strand.
AAAAATAGCAAAAATTGCTGTGGAGGCGTCACTGTCCAAGCCAGTGCCAGGTGACAGGAAATGCTCAAGAGTTTGCAAATGCTAGAATTGCTGCGATTTGGTTGGAAGGAGGACAAGGAGAGTGGGGCGGGGGTCACATTACCCAGGCCCACAGTGGCAAGATGGAGGACAGCAGTGAGGAAGAGTTGGGTTTCGAGGAGAAAGGGGAGGGGGTTTTAGAGGAATCGGGACCAGAGGTGGAGGAATGGGGCCTTCACAATTTTGGAACTGTGGCAAGTGGGGCCATTTTTTAAGGGAATGTAGAAGCAGGCCAGGGATGGGGTATACCTACGGCCCATCACCCCAGGGACCCACACAAGGGCTGGTGCCCAGAATGACCTCTACGCCCTACGAGATACACCAGGCCTACACCCAGTTACCCCCACAGATACCGGGCCCACCACAGCAACAGCATCAGATAGTACAAAAGCAAACACCTCAGCACACCTTTGAGCAGGGAAATGGCACAACCCTGTTCAACAGAGCATCAAATGGCACGGTTGCCCCCTTTCAAGGCGCAGTCATGGTGGCCAACACTTCTTCATGTTTCCCGGGACAAAAACATATCGTGACTAGGACAGCTGTGTCCTGTCCTGTCAATGACTCCAACCCTGAAGAGGAATCCTTGGTGGGGGCAGAGATAGGAAATAAGCAATTCATTTTTATGGTCGATTCGGGTGCAGCAAAATCGTGGATCAGTTAGGTGGACTTTTCACTATCGGGCAAAACTCTTGACACCGAGGGCTTCTCTGGGGCTATTTCTATGGTTCCATACACAAAAGATCTATAAAGGTGGGAGGGAGAGTGGTGCACGCTCCTTTATTATATTCTAAAAGCTCTCCTGTCAACCTGTTGGGCAGGGATCTGCTCAGCAAGTTGAACATGACGATCTAATTCACAGATAACGGCATTGTATGTGCCATGCCATGGTTGTGCGCAATAAGGGCAATGGTGGTGACACATGAAATGGTGGGTGAGGCAGTGGTCCATGGAATACCCATGGACCCAGACATGTCTATCTACAGAATTACAGTACTTGTGGAGGCAGTGCCTCAAATTGCCAAGAGTTGTTGGAGAGTGCTGACCGATTTTATCTTTCGCCCCGTGGTGTCCCCAGAGTTGGCAGCAGGCACAATATTGTCCCTAGACCTGCAAGGGTTGATGGTGTCAGTGAGGAGAGTGGTCATACTAGGACCGGGATGGGTGCGAGTGGCATACAGTGCTTTGCATTGACCCCACTGTACCCGTGAAGGAGGTGACAAATGCATAATTGTTTGAAATAATGACAGTAATGGGGAGATAATGCTGGAGATTTGTATCCCCTGCAAAATTAATGGTGCAGTAAGGAAGAGTAAAATGCCCCCCGATGGCTGTTGTGGCCCTGCTCCCCTTCGTTGAAGCAGACCTAAACTATGTACCTGAGCGATTATGGACAACAAATCCACCCGATGATGCTCTTTTACAGGAAGGAACCCCAGTGCATACAACATTAAAGGCCGGAGCAGTGCTACCCCAGGTGAAACAATGCCCACTATCAAGAGAAGCAGAGGAGGGAATGAAACACACGACACAGGCCCTGCTTGATCAAGGTATAATAGTGCCATCCACAACCACTTGCAACACTGTCATCTACCCTGTGAAAAAATCAACTGGGCAATTGGATAATGATCCAGGATATGCACCCCCAAAATGATGTGGTACAGAAAGAATTTCTTGTGGTCTACCATTTTATGTAGCATTCCCAAGGGGACGACCCACTTCACAGTGGTGGATATGAAAAACACCTTCTTTTCAATACCGTTGCACCCTAATTCACAGTAGCTTAGAGCATTTTCTCATGTTGGAATGTGCTTCGAACATACTCGTTTGCCTCATGGGTACTGCGTGAGCCCAAGCATTTTTAACAGAATATTTGAACGCCGACTTAGGAAACATTCAAGTGTCCAGTATGATTATTCAGTACATGGATAATTTGCTTGCCTGTTGTGATAGTGACAGTGAACAGTACTGCCGGAGTGACTCTATAACACTCCTACAACTACTGGCCTGTAAGGGGTACACAGCTGTCAAGACAAAACTACAGCACAGCCAGCAGGAAGTGCTATACCTAGGTCAGTTAATATCAGTAAATAGCAAAATCATCATCATACCAGACAGAGCAGTGTCTGTGTGTGCCACCCCACTACGCACCAAAGTGAAAGACATGCAAAAATGTTTTGGGCTGTGTAACTAATGCATAGCATGAATCCTAGACTATGAAGCATATACCAGGCCGCTCCTGCAGGCCCTAAAGGAAGCACAAAAAAGCAATAGCAAGGTCTAGTGGACAGCAGACATGATAGAAAAGTGTAATGATTTAAAATAAGTGATCTCCACAGCCCCAGTGCTCTCCACACCCAGACTACACACAGGAATTCTACATATTCTAATGGTCAACTCATGACTGCAGTATTGAACCAGAAGAGTATGATGGTCCACAAGCCATTGGCCTACTACAGTGGCACACTGTACTCAGTGATTCAAGGACAGGTCGCATGTGAGAAACACTCGATGCAGCTGCATTCGCAATTGAAAATGATTTTACAATCCGGATGGGGTATTTCATCAATTTGTATATGGAGCATTCAGTATTTGCCATTCTAGAGGGAGCAAAATTCCCCCTGACCACACACAGAGCTTCAGCCTATGAAATTATTCGCACAAGCCCAAACATCCATATTGTGCGATGCAAAACAGTGAACCCACCTACTTTCCATCACAGGCAAGAGACGGCCAATTGGAGGGGCGGGCGGTTCTTTTAGTTGAGGGGTCAACAACAATTGACCAAGAAACAGGCCATACGGGCACCGCAGTGGTGTGCCTCGAGGCAGGAGATTATGAAACTCTGATTATGAAAAGATTGCTGATGCATTACTCAGCCCAGGTGGAGGAGCTAGCGCTCAAAGAAGCACTGCAATGGTCACAGGGGTGTCACGTAACCATTTATTATGACTCGGCATACATCACTACATCTTTGCATGCCAGGCTGTCACAGCGGAAAAGGAGAGACTTCCGGAGAGTGGAGGGTTCCCCAGTACAACATACCACACTGATAAATACATTGATCTCTACACTGTCCCAACCCTCTCTAGTGGCAGTCGTTAAGTGCGCCGCTCACACCAATAACAGACGTAATTTCACTGGGGAATGCTGCCATGGATGCAGTTGCCTATCTCCCGGTGCCCACACCTGTCGAGTACGTTGTGAGCAAGCCTTCAAATAATCACAAGAACACCCCATATAAAGCAGTGCCTATTGCACAACTCATTCAATTGCAAGGCAAAGCACTAAATGAAGAGAAGGAACTGTGGGTAAAAAGCAGATGCAAGCAATTCACGACTGATTTGTTATGAGACAAGAGTCTACTGGTAAAGCAGTAATGCCTCAGGAGCTGTTAACAATAGCTTTCGACCAACTCCACCACCCCTCCCACATCTCAAAGCAACACATTGAAGCTGACATACAGGAGGATTGGTTTGTGCCCAATATCAGAAGCACCTCACTAATATAATCATACACTGCACCACTTGTCAAAGTGTCAGCACAGGCATGGCGCTCCAAATGTTACGAGGCACTCTGCCCTGCCCTATTGGGCCATTCTGAAAACTGAACATAGATCACACGGACATGGGGAGAGATACAATGGGGCCCAATATATTCTATTGTTGTAGTTTGCCCTTTTTCACGGTTGGTTGAGGCAGGACCTTATGGAAACCCGGATGCCAAATGTGCAGCAAAATATCATGTCAGTGCGGACGTCCCCCGATGAAGTGTGTGAGATGTGCTAAGGTCCAATAACGGCACATATTCTTTCAATTATCTATTTAAAGAGATCACAACACTAGTTGGCATTAAGCACCGGATGTGTTCAATTTATCACCCCTATGTCAACAACGTTGTGGAGAGGATCAACAGCCTTCTCAAGAGAAAACTATCTAAGATTTGAAACACGTTAAAAAAAAGAACTGGGTGCATTGCTTACCCGTGGCCCTCTTCAGTCTACACACACAACCATTCCAGGACCACCATTTATCACCTCATGAGGGGGCCACTGGTCGACGCATGAATACGCCTATATCCCTTGTCAGCAGAACATCAGATGTCCATAGAGACAGGTGCATGTGTCTCCCGACACATTACACCACCCCAACAAGAAGACACACTGAAAACTGCAAACCCGAAAGGAACAGACTCCCCACCCACCCAACCGCTGCTGCCTGGATAACTTATCTACATAAGGAGTTTTGTTAGGAAATGGAAAAACCCAGATTTCATGGCCCATACGAGGTATTGTTTTCAACTCCCCTCGCTGTGAAATTTAAAGGCTTACCTATTGGATTCACCTTTCTGACATCCACAGGGCACCAAACAAATTGCACTACCACCTTAAGGGACCCTAACACTGCCCATCTACCTCAGCACTAACTATATAACCAAATAGTACAGGTCCTTCCAGCCCTTATTCTATTTGTGCACATGCACAGCTGTTCATTTGTTATAAAACCCCTCTCTCTCTCTTTCTCTCTCTCTGTCTCTGTCTCTCTCTCTCTCTCTCTCTCTCTCTCTCTCTCTCTCTCTCTCAATCTGTCTCTCTCCTTCTATCTCCCTCTTTCTCTCTCCCTGTGTCTATCCTTTTCTCCATTTCCATCCTCTCCCCGCCCTATCTTGTGTTTGCATTCTTTTTCCCCTTTAAATGAGAAGACGATGGAACCAGCAGCTTCAGACACTTCATTGTATGTTAGAAAACAAATTAGCTATGAGATTGTTCCTAGATGTTCATATTCATATATGTGTGGCATACAGTTAGTGCAGGATTATTTACCATTCTAATATTTATATCAGGAATTTATTGGGGAGCATCCTTTATTTGGGGATGTCATATAAAAGACAGGGGAGAGGGGTTCATACACAAACATATATAACATTACTGTAAATATTTAAAACAATAGTGATGAGCCTAATTACAGCTATAGCAGACCAACAAGTATACCTATACATACAAGTATGATATTAGAACATTGTGTACCCATTTGTTTTTAAGAATGTTTTTTCGTAACATAAGTATGAATGATTATATTAGCATTAGGAGTGTGGAGACTAAACACGTAGGGCCACTTAAAAGAATGAAAAGCAAGCCTGCTGGGCAAAGTTTGATGCCTACCATGGGCTAGGCTTTGATGCTATTGAAGATGTGTGACACCCCAAGATGACCAATAGTTGATATATGGATGAGAGTGCGGTGGGGAGAGAAACAGCAAATGCTAGCTGTTAAGTGTGTTCACTAATCCTGCACGCATCGGTAGCACCCAAGGTATTAGTACTGCAGGAAAAACCAATTATAGGGGCACAGTGCCTAGTTCATCATGCGCTATGTAGGATTAAGGACACCTTCCAGGCACACACCGTGTGACTAGAGCTCATGGATCCACATCCCCTGCAATGTAACGATTATCTGAGCAACATTAAATGTTTGCAGCAACCAGATCTGGTGATCCTAGGACTTGATATATTAATAACAAATGGCAACAGACCACACTCAGCCGCATGGCAGAGGGCCTTCTAAAATATGAAGAGTAGCTCTGGCTCGAGTGGAAGCAACCTGCGCACATATTTGGTCAGAGCACATTACAAAGTTGACATGTATTGCAGCAATGGAAAAACCAGTGAAAATGCACGGAGAGGAAAAATGCAAACTTTGCTTCCACAGTGAAAGAACTATCTTTATCCAATCTAAAGAAAGTTGCAATAAGACCCTCCTGATCCCAGACTTGAAAAGAGGCACCGCGGCAGTGATGGATTACTACTGGGTCTGCGGCCAACAAACATACTTGCACCTCCTGCCATCATGGTGGGGCTATGGTTCGCTGGCAATGCTGCATTCAGCACTATTGGTAATCCCAGAAGAACATTTGCAGGGGGGCCGATATCTGATACAGCCCCAACCATTTCTCCTGTGTTTGAAGAACAGAACCGTTACCACCACCAGAGTCTCATATTCTACCCATAAGAGGGCAATATGAGAAGCTGCGGAGGAAGAAGCAATCAAACTACTAGACACTCATATGCATTGCCTGCTGAAATCCCAGATCAATACAGACTGTTCAGCTCATCAAGAAACATTTTTTGCTTCACTACTGCTACCTGAACTCTAAGTTGGGGAACTGAATGGAGCCTGACCAGAAATTCCATCCGAGACAGCCATCTATGTTCTTTGTCTCGATACAAGTTCTTTATCAGACATATGCGATTACCCAAAGTTCCATCCATATTGGCCCCCGTATTTGCTGATGTCTTCACTGGAACACTCTGTATTGGCACCATTAATTGGGGGTTAAGGGGAGACTGCAAATTACTTTCTGCCTTATATTGAGAATTGCTAATGGAGATTTCCAATTTTTCCTCCAATAATGAATCAGTGCCCTTTTCAGATAACAACCAACTGCTTAAACGACCGTCTCCGGTGGCAATCCTTTTTTTAGCCCTGGCCGCTCTTTTCTTGGCTTTTTTAGAGTGGACTACTGGAAGACCAGATTCAGCAAGTGGTGAAGCCATAACACATGGCATTTTACTGACCACCATTTTTATTTTTTATTTTTAAAATATGTATGATTCTAATCAGCTATTATGATTTTTTCTTTTTGAGTCATTTGTATTTGACTATTTTAAAATCAAATCAAATCTTAGGTATTGTTTTTTTTGCTTATATGGATTAATTGTATGTAGTATGTGTAAAGTTTGTAAACTAAACTATATCACATTATAAATAAATACATAAATACATAAATAAATACAAATATTTGTGGTGATTCTTCAAGACTTACCCTGGAGCAGATTAGGAGAGGCATGAGAACAACTTTCAGATGCTCCCTTGCAGATGGGATTTGGAAAGGTTTTCCACTTCCATGTGAACTGCTCCTCACTAAACTTCAATTCTCCCTAGAATGTACTGTTTAGTTCCTGGTAGTATCGCCCACCGGGCTATGTATCCAATCAGTTTGTGGCAGACTTTGCTCAAACCATTACTTACCTCGCCATGACCTATTCCAATCTAGTGTTATTAGGCAATTTTATCCTGCATCTTAAGTCACCCCTTAACCCCCATTCACAAGGCCTTGTGACCTCCTTGACTGACTCTGGTTTTCCTCTCTCCAATCATGGATCTACTCATATCGGAGCCAATCAACTGGATTTCATCTTTTCAAACATCTCTGGTCCCCAGGTCTTTGAGTCCTATTCCTAGTCCTATGCTATAGACTAACCACTTTCTTATTCTCTTTTTCCTGCCCCACTCCTACCCCAAAATAAACTCCCTGCCCCTTTTGAAACTACGTCGTCACTGGTCTCAACTCCCTATTGACAAGCTTTCTCATGCTGTCTCCAAAATCTATTCTAGATCACAGAACTAATGTCTTCAATGCCTGTAATGCTCTGTTTGCAGGCTTCACAGATTCTGCAGAAGACTTAGCCCCACATCAGCTTCGCCCATCATGTAGCATGCCTTCTGCCCCCGGTACTCTCCAGCATTGCGGCTCCTGAAACAAGAATGCCGCTGATCTGAGCGAAAATGGCAGTCACTACCTAACCCTGAAACCAAATCGGCATATGTATTTGCTAGAAACCACTATCAAAAGGCAGTCAAATCTGTTAAATCTCAGCATTATGCTGATCGAATCATCAATGCCTCATGCTCTTCTAAGGAGCTTTTTTTAGTGGCGGAGGAGCTCATTACCCCTGCCCAACCCCCTGCCATGGCCTCTCGTTCCCAATATCGATGCAATCTCATAGCCTCTTTTTCCAAAGTAAAATGTGCACGATCAGAGATAATATTCGTGCTGAGAGATGTACCATGCCTAAGATCACTGAATCTTCTCATTGCCCAGCTCCTAAATGTTCTAACATGTTCCAGTTCGCTTCCATTTCAGACAGTGTGGTTGCAGAAGCACTCCTTAAGCTTAAATCGGCTTCCCCTATGGATCCAATTCCTCTGCATATCTTACAGGACCCGTTGATGAATATGATCCCGTCTATTACTGAGGTGCTCTGATGTTCATGCAGTACCGGATTTATTGCTCCTTCTTTTGAAGCATGCAGTTGTTTCCCCACTGCTCAAGAAGCTTCATTTGGATCCCAAGATGCCAGAAAACTATCTGCCTATATCACTCCTCCCTGCTCTGTTCAAATTGTTGGAAACCATTGTTACCCCTCAGCTCTCCACTCACCTTGATGTTAATGACATCCTTTATCCCTTCCAGGTGAGTTTCTGCCCTGGGATGGGTACTGAGTCAGTAACGGTGGCCCTCCAGAACGACATTGCATTAGCATCAGACCGCGGAGTGACAAGTGCTCTCATCTTACTTGATCACTCCGCGTCCTTCAACACTGTCAACCACTCAAGACTGCTGCAGTGTCTCATGGATGCCGGTGTTTTGGGAATGCTGCTGAAATGGTTGTCCTCTTTTCTATTAGGGTGCACCCAGGTGGTGTCTCTTTCCCCTTTAACATCTTCTTGCACGGTGGTTGATTGCGAAGTCCCTCAGTGATCGGCACTTTCCCCCTTGCTTTTTAATTTTTACGTGGCCGTCCTGGCTCGACAGATTCGGTGTTCATTTTTACATGTACGCGGATGACACACAAATCTTCTTTCTTCTAAATGCACCGGCTGACAGTCCCCCGACCCTTTTGAAAGACTGTCTCTCTGATCTGTGACAATGGATGTCTGACAATTGGTTAAAGCTAAACAGTGACAAATCAGAAATTCTTGTTATCAGAAAGACAACCACTGGCTGGACTCCTGATTCTTGGCCCTCCTGCCTTGGGTCTTGTCCTCAACCGGCCAGTGTAGTGAAATCCCTGGGTATTAAGATCATGTTGTCCGTTTCCAGAGAGGCACAGATCTCTGCAATATGCTGCAGCAGCTCTGCTAAACTCAGGATATTGAGGAAGGTGCTTCCATTTCTTCCTGGTAATGTTAGGAGTAAAATTGTCACAACCACCATCATGGGTGCCATTGACTATTGCAATGGCATCTACCTGTGTCAACCAGTGTCACTATTGCAGCAACTTCACATTTTACAGAATGCTGCCGCTAGGTTGGCCCTGGGTGACTCTAGATATGCTCACTCTCGAGACCTTCTGCAGTGCCTTCATTGGCTCCCAGTTAAGTCTCGGGTTGAGTTCAAAATTCTATGTTTTGTTCATCGGGCCATCCATGCTACAGGTCTTCATTTCTTCAGTTAAGGCTCACTCTTTATCAACCTAAGATAATCCTTCGCTCGGCTGATCAGTTCTTGCTGACTGTTCCCCACTTTCGGCGTACCCGGATGGGTGGCAGATCCTTTTTATTGCTGGAACCCACGCTGTGGAATACACTCCCATTGCATATTAGGAGTACTCAGGCCCCATCTGCATTTTGCAGGCAAATGAACACATGTTTTTTCTGAGTCTGCTCCCCTTGTCTCTCTGGCAGTTTACTGCCTCAGCGCCTTGATGCATTTGGGTCTTTGTCGCGCTATATAAATTAGCATACAATACAATACAATTCTACAATTCAACTGCTAGCTTATACCTGAATGGAAAGCCTAAGACTGTAGTAGATGTGGATATGCTGGGAGTGAGGTGTGGGGGGGGGAAATACAGTAGCCATGCAGCTTTTCTTGGCTGTCAAAGGTTCCAGAGCAGTGATTCGTGCTTGGGTATGTATATCTACTGTTAGCTAGTGAAAATGGAGAGCTTGCAAAGGGACTAAACAAAAATAGTACAGGACCACCATCTAGACAAATACAGATCAAAACAGGTTGGATCATGTCTTTGGGGTGCCACTGTCCCTGGGTGCACTGTTTATTGTAAGTGAGCAAAACAGAGATGATGATGCTGACACGTGTTTCCCTCTGCAGGAGCACTTTCTCAAGGCTTACAGTGCAAATTGTGTCTGAGAAAAGTCAGACATGCGTTCCTGCTGTGCAAGTAGGAGTTCCCACAGGAGCATCTCTTGTATGTGTTAAAGTAAAGTGCATGTGGACATAGTGAGCATGAAACACATCATTGGCATTATCTCTATGTCTGCTCAATTGTCATCAACAGTGTAGCATGACTATAGCATACCAATAATAACTAATGTTATCTTGATCTGTATTTTCCCAACCAGCAAGACTTTGCGGTTCTTGTGTATTCCCTTTGACAATCAAAAATCTGGATTTGCCTGGAGCAACTTTGGGATTCTCATATTCAAATGTGACTCACAAATAAGTGTGGGCAACTACGAATTGATCAAAGCATGTCCTGATTTGCTGTAGTTTTTAGCTTTTTCAATCAGGTATAAGATGGCAGGTCTAAATCGCAGATGTACTGAGGCATTTGTTCAACTGCAAACCATCCAGAAGCAAGCAGATTGTATTATCACTGCAGCATATAATAGTTAGTGTGGGATTCCCTGGTGCCAAATCTCTGTTCCCAGTTCTATTGATCTGTTAGCAAGTTACGACATCACAATGCATGTTGGTGACATATAAAAAATGCATTCCTATCATGTCAGATGCAAAGCCACTTTCTTATTGGTTATAACCATCATCACCCTCTCTCACTTATCTGATTTCCAATTTTTTGCGACTGCCTCCAGAATGAAACTGGCCCAACATCTTTGCTCATAACAGAAACCACTGATCTTGACGTGTGTCTGCTCCCATGAGTTGTACCTGTGCTGTAGATTGTTTGACTCTTCTGAAAAATTGACTGTTTAAATAAATTCTAGAGTACACCAGTTGCACGTTAAGAAACTGCTACAAAGGTCTCAATAATATTGAAGAAATTAGCAACTATACGCAATACAGATGCCATAATGTGCTCTTCCAAAGGCAGACTTGCAAGAGGAGCTTCCACAAAATTGTGTATCATCTGAGACCCCATCTATCTTTCATTACAACAAGGTATGTACTGAGTGCTAAGTCTTGAAGAAGTACTTGAAGAAAGGTAAGTTTGCCACAGTTCTTTCCAGAAGAGTATTGGATCATATAATAAAAAGGGAATTTTGTTTGAACAGAGGTGGTAATTACTTTTTATGAATTAAAGAAATATAGTGAACTCCCACTGTAACAAGCACTACTAATGGGTTAAACAGAACAAGCTGTTTATCATTATTCCTGGGATAGTTGGCAATACTGCAGAAGTTTACATTTCCACACACTCCAACAATGCATAGACCTTTAGAGACATAACAGAACTGGGAGATAATACACCAATAATGCATGTGGTAGTACCCAAACTGATTCTTTTCAGTTGATCGTATGGTAAATCTGGCCGAACTTGGCCAGTACCATTTGATCATTTGGAAGCGATAAGATTGGGTAATCACTCCCAAACAATGAGAGCAGAGTTTGCAGCGGTGTCCCTCGCTCCCCATGTTTGGTAGTGATGGCCTATGGGGGAGTCTCCCACTTTCGGAGGTTTGGAGGAGGGAGATGAATACAAAAAAAGAATAGCAGTCCCTGCGGTGCTGGGTTCCGACCCACGTACGAGGGATGGATCCGACATAGCAGGGTCAGAAGATGAGCAGATGCAAAAAAGGTAAGATGGGATGGGTGGGGGAGTGTACTGGGCCATGGGGGGTTTAGGTCTGGCCGGATTTGGTTGCTGCAAAATTGTCTTCCTGGCTGAATTGACCACGGACAATTCAGCCACGACCAAATTGTATACATCTGGAAAAGTTAGGTCAGCCTGTGATATTGACATGATCTATCTGCAGCGTTTGACTTGGTCAACCATCAAATTCTAAGAGGACACTTTACCACTCACAGCAACATTTCTCCACATGCTGTTGCCTGGATTGCATCCTTCCTGGAAGGCAGAGTTATGAGAGTGTTCTAAAATATGCCCAATATTACACCCTCCCCCATCACCTTTGGTGTCCCCCAAGGTTCCTGCCTCGCCCCCACCCGCTACAATATCTTCACCTGGCCACTCTTCAACATCTTAGACTTCTTCAGCATAGCCTACACCAACTATGCCGATGACAGTCAAATCCTGATGCCACTCTCAGTAATTAAACAGAGGATTCCAATACTATAAGCAACATTTACTCTACTATTCAAACATAGATGGCAGCGAATCACCTCTGCCTAAACAGGGACATGACAGAAATCCTATTTGTCGGCACACCCAATGCCTGCAAGTCATTGAACACTCAATACACCTCTTTCCAGATCGACCAGTGTGTGATTCCGGTCTCAACTACATTAAAGACACTCAGAGTCTACCTTGACGCCTCACTCACCCTATCCAGACAAGTTAGTGCCATTGCCTGCTCGGCAGCTGACGCTATCAAAGTTCTCAATGCACCCACACCCTTCCTCACAAAAAACAATTGTCTCACCATTGCCAGGACCACCATTGGCTACAAGTTAGACTATTCTAACGTCCAATTTACAGGCACCTCCGCAGGAAATATTAAAAAATTGCAAGTTATACAAAATAACGCCCTGAGAGCAGGCCTAAATATCACGAAACTAGAACACATCACCAATGCCAGAAGGAAAACTCATTGGCTGCCCATCCAGGAACGGATCTATTTTAAAACATTGTCCATTGCCCACAAATGTCTCTCCAATAAAGGGCCACCTTACCTCACAAGAAGAATCACCAAAGCCCACTTCATGAGACCCACCAGGACCCCTACTCGGACAGACTCCTTGTGCCTAAAGTGAGAAGATGCTAAACTGGAGGCTACAGCTTCCCCTACTGTGCCGCCAAAATATGGAATGACCTCCCACGTCCCAGAGAGCTGAGAAATCCTACTGAACATTTGCAAAGCCCTCACAACCAAGCGCTTCTCCTAACTCCTCCAACCCCACCATCAAGTCAGCTATTTCCTTGACACTTTACATCAGCATGTACAGTATGACTAGTATGTATGAAATCCTTATGTCTCTATGTAACGAAGGTAAACCTTACCTATGCTCCTTGTCTTTCCACCAATAATGTACTGCTCTGACTAAGTGTGCCTCCCTGACTTGTACCTGGCTTGTACTTGCAACAGTGCCTCAATGTCTCTGGGTTGTTTGTGTGCTTTATAAATGAAATAAATAAATATATAAATACATGAAGAGCAGTATTCTAAATCTGTGCACCTCACTTAATCGTCCTGTTACAGGTTTTCCAATTAACTTTTGGGGTAAGCAGTCATTAGAAGCTTTTTAGCTTGAGTATTAATTTTAAAATGCTATTTTCTAACAAGAAACATATCTAAATACATTTGGTGTACAAAATGGCTCTAGAACTATGGTAGTAAACCGGTAGCATGTTAGGAAACTGCTAGGTAAGTCTCAATAATATTCATGCAATCAGCAACTATAGACAAGACAGATGCCACAAAATGTCCTTTCAAATGCAGAATTGCAAGAGATGCCTCAGAAAATTATGTATCCACAGAATAGGATTCTCCACAGAAGCAGATATCACTAAATCTCTCTCTAGAACCCTTACAATAAAAAGGCAATAATCACCCGTTCCACGGGCTGGAACGGGTGGTAATGGCCCAGGGACCCAGTAAACAGGCCTGTGCATAGCAAAGGCCTTTAACTAGGGACTGTGGTGCCGTTAGCACCCTTTTCAGCAAATGAAATGGGTGACTATTGCTATAAGCACTGCCGGTTGCCAATCCGGTAACTTGGGGTGCTGATAGCCAAAACAAAAACCAGCCTCACTGCTTCATTTTCAGCAGTGGCTGGGGAGAGACAAGATTGCCATGGAAATGGAAGGCAGGGCTCCACTCAGAGCCCTGCTTCCATTTCCATGGCTGGCCGGGAAGCCAAGCTGATAGAGTGAAGCGGGCTGAGGAACCAGGGTGAAGGAGCCCATTTTAGGTAAGTTCAATGGGGTTTGAGGGGGGGTGTTGAGGTGCCAGATTTGGGAGTGGGAGTCAGGGGAGGAGAGAAAACAGTAGCACCGGTGGATGGTGGGTGCGCAGAGCACTCGAGTTGTTCTATACCTAGTCTTGCAATGGTTGATTCAGCCTGCGTTTGGAGCAACCTGATTGGCTCCCACCAGAGGCGCAGCCAGTATTGTCTAACAAGTGGAGCCTGAAGCTAATGTAGTTGGGCCCACCACAGTGACATTAATATCTGTAAATGCCCACACAGTGCTGCTGAGTGGGCAGTTAAAGATCTTGGATGGGCCTTGCCCACTCAGGCCCAACCCTGCCTATGCATCTGGCTCCTGCACCGGCCGAGGGTGCTAAGGTAAAATGATATTCGATTATTGGAAAACAAGGTGTCCAAGGATGACAATGACAGTTTAGCTGGGTTATATGGCAATCAGAATTAAGTAGTGGATAGGTTATGGAAATACCATTATATGCAGTATCAAAGTAGGTTGTTTTTGGAAGGTGACAATTCTGTCAGGTTGCTCACATGGTTAAACAGACATTATTGGGCCGGGTGACAATTAAGGAAATGCTGATTATTTCTGCTGAAAGAGTTACAAGTGAGAAGCAGTTGCTGGATTAATGTGTCTTGTCTCTTATCCCCCAGATATTTGTAAAACCCTGGAAGCTTACACATATATGGGAAAATAAATGACATATGGAGACTGTCTCGATTTTATGAGGAGAGGCACAGGAATACGCTTTGTTTTATTCCCATGCGTGCATACATAATTATTAAATTACTACGACAAATGTGTACCTGTGGGATGCAGGCAATGACCTGTTCACCTAAGGGACAGCACCCCAAACATGGCATAGAGTTTCACAAGTATAGGGACATTAGCCTGCTTTGACCCAATGTATTTGTTGTAGTTATTGAGCCACTATAAGTGATTGCTCAACAGAAATTCAACAGATTCACTATAAGGGTTGGTGGTCATAATAATTTGATGCATTCTATGCAAGTGACATTTTACTTATAGCGATTAACATCAGACCATCTCTCCCAGATATTACTTCTGCTGAAGAGCTTTTACACACAACAGCTGGATTAATAATTAATTGACATAAATCTGAAGTGCTATTAAATTAAATTAAAATTAAATTAATTTACCATTAAACTGGCCACAAATGAAGTTTGAAAACTTGGCATATTTGTTATTTCTAATGCAGAAATCTTTCATGAGCAAACTTTGGGTGTAATATTGAAGGAAATGCCATGTAGATTAAGCAGATGGGAGTCACTCTTGATGATGGGTCAAATTGCCCTGATACAAAAGGTTGTATTACCCAAATTGCTATACATATTCAAACATACGCCCTATTCCACAAACGAGAAAGTGGTAAGCATCTCAGATGGTTTGATGCAACATTTTGTGCTGGCTCATGGAACTCCTAGGGTGAAATAAAAATTCAAGGCATGGTTTGGGGATGCCTCTGAAATTCATGCTGATAAGGTGAAGGTGGCTGTAGTTCCTGGACAATGCTTTCTCTGCTTCCCTTTTTGGAGATACATAAGCCATGAAGTGTATACACCTAGTCCATCCTTGTGTTACAGGTTTGGCATTTCATTAACAAGTCCAGAAAATCGTTGTTCTTCCTCTTAAGGACCAGACATTGGTGAGAATAGTAGTATTGATACTACTGCGCCCTATCATCTCTATTGCAGTGGAAGTCATTTTTGATCTTTATACTGACATTGGCACTGATTACGCTTTGATGGTCATTTCAAAGATATTCTTATCCATAACAGATGAAAGGCAAACAGCAGTGTTACGTTGCTTCAACACCATGGGAATATTTGTACTGTAGACCATCCAATGCTAAAGGAGACAGATAACGGCAGTGGATGGGTATTACCATGGCAAATTAACTCCTGGTGCACCATGGGATTCAGCCCCCCAGCCCCCGTTCTTTGGAAATTATCTATATACATCTACTCACCAAGATCCCCCAAAGTCAGATTCTGGATATTCACATTCATGCCAACCATAAGGTGCTAAAGGAACACCAGGATGTTCTAAAGGATGCAAAATACTGAATGCAAGATAAATGGTTCAATTTAACGTTGCCCAAGAACAGTCATTCTGATGCTGAGCCCTAACTCATTGTTTACTATGTCACCCTCCTGGTCAGTTCCATTCTTGTGTGCCCTATCCCAGACATGAATGTTATAAACAGCCAATTAATGTGCTTCACCCTAGTTGGCAATGTAAAACTCATTTGGTGATGCCATACCCATTCAGTACTTGGGTTTTCAACAGAAAAAGCAAATAAGTGCCCTGTGGCTTTTTAGAAGAGTAATATATCTTTGCATTAAGAAAAGGGAGAGTTCTCAATTAAAAATTAATGTAATACCAGGTTTCATATTATAGCTTAGCTTGGGGCAAGTTACATCAATATATGCCTCATTGAATGTTCCCACATCCAATTGCCTCACGGCTGGCTTGATGTTGCTCTTGGTTGCCTGGACAGTGTAAAAAACATTTCCTGTTTTTCCTTCTAGATATTAGATAAGTACTGACAAGAACTGGAGGTAATGATGGTATACGTTTTCTTTCTGACCACATTATCATGATCAAAGTTGTAAATCCAATCTTGGCTCATAGCAAGGAGTGGGATCTTGCAGGTGGATCTGTGTGGTTTGACTGAAGTATATTGAATCACTACAGAATTGATCATAGTCGATTTCACCACAATTCAATTCCTACTTGTGTCAAACAACACAGATCCATAACCACCAAATCTCCCCACGTCCCACCTACTTACCTTTTTGCTGGCCGCCGCTCCTCCTATATCCCTGCAGTGGCATTTCCATCTCTCTAACGAGGGTCGGAACTGACGCAGCCAGGTCCTTTTTAAAAATATTTTTTTATTGTTGGTGTCCCCTGTTACCAATTTTGCGGAAGCGGGGGACACCCCCGCAAGCCCTTCTTTGGATCCAAAAATACCAAACATGGGGAGAGGTGAACGCCCCCGCAACCCCTGCTCTTCATGTTCAGTATTTTCGGATCCAAATTGATCGAAGAAATTCGAACTAATGGTGGTGACCGAATTTGGTCAAATCTATCATTCGTTCAAATGTTTTCAATCAATTTTTGTAATACCCTCCCAGGTCAATGGCCATTTTTCTGGTCGATAAGTACCACAATGAAGGAGTTGCCTGAAGCAAATGAGGGATTCAGGAAAGCATTTCTTTTCCAAGTGTGTGGCACTGCTACCACAGAACCTCTGTATTTGCAGGAATGGGATGCACCACGATTCTGGCATGGGAATGCTCCTCCACCCTCACACACTGATTCATTAAAGCAACTGGAGAATTTTACACCCAAATATCCACACTTGTGTCTGTATGTGTCTCCTTGTCCGCATGTTGAAGTCTGTTTTTTGGAGTCGAGAGAATCGTCGAATGGCCCATAACAGATCAGGTTTTGTTAGGGGTATCTTCCTATAGTGTGTTGGCCTTCCAAGCTTTTATCATCTGCAAAGGTCATCACCAGTTTGCCAGCTTTGGCTCTACAGATCTTTTAAACTAAGACTACATCACCCCAGGCTGCAGAATCATTGATGAGGTGCATGTAGAGCTGCAGGCTGTAGATCAGTTGGATAAGAAAATGGGTAAACAGACTAGAATAATTCCTAGGGTGGCAATCAAAGCTCATTATCAGCCTCAGGGAAATAAGGAGGAAACTGAGTGCTACGCTACATAAAGGGAACCATTTGATTGTGCGTCATTTGTGGCAAATTAATATTGCTATCCTAACATGCTGCATCATGGGCTATGTTTTATGTGTTTTGCATCACACTGCAAACCTCTGCCTTTCTGGGAAGCAGGCATTTCTTTGTGCTTGCTCATCTGAGACTACTGTGGAACATAGTGGCATAGAATGCATTGGCCATGCACTCATTGGGCTTGATTTCCAAAGTGTGCTTCAATGGGATTGCACCATTGTAAAACGCATGCATAAATCAGGGCCTTTAGACAGCATAATGTAAGTTGCTGTATTGTTTCTGTCAAAGATCAAATGTCATTACTGGAAAATGATGTTGTGCTAGCTTGTTGAATCAGGGTGCATCGCATGCCTTCCTTGAATACTATTCTTATATTTTTATTCAATAATTATAATAGTTGAATTGAGCAAAGCTATATTTGTACGGTGCTATGTTTCCATAATAAGTGGGATGACATGTGTCTTGGCATTTAGAATCATTAATTCGATATCCGTGCTACTACAAAATGTGTTGTTTAATATACTTAAGACCATAAAAAAATCTAGACGCTAATAATTAAGAATATCTTCTCTGCCTTTGAAGTCAATTAATGCATACCATTGCATTCCAAAGAACAAAGCTTTGACAAAACTATATATTGTTATTCAACGAATGCTACATTTGTAGACAACATCTACATTTCAGTTCAAATAAGATTATTCTTAAATTTTATATCTTTATAGTTTGGCACAGTGTTGCTTGTGATGTACGATTTAGAAGTTTGAGCCTGGCACTAACTTCTGTTGTATTTGTTCCAAAATGCATTTCATGCTTAACTTGTTTTTGTTAATTAAACTTCGTTTTGCGGTCTTTAATATGTGTATCGATAAAACCCATTAATCTGAACCACGCTTGCCTCTTTTTGGCATCAGTCTCACATACAGAAGTGTTCTAGTGCTATATATGGAATGAAATTAAATAATAAATAATAAACTTGAGGGTTTTATGGGCTTCTGTATGAAAAAGTGTCTATAAGACTCATAAGGTTCCAACTAAAAGGCATTACAAGTAAAGCTAACATGCTGACACGTCCCGGATCTATAAAGTCTGCAATAATGGCAGCAGTAAAGTCTTGTGGTATAGGCTGGAAGCAATCTTTTCCAAAGCATAAAAACAGCCATTATGAACAATTGCAAAATGGCGATTCTCAAAGGTGTTAGGTCCAAACCACTTTTTTTTCAAATGCCAAAGCAAAGTACTAGACATTTCAAATGAGTATTCTTGATCTAGAAGAAAACTCCAGTTTCAGATGTGTGATTATAGAACCAACATGTAATCTTTATTTTGCTTCATCTGCAGTGATTTGTGAATGATGATTGCCCAGAAGAGTGATGCCGTAAACATACTGAAATCTAAGTTATGCATAGCTTATCAAGTATGTATCTCTTTTCCCATTGGGCATGCCACTAAATCTGGAGTCAGAGGTTCATGTACCAGAGTTACACTTTAATCATGCATTTTACCAGGACTCTCTTCATCGAATGTCGTAAAATCAAGGGCACTTGCTGCTTCACATTGCCTGTAGATTCTGTCAATGTACAGAATTGAAAATTCTCGGAACGCAGGTTGTAATCACTAAGGAATACCCGCTTTCCGGGCATTTTCATTGGTGTTGGGCACACTTCCCTTCCCCGCTCGCCCTTCACCTTAGCACCCGTGTAGCTCTCTACACAGTGCTAATGGTGTTGTTTTTCTTATGGGCTTACCTTTATCCCTCGGCCGGGCGTCACAAAACACTTTCCTCCAGGCAGTCCCTCTTCAATGTTGATGACCCGAGTAATCAACATTGAAAACTGACCTCCTGGCTGACAACATTACGTGGTGTTGTGCCGCGGGAAGAAGTTACTTTTCTTTCTTTAAAAAAAAATAAAACACCATTACCACGCACGTAGTTAACTCCACAGGTGCTAACTTTGCAACAGGCTCAGGCTTGTATAATATCACCTCATTACTTTTGTGAAATAATAATAATAATAATAATAATAATAATAATAATAATAATAATAATAATAATAATAATAATAATGTAGCCCCATTCGGTAATTAGAACGATTACTCTGTTAGTACATTGTTCTATTAGTATTGTGACCTAAGTGTTGGTTATAAAAAATACTGGAGTGTTGATGATCATTAAACATGAATGTGGGAATGTTCTGATATCTAAATTGTGCCCCTATAAGCTGGCTAATGATAAAATTAAACAAATAATAGCCCATCACATTTCCATCTGACTTTCTTTCCGCCCTTCCCGAAGGTACATAACCTTGGGCTCCTTTTTCTAATGCTGAACTCAAAATGAACATTCCTGCACTAGTGGAGTCGACATAGCATACGACCACTACCAGGCTGAGACATGTCCACATGGTGGTTGTATTAGGCACAGGCAGGAAACCGATGAGTATGCAAGAAAACTATCCACCTATCCTAAAAAGGATTATATATTGTAATGCCAGTCTACCTGGGATTGTCTACCCTATTGATATATATGGCATATATATGGCATTGATCTTGGTAAATGTTGAATATTACTCAAGGAGGTCTATTGTGTCATACTTTACTTGGATTAAATATTTAAGGGACACATCTTGTGCGGATAGGCTATGAGTTGTACAAGTCAATGACGACTTATATAATAGTATGTTCTTTTGTAACTATTGAAGAGATTATAAATGTACAGCTCATACATTATAACATGCATCAATGAGTTTCAGTATGACACTGTGAGGCAGATGGCACTGGGATTCAAGAGGATGCAATGTGCATGTGACTATTTTAGTAACCTTTGTTTCCATAGTGTGCAATCGAATAAAACAATATCAAATGATCACAATATATGTATGATTTTGTGATGTACTCCTTAAAAGGTGGTGCCAGTTCAACTCACATACCCCATTAAAAATAATGATCTGCAACACATGCATTGTGGCATGAGTTTCCTTAGTACATTTGTAAAACCACAAAAGTAACATAGTACAGCTACCCATAGAAGAGCCTTGGGGTTCGGATGATTCAACTGTGCTACCAACTCCATAGTCTATTTGTTTTCCGTACACCAATGCATTACCTTTTCTCACATTATAGTATGTTAAAGGAATTTTGTGGATATGTGGTCTCAGTCAAAATACCAACTATGTCAGCAGCAGTCAGGTCTAAAGATGATTTGTACAGCTTTTGATGTTTTCTTTTAATGTGTGTTAAATGTTGAAAACTGAAATATGAGATGAGTTTGTTTTTATTTCTTTCCCCTGCTGTTCACTTTCACTGACTCCTGCCCTACTTAACATAGTGCACCATGTAGGCCTTGAAGATTGCAATGTGGGGGGTAGTTGGACACCCACATGCCTTTCTGAGAAAAACTACAAATCAGATAGAGACTGGCATAGATGACGGGGTATCTGCAGAAGGGGCTATGTAAGCTGTAATGCTGTGATGTTTTTCAAATGCTTCAGTTCATCTTTGCCTGAGGAAGTGGAGATATTCCACAAAAGCTTGCACACATGCAAAATAAATGACTGTGTTAGCCTAATGAAGGTATTGACTCATTGTATTCTTCTGGATCAACTTTATATATGGATATGTGCAAAAGATATGAAAACTGTGCACAGTAATACATTATGCACTTTAGAAGTGTGATATAAGACACGTAAGATTATGTATAAAAAAGACTACCTCTTATGTACATTAATATGTAGTTCGCTTAAAATAATTGTTTTTTTTTAATAAAGACACCATGCACTTCATGGAAAACATAGCAATGAATTGCATACTATGGAGTTACAAAACATTGAGAATGGAGGGTTTTAGGACAATGCCTTGACATTGATGTCCAAACATATCTTGCACTGTATTAAGACACGTCCAGAATGGAAACAATTTAAAGTAATGACAAATATTAAACTGTAGTGAAATGATAAATTGATGAAACATGGTAATGCTGAGGCATTGTAATGTAAAGACTCTGAGCCTGATTCATGGAACATTTTCATATGGGATTGAGCCATTATAAAACTCCATGAATCAGGTCCAAAGTATGTGCAAAATGTTAAAGGATGGCAGCCATCAACGGTCAAATGTAGTGAATGGGAAACACATAGTGTTGAAACAAACGATGGACTACAAATGTCTGTATATATTGCAAAGAAACACAAGGAAAAGGTTGACACAGATGAAGCCCTTAAGTGGGGGAAACGTGTCTGTTTTTAACAGTGCTTACCTAATTTACATGGAGGAGTAAAGACTAATTTGAAAACTAAGTGAATTACTGTTTGTGGTGCTGCTGAGATTTGCAACTGCTATAAAGATTGCCATAAGGAGTGTGGTTCAGTAAAACCTGGAGAGACATTAAAGACACTGAATGTGCCAACAGCAAATAAAAAGGAAAAAATATTAGCACCACTCTCAATATGCCATTGCAGAGCTTCTTCTTCAAGTGTTCTGCCCAGCAATAGGTCTGCAGTATCAAGGCCCATACCTTCATGTACCCCTGTCTAAATGTTCTCCCATACAACATATTAGCAGACTTGATACCAAACAACACCAATTCTATATTGTACAACAGAAAGATAGGGTTGTTACGTGCACCTGGTATCCACAGGGACGCCACCCAGCCAGGTTACTCGCTGGTATGCTTCTCAGCTTTGCCGTGATGTGGTCTGCGGGGAAGGTTCTGCCTGAAAATACAGGAGGACTGTGTTCAAGACTGACTGACTGGGGTAAGTATCCTCCTCACCTTGTGGTAGAATTAAGCGTGCTCTCCGTCCTGCCTTCTTTGCAGGGGCGCGTTATCTTTCATGGGCAAGTGCGGTCCAGTTGCTTCACTGACGCCGGCCCATTTGATATTGTTCAGGTAGGTCTCATTGCTGTTCTTTAGTTTTGTTGCTATCCTGCATGCCTTTGTTTGTTTAAAATGTCTCTTTTTTCTCCCTTAGGTATGTGGAGCTCCAGCGCGGCGAACTGGCTTGGTTGAGCCACGCTGGTAAATGATGGCGCATTAAGAGCGCTATGATGCGATAAGTAAGCGTTATGCGCAGCGCTGCAAAGTCTTGCCTTTGTTAACCTGTGCTTTCCTTCCTTGTAGGTCGCAGTGTTCTTCAGCGTGAGTGGAATGTCCGGAGAGGTGCCAGCCGAGAGGCGACCAGCCAGATAAGCCTTTTGAGCAGTTCGTAATTTGTAAATGTCTCTACTGCTTTCTTTAATGTTGCCTCTAACTTCCTCTTTCAGGTCGTTCTGTCCGGGAGGAGTGCAGATTCGAGGAAGCTGTTCTCAGTAGCTGCACGTGTTTAAAGATGAAGACTGCAGGTAAGATGCTGCTGCTAATGATGTTCCTTTTGTCTCCTTACAGGTTCTGCTTCTCCGAGGTTCGAGGGAATAGCTGGACATGGTGAGCGTCACATTGCAAGCTGCAAAGTAACGCGAAGCGTGTTGTCTTGCTCGGTTGTGGTTTAAATAGCCCCAACAAAATAGTCCAGGTAAAGTAGTCCCTAGGCTACCACACCCAAAACACTAGACCGCATAGCTTGGTTCTTAGGTGGATGCCTGCATGTTGGCTGACAATACAATAAAGTAGTTCACAAGCACATTGTTTTTCATGGTGTATGAGCCTGGCGCCATAGGTGCCAGGACTGGCCCCATGAGGGCTTTTGAAGAGGATGCCAGGCTCTAGAGGCCCAAGTCCTGACTCCACCTGGCCAATGGGTATGCCAGAGGGGCTTTTGGGCGAGGTTCGTGACAGCATTTCAGGAGAGGAGTGATATAGTTTGAATTCAATATTAGCTTCTATCTTGCATATCCATACACCCTTATAACCCTGCTCTTTTTAAGGTTACATAGCCATTGTTTTGTAATAGACTCCCGGATCCTTCATTTAAGATGTACCTGTCAAGCTATTGGAAATGTCCCCTCAGACCTGATTCTGTCAACTTTGTCAGGGTGTACATTAATTTAAAAAAAAAAGAATATCAACAACAGGGAAAACAAAGATTATTCTGCCCTGATCCCCCTGCACAGTTTAAATCAAGTGATAGAATCACTCTTAGCTTACTTCTATAAGCCTTGAACCATACCTTGGCTGAGAGGAAAAATTGGTAGGTGAGATCATTGGTTGCACGATTTACACTGAACAGAATACTTATTGCAACCATATCTGAGAAATGGACGGGCAAGTGAGATTAGTGCCAGCTGCATTTGTGGAATTAGTATATTAGTATGCTGGAAACCATGCTTCATGTTATGCTATTTTGTCCCCCGTACAAACCAATCAGTAAAACATTTCTAATATCTATGCTTAACCCCGTAGCAATTAGCAATGAAGTCTGGCGCTTTCAGAAACAACCCTTTTTAGTTATTGCAGACATATTTATGTTGTCCAGTTTTATTAAAGAATTACTGTGAAGTTTAGACAGAGATCACTGATTGGAACTATTAATTACCAAATATATATTGTTGTATGAACATTAGTCTATATCTTACATTTGTATTTATCTCATGCACTTCTTTGTAAATAGATAGATTAATTTCAAGTTGTGAATTTCAATTTAGTTATTCAATGAATGTAAAGGATGTGTTTGTGAATACTTGTATAGAGATTGATTAACATAGATAAGAAGTTCTATTAATTGATGGATTGACACAAATAGTAGTCGCATCCCAACCATCTATGTCTGCATGGACAACATACCATCCAACAGGTTTGCATTTTTGTTGTGGAGGCCTGCCCTGTCATTCAAACCTTTGACATGCTATATAATCTTACCTAATCAAGGTCTACATGATAAGCCCTTATGTATATGCCAAGAATAAGTTCATTTACCTATACTGCATGAGCGGAACTAGGGTCTGAGGATGCCCTGCAAAATGATTTACAAATTCCCTTAAAGAGTATGATGCAGAATGTACTATGTCATACATTTTAAGATAGACAACCTTAAATGGACTTCACAAAATTGTCCTGAATAACATCTCATTTGCCTTCCACCAACAACAGACCTATATGACATGGTGAACCAACCCACATTCTTCATAGCTTTAGAATGGGATTTGCCTAGCATTTTACCAAGTCAATCAACAGACTTCTATTTCACAACAACTGTGCAGAATGGATGGTTTGTGATCTCCGTTACTCCATTCATTCTTTCAATTGTAGAGATAATTGTACTATTTATGTGTGTTGTTTTGTTTTTAACAAATTAATACAAAGAAAGTCTGGGTTTTGGCCTACATTAAGGGGTTCATGCCCCCAACTATAAGAGCCCAACACCATTGAATACTTTCTTCAAAAGTCCCTCTGTGAGTCAACATCCATGAGAAATGAGGGGCATAATATAACACTTCCATGTACATGTCTGTTCTGGGTATGAACTAAAGATCTTTTCTATACTAATTTCAAGAAGCTTGGGTGATCCATAGAAATAGCATAGACATTAAGGGGTAAAACTTGAAGATAGTTGTACTGAAGTTAGACCTGTTTGTTGATTTTAATCGTTTGTCAGATGGCATACAAGTAACAATTCAAAAAGGGAACATTTCCATCTCTAAATTCTCAAATATTCCAGTTTTTAAATAGAACGATGGGAAACAAGAATAATTACACAGAACCCAATTAACACTCGCCCCCCACCCACACACACACAATGCTCATTCCACTAAATTTATTTGGTACTGCGGAACTCCTGTATCACTCATCTGGCACACTATACCAGAGAAGAGAACCCCATCTGCACTTACTTTTCTGTCTGCAATCGTATGAGGCATTCTTAGTATGTATTATCACATCTTTGTATGTTGCACTTTTCCCTTAATCAACTCAGATCTCAAAACATGTAACATGCTTTTATGGTGCACTTCCACTTTTTGCCATCCATGCGCATACTGCATATAAATGCCCACAGTCTGTGAATGATCCACCCCTCCTTTCTTTGGTGTGAAAATGACCCAGTTAGTGTTGTGCATATTAACAATAAACACAATAGAGGACATCCTTAAAACACACCACATCATTTATAGCAGAAATAAACAGGGAATGTACACAGTGAAACAATCCATCACTCTCCCTGTCAGGTAGGATAGCATTGGCCATACTGAATATTCTGTCCCCAATTGTATTTTGTATTGTTTTCACTTCCAGCTAATGTACCACCAAAACACCTTAGAAAACTACAAACTTGCATTTACAATTTCGTTGATCTATGTGAAAATACCAAATTTGAGAGTGTCTTGACAGAAGCTAACAAGACTGAGGCAAATGGGAAGATGAGGACTGCCTAAACTGAAACTTTAATAAGTAGTCATTGAGAAGGGTCAGTCTCCCTAGGCCCTATATAATCAGTCTTTCTCAGCTACAGGATCTATACACATCACTATGTGAACCATTGAGAAGAGTGTTACTGTTAATCCAAATACAATCTAAAGTACTAAGGAAGATTCACTATAACGCAATATAAAGGTATTCACATAACACTTCGATAAGTTCATTCTGTACGCCACATTTAAAGAAAAGTAAAATAACAGATACAGTTACAGCCTGAAAGCAGGGCACCTAAGAAAAGGGGGTGAGTCAGTACATTTTGATGAATGCAAAAATGTAAACTATCCTCTCCCTGCGAAAGTCATTGATTACACCTTTATTAAGCACTCCATAAGAAAATAGGACACTGCTTCAAAGCACAGCAATATAAATGCTGTTATAAATGCCATATCATATCAATACAACTGAAACAGTGTATGCATAATACACTCTAATATTGCACTTAGACATGTATATCATGTTACTAAAATGTACTACAATTTCCAAATAAGCAAAGAAAATGAATGACGCTTTTTTTCACAAAGACACATAGGACATATCCTCAAATCCAATAAAACAAATCTATGTACATACAACTATACAAAAACACAATATTGTATTCTATTCCAGCTGTGTTATACCACTTTGAAAGTGAACAGAGTTAATCCTCCATGTGAGAAAACATCTTTCAGATTCAATGATGAGCGCTCACCTAAATATTCCATTGCAATTTAGCACAATGTTCAAATATACAGGGATCTTTGTCCACATTTTTGATATTGACGAATCCAGGTTACTCCTCGTGCAATCGATATAATCCAGATCACTATAGCCCTGTTACAGTTTATGTGAAAATGGAAGGAAATATAACGAGAAACGTGTGACAATTTCTGTGAAGAAAGTAAAAGATTTAAATAATAGAAAGACTGTAGCAAGTATTACAATAATAATGTAAAAATGTCAATGCATGAGTGATCAATTGAAACACTTCAAAATATTAGAGACACAATAATGAACAGTGAGTTTAGAAGGGGATGCCACCCTTCGTGTCCACTCCTTTGTAAAGTGTTTATTTGTATTATTTCTTTACAAATATATACACAGTAACTTTTAAAGATAAAAACAATTCGCACAAAAGAAGGAGGTTTTTACAAGATCATTATTTTTTTTTTAAACAGTTGCCATCTAACAACCAATTTGTCACTCGATCATAGATGCAGGCCCAAGAGCGTACTTTCAAAGTCCCGCCTGGACCCCTCTGCTATGCTATCTCTGGGTTGCTGAAAATATATGAATTGTCCAGCTCAACCATTAGTTTTTTGCTGGATGAAAGCAATACTTCTACCATATAGGGATCACCCTCACTGTGATCACAGTTCATTACATTCTGTTCAATTTTTTATCTTGATTGACTTGGCTGCCAGACCTGAGAACAGCAGAAATCTTTGGCTATTACAATCCATCGTCTCGGTGTCCTTTGCAGGGTCTGGAAAAGCACTGTCTAACTCAAGGCTGCGAGGGCCGGATACATGCAGTTTTTTTCTGGACACCCTTCATTAATATTCATGAGATATATTTGCATACAATGATTCTAAATGTATGCACATTATTCTCTTGGATATTAATGAGGCATAGCGTGAAAACCTGTCAGGATTCCAACCCTCGAAGCCCGGAGTTGGACAAGCCTGCTTTAAAATGGCATGTGTATAAATGCCTGGCATCAAAACAAATGGTAGAATTGTTCGAATTTTGGCTGTACCAGAATTACATACAGCCGAAAATTTCTAACAATTCTATGATTCAGAGCCATTATAGTGAATAAGGGGAGCGTGGTTTGCGGGGGGTGGGTCCACCGCACCCTTGTTCACTATAATGGCACTGGGGATTGCGGGGGTCTCCCCGGCTCCCGATAGGTACAAGTAAAAAAGAAAATTTAAAAAAAAGGACCCTGCGCGCTGGTTCCCATCCACGTAAGTGAAGGGAACTGGCGTTGCTGTGCCACCAACAGGTAAGTAAGGGGGTGGGAACGGAGCGGGTTTCTAGAATTGTCCATAGGAGAAAAGCCCAAAAGTCATTATCGTTCAAATATCTTTTGGTATTTTCTTCTGCTGACATTTTGCATTTGATTAATTAATGGACAACCCTCTCGAATATTGTCTCTGTCACCAAGTTGCTTCACTCAGAACATCAAAGCTAGCCACACTCCTGAGACCCAAGTATCCACCAGCCCACTTTGTTTGTTTGTTTGTTTATTTCATTTGTAGTGCGCACCAGACCCGGGGGTAAAAGGGCACAGCAGTTACGACATATGCAAAGCTTAAGTTACAATGTTACAGTGTAGGGAATATAGCGAATGTACAAGTTGTACACACAAAAGAAACATATAAACAACACAATATACACTGAATGACTGTACAGATGTAGTACCAGAATGTGAATAGCTCTAAAGTAGGGCCTATAGGTTAGAAGATTTGAGCAAGTTAATGTAGTTGCATCTAAAATTCATGTAGGGTTGATCTTCTCTAAGTGTGTGTGTGGGAGAGTTCCAGAGTTTAGCTGCTTTTAAAGGAAAGCTACAACCACCTGCCTTAGCGAGCCTAAATCTGGGAATAGTGAGGCAGTTCCTGTTGCTCAGTCTCAGAGGTCTAGTGGAGTTTTCCTGTGGAATCTGTCCATGAGATAGCTAGGGGCAGCATTATTGAGTGCTTTGTGAGTGAGGGATGCGGTTTTAGGAGGATTTTCTTACGGGTTGAGAGACAGTTGTTTTGACGCGTAGTCGCCGAGATATGTGATCTTCTGTCACACCAAGTGCCGCTCTTAAGGCATTGTTTTGGAGGATTTGTATCCTCTGAATAGTTGGTTTATTGGCGCCTATGTAGAGGGCATTGCAATAATCTAGTCTGGAAAGTATTAAGGCTTTAGCTAGGATCAAACAGTTGTCGTTCGATAAGAAGGGTTTGCCGGTCCTGATAAGCTTACAAGTGTAGGCAGTGGCAGAGGCCATTGATTTCACTTGTTTGATTATATAGCCCTTGCCACCATGGAGTGGAGCATCCATCAAGTAGCAGTTTTTTGCAGATTGTTATAAATGTATTACTCTCCAGTATTCAACAGGGATACGATCTTGGGTTGTTGCCTGTCCAAGTAATGTAATGTCCCCTGCTGTGAAGTAGCCTTGCCTTCTAGCTTGGATATATGCCACTGACTTGTGAAGTCTTATTTCCAAGCAGGGATTAGGTTCCACACCCTTCCAAGAGCCTCCATGGCTGAATCTCTTACAGGTGATCCTGATCCTGAGAAGGAGTGATCGCTGAAGTGTTGTATGATGTTGGTGGGATGTGAACTAGAATGGTTTTCCCCTGAATCCGTTCTCTTTTTTTGTTGTTGTTTGACATTGCCTTGTGTGATATACTGTGCTGCTCACACCCGAAACCTGAAGGCAAACGTTTGTCTTTTCCTGACATTCCCTCTGAGAACCCAATTGCATGTTGCTTCTGGAAAGATACAGGGATTTAGGGGCTATGAAGGATCCAGAAGGCTCGTCCTGTCTTTTGTCAAAAATGTCTTCTTCCCCCCACCCCCCGTCTCCCAGTAATACCCAATGAATGAGGTAAACATACTCTAGTTGATTGGCTGTGTCTGAAAAATAGTGTGTATTTGTTGTAATGTAGTTTGTGCTTGCTTTGATGTTTTTGGCCCTCATTACAAGTCAGGCGTTAAGGGTTTAACGGCGCCGTCGGCGCCGTTAACCCTTAACGCCTGATTCCCATTTTAACGCCTGCTTTTAGCAGCCGTTAAAATGCAAGGCGCTAAGCAGCCTTGGTGCTAATTACAGCACCGTAATTTACGGTGCCGTAATTAGCGCCTTCCCCACTCCCATTATGCCCTATCGGGCAAAAATGGGAATGGGGAAGGGTAAATGGGGATTGGGGATTTACCGCCCCGCCAAGCTTGGAATGGGGCGGTAAATCCGCCATCCACCATGGCGTTAACGTAAATTACGCCTTGGCGGTAAAGTTGAAAACTTACCGCCAAGGTTGTAATGAGGGCCAAATCTATCGAAATAAAGATTCAATAAATGGAATGAAAGTATTGTTTAATAATATTGCATAGGGAGGTGTCATCCAGCCAGCAGAGTATTCTTAGTGAATAATGGGTAATGCGGATGGCACAATCTCGTCAGTATAACCCTTAAACCCCAATACAAATATAAATGCATGGTTTCTTTTTTATACAAACATGTGGTACCTTTGCTTTGTTGAAGGTAGCCCGTTCATATTATTCAATGTGTGAGATCCTATTGAAATAATAGCGTGTATAGTAAAAAAAAGTATATAGCCTCATTTGCAGCAAAAAAGACAATACGGGCAGTCCATTCACATTTGTTTGCATCTTTAAAATGAACGTTCGGAGTGTTTTACAGTGACTTATATTGAATTAGAAGGACGCATAATTCACTGTCTGTTTTCTAAAATGTAACCAGATACATTATGTTTTATAAATGGATAAGCTGGCAATTATGGACTGCACGATCCGTTAGCAAACATTGCAGTCTACTGAGACAGGTACAGGCATATCATATTCACTAACAAGTCAGCACAGTTCCCTCTCGTAATATTGATAATTTGATAGTGTTGAGGCAGACTGAGCATCTAGCTTGTTACTGAAATTAGAGGACATGTTTTCAAATGCTGCTCTTTTTTCAGAAATGCCCTACCTTCCATTTGCAGGTTGATTAATTTTACACATTACCACTATAATTAATCTTATATCGGGAACAATGCTGTAGTAGATGTGTACCAAAAAAAATGAATTTGCATTTATCAAAAGAAATGTGAAAATAAACACAAAGGTAGCATGGCAAGGGTTTCTGTATCCTTCTACTCCCCCTCGCGCCCTCTTTCTCACTCTTGCGCGCTCTCTCTCTCTCTCTCTCTCTCTCTCTCTTTCTCTCACACACACACATATATTTATATACATATATTTATATACATATATATATATATACATATATATATATATATATATATATACACACACACACTATAGTGTAGCGAGTTAAGTTCAGTATCAAGTTCCATGGGAAACCTGATAATTGCATTGCTAATACCTTTGGACTTGCATGACAGATTTGGATGTTAGCTGATATTTTGCAAATGTTTGTCAGAGACTTAGCCCACCCACCATTCCCCCGGACTGGAAATTGTGGGAAAGATTTGTTAGAAATGAAAAAGTTATTAAGAAAGCAACAAAAAGCAGTTTTTTGGCTCCCGTTCATTTCCCCATAGTGAAAAAGTCAAAATTTCTCTGCAGTGCAAAGCAAAAACCACTGGACGAAATTGGACCAGGTGCGAAACGTGGGCATGAAATGTTGACTCGATCTTCAGGAGGGGTCTGGGGTTATTCCATCCAGTAGTTGTTAAAATATTTGACAGAGAAGAGGGGGCCCCATTCTTCCATAGTGCTTTACAGCAGAGAGGCTTTTCAGAAATGAAAAAGCTGCCACTTCTATTTTTTTTCTATGCGAGAGATAACTGCGATTATAACTGGTATAATGAAAAGTGGAAAAAATGCCATTTGAAGGAGGAAAATGGATGAAATGACATTGAGCTAAAGGTGGGGAGGGGAAATGAGGACACCACGAGAAATTGGGGAGTTGAGGGTGGGTTGGGGAATGAGTTCAGAGCTTGAAAATGTTCCCATAACCGTGGTAATAGAGGAGTTAATCGTGGTTATGGTAGAAAACGGGATCAGGAAAAAAGTGTTTCACATGAGAACAGTGAGTGTTGGGGTTTGCGAGAAGGTTAGGGAGTGAAAAAAGACTTCAGGGGATTAGGGGGGGGGGGACTGCAAGAGGAGAGGGCACTTGGTGAGTGCCGGGCAGGGCAGGGAAGAGTTTTGGATTTTGTGGACTTTTTACACATACCGCGTTTATATTCAGACGTTTACGACTAACCGGGGCTATTTGTACTAGATTGCTACTATAACCGCGGTTATTGGGAAGAACGTTTTTTTTTTAAAAGAGGGAGGTATCAAAATGAGATTAATACAAAAAAGTGGAATTTTACAGCTACAGTGAGATGGGGGTAATGGATGTGGCCGAATAATATGGCTACTGGCTTACATTAAGGAATCGAATGGTGCAATATGGAAAGTGGACACAGCCAAATACCATGCCCAAAAGAAACCTTGTGGTGTGGCCATGGACCAAAGACATGGGCAAATGCCATAACTAGTGAATGAGAAAGAAAGGTAGTGATTCAAAATATACAGTGGGCACAGCTGAAAGCCCTGGCTAGTGGGCTCGAAAGACAAGTATAGTTGCCATGGTCAAAGGTTGTGGCCACATAGTGGGTCCAAAAGAAACAAATTGGGGAAGATGTGTTATGGACGCAGCCGAAGGCCATGGGGCGTAGCACAGTAGTGTTTTAAAATGAACTATGGGCAAGGCCAAAGGCCCTGGCTAGTGGTCCTGAAAGACAAGTATAGTTGTCACGACTAAAGGCTATGGCCACCTAGTGGGTCCAAAAGAAACATACTGGGGGAACATGTAGAGTGGAACGGCCAAAGAAGAGACCACAACAAAAGGGAATTATCGGCCTAATTCATTACTTAATGTTGATGTGAAAATATTTGCGAAAATGTTTGTGAATATGCTGGATACATGTATTTGGAGTCTAATTCATGCATCTCAGGTTGGATTTATGAGGTGTAGGTTCGGGTATGATACTATAAGGACCATTATTGATATAATGGGTCTTCCCCAAACAAAAACTATGGATACTATGTTGATATTCATCGAAGGAGAGAAGGCTTTTGGCAGAGTCAACTGGTAATTTCTGAAATTTAACATGAGAAGGATGGGTTTTGGCACTAATTTTCTTAAGGTGGTTGGCTCTCTAGGCGATGCAGAAAGGGCTAAAATTCTTGGGACAATAATGAATTATCAGACACGTTTGCTCTTACATGGGGTACAAGGCATGGTTGCCCTCTGTCACCTTTCTTGTTCAATATTGCTTTAGAACTTTTGGCGGCTCACATCAGGGGTGAACAAAGAATAAGAGGACTCATATTTGGGGGAATTGAGGACAAGGTTCTCTCTTACGCAGATGACATGGTGGTTATGCTTTCTAACCCAGAAGAAGGAAATACAATTTTGAAGAATTCTTTTCAGAAGATGGGCAAAATTTCGGGTCACAAAATTAACAGTGAAAAAACAAAGGTGTTCCCACTTTCCGCTGCCTGTAGGAGAGGGGATTTTGCAGATTGGAACTGTAAGTGGTCAGATTCACATGTGAAATATTTACAAATCTACGTGATCAGGGATCTGAATAGAATTATAGAATTCTACCTAAATAGGTTAACAGAGACTTTTCAGAAGGACATAAGAAAGTAGGTACATTTGAATTTGGGAATCTGGGCTAAAGTCAATGCAATAAAGATGACTCTGTTACCAAAAGTGCTTTATATCATCCAGTCCATACCATTGAGGTTGACAAAAAGGATGTTGAAAATGATTGATCAGATCTTTCATATTTTCTGTGGGGTGAAAAGAAAAAAGAAAAATCCTGAGGTTCATTTTATTACGTAGTGTACAGGTGGGAGGGTTTGGTTACCCTGATTTGGATAAATATTACAGAGGTTTCATACTGAAGAAAGCTGCACATTCTATATCAC
The DNA here is from genome assembly GCF_040938575.1 of Ambystoma mexicanum. NCBI lineage: Eukaryota > Metazoa > Chordata > Amphibia > Caudata > Ambystomatidae > Ambystoma > Ambystoma mexicanum. The sequence goes on from NC_090932.1 coordinate 953,319,937, forward strand.
CTGGGAATCTCTATGAGCCTATTTGGTTATGAATTGAGAGGGGAACTTTTAAAACTTATAAATTGAGCAATATTTACTCAATGTTAAAGATTCCAAGCGTGGTTGAGAAGTTGCCCACGACAACTGTGACTAGAGAAATACTGCATTGGTGGCTATCTAACTTTGAAGGTAATGTATATCTTACTTATAATGCCTCCTTCTGGCATAATCTTGGTCTTCAAATTGCTAATAGGACATTGTATTGGCGTAGTTGGGTTTTGAGGGGAATACTTGAGATAGGGGATGTGCTGCGGGATGGACAAATGGTACCTTTTAAAGAACTGCAACGGTTATATACTCTGAGCAATAGAGAGTTGGATTCAATTAATTTGAGGAACTTTTCTTACAGAGACTATGCACGTTATCTATGTCAATACAGGATGAACTGGCAGGGTGTGCTATATTTGCTTCGTCATCACATATGGTATCGACTATATTAAGCTAATGCCTGTGGATCCTCTCATTGATGATTCCTGGAAAAAATTGAAGGGGATGTGGGAAGAGGATCTAGGTTGTGAAATTTTGGACAAGGAATGGGGGCAGATAGGACGAGTAGGTTTTAGGTGTAACTTAGATCTGAATTTGAGAATTACACATCAAAGAGTTTTGGGACATCTGTACTGGACTCCGGTGCATATGCATGGTTGGGGCTTGATTGAAAATGCTGTTTGCTGGGGCTGTGGTTAGGAGTGGGGTAATTTTATGCATATGTTGTGGGATTGTTCAAGGGTGTAGGAATATTGGGGGGGTGTATTGGACAGAATGGATACAGTATTATCTATGACCTTTGCAAGTCATTTTACTAGCCAAAGGAGGCTGGTGTACAATTGCTAGGCAGTACAGTCAATGGATTGACAAAGTGCTAGTAGTGGCTGTAAAACAGATATTAACATTCTTGAAAACAAGGAAAGAAAACACAAGTGGAGAGTTGAGTGAGTGATGTGCAAGTGTTATCTGACTTTGATAAGGTCTTGTTTCAAAACTAAATAAAGAGGATGATTACTTAGAACTCTGGTCTTACGCGTGAAGTAAGTTAGTGGAGGAATTCTGGTTGGGGAAGGTATTTGCACATTTATTTTGTTTTAATTTTCTTTTTTTTCTCTTTTTCTTTTCTCTTATTTCGATGTTGTGTTACCGTCCGCTACGCTCTGTGGGTATTGTGTCCAAACACAATGTATGTTAGTGGTGATTGTTCCATATTACAGTTATTATATTACAAGCCTGTATCATAGGGTTCTTAAGTTGTGTTAGTGTATTCATTGATCGTTCAGAAAGGAATTGTAAATCTGATAATACATGAATGCTTGAATTAGTTACTTATTGGTTATTTTGTCAAATTAATAAAGTGTTTTAAAAAATGAATATACAGTGGCTAGTGGGCTCAAAAGACATGAATAGTGGCTGTGGACACATAGTGGGTACAATAGAAACATATTGGGGGAACACATTCAGTAGCCACGGCCAAAGGCCATGGCTAGTGGCACAAAGTGTTTTAAAATGCACAGTGGACACGGCCAAAGGCCATGCTCACTGGTCACGGCCAAAGGCCCTGGTTGGTGGGGCCTAAATACATGTAGTAGTGGCCATGCAATGGTCAAAGGCTGTGGCTATGTAGTGGGTCCAAAAAGAAACATATTGGGGAACATGTACAGTGGGCATGATAGAAGGCTATGGCCACTTGCCATGGATAAAGGGCATGGCTAGTGGCCCCTGGAAAAACAATTGTATAACAAAACCCTTGAAATTGACTGGAAAAACCCTAGTTAAGGTGCAGTTATGTTGCACAGATTTAACACAACAAAACCTTTGAAAATCAGTGGATGTAGGAAATCATTACCAGCTTAACTCGGTGCGTACTCATTGCAAACCCCATGAGCACATACATATAATAAGGAGGAAGAATTCGCAATGGCATACAAAATGGCATTATAGGGGGACATAACATTATGGGGGACATCAACAGGAGTTCGCTGAGTTAAGCTCATCAAGACTTCCCATTTCTGCTGAATTTAAGGGTTAAATCTGTGCAACTTAACTTGCCCTTAACTAAGGTTTTTTAGTGACTATGTATATATATATGACATTTTTATAAACTCTACTTCCAGAATCTCTTTTTGCGCAGAAGCTATTGTGAAATGGACCGTTTGCCAGGACTTTGCAATGGTCCCAAGCTTCACAGACTCATTTGCTGGCACTCCCCGTCACAATGCAGAAATAGTTTTCCCCCTCAATCAAGTTTTACTTATACTGCTGCCTCGCATTTGACCCTCCTTTGCAGCCCTTTATTGCTCTTGTAATCTAGGGAATTTGAGCAGCCTCTCCAGTCCCTGTATGCTCTCCTGCAATCTCCCGGTTCACCCCTCCTCTTTCTTCTTTCCATCTATTTTCTGTGACCAAATCAAGTAACTGTATCACCTGAAATCACTCTTTCCCTGCCCCTTTCTGACCCCAGGCATCTGGATTAAAAAGTGCAGGTTAAACCATTGAATTTTACACTGGATTTCTCCTTTCCATCCACGAGTGCCAAGGACTTCAGACGGTGGCTCTCCAGATGTTGTGGACTATTACTCCCATGATCCCTCACCATTGACTATGCTGACTAGGGACCATGAGATTTATAGTACAACAAATGTGTTCGGCCAATGTCCACAGATACCTGCACTAGTGCGTACCTGTGTGCATTTATTACACATAAAATTGCAAGCAGGAACAGAGGCTATGATATGCACTTTGCATAGCCCTAGTGCATACCGAACTAAACGCTTTTCCAAACTCTAGAGAATAGTTTGAAGCTAACTTAACACAATTACACCATGACTGCTAGTGTATATGTATGTCAAAGGAAAGAAATATAATTGAGAAATGGCTAAAAATGATGAATTCATTTTCCAAAATGTAGAATTAGGTCAAATATTAAAATGTGCAAACTTTATTGTGCAGATGTACTCTGCTCAAGTAAATGTATTAGAATAACTGCTTGCATCTTCTTACCAAATCATGAGTCTATGAAGGTCTATGGTTCTGCTCTGCATGCTAATTCTGTCCAACAAGGAATCATCTCTCTCTAATACCATGGTAAATTGTGAGGGCTAGTTTTGCTTTGGAGGCTGCATTACAGGATGAAGCCATGGTTATCCAAACCCAAACTACTTCCTTGCCAGCCAATCCTGACTTTTGGGAGTCAGTACCACAATCTCTAGTCTACCCAGCATGTCTATTTCTCATAGACTTTCCAATGATTGCACAATTTAGCAGGGAAAATGTCAACCATGTCATGTTCTGTCATGTCATGTCATGTTCTGTCATGTCATGCTATGTTATGTCATGGTATGTTATATCATGGTATGTGATTTTATGTTAAACATTATTATATAGTACTATCAACCCAACACCATGATGGCACTACTGCAGAACATTAGCTGACCACATACCCATTGGTTACAAGTCTAAATATAAGCATAAAGAGTGTGTTTTGAATAATGTTTGAAAACAAATTCCACAGTGGTGGTCAAGTGAACTCTGGAAAGGGCAAGCATCATAGAAATCTACAGTCAGGGCCTGCCCCCAAAACTGTAATCTTGCCACATCCAAAACTTAAGCAAGCTCACATCAAAACTCAGACCACCAACAATTAAAACCTGAATCCTGAGGGAGGTCTGTTTCTCTTAGTTGTGACACGTGGCATTGATAACAAAAATGAACGTGCACATTCCAAGCATGATGATGCCAGAGTCTAATCCCAGGAGAACTCTCACAAACATAATAGCGAATTGGCTTCCCATGATAAAGAAATAACATTTGTGAATCAGTCTACTTTCTTTGTATTCATTTGAAGTTGCAAAATTCAGATAATAATCTTAAGATGAGTACTCTCAAATGGAGATATTCAGCTAACTTTAAAATGTGTTCTGTTTTTTGTAAAAGAGCATGATATGGGTATTTTATAAAAAATAAATTACATTACATTGCAGTCGAATCTGAAGTCACAGCATAGAGTTACATTCTTACCTATGTATAGTTACGCCACATGAGCTAATTAGCATTGTTTTGTATGTTGTTACATGGTGATTGCATGTACTATCGTAATGCTAATAAAAGCGGATCACATTTCCAAATGAATAAAAAAATCTATAACGTCTGGAATATTGCATGTGACAACCCCACACATGTGCAAAGCTTAGTTTCTGCTTCTGTGAACACTCAATGTTAAAACACATGGAGAAAAGAAACTTGTAAGTAGCCATTACATTGGCACATGGTAAGGAACAGTGTGCACCTTAATATTACATTGGCACATGGTAAGGAACAGTGTGCACCTTAATATTATAAACTGCGATGGCAGAGAAATGTGTAAATTATTATTTCTTTTAAATCAGTGTGGTTTTCAGCAGACTGTGTGTCAAATAACTAAATTTTGAATTCAAACAGAAATGTGATTTTTTCAATAGTGACACGTGTGGGTGTGTGTTGGAACATGTTAGAACCCCGTTGAGTAGTGTTCATTACAAAGTTCAGAGTAATAGTTTACTTGGTTTGTAAACTGTGCAGGAATGGTTTCACTGGGTATAATCTGTTCCCATAAACCAACTGCTTTTGATTGACTTTGCATTTAATTATCATGTTAACCAATGTTAAACACAACAAGAACAAGTGTTTTATTGCAAAGGGCAATTACCTTATCCAAAAGAATGTCTGAGTTTTTACAGCCATGTTGCATGATAAATATAGCAAACTTTGCACTAATATTTAAGTATTTTGATAAAGGATACTAGACAGCATATATACAATATGTTATAAGACAGATAAAGTTTTGCCTACATTTTATTCAATTATCATTACCAGTAGAATTACACCAAGAGTATTTTCCTCTAACGTGTAACCTCACAATGGTAAACTTAGTTTAGACTCTGGTTAAACCTACATTGAATGTTTGTGCAAAGCTGTCATGAGAGCAGTAATGCAAGTGTTTGAGATTAATGGGCACAGCTGTGTGTACCCAGGAAAAGGGTGTGTATGTAAAATACTAGAGACATTAGCTAACCAGATTCCAAATTCAGGATTTCCATAGTCCCATTTCTTGTAATTTTATATTGATGCCCTGCCTGTAATGGCATTGATGAATGCATGGAAAGCCAGTAATGGCCACTTCAAATAGCAGAGGCCTCAAACAGATCCTGAATCCTGACATGACAGAGTAATAACGCCTCCAAAAATATATAACTGCTTAATGTAGCAATAACATTGCTTAATTAGCAATCTAACCTAAGCTGAACAATCCTCTTTTCCTTCTTCTGCGCCCTAATACCCTTGGGTCTGGTGCCCATTATAAATAAATAAACAAACAAACAATGAAAGGGGCATATTAAAGTGATTCCTTTGTTTCACAGGATACCTGTATCAGCAGGTAGATATAGATGATAAAATAAATGAGTGAAGAAAAACACACATGCAATTCAAACTGCATTGTACAGAAATGTGTAGCATTAGAAAAAATATGTTGAAAAGTGACACAATTTATCGGCTCTCAATCTTGAAAACATTGTCCGATTTAAAAGCTGCAAATAGATTTGAATTAATTGGAGCTGCAGCGGTCAAATGCATACAAGAATATATAGGGACATACTTTAATAACTCTGTTATGCATACTAAACATGAAGGATGTCTCTGAATTCAGAATGGTTTTGTGTTCTTGAAAATGAATGACTTATTAATGGCAAAGGTCCATGCAAGAAATTATAAGGGAAAGACATATTTCAGTCCAATGCGCTCATAATTGATGAGGGGCCTGCTAATTCATTCTACTCAAATCCCTGTATGACATTTTAAAATACATTGGGACAATAAAAGCAAAGACAAGGATCCTTGTGCATGTGAGTAAAGTGAACGGAACCAATAACAGACACTGTCCAATCCAAAATTGCATTTTTCAAATAATGCTACATGGGTGGAGTTTTCCAGCAATTTAAGCTTAAACACAGTGGAAGTGAGCAGGAATTGTGGGGAAAGCAGCAAAGGAGAGCCTGCCAGATACGAGAAAAGCAGACTGGACTCCAACTTAAAGGATCTGATGGAAATTCTCCTTAATGATGTATTTTCCAGAGAAGACTGATTGGATAAGCATTCCCCAAGACAGAAACAGATTGCCCGAGAGGGATTTGGGAATAGAATGAAAGTAACAGCTAGCCTGGTGTAGATGCCTCAAGCTGTTGATGTTCATTTATATCCTGTATATTTGAAAGACAAAACCAGAAGTGAGCACAATAACCCCAGAACATTTACATAAATGTCATAAGAATTAATTAAATTCCAGAAAGCAATTGAAATAATTTTGAGAGAACCCTGTTCTCGAGCTTTGTCACTAAATGGACATTGTGACTGTAAATTAACCTTTGTGGTTGTATATTTAAAATATACAGAATTCAAAGATGTGCAGGACATATTAGTCTCAGACTGTAATTATTAAACAGTTTCCTGGTATTTCAAATTAGAACATTATAGCTGAGATTGTGAGAGAGATGTACAACATGTGTGACAGATTTAAGGGATTAATACACTTCTTGGCATGTGGAATCCATAGTCTGCATAAAAGAAACATCTTGAATAGAGTTTTCTACTTTTCAAAGTGGAATAGGAAGGAGACTAGGGGCTCCTATTCAATCCCAAGAAAATAATGTCAATTTAAGTAATATTGTATATGAATAGAATGATTCTACATGAAGTGGAATCCTAATTCCAATTAAAATGATGCACATTCCTTTTCCATTTCATCTTTATATTCTCATGCATGTGTGAACCATTAATATAGCTCTAAAAAATGAAAGTTTCTACCCTTAACCCAAACATTTAGAAAAGTGTAACCAAGTCAAACCTACCAAACATGTGTGTATCTATTTACAAAGTAGAAATCAATAGTCTTAGGGTTGAAAATGATTGTTAAGCCATTCACAATTTTTCCTAATGCCAACAGCTGTTTATGGTTTCACATAAATCTAATTGAATAGTGTAATATTCAAGTTTATTCTGTGAATGTTTTGTCTTTGTCAATCCAACAACCAATGACAAGTTATAACGTTCCTATTTAAGTATATGGTATTATTGTGTCTAGAATATGTCTTCATGTTTGCTTTTATACATATGGATGTGTGTGTATATTGCAAATTTAAACCTTAGTGCAATAATAGCAGGAAGGGTGTGTTATTTTCTAAAGTCAAACTGCCTGAGTTTATGTTGAATATTCTGGGTGACTTCCCCAGCATTGAAAGATAAAGAACCACCTTAAAAGTCATGATTTATTATTTTAAATAAAACATAATATTCAGATTGAAAACAGCTTGTTCTTTGTCCCTGCTTTTGGGTGGGATTGTCATGGCAGGTATATTAGGGGTAATAGTTCAGGGATCTGTTTCTGTAAAAAGAATCAAACGTTAGAAATGTAGACTGTTGTTCAAAGCCGCTTCCAATGAAAATATGTGACATGCTAGAAAAACATGTAGTGTATTTGTCTCATAAGTGTATATTCTTCTGGTTTATTTTTTAAAGGGTAATGAAGACTTATTTTAACAATGTTTATGTGGCAACATCTTCCGCCATTCAATTGTAGATGAGCAGGCACATTAAAACAAAACTACACTAAATTATATCATGTATATTGAGATATAATTTGATTTACAGTACACACAAATGACACATTAACAATGCTGCCACAATGCATCAGAGTCACTGAGTATTCATGTGTATAGTCATTTCTTACCTTTGGTCATAACCTTTCCTTTCTGGTGTGCATAGTTAAGTGACCTTCAAAGAAGGCATATTAATTAAAGGTCAGGTTTTTCTAAGGCCTTCCAAATGAGTCTGCTTGAAAATATCCATCAAACAGTATTGACATAAGCAAGGTATTCAAATGGCCAAAGAAAATGCATGTTCAATGTAAAGTTATTGAAATTGTGCAAAATGGATCACAACAAAGTCTTCAGTTTTTGTCATAGTTAGTCCTTTCAGTGAAAAGTCAGTTTTAAATGTTCACTCATTTTGTGCTCTGGTTTAGGGAGCACAGCACCTCTACCAACACCATAATCCCCATTTCAAATGCATGCACATACGAATATGTCATTAGGGCAATATGATCCAAGGCACTACCTCTTGTATACACCTTTATAAAAGGCAGAGAAGCATGACATCTGTAAAGGTACTCTATTCCATCTGTTCTAGAGTTACACAGTTAAAAGGCGTATAATTACATATGTATTTATGATAATTTATAGCAAATGTCATTTAGTTCTTTGCCTTCTCAGGGCATTGTTCTTTTTAGATGATACCCTAGGGAAATTATTAGAATATAGTAAATGTGAGAATCCAAGGCAACGGATGTTGTAAGGGCTGACTCGATGACATAAGTATTGTAAATACTAACCAAGTTATGCCAACATGCCATCTGCCTACGATTCCTAAAATCTGATGCAATACATGACTTATTACAGGCATAATTATATATATATATTTATTTATAAGATTGACATATTTTTAAATCACTGTTTTCTGATTCCACATTCAAACATTCAAAGAATGTTGTAGAGGTGGTTTCGCATACTGAAACTAATTTTGATAGCACACTCTCCATTTCCTAGACACTTACTTAATAAAATAACTTGTTTAGTAATCCTTTTTTTTAGCTTCATCATATATGGTGTCCAGTCAAAGTTTCGAAACAATAGATTCGAATGACAAACGTTACGAAACAAAGGTTTCGAAACAGAAAGTTTCTAATGTATTTTGTTTAATATTAAAGGGTTTATTTTAAGTTTGTATAGTAAAATACGTGTTTTTTTTTTAAAACAGGGGTTTGGGGGGACCCCCCATAAAAAAAAAAAAAATATATATATATATATATATATATAGGAAACTTTTTTTTTCGACTCTTTTGTGTCGGAACTTACTGTGACTGTTGAAACAGTCTCTATGAACCACATATATAGTGGTGCAAGTGGAGTTTCACAAAGACAAACCAGAAGTGCTAAGAATACTGTAATTATTCTATGACAATCTGCCCACAATTACTCTGTGGCCTCAACGTTCTGTGTGATTACCCCTGCACTCTTTGCTACCCACGGTGTCATATGTATGTGTTGCATTTAAAGAGTGCCCCCTCCCTGCTGGCATATAATTTGTGGTTTTGAATTTGTAACCCACTGCAGCAGAGACAAAAAGTACGAGCTCATAGGAACAACACAGAAGTTCATTCTTCCTTTGCGTGTTATTAGTGTTGGCCTGATCTCTCTTTTGTATTAATATGTGTACCTGCAGCATAGTTGGGAGAACAGCTTCTTCAACAAACTGGCATCACCAAAGGAACGGGAAAAAGGGTACATAGCTTACATTAAAATATTCAGAGATGGTGCTGCTTATCCTTGCGACATTTGTAAGGAGTGTGAAATGAACAGAAAACACTCAACCAAACATCTGCTATCGATATGCCCAGGGACAAGGGAACTGAGGTGAGGTAGACTACAGAGATGTGTCCACAAAGTTGAATTTTTGTATTCTCATATGTTTTGGGAAAGAATGGTCTCGGGAAACAAAGTGGTTCTGACTGTGGAAGTTGCAAGGATTTTGAATACTTTAAATTTAGAAAAGGTGGAAATGTGTGATATTTAGTTTGACCCCAATGTTTCTTTTAAATGAATCATTTTTATGTACTGAGTTATGATATTAATTGTTTTCTGTTGTCAATTCTGTTAATGTGTGAGCTCCAGTTATCAATTGTCTGTGTGGAATCAGTACTCCATTTATTTTTTTTTCTTCTTTTTAAAAAAAGAAAAAATGTTCATTTTTGTGTAAAAAGTCGAAATCTCTTTTTGGCTATATCACAATAAAAAGAAATATATATATATATATATTTAAGCCACAATAATCCAAGGAACTGTCCCCAATTCAAATATCAACATGTTTTGTCTGCTGCTTTTCTGTGTCTCACAAATGAGCCTAGCACAAAATATGCACAAGACAATAGCACATCAGGTATATATCTGGTGACTGGCTAGGACATCTGTTGAAACAGCTATAACAGATATGCAAGCTCCTCTTATTGGCAGGAGCAAAGAAAGGGTCAGATTCAATCTCAGCCTCTAATCAGAGGCAATGGTCCTCATTGATGGAGCTTGCTTTTTTACAACTTTTCATGAACCAAACTAATAATAGCATCAAACATAACAGAGAAGTTGTCAGTGTGTTCAGAATTGCCCTCTATAACTTTCAAACCCACATAGGGGCTGTCAAGAACGGATTGCTGGCCAGAAGCTTGAAACTACTAAGTTTGACAAACTAACAACTGAAATAGGAAACAGCAAAGTTTGAAAACCTTGAAAAAAGAAATTACAGGAAAAAAACGTACAATCTACAGTATACCTGTGGACTACGAGAGGGACGATATACCTAAATACATGCAGATTATTTTTACCACAGGTCCTCGCCAAGCCTACAACATGTGTGCTTGACATCTGATGTGCCTTATACTTGACAAAAGAAAATACCTTATAGGCCCTATAAGCCGTGGGTTATAAGCTACTGTATCCCCAGAAACAGTCAGTTTGACACAATGCGGATCGCAAGAAAGTCCTGCCCTCCTCACACAGATTAGTTTAAAATATCTACATTAATCAAGAATATGCACTTGGTAGACAAAAATGTAAGATAAACATAAACACAAATATACTAAGTTTCTTGCTGTGCCCTCTGACATTGTGAATACAGCATTGATGTCCTTGATTGCAATATAATCGCATACAGAGAAAAGGTGTCAGTATGAAGAGCCACATGATGTACAAATCTTCTTGTATTGCTTGCCTGGGGAAGATGCACGCAAGACCAGCAAGCTCAGCTAACTCCCATGACAGAAGCAAAGGTCTAGCCTGTTGCACACTATAATAGGACACTCGCTGCATCAGGAAAACACCTTGCTGCCGCAAATGCATAATGCTGTATAATTTCTATGCACTCGAAGTAACAATCTGTTTATTTCTATACATTGGACTCACAAGCTAGAATATATATAACTCTAAAGAAGTAATAACAAACCTTACTCAAATATGCAAGGCATTGCAAACCTGGTTAAACAGATACCGTTTTTATCGGCAAAGAAAGAAGTGTGGCCTGGATTCTAAACAAGAGCCACACCTTAGTGAGATTGTGGCACTAGGTTGCAAAACGATTGGGTGGTCCTGGGTAAACATGTCCCAGCTGCAGAATGAAAAATGGAGAAGTGAATCTGCTATTTCATAGATCACTGGTTCCCAAACTTCCCATACAGCGTATTTCGAGGGTAGGTTGGTGACTATATAGGAGAAGACTAGTGGACAAGAAGTTGTCCTCATAATTTTTCATGGCACAACCACTGAAAGCATTATTTTTGGGAACACATACTGTATATTTGGTACCAATATTCATACAACCAGATCATTACAACTGTGGCTTTCAATCTGGGGCTGTCATTCTCCCGCTGGGTAGAAAATCCTCAGTGTGGTTTGCCAAATCAAAAGGCTTTAAAATGTGCCAGCTTCCATTGACTCTTTATCGTTGAAGGATTTGTGGAGAATCCTACAAGCCAAGGGCCTGGAATGTACTTGTTTTCCTATAGTACATTATAGTCTATAGTCATTTTACCAACTCGCACAGAGTTTAGATCATTCACGTCTAATCCAACAACACATCAGAATTCGCTCCACATCTGATCATGCTCCAGTTGCAACTGTATTTGATTTAGAATCCTTCTACACAAAATGCCATGTCCAGCAAATACATTCAACAATGCTTATAGATGAAGAGGTAAAACAGTTGATTGTGGCTCATTTTTGAGACTCCTGTGAACATAATTCCTTGGCTGACACAAACTCATAGACAAACACCGACAACTAAATGGCCTTATTCAGAAGAATGCTGATTTCTAAAGCCACACATCAAAAATGTGGACGCAAGGAAATTACACAGCTTGAAAGGATGATCAAGAGAGCTAAGAAATCATCAGCTGTATTTGTAGATAAAGACACCATAGCCAAATTCTGCTTTTATAAAACTGAACTCTACACCCGTTTAACTAAAAAGATAAGGTTCCAAATATTAATCAATGTTAAAAGTTAAATTTGGGAAACGTTACAGGAGGCAAACCTCTTGCTGGTTATTTTGAAAATTAACAAAATAAAAATATGGCAAAAGATATTGAAAATGTTGTCACCTCTGACTCTATTATCGCTACCACTTCCGTTGTTAGTTTACACTCGCTTTATAACTCAGACGATCACCATCATTCAAAAAAATGGTGTTTTATCCCAAAATATATCTTCTATTTCATGTCTCAAGACAAATGCAGTCATTTAAAGTGCTCTAGTATATGTAAAGAAATTGCAATTGCTATTATATATCTTGCTTAATAGACTGGTGGGCCTTAAGTGCTTCCTTTTGAATCAAATTACATGTTTTCTGACATCCTCACAGATTTGTTATATAACAGTTTTAATTACAGATTGGATACGTAGCCGGGATCATTCCAAGAACCTCTTCCAATGGTGCATCTGCACCCCTGTCTGGACCTGTGCATTGCTCTACCAGCACAGACCGCCTTGCCCAAGACACCATCTACAAGGTATGCCCTTGCTGGGCCATGACATGCCTCCGCAGAGCACTTGCACCATTCCATCATGACCGCTGATGACCCTCCAAACCAGAATGTCTCATCGAGAGAAAGCCTGCTTCCACGGACGGCCTACTGGCCAAGTTTTGCCCCTTTGTACTCCTGCAGATCGAGCTGGCAGGCATAGCCGGGCTCATTGCAAAAGCCTCTTCCAAGTGTGCATCTGCATCCCTGTCTGGGCCTGTCTGGGCCGTGTACAGCGTCCTAGCGTAAATCTCCCTTTTGATCCCCCTGCTTGTAAGCTGCATGCCATTTCCCGCTCCACGTTGCATCCCCATGGTAACAAAAGGTAAGGGGATCCTCTCCAAATACATGACCGCCTTTGCATACTCCAGCCCACCCACAATGCTCACCCTCCCCTCCTTGTTCTAACCTTTGGCCTGGTAACCCTACTCTCTCTGTTTTCATCGGCACAATTCAGCCCTACAACGTTGCGTCTGCTACGTTTACAAGTGCATGACCCATGCCGCTGCACATAGTTAATAGTGCCAATCCACTACCTCACATGGAACCTCATGACTCCTTCTACACAGATACTCTTTCTCTTGATGTAATCACCCTCAAGGTGACCGAGTTCTTCACATGTCGTGCTTTGCTGCAAGTGTATCTCACAATGGTCCCAGCATCTGCCACCTGACGTAGAGCGCCTTAATCTCACCTGTCTAACAGCATAGCTGGCATACCTTTCTGTCTATCCCACTATCTCTCTCCTCAGCCTTGTGCTGTATTTTGCTTTCTTATCGGCCGACAATTCCGGTTTTTGACACGTTATGCAACCGTGTGCTGCATTCATATTTTACCCAACTGTAAATCATACTTATATTATCTCATTTGTTTGTCTGCATGCCTGATGCAGAACCAAGTACCATGAGGTGAGGCTCTGCCAGCACCTGCATTCATACTTATCTTGTCCTCCTGCTGGTTGTTCATCCAAGGTTGACCTTTGCTGTATTTTACTTATTTGACCTTGCATATTTGTGTAGCCCCTTGCACCATGAGGTGGGGCAACTCAATAGTGTATATTACCTGTTTGACCCTGCATATTTGTGTAGCCCCTTGCTCCATGAGGTGAGGCAACTCAATATTGTATTTTACCTACTTCACCCTGCATATTTGTGTAACCTCTTGTACCATGAGGTGAGGCAGCTCAATACTGTATTCCACCTACTTGGCCCTGCATATTTGTGTAGATCCTTGCACCATGAGATGAGTCAGCGCAATAATGTATCCTACCTATTTGACCCTGCATATTTGTGTATTCCCTTGCACCGTGAGGTGAGGCAGCTCAAAATTGTGGTCTACATACTTGACCCTGCATATTTGTGTAGCCCCTTGCACCATGAAGTGAGGCAGCTCAATACTGTATTCCACCTACTTGACCCTGCATATTTGTGTAGCCCCTTGCACCACGAGGTGAGGCAGCTCAGTATTGTGGTCTACATACTTGACCCTGCATATTTGTGTAGGCCCTTGCACCATGAGGTGAGGCAGCTCAATATTGTATTTTACCTACTTGACCCTGCATATTTGTGTAGCCCCTTGCACCATGAGGTGAGGCAGCTCAATACTGTATTCCACCTACTTGACCCTGCATATTTGTGTAGCCCCTTGCACCATGAGATGAGGCAGCCTAATATGTTATGTTACCCACTTGACCCTGCATATTGGTGTAGCCCCTTGTACCATAAGGTGAGGCAGCTCAATAGTGTATTTGACCTACTTGACCAAACATATTTGTCTAACCCCTTGAACAATGAGGTGAGGCAGCCGAATATTGTATGTTACGTACTTCACTCTGCATATTTGTATAGCCCCTTCAACCATGAGATGAGGCAGCTCAATATTGTAGTCTACCTATTTGTACCTGCACACTTGTTGTAGCCCCATACCATGAGGCACGGTTTGGCCTAAGTATGTACCACCTTTCCGCACATGTAACTATTTGTGCCCTGTCTCTCACTGTTACCTGCATATCTGAGGTAGCCCCCGTATCATGAGGCATGGCTTTTCCAGACCTTCCATTTACCTATATACTGACACCCATGTATCTGCTTGCCTGATGTGGCTCCCCATACCATGAGGTGTGGCGTTTCCACACTTTTCTCTTATGACCCACATTAATGTTGTAATCGATTTAAGTAATCTTGCACTCTGAAGTATGTCACTTCGCACTTCCTGTAACTTTCGCCCTGATACCTGAGGGTTTGGTGCGCTGCTATAAATACAAAATAAACAAAAATAAATAAAGATGTGTCTGGTGGTATCTTAATGTAAGGCCAACTGGTTGTATCTTCAACGACCAACAAAGACCTTCCATGAGTAAAAAGCGACTGACCCATTTATTTTACGTATGACAAAAACAAGATTTTGGCAAAAACAAATAGCATCTAGAATTAACACAATATGGATGGGTGCCACAGCAGTGGACTAATTGAGCTTTGTCAAGGGTTGGATACTTCCTGGCAGTATTCCTAAACTATATCACCTCCTCCACCTTGCTAATACCTATACCAAACCTATAGTAACCATTGGCTTTGATGCTGAAAAAGCCTATTATCAGGTTGTGTTGGGATATCTGTTCGAGGTGCTGTAATAGATGGGCTCAAAATGCTCACTATAGACGTAGCGCTGTAAACACAATCCATCATCAAGGCTCACCTTTAATGGCTTCTCATTAGATCGTTTTTCCTTGACCCGAGGTAGGGATGCCCTTTATCACACATATAATATTTTCTCAACCATGAACCACTAATTATTATGATCCAGAAAGAACCTAAATTCAAAGTTACTTTCGTTTTCCAATGCGTTGTTAAAGTGTATCCATATGTGGTTGATGTTCTTATTTACATCACAGCATCAGACACGTCCGTTCCAGCTATAATGTCCATAATGAATGACTATGGTAATATCTCAGGATATAAAGCAAATTGGGGAAAAGTGAGGCTCTAATTATGAATACCTTTTGCTATCTATCAGCCTTTAAACATGGCACTGAATTTGAAATGTCAAAGCATCTAGTACCTAAGAATACATTTCACTCCAACATTAGACACCACAAAGAAACCCTACCACACATTAATCAATGGAGCCCATTGTTTCTTTCCCATTGGTCCATATTGGTGGCAATTAAGATGGTCAGCAGGCAAATACGTTTACACTGTTATCAAAGTACGCATTGCTCTCCCTGAGGATCTTTTCAAAGGCTGGATAAAACCTTCACTATCTTTTCAAGGTCCGGAAAAAAACCTGGCATCAAACTGATAATCACGAAAGCAATTATCAGGCGTTCCTGCTGTGTTTTATTCATAACAATGGATGATTGGATTTCTGCAGGAGGAGTTCTTAAAATTATGTAAAGGGGCAGGAAGAAGTTGTCCAAGATACAATATAGTGACCATATTGTAATTATTTTGTTTTTATAATTTTTATTATAATTGGTTATTTATAACACACTTACTACCCTAAGGTTTCTAAACGCGGATGAAGGGATCAAACCTATGCTGCGCCACATCTTTTTGCTTCCAAGGCGAGCACGTGGCCCCTGAGCTATCCTCCCGAATTATTAGTATGGTAGTTGTGTTCTTCAAGAGATTCACACCCTATAATATAACCCTAATTGAATCTCTCTTAAAGTACTGTTGATGGAAATTGCCATTGTTTAATATCTGAAGGAAAATTATCAGTGCACCATTAATTGGCCTTCTTGCTCCAGGATCTATCAGAGTTAGGGGTCATGATAGGTTTTGGAACCTTTTTTTCAATTTTTCGTTTTTGGAAGTGATGCCCGGGGATATAGATATTGTTAGGAATTCTGTAGAGTGGCTGGTTGGATAACATTCGAACTATCAGAACATTGAAAGCATGTTGGACAGAGCATAAATTATATGGAAGAACGAAAAACATGAAATCTGTTGTTGCTTGCCATTTACTTATCAACGCTAGTCACAGACCAAAAATAAGTGTTAACTTCAAAAGACTTAAAACACAGGGGTTTTGTGTTGCACAAATGAATTGATCAGCAGAAAGGCATGTAGCTTAATGTAAACCAATAATGTTTTAGATTAATGCGTATTTAGAATGTACTAGATTTTTACTTAGCTTGCAAATATGTATATTTATTTACATCATTACTGTAAATGAATACCTTTTTTGTACATTTTTATGTTCATTACACATTCAATGTCAAAAATGTGTATTCAGGGGCTATCTAACACATCTCTCTTTGAGTTTCCTCTTCTCTACATTTCATTTTTAATTTGTTTGTGGTCTACTGCCCATTTCAACTGAGGTCTGCGTATACTATGAATTTAAGCATTTGTCTGTGTTATTATTTACGGTATTATTGTATTTTCACGCATAGAAAGACATGAATCTACTAACCAGTGAAGGAATCTACTAACCAGTGAAGGTTCCATACTCTGGAACAGTTTCCTTCAAGACCATGCCATCAGCAATGAAACTGAAGATTCTAGAAGACAGTGAAATCTCATCCCATTAGATGTGTTCTAAGAATGCAATGGTGAGCTCTGTCCATAGCAACAAAAATAACTAGGATGTGGCTGGATTGCCAAAATGCATGCCATTATACTTCTGTCGTATGTTAGATGTCCATAGTATGTGGAAAACGGTTGTGTATTACCAAGAAAGTGTATGTTTCCACCCTTTTCTCCGTCTTGCTCACCTATCATGCCCCATTTCCACCCTCTTATATCTTGCACCTTGAAGCTTGTTTTTGATGTTGGTGTGTCACCAATCAAAATACTACATAAGATTATGATAACAAGTCATTATTTCATTTTAATTATGTGGTACGCACTTGCCATAGAAATTAGCACTGCACTTTTTTGGTGGTGAACTGTGAAGACCCATTTGCCTAAATGTTTAGTCGATAGAATCCGAAGTGATTATGGCTAGTAAAAATGAACATAATCAAAGAGAAATTGGTGAACTTTGCCTCCAGTTTTTCTTAATCGTTGGAGCAGATGTGTCTCTATTTTGTTGCTTTTGGGGAAATGTCCTATTCATGGGAAGTTTTCAGTTAAGCATCAAATATGTTGGCCAAAATCGGAGGCCAAAGGGTTCAGTGTCACCCAATTCACTGAAATATGTGGCAACACAGGCAAAGAAACACAATTTTCCCTGGGAAAGGGTCTGAAATGTCCACATTTTTTCAGCTGTGGACTCACAAAGTGTGCAGATTTTGTCCAAAAATCTGCATTTATCCTGTCAACACAAATTCACTGATTTTGCCCACCACTACCTGTGGTCCAATGAAAATACCCAGTGTAGAATTTACTTGTGAATTGTAGTGATTGATGTTTTCATGAGCAGTGTATTGCCTTCCATGTATGATATTTTAGTTTTTAATGTGACTAATCATGAGGGCTTTATAAAGCAGGGACACATGATGTTCTGCTAAGTAACAACACTGAGCTGGAATCAACCAAATTCTGAAGTTATGTCAAACACTTAAAAATGTGCCCTGATGGATCATCTATTAGTCAAAACATTCCTCTTATGTTCAGCTAATTTCTTTGAGGAGCGGATTTGTAATGTTACCTTGCAAATTGCTTTAACATATTGTGACCTTGAATAGGATTTGTATTGATTTTGAATACATGACTCAAGTAAAATACTGAGTTGCAGCATGAATGGGGTTCTTTATCATGTTTCTCCCTGGGGACTTGTTGATTACAAATAGGATTTCTAATTTGCATTTGAATCTTTGGAATGAAATTGTGACATGAACTTTATTTGAAATGTGTCGGATTCATTTTTAGTCCAGCAAGATTTTAAGTTTTCCCACATGTAGTCATTGTGTTTGCTTTGTGCACGTAAAGAACTAAGTAAATTATCCTCCAACAAAAGCAGTGCTCTTAGTTAATTATTGAGCGCACTAAGTATGTCATGTATGTATTCATTCAGAGAAGGGGGTTATCTCACCTCTATTAGCAAAAGTGGTGTTTTCCAGCCTCAGCGTCAGTGAGGACCCTAGAGTCTGCATGGTTAGGCCTATTTGAGTGTGGGAGTAGACAACGGATCTCCCTGAATTGTAACATATAATACTTTTCTGTTCATCTTTTGTCCATGTTACAAATCCACACCTCCCGACCATTCCATGTGTCCCTCCCTTATAACTGTATACGACCTGCAGTTCATATAACCTTTATAAATGCATGTATTATATGCGGAAGCCCATGGCGAACAAGTTCGACTGTTTGTGTTTAATTTGATACTGCTGTAACAGCTTGGTCTTAGCTATCCCGGGTCAGCTTGCAATAGTGTTGCTATCAAAATATCTATTTTCTATCCCAGTACTATTGTTCTTATTGAAGCCCAGATCATTTTCTGTGGATGGGCCATAGTGTCTGACCTTTTATACTGCATCTGTGAGTATCTATTTACACCACCAAACTCGTTCTCCTGCTAGCTGTGACTCCTGTACATCTTATTTTATAAATAAAACAGATTTGAAAATTGTTGTTGTAACATGCTAATTATGTCTTGTGAAGCTTTGTCTTTTTTTGTAAGAAAAAAAAACAAATGTTTCATGTACCATGGTCCATGAGATGAATTTGAAATTTCTTAAAGAAGCAAATGCACTTTGAATGTATCATGCTCAACTCCAACAATGTATTAAATGTGAGAACTCCCCTCTCCTGTTTGGTGGCCCACTACAAGAGAGTACCTAAAATGATAGCATATATACTATTGAGACGCCAAAATCAAAACCACGTTCTGCCGGTCACCCTGTTTGTCCTAAGCCAATTATTATTTTTTTTTTAAACAGTTCTTCTAACAAATGTGAACATGTGTAAATCTTCCAACTGCAAACCTGGTGGATATAATGCAACTTTTAATTATTCGGGCAACACACAATTTAATTATGCAGCCCTGCCCCCAATCCTCATTTAATGATACCTCTAAATAAATTAATTGCACCCTTTCCCAGTAGACGTGCTTCAACTATATGATTTACCAGGCAGGGTTTAGAAGTCTCATTCTAACATTATTAATGAGATGTAAATATGCAAAGTTCCTCCATACATACGTATGTATCACAGCGTTAAAACAGTGCCCATCAAATCGTCAACTCCAGCTAAGCAGACTCAGGGTTTTGAGAATACATCTCAAACAAAATCCACTTACTAGCTTTCATTCCGGATGCATGGATCTTAGTTATTTAACTGCACTTACCACCTCTAATCTCACTATCCCAATGATTGTGCTAAGTGTAAGAAGGCCATATTTATTGTAAAGGTACTTGAGTACTTCAATGTACTACCCAACTGATCTCCCAAAAAGAACACAGCATCATGGATGGGCTAATGATTGTGGAAACTTACAATTTGTAATATTTTCAATCGCCTAGACATTTCTAATGTGCATCACTAGGCTAAACTGCAAATAAATGGAAAATCAATTCTGCAAACGGTGGCAAAATCCCCAAAGTATCTTTCTTGCTGTAAATGTATGAATTCGGCCCTTGAAAATGACCCGATGGGGTGCAGCAAAGCATGCTGCTACACATCATTTCTTGCCTGCAAAATAATGCCTGCTAATTGACTATGGCCTGTGAAAGATCACTTATCTAAAAAAGACGTGCTTCATTGACCAAGAAGAGTATTCTCTGGGAATTTCTTGAGGAAGGATTGGAGAAGTAGAAGGTTACACCTAATAGGAGCAAAATCTCCTACCTGTTGGAAACAGGACTAGAATTAGACACTTGAACCTGTAAAGAATACTTCTGAAGGAGAAAATATGAGAACCCCTGCAATTTCACTAAGGAAATATGTGTTTTAAAGGAAATCTAAGCTCCCCTTTCAGACGCAGACAGGGCCCATTTTCCAGATCTATGGAGTTAAGACATTCTATTTTATTTTGAGAAATGATCTCTACTTACTGAGAAACAACAAAAAAAACATGAGGGTGCATTCTTAATCAGAATTTAGCAAAACGAATCATCTAAAAAAAAATGCCTTTACATTAGCAATAGTGACTTGTGGTGCTGATTGGCTGAGCAACTTTGTGAGCTACATATAATGTTCATATGATATGTTCAGAATAGCAAAAACTGGTATACGCAGCGTCAATGGCCCAGCTAGCCCTTCGATTGTCTGCTCTGTGTTGGGTTCAATTCAAGGTGAAACGGGCAGATGTGTTCTGATAGAATGAATTAAACGCTACTGGTTTGATGCCACACAATTAAAGTAGAGCAGAGCAGGCACGAGTCTGCCAGTACTCTGTGTGGTGGAAACGCTATACAGGCCAAAATACCTGTTTTCATCGTCTTAAATAAATGCAATAACACAGCCTTCACTACGTGTCCTTCCAAACGCAGAGGCCAGTCATTGAGTGTGTTCATTAGTGTTCACCTGCACAAAGCATAATCTCAAATTGGGCACGTGCATTTAGGAATATTTGTAAAGCTGGCTTAATGTCATGACAACCATAGTGTATGTTTCTGTTTATTTTGTAACCACGATATTGGTACATGCCTAGCTGAAGACTAGCTCAGAGGGTTTAGTTCTTGCTGCAGAAATCTATGCACCTACAACATTCAACGAAAAGATTTAGACACCACCGGGGCTGCCTCGACAAGTCAAACTTCTGAGGACAATTAAGTAAGTAATAATGGGTTCGGATCTACAAAGACCCAGTGATGAAAAACAAATGTGATCTGCTTTGCATAGTAGATCCATTGTAGTATCTGAATAAGGCACACGTTCACTAAGGCAGTTTTTTTTTTTAGAACTAGACACTGTGTGGATGGAGGACGTTTTTAATTAATGTTCCTTTTTATATTATTTGTCTGTCGAGTAATTAAGAAAACCACTTTCTGGATAGCAGCTCTTCTAAGCAAGGCATCTGAGCTGAAGGGCCGCGCCATGGTTAGGAAGACCACACAGTAGAAGATTTGGTATCACCTGACATCCTAAAGGCTGCACTTCGGTGTTATACCACAGAAGAGGGAGGAGGGCAAATTAAAATGGCAGACTTTCAGGATGATTTCAGTACCTACATAACCATGAATGTCGGCGCTGATCAAGCACTTGGGGAAAGAAAGGACGAGGACGACACACTTGCAGTCGGAATCAGTTAGCAATTGCAGAAGCTTGAAACATCGTGGCCAATGATGAGTGTGCAGGCACAAATCATTTCTGGTGTACACAAATTCAAGGACGTATCTTTGTGTTTTTAGCATCTGTGCGTGTGCCCGTGGTGAAAGAGAGAAAGAAAGGGAGAGAGAGAGAGAGAGGGCGGGAGGGAGTGATAGCGAGGTTTGTATTGGTGTGTGTAAAAGATTAGAAAGAGGTGTGCCTTTTGGGGAGTTGCCCTGCAGGGAAAACAACATTCGAAATTGGTGCATTGCATATATGAAAGCAAAAGGGCAATTTGCACCAGCTGTGCAAATAAACAAGGTAGTCTCATGAATTGTGTATTTTATGAAATTGCACGGTTCCTCATGTGTACATGAAATAGTTCACCGACTGCTACACACCTCAAACAGGCAACCGTGTCTTCTGACACCTGAAAGTGATTGGCGGTTTGCTCTCGTCATGTTTTCCGCCACAGCAGTCCAATTATTGCCAACCTATGGCATGTGCCCTTTCCGTTTCCATTGCCTCTGTGACATATATAGCTGTGCCAGCCTCGTGTTGAATATATTACCAAGGATCGGCTGTCGAGTGACAGTGGAATATGTCGAATAAAGCCAAGTCCTTTCACCATTCATATGGTGCACACTCTCCGAGTAGGGCACACGGGTGCCACAAGTGCGTTCTAATAAAACGTCACGCAACCAAAACTCCTCGTGGACAAGCACTGGTATGAGCTGCCTACCGCGTCCAGACAGGCAGCACTCTTCCTAGTCTATGCTACGTCGCATACAAAATGCATACTAACCACACTATAAGGGTGTGCATACCGTGTTGTGGTGGAGGAGCGCACCTGCCCCCCCCCCTCAATAAAATTGCCGAGGGGCCATACACATTGCCCAGACAATAAAGCGGTCCGAGGTGCTCGCACACCTTCAAACTGCCATGTCCCTGCCCCCAGTGCCCCTGATTCTGTAACGGTGATGTGAAGGGCACTCGCGCCCGTCCCACCAGACGCACCTGCCGCATTCTCGACGGAACTCCCCCAGCCCATCTGAGAGAAAAACAGCCAGCTCCATCGACGCAGCAGCCTCCCGCTTTCCCGCGCAGTCCCACTGCCATTCAACAAAGCACCCCACTCAAGATGGGAACCTCTTTTTTTGGTAATGCGCCAGTTGTGTTTAAAATAAAAGCGTGCCTTGTCTTTTTTCTTTTTTTAATACGTGTGTCTGAATGCCAGTAAGTCATGCTAGGTGTGACTAGCAGGACTGCGTCTGTGCTCCGAGCAGATGACAGAGGGAAACTGAGAGGAGGGCGCTGCTGTAGCCCCAGTGCCGATAATTAATCTCAGAAATGCTCACTGCTACAGTAATAACAGGACATCTCATCGTGATGTGATGTGTGGCTCTCACTGGGTCCACCCCGCACGCTTCTCGGAGACAGGCAGCACACTGTATTAGCTCGGGTGCATTACACACCTTGACATGGGTGCATGCCTTCTGCATACAAAGACCTGGCTCGCATGTCCCAGGCATGCCAGGGCTGCCGCTGGCCGGGAACTACAGCTCTCCTCCAGGCTGAGTGAACAAACCCTACCCCATGTGCTGGAGTGCCCTGTTCCACGGTTATTGCGGCCATACTCCCCCGCCCCCACATGTCAATGCATATTTAAATATCAGAGTTACTGAAACAATCCGAAAATAACGTTAAAAAGAGGCCAGCAGCTAGATTTTGTAACGACCTCTGCCAAAATATCCTTGCATAATTTCGCAATCTATTTATTTCGATGTCACATTTCTCGTCTCCGTTTTTTACCTCGGGTTTTTTTTCGGACAGCGTATATATATCAACGAAACGATTCGCGGTTCCTTATCCGAATTCCGAGTTAATATGCAGCTTTACAAGCCAATTAATATTAAGTAATCTGAATGATTCATTTTAATTAAATCAGTTAAAGATTGATTTTCTGTCAGCGAGCAAAGATGATACACTTTTGCAAGCCTCCCGTGAGAAGGCGGCACCGCAGAAAAACTCGCTTCGCACCCATGGCCCAGACAGCAAAGTGCAGTGGAAAAAGCCCCGGCGCTATTAAATAACGACCACCAGCCTTCAGAGGTCGGACGGGTGGCCCCGACTGATGCATCCGTGGCGTGCGTGATCGGCGGAGGGAACTGCAGCGGTGCCGCTGCTCGGCTCCGACAGGGAACTTTCCGTGCCCATGATCCCGCACTGTACGTGATTGAGAAGGAAGGTATGACACAATGGCACCGCTCACACAATGCATGCCATGCGACGGGGCCCAACAGCACCCCCCCCTCTACCCACCGCCCCCCCTCCCCTCAACCTAGGAGAACACACAGCGCACCCCCACCCGCCTGCCTGTCACCACCAACCATTACAGGGCCAGCAGCCAAAGGAGCTGCCAAGATCACGGGCCATCGCCACATGCCTGGCAGTGCCCCCAAACACTTACCCGCGTACACCCACTCCTCTTTTCTCGTAGAGACGTGGAGGGGGCAACCCCCCCGCAATGCCAGGTTAGCCATCACATAGGTATATGTCGCGATCAAGAGACTGTCAGCAAGACATGCGCATACCTCTCAAAAGCTGCCAGTAGAGTCGGGGCTGCATTCTGCGATATTTTATCCAAAAACAATATATACGAAAAACAAAAACAACCTCATATGATGTGTGTGCGGGGGATGTTGCTGCTTTCCCAGATAATTTTTTCCCTTACAGGTCTCCACATACACTCGCTCACTGCATCATTTTTTGGATACAACGCCGTTACTTTTGAACATAAATGCACACGATGGAGGGGAACAAGACAACGAGGGGGTTGAGAAATCAGATTACACTTTAAAGCCACGAAAAGGAAGGGAGGCACAGTCGCTGAATACAAAGTTGCAGTTTTCCGAGCTCCTTGCCAAGCCGATGCCCACAGCCGCCGGATATTTACCAGTTTCCATCAGCAGCCCCCTGCAGTCACCCCTGCCGTGCAGCGTCCGTTCGGGTCCCCCATTCCATCCTCCAGCCACCTTATCCCAGGTACCATCACCACGGACAGCTCCAAACTGCAGCAGCGGTCCCAGTATCCTCTCCGGCCGCAATGGGGGCGTCCCACCATCCGCGTGGAGCCCGCTCCCCCGGTGCAATCCGCAGAAATCCGCGCGATCCAGCGCGGTGCCTCCGCCAGCAGCCACCAAGATAATCCCAGCAATCCACGAGATTTACGATCTCCCTGCCGGAGCGCCCTTCGACCGAGCGGTGGCGCTGTTCCAAACCTTTCTGTCCGCCATCCACGGCTGTCTCCCAGGAAGCAAAGAGGAGACTGAGATAATCGCCTGAATGGCGTTTGTTTCTGTCCGCTTATGTTGCGCCTTCTCCTCACCCGGAAGCAGACAGCGAGGCAGGCAAGAGATTGCAGCTCGTGGTGCCTTGATTTTCGGTGCAATGGCTTGAGCATACATGTGCAAAAAAAAAGAAATAAAAAATGTGGTCCATGAATTACGTTCTGGGATATCACTTACACAATAGACACGAACTGCAGCACTCTAAGAAAACACAATACTCTTTCTTGTTGCTTGTATTTTTCCAAATAATAAGGAACTGGCGTGCTAAGTGAATATGTGTTATGGACACACATGTTTTACTGCACTATACATGTTTGCCCATTTCCAATAAAATAGCCCTATCCTTTTTGTAGGAAGTTAAGATTCTTTTTGTAAAGATTCTTTTTGTAATATAACTGTTCAGTGTGAGGGTCAATACTGTCCTGCGCACTCAAATTGATAGGTTTTTCTTTGTGATGGTTAGACCTTTGTTATCTTCGTAAACTGTCGGATGCTGTGCGCCCAATTATCTAAGGGTTTGGTGCACCCTACTAATAAACAAACAAACAAACAATCAGGGTCTCAATTGTCTGTTTGCATAGATGCCAATATTAGCCATTCCGTTCTGAAGACCCTCTTGCCGCCCTGTTTTAAACGTTGCATTCTGGGTTTTATAGTCCTGGATTAACCCATTATAAACCCATAATGACAAATCCCAAAATGTTAAAAGCAGGACTGCATTATTGTTTCCCGAATGGAATGGATACTGTTGCAGGTCTGGCCGTATTATACTATAGAGCAAAATAATAGATTCCAAATGAAACATGTTATGTTTTGTTATACTTATGCATTTATAGAGAATACAAACGCCTGATGGACTCCAGGGCACTAGCATTGGAAGAAATCCAAAGGCTAAAGTTATCTCTGTGGGTAGAGCAACCTATGAAGAGAAAGGGCCTCATTACAGCGGTGGCCTTGCCGGTAAAACCGGCAGGCTGCCGCCAAACTTGCAATTTTTTCCGGCACCTGTGAATGGGCAATTACCGGTTCATTATGGCCCAGCCGGACCCAGTAATTGCCCATTTACGGGTGCTGGACAAAAATGCTCCTCATTCCCATTGAGCCCTAAAGGGCTCAATGGGAATGGAATGGGGAGGTTGGATGCAGGAATGGGGAGGTTAGATGCACCGGCACTATTCGTAAATGGTGCCGGTGCATCCGACATGCTCCACTCGCAGGTGCCGGTATGCCCGCCAGGTCAGACCTGGCGGGCGGGAAGGCACCTGCGAGCAGAACTCGTAGTTTCCCGGTCCAGTAACAATGGTACCGGCAAGCTTACCGGTACCGTTGTTACCGGACCGGCAAACTTATAATGAGGCCCAAAGTCTTCCATACATATATAAACACTGTTAAAGAAGGGAGGTCTCTCAAAGGCAAATACTGAGTGTTTCAGAGATGCAGGACTGAGCAACTGAAGCTGCGATGACCAGATCGACTTGGAAACATTGGGTGCAATGGAAAGTATCTTAGCGTACACCCAGGATCAAAGAGGTTAATCTTGTTCACAACACAAATAGATTCCAGTCCGTGAAAACCCTAAACTCAATACAGAGGATCTTAAAGTCGGCTCTGGCTACTATTGGGAGTCAAAGTAACTCTCTTAGAGTTGAAATGATATGATCCTATGAGTTATACCCCTACATTCATTTTTAGATGAAAAACTCCCCCTTGACTACATTTTGGAGCGCTCAGTAGAAATAAATAAAGAATAACTATAATTAAATAAGGAAGGTAGCAATATCTTTACTAAGCACGATACACGTGTGGAGCACCGTGAAGAGCAACAGATTACAAATGATTGACCCGAAGGTGCAACATAGACATGGTAAGAAGACAGGATGGTTTGGTCACCATTGTTCATATAAAAGGGCTAGAAGATAGTTATATTTGGTATAAAGGAAATGTGGCAGAATCGCCACAAACATTTGTGATGGGTTGCCATCTGCAAGGGTGGGATTGGCCCAACTCTTTTTTATTTTTTTATTCCTGTACAATGAAGAAGCAAATTCAGGTGCTGCAAGGGAGGTCTGCTAATCAGACCCCCCTGTCATAAATTATCCAAGCCAAAATTAAAGTGCACATATGTATCTTTACTGGGGATAACTACATGCACACTTGGCCCTCTGGCTCCGTGGTGGCACAGAGTAGGTTCAAAGGCCCCATCTGCATCCCTGACAGCTGCTGTGACCCAATGTTTCTGCAGACAAAGGTGGCTTTTAAATCGTCTGCACCTCTTACCTAACATGTAATAATTGTGTACCTTAGTCAGACAAAGCAGTAGTCATTTTGTCAAAGTTACACATTTTAATTATTCACATAGGGAGATGAAGGAAGAACTACATAACATGATGACGTTAGTAGTGCTGTTTTTAATTGGAGAATACTAGCTCTCCTCAGCATGAATGCTGTACTTTTAATAAGATACACTTCTCAGGCAGGCTACTATTTAGTGCCCAAGCTGCTCAGCAAGACTATTTTACAAAGGATTGTATTCAAAATCTGAATGTCTCATAAGGGCTGTGATTCTTTTCATAAACCAGCACCACTACTTCCCAAAAATAAAAGGTGCCTATACTTTAACATGGACAGTACCAGTAACAACCAGCATTGATGCCATACTCATGTTCGCTTGTGGCAGTTCTGCTAATGGGACAGTAGCAGCGATTCATAGCACCTTTGATGAGACAGACCTTGCACTTTTCAATTTGGCTGCTTAATGACCGTGCAGTTTGCAGAAGGGGTTGCATGTATTTTATGGAAATGTACCAGTATTTCTTAGCAGGAATGCTCTGTTTTAATGTGATGGTAAAATGAATTCTAAGCAGGTCTAGAGGAATTTTAATTCGTTGGTTAATTAACTTATTTAAAGGTCTGTCCTATTAAGTGGAACAATAACATCACACTTTTTGCAGATAACGCTAGTATTTCCCTACAGTGACACAATATATTGTGTTGAAGAGATGTTGAGGATCACACTATCAGTCAGGAAAAATACTCAATAATGGAGGACGCAGGTGCATGTCAAAACCCAGCTTTTTCAGACAATTTATCTAAGCAGGGACTGCGGACAAGCATTTCTTCTTCTAGCTCTTTTATTCCAAACGATTAAACACTAGTATGGTTACAAAATCTAGTCAGAATTGACATCACCCTACATTATCAATATACAAAATCTATTGGGACTTCTGGTTGTATAGTGGGTAAAGCTGCATATAGAATGTTTATGGGTTAGTCACTCAATTGTATTGTATTGTATTGTAGTCGTCATTTATATAGCGCCATTTTCCCATTTGTATGGCTTAAATGCGCTTTGTAGTCGGAGCGCCCTCAGGGACAGAAGTCCTGGTTTGGGGAAACATTCTAAGAGTAGACTTTAAGATGCATGTGCATTCTGCTGAGATTAGCACTAATGAGGGCTGGCTAGGCTCTAGTAAGCAACCCAAGATGTCAGGTATGTGGGCACGTGCTCAGGGTGGTCAAGACAGAGTGCTAGTCCAGAAGACTCGATGTGTGGCCAGCTAGACCGAATTTGTCATAGGTTGTTGCTGTACACTAATGGCATATGTGTTGCTGCATGTCTGGGGTTACAGTGTGATAAGTTATGTGAACATCTACACCGAATTTGACATACCCGTAGCTGCATTCTAACATGCATCGATGAAGAACCGTGCCTGCGGCAGGTGTTCACAAATGTGGTGTGTTTATACATACCTTAAACTCAGACAGATTTTTATCTTTGATGTATCTTTGTCAGATTTATTTTCCTGGCACCGTGGTCCCCTTAGCCCTAAATCTCCCAAGGCAATTGGCTGTTCATGTGGGTGCATCTTCTAGTGGGGCAGAATTCTACCATGGACAAGGACCAGGGTAATGAGATTCTTTGATTGCAATAGGCACATTAATGAAATAGACATGGCTACTATGTGTTTTCCACGTACAAAGAAGATTAACCAAGTAATCTAATAAGAACAATGGCAGCGGATACTTGCATGTACCCACTTTGGGTTTCAGCGGCTAACCTAAGCAGTTATAGGTGGAAGGGGTTGCTAGCAAGTCAATTGGAGCGTCTTGGGTGGGCTGAAACTCTTTGGACAATCATTGATGACCCATCAATGAAAACCTCCTTGGGTGTTTTCTTTGATGCAGGTTACGTCATCATTAAAACCGGTGTAGGGACTACAATCATGTACATAATCCCCCTCTTCTACTGGTTCTGCTATGAACCTTGCTGGGTTCACTGTGCGACAGCTAACAGTTTTATTTGATGGATTCGAGATTATGAC
Source organism: Ambystoma mexicanum (assembly GCF_040938575.1). Classification (NCBI taxonomy): domain Eukaryota; kingdom Metazoa; phylum Chordata; class Amphibia; order Caudata; family Ambystomatidae; genus Ambystoma; species Ambystoma mexicanum. The sequence goes on from NC_090932.1 coordinate 953,349,428, forward strand.
CTAGTAACCCGAAGCTCTCTGGATTGCCAATGTGCTTTTAGTCTTACCAAGTAAGGCAAAAAGAGCATGCTCCACATATAATGTGACGGAACAGCCCATTATAATAGTTGCTGACTTCTCAATTGCAAAGGCTACTGCAGCCAATGCTTGTAAACATGGGTCAAGATTTGATGATGTTCATAAAAGCTTGTATGTATATATTAAATAGGATTGGCCCCAAGACAGGTCCTTGGGGGTCACCCCATTCTACAGAGACCTATTTGGCCTTGTATGGAGGCAGAGACACTGTCTGGTACCGGGTAGAGTGAAATGAGTTTAGCCACAACAAGGCTAGGCCACAAAAGCCAATCTCTTCAAGGTTATGAGACAAGAGATCATGGTCAATTGTATCAAATGCTGCGGACAGGTCCAAGAGTATCAGAACAGCTATCACAGACGTGTCACCGAGCCTGGTTAGATCATCAGTATCTGCCACCAGAACTGATTCAGTGCTCATGTTTGGCTGAAAATCTGATTGATGAAAATCTAATATGTTTTCCTTTTCCAGAAAATCTCTAACTTGTGGAGTCATGGTTCCTTCTAGGACCTTCATGAGGAATTTGAGTAGAGATAGAGATCAAAAATTGTCAGTGAAAGTTGGGTCCAGTGCTGGCCTCTTTAGCAACGATGTGACAAGAGTGTGCTTTAAAGAGGCAGGAATATAGCCAGTACTCAAGGACTCCTTGACTGCCATTGAGATCATGTAGGCTAGTTCAAATAGAATATCTTTGAGGGTTCTGAGAGGGATCTGATGCATGGGTAAACTAGATAGAAGTTTAGAGATAATGTCCAGAGCTTGAGTCACAGACATCGGCTGAAAGACAGAAAAATCGGTTCCAGAAATCATTGTTTGAACATTTCTGCTACAGTTGACACAAGGGATTTTGTAATTGTTTCACAAATTCTAACAATAGGAATCGCATAAGTTTTGAGAAACCGCGATTGACTTACTAAATTTTGCTTGTGTAGACAGCCTCCTCTTCCTCACTCTCCTCATCATCTTCATCTTCCAACATTGTATCTTCTTCCTCCCCATCCTCTCTATCCTCAAAATCTAATGTTCCAAGGTGATCTATCGTATATGTCCCGCTCATTACCTCTTCCAATATATCCCTGTCTTCCTCTTGCTGATACGTTTCCCAGCTTCCTCCTATGTTGGTATCAGCTCTTCTGTTCCTGCTTACACTGTCCCCTTTTCTTATGATGTTTTCTTCCCCCTTGTCTAACAATGTGTGTCTACTCATAATATCATAAACTTCCTTACAGCGTCTCTGTATACTTCTTTAATATTCTCTTTCTTCATTTCACCTTCTGTCTCCTTCCTTTTCTTCCTCCCTTTTCTCTCTCTTTTCCCTTTCCTCGTTAACATCTTGTGTGCTCTCCCTTTCTTTCTCCTCTCTTTGTATTACATTTTCTCTCACTTCATCCATCCTCTTCTCCTTCTCTGTCTCCTGTGTATCTGTACTTCCTGTCACCTTCGCATTACCTTCATCACTACCCTTTCCATCTAATTTCAATAATATCTCCCATCCTATCCATTTATTTCATACAATCTCTGTCTCGCCCTTTTCACTCTGCATGGATTCTGCTCTATAACACTTCTCATCTGCTTCTGTTAACTGTGCTTGCACCCTGAGCACTCATCAGCTTCTTCCTGTAATATGGTCTCTGCTTGCTCGCCTTCTTGCCTTTCATACTGTCCTCACCACTATATGCTGGTGGTGCATATATGGGATTGGAATAACCTGCAGTAGCCTATAATGGATATATTCCCTGTACAGTGGGGGTTTGTGTCACAAGTTTGGGGAATAGGAAGAGCTGTGGGTTCAATGCTCTCTATGCTCTCTCTGCCATGCTGGTTAATCATCCATTCTTTCTTACTTTGCTCCTCACCTTCTTCTTTGAACATTTTCTGTAGTTCGAGAATCTATTCTGTAATTATTTCCCCTTATGCGTGGCATGGCATGTAAATATGTGCACATGTGTAGCAGCACCGTTTTCAAATGAGTGTCATCTTGGGGCCATGGCATAAACATTGTGCCTCCCATTTTTCTTAACCCACCCAACATGGTACTTGAGAGTTTTGTATCTGGGAAGTGTCTTACATAAATGAACAATTGGAGTGTCTGCCATACTGACAATATAAAATGCAATTTAGCAATAATCAATGAATACTGCTTCAACTCGTGCTCATGTTCTTTCTGCTTCTTTTCAAACCCCGTCCCCACAATAGCTTCCCCAATGTTAACACACCCAAGTCTCTCTCTGGGACCAAGTCCTCAATAACCCACAATACTTTTGAGCAGCATCACAAACGCCACACACGCTCCGACCTATTTACTTGGTCCACAACACCAATTAACTTCTCCTACCAACACAAAGAAAAAACACCTACACACTTCTATTTAACCCTACAGCACACGGCTGGCACCAGCAAACATGAATACAAATCAAAATATGTCCATCTTCCCATATAAGTGGGGGATTCCTCTCTTGATCTCTGTCACATAAAGAGGATTATCCTGTGATTTTCCTCAACCCTTGTCGAAGCTATACAATCCATTAATATTTTTACTGCTCATAAATCACCAACACACAAAAACCCTAACCCCGGTTTTAATGTGCACCATTCATACTCGCATCCGCTATTGGTCTGAGGAGCTGAGCCTCCTCTAGCTGCCTGCTCCCCTCCACCACCAGCAGTGAAGCCTGCAGGGACCGTGCAGGGCTCTTCTGTCAATGGGGGTGACTGCAGACCTCTCTTCTCAATTGCACGCTATCGATGCTCTCCACAGACCTCGCAAGATACATTGTAGATGGAGCTACAAAACGCGAAAGAAATATTGGCTTCCAAAACGAAACCATTTGACAATAGTCAGGCTGGCATGTATGGATTTAGGGAACAGCTAATACAGAGTAAAGAGCAGATGCGTGAAATGGGCTATAATGATAGACTGAGAGAAGGAATCAAGCATATTTGGTTGAGGTCAGAATCACAATCTGTACCTCATAGACTGATAACTTTCATGGAGGAAGAGAGATTGTCCTCTATTCTGGAGACTACATCCCCACTGCCCACATCATTTCATTGTCATGCTACTGTCAATGGCACACATAGCCATAGTCAGAACTTAATTGTCACCAAACAAAGCATGTCCTCCTCCCAGACTCACCTAAATACACAATAATACTTGATTTCCCTGTAAGATATAAAATAATATAGATAAATATAGGTGAGAGGGTAGGGGAACATGTCATGAGTGGGAAGGAGAGCAAATGAGAGCTCTCTCAAACAGAGAATTAGTGAATAAACATATCACTTAGAATGAGTGATGGGAGCAATAATTACAGTGTATGATGCAAGAGAGAGAACATTTAGCCTGTGTAACTGACATTGAGAGACAGCACATACAGCCATAAACATATATTGTAAAGATACACATTTATACCAAGATGTATGGGAATACCCCAGAGCCTTTATTTTTTTAATTTTATTTTTATGTATTTATCGTGCCATAGCCAACATTTGACTTTAAACACTTTTCACGAACATACATACAACAAAATAACATGACAGACTTAAAAGAAATTTAAGAACATTCAAATTCCTCAATTATTAACTTTAAATAAACAAAGAAAAATTTCAACGCAGACTATAAAATATAAGAAAACAGCACCTATGGGAAAAAGTAAAAAATGAAAAACAGATAAGGGAGAGTGAGCGAACAGGAAAACATATATTTTTTCCTGCAGTAGAACCATTGATCTCATAGAGACTAAATTTAAATAAATGACTCATTTGAACACAACATCAAAAAGAAACTTAAAAATGGGAGAAACGTATCCATCCCCCTGTGGGCACCAGTCACCCTTCACCTCCTTCTCTCCTCCTTTCAACTCAGTCATTAATCAAATTAAGTTCCCTCAGAGCTCTAACAAGTTCCATTGAGAGAGCAGACTCATGACATGAAGATAATCTCCCCCAGAATTCAATGGTATTTAACCATGACGGATGATGGAAAAACCTACCAAATCTTCTTACCCTCATACTCCAAGTGCCTGGACAATCTGATAATAAGTGTTTGGATGTCTGATTACTGGTATTATCACACTTACCACAGTTCAGGAGTATTTTCCCTTCAATATCCCTTGTAGCCTGAATCTCAAGGGTCGGGAGTAGATTTAGACGGAATCTAAGAATAGCTACACCCAGCCGCAGATCTAGAGATTTTTTTGAGATAGGCAGGGAGCATTGATAATCGTTTATCAATCACTGTAAAAGAGGCAGATCTCTTTTCCCTCCTCATACTATCTATGGTATCAATCCAGTCCTGCTGTTTCATCTTATCCTTCACCCTGTCCAGATTTCCCAGAAGAAGCTCAACATCACAACCTGCTTTCGCTAATATATCTGAGCATCTTTGCTGGAATTTATTCAAGAAACCATTTTTACCCAGTTTCAGCTCTAGCGCTACTTCCTCAAATAAAGAGTTTTTGGGATAATCTAAAACCACTCTATATAAGTTCAGCCATTTCCATTGGAGCCATGATCTAAGTGAGGAAAGCCCTAATTCATACCTAAGGTCAACTATTGGGACAGGGTCCGGTAATCCCAATGTGCGTTTCCACAGTTTAGCTTCAATTGTGTCCCATTCAATATCCAGAGCTAAGCAGTTATAGTCTAGACCAAAAAGAACTATAGGAATGACCTTGCCTATATAGAATCTCACTAGATGAAGTATCGAGAATTTACAGAATTGAGTCTTGATTCTTTTCCTTTGCGCTCCCAACTTTACTATTTTTTAGTTCAATAGATCGCAACATATCACATTTTGTTGGAAAGGAGCTTATTGTTGCTCCCAAGTATGTTAATTACGCAACCATCTCAATCGCTCATTGGTCCAAGATTCAAGCATACTGCTTCACCAACCTCCGTGGTTGTTTAAATCTTAGAATCTTAGATTTTAGAGGATTAATGATGAGACTATTATTTTGTGCGTAATTTTCTATTGCATACAGAAGACGTTGCAGCCCTACCTGAGAGTGATCCAGGACTACAACGTCATCTGCATCCGCCAGCCAATTAATTCTTGAGATTCCAATTACGGGGGATATTAGTCCTATATCTTTCAAGAACTCCGCTAGGTCTTCCATAAACAGGATAAACAGAAAAGGAGCTAGTAGGCATCCATGGAGGACCACTCTCTGTATTTTGATCAGATTTGTGAGTAGGCCTGCTCTAGTCAGTCTTACCTGCATAAAGTTATTAGAATGGAGATCTATCATGATAGCTTGTAAATTGGGAGGAACACCCCAGGAATCTAGTTTTTTCCATAACAGATTCCTATCAATAGTGTCAAATGCTTGTGAGAGGTCCAGCCATGCCCCATACAGTGGCAGACCCCCTTTTAGGAAGGACGGCGCTGTCAAACAACTCAATACCAGACCATTAAGTGAGGTTGAGAGGCCCTTTCTAAAGTCTGATTTCTGCCTTGGTATAATACATGTTTTCTTTTGCCCAAGCTTCCAATTCCCCTAGGATGTGACCAGCAAAAATATTGCTGTCAGCATCCAAAAGGGAAATAGGCCGATAGTTGGCTGCTAGCAATCGGTCCCCCTTTTTATAAATAGGAATAATTATAGAGTTTTTCCAAAAATCAGGAAAAGTCTTCCACAGAATTATATTATCGAACAGTTTTTTTAGGACCTTTGCCCACAGAGGTGGATCCATATTTAAGATTGAGTTGCTCAGGCCATTCGGCCCCAGAGCTCTAGATGCTGAAGATTTCCATATCAGCATTTATAGGTCTGCGGCTGAGAAGTCCAAAAAACAATTACCTCATTTTATTCTCTCCCCAGGACTAGTATTAGGGCATTCATAGACCCCTGCAAAGTGAGCACACCACACATGTTCTTGGAAAACCACATCCTGCTTTTGCGAGCGACTTATTCCATTCATTCTGACCAAAGCCCAGAAGTTTCTTGAGTTTCCCCGGGAAAGGGCAGCTAGCATTTTCTCCCCATCTTGCTGGAACATAAGACCCCTATGAGCTCTAACGCAGTTTCTATTGGAGTTATTCAGCACTCTCAGACACTCCTTGAGGCTTTCCGTATCTTGACAGTGTCTCTTTAACCACCCTCTTTGAGTTCTGAGTTGCTTCTTTTTGACCATTATATCAACATTAAAAGAATGCTTGAAAATCCCCTGTAATGTCTGGATGTTTGATTCTTTTGGGGCCACATTAGATAAGAAAAGAGAGAAATCACATGGGTTACAAAAGTTAGATAGTTGTTGGTCAGAAAGCTGCTGAACCAAAATCTTCGGTTCACAGTTTAACACTTTGCCCCCCTTTGAAATCTTCTTACAGCATTACCCGCTCCATTCGTAGACAGCTCTTGGTCATAGAACACTGCATCGGGATCCCCCTCTAACCGTAGACTTGCAATTAACATTACATGATCGTCAATGTTGCCGTCCCCCAAATGAAAATCAAGACACGTGTCAAAAATGCCTTTCGAGGGGAAAAGGTAATCAATTGTTGAAAAGGCCTCCCCTCTTCTCCAAGAGGGAGCATTTGAGATATCTCCCCTAATGTTACCCTTAAACATTTGCAGACCCCATTCTGTCAAGAAATCTGCCCACATGTTACCATTACTTTCCTTTTGACGAGATCTTTCCGAACTGGGGTCACCCATCATGATACATTGAGAGTTTAGATCACCTGCAAGGATAAAGTCATCTTGTGGGAACTGCTGAGAGAATTCCAATAAGCTATTAGACAGACTAAGCAGAAAAGCATATAGAGAGATGATTTTAGGGTTCCAATAAACATTAATAATGATCCAGCCTTTAACCCTGCTGGCCCCTCTTTTTGTTGCTTGCACCATTAGAATACCTTCACTAATATCCGATACACCCTATGATGACTCAAAAATCTCATTATACATGTCACCATCAAACCCCCCTTGGCCTTCCCCCCTCTGAACCCTGAGCCAACTGCTGAAAAATAGAAAAACCACAGGAGCCACAGTAATGCTTCCATTGCCCCTCAATGGCAAGTCCTCCACCTGAGGCCCTTGCGGGTACCTACCACTTAATGTAGTCTCCATCCGCTTATTATCCAAATTGTTCACCTCTCCCGCTATAGGTGCCCCAGCTTTATTGATCTGATCCAAGGGCTTCCCCAGACTGGAGATGACAGCATTTTTTCAGAAAAATCGGAGCAATTTTTACTGAGGAAATTGCTGATTTATTTTGACGTTTCGCCAAAAGAAATATGGGAGCAATTTTCTTTGGCGACTCTGGTATCTCCGTCTGGCTTCCAACTTTTAATTTCTTGATCGTTTTTCCTTTTTCCATTGTGTCATTTACACATTCATTATTTACTTTCTTTGTCTTCTTGGCCTTATTCCCTTGATCCTTTTTCAGGGGATTTTCTTTCTGGATTTTTTCAACCTTTTTCATACCCTTCTTTAACTTTTCCAGGAATTGGTTGGAGTCTGCGGACTTACACTTCTTTTTTTTCTTCTTTCCCTGAGTGCTCACTTGGGGTTGAGGCTCAGGTCTTGCCCTTCTTTTCTCTTCTTTTTCTTCTTTCCATTCATTTTCTTACTCTGTGGGACTGCCCGATCAGAGTCTCCTGAGGAAATATTAAACAGACACTCTTTATCATCTTGCAGGAGATCATTGTCCACCACAAGAGCCATCCTCAGAAACTCTTCCATTACAGAGGCTGAGAGTGGAGTGTCTTGTAAGAAGGGTTCAATACCAGTTTTTTGAGGTGAACCCTTCTCTCGAGTCTCAGTTCTTCTGTCATTCAACTCTAGTTGCTTAGAAATGGTTGTCGATTTTTTCACAGAATCCCCACATAGAGCGGTCAATAAATCCAACTTTCCTGATTGATCCTTAACTTCTTTTGGAGACTCCTCATTGGTTCACCCATAGCCTCATTGATTGCTGATTTTAAAGCAACCATAGATGATTCATTTATCTCCAGTTCTTTTGTGACCTCCAGTAATATGCCCGTATGTTGTTGTACTTCCAGCTTTAAATGTTCAAACACTTAAACCGGTGATGTTAAGACAAAATTTAAAGCCATTGATGTGGGTGGTACCAGCTCCTGTGTTGAAGTTCCTGGGAGGGTACAAGAGATTGGTTGCATCTCGTCATCAGAATTACCAGACTTTTGTAAGTCAGAGGCATTATCCTCCGTCCCATCTCTAACCTCAATAATTTGATTTTGCTGACACGGTCCAATTGAGGGTACCTCCATTTCCAGTTCCAAGAGGTCTTTATCTCTCAGATCACTAAGACTAGCAGAGACCTGGGGTTGCGAGTCTCCAGATTCCCTTGGGGACTCTCCTTGAGTTGGTGGAGCAACCACACTCCCATTCCTCTGCAGTTCAGATGTTATCAGTAGGTGATTCAAAATCATCTTATTCATGGTGGTTGCCCTTAAAGTATAGTACAGGTTTCCTTGAAATAGTCCCTTAATCAGATGTTTTTTTTGGGGTAGATTCACTTCCTTTGTGTCTAGGAACTTCTGATTCTTTCATTAAACCAGACCCCATTGGTGACTGATTGTCCACTGGATAAATGCTTGGGGGAGGGACAAAGATACCCCCACCTGTCTTATAGGGCTTGAAGAAACTTGAGGTTGCCACCTCCTTTTCGATACATTGAGACTTCTTGCCCATTTCAGTACTCTTAGCCTGCTTGCAGCCGGTAATTACAACTCCTTGAGCCGATCTCTATAGATCATACATATACAACAAAGTATGGGTATGACCTTAGCACCTGGGTCAAAGGCCACCACAGCCCGCAGTCCCCAAGTACCAAGGAGATCAGAAGCTGGAGTCTAGAAGGTCAGGAAGATGGTCGTAAAAACAAAAAAAGACGTAACAACTCACGCCGTCCCTGCTCGGGTCAAAGGCCCAGGCCCGCAGTCCCTAAGTCTTTAACTGCGCTTAGACTGTCCAGAGGAAAGAAAAAAGGTGTTTCCTATGGTGATTTCTGCTCAGAGTACTTCTTATACACAAAAGAAAATAAATATAAATTAAAAAAAGATACAGAAAGGAAATCCATCCCTTCCCTTCTCTGTGTCCAAAATGATGTCAGAGGTGATTGTATTTCACTATTCACCTCAATCTTTTGTGGCGCTTCCGTGTTACCCCCACTGAAGCAGTTCTCACCACTGTTTACTGATCAATGCCAGACCAAAACCGTAGACACCCAGACACCATGACGGGTAACTGGGAACACACTGTGAGCTCACTGCCCACCCAAAATTTGAATTATTATGATTTAGCACACTCTGACAAAAGGCTTGCAGCAAACCCCCAAGAAACTACAACACCGCCAAAAGTAAACACGCTTGTAATGTGTCAAGAAAGACACTATTGGGGGCGGTCCCAAAAGCGCGTCTACTAGAGCACCTAGAGCACTTTTATACCTATATGCTCGGTGTTCTGCAGTCAAAATTCACTGAGATTTTCCACTTCCCACTTTCTGTCTCTTTATTATTTAATTTCCTTTTCTTTGGAAAGTTCTTTAGCTGCCCTAAAGGGCCTCCTTTTAATTTCTCTTTAAAGCTGATATTACCTCTAATCCTAGCAGCCTGTAGTAGTTTTTCCTTTACCCTTACGCTGGTAAGAGCCACCAGAATCTGTCTGGCTCTGGAAGTGGAGACTTTCCCAACTATGTAAGAAAAGTCTATATCCATGTTAGAAATTAAATCAGGTCCAACACAGTCAGAGAAGATTTTAATGATAAAGTCACCATGTTTTCATTTTCATCACCATTCTCCTCCACCTCTACCAGCCGTTGATTCCTTCCACGTAATTTCAAATCCTGATCAAGAGATTCGACCTTTGATTTCTGGAGTTCTGATTTCAAATTATTGTAGGCTCTAAAAGATCCAGGAATCTCCACTGCCAGGGAGACTGAGCTGGTCTCCAGTTTAGTGACCCAGTTATCCAGATGAGCTACCTTCTTTGTAGGATCTGCCGAAGATGACTTAACTTCTCCCACATCTTAAGCCACTTTCAGCAGCAGTGTATAATTGTCTTAAGTGTTGGGGATTTCTTCCATCTCCATGGCTTGTTTGGGTTTGTTAGGGATTGGGTTTTCAGCCACGTCAATCTTTTTCTTAGTGTTCATTATCCTTAAAATTATCCTTAAAGTAGAGGATCCAGGAGCTACAGGTTTAAGCTGCTGCCTCAGCGACCAACATTCCAGAATCCTGAATTTTACTTTTTTAACGTTCTCTGATTTTGTTTCAAGGAATAAAGAGGGTTGACCATTGGCCTTTGCTAGTTTTCCATCATAATCAGGAGTGTTTTTGACTGAGATAGTGTTGTATCCCCCTTTTGTATTCTCCCTGTGCATTTTGAACTGGAATAATTTCCACTATTCATTATCAGTCATGTGGTAATGCTGAATTATGCAACAACTCTGTATAAGACTGTAAAGCTGTATTAATTGTCCTATATTTCGCATGAATTTGGGTGCCCACTAGCCAGAATTAGTTGTATGAGGTTTAATTGGCAGATTAATACATTTAGAAAGTGTTGTGCATTAATATCAATGCTACTTCTAAATTCAATATAAGTTGCTTTGATTGTGTTAATACACTTCCTCCCTGGGCCGGTCTTTGAATGTGGTTTTGCAGAGTAAGGCAGAATGGACTGAATGGGACGTGTGGTGGATTCAACATTACTTGACTCCTGTATGAATTAGAAAGGTATATGATGTATTCTTCACTCACTCCTAGAAGGTATTTATTACGTTTACATGAACACTAGCTCACTAATGTACAAAAGTTACTGTCAATATCAATTTCAAGTGCAATGTATATTATTTCCACATGAATTTGATAGTCCACTTGCGGTAGTTAGTTATATGTCATATTATTGACAAATAATGCATTTTGAGATATTTCAGTGATAATATATGTGCTGTTTCTATATTTCAAAATAACTTATTTTGATTGTGTTATGCCAGTTTACTTCACTGGGCCTATATTTGGGGAAGATTTTGGGAGGAAATGTAGGCTAAGAATCAACATTATTCGGCACCAGTATTAATTAATAAGATACAAAATGAATGTATTCCTTTTCATAGATTATATATATTGCCTTTACAGATAAACTGGTTTGCTATTCAATGAATATCTATTTCAGATATACTGTGTTTATAATCCTGGGTTAATAGGTCTCCAATTAGCATGGAATGTACTGGTCACCTAGAGGGATGGCGTGTGGTGGCCTAAATGGTTTTTCTTCAGTTTTTTGTTGTGTTACTTCTTTATGTACCGAAGAATGGGAGTGGGAGGTATGTTATATTAAGATAGGTTGAGCTTAATATGTTAATGCTGTAGCATTCAAATTTGGGGATGGGGCACAGGGCTAATGGGGTTCTTTGGAATGTTTTTTATAGAATTGAAGCAGCTGCATCATTGAACTGGCATTACCTTAAGTATTAAGAGGATGTTTTTTTCTGTTACGTTGTATTTTATTGACAGGGCTGGTGTTGTCTAGAATTGACAACATATCTGAGGAAAGAATGATGACAATGATCAAAGATGAATGACACTTTATTTCATGGAACGTGAATTGTATTAATAACCCGTTAAAAAGGAAACAAATACTTAACCACCTGAATGACCTTAAAGCGGATGTATGTTTGTTACAGGGGACACATTTGATACAAGAAGAGGTGAATAGATTGAAGAAAGGATGGGTGGGGTATGCATTTGGTTCACCCTATATCTCAAGGTCACGTGGAGTAGTGATTTTAATTCATAAACATGTTTCTGTTCAATTATTGAAGCATTGCTCAGACAGGGAAGGCAGAATGATTGCATTGCTAATGAACATACAGGGTGAAGTTGTAGCGATATGTAACATATATTCACCGACGGTGGATGATGGTTCATTTTATAGATATACTGGTCAGAGATTACAAGATATGAATACCTCAAATAAAATACTTGGAGGAGATTTCAACAATGTGTTAGACACATTGATGGAAACAAGTAAAAGTACTGGAACTCGATTATGGAGTAATCATTGTGAATCCTTGGAGGCTTTGATTGATGAACACAATTTGGTGCACCCCTGGAGACTGGAACATCCATCCAGCAGGGAATACAGTTTCTTCTCTAATGCCCACAATACATACTCTATGTTAGACATGTTACTATTGTCAGGCAATGCAGCTGAAATGTATACAAGTGGTGTGATCTGGTCTGGAACATACATTTATCTGACAATGCACCAGTGGCAATGTGCCTGACACAACATTTAAATACAAATAAGAAATCTTTATGGAAGATGAATACATTACTTCTGGATGAAGATGAATTTGTTGAGAAGATTATGAGTGAAGCTAATCATTTCATTGAAGAAAACCACACAGGGGAACTGGATGCGGGAATAGTCTGGGAAGCCTTCAAATGCTCCTTGAGGGGCTTTTTGATTCGTTTATCGAGTGGTCGGAAAAAGAAACATAAAATAGAGGTTATGACCCTGGAGAAGAAGATTGAAGAATTAACAGAAGTGTTACGTAATCCGAATGAAGAGAAGGTTAAGGAGCTAGGCCACATGAAAAGTTATTATGACAAAATGATGTAAAAGAAGTCTGAACAAACATTATTCAGTATCAGGCATACACATTTTGAAAGCAGTGAAAAATGTGATAGCTGGTTAGCCCATCATATGAGATGTCAGGAGGCAGACAGGGTTATTCCATCTATAGCTAAATCATATGGGTCAATCACCTTCAACCCAAAAGAGATTAATGAGGTATTCAAATATTATTATGAACAACTATACTTAAATGAGAATAATATATTTGATGACTTAAGGAGTTTTAAAGCAGAACTGCAGATGCCGAACTTAACAATAGCAGAGAGAAACATTTTGGATCCCGAATTGACTATTAATTAACTATGGAATGCAAGTGCTTCCTTCCATTCTGGGAAATTGCCTAGACCATATGGGTTACCTGCTGAATTCTATAAAATGATGGCAGATTCTGTAATTGAACTCTTACGTGACATGTATGTGTCTTCTCGGTCTACCCGGGATGTTACGCCAAGCCACCCACCATGCAACTTTTTCACTGATTAAAAAGAAAGATAAGGATTTGACTTTACCTTCGAACTATCGGCCAATCAGTCTCTTAAATACAGACAATAACATTCTTTTGAAATCTCTGGCAAGAATGCTAGAATTTTTACTACCGAAGCTAATTCATGAGAACCAATCAGGATTTGTGAAAGGTAGACATGACTAATTACATGAGAAGACTCTTACAAACTCTTTCCCAGACTATTGACAAGTGTAATGATGTGACAGTCTTCTCACTAGATGCTAAGAAAATCCTTTGACGGGGTGAATTGGAATTACTGTATGATGTATTAAAGGAAATGGGTGTTGGGGAATGCTTTATAAATTGGGTAAAGCTGTTATACCCCGGCACCACAGCAGACATTGTAACCAGTGGCATGAGATTTGAGTGCTTTGAGATGGAATGTGGTACTACACAGGGGTGCCCTTTGTCCCTGCTTGTATTTGTAATTGCAATTGAACCTCTGGCAGCTGCGATTCAAGAAGAAAAGAACATACAAGGAATAGTTCATGGTGGAGTGGGTCAGAAACTGTGGCTTTATGTGGATGATCTATTACTGGCGCTGTGGAATCTAGAACATTCACTGCCAACACTTATGAGGCTTATATACGATTTTAATGTGTGCTCAGGCTATAAGATTAACTGGGCAAAGTCATAGGCAATGTTGTCAACTAGGAGTTATGAAACACTAATGGTTAAAAATTTGAGATTCAAATAGTGGCAGGAGAAACTTAAGTATTTGGGTGTTTGGATGACCAATAAATTGGAAGAAATGGCACAGAAGAATATGAAAGTTCTAAGCTTTAGACTTAAGCTTGATCTGGAGAGATGGAAACTACTGAACCTATCCTTATGGTGTAAAGTCAACACACCTAAAGTAATCTCGACACCTAGGATAACTTATGTGCTCAGCATGCTACCATTGGAGGTTGGTAAGAAATCTTGAAAAGAATTTGATGCTCTAATACAGTAGTTCTTATGGATGACAAGCCTCCTAGGTTGAAACTATGGAAATTGCAATTGCCTTAGGAGAGAGGTGGATTGGGGTTTCCCAACCTTTATGCCTAACCTCTAGCATATATGGCCAGATATTATGCACCATTACTGGAAAAGGATCCGGATGATTGGACCAAGACAGAAGCAGCTCTTCTAGGGTCTCTAGCCCTGTTGGCTGTCCTGACAATAGCATCAGGGTGAACAACTAAAGTCAAACCACAATACAATTTCTTGAGAAGCTCTTGGAAGGAGTTTGTGAATCTTCTGGGGGAAAATGCTTTTCAAAGACTCAACTCATCTATTTGGTACAACCCTAAAATAAGGCAGAATGGTAAAACACTTTTCTGGCCAGATTGGATCTTGGGGTGTACAGTGGACTGGGGGGGGGTCCAAGAAGTAATGGCAGATGGCTGTCCCTGTACCAAGTGACAGAGACTTGGCAAATACAAAATGAATTGCTCACAACGTGATTACCAAAGACTTAAAAAGGCAATTGGGGGGGGGTGTTGTGGCTAGGCGCCGATTAAGGCAGTCTCCTAGTTGTGGCTCTCCGCTCAAGTGAAGCCCTTCATAACATATTTATTATCTCAACATATGTTCTCTTAGCCCCTTCATTGCCCTGTACTGCCTTTACAAGTTGCCTATGGTCTGTGGCTTCATTGAAGAAGACTGCTCATATCTGCTCTTCCGTGTACGGAACCTCCACAGGGCCGGGCCTGAGGCTGCATCATCCTGCAGTACCAGCAGCTGACGCTTCCTGTCAACTGGTCGGCTACTGCGTCATGGGAGCTATGCTTCGCATAAGGAGTGTCGGCTCTTGCACAACAAAGGTTTTTTTCCTCTACTTTTTCCTTTTCTCCGTATTTTAAGCACAAATATTAATGCTGGACCTTTTTTATGTAATTCAAGCGTTTTAAAACCAGTTTTAGTAGTATTTATCACCTGTCAATGGACTTCCATTGCTACTAACTCTTTTCAAGGAAATACATCAAACCTATTTGATTATATTTTGCTTCTCGCATATCCTGCTCCCTACAATTTGTGCTCCTTCCTTCCAATTTAATACTTAAACTTACTTATCACATTGATGACATCTAATGACTCTTCTATAATTGTGTTCTGAGTGTCATTACTCTCTGTTCAAGTTTTGTGAAGAAAGGAAAGAGAGGGAGAAGGGAAAGGAAGAACAAAAGACATTCGGAAGAAATAATTGTTGATTATTGTTAAACTTTATTGCTCCCATATTCCCATATACATACAATATGGCTTTTAAAAAGAAGCAAACACAAGAAGCTTGTGTTTCATCTCCTACTACCATAAGGAGACAAAAGAGTGAATCTCCGACACCCAAAGAAGATTCAGCAGACCCTGTTATACAAACCATTTTATCAGAAATTAGAGCTCTTCAGCCATTCATGGAGGACACTAATGCTAAATTGAAGCAATTAGACAACAAATGTTCTATCTTTGAATCCTGCATGAATGATGTTGAAAGGCATGTTGGTGATGCAGAAGATGTCTCTAACAGGGTCACTAATCTAGAAATTCAAGTTGCCTTCTTACAACAACAGGCTGAGAACCTTGAAAACATGAATAGGAGGAACAACCTGTGCATTGTGGGCCTTCCAGAAGGAATCGAGAAAAATAACCCTATTGCCGTCCTATATATGTTCCTTCTTCAAATCCTCAACCACCAGCCTCTGTGCAGCTCAACATTCAGAGAGCACATAGAATTGGTCCCAACAACTCGTCATCAAACACTAGTCGACCTCCCAGAACTCTTATACTTGCCCTCCAGGATTTCACTCACATCACCCTCATTATGGGAAAAGTTAGACAAATTAAACAGCTTATATGGGCAGGAAATAAAATCTTCATCAAACAAGATGTCTCTAAGATAACAGCAGTGAAGAGAAAATAACTTCTGGCTTTTAGACCTGCTCTGAGGCAATTGAATGCCAGATATGGCATTACTTATTCAGCTATCTTGAAAGCTACTGTAAATGGGCAGATCTCAACCTTCCAAAATGTGGTGGATTTAAGACATTACATCCAATCGTTTAAAATGAATGATATGGGTACGTCTAACCCCATCACGTGTAGGAATTCTATGATATTGTACTTTCTTCATTTTTAATTTTGATCTTCACCAAAGCGGAGTACGGCGGGCCTTTTCTTTTTTATTTGGCTCTCCTCATCGCATCTTTTTTGGACATGGATTGGTGTGGCCTGTTCCTGGTAGCCACTGTTCTTCTGATTTTTTTAATATAATACATTTTTACCAATTTTCATGTCTTTATTGTTTGTCTTACCCTTCTCCTTATGTCTCATTCCCTTCATGTTTCCTTTTGTCCTGCTGGGTACTCATACAATTTACATGCTAATATAGTTTGCTGCCATAATGAAATTACTTCATCTGATTAACTGTTTATGTCAATATATACAACCTCTTTTTCTTGAATAATGCCCCTCAATATAGTTTCTTGGATCATTGGAGGATTACATAATCCTATTAAGAGACAAAAAGTAGTTTCACACCTCAATAGATTAAAGCCTTCTATAGCGTGCATACAGGAATCACAACCCTCAGATGTAGAAGTAGCAAAACTCAAGCGACACTGGGTGGGTCAGGTCTTTTCTAGTGCTGCAGATGGGAAAAAAATGGTGTCATTACACTTATTAATAAAACCCTTAAATGCAAAATGGTATCTATGGAATCGGATCGAGTCGGGAGATGGGTCATTTTCAAGATATCGGTAGATGCCACAGTATACAGAATCCTCAATATATATGTACCAACCTCTGCAGAACCCTCATTTTGGGAACAACTCAGAAATCATGTGCTCTTATATAACCCCCAAAATATAATTGTATATGGAGATTGTATTCAGGTTGTTGATCCTTTTGTGGACATGACATCCGATGTGAGATATTTCAGCACCACAGCCCACACTCAATTTATTAACTTTTTATCCTAAACAGGTCTTAGTGATGCATGGCGTATCTTACATCCAACAGACACTGAATTCACCTTCTACTCTATGCCCCCCAATTCCTTCTAAAGGCTAGATTATATTTTTGTTTCCTATTCCACGGTTAGTCTTCTACTTGATGCCCAGATGGAATCCATCAGATGATCAAGTTTCTGTACATGTCAAAATTGCCTTCCCAATAAACTCTTGCCACTATAGCAGAAGGAAATGTAATACTAGTTCATTAAATGATGAATCATTCACGCAATTTATTATACAACAACACAATAACTTGTTCTCTGAAAATAAAAATGAAGATACATCAATTACCAATAATTGGGACTGCTATAATGCGGTTCTTAGAGGACATATTATATCTTTTGTAGCCATCAAATAGAAAAAACTTAAATTCGAATCTGAGTTCAATCCCAGGCTGCTTAAACCCTTCGAAATTCAATATGCCAGTACTAACTCACCCTCCACTTTAAAAAAAATCCTAAAATTAAGATTTCAATATAACAAAATTATCACACAATATTCATGTACCAACTTACTTAAATATAAAGTTAAATATATCAATTCTCGAATAAAACTAGCAAATCATTGGCGTCTTATCTTAAACTTAAAAAGGTAAAAACCAAAATTGTGCTTATTAAGGATCACTTAGTATCTAGGAGATTCACTGACAAGGAAATTGTTCAAGCCTTTAATACATTTTATTCCAATTTATATACCTCTGGAACCCCTCCTGATAATTCTGCTGTCATTGACTTTATACACAGGCTACCTCGTAACTCCTATCCTCAAGCTAATTTCTTATCACTTAATGCACCTATTACTCCCCATGAAATACTTTTAGCTATTAAGAAGCTAAAAAAGGGAAAGCCCCTGGACCAGATGGCATCCCCATTGATTTTGTAGCCCATTTTTCCAATGTATTAGTTCCTAAGCTTAACCAACTCTATTCTCATTTCAGCTCAAATGATATGGCCCATGGTCCTTTTTTAGAAGCTATGCTAATAGAATTCCCTAAACCTAATAAAGATCCAGAACTCCCCCAGAGCTATCGTCCAAATTCCATCATCAAAACAGATTGTAAAAGTTATGCCAAGATCTTAGCCAACAGACTCCTCCCCTTTTTACCAAATCTTCTTAAGCAAGATCAAGTAGGATATGTAAAAGGTAGAGTGTCCTCCTCCAATATTAGACTTTTTCTTGACATTATTGACATCTTACACAAATCAAGTGATCCCTATGCTGCAATTGCCCTTGATGCAGAAAAAGCTTTTGACAGAGTTGAATTGGATTTTATGTTTGAAGATTTCAGGTTGCATGGTTTTGGTCCCCCTTTTCTTTCCATAATTAAGGTCCTATATTCTAATCCTAAAACTGCCGTCTTTGTTAATGGTCAAATGTCTCCCTTTTTCCCTGTATTTAAAGGAACACGCCAGGGCTGTCCGTTATCTCCAATTCTTTTTACTCTAGCAGTAGAGGCCTTTCTTGAAGCCATAAGGCAAGATGATAACATTTCGGGTATCCCAATCCATCATCTACATATTAAAATTGCGGTTTATGCTGATGATGTACTCTTATTGTTAAAAAACCCTCAGCAAAGTGCCCAATATCTGTTTAATATTATCTCTTTTTTTTCGGAAGCCACAGGCTACAAACTCATCACTGATAAGTCGGAGATTCTCCCTCTTAACATAGACTGCACACCTTATCATGCCCATATTTTAGGCATGAAATGGTGTCCCCAAGGATTCAAATATTTAGGTATCCACATCTCGGCCTCGAACAATGATATTTGCAAACTTAACTCACACAGCCTGTTACTCAGAGTTAAAGAGCGAGTATCCTCTTTGTCCCCCCTTTATCTCTCCTGGTGGGGCCGACTGAAATGTATTAAGATAATGATCTCCCCCATTATACTCTATTTTCTTTATATGCTACCAATTCCCCCTTCTTCCTTTTTTAAATCAATAGATTCATGTCATATTACAATTTTATGGGGGAAGAAGAAACATAGAATTTCGCTCAATAAGCTTAATAAATCCCGCCCTGAAGGTGGTGTTGGTTTCCCCAACTTTAAAAATGATCATATGGCTTTCATTATCCAGCAAACACAGTGGTGGTTTACTCAAGACAAATGATTGCAAATGCCTAGGTGGGTATAACTGGAAAGAGCTATGGCTTCCCCAATCTCTCTTGAGGACCTTTACCTTATTAAAGGGAAAAATAAATTTACCAAATATGCTTGTATTTGTCAATCTGTCCTAACTGTAAGGATATTTAGCAAACAGCACAGAGTACAGCACTACTACACAGGTAGCAAACAGCACAGAGTACAGCACTACTACACAGGTAGTAATTTTTTTTGCAGCACCACCACAAGGGTGCGGTGCATTGCTATATGTGTTACCAGATTAACAAGAAAAGACAGGCTATTCAGTCAAAAACGATTTTAACATATAAGATGCAAATCTATTCTTACAGTTAAAAGCACACGTGCTCATTTAAAAATGCACACTATTTTTCACCTGAAATGCCTATGGTGCGAGAGACACATTTGAAAATAACAACTAACCTTACTGATAACTAACCTGACTAATTAAACATAATCCACTAATAAAAATGTGTCTCCACTGCAGAATTAGGCCTATTCTGAAAGTGAACTTTTAAACGCACATCCATTTTTTTTTTCTGTTCTCTCTGCTGCCCTGTCCATATAACTACAGGAAGCAAATGGGCTCGAAAGAACAGGAAATCAGTTGGTTACAAAGTATTACTATAAAAATGAGCCATTGTGTAGAGAAGGAGGAGATGGCGTGATTAATTCTGATTGGAGCAGCGTCATAGCAAGTATCATGCTAGAGGGAGTGATCAGGTTTTTGCTGGGGGGAGTTTGAGGAAGAAGAAAGGCAGTCAAGATTTGGCAGAGCTGGGAGGAAGACCTTTTCCTGGTTGGAGCATTCCTATCTGCAAAAGCTGAGAATTCCAGGCAATGACCCCGGTTTGAGAAGGAAAGGCGATACTTTTTACTGGGGTTAATCTTCAAGGGAGCCACACTCAGAAAGAGAACAGCTAAAGAAAACTTCACTGAACAGATAAGGTAATTACATAAGTGTGGGAGCTTAGTGTGTACGAGAATATGCAGTCAGTGTAGGATTCCTGTGCATGCCTTAATGAAATGCTAATGTTGCAATTTGAGTTCTGTTCTCCGCCACTCTCTTTGCAGTGTGTCATAGACAAAGCTGTTACTGTGCTGTTTTAGTTATTTCTGTAAAGAGTGAGATCGTATTTAAATGCAACTTTTATAATACAGAAAAATATTTGAAAGCAGACGGGTGGTGTGTCTTCTATTTACCAATACAGTGCTGATGAGGGGAGATTTTTAAACAGTGCAATTTTCATTTTGCATGATCAGATTCAGTATGAACAGTTGTGAGTGATTGTAGCATAGCTTGTTGGAGGTACATGAGCCAACGGGAAGAGAGACTCTCTGGACATAATTCCCTACCGTATATAAGGTAGTGGAAATTACCACATATAGCTCTCTGTCGTAAATAAGTCAGTGAGATTGCCCATGGTGGCACACTAACACTAACACTAACACTGAAAATGTGGTATTCCTGAAATGTAGGCCTGAGGTCTCTCTAGTGATTACACGAAAAATCTAAGCAAAGATAAGGGATTCTGGACATTGGGGCCACCAATAAAACAAGGGAATAACGCTCACCAAAATACCACCAAATACGCATACCAACCACGCACACCAAATATGCATGTCTGGGTGCTGAAATAATGCATGTCCACTGTATTATTGTTGTACAGGGCCCAATCTGAATACGAGGAGTGATTATTGCTAAGTTATTTTCCGGCGGTAATAAAATATCTCCACAAAATACCCTACATATTTATGGTGCGTTGCAGGCCGGGAAAGTGATCATAGAGTACCTACTGGGCGTGGCAAGTGTGTCTCACACTGCCATTTGCACATTAAAGGGAACCCATTTTATAATAACAGTGTGCCACTAAAAACGAATTTCAGAATGTCACAAAGGGAAACCACATTCTCAGATCTAGTGCAATATTTAGAGGCAAAGTTGTTTGCACATGGGAATTGGTCATCGAATAGCACGTTGGAATGGAGTAACCGCATTCAGGGTGAGGTGCAGAAAGAAAAATTAGACAATATTTTTGCAGAAGGCAGCATAATTCAGGTCTGCCTTACAAGATTATTGAATGCAGCCGATAAAAGTGCAGAGAAAGACTGTTTAATACGGCTATGCGGCAAAATATGGTTTATTTTAAACATGTCCCTGCGAATGCAAGAGAATGATACTCAGCTAATTAACAGGTTAAAGACTGAATTAGAGGGGGCAAGTAAAAATCAGGAAATGTTGAGAGCAGAATTGGATGTATGCCAAAAAGACATGCAATTAAAATGCAGAGACTTTGATACTCAGTTATCCAAAAGCAAGAAACAATTTGAAGATAGTGAGCAAGAATTGGCACACTTAAAAGCCTTAGTGGATCACATTAGGCAGGATAAAGATGAGGTTGTTTCAGAAATGCGGATTTTACAAAAAGAACATTGTGAAAAAGAAGGTGATCTCCAGAGTGCAGAACAAGAAATGATTAAAATGATCCAAGAAAGAGACAAGAGAAATAAAGAGTTCAATGAATGCCAAATGCAAATGTGCGAAATGCAGGAGGTGATTAATAAAATGAGTGATGAAAATAATTATTTGCAAAATGAAGCAACCAGACTCCTTAAAAAGTGTAAGGACTTAGAACAGCAAATGTGCATTCCCAGGTCCCAGGAGAGGCGGCAGGGTACCACATTCAATGGAGTGGAGGTGAATTCTAGCTCTGCCCAAAGAGCTAGTGCTCCAGTGACTGGGCCGGTGACTGAACTTGGTTGCAGCGCCCTTGGGGGATTTGATACTCCCATTGGGGGCAGCCACCAATCTCATACACCTGAAAACAGGATTGAATCACAAAATAGTGCAATTCCATGCATTGCAACAAGTAGCCCCATAAAAATAATGAAATCCATTAAAGCCCTGATCAAACCATTTAAAAAGGGAGGTGAATGCTGCATTGAGGATCACTTAGAAGCGGTACATGACATTTTTAAAGCACTCCAGATACCTAAGGAACAGTACAGACATAATTTTCATTTAACTTTAGATGCCCCGACGGCCAGCATCATAAGGGGATTAAATGAACAGCAGAATATGACATGGCTGGAGTTTGAAAAAGAAATTAGGCGTCATTTTTCTCCTTTTCAGTCATTGCAGGAGGCAAAGAAAGTCGCGTACACAATTACTGCTGGACCTAATATATCCCCTCGCCAATTTTTACAAGACTTAAAAAGAGCATTTTCTCGCTTTGATGTATCTTTTGACTCAAATTCCAATGAGTTTAAAACTGCATACTTCTATGGGCTACAGAAAGACATCATATCCCAATTGGTCCGTGAATTTGACCGTGACAAGTCCCTTGAATGGATTGTACATCAAAGCACAAAACTATATGAGGTACTCTATTGTCAGGGTAGAGAAAGTGATAAAATGAAAGATACTAGACCTAAATCTAAAGAACCCTCAGCCACAGTAATGGAAATCAGGTCAGCCAAAATGTCCCTTGAGTCTGCTCAAAGCCAAGGTAAAAATAATGTGACACCTGAACAAAGGGGTAATCAACAAAGATCGCCATTTCCTGTACCAATGTTCCAACCACATGATCCTAGTAATAGAGAGAGCTACATCAGCCCTAGGTATTTAGGGGACAGACCCCGGGTAGGATACCGGCCTGATATGGCAGGTATGAACAATAACCAGAGACAAAATCAAGATCAAAGAAATGATGGTCCCTACCAGTCATTGGGGACACAGAGCAGATTTGATCCCAGCACCATGATATATGGTAATCAGGATAGGCCCCGATATGTGGATCGATTTACTGATAATGGAAATCAACATAGGGGCCAGTACCCACAATCTGAGAGACAGGACATGAGGCAAAACGTGAACTACAGTCCACGCCAGTACAATGATTCCCCACCAGGGGACTATAATCAAAGGATGGGTGCAACCCGCTCCCCTCCACAAATGAATCAAGAGTTCAGAAACCATCCCAACCGACATCAATCACCTGAGAGGTATCAGAATAGATCCAATCAGGGGGAAAACAACCAATATCGACCTAGGCCACAGAAAGAGGATCCTAGAGAGATGGAAAGGTTCCAGTGCCTTGAGGCCCAAGTGAAAATGTTAGCTGAGCAAATAGGAAAGCTCTATACAGCGCAAAAACAACCTTCCAAAGAGGGGGCTGATAATAACCGGGGGGCTTACGAAAAGTGACTAAGTACTCATGATAACTGCAGTGCCAAAATGACAGATTGCTCTGATATAATTTTGCATAACGACTCTGAGATGCTTAATGGATTAAAAATGAAAGTACCAGTAAATGAAATTGTGACAGAAAGTGCAAATACTTCTAAAAAAGAGGTACGGTTTAACTTAGAGCTAAATAAAACAGTAAAGATTTGCACAAATGAAAAAGAAACATTAGGAATTCCAAAAGAACAAAGGGACAGATTTAAGAAAAATGACTCATGCATGGGGAATACCAGTGAACAGGGAGTAAGTGGGGATGCCATAGCTCCTTCCCTGGCCAAGCAAAACAATGACCAAACACAGACAGAAAAAGGAAATACTCACAAGGAGGGTACAAGTCAATCACCTGAAGAATTCTTTGAGCCACATATTTTTGAAGAGGCTGAAAGGGCTGGTATCACACTAAATGATCGCAAATGCACAGAATTAAAAAATGACAAATTGCTAAATGATGTTGTTACACATGTTCAGTTGGAGGATTGTAATGTGGTCTCTGATGTTACCCAGATGGATGGGCGAACAGTGGCCACACTCCAAAAAACCTCTGAACATGGAGAAATTAATAAAATCTCTCGCACAGAAATGGGTAAAAAGGAGGGAAAAATGTCTTTTCATTTACCAATGTGCTTAGCCAAAAGTGAAAAAGACCTGAGAAAGGTGAGGCCAGAAATCAGTAAGAATTCACATTTCTTATGTGTATTAGAGGAAGTTGAGGACAGATATTATGCACCCATCACTGTAGAAGAAAAATGCCACACCTTTGCTATGATTGACACTGGCGCACAGGCCACAATTATGTCCAAGGAGCTGGTAAAGAGTATCAATGAAGGGAGACCTCCACAGAGTCAGATCACAGTGAAGGAAAATCAAGGCCCAGTGCATAACTTTAATGGGGAGGAGGTGCCCATCATAGGTGTAACTGAAGTTGACATAAAAATAGGAAAGCACAGAATGAAACAAGAGGTATTGATCACATCTATTTGTGAAATTACATTTCTGATGGGGACAGATTGCCTGAAAAGATTGTCTCCTCTCATAGATGGGGTGAATGGAGTGCTGTGGTCCTTAACCAAAAAACCATTGAGGTCTAAGAAACTAAAATCACAAAACAGCAATATAAATGAATGTCACACCGTTGCCAAAACAAATGATGCTGTGGAGGTATATCTCCAGAATAGCTGCATACCTAGTGTCACTGTCATATTAATGTGTGAAGACAAAATGCAGAGCGACAATGAAAAACTACCTGTACAAATATACTTGGACCCAAGGAAAGATTGGCAGACTGCCATAGATGAGCACACATTATGTTTTTATCTAAAAGAGAAAACGTGCAAACAGAATATTGCTCCTAAAACAGATTCAGAAAAACACATTACCACTCTGGCAGAAATACACATGGAAGATGAGCAACCATGGGTTCATGTTGGTATAAATGATTATCTTAAAACAATAAAAGCCACTTTAGCGCTTGAACATGAAAGGAGTTTCATTAATGAGAAATTGTTGCAAAAAATAATGGAAAGGGAGGAAATCCCGAAATTTAGGATTAAAAACCAATATGTTTCTGGGTTGGACAGTCCAGACTTTGAAAACCGAATTGCAGGCAGATGCATGCTTAAAATTAGCATTGGGCAGAAAACAATTTACCATAATGTCTGGATAGTGAGTGGAGCACAAAATGAATTTTACATGGGAAATGACATCATGCACAGAATGTGTATGGTGTTAGATTTCCTTAATCAAAAAATATGGTCACGCCTAGGTGGTCCGGCACCTGAATTTGAAAACAAAAGAAGGGCTTATCATTGTGCACAACTGGTTCCTTATGCAATCGAATTACAAATGAGGAAAAATACTATTATTCCTGCATTTACAAAACAGTTTGCAATAACACTGAAATGCAAAAATGGACAGCAGATGAAAGGCTCTGATGCATTTGTATGCCTGAATGAGTCCATAAAACAGCAAGGCCTGGATTATGAATACATTCCATTGGTAGACATTGGTGAGGGATCTGTAAAAATCATGGTAAATAATAAAGGTTGTCAGGATATTCATTTAGAGGAAAACTCCCCATTAGGAATGGCCATACAAAAATCACATTATACGGCAGATTTAAATAACATGGTGATTGGGAATATTCCTGAAAAATATGTAGATGCCAAGGGCGAGTTGCCAGAACACCAGGACTCTCAGCCCAAAGGAATATTTAAAATTCATTCTGTGTATCCTTATGATTCAAATGAGACGGTGTGCTGCCATCAAGAGGATTGCATAATATTTAATTTAAATGAAAATGAAACAGAAAATCAGCCCATTGAAGTGGAAGCTGATATGCCAAAATATTTTAAAGTGGCAGCTTTACAAAAAGACACAGCCACACAGTTAGAAGAAAGCGCCGAGATTCCCTTACCAGAAGATTTTCCAGAATTTTCAAAAATGGTAGAAGAGCAGGTCTCCTTAGCGGATGCATGTGAAAGCGATAAGGATAGGGACAACCTGAGGGAAATATTTATGGAGTTTAAGGATGTATTTGCAAAAGATGCTTATGACTGTGGTTTAACTGATTTACATGTGGCCACACTACCAGAAGGGTGTAGCAGAAACCCAGTGTTTGTACGCCAGTATAGACTACCGCTGGCATGTTTAGAATCATTGGCAGAGATTATTAAAAATTTGGAATCACGGGGAATCATCAGGCCCATTCATAGCACATCCAATACACCTATTTTAGGTGTATTGAAGCCAAATGGTCAATGGCGGCTATGTGCAGACTTGAGAGAGTTAAATAAAAGAGTACCAATTTTTAGATGGCCACTGCCATTCATTGATCAGGGCCTAGCTCAGATACATGGTTCAAATGTATTTACCACATTAGATCTCACCTCTGGATATTGGTGCGTGCCATTGGCAGAGGAGATACAGAATTTATTTTCCTTTACATTTGACAGGACTCAATATGCCTGGCTTAGAGCTCCGTTCGGGTACATCAATAGTGGGAGTGAATTTGGCATATTTTTGAGAAAGGCCATGCCGGATGCAGCGGAAAGAGGAACAATAGTTTATGTGGACGATGTCCTGATAAAAAATGAAAGTTTGAAAAGCCATTTTGATGAAATAAGACATGTACTTGGCCAATTGCAGAAAGCAGGCGCCAAAGTATCTTTGCAAAAAGCACAATGGTGCAAGAAAAAAGTGAACTTTCTAGGGCATGAAGTGACTGAACATGGGCTAAATCCACAAAGGAAGAAAATAGAGGCCATACAAAGATTAAAAGATCCTAAAAATGTGAAAGGAGTAAAAAGTTTATTAGGGATGACAGGCTATAACAGAAAGTTCATTGAAAATTATGCAGAAATCACTCAACCATTGACTAAACTGCTTAAACTGAATACTCCCTGGAAATGGGAAAGAGGGCAGTCTGATGCAGTGGCTAAATTAAAGGAATGTCTTGTAAAGGCACCATGTTTAGCATACCCCATAAAGGACAGGGATTTCTTTATAGAAATAGTTTTTTCTGAACATTGTATGTCAGCAGTGTTATCACAAAAACACAATTTGAATCACAAAACCATTGCATATGCAAGTAAGGCATTTTCCCAAGTTGAAATAAAATTTAATGAATGTGAAAAGGCCCTGTTAACCACTGTGTGGGCGCTACAACATTTCCGCCCCATTGTTCAGGGAGAAAAGGTGATTATTGAAACAAATCATCAACCTTTGCAATTTTTAGAGAGTAAAAGAATTAGATCAGGAAATCTAGCACAATCCAGAATCACTTCATGGACGCTGGCATTACAAGGTTTTCCCGTAGAAGTGAGATATGGACAAAATAAAAAGAGCCCAATTGCTCAAGGGTTAGCTGACTTACATGACTGTGCAGCTGAACAAATAACAAATGAAATGGAAGTGGAAACTAGTTTGCAAGAATTTGAACAATCACCACACAAAGCTTTTGATGAAAAAACATGCAAGGATTTGCCAACTGTATATGTGGATGGTTGTGCTTTTCACATTGAAAATGACAGTAATAAAAAAGTTAGTGGCAGGAATAGGAAATGTCTGGTTGAAATGTGAAGGTGTCCCCAGTATAGGGATGAGGATTGGAGATAGGAGCAGTCAGGTGGCGGAATTGGCAGCCATTTATAAAGCAATTGCTACTGCAGTTGATAAAAAGTTCAGTGAAATTGTCCTGGTGACTGATTCTGACTATGCACGGAATAGCTTTGTGGAGTATTTGCCTGGTTGGAAAGCAAGAGGCATGGTTACATATAACAAAAAGCCACTTAAGCATGGAAAAATGATACAAGCCATAGACAAATTGGTGTCAGAGAATGAGTTAACAATATACTGGAGAAAAATGTGTGGGCATTTAAAAACACCAGGAGAGGATAAGGAGGGAAATGATAAGGCAGACCACCTGGCTAAGATTGGGGCTGTGATGGGAGAATTGCTACCTATTGATTATTTAATGGGTGAAATACAAATTGATGCAGTCACACGTTCTAAAGCACCAAAGGAGGTAGATCAACCGGTGGTGCAGTGGAGTCATGACACGCCAGACCAAGATTTGATTGAGGCAAAAAAGAATGATCAAATTTTGGGAATCTATTATAATCATTTGATAGATCCTGAACAAAATCCTTTAACAGAAAATGATTGTATGGGAAAAGAAGAGTTGAGGGTGCTATTAAAGAACAAAACACGAATTAGATTACAGGATGGACTCATGATTAGAGAGTCCATAACAGGGCAAATACAGTGGGTAGTACCCCTTTCATTCAGAGGACTAATGCTACACCATGCACATGATGCCATAACTGCAGGCCATAGAGGTTCACAAAAAACATTAGAAATACTAAAAGATTATGCTTACTGGCCACATATGTCTCAAGATGTGGAATTATATACTAGAGGATGTCTAGTATGCGCCCAATTTAAACCTGCTTCACCAATGCATAGAGCACCATTGATGAAAAGAGGCCTAACTCTCCCATGGTCAGATTTGCAAATAGACTATGTAGGTCCTTTAAAAAGGTCGAGCAGGGGACACCGTTATATTTTGAGTGTGGTATGTTTGATGTCGAAGTGGATTGAATGCATTCCTGCACCAGATTGTAGTGCGCAAACAGCAGCCACATTGCTGGTGAACCATGTGTTTTCAAGGTTTGGGTTGCCACAAAGAATTGAGTCAGACAGAGGAAGTCATTTCACAAGTACTCTAATGAGTAAGGTATGGCAAATACTAGGTGTGAAAAGGAAACTACATATTGCATAACGGGCGGCGTCTTCAGGTACAGTTGAAAGAAGCAATAGGTCTGTTGTGGATATTTTAAAGAAATTTGTGGCAGAAGCAGGTTCCAGCTGGGATTTGCGTTTACCATTGGTTTTGATGGCAATCAGGTCGACTCCTGCCAAAGCAACAGCTGTTAGCCCCCATGAGGTCTTAACAGGTAGGAAAATGGTGTTACCACAACACCTACTATACAGAACACATGAGCAAACCCTTGTGAGTGCATCCACAGTTCATGAATATATTGATGAACTGAGGAGGCATTTGCAACATGCATTTGCTTTTGTGCAGAGAAATCTGGAAAGAGCTGCTGACAGTGCAAAATCATATTATGATAAAAAGACATCAGTAAAGGAATACAGTGTAGGGGATCAGGTATACAAGTTTCATTTTGGAAAAAGTAAACAGAAAAATTCTAAATTTCTAGCAGCCTGGCAGGGGCCATTTCGAATTATAGATAAGGTCTCTCCTGTAGTGTATAAAATTTTGAAAAATGAAGGTGAAACAGCAATAGAGCAGTTTGTCCATGTAAATCAAATCAAACCATGCCATCCCGGACATGAGATCAGGCAGCTTGAGCATGTAGAAACAGATAAAGTCCCTTGAACACAAAAAGAGAAAATAAATGGGTGTAATCAGGAGGCAGTGACAAAGAAGTTAAAAAAAAGTTGATTGTTATGATGGCACATAAACACTGTAGTATATGTAAAATATATAATATAAAATAAATAAATAAATAAATAAATAAATGCACATATAACGGAAGCTCATGGTTGGTGTGCAGAGAGAAAGTGTGTTAAATATTGAATATCTGCTTGTTTTCTTTTAACTTGTGTTTCATTTCAGGAAAAAAAAAAAAAAAAAATGAAATATTTTTACCAGCATGTTTTATTTTTGGCAAAAGGATGAAGTTAGTATTATGCTATGTACTTAATTTGTTTATTTTCTATTTTGATTTAGACAATTAACATTATTTGGTCGGAGGTTCCGGGATCAGAGCCCACGGGAGAGACGATGGAGTCCTGGAGTCCCCTGGATGAAGACCAAAAGATGCCTGCCTCCAGGTGGAGGTGAGGACAAGATAACCAGAATGCTGAAAAAGATGACTCCTATGGATCTAAGATTGCCAAGATGAAAGTGTACTCAAATGAACCAAATAACATCGCTGGTCGGGACATATCAGAGACAGACAAGAGTGCTGACATATGGAGTTCCACGTATTTATTATTTTAATTATTTATTTTAATTTGTTATATTAATTATTTGTTTTGGTTAGTTGTTTTATTTCATTGTTTTTAATTGACTTGAAAAATATAAACTTAAAGTAATGCCACTTCCACTGAGAAGGCAAATGTAGAACATTTTGTAAACTAATGAACTCAGATGAATACTGTATTGATTGCAACTTTTTCATTGATGCACATGAATATTCATTTTATTGGATTGCTATATTGTGAAAAGAAGAAAAAGAACAAGTTATTTTTAGGAATTGGCTTGGATCGTAGCCAGATTCTAAAAACAAAAGGAGGGTATGTAAGGATATTTAGCAAACAGCACAGAGTACAGCACTACTACACAGGTAGCAAACAGCACAGAGTACAGCACTACTACACAGGTAGTAATTATTTTTGCAGCACCACCACAAGGGTGCGGTGCATTGCTATATGTGTTACCAGATTAACAAGAAAAGACAGGCTATTCAGTCAAAAACGATTTTAACATATAAGATGCAAATCTATTCTTACAGTTAAAAGCACACGTGCTCATTTAAAAATGCACACTATTTTTCACCTGAAATGCCTATGGTGCGAGAGACACATTTGAAAATAACAACTAACCTTACTGATAACTAACCTGACTAATGAAACATAATCCACTAATAAAAATGTGTCTCCTCTGCAGAATTAGGCCTATTCTGAAAGTGAACTTTTAAACGCACATCCATTTTTTTTTTCTGTTCTCTCTGCTGCCCTGTCCATATAACTACAGGAAGCAAATGGGCTCGAAAGAACAGGAAATCAGTTGGTTACAAAGTATTACTATAAAAATGAGCCATTGTGTAGAGAAGGAGGAGATGGCGTGATTAATTCTGATTGGAGCAGCGTCATAGCAAGTATCATGCTAGAGGGAGTGATCAGGTTTTTGCTGGGGGGAGTTTGAGGAAGAAGAAAGGCAGTCAAGATTTGGCAGAGCTGGGAGGAAGACCTTTTCCTGGTTGGAGCATTCCTATCTGCAAAAGCTGAGAATTCCAGGCAATGACCCCGGTTTGAGAAGGAAAGGCTATCCTTTTTACTGGGGTTAATCTTCAAGGGAGCCACACTCAGAAAGAGAACAGCTAAAGAAAACTTCACTGAACAGATAAGGTAATTACATAAGTGTGGGAGCTTAGTGTGTACGAGAATATGCAGTCAGTGTAGGATTCCTGTGCATGCCTTAATGAAATGCTAATGTTGCAATTTGAGTTCTGTTCTCCGCCACTCTCTTTGCAGTGTGTCATAGACAAAGCTGTTACTGTGCTGTTTTAGTTATTTCTGTAAAGAGTGAGATCGTGTTTAAATGCAACTTTTATAATACAGAAAAATATTTGAAAGCAGACGGGTGGTGTGTCTTCTATTTACCAATACAGTGCTGATGAGGGGAGATTTTTAAACAGTGCAATTGTCATTTTGCATGATCAGATTCAGTATGAACAGTTGTGAGTGATTGTAGCATAGCTTGTTGGAGGTACATGAGCCAACGGGAAGAGAGACTCTCTGGACATAATTCCCTACTGTATATAAGGTAGTGGAAATTACCACATATAGCTCTCTGTCGTAAATAAGTCAGTGAGATTGCCCATGGTGGCACACTAACACTAACACTATTCCTGAAATGTAGGCCTGAGGTCTCTCTAGTGATTACACGAAAAATCTAAGCAAAGATAAGGGATTCTGGACATTGGGGCCACCAATAAAACAAGGGAATAACGCTCACCAAAATACCACCAAATACGCATACCAACCACGCACACCAAATATGCATGTCTGGGTGCTGAAATAATGCATGTCCACTGTATTATTGTTGTACAGGGCCCAATCTGAATACGAGGAGTGATTATTGCTAAGTTATTTTTCGGCGGTAATAAAATACCGTCAGGCCCCAAATCTCCACAAAATACCCTACATAACCCTCAAGTTATATATGTTCCTGTTAGGAATCACCATCATACACAATATAGGGTTAAAGTACCTGTTAAGAACACCTTCCCGGCTAGGTTAACATCCAAGACAAAATCATGTCTTCCTCGTTCTACACGACTCAGAAAACGGTATACTCTACAACATAGAGCCCCATTTCTCGCTCGCTACCAGTTGCCGTGGCATCGAGGGGGACTCCTCACACACAGACACAACATCGTGAATCCATCACATGACTATAAGCGCGTAACATGCGAGAAATAAAGCCGGCCCCCAGACTGTTATACAGTGCTTCTGATTGAAGTGTTTGGACCTTCTTAATAGTTATTGCTTCCTGGATATTTGTTATTTGGACCTGTTATCGTCTCCTGGATTGCCTTGTCTTAGCCCTCCACTTCCTTGTTCCAGCCTGCCCCTTTCCCGTACCTCATACTTGCTGCCAGCTCTCCTGTTGCCAAGACCTATATATTGTCAAAACCGGAACTACTTGCCTAGCGATTCTATCCTCTTCAACCTGCGGTTGTCGACCTTCCTTCTGCTAAACAGGCCTTTCTTCTGATTCTTACACCACATTGCCCAGATGCTAACAACCTATTTCTTGTACACCGGACTGCTCCTGATCTTGATATTGTATATATCTTCGCCTGCACGTTGCCAGATCCATTTTGCTGAACGGACTTCTTCTGCCTGCTCCCAATTCCATCTACTCGCCTTGAGTCGCGCCATTTCATCCATAAGGAGCCCTTAACCGTCATATCTAAAGAACTTCAGTCCCCTTCACCATCTCCTCTGGACCCCTGGAACTGCATCTCCCAAGGATATTTCTCAAAAGCAACACCACATGGGAAACAAAGACTAGAGACACTTTCTGCATTTCCTAGGCATCCTCGTGCTGTCGGGATAAGCCTCTGGATTATGGGACTTGTTTGAAGGACTCGCAGGTGTCCTTGTCCTGTCGGGGCAGGACCTATGATTGTTGGGCCTGGGATTACAGACAAAATGCAAAAAACACCCAATGGTAAGACCGCTCCCACTTCCAAGTGTATTTCACTTTGAAACTAGTTTCCTATGGCTTTTTCAAAGGGGTTCTTGTTTTGTTCTTGTACTTGATTGTTTAGGTATTCTCCTGAACCAATTGAGGATACCTTACACCACCATCCTGTGAAGTCAGCACTGATTGTTGCCATTCAGGTTGGTGCGGCTTAATGCTCTGCTACTTCTGGCGGAATTCCAACATCAACAGTACTGATATTGGTTTTCTCTCTTTTGTTCCTAGTTGGCGTCCACGGGCGCGTGAGTGTCTCCTCTTCCAACTATTGGATCCTTCTGTCTGTATCATTTACAAAGCGTAAGGTTACAATTGTAGGAAGAATTCTTCAGCGATTCTCAGGGTTCTGCAATCAGTGCTCCTGCCGCATTGGTACCACGGCAGTGAATCATAACAGTTCTCTTATTTAGCTAAACAATCCTCTTTCATCTCCCCTTTCTTTTGGTTTAATCCCCTGATTAAAATTAAAGGTAGATCGATTTTTTGGGAGCCATGGCTCTCTAAGGGTATCAGATTTTGTGATCAACTATTTTTGGAAGTTATTCCCATTACTTTTGAGTTTGCTGCCAAGTTCCACGTGCCTGCTTCTTCCCTGAAGCAATACCTTGTCATTATTGCTGCAATAGTAGAACATTTTGAATTGTTGATGCATAGTTCTAATATTCCTAATGCGCAAACATTACTTCAAAGGTTGAACTCAAACATTGCAGCCTGTAATTACTATAATATGTTACTAGCAACCTCATATACCTCAAATATTGATTGTCTTCATAATGACTGGAGAGAAGGTTGTTTACTGTTAGACCGTCAGTTTTACTGGTCCCCTCAATGTCAGCATATCTCCAAAATAACTACGTCAGTTTGTCTTATCCAAACCTTTTTCTTTTTCCATCATAGAGCCTTTATTACACCTGCATAACTTTTTAAATGTGGTTTATTACCTAATGATAATTGTTGGAGCTGCCTGCATTTCCAAGGTTATATCAAGCACATGTTTATGGAATGTCAATATGTCAAGCCATTTTGGAACTCTGTGTGGATAATCATCAAACGTGTTTTTAACCTTCATTTAGATTCTGTTTTGATTTTCTTATTTTAGGAAGCTCCTTGTTGCAAAATAAGCCCATTAACAAACATGCACATTATTTGTTTGACTTGTGCTTAATGGTCGCAATTCAAACTATCACTACCAAGTAGTAAAACGGAAGTCAAATTCACTATACATTTTGATGGAATTCTATTTGCAATATCCGCAGACTAGAAAGTTGTAATGCATTCACCCATGAATTACTAAATAAGTATCAGTTGAAGTGGCAATCATTCCATGACTACTTATCTGTTGTAAACCCACATTAGTAATCAATATGTTTTATCCTGCAAAGGTTACTAGTAATATTTGTACCCGCACAGTATTCCCCTTCCCTCTTATCTCTCTTGTACATGTCTTGTCCTGTATTGTCCTGTTTCCTGTTTGGTGTTGTCTTGTTGTTTGTAATGTACTCCCCCATTATATTAAAAAAACTCTTAAGGTTGGTTGGTACAATATGAGATAAGGATACAGGGCTTACATTAGCATTCACATTAACTTTAGGCTTGTTTTTTATATTTGCCTCAATGTTTTGTTTGTCATTTGATAGTTATATCACTTACCTGTATTACTAATTTCTACTAATAAAATCCTAACACATAAAAAAAGCAATTTGGGAAATTGAGTCTGAGGAGGGAACAGATTTCAGGTCTCCGAATGCTTGTGGCAAGGTGGAGGGTGGGATGGTGAGTAAATATTATAAACCGATTGTGTCTAGATCAATGGACAATTGATCCCTAATGAAAGAATGGACAAGGAGAACGACATGTGAGATGACTCAGGAATGGTGGGAGGTTGTCTGTAAGAATGTTTGCATATCCTCTATAAACCTTGGCGAGAGATTGTGTCAGATTAAGATCCTGCGAGATTGCATAATAGAGGTCTCTCTAGTACGAATGACTGTTGGGGGTGTGTTCACAGAGTGGGCACCTTGGAACACATGCTTAGGCAAAGTGTGAGAGTGAATAATTTCTGGAGAAGACTGCATCATTTTTAACAATGTGTTAGGGCAGAACTTGAATTACGATTTTAAGACATTCATTTTTGATGATGACAAAATTCTGAGTGACCTATGCATCTCTCAATGAATGTGGCTATTTAATGGTGCTTCAGTGGCAACAAAATGAATACTACGAGAATGGAAATCGAGACTGTCTCCGGAGGTGAATGGTTGAATGGATGAAATGTTAAAGTTGGCTGGCATGGAAAGATTTTTTTTAGAGGATATGGGGTGGATTCATGGACATGCACTAGCTCTGTTTATACCGGTTGTCTTTTCTAGGGGGTGGGGTGTAAGCTGATTAAGACATGTTGATTGTATACTGCATATGTAAAGTATTGTAAAATGCATAAAATATTCATTAAAAAAAAGGCAAATTCAGTGAGTATAAACATGTGGCGATTACATTTGAATAAGGAGAGAAGTCTGTGGACATAGAACCTAGTGTTTTATTCTTTCCCATGTGTAGTGCCACATCCTAAAAATCCCAGAGGTTAGTCAAAAGCCTGTAAGACAGCACAGCGGACTGAGTGGTCACTCCTGAGATCTGTGTGTGATATGCAGGTCACATGATCCAGTCCCAGCAAGGCCAACTCAACCTTTCATCCCTCCAAGGTCGATACATGAGTAATAATTGTATGTATATATGTTCTCTGTAAATCACTTAGGTGTAAGAGCTATGTAAATAACACGTCAGTACCATTAGCCCCAAGACACGTGACCCAAGAAAAAAACAAATGCGATAATTTCAACGAAGATGCTAGAACAAAATGTAGAACAAAATGATTGTCCAATTTCTCAAGGCTTTTCTAGATATCACAATCCAAGCAACATAAGAGGCCCAGTGCCCATGGATGGGGGAAATCCGTGTACCAATGATCCTCTCTAAGTTTATTTGTATCTGTACAGAGATGCTGATCAACCCACACAAACTTGATACTGAGGAGGATTCTCCTGAGCGGGATGTCTAAGGTCACACTCAAAAACATGCAATCAGCATTATTCACTAGCTCATAGTTTCTCTGTAAGCTAGAGATGAAAGATGACTGGTTTTGTGCAGCTATCCAAGTTAAAGAACAGTGTGATCTATTGGCTCCCATAGATAAAGAGTCTCATGCAACCTTGGTTTCGCGAGAAGTACTTGAAACTCTGGACCAATGAAGTGGGGAACATTGTATTTCTCATGAACCCCCCCTTGGGGAAGTACATAATGTTGATGGAATGGTAATCCCAGGAGAAGGGGTTACTGAAGTAGAAAACAATATATAGACTCACCCATCTGTTGATAGTCTTGACTCCTCAGTATACCTGTTTCACTGGGAAACAATTTAATTCAGACGCTTTCAGTTCTGATATACTGATATAATGCATGAGGCAGGTACCCCAACCTACTTCCAGATGAATTTAAAAAGAATTGCCATTGGTGTTAGTTCGAATGGCATCTGTCATTTGATTGAAAAACATCTTGACCAAGTAGATATACATTTTCAGAACACTAAAATTCTAGGCATGCCAACCATGTCTGTGAAAGAACAAGATGATATTAAAAGGTCTCCCAGAGACCCTTTGAGAATAACCCTTCCTTCAAATAATATGTGGTTTTCTACCTTGCAGGGAAATGCACTGAAATTTTATCCACAACATATCTCCAGTGCAGATCAAGTTGGTCCAACACAGTAGTTTAGCTGCACAGCAAAGGAAAGGAGAAATCACATTCCTCCTTACTCAACTGAGTGAAGGTAAGTAATCAGTTCTCTCCAATGTTTCTTCAACTCAAGAATGAAGCTTCATAAGTGAAATATTACTTAGGCAATCACAGAAAGATCAGTACATTCTCACATTTTATCTGACAGATGAATGAGAATCTGGACTTGATGTGATGGATTACCACCAAGTCTATGCTGGATAAACAAATTGGAAATAAAACAAATGATAGATCCTGATTGCTGGGTCATAAGAGATGTTGTAACTATATTGGTAATGAAATATTACATCTATTCACAATTTATTAGAATTTTATGAATAACAATGTCTGGACCAGAATCGGGGGAAACCTGATTGACTTAAATGATTTGGAAAAAGCATTTAGGTGAGCCCATTTGCTGCCTTGTGCTGCTGAGATTGAAAATAAACAAGAGGTTAATATTCCAGGAAATACTCAACAATAAACTGCCAATCAACATCAAATAAGGCCGGACCTTGATTAATGACAATATTGGCTCTGTTGTCCCTGTACTTGCTGATTTCTGAAATCACTCTTTTGCTACTGGGGCTTTCCCCTCTTCCCTCAAGCACTCTTGTGTGTGCCTCCTCCTGAAAAAAACATTCTGCACACCTGTCTTGTCTGGCTAACTACTACCCCATCTTTGCCACCCACTTCCTTGGGAAACTCTTGGCAAAGCTGTTCTTCCCCCAACTGACCGGGCAAACAGATCTTTTTGGATGCCTACACAACCATACATTTGGATTCTGAGCATCCAGAGACATGGAAACTGTTCTTTTGAACACCTGTGAAGAACTGCTTTCATATCTTGATTATAACCAGCTGTTCTCATTCTACTTGATCTCTCCTCTGCATTTGACACCGTCAATCATTCCATTCTCATAAAACAGTTCTGCAATACCTTAGGTATCTCAGAGCGGGCACAGGATTGGCTGACCTCCTTCCTCAATGACTGTCCCTCCCAGGTTATCCTGGACTCTTTTTCCTCTCCCTCCTCTGTCTCCACATGTGGCGTCCCCCAGGGCTCCAATCTTTCTCCTTAGCTCTTTAACATCTATCTTGCTTCGCTTGCACCACTAATCTCCATCTTCTCCTTTTACTTCAGTGTTCTGCAGATGACACACAACTCTTCTTCAAACTTCCCTCTGATCCTCTCTGTACTTCCTTCATCATTCCTGACTGCCTATCTGCCATCCAGTCTTGGTGAGCCGCCAATGATCTGTGCATCAATGCCAGCAATACTGAGATCTTTCCCATTGGGACTCCATATCCCTCTTCCTTCCCCTCAATCTGGCCACCCTCTATGGGTTCTCCCCTTCTCATGTATCTGAAGACAAACACAATGGAAACATCTTCGACTCCTCTCTTTCCTCCCTCACATCCAAGAACTTATCAAGAAGGCACCCTTTCAACTACACCTCTTCATAGGAATCCTTCCTTTCCTCACTTTCCCCAGAAGCTCTCTAGAGTTCTGGTAATCTCTAGGCTAGTCTACAGCAATAGCCTCTTCCTTAATCTACCCTCTTCCTCTCGACGTCCCCGCCAGCTAATCCAGAATAGGGATGCAAGACTTATCCTTGGCCTGAAGCCCAGGGACTGCATCTCGCTTGCCCTATAATCTCTCCATTGGCTCCCAGTTGCTTCAAGGATAAAATCCAAGTCCCTCTGCATCATCCATAAGGCTGTCTTGGGCAAGGGACCACACTATCTACAACTGGCTCTCACTAAATTCTCTCCCTCCAGATCTTTACGTTCCTCCGGCACCAACTCCGTGCATGTCAATCGCTTTGCCAAACAGTGAGTTTGTGGCTCATCTCTTTCCTCAGCTGGCTTCCTCCTATTGAACAACCTCCCCCTTTGTCTTGAGCCAAATCTCAAATTTCAGAAGCTCCTCAAAACTTTCTTTTTTACCTCCTCCTTCCCCCTATCCCTCCTTTGCTAATCCACACAAAACACTGAGATAGGTGACGAGGGCCCTTATGTGTTCACCTGGGTCCAGGCCTCTCCTTCAGCATCTGGCCACTCCCATCACATGCCTTGGACGCTCACTGGCCTGTGCTATCACAGGCCTTCATTTATTTATTGGCAGTTGACCACTCTTACCAATTGGTCTCTGGCAGGTACTTAAAAACTGCTTGCAACGTACTCCCTAGCACTTCCCTCAGTGGTACTCCTATCACTTACCCCCCGTCTCTTCTCTCTTCCTGCACTTGCACGTACTGAATGCTCACAAGGCATAGTAGGACCACCTCTCACTTTCATTGTTATACTTGCCTTTCATTCCTATGTTCCCACCCCGCTGCCCTGCGGGCACTTTGAAACAAAATGTACTTGATGTATAAGTGCCTTACAAATGAACAATACATAAATAAATAAACAAATAAATAAATAAATATAGTGTTTTTGTTAATCTAAATGTTGTTCTTCTGCATCAGGGCCTGTCTCTACACTCAACACCATTAGTAGATCTCAATATGACACCATCCAAATAGTAGTTCACAGTAATGATCACCAAATAATCAATATATCCCATGATACCCATATAGGAATGTCTGTTGATTCCATACACTTTCTAATGGATTTAACTAACCCCATTATTGGTCGTATACCTGAAGATTTGTATAACAATAATGATGGTAGCAGGCCAGACTCTCTCCATAACCAAGAAGGAGAGGAATTGTATGGTTTACTCTTTGTCCCCTTATGGAGTAATTGATGTGAGCTATGACATGCTTGAAGATGAGATAGTGTTTAGAGTCCATAGTGACTACTAAAGACTAAGGAATTACTCACCCAAGTGGAAGCCGTAAGTAACAGACTTATCTACCCAATTCAAAGACTCATCAGAAATAGCCACCCCAGAAATCCTATCAGGCTTCTGTCAGAGGGTCGAAGAACGAATCTGCATGGCTGATTTCTGTGAGACATAAGAGCAAAAACAAAAGTTAATTTTAAGGTAATTTTAGACTTCAGAACATTGTCTCTGTTGATTCCTATGATTGTGGACAAATGTTCCTTCAATGTATGACAATACCGACAGACCCTGATATGGCACCAGTATTTGTAGGACAATACTGTTACCTATAGTTTCGCTGGAATTGTACAGCGATTTTCAAAGGATTTGGAATCTTTTGGGATTTTTTGACCAATTCACAGTGCCTTTAATAACCCCATACCAGGAATATTGAAACCCAGTGGGCATTTGAGGCTCTGTGCATACCCAAGGAAATTAAATGTGTGAACACATGTAACAGTGATATATCCCTTATGTCGATCAAGGGTAAGCACAGATTGAGAGTTATAAAGTATACACTGCCCTGGATTTAAGAAATTGGACTGTCTTGGTACTCCACAAACACCAATATTAACCTGCATTTATGTTTGTGGTAGCAATAAAACTGCACCAAAACTCAGATTGGGTATATTAATAGTGGAAATTAGTTCTTCAATACATTCCTTCATAAAGCAAAACCTGTTTATATAGAAAGAGGGATTTTAGCCTACTTATATAACATGTTCAACAAAAGTAAAGGAGTGGAAAAACACCTGGTGGAGATCTGACATGTGTGGACCCAACTGAGAAATGGAGGTGCACAGTGGTCCCTTCAGAAAGTACAGCGGAGATAAACCAATTGGTGGTTACTCTAGATTGAAACAAAAGTTGTTGATTTCATAGTATTGTCCCCCTGAAGACATTCCCGAATAATTGGTTTTGTTCTATGTGAGTGAGGAATGAAACATGTTGGGTAATAGTAGAAATATGAAAGAACGAGGAATGAATGAGAGTTAAGAAGAAATGGTACAGTGATATGAACTGGAGAACTAATTAAATGTAGTAGAACCTTTTTTTCACACTTTATTTATAATTCTCGAGTAAATATACAAAGAACAAAACAACAACATATCCATAACATCATAGGTGTACATTCAGATTGCAAAATACATTAATCCATTAATGATCATATAGGACAGTTTCTAAATTTCAGAATAGTAATACTCAATAGTATTTGCAAATCTCCTTTTCACAACCAGTTATTAAGATTCTGGCACACAAAAGACAACACAACATAGATAGGCACAATAGACAAAACCATTTAATACATAAAATAGCCCCTTAACTAATATATACAAAAGATAATACAAGGGAACAGTGATTTTCAATTGTATAATTCATCGAAAGATCCCCAAATTCGAGAATAATGTCTTTCTCTCCCTTACTTTAAGAACATAACTTTCTCATAGTTCGATAAGGCTTGAACATCCAAAAACCAATCATCAATATTCTGCTTTTTTCTCGACTTCCAAACTTTAAGTATGTGCTTTGCCGCCACTATCAAAACCCTGTCAATCCAATCTTTCCTTGTCCTAGCTTCATCCCCTCTTTCCCTATTTGATAACAAAATTGTCGAGCAGAAGGTATGCGGTAGAGGCTCTCCCACTACAATGTCTAATCTATGTAAAACTTCATTCCAAAAGGTGGATACTCTAGAGC
This sequence comes from Ambystoma mexicanum, assembly GCF_040938575.1. Classification (NCBI taxonomy): domain Eukaryota; kingdom Metazoa; phylum Chordata; class Amphibia; order Caudata; family Ambystomatidae; genus Ambystoma; species Ambystoma mexicanum. The sequence continues at coordinate 953,390,796 of NC_090932.1, forward strand.
ATGTCCACAGTATATGCATTGCAGTGCCCCCACAACAACCACAACCCCAACAGGCGTCAGTATCAGAAAGTCCTAATCTAGCCATTCTCGAAGGTGTGCAATATAATCTACAGATAATCCTTTGTCTAACATACCTGAGACCCAGTGCCATCTTCAACTTTACCCCTCTACTAAGCAGGTATTCCCATTCCTCCATAGGGATATCCATGCCTAAATCTTCCACCCAAGCCTGGTGAAGGTTTTCCCAAGCCTCCACATGTGAGATCTCCATTGGCATTAGTTTCATATAGGTAGATACTGTACATGGAAGAGAGCGAACAATTTCACACACTGTGGGCCTCTCTCTCATGGTATCAACCACCATTTCTTTCCTTTCTATCAAAAGAGTTTTCAAAATCTTGTAGCGCCCACATTCCCTTCCCCCAATCCCAAAAGATTCCCTCAGGCGATCAAAGGAAAGATCAAAGGAAATCATATGATCATTTTCCCATACATCACGGATTATAAGTATGCCCTTATTAATCCAACTCCGCCAGCATAAAGTTGTATTTGCTACTTGTAATCCTATGGTATGCCACAAAGACGCGTCATAATGTACCAAATGTTTTCCCCCCTATTTATCATACAATTTTGCAATTTTTCCATAGTTGTACACATAGTAGGCAGTTTTACTGTAGAAGTCAGCATCTTGGACATTGAGTACATACCACTCAGAGCATAAGGCGAGAATTGTACCTTTTCAATAACGTGCCAATTGGGAACATAACTATTAACCTCAGATAGATAAAACTTTGATATTTGAAGGACAAACCTAGCACAGTAATTCAATAGATTTGGATACCCAAATCCACCTTCCTTCACAGAACGAGTCAAAATATATTTGGGAATCCTTGGTCTATTGCCCTCCCCCCAAAGAACTTTGTTTTTTAATAAAAAGCGGAGTAGTGCACTATATATTGCTAAATCCACAAAATGTGCTGAAAGAATTGTTATATATTGAAACAACTACTATTTTTTGAATTGTATTGTACACATTTTTATTAATAGAATACAAATATTTTTGATACATTAAATAGCAAACAGTTATTCTGTCAACAGTGATGTTTAAGGAGCACTTGTTATAAATGAGCCATTAGCTGTACATCCCTAAAGAAGCACATATGACCACAAGAACATTACCATGAAATCAAAGCCATGGATCTTAATCCACAAACAAATATGCTTGAGGCTCTTCTGAAATTGAAGGCCCACACATCTATTTGGACTACAAAATCTCTTAAATCTGAATAATTACAATCATAAATTCAAAGAGGATTACACAGGGAACACTCGAACCATGGTCCATCTGTTGAAGGCAGGGGACAAGCGGGTTTGGGGGTACGATCAGACAGAGGCTGTCAAACAACTGACAACACATGTTTCTAAGTTCTGTGCTTGGGTTATCCCATTAAAAATAAAGATGGTGTCCTGAAAATACGATTTTCAGACACCTGCAGTCTTATATCTGAAACATGACCAAGCTAATATAGTGATTTCGTACATGAGAAACATTTGTTTTTCCTGTTGTGTATGAATGTCGGTTAAACACTCTGGGCAATGGTATGGGCATTGAAAAACTACCATTCATTACTTTATGGGGAATATGTAATCATTGAGACCTCCTACTAGCCTCTACAATATTTGCATAGTGACCAGATACAGACTGGAATGTCTCTTATTCATGGATTACTTACAGGATTCTTTCAATGCAGGGTTGCCTTGTGGAAATCAGATATGGTAAAAATAAAAAGAGTATGAAGACACAAAAATTATCTGAGCTAGGTGACTGTGCCTAAGATAATTGTTTGGAGTATGAAGAACGTACAACCAATAATATGGAGGCATATCAAGATTTCCTGCATAAGGTGCATGACAAACATACAAGTCCGGGAATGACCATAGTTTATGTGGATAGATGTTGCTACATACTTTAAGAAAATAATGTGAAAGAGTTAGTATCTGGTGTCTGAAATGCTTTAGTGAATGATATCCCTAAACCTTCAGCAAGGTAGACAATTGGTCCCCAGAGAAGTCAGGAAGTGGAATTGATGGCCATATATCAAGTTGTCCTTACTATCTTAAATCATCAATATCAAGGACCTAGTAATCATAACTGATTTAGATTATGTTTGAAATGCATTTGTTGATCACTTGATAAACTGGAATGCGAGAGATATACTTTGTGTGAACAACAAGCCCCTGACACACAGGAAATGTGTCCAAATGATGGATGATTTTGGCATCAAACAATATGACCCTATTTCAGAAGAAAATTAAGAATCACTGAAACGTTGAAGCACAGATAAAATCAATGTATCAAAACTGAAGCAATCCAACAGGGATACATTGGTATGGACCATCTCTTTTGAGAAATGCAAATTCAAGAATTTACTTGATAAAAGTCTCAAGCTGAAAATGACTTTTCTACTCTTCAATGGAGTATTTATGATCCAAATCAAGACTTTACTACTGTGCAAAAGGATGACCCAATTATTAGAAAATTCTATCAATGGTCCTCATCACGAGTTGGACTGTAGCTCTTAAATGCGGCGGTAATGCCATTACCTCCGCATTTAAGGGCTGGCCCTATTATGAATTGGGCAGAAAGCTTTGAGTTTTACCTCCAGCTTTTTGCTAGAGGTTAAAATCCTGCTTTCTGCTAATTTTCGGATGCTTTCGGTGATATAACTACCGGCACTATTATCACGAGCGGTAATAGCGCCCCCCAACTCCATTGGGTCCAATGTACCCATTGGGGAATGGGAACTTACTGATGTACCGCTACTAGTGATCCGGCATTAATAGCCCAGACTGAGTAGCGGTAACGCTATTTGTGCTGACGGAATCCCAGCTGTATTCCTGCCAGGATACTGCCAGACTCCTGATGAGGCCCAATGCCTAGAAGATTCAGAAAATGCTCCCTTATTGGAAACAGACTGCCAGGGAAAGGAAGATCTTTGAGTCTTAATGACATTTCAGAAAATGTTTAAAATTCAGGATGGATTTTGGTTAGGAATCCCCAATCTAGTTACGATCAGTGGGTGGTACTTTCCTCATTTCGAAGTATAATGTTAAATCATACCCATGATGCAGCAACACTTGGCCATTGGGAATTTAAAAAGACGATGGAAATCCTATGTGAGGACCTAAACATATATTCAAAATAGTGTCTGGTGTGTGCTCAGTTCCAGCCAAGTTAACCCACTGAACAGGGTTCTCTAAAAAGAGAGGAATGATATTAAAGTGGGCTGATCTTCAGATTTACTTTATTTTTCTGGCAAATTTCTCTTCATGCTTCAACACATATATGTGGGCCGTTTTACCCTTTTTACCAAGTGGATCAAATGCCTCCCTGTACCAAATTGTATGGAAGAAACTGCAGCTATCCAATTGATAAACCATATCTTTCTCATTTTTGGAATTTCTTAAAGGATTGACTCTGACCAGAGTAGTCATTTCATCAGTGAGGTAATGACTAAACTGTGGGAAATTATAGGAGTCAATAGTAAGTTACATATTCACAACCAGCCAGCATCCAGCTGGTTTGGAGCAATGCAATACAACTATTGTGGGAATTTTAAAGGCGTTAGGTGGTGGATTCTGGACCTATTTGTACTTATGATTACCTCTAGTCTTGCTGGCTCTGAGGTCTGATTATATCTTTGCTACTAAAATGTCCCCTTTTCAACCTATGATTGGTAGGAAAATAGTCTTGGGAAAACATCTGCTGTTACGAACACCAGAACAGACACTGATCAACAGCTGTACCACTCATGGATATGTAGAATGCCTGCAAAAGAATCCCCAACATGCTATTGCTTACACAGAGAGGAACTTGGAGAAGAGTGTGGTGAGTATGACAATATGCTATGACCTAAAGCCCTCCAAAAATGAGTAAAAGGTAGTTTAGCACATTTTTCAAAGGGACCAATCCACCAGAGCAAATTCTTCCCATCATCGAGGGGGGCTTTGTAGATCATAGAAAAGATCTCTCCTGTTACCTACAAAATCAAAATACCAAAATGGAAAATTATAAAGAAACATAGGGTCCATGCAAACCAGCTGAAGACCTGTCACCCCAGGGACGTAGGAGACCCATAAAATCTGGGGGGGGCATGGGACGCCTTGGTACTTGGCTTAATTTATTTATTTATTGTATTTTAGTGCAAGAACTCGCCTTTTCACAAAATTAATATAGCAGTAGGTATTAAATAACAGAATGAAAACAGAAGGAAATTAAGAAAAAGAAAAGCAGTTCAGAGTACAAAATCCTTCAATTCTGTCGTCCCTCTTAACACTACGTTTACTTTTTTCAATGTTATAGTCGTATTCACCATTTTTTTAACAACACAAACACAATAGTTTCAGGGTGTTTAAACAGCATGGGTTATTATAACATAACACAATGGCATTTATTTGGGCAACCTCAGGAATAAAGCACCAATTCTATCCCACTTGCAATCAAACCTGTGGACCTCATGATCGATAGAACTTTTATGTCTGCCACGAAAACACCTGCTCTCAGGCTCCCTTCACTGGGGCGCAAGCTTGGGGGAAACCAGCCAATTTTGCACCATGAGAGGGTAGGCTCTGTCTGATGCGCTCTTCTGAGCAGTCTCTGCATCCACAGGACTGGAGGGAATGTCTCAGCTACCACATCTACCACGCCGGAGTAGCCACCCAGCCAAATGTGACTTGCATGGATCCCCTTACATTACCAAGAACAGTAAGTTACTTACATCTGGTGACGACAGTAAAACGACTTGAATTATTGTATGAAAAACTGTAAGAGACGTTTGAAAAGGACAGGTTGCTTTAATGCACACACCTCCCCTCAGCCACAGCCACTGTCTTTTCCTGTTATCATGATTCATGAAATGAAACGAGGGTACGCCCCTCAAGTTTCTCAATTCATGAAACAGTTTAAGAGGAGAGGATTCCTTCCCTGAAGTGCCCATCTTCCTGTAAATACCAGAACAAGCAACTTGTTTATTGGTCTCAGTCGCATCTCACAATAGCTCTGCACTCACCTACTACTCCATGCTCACACACTAGGGTGGGGACCTCTCTACAAGCTCCACTGGAGGCACCAATGTTTAAGATTTAAAATACATATTTAAGGTTGGTTTCCAAATCCTTATTGGAATCATCAACCATGGGAGGGATGCAAACAAGGTCTCCTGTTGATACTTAAAAAGCTGCACTCCCACAGCAGCATTCTCAGTGACTGTTCACCTGACATTGCTGCAATTAGATAAAAGAACCAGAACCTGTGTACATTCTGATTGGAATATAGACTATGTGCGTGCTTGGATTCTGTTGAGTTGAGATGGGCCGGATGTGCTAAGGACTGGGAGTATCTAAGTCTTCATAATGGTAGGTGATCCCCAATCAGAAAACACTCCTGGTTTCAATACATACAAAGTTTTGAAAGCGTCAAAGCAGTATCTAAAAGACGCATATTACTATTTAACATATCGCACAATAAGAGGCAACCACTTCTGGCGAGGATACCATACACAAACCCCTTACTCTGAGGCATGACGCAGCGTTTCCGATTATGGCCATTAACTGAGCTGAACTATTAACAAACTTTAGAAACATGATACACTGATGGAATGACAGAGCACAATGTTATGCCTTGTATAGATTTTACTGTATGTGCAGGCAAATAAATAGCCAGTGGAAACAGTAAACAGCAAAATCGAGAGGAGAATGCTTAATGTAAAACTCTGGCTGATGCTGGTCTTTCATTGTGGTATGCGCTGCTCCATCTAGTCCTAAACCTGCCAGGAGAATGGCCCCTTTTAGCAGAGTTACATCTTGAAAAGATTTGAAAACACACAGCATTGTGTTGATGTTTGTTGTGGTAGCGCATGTTTGTTGGTGCACGACGTCTGCTTAATGGGTTTGAAATGTGCAACTTGAACAGAAAGCTTTTGATGAAAGTTCACAATGTATTTCTCGCTTACACAGATTTGAGTATAAATAGTGCACTACACGCTGTAGTGAGTGGACTCATGGGGTGCAATTCAGTGTGCCTGCAGTGCATACACGCTCAAGGAATTTCCTTCAACTTAGTTGCCATCAACTTATCAGCGCATGATACATCTCCAAGCCTTGTAAAAAAAAGTTTGATCACATCTTTGAATGTGACAGCCAGGTGAGGAGGTCTCTGCCAGGTCAGAGGGGTCACTGCCAGGTGAGGGGCCTCTGCCAGGTTGGAACATCTCTGTGTATTCAGTCCAATAGATTTATGGCTTGCACGAGTTCAGTGTCATGAATGAAGAGCAGGGGTCACAATGGGAACACTCCTTTTGTAGCCAGCTATCACCCTACTTCCTCCCCATAAGGTGTGTGCTGCAAAACACACGTGCAAGGGAGAACACGTATGTGACTGCAGTCAGAGAAGTAGGAAGCCATCTACCGCAGCGTGCAACGCCCCAATTCCCTGCGAGGCTTGGGGCAGTTTGCTGTCTGGCACCCACCTGATGACGGCCCTGTACATGATCGGTCATACCATGACGTTTGCATGTGTCAGAATGTAAGCAATCACATTTTGCTTCATCGCTAGCCAGTACCAGATTGAAAAACTATGACTACACTGTGCGCAGTGCCCTAAGTAAAGTGGGGCGGGTGGACTTTCTAGTATATAGAAGAGAACATCAGGATTCATGCAATGGGAGATTGTTTTGCCAAGGGTTGCTCCTAAGCAGAGGCCATTGCATTGTTGGTGGGTGAATGTCTTCCTCCCATAAACTCTCCTCTCCCAGCCCAAGTGCGAGGCCTGGTAGTGGCTCACACCCAAGCTTGGGCGACAGTCCAGCCAGCCTTCAGCATTCAGTGTTCAGTGTTCTGGGGGTCCCAGGGCCTGTCCTGCAGGGGGTGGGGGGAGACAGGCTAGCACAGGCGGGACAGGGTTCATCCAAACCCTGGCCCCGGGTAGAACCCACAGGGGCATGGGCCTGTTCCAACACCCAATTTAGAGCTCGAGACTCATCCCATCCACAGCTGTGCCAGAAAAGATATTCAGGGTTCTACTTGCCAACCACTGCCATCTTCTTTAAAGAGGGGAGGCCTGAGGACACCTCAATGAGGGGCATCAGGGCACCCAATGCCCATGAGGAGAGCGGGGAAAAATGAAGGGGATGTGGGCCATCGCCTTTCTGGTGCTGTCGAGTTTCTGTTTAGGTAAGAATGATGCAAATACCACTCTTGTCACCATCATTAGCAGCCAATAGGGTATTCGGGATTTTTGTGGCATGGTGAACGAAAATAAGTCCCAATGGCTGTTTAACGTGTGCCTTATTCTTTTAATGTGCAGCTGACATGAGGAATGAAGGAAGGAAAAGGAAGGAATGAAGAAAGGAAAAGGAAGGAAGGAAAAGGATGGAAGGAAGGAAAAGGAAAGAAGGAAGGAAGGAAAAGGGAAGGAATGAAGGAAGGAAAAGGGGAGGAAGGAAGGAAGGAAGGAAGGAAGGAAGGAAGGAAGGAAGGAAGGAAGGAAGGAAGGAAGGAAGGAAGGAAGGAAGGAAGGAAGGAAGGAAGGAAGGAAGGAAGGAAGGAAGGAAGGAAGGAAGGAAGGAAGGAAGGAAGGAAGGAAGGAAGGAAGGAAGGAAGGAAGGAAGGAAAAGGATGGAAGGAAGGAGGGAAGGAAGGAAGGAAGGAAGGAAGGAAGGAAGGAAGGAAGGAAGGAAGGAAGGAAGGAAGGAAGGAAGGAAGGAAGGAAAAGGATGGAAGGAAGGAAGGAAGGAAGGAAGGAAGGAAGGAAGGAAGGAAGGAAGGAAATGAAGGGAGGAATGAAGGAAGGAAAAGGAAATAAGAAAAGGGAAGGATTGAAGGAAGGAAGGAAAAGGAAGGAAGGCATGAAGCAAAAGGAAGGAAGAAAAAGGGAAGGAAAATGAAGGAAGGAAAAGGAAGGAAAGGAAGGAATGAAGGAAGGAAAAGGAAAGAAGGAAAAGGAAGGAAGGAAGGAAGGAAAAGGAAAGAAGGAAGGAAGGAAAAGGGAAGGAATGAAGGAAGGAAAAGGGAAGGAAGGAAGGAAGGAAGGAAGGAAGGAAGGAAGGAAGGAAGGAAGGAAGGAAGGAAGGAAGGAAGGAAGGAAGGAAAGGGGAGGAATGAAGGAAGGAAAAGGAAATAAGAAAAGGGAAGGATTGAATGAAGGAAGGAAAAGGAAATAAGAAAAGGGAAGGATTGAAAGAAGGAAGGAAAAGGAAAGAAGGCATGAAGGAAAAGGAAGGAAGAAAAAGGGAAGGAAAAGGAAGGAAAACAGAAGGAAGGAAGGAAGGGAAAGGGAAGGAAGAAAAAGGGAAAGAAAAGGAAGGAAAACGGAAGGAAGAAGGGAGGAAGGAAGGAAGGAAGGAAGGAAGGAAGGAAGGAAGGAAGGAAGGAAGGAAGGAAGGAAGGAAGGAAGGAAGGAAGGAGGAAAAGGGAAGGAATGAAGGAAGGAGAAGGAAGGAAAGGGAAGGATTGATGGAAGGAAAAGGAAGGAAGGAAAAGGAAGGAAAGGAAGGAATGAAGGAAGGGAAAGGAAGGAAGGAAAAGGTAGGAAAATGAAGGAAAAGGAAGGTAAAGAAAAAAGGAAGGAAGAAAAGGAAAGGGAAGGATTGATGGAAGGAAAAGGAAGGAAAGAAAGGGAAGGATTGATGGAAGGAAAAGGAAGGAAGGAAAGGGAAGGATTGATGGAAGGAAAAGGAAGGAAGGAAAAGGAAGGAATGAAGGAAGGGAAAGGAAGGAAGGAAAGGAGGGAAAAGGAAGGAAGGGAAAAAAGAAAGGAAAAGGAAGGAAGGAAAAGGAAAGGGAAGGAAGGAAGGAAGAAAGGAAGGAAGGAAGGAAGGAAGGAAGGAAGGAAGGAAGGAAGGAAGGAAGGAAGGAAGGAAGGAAGGAAGGAAGGAAGGAAGGAAGGAAGGAAGGAAGGAAGGAAGGAAGGAAGGAAGGAAGGAAGGAAAGAAGGGAATGAAAGCGAAGAATGAAGGAAGGAAGGAAAGGGAAGGAATGAAGGAAAGAAGGAAAATTAAGGAAGGAATGAAGGAAGGAAAAGGAAGGAAGGAATGGGAAGGATTGAAGGAAGGAAAGGAAGGAATGAAGGAAGGGAAAGGAAGGAAGAAAAAGGGAAGGAAGGAAAAAGTAAGAAGGAAGGAAAAGGAAAGGGAAGGAATGAAGGAAGGAATGAAGGAAGGAAGGAAAAGGAAGGACGGAAAAGGAAGGAAAAGCAGGGAAGTAAGGAAGGAAGGGAGGGAGGAATGGAGGGGGGGTGGTGGGAGGAAGGAAGGAAGGACCTTGTTTACCCGCTGAAGCTGTCTGAAGTTTGTTGCACGCATCTCTTCACAGGCTGCAGAGCGACACAAACTGGGGGAAGCTGGGGGGGATAAATGCCATTGTATCCCCCCACTTACAATTGTGGGGGGGATTTGTCCCCCCCTGTCCCCCCAATGTCCTACGCCCATGTGTCACCCCCTAAATGTCTTGAATTGGATTGAGGAATTAGTTCCTTCTCCTGATGAGTTGAACTAACAAAAAAGGAAACAGTGTTAGAATGGTAAGCATGCATGTTTAAGATTATGGCTAACTGCTCTATCCATATCTTGTAGTAACTACAAGTTCCTTCAAGCCTTCTGAACAAAAGAGGGAAGAAAGAGAGAAGAGAGTAAAAAAAATAAAAGGAAACAACATTGTCAATGATCGAGAATAAAACGTGGCATTATTGTCATAGAATTAGTTGCTGCATAGAGGTGGCCTTGTACCATTTAGAATTATAATGATTAGAAATATAATTATTTGTTCTTTTGTGTTTTGGAATGTGTGTATTATATTTAGCAAGATTGTCACAAGCAGGCCAAGATTAATTGGGCAAATAAGCCTATCTAATGTACATATGCCCTCTTGGGGTGACTTCCCCTGCATGAAGTAAGAAAACCATCTTTAAAGCATTTTATTTCAATGAATTTGAATTTCAATCATACAGCTTGTCTTTAGTCCCAGAATTGTCGGGTGGGGCTTTATAACAGGGATTGTTAGATCAGAGGTTGCGACTTAGTGAGAAGAACAACATGTCAACTAGTAATGCTAGAGAGGCACTTTTGTAGACCCTAAATACAGTGGACTAATGTAAGTCTCCTTGTTTATAGGATCAATATTTTGCATGCCAGAGGAAGACATAGCTGGCTCTGAACAGGGGGTCTTCCGTGTCTGTTAATATTTTAATCTGCAATGGCGTAAGCCTTCACACCCACTAACTCTTAGTCCAACTGAGGAGCACTCTTCGATTGAGTTTCATTAAGTAGGGGCTGGTGCAGGCATTTGTTTTGCTGTTCTTTCTTTTGTTTTGGGGAGTCATTGGGTTATTTACTTCACAGATCCCCGTAGCTTGAGTGATAAACTACTCAAGTGACTTTGAGTCTTTTAAATCACATACTGAGCCACTACATTTTTTGGAAGTCCAGACATTTGAGCAAATTCACCTTTAAGTTTTTGAGCAAACTCCTTAGGTGATTGATCATCAGCACACATAAAATTGCAAGCTTCTGTGTGGGCATTGTGGGTCTTTCTATGAGTTATTAAAATATTATTATTATTATTATTATTATTATTATTATTATTATTATTATTATTATTATTATTATTATTATTATTATTATTATTGCTAATATTATGGTATTTATTTAGTGCAGACCTAGCTTTACGGAGGTAGATACAACTACAGATACACAACAGAGCACATAACAGATATAAACAACAGAACTGATATACATTGTGGGGTAGGAAACAGAGGGGCACAGAGGAGAGGAGGGTTACAGCTGCACAGGGAGGCGGTGTGGAGTGGGATGGACGGTGTCTAGTTATTTAGGTGTCAAGGGGCAACAAGATGGTCTAGGTGTTGATGAGGAGAGAACCCTTGAAGAGGTGGGTCTTGAGTTATTTGCTGAATTGTGGGAGCATTCGGATGAGACTGATGCTAATGGGGAGGCGGTTCCATAGTCTTTGCACATAGGTAGAGCAGGCTAGTTTTTTGGTCCTTTCCTTTTTGCAGCAGCAGATTTCAAGTCTGCATGTGTGTTGGCTTCTGGTGGTGCTCTGTCCACCGGAGATGCTGAGTTTCTCCATCAGGTAGCTGGGTGTCTTGAGGGTGACTGCCTTATAGATAATTCAGCATTACTTGAAGTTGATTTGTGCATTTAGTGGCAGCCAATGAAGGTCGATGACGGCCGGGGTGATGGGGATGTATATGTATAGACCCTTAACTGGATATGCTGCAGCGTGTAGGATGATTCTCAGGGGCACAAGGGAGGATGACGAGAGGCCTTCGTGGTGGGCATTACCTCCATCCAGCTGGGATAGGACCATTGATTCACCGGTGGATCTAATTCTGTCCAGAGGAAGGGCTTGATTTCCACATGAGCGAGAGCTGATACCAAGCTGTCTGAGTTTTCTTCCCTATGTGTGTCTAGAAGGAGAGGTGTTTCTCTATGTGGAACCCGAGGGACTTGGAGCAGGAAGTGAGCTCGGGTGTGAAGCCCTCAGGGTTTATGGTTGAAAGCCAGTTCTGTATGCCTGGGTTTTCAGTGTTGTTGGTGAGGAGTAGGAATTTAGTCTTGAAGGGATTGAGCTTCAAGTATGCACTGGATAACCAAAACTGGATCAGCGAGAGGCAGGTTTTGACCCTGTGGATGTCCTTGATGGAGTCGATCATGAGGTATAGCTGTGATCCATCAGCGTATTGCTGGATCTGGATTTGGTGTGGCTAGAAGGGCTCCAAGTGGCTCCATGTATACATTAAAGATCACTGGGGAGAGGATGGAACACTGCAGGACTCCAAAGATGATGGGTAGAATTTGCAATCTAGAGGAGTCCATCTGAACAAACTGTCGGTGGTTGGCAAGGTAGGACCTAAACTAGTGTAGGACATGGTTGCTGCTACCCATGCGCCGATGTAGGGTGTCCGTGAGCGCCTAGTGGTCTACTGCATCGAAAGGTTGAGTAAATCCAGGAGGCAAGGGTGGACGTCATCAAGGATGCTGAGGCCGTCATTGACTACCTGTATGGTTGCCTTCTCTGTGCTGCATCTGGCCTGAACCCAGATTGGTAGGTTTGGAGGAGATGTTGGTGTTGATGTGCTGCTGTAGTTGCGCGGCTATTGCTTTCTCAATGGTCTTACTTAGGAAGGGAAGATGGGTGATGGAGCAATAGTTACCTAGGTTGTCGGGATCCAGAGTGGGATTCTTTAGTAGAGGGAGGATTTGTCCTTCCTTAGGGTTGATGGGAAGGTTCCTTGAGTTAGGGAGCTGTTGATGATCTCCAGGCAGGTAATGAGAGCTTCTCCAGGGATGGTCTTGAGGATGGTTGCTGAGAGGATGTTATCTGTACATAATGTGGCTATGAGGGCAGCCAGGATTTCTAGCAAGTCCTCTTCTAGTCAGTGTCTTGAATGTTGTCCAGGGTGTGGAGAGGTACGTCTGTGGCTACAGAGCTGGTGTCTACGTGCAGGCAAATTGTGCTAATTTTGTCGATGAAGGTGTGGATAGCGATGGATTTTTTGATGGAGTGTGGTATGCCGTGGTCTGGTAACGGTTAATGCATCACTTGGCCACTTTGAAGAGGGCTCTGATTTTTTTGTTGGCTTCTGCTAGCCCTTGTCTGTGTTGATTAGTTATCTGTGGGTTGCTGGGAATTCCATAAGGTACACTATGTCAAATGTGGTCCTGGAGCGGCACCAGGTTTTCTCTCGTTTCTTGATGACTCATTTTCTGAGGTTGAGTTCTTACATGTACCAGGGTGCTGATGGTTTCAGTTTGCAGGCGCATTGTTTCTAAGGTGCGTGTCAGTCGATAGAGGCTGAGAGGGTGGCATTGAGTGCTTCCATTAGATGGTCACAGTTCAGCTGGGGGTGTTTGGTCCATTTGAGGTAGAGGTTGGTGTGGTCTTCCTTGAGGTCTTCTGCCGGGAATTACTTAAAGTACCAGAAGGTTGGTTTGATGGGTTTCTGTTTGACTGGAGTGTTGTGTAGGATGTTGAAAGGCATGGTCTGGTGGTTAGACCAGTCAAGCGGGAGAGGAGAGCTGTAGTGGAGGGAAGGCAGTGTGGTGATTATTACATCAAGGATATTACATTTCTTGTACGTTGGGTCTTAAGAGTGGTGTGTGAGGATGAGGCTGTCAAGAAGCCTGAGGAGAGCTTCCTCCATTGGTTTGGTGGCCTTGTTGCCTGGAAGTTTGAAGTTGCCTAGGAAGATGTTGTTGGCATGCATGAGGGACATGGTGGCAACCAGGTTGATGAAGTCTCTGATGAAGGCAATGTTAGGTTTGTTTGGTCTGTGGATGAGATAGAAGGCAACTGTGTCTGTCAGGGACAGAAGGAAGTGGTAGTAGAGGACTTCAAAGGAGCCAATTTTGTTGATGCCCAGTCTGGTGCAGGGCCATGAGGTTTTGTGGATTATTGCAAGGCCTCCTCCTGCCTTGTCCATCAGGTCTCTGTATTGGATGTTGTAAGCGTCGGGGACATGGACATCTAGGATGTGGTTGGAGGTGGGTGTCAGCCAAATCTCGATGTTGAAGATGGCATCAAGGTCATATGTAGTGATGATGTTGGTGATGCCTGTTGCATGGGTGTTTGCTGAGTGGAAGTTGGCGAGCATCAACTTCCATGTTGTGGATGGTTAGGGGTGCTGATGGGGTTGAGGCTGATGTGAGTGAGGTTGCTGCATTGCAGAGTCCATGCCTCAGAGGATGGCCAACGTCATTGACATTGGCGTTGCCTGGTCATGATAGGGATGGCCTGTGGAGATAGAGGGAGAAAACACATTTCGGCATGTGCTGTTGTCTAAGCAGAGATTCAGAGCCTGTGTCTTAGCAGTCTGAACATGTCCAAAAAGGAATTGCCCTTTTCTTCATCTGCCCTTCACTTAGGATGCCCAGGCGAGAGACACCCTTGATCTAAGGGTAAAGAGCAGAAAGGAAGAGGCGGGGTTACACATGTCGGTGGGCCATAGGCCACGTGAACTAGATCCACTTGCACCTGCTCACCAACTGCAGAGGAAAAGAAGCTGGAGGGATCCTTAATTAGGGAATATTGTAAGAGGACCATTCATAGTGATTTTGGTCTTCCAATCGAGCAAAGTAGCTAGAAAACCCGGGAGAACAAGATACCTTTATGTACACAGTTTTGTTTTGGTAATTTTTCCATCATATTTTTGTAGAGTTCTAGATGTACCCAAAGAGAAAATGTAGTCTTTTTGTGATAAAATGTCATGAAGGTTTTTCACAAAATGTGGTTTCCTTTTCCTATGTCTCCTTACTGGGGTCCAATTTCCCTCATCAGAGTCAAAGCCACAAATTGAACTCTCCTACCTGCATATTTGGTCCCCCTGTCATGCTGACTGTGCCTGGTACCGGTGGACACTTCTCTTCTCTCTTTCAGAATCATTGTTTTCCCATCTACATTTGGTTCTGGGATATTCACATATTACTTGGCATAGATAGTGCCTTTAGAATGCCATTCTTGGGTTGCATTATTAGTCAAACCATTTTAGTCAAATGAGCCCACTGGTCTTTCTGTTGTATAATACATTGTAATTATTGTTCTCTTAACTCTTTTTGATTAATTTCTTCACTGTTTGTTTGGTGGTAGCCTCTATTCCTCTCCTGTTCACTTCTGCCATATTGCGTGAGCTCGTCCTTTTATCTCACCCGAAAGTCTCAATATTCCAGTATATTTGGCAATGAACCCAGTGCTTCATGTCGGTCTGGGGGTGTTTGGGATAGGGAAGCGGTGTATGTGAACAACAAGCTTCTCTTGTTCATTTTTCCCCTTTTGTTCTTAATTTTCATACACCTCAATAGTCTGGTTCAACTCTAAATTGAACCACACCACCATTGTGAGTGTGTTGAAATTCCCCGTGTCACTTTCATTTGTTTGATTTCTGATTTTAGATCAGTGTTCTGTTCAGAACTGTAATTCAAATGCGATTCATGCACATCTTACGGGTTATTAAATAGTCACTTACTGTCAGCACACACAGGTTCACTCCTATGAATTCTGCACCTTCACGTGGCTGGTGTTTTTGAACTGCACATAATTTCCCTATCTGTTCAGACAACATTTTGACTTGGACCTCGAAGCATTGACACCTGTCCATGTCTCTGGATTCCTTTCTTGGTGGCCTGGGCCAGTACTGGTTACATTCACCCTGCTTAGGCCTATGGTACCGCTCAGGAGATTGACTTTTATTTGTGTTACCTCTGAATTCATGTGACACAATATGTGGAGAACGCGGAGAGACCATCCTTTGACCATGGTCGACTGATGGTGGCGATGGGTTATATTGGCTTGGGACATAATTCATATTTTGTCTTCCATTTGGTGAGAATTGTCCCCTATGCTGGTTTCCATTTTCAATGAATCTTATCACATATCTTGGTATTTCTTGGTGGCCATACACCATTGTATTAGGGTCAAATCTACTCTGCGCCCCTAGTGTCTTGTATGGGACCTTGTACATTTGATTTTGATTGCTATTTAGGCCTTACATATCTCAATTATCTAGGGCAAATGTAATACTCCGTATAGCTGGGATCAACTGATTGGAACATAGGGGTTTGGGTTGATGTCCTCTGTGGAGGCATGCCCCTTTGGCTAGGTGTCATGTTGTTTCTTGCCTGAGTCTGGGCTGCTTCAAGCAGCATCTTCACAGATTTTACCTACTTAATGGCTGGAGTGGGTTCTTTAGATTTTGGTTTCATCTCCTTATTGTTAGGTCCTTCCTCTCTCTGACCAAATATCACTTCATATAGTTTAGTCTCCTTTTCTATTATCCATTCTAGTGTTTTTTCCCTGTAAAATTCACAAATGAAATGGGATACAATTTCTTTTTGGAGTCCATAAAACCATGCAGTGTTAAATTCTACAGAGGCAGGGTTAAAGGCCACATCAAAGTGTGAAAATGCTCTTTTCAAATTTTGGAGGTACAGGTGAGGATTTGCATTCAAAGTACAAGCTGCTTTCTCGCATCCTTTATAGAGTGATAAGGTGAAAACTGATGTCTAACCTCTTTCTCACAATTTTCCCATGACAAATCTTCCTGTTCATTGAGACCCTGAATGACACTAGCAGCTGCTGAATCAAGCGTTAAATGAAAGTACTGTCTATATTGTTCCCTAGGTATTTAGAGGGCTTTAAATAAATTGTGAACGGTTTCTAAATGGACTTCAATGCAACAATCCTCTCCCTTTTTAAATGGTTTAATCAAAGTCTTGATAGACTTCATAATTATGATAGGACTACACAGTGTATTCTGGTGTGTACCATTTTGTCGCTCATTTCTGTTCTCTTGTGGGCAGGAATGATTGTAAATATTGGCTGGTGATTCATACCCCACCACTGGGCTATAACCAGGTCTGGCCACAGGAGCAGCTGTTGGTACATTTTTCATTTGGACAGAGCTGTGATTGATTTCAATTCCGTTGAATGTAGTGCCTTGTCGCCTTTCCTGAGATTTTAGACTAAGTATTTACTGTTCTAAGTTCTTGCACTGTCAATGAAGCTGTTCTGCCTCGTGACAGAGATCAGAATTCTCATCCCTGTCCTTATTGATTATTGCTTGCAACTCACTTATCTGTGCCTGACATTGATTAAATGCCCTATCCTTCTAGTCATTGGCTTCCAGTAATTTGAATGTCTCATGCTCCATTTAGAATTATTTGGCTTTTTCCATGTTACGTTCTCTAAGGGTTTGTATTTCTGAAATGGCAGCATCTTTGTCTGATCTTATTTCATGTAAAATCCCTTTTAGTGCATTCATTCTTCCTCACTCTCATATTGTTTCTCTTTCAGAGCCAATTGAGTGGCCATATTGCTGCATTTAGATTACAATTCTGTGTCTAGATCCCTCTGTCTTAATTCTGCTTTAAATGCTGCTCATGATCACATTCATTGCCCAAGCTGCACTGTAACTTGCTAATCGTGTCAGTGTCATTTCCGTGCATCCTTAAGGATCTGTGAAACACAAATCACAACTTTGTGCACAATCTGATAATACAATTGTTCTCCTCTGTGCATTTTGATGCTCGGAATAACTTCATGAGGCATACCTGCACAATGCTTCCTTCATCAAAGATGTTGTCAATTGCTTCTTTCTATAACTCTGTGGTAATTCTGTACTTCCATATTGTCACATTTTCTGAAGACCAAACTGCATGGGCAAAAAGCTTTGCCTCAATAGAGTTTGCCAGTTCAGAAAACTCAGTCTGGATTTGGGACACAGTGACACTATTGTGTGAGTCAAATGAGCACACAGCTCTTCACCACTTCACAACACTAATTCAATTAATAAGTGCACAGTATGGCTATGCCTAGAATGCAAAGCCAGTACCAATAACTGTTTTAAAGTTTCCCAATGGCCAAAGCACCAAACCTCTAAGATATATGTTGGGGTTATACCTACATTTGTGGTATTTTTTATTATGGGGATAAAAGTGGTATTTTATGGTAGTAGTATCTCTTGTGGTAATTTGTTGGGGTATTTCTTTTTTGCAGTGGTAAGACTAACTTCAGAAAATTGCCTAACAATTGTTTTTACCAGGGTAATTCACCGTAACAGACTACTGGACTTGATACCCTCCTGGTAGATAACCTACACCCGTTTCTCGCAGTATGTTATATACAATACTGCAATATGCCCTCGTGGCTGAGTTTCAAAATTATAAAACAAAGCAATTGAAATACTGCACATCCATTCACATTCTAGCTAAATTGTTCACAGCAGTTACTTAACTTTGGGATATTTCTGGTTGCACACCTGTCTCTTTGTGTAGGTCAAATAAAATGACTGACTGTTGCAAAAATGCACCAGAACTACAAATTACTTTATAATCTGGTATTTGTATTGTAACAGACACATGTGCAATTTTCATATGGCAACAGTTATGCATATATCAGGTTTTACAGTGCAAATGTGTTACAATGAGCAATGGCACATTTCAAAATAGAATATGTTGTGCCCAGTCTTGTCACCCATCCATGAAAGCGAGGGACTTGGCAAGAAATACACTTTGAGGAAAGAGAAAACAAAACAGCAATGGCATTCATACAATTGAGAAATTGCATGCACATTTAGCATCGACAGCATATCAAATTAAATGATCTATCTCCACGGCTAACTGACTGACAGACAATCCAACAACCCCTCACTTGAGACTTATATTTAGCCAGATATGATGGCAATATTTCTGGCTCAGCTGAACATGGGGATCCTTATCTGTCTTTTTCGCCTGTCTCACTCACGGTTGGCCACTCAGATAAGGACTGCTATGGCACCAAGCAGCTTACCAGCACATAATAGGTTCTCTTGGCAGTCAATGCAACACCTCCCCATCTAGATCCACCCACATCACCCGATCTGCTCTGTGTATTTTCCCCATTGTACTAACTGCATTTCTGAAATATAAATGTTGCATTCATTGTTCTGCTTCCTGATTCCACAATGCTTTGCCTCAGCTGAGCGTAACTTCATATTTATTTAACTTACTGCACAAAACTCCATTTTACAAAGCACTATGCATTTTCCAAATCTTTCTAGGTTATATCCAGATAGACTAATTTGCACTATATGTTATTAAGGGGACATGTTACTGGGGTCGGATTAATATGTTAATATATTAGGATTAGTCCGAATGCAAGTCAGTCAATTGAAATATCATCCTGAAATAATATGCACGTTGAAGCAGTTTTAATGAATCAAAAGTAGGACATTCATAATTTTTTACTAGAAATGTGTATCACAATTAAATCTGAAACATACTTTATCCTTATGGAATACTATCTTTTGCAAAGTCTGCTAATCATAGTTTTTACTTTTGACTGATTTATAGATTTGTTTGCCATTTATCAACTTCCACAGGTGCAGGCAAAACTATCTTCCCCTGGTGGGTAAAAGTCAATTGAATCAATTGTACTCAATGCATTTTTATAAGGAGCCAGTATTATCAATTTCTTGGATGTATGTACCGGTCACACTTCTTAGGCAACTTTTTGATTCTAACTTTATTTGCAGGCATTTTGCTAGAGCCCCTTATCCACAATTTCAATGCATTGAACGCTTATCAAAAACATTCTGAGAAGCATTGGCAGCACTAGCTCAGCTGACATTTTAATAAATGCTCTAACGCAAATTAGTACCCGTCGAGGGTCAACCAGAATGAAACAAACATTCTGATTGGCCCTCGCCGGGGCTTTACCAGGCTGAGAATCCCTCGGCTGAGATTCCACTCCTTTGTTCCCGGCTTGGGGGCGTGGCAGCCCCTCAGCCAATGAGGAGGCTCGAAGTGGGGCCATCCCCGCTCCGAGCCTCCACACGGCTGGAGGCTGCCATCGTCCTCTGCAGTTGATTAAGTTAAGTTTTTTTTTGGTTTTTTTCCTCCCCCGATCCTCTGCACACAATCCCCTCTCCACCCTCCAAACCTCACTTACATTTGTATTTCTCCTTTTCGGGTGCAGACTCACTGGGAACACTTCTGGTCCATAACGTGTCCGCTCCCGATGGCCACCATGGAAAGGGAAAATGTACTCTGTTTTCTCTTTCCCGGCGGCCATTTCCTTTCACATGATTTTATTTTTCTTTTCTGCTCCGAAACGCTGCATGCTATTAGTATCCCAGTATTGCGGGCCGGGGTACTAATAGCAAAAGGCCCCTCCCTGACTCAGTAATGCCCCCGTGGCTCGGGGCATAATGCCTAAGTATTGTGCTCTTTTCATACAAAGTAATTGGTCAGATCTGTCAGACAAATGGTTTCTCTTTGTCTGGTTGGGGACATTTTCCAACATGTAGAATCAGTGTATAATTTGATTGACTTCCTAAAAAGAGAAGATGTGGCAGGGTCATTTTTATGATGTTTTTCGTCTTTAATAAAGGGGTATTTCCACCTCTCATACCACTACGCTCTGCTTTTTATTCTACGTTTCTCACTTATTTTCTTTTTTGACCTTATTCCCCACCTTTATATTCCTTTCTCTATCCACACAATTTGTGCATTTTTGGCAGGGAAATGTGTCAGCTTTGGTTTGAAAAATCTAGATTGTCTTGTTCCGCCTACTTTTTTTTTACCTGAAAGTGGGATGAACACACTCCTGTGTCTTGTCTTTGCAGGGATGAAGGGCCATCACAGGGGTTGCTCCCAAACATATCATTGCATGTTGACCCCTATCCTTTTCTGGACAGGGGTCCATCTAGTGGCAACTCTATACAGGTGGTAAATGAGCTGAGACCAAAGGTATACACAACCAGTTTGGTCAATTAGAACAATGCAAGTACAGTTTCTGCATTTAAAAGAATTCAATGTCGTAACTGGCTGTCACTTGTTGCATTTAATTCTAGCATGCATTAGCCACGTCTGTTCTCATATGTTTGCCTATTAGCCCAGAAGAGCTACACTGTGTTAGTAAACACCCACATGCAGTCAGCTACTTGCGTGCATGGTGTTACTTCTTGAAACTGTGAGTCATATTTCATAAGATAATTTAAGCATGAGAGAAAAATAATTCGAACCATACAAGTATAATGACATCCTATAAATAGACAGGACCTCCTACATACCAATGACTATTCAGGGCCAGGTATTTAGCTAGATAAATGTATCTACATTGCTGCCAGGAACAAGACCCAGGCATTATTATAGAATGGGTTTGAAACGTGCTCTCTGAAAATGTGCAGATGTTACAGCAATTTGGCGATGCAGCTATGAAAGCATTTTAGAACTCTGATTTAACTTGTTACTATAAGTGATGAACAGCACCTTAAGAGGTGTTTTTCACCCGCACCCAATTCACCATATTCTAAAACACTATCGATGTTTATTCTTTCTAATAATGAAAGCAGACCTAGTTAAATTCTCCAGAATTGTGTAAGCGCCTGAACACTAATTCATATAAGAATTGTGTTTAAAGTTACAGTACACAAAAGAATGTGAAAGTCACGATGGGAATTTAAAAAAAAAATGAAACTCCAAGATACATTGACAACGCTGAAAGGACGGCCAACAAAAGCCAAGGAATTAGGACTGATACTGAAAAGCGGGTGCAGTGTTTGGGTTTCACAGTTATTTCTTGAACGTATACATTTGTAAAATGAACATTGGAATGAAGGGGCCAAAAGTGCATATAGAAAAGGGTACTTTCTCCACACTTTCATCTCCTTTTCCCAGTCCGCACAGTTAGCATCCATTATCCATCACAGTCATGCCCAGCCAGGCATTGTATTTTCTGTGCTCTAATAGGTTCTGATCACACCCTCTACTAAGACAAAATTGGCCACAGTCATGTATGCACCATTTCTCTCTTATTGCTTAAAAATTACTGGCAGACTGTGGGAAGTGTTTTGGAAAAGATGATTATACCTGAAGGCAGCACTGACATACCCCAATCCTATTTCATGGAAGATCTCTTTCAACCAATTAATTGAAATGACACACTCCAATTGATCCTCTTGAATCTTTTAATACTATTCAGTATTATAAATCACAACATCCGGTCTGGATGCATTCCAAATATTTGTTTAGCAGATACTTCCACGGATTGATAGTTTACAGATTTTCCTGCTGAACTGCAGTCAACAGCATGATATGATTCAAGGACCCCTTTACAAGGTCAGTTTTCAGCCCCTCATAAGAAAACAAATCACTCTGAGTGGTTTAAAACTCAAGTGTATTAGAGATGTGCGTAATAATCAGATATGTGTTGTACCCTTACCACAATTGTGCAAGGTTTGTCAAAAATCATTCCAGCACATGGTTGGAGTTTATTTATTTATTTATTTGTTTTATTCGTATAGCGCAGACCAGGCCCAAGGGCAACCGGGCGCATATCTTAGTAGAACATTACATTACAGGTAGTGGAACATTACATTACAATAGTAGGCATATCATAGTAGTCATATCATCATAAAAGTCACAACAGGTACACAGAGTCTACAGATGACGTTACGAGTCAAGGCAATATTCAGAAGGCCCGTCCAGATAGGAGAGCGGTTGTTAATGGGATGTTGCTAACCAGAGCTTGGCTTTATGTTTGAATTGGTTGAAGGAAGGTAGCGTTCTAATCAAGAGTGGTACGGTGTTCCAAAGCTTGGCTGCCAGGACAGGGAAGCTAGAGCCCCCAGCAGAATGAAGCTTGAATCTAGGGATCGCAAGACCTTGGGTTTGTGCAGATCTGAGTGCACGTGTTGGCGTATATTGAGTGAATCGCGAGGCTAGATAGGAGGGGGCCTGGTGGTTAACACATTTGTATGTGAGGGCCAGTGTTTTCAGAGAGACCCTTTGGGTAACTGAGAGCCAGTTAAGGTTCTTCCTGGTATCTGAGATGTGGGCTGATCGGGGGATGTTCAGGGCTGCTCTAATGGCATTGTTTTGGGTCGTCTGCAGTTTGTTGAGATTAACCTGGTTAGTGCCTTGGTACAGTGCATTGCAGTAGTCCAGTTTGGACATAACCAGGGTCCTAGCCAAGGTGATGCAATTCTGGGCAGTAAGGAAAGGGCGGCAGGCCGAGATCAGTTTGCAGGTGTATGCAGACACAGCGGCAACTGCATTGGTTTGTCTGGTGGGTGTCAAGGAGGTGTTGAGGTATATACCCAAAGTTTTGGTGTCTTTAGATACTTTAATCAGATTACCGTCAATGTTAAAGGAGCCGAACAGGGGACTCAGTTTGTTAAGTCTCTGTTGCGTGCCTAAAATGAGAAGCTCAGTCTTGTCATCGTTGAGGCACAATTCGTGCTGGGCCATCCAGGCTTGTATAACAAGGTAAATGTCATTAATGGCTTTAGAGTCAGCAATATAGTCACCAGTGATGGGTATGAGTATCTGGGTGTCAAGCACATCAAATAGAGGTTTGGTGAAGACATTGTAGAGGGTTGGGGAGACACAAGATCCTTGTGGGACTCCACACAGGACTGGTGTGGGATCGGCCGATGCAGTAGGGGAGAAAACTCTCATGTGCCTGTTGTCAAGGAATGACCTAATCCAGTTGGAAGCGTTGTCAGAGAAATGGGCCGCTGACTTCAAGTGCCGACAAAGTATTTGGTGATTGACCAAATCAAAAGCAGCTGATAGGTCCAGAAGTCGTAGAAGGGCTAGTTTACCGTTGTCTTTAAGGTCCTCAATTTGGGTTTTGAGATCAAGTAATGCTGTCTCAGTCCCGTGCTTAGGTCTGAAGCCAGATTGTCTTGAGCCGAGGAGGTTACTGGTCTCTAAGTAGTTCTGAATCTGCAGGTATGCTGCTCTATCCAGTATTTTGAGTAGGAACGGTACAGTGGTAATCCGTCTGTAGTTAGTTGGTATTTCAGGGTCTAGAGTCGGTTTTTTTAGGAGGGGGATAACCCACACGTCCTTTAAGTTGTTAGGTACCGTACCAGTTAGGAATGAAGAGTTAATGAAGGTGGTTATAAAAGGAGTGAGGTCATGTGCTGCTTCCTTAATGACAGATGCTGGGCAAGAGTCACCTTGGCAGTTAGAGGGTTTTAAGTTGCGAATGATGTTTTCGACCTCAAGGATGGTGAGTGTGGTGAAGCTAAAGGGGGTGTGAGTGAAAGAGGCCGTCGGAGTATTAGAGGGTTTAGTGGTGGGGTTGGTGAGTAAGGTAGTTTGTTTGGCGTTAATTTTCAGTTGCAGGGTAGTGATTTTGTTGAGGAGAGCTTTTGGATGTTGTTACACCATTTACTGTCTTTAATGCAGGTGTCAGGTGCAGGGGATGGGGATTCCAATTCTTTAAGGATTTTAAATAATTCCTTAGTATTAGATTCCGCTTGTAAGATACGTTGGTTGTATGTCTCCTTTTTAGCTTGTAGAATCGCTTCTTTATAATTGTGGGTGGTGATGATAAGGTGGTCTTTGTTAGATTCACAAGGGTGGCTCTTCCAGAGTGATTCAGCCTTATGTTTTTCTTTGCGTAAAGTTCTTAACTGCGGGGTGAACCAAGAGTTAAAGTGGGTTTGCTGTTTGGATTTCCGTAGTTTGAGTGGTGCTATTTTGTCAATGGCTTTAACCAGTGTTTGGTTGAAGATATCTACTAAGACTGTGGGGTTGTTATGTCGGGACACGCATTTATTCAAGATGGGAAGGATGAGTGGGAGAAGTTTATCCTTGGTGATGTCTTTTTTATTCCTTGTGGGAATGGCTGGAGCTATCGTGGGAGTAGTGAGAGGGTTGGTCGCTGGTAGGTGGAATATGATGATGTGATGGTCAGACCAGGCACAAGCATAGTTAGAAGTTATGGATGTGTTGCAATTAAGGTCAGTGATCCAATCGAGCGTCCTGCCCTTAGTATGGGTAGGTTTGTCAATGCGTTGTTGGAAGCCTAAGTTAACTAATGTGGTAGCGACCTCAGAGGCCAAGTGATACTTGGTGTCGAACAGGCCAAAGTTAAGGTCACCTAGAAGCAATACCTGAGAGTTGGGTTTGGTATTGGCGGTCAAGATGGCCGTGATGTCGTCTATGAAGGAGCCTAGTGGTCCAGGAGGTCTATAGAGAAGGTGGAGAGTAGCAGTGTTTGTTGTGGATGGCGTGAGTTTCACCGAGAGGGATTCTGCGGAGCAGAGCTCAGTGTTGGGGATGATTCTGAGTGTAATGTTATTTCTGTGTATGAATGCGACTCCACCTCCTTTGGAAGTTGATTGACGGTCCGCTCTAATGATAGAGTAGCCGTCAGGGATGGCAAGGGCAAGGAGTGGGCCAGAGGTTGCGTGTAACCAGGTTTCAGTAATGGCTATGAAATCGAGGTTTTGAGTGGTGATGAGGTCGGAAATGTCCAACGCATGGGCCATGATGGATCTAGCGTTGATGAGGGCACCCTTGAGTTCTTTGGCGGAACTGGTGCAAGGGGGTGGTGGTAACTTCTGTGTAGTATTGATATTATGAGTGTTCTGAGTGCCAGAGGTGCGAGGGGCACGGGGCATTCTGGATCCAAGTCTAAGATTCCTGACTTGGAGCGTGCACGGTTGATTTGGGTGTAGGTTTGGTAGCGAAATGTTGGAGCCATAGGGCAGGGTCATTGGGGTATGGGTTACTAGTGGGCATTATGGGAGAGTGTAGGGTAGAGTGACGAGGGTCGGTCTCAGTGGTACTGGGAGTGGGGGGATAAGGCAATGTGGCCACGAAGAATCATACAAAGGTAGCAAGAATGAGGTGGCTAGCAGGTGGCAATGGCCGCATAGCGTGATCCAGGTGTCCTAACCGTGTATGCACTGAGGTGGGCATGCACTGGCAGGTAAGTAAAGGGGTTCTGCCCTGGGCACAGGTGGGATCGGCCAGGAAGTGGCAGTCCGGGTATGGTTTGCTGGGTGGGTACATGTGCAGAGTGCAGTCAATAACTCAGATGCAAATTCGGCTAATCTACCTGGGTAGGTAAAGACTAATTTGCACTATATGTTATTAAGGGGACATGTTACTGGGGTCGGATTAATATGTTAATATATTAGGATTAGTCCGAATGCAAGTCAGTCAATTGAAATATCATCCTGAAATAATATGCACGTTGAAGCAGTTTTAATGAATTAAAAGTAGGACATTCATAATTTTTTAGTAGAAATGTGTATCACAATTAAATCTGAAACATACTTTATCCTTATGGAATACTATCTTTTGCAAAGTCTGCTAACCATAGCTTTTACTTTTGACTGATTTATAGATTTGTTTGCCATTTATCAACTTCCACAGGTGCAGGCAAAACTATCTTCCCCTGGTGGGTAAAAGTCAATTGAATCAATTGTACTCAATGAATTTTTATAAGGAGCCAGTATTATCAATTTCTTGGATGTATGTACGGGTCACACTTCTTAGGCAACTTTTTGATTCTAACTTTATTTGCAGGCATTTTGCTAGAGCCCCTTATCCACAATTTCAATGCATTGAACGCTTATCAAAAACATTCTGAGAAGCATTGGCAGCACTAGCTCAGCTGACATTTTAATAAATGCTCTAACGCAAATTAGTACCCGTCGAGGGTCAACCAGAATGAAACAAACATTCTGATTGGCCCTCGCCGGGGCTTTACCAGGCTGAGAATCCCTCGGCTGAGATTCCACTCCTTTGTTCCCGGCTTGGGGGCGTGGCAGCCCCTCAGCCAATGAGGAGGCTCGAAGTGGGGCCATCCCCGCTCCGAGCCTCCACACGGCTGGAGGCTGCCATCGTCCTCTGCAGTTGATTAAGTTAAGTTTTTTTTTGTTTTTTTTCCTCCCCCCTTTTCCTCTGCACACAATCCCCTCTCCACCCTCCAAACCTCACTTACATTTGTATTTCTCCTTTTCGGGTGCAGACTCACTGGGAACACTTCTGGTCCATAACGTGTCCGCTCCCGATGGCCACCATGGAAAGGGAAAATGTACTCTGTTTTCTCTTTCCCGGCGGCCATTTCCTTTCACATGATTTTATTTTTCTTTTCTGCTCCGAAACGCTGCATGCTATTAGTATCCCAGTATTGCGGGCCGGGGTACTAATAGCAAAAGGCCCCTCCCTGACTCAGTAATGCCCCCGTGGCTCGGGGCATAATGCCTAAGTATTGTGCTCTTTTCATACAAAGTAATTGGTCAGATCTGTCAGACAAATGGTTTCTCTTTGTCTGGTTGGGGACATTTTCCAACATGTAGAATCAGTGTATAATTTGATTGACTTCCTAAAAAGAGAAGATGTGGCAGGGTCATTTTTATGATGTTTTTCGTCTTTAATAAAGGGGTATTTCCACCTCTCATACCACTACGCTCTGCTTTTTATTCTACGTTTCTCACTAATTTTCTTTTTTGACCTTATTCCCCACCTTTATATTCCTTTCTCTATCCACACAATATGTGCATTTTTGGCAGGGAAATGTGTCAGCTTTGGTTTGAAAAATCTAGATTGTCTTGTTCCGCCTACTTTTTTTTTACCTGAAAGTGGGATGAACACACTCCTGTGTCTTGTCTTTGCAGGGATGAAGGGCCATCACAGGGGTTGCTCCCAAACATATCATTGCATGTTGACCCCTATCCTTTTCTGGACAGGGGTCCATCTAGTGGCAACTCTATACAGGTGGTAAATGAGCTGAGACCAAAGGTATACACAACCAGTTTGGTAAATTAGAACAATGCAAGTACAGTTTCTGCATTTAAAAGAATTCAATGTCGTAACTGGCTGTCACTTGTTGCATTTAATTCTAGCATGCATTCGCCACGTCTGTTCTCATATGTTTGCCTATTAGCCCAGAAGAGCTACACTGTGTTAGTAAACACCCACATGCAGTCAGCTACTTGCGTGCATGGTGTTACTTCTTGAAACTGTGAGTCATATTTCATAAGATAATTTAAGCATGAGAGAAAAATAATTCGAACCATACAAGTATAGTGACATCCTATAAATAGACAGGACCTCCTACATACCAATGACTATTCAGGGCCAGGTATTTAGCTAGATAAATGTATCTACATTGCTGCCAGGAACAAGACCCAGGCATTATTATAGAATGGGTTTGAAACGTGCTCTCTGAAAATGTGCAGATGTTACAGCAATTTGGCGATGCAGCTATGAAAGCATTTTAGAACTCTGATTTAACTTGTTACTATAAGTGATGAACAGCACCTTAAGAGGTGTTTTTCACCCGCACCCAATTCACCATATTCTAAAACACTATCGATGTTTATTCTTTCTAATAATGAAAGCAGACCTAGTTAAATTCTCCAGAATTGTGTAAGCGCCTGAACACTAATTCATATAAGAATTGTGTTTAAAGTTACAGTACACAAAAGAATGTGAAAGTCACGATGGGAATTTAAAAAAAAAAATGAAACTCCAAGATACATTGACAACGCTGAAAGGACGGCCAACAAAAGCCAAGGAATTAGGACTGATACTGAAAAGCGGGTGCAGTGTTTGGGTTTCACAGTTATTTCTTGAACGTATACATTTGTAAAATGAACATTGGAATGAAGGGGCCAAAAGTGCATATAGAAAAGGGTACTTTCTCCACACTTTCATCTCCTTTTCCCAGTCCGCACAGTTAGCATCCATTATCCATCAGTCATGCCCAGCCAGGCATTGTATTTTCTGTGCTCTAATAGGTTCTGATCACACCCTCTACTAAGACAAAATTGGCCACAGTCATGTATGCACCATTTCTCTCTTATTGCTTAAAAATCACTGGCAGACTGTGGGAAGTGTTTTGGAAAAGATGGTTATACCTGAAGGCAGCACTGACATACCCCAATCCTATTTCATGGAAGATCTCTTTCAACCAATTAATTGAAATGACACACTCCAATTGATCCTCTTGAATCTTTTAATACTATTCAGTATTATAAATCACAACATCCGGTCTGGATGCATTCCAAATATTTGTTTAGCAGATACTTCCACGGATTGATAGTTTACAGATTTTCCTGCTGAACTGCAGTCAACAGCATGATATGATTCAAGGACCCCTTTACAAGGTCAGTTTTCAGCCCCTCATAAGAAAACAAATCACTCTGAGTGGTTTAAAACTCAAGTGTATTAGAGATGTGCGTAATGATCAGATATGTGTTGTACCCTTACCACAATTGTGCAAGGTTTGTCAAAAATCATTCCAGCACATGGTTGGAGTTTATTTATTTATTTGTTTGTTTTATTTGTATAGCGCAGACCAGGCCCAAGGGCAACCGGGCGCATATCTTAGTAGAACATTACATTACAGGTAGTGGAACATTACATTACAATAGTAGGCATATCATAGTAGTCATATCATCATAAAAGTCACAACAGGTACACAGAGTCTACAGATGACGTTACGAGTCAAGGCAATATTCAGAAGGCCCGTCCAGATAGGAGAGCGGTTGTTAATGGGATGTTGCTAACCAGAGCTTGGCTTTATGTTTGAATTGGTTAAAGGAAGGTAGCGTTCTAATCAAGAGTGGTACGGTGTTCCAAAGCTTGGCTGCCAGGACAGGGAAGCTAGAGCCCCCAGCAGAATGAAGCTTGAATCTAGGGATCGCAAGACCTTGGGTTTGTGCAGATCTGAGTGCACGTGTTGGCGTATATTGAGTGAATCGCGAGGCTAGATAGGAGGGGGCCTGGTGGTTAACACATTTGTATGTGAGGGCCAGTGTTTTCAGAGAGACCCTTTGGGTAACTGAGAGCCAGTTAAGGTTCTTCCTGGTATCTGAGATGTGGGCTGATCGGGGGATGTTCAGGGCTGCTCTAATGGCATTGTTTTGGGTCATCTGCAGTTTGTTGAGATTAACCTGGTTAGTGCCTTGGTACAGTGCATTGCAGTAGTCCAGTTTGGACATAACCAGGGTCCTAGCCAAGGTGATGCAATTCTGGGCAGTAAGGAAAGGGCGGCAGGCCGAGATCAGTTTGCAGGTGTATGCAGACACAGCGGCAACTGCATTGGTTTGTCTGGTGGGTGTCAAGGAGGTGTTGAGGTATATACCCAAAGTTTTGGTGTCTTTAGATACTTTAATCAGATTACCGTCAATGTTAAAGGAGCCGAACAGGGGACTCAGTTTGTTAAGTCTCTGTTGCGTGCCTAAAATGAGAAGCTCAGTCTTGTCATCGTTGAGGCACAATTCGTGCTGGGCCATCCAGGCTTGTATAACAAGGTAAATGTCATTAATGGCTTTAGAGTCAGCAATATAGTCACCAGTGATGGGTATGAGTATCTGGGTGTCAAGCACATCAAATAGAGGTTTGGTGAAGACATTGTAGAGGGTTGGGAAGACACAAGATCCTTGTGGGACTCCACACGGGACTGGTGTGGGATCGGCCGATGCAGTAGGGGAGAAAACTCTCATGTGCCTGTTGTCAAGGAATGACCTAATCCAGTTGGAAGCGTTGTCAGAGAAATGGGCCGCTGACTTCAAGTGCCGACAAAGTATTTGGTGATTGACCAAATCAAAATCAGCTGATAGGTCCAGAAGTCATAGAAGGGCTAGTTTACCGTTGTCTTTAAGGTCCTCAATTTGGGTTTTGAGATCAAGTAATGCTGTCTCAGTCCCGTGCTTAGGTCTGAAGCCAGATTGTCTTGAGCCGAGGAGGTTACTGGTCTCTAAGTAGTTCTGAATCTGCAGGTATGCTGCTCTATCCAGTATTTTGAGTAGGAACGGTACAGTGGTAATCCGTCTGTAGTTAGTTGGTATTTCAGGGTCTAGAGTCGGTTTTTTTAGGAGGGGGATAACCCACACGTCCTTTAAGTTGTTAGGTACCGTACCAGTTAGGAATGAAGAGTTAATGAAGGTGGTTATAAAAGGAGTGAGGTCATGTGCTGCTTCCTTAATGACAGATGCTGGGCAAGAGTCACCTTGGCAGTTAGAGGGTTTTAAGTTGCGAATGATGTTTTCGACCTCAAGGATGGTGAGTGTGGTGAAGCTAAAGGGGGTGTGAGTGAAAGAGGCCGTCGGAGTATTAGAGGGTTTAGTGGTGGGGTTGGTGAGTAAGGTAGTTTGTTTGGCGTTAATTTTCAGTTGCAGGGTAGTGATTTTGTTGAGGAGAGCTTTTGGATGTTGTTACACCATTTACTGTCTTTAATGCAGGTGTCAGGTGCAGGGGATGGGGATTCCAATTCTTTAAGGATTTTAAATAATTCCTTAGTATTAGATTCCGCTTGTAAGATACGTTGGTTGTATGTCTCCTTTTTAGCTTGTAGAATCGCTTCTTTATAATTGTGGGTGGTGATGATAAGGTGGTCTTTGTTAGATTCACAAGGGTGGCTCTTCCAGAGTGATTCAGCCTTATGTTTTTCTTTGCGTAAAGTTCTTAACTGCGGGGTGAACCAAGAGTTAAAGTGGGTTTGCTGTTTGGCTTTCCGTAGTTTGAGTGGTGCTATTTTGTCAATGGCTTTAACCAGTGTTTGGTTGAAGATATCTACTAAGACTGTGGGGTTGTTATGTCGGGACACGCATTTATTCAAGATGGGAAGGATGAGTGGGAGAAGTTTATCCTTGTTGATGTCTTTTTTATTCCTTGTGGGAATGGCTGGAGCTATCGTGGGAGTAGTGAGAGGGTTGGTCGCTGGTAGGTGGAATATGATGATGTGATGGTCAGACCAGGCACAAGCATAGTTAGAAGTTATGGATGTGTTGCAATTAAGGTCAGTGATCCAATCGAGCGTCCTGCCCTTAGTATGGGTAGGTTTGTCAATGCGTTGTTGGAAGCCTAAGTTAACTAATGTGGTAGCGACCTCAGAGGCCAAGTGATCCTTGGTGTCGAACAGGCCAAAGTTAAGGTCACCTAGAAGCAATACCTGAGAGTTGGGTTTGGTATTGGCGGTCAAGATGGCCGTGATGTCGTCTATGAAGGAGCCTAGTGGTCCAGGAGGTCTATAGAGAAGGTGGAGAGTAGCAGTGTTTGTTGTGGATGGCGTGAGTTTCACCGAGAGGGATTCTGCGGAGCAGAGCTCAGTGTTGGGGATGATTCTGAGTGTAATGTTATTTCTGTGTATGAATGCGACTCCACTTCCTTTGGAAGTTGATTGACGGTCCGCTCTAATGATAGAGTAGCCGTCAGGGATGGCAAGGGCAAGGAGTGGGCCAGAGGTTGCGTGTAACCAGGTTTCAGTAATGGCTATGAAATCGAGGTTTTGAGTGGTGATGAGGTCGGAAATGTCCAACGCATGGGCCATGATGGATCTAGCGTTGATGAGGGCACCCTTGAGTTCTTTGGCGGAACTGGTGCAAGGGGGTGGTGGTAACTTCTGTGTAGTATTGATATTATGAGTGTGCTGAGTGCCAGAGGTGCGAGGGGCACGGGGCATTCTGGATCCAAGTCTAAGATTCCTGACTTGGAGCGTGCACGGTTGATTTGGGTGTAGGTTTGGTAGCGAAATGTTGGAGCCATAGGGCAGGGTCATTGGGGTAGGGGTTACTAGTGGGCATTATGGGAGAGTGTAGGGTAGAGTGAGGAGGGTCGGTCTCAGTGGTACTGGGAGTGGGGGGATAAGGCAATGTGGCCACGAAGAATCATACAAAGGTAGCAAGAATGAGGTGGCTAGCAGGTGGCAATGGCCGCATAGCGTGATCCAGGTGTCCTAACCGTGTATGCGCTGAGGTGGGCATGCACTGGCAGGTACGTAAAGGGGTTCTGCCCTGGGCACAGGTGGGATCGGCCAGGAAGTGGCAGTCCGGGTATGGTTTGCTGGGTGGGTACATGTGCAGAGTGCAGTCAATAACTCAGATGCAAATTCGGCTAATCTACCTGGGTAGATAGGCGAAGCTAGGTAAAATGCAACAATGGGTAAATTCAATTTACCTGGTGATGTAACACAATCTAGATAGGCGAAGCTAGGTAAAATGCAACAATGGGTAAATTCAATTTTGCTGGTAATGTACCACAAACTAGATAGGCAAAGCTAGGTAAAATGCAACAATGGGTAAATTCAATTTTGCTGGTAATGTAACACAATCTAGATAGGCAGAGCTAGGTAAAATGCAAGAATGAGTAAATTCAATTTTGCTGGTAATGTAACACAATCTAGATAGGCGAAGCTAGGTAAAATGCAACAATGGCCAGAATTTGAGATTTACAGGCTCACCAATGAGAACTAGCAAGGCAGCAGCGACCTTAAATCAAGGGTTATGATGAGGCCATTCAATGGCAGGTTTTAAATGTAAAGCAAGCAATGCAGTCAAAATAGCATTGCATGATAAGCATAACAGAATAGAAAGGAGTACAATATAGACAAGTGTTACAATATGACCATTTAGGCAGTTATCTTCCCCCATATGGCAGTAGAGATACCTCGAGAGGTGCTATGACATATTAATCAGACAAAAGGTGAGTAATTATGGCAGTTAGTGTCAGAATTGTGGGGTGGAAGGGAACATGCCTGAGGCTGACTTCATTGTGATGTTCTTTAAGCCAGGTGCCGACAAGATGAGGCAGAAGCACAGTGTGCACTGTGGCAGGGGGCTCACATCCAGTTAATATGGCAAAGACAGTTAACTTAACTGAAGTAGTCACAAGTATTTGCAAAAATGCTTGTACCTAGGTGCAGATCATGGCAGCAGTGAATGGTAGGTAAACATGAGTGCCTTACATAGAAGGAGGTGGTGTTACCTTGGTGATAAGCTGTGCAGGAGCCAGGGGGGGATTGCAAACGGCAACCACGGCAAAACAGGCTCAAAACAGGAGCTAGCCTTGCCTCCGTGGGCCTTGGAGGGAGTGGGCCAGCTTCGCCTGCCGGTGACCAATGGGAAAGGATATGGGTTTCAAATGAGGATTTAATAAAACATTAAATTAGTCCGAATTGGTGATGTATCAGCAATTAAAAAGCACAAACAACACGTGTTTCAACCCTCATGGTGTCTTTCTCAAGGCTGTACAATAGCAAAAAGTAGTTGAGAGTGATTAATGAACCATCGAGTGTTATTCCAAGCATCAACACCCAAATCGTGATTCTGAGAGAGAACACAGAAACCCGTGAATAACATGTGAATGCATCATGAATGTCATCAGTACATTTATCATGATGATAATCACAATGAAAAAGAGATCATGAAAAGAACAATTAGTTAGGAAGGATATTGAATAAGCATAAGGACACATTTATGTCATGTCGAAAAAGCAGAACAGTGGAACAGTGAGGAGAGAGAAAGAATAACATGTACTCCCAAAAGCTCGGACTACATTTTGCACAAGTTGCAGGAACTTTCAGCTGATGCTGATAAAGCTGTGCAAGAAAAGGCAAAATATATTTCAGACGAAGTGAACAGAATTAACTAATGCTGGTGTGCCAATGATACATACGCGCACCTACTATCTGCTCAGTAAATTGGCGCTAGATGTGACCCTCGTGGAGTGTCTTAACCTGTTAAAAAGGTGAGATTGAGTGCTGCCTTAATGAGTGTGACTTGTGAGATAGAAGAAGGTGCCTTGTTTAATTGACGAGCTGATTGCATGCCTTTGCTTACAGCTAGATATTATTCTACGTCCCCCCTTTTTCATAAATACTCATCAACACCGGCTTTTTGCATTTCAGACCGGGTTGCATCTCAATCGAGGGTCATTATTCTTCTGTAGCTTCTTGGACTATCCACAAGACAAGGTTCCTTCTTCCATCTCACATCACACAAATGTGCCCCCTCATCCCAAATATTCTGAAAAACACACAGAGAGACACTTACAGAGAATACTTTAGAATATGTTTCCAGCGGAATAGAGTTTGATCTCCTATAATAAACCTTTATTACAGGGTGCAAGTTTGGTGTTCTATGTAAGCCTGTGCGCTTGCTTTATCAATTCTATTAGGATTGCCTATTCAATAAATTAGTGTTCACTTATTGGCTGTTCACAGTATTTTGTAGTTTATTCAGATTTCCAATACGTATTCATATGAAAATTCCAATCATACATGCTGGTATGTATGAATTCGTATTGGAAATCTGAATAAACTACAATATGTTTACACTAAATTA
This sequence comes from Ambystoma mexicanum, assembly GCF_040938575.1. Lineage (NCBI taxonomy): Eukaryota > Metazoa > Chordata > Amphibia > Caudata > Ambystomatidae > Ambystoma > Ambystoma mexicanum. The sequence continues at coordinate 953,425,222 of NC_090932.1, forward strand.
ATGAATAGGCAATTCTAATAGAATTGATAAACTAACCGCACAGGCTTACACAGAACACCAAACTTGCACCGACACACCTACTGACTGGTTGGTGGATACCAGTCTCTATGTAGCAGTGCAGCTAGTGGCCCCCGCATAAGTAACCAACTAACAACTCAGAAAAAATAAACAAATGGGAAGAGTGTGCTAACTACTCTACTCACCATCTTACCTGAATCTTTATTACAGGGCATTGTCCTGATTTATTTTTGGTTAACTTAACCAATTACAGAGAGCCCAAAATGCAGCAGTTAGGCTCATTGGACATCTAGGTAATCAGGATCATGTCTCTGACCAGCGTAGATCATTGCATTGGTTGAAGGTCGAAGACCGTATTAAATTCAAAGTGCCTTGCTTGATGTTCAGGTGCATTAATGGTCTGGCACCGGGATATATTGCAAGCAAAGTAAAGTCCTACCAACCAACAAGAAATTTACAATCAGAAGATCAATCCCTGATGTGTATACCTCAGACCAAAAAGGTATTCAAGCGAGATAGGAGATTTGCGATGTGCGGGCCAAAAATCTGGAATCAACTACCTTGGGACCTCTGGGTCTGTCCATCACTGGAACGTTTTAGGAAGAGATTAAAAACCTTCCTATTTAAATAAAACTGTTGTGCTCCCTTTGTCTACAACACACACACTCAGCGACTTGTATATAGTTAACATCTGCGCCCGAATGCAGTTAAGTCTGCTTGGTGCGCGCAAGAAATCTAAAAATCTAAATCAAATCCAGGGACATCATTTAGGGGTCGCCAGAGGTCGCAACTGTGACCTCTGAGGTCTCCCTTGCGACCTCTGTGGTCTCCCTTTCGACCTCTAAAAAAATGGCCAGCACCATGTGGCTCTTTACTTTTGGAGTGTCTGGCTTTCTTGTTCAGGCCCCTTAAAAAACATTTAACAAATAAGAACAGGAGTGCCAGCTACAAGTCTAACACTTTCAGCACTGACCCTAAAGAAGAAAGAATAGCAATACCAAATAATGTGTTTTTCTGGAATTTTATACAATAATTGCTAGACTAATTAAAGGTTTATTGCAGGCACACTTCAGGGGTGAGTCACTGATTTAGTCTGTTATTAAATGCCTCAACTCAGCCTTTCATCCTTCTGAGGTCGATAAATTAGTACCAACACAGGTTTTCTATATAAAGCACTTAAGCGTAAGTGCTATATAATAACACATCATTATCATTTGGTCATGGACGTCTGCTTGCATTCACAGTTATTTGGTAATATGGGCCCATGCACACTGATCTTAATGATACATATGTCGATCCATTCTTGTATGAAATGTACATCACATTTTAGTGATATCATAACCATATTTTTCGTAGTGTACAATGCTATGTGATGCCACTTCCTGTTTTGTCAATGGGTGAAAGGTCGTGTTTCATCGCTACCCGCGATATCACTTTGGGGTGGGGTCAAATGACATAATTTCCTGTGATGTCATCAGGGGTCAAGGGTCACATGATGTCACGTCCGCTACTCATGGCATTTTGGTGAAATGACATCCCTGATCAAATCATTATCTTGAATTTTAGTTTTAGTTTTTCATCCCCAAAACTTTAGTACTGTTTAGATAATACATTCCTACCGTTTCCAAATTTAATCTACCTTTGTCTGTACCTCTCATCATTTAACTCTTGCATGGTGCTTATTATGGTGCTTCATCCCCCGAGCCAATTGAACATTTAAGCCATATGCCCAGTTCAGCTGCCCAACTATTGAAGCACATCACCTTATCAACCACAATAGAACCATACTTTCTGTTTGTCCCCAACACTGGCTGTGGCCTCACTTTACATTTGTATCAAAATCACCTACCTTGTAATGTGGCTGATGTATTGCTGTATTTCTTGAAATCTTAAATGTTGTTGGGTACGGTTTACATCGAGGGACTGAATTCAGGTCCCTTGTGCCTGGAGTCAGTTCCTTCATCTACATGAAAGTCCCCTTTAAGACTCAGGAGCCTAGAAATCATGCAGAGGTAGCCACACAATGGTTGGCTCATTTTGCACCATGCATTCTGTGGCCACAGCTTTTCCTACATTGGACCCAGTGAAAATACCATGTATGCAATGTTCAGTGGCAATTCTTCCATTGGAAAGAAATGTATTCGTTGTTAAGATCTGGAGAATCGTGTGTGGGATCGGTGTGTAATATTAACTGTGTAATGTAAACTATGGTAAAATGTTGCACCCTAGAACCTTCATGCACTTATGTCTCCATGGAATACCGTTCATGGCTTTATAATGAGCATGGTAACTTTCTTTGTCCTAGCTGATGAAAGTGAAATAGATCAGGTTACCTATTTAAATATAGTTTCTGCTAAACCTTGTCCCCATATATCAAGTAACACAACTCATAAAGAATCTGGACTGTACCCTAACTATTTGTTAAACAGTTCTCCAGGGAACCATTAATGCCATAATATGGTATTATTATTTTTTATTTAGTTGCATACCAAGAAAAACACAGAATACGTTTTGAACTAAAAGTGTATGTTACCATCTAAACAAATGCCATTCCAATTATAGTTGAGTCGAGCATTGATTGGTTGGCAGTGAAAGCAGTGGCCATTCTGAGTGTGTTTCTATGTTTCCTGCTTGGAGGCAGAACGTGCTACAGAGCGGGACCTGAAATATATTTATTTACCAGTAACACGTGGATCGCCACGTGGAGTGGAGCACTGAGTGGTTGGCAGTGGTCAGCGTGGGGCCGGCAGGGAGGCAGAGTCACATCTTGCCTATATTAAGGTATTGTCAGCGTTTCGCCCTTAAACTGCTCAACCTGCCCAATCTTTTGTCTGCCCCAGAATTGTGTTGTCAGAGTTATTGACTGGGTTTCCTGCAACCTGCTACTTCTTCTTTTTAAGTCCTACTATTCTACCTTATTCACTGCAGGAACTAACATACACCCTCTGGAAAGGGTGCCTGGGATTGCCGGCTGAGCCTGTTGCAGGGTCCTTCCTTTGATCCTCGGTGCTTGGGCTCACGTATTGAGGAGACTGCAGGAATTCCCCTTTTTTGATCGGCGGTTTAACCCTCCAGCCTGCTTCTTTTTGCTCACGCTAAAATTAATTCACGCTTTCTTCTGCTCCCTCCTCCCGCTAGTCGGCTATTAGAATTCATTTTTAGATTTTTTTTTTATTGTACTGTAGTGTCCGGAATGTGTGAACTGGTGATCCTGTGAAGCTGTGACATTCTTTAAAAGAACTGGAACTTTATGCTTTTTACATAGTGCCCGTATTCTGTGAGCCTGTGAACCTGTGATCTTGTGACACTTTTAATAAGAGCTGGAATTTTAGCTTTTTTTGTAGTGCTTGGATTTTGTGAACTTGTGAACCTGTGAAATTTTAAAAAGAGCTGGAATTTTGTCTTTTTTTGTAGTGCTTGGATTTTATGAACTTCTGAACCTGTGACATTTTAAAAATAGCTGGAATTGTATCCTCCGTTATGCTCTATTTGCATCGTACTTGTGATTTTTTTACTCTGATGAGATTGCATGGTTGCACCATTAGCTGGCCTGTCCTGCTTAATCTGAGCCCATTTTTTGTGTGGTTTTAATTCCTTTATTTTTCCCCAGAAAGCTGCGAAAGGGTCTTAGGAGTCAATTGACTATTGATGACACAATTGACGACACAAAAGTCATTGAAATCGTGGCAGAGCCTATTACTGCTATGCCTCAGGCTATAGATCTTGCATATGACAACCAAACGGTGGATGAAAATCAAACAGCTGACCTGCAGGCTGGTGATGAAATATGTATCATTCGCCAAGAAGAATGTATAGTGACGGCAACAAACCATAATGTAGGAGAATTTAACCCTAATTTACAGACACTGGTCCTATCTGGGTTGACAGTAATATAAATAATAACATTGTATCTAAAATTGAGAGGAAAATATGCATTGGTCACCATGAAGATCGGATAGTGGCAATATTAACCCATAATTTAGGGGCAGATACCTCTAAACTGGCTGGATTGGGTTTGAAAGGGGAAGATGGTAGCACCCGTGCCATGTTGGAGGACTATAAAACACTGAAGAGTAAGACATGAATAAAAAAACAGAAACAATTAACCATCATTTATGGTAACACTGTTGTTTCGGCTTGAGTAGGTATGTCCACATACAGGGAGGAACACCTGTATGTGGACAGGCCAAATTATTGGCAAAAAATACAGAATTTGAATCAATCTACTCTTTGTTCCCCTATTGCTGGGCAGAAAATTATGAATTGTTTCGAGAAACAAATTTGTACCAAAATAAAATCCATAATCCCAGTGAGGGGGATTGCAAGACTGGATCATTCCATGAGGGATGAAATAATATCAGAGAATTTGCTACCTTGCTATGAAAATAATGGAAATAATAAATTTGACTCACTGTCACAAAGCAGTTGTACAGTTAACATTTGATGCTTCATTTGCAGGGTCCCCTACAGAGCTAACCAATTTTATTGATGAACACATAAAAGTCAACTGTGGCTCAAAGAAAGGGTCTCATCTCAGAAGCCAATGATGAACACTCTGAAGATACTCCAGTCCATCATACCCTCAGGGAAGCAGATGGTAGAATATGCTTAACATAACCCACTGTATACGCATTAAACATGGTCCTTAGTTCGTTTGTGAACTTCTATAATAATATCTAGGCAGAAGTGAGAGCACATACTGAACTTTTAACAGAAATCTCCAACAGACGGGAATGACTTCAAAAGAGCTGTGGGTTAGTCTTGCAAGAAATGACTTCTTCTGCTGTTGATTCTGCCAGGAGAGGAGGTCTGAAGGAAACTGACAAACGACTAGAATGACAGGAAAAGACTAGTGTGTCAGTGGTGAGACAACAGTCAACTGCTGTAGTTGTTGCAAACGTCACCTGTTCTGGGGTCTGCCTGTAGATGCCAGTAAATGCAATGTAGAAAATGAGGATGGGCAGTCTGTGGTGGGCTCCTCTGTTGATGCTGGAATTGCACATGATCGAGCTGTGCCTAATGTCAAATCTGATATTATGGATATAACTACAGATGAGGTCTCCAAGGGAAAGGATAGATACAACACCAATGAAAGGGGGTATAAGGCCAAAAAATCAAAACAATTAAACATATTTAAGAAACATAATACCGCCTCACATAAATATCTTCGTAACCTCACCATACCAGAGTCACTGGCTAAGAGAAGCAGATGAGGCAATGGTATACAGAGAGTGATGACACCTGTTTTCGAGGAATGCATCGGGAGAGGACATCCAATGTGGTAGAGGCACCCTGCTACTAGTGATCATTACCTATCCAAGATACGACTGTTGCACATGGGACACAATGTATGAGGGCTGAGATTGGTATTCAAATTGATCCTTTGCTGAGATCATTGGTGGAATCTAATGATGGAATTGGGGTTGGGCATGGAATCATCTCAGGTGTTCTGGAGTCTTGTGGGAACCCAGCACCAGCTATAAAAAAATAATGGCTGAGCTGGATCCTTTGAGGAAGGTTGTAGATCTGGCCGATGTAGGTGCCCCTCTGATAGAGTGCAAAACTGATAAGCCACTTTTTGACAAACTGTATTTCTCCAAATTGCCTCAAAGCCTACCAAGGCCGGTAACAGGAGAGGCTTCCTATATGGTAGATGGTCATTTAGATGCATCCCACTAAATGTATATGCAGTGCCCAGACCAGGACACATTCTTAAGTAAAATGTATGTACCAACTACCACACAGAACCCTGTGGACTCTGTCCGTACACATGATCCCTATGGCCACTGAGATAGGAAACCACACGGTCTGGGAGTGGTTAGATCCCATAGTATCCTGAAGGTAGCCAAAGGGAATGCAGGGCTCAGTCAACCTGCACACAATAGTAAGTGGGGTAGAAAGGTTTTGAAGTTCATGATACACAAATGCTACAGAGGACGAGCCTCTGGGGCCCCAATGCACCAGTGTATATGAACTGGGGAAATGTTTGCAGAAATTCCCAGCCTAAGCCTTTTATCCTCTTGTGACTTAAACAGAATTTGATTCCCAGAACGAGACCAAATAGGAGAAATGTAATATTTACTTTAATTCACAACTTGTTTTGCATCTGGTTTGTGCAGGAATGGACACCTTGGGAACATTGGGGCTTTCGTTGAAATTAACTGAGGGGGACCAACATTCTTTAAAGGTCAAATTCAATTATGGTCGGAATCTGAAGGTTGTGTTTCAACCAGATAGGCATAGTCCAAGGCAACATTACAGAGGCTTCAATAGACACAATTAAGATTTGGCCCAAATTAAAGCTGCTTTGTGGAATTGACCCCTCTCCAGTAAATATACATTTTAAAGGGCTGATTGAGGAGGATATATATCTGAAACTGCTCTCTTGGAATACAAGCGGGAACTCCCATTTTTCATCTAACCCTGAAACCACAACCCTGCTGACGGTGAGTAACTGTATATTTTGCAAGAAACATGGTTTGTGGATAATTTGTCTATAGATGGCTAGGAGGTGTTCTCCCAACTTGCAAAACACAATAGGGTTGGGTGGACTTTGGTGGGTTTGATGATTGCAATAAAGTGAAGATTAGGTTTTATATCTAGGCCAGTGCCTGATCTCCCATTGGGAATCAGGGCCGTGAAAGTATCTTCCTCAGTGGTTGATCTGAAAATATTACTGGTAAAAGCCTATTGGCATAAGGGGTAGCTGAATTAAATGGCTTTTTTGAAATAATTACCATTTTAATCCGGGACTGGCAGGAGGCTGCTTCCAGTGGGAGGGTTATATTGGCCAGAGATCTTAACTCAGACTGTTATATGTTGAATAATGATAATGAACCACGTTAGAGCTTGCTAGGTATGGTTAAGGAAACTCAAAAGCAACAATGGGGGATAATGTGGAATCTATTGCTTGAGTCTATGGGTCTTGTTTGTTTGAATGGGGGATTGGATGCCTCTGATACATCGATACCCACCTGGAAAAGAGGAGATAGTCATTCAACCAAAGACTATATTTTTGTTGATGCCCTCTCTTTCGATCTGAGCACAGTTTTTAAGATTATTCCCAATGCATGGAGACACCATAGTATCCTGAAAGCGGACTTCGATATATTGGTAAATAAGTCGGCGAAAGGGGATCTAACTAAATTTAGAACAGTGGGGCAGGGTAACGTGATTAGATGTGCTGGCCAGAATATTGGGATCCTAAACCCTGAACTAGACTTCCTTATAAGTACCAGTACCCTAGAATGGAAACTCTATGCATTTAATCCCACTAGGTTTGATAATTTCCTGGGCTGCTTTATTAATAGGGCTAGTACTAACCCACATCTTGTCATAGATACAGGCATATCTTTAATCAACAGCTGGCCTGTGCGAAAAGCCTCTCTGCGTCAATCCTTGAGGTCGATTCACTGCTCTAACTGGGACCAAGTGCAAAAAATCATAGAACTAGATTAGTTAAACAAATGCATACAAATGACTGTAGGTCCAGAAAAGCAGCTGTGTTGCAAAAGGATGCAGAAACTATGCTGGGTACCCTAGTAAAAATAGATTTAAGGGCATTCTGGGAGATGAGTAATGGTCAAGAGCATTCTACCATCGTTAGTCAATTGATTGTGGTTTCAAAAACCCAATGGGTAGATTTTTTTCCAATTTGTATGTGAATAACCTGGGGGGTCCATACGAGGAACAAAACAGTTTGTCTCCCTAGCATGCCATGGAGTGGCAGGCAACTATTCACCATGAGGTGGTGCTGGGGCTTATTAAAAGAGAAAAAAGTCCTGGCTGGTGGGACCGAACCGTTTAACCAATAATACCGTTAAGGGTCATCTGAATGTTATTGTGCACATCCTCACAATGCTTTTTAAGATTATTGTGACAAATTGAGGCCTCTCAATCTCTTGGTAAACAGCTTATGTGGTCCCTTTATTTAAACACAGAGAAAGAGATCAGGCTAGGAATTATCGCCCTATTCCCCTAATAGACGCAGATTGCAAAATGTTCACCTCCATATTGCTGATTCACTTAAATGAGCAGATGAACACAACACATCTACTAAATACACATCTACTAAATAATTTCCAGACAGGTTTCGGACGGGTCATTCTATGAAACTAAAAGGTGTGGTTATGAGGGCATTACAGGAAACAGCATGGGCAAAGTACGGCAGAGACATTTATATGGTCTCAACTGACCTCTTGGCAGCCTTTGACCACATTATCCAGAGCCCTCTTTGGTCTAAGCCTGAAAAGTGGTCTCTTGTGGCTAATTATTGCTCTCTATGATAAAGCAGGGATACGCATTTGTTAGGGAGATTTCTCACTCAAGTGCTTAATTCCCTCTACCTTAGAGCCCTCCAGCTCTTTTGTTATATTTTGGGGCTTAGAACTTTTCATTTTCAATGTGTTGTACTTTTGTGTTCTTTGGTAATGGAGTTTTTAAAACAACCTCAATGGCATCATCTTTTTCTGTGTGTCACACAGCACCTTCAGTGCAGTGGCACATGGGTGTCTTTCAGACTCCCCAAGGTTTAAATCCCTTTCCTGGTACTGACTTCTGTCTCCCAGGGCATGTAAAGTTAAATTGACTTTACCAGTCTCTTTAAATTTACTGACCCAGCACACCATATCTTATTATAGAGTGCTGGAGGGTTGCTTCCCTGAGTCAAAACACTCAAGTAACTGTAACATTTTACCTTTTCCTATTTTAAATGGCTAGTGGCAGTGGTTTAGATCACTACCGTGATTTTTTGCGACCGCTAACAACGGTAGCTCAAAATCAGGGGTAGCCATGTTTTTCAATATGGCGCTCCAGACCTATCTGTAAAAAAATGACTCGGGTCATCTTTTATTGCCCTTTTTTTTAGGGAAAGTCCTTCTTGTGTTTGTCTCTGCGCGCCAAACCAGGTTTGGTCTCTTTGTTTGTGCCCTTTGGCGGCTTCTGTGCTGAAGCCCTCCTCTGGTGCCAGAGAGTCTGGGGTGGACAGGATGTGACAGAGGTGGCCAAAACTCCCTGTGCTTAGTCTCCTAGGAGACCTGAAAGCACTCTGCTGTGAATGGCCGGCTGGCTGTCCGTCAAGGACAGCCACCCTGCTGTGTGAGTGACAGCCAGGCTGAATGAATGGGGGGAACACTGTTTAAAAGCTGGTCTCTGGGACTTGGAAAGCAGAGTCGACCACTAGAACAAATGAACCAAAGAGGAGAGGAAGGAAGAGGACTGCTGCAACTCCTGGACAACCGGTGAAGCCCTGCTGCAGGTCCAAATTGTCTGAAACTCTGATGATAGAGAAGCCCTTCAAGGTTAACTTCTTCCCTTGAGTTTGGTGGGAACAATCAACTCGCAAGCCATCTGGACACCATCCTATTCTGGTTGAATTTTCTTCAGAGTGCTGTTGAAAACCGGATAGCCAGAAGGAAGTAAACCAGGGGGACTTTAAGGCACTCACACCTTAAACTGACATCCTGCTACAGCTTTTGGCCTCTTCCCTGGGCAGTGCAGGAACCTCTCGACGTCCTCCTTCTTGTCCCCACAACTGAAGCTCAGGAACAGCGAGATCGGCTCGAACTGCCAGGAACAACTGCCTCAGCTACAGCTTTCATCATTTAAAAGTTACTGTGCAAACCCGGTCCGGAAATCTTTTTGGCCATCGAGAAAGTGTTCGAAACTTTCCTCAACTAGAAGGCTTGTCCTTCCCTAAACATTTGTCAAACTTTTGGCCTAGCCAAATCCTTTAAAAATCAGTGGCAAAGACATAACCGTTACTTACCAGAAATGTGCTAACCTATACAAAAGACTCTGAACCATTGACTTTGGCCCAGGCCTATTGAGAAGAATTGCTGGTTGTATTAACTTGAACCCTTTGCCCTGTCTATGATTGTATTTGGGCTGGCTATTCTTATAACCTTGTTTTTTCCCTCCCTTTCTAAGTATCTTTTATTTCTTTTATTTGGTTTAGTTGCAACGCAACTTTTCAAATATTTATACACACATAAAAGAGCATCATCCATATATAACATATATAACATATAAAATAGAATATGCATAAGATAAAACAAAATTATCAACTCATACTATTAATAACACTAGGGTACAGATTAACTTCATCAGTTTAGTTACCTAAACTAAACCAATACTTGATGATACATAATTACAATATAATACCGATCCCTCTCACACATATACATACCCATCTAGCTTAAAAACAAGAAGAGAAAAACAAAATAAGACCACATACGTAAATACCATCACAAGGCATGTCTAACCCTTCCAAATTATAGTTGGATAAATACACCACCGATCTATGATATTAGTCTTAGCTCCAAATGCCTTTTTGCGGTTCTTCTACTCGTGATAATACCATTTTTAAAAATTGAACTATCGCTATCTGTACCCTCTCCCTTGGATTTGAGAACAACATTTGCCATATTTGATCTTTTGCAACCTCAGTATGGATTACAAACACATTATCAAAGTATTGTGCACAAACATTCTTTAGAGCACAACATTCCACCAACAAGTGTTGTAGGGTTTCCCTTTGTTCCGCTGCTAAACAGTATCTACAATAATTTTGTTCCATAGGAATACATTTCCACCTACACAGGACCTCACGGGTACCCCATAGGTTGAATCTGAACCTTAAGAATTCAGTCTGAATCATTGATGACGGACATTTCACTAAATACGGTGCCATCATTCCATGACGCTTTATTCCAAAAGTCCATATATTAAAATCTTTATATTGAGTACACTTAGATAAATTCATAGCCCAGTCCGCTTGAAAGATTTTCTCTTTCGCACGCTCAGGGTTCGAAATCAACAGTTCAAGGGTCACATCAGCCTCAACCAAGTAATCCAACACATAGTACCGCCATGTCTTAGGGAATGCATTACCAGATTTTAGCAGGTTATAACCAATCACCTCTAAGATGGTTCCACTGCTTACTCCCAGCAGACATTTGCGTAAAAAAGGGCATTGTCTCCACAGAGCCTGTGAGAAGAGGGATAGCAACCCAAATTCATAGCATATAAGCGCGATCGGGACAGTATTGGGTAAGCCTAAAATCTGCTTCCATTACCTTGATTCCAGCACCTCCCAGCACTGACGTTTATTGAGCAGCCTACCCTCAACGCCATATAGCATGATCGGCAACACCTTCATTTTATAGAAAGACACAACGTGCTTCAGGGAGAATTTCCCAAATTTGTTAATTAAAATTCAAAACTGGGAAATTAAGTGCTGTAGTTTGTTCCGGCCTGATGCTGCCTCATCCCACCTGATTTGTATATTGGTGATGTCAACCCCCAAATATTTATGTTTGTGTCATGAGCACTACTCCCGAGGAGCCAGGACTGGCCCAGCGCCCCCGGAAGCAGACCCTTCTTCCACATCTCCGGACCCAGCAGACCCCTACAGGGGCCCTTTGGACCATGTCCTGGCGCCTTTGGTGCCAGGCTCATAAAGGACTTCAGTCCCGGCGCCATAGGCGCCGGGCTCATATTGATAAACTGAGTAATAATGCTTGGGTGGACTTACCTGAGACATACCATGCTGCATACTTACCCAGAACAATCCAGTCTGGCTGAAGTCCCCAGCCATCAGGGCTGGGAGGAACTATTTCCTCTATTCAGGAACTCTTTTCTTACCTGGCTGGGGCCGGTGGAAGAACACACAACTGAAGCACTTCTCTGCTATTTAAACCATGCCCGATGGAATACACGTGCTTCGCGTTATTCTGCATCAGCAGCAGGACGCTCACCGAGTCGGCTCCTGCATCCTGGCTCCTGACGCGCCCGCCAGCACCCGGAACACCTGCAAACAGACAAGAAAAGAGAAGGCGAGCATTAGAAATTATACTTACCGGAATCCGGCCTCAGCAATCCTACCTCCGACGATCCTGCAAAGGAAAGGTACAAGATTAGCAGCGCTCTCAAATGCTCGCAGCCGCGCCGCCTTGCCTTACCCATCCGTGGCCTCGCCGAACTCCACCGCGGCCACAACGCCGGCAGCATCTCGCCACCTGAAAGACAGAAAAAGACAGTAATTAGAGGTGCCCGCACTAAAGCGGCCACATTTCTTCCACTTACTTACGTGCCTCATCACGCGCGACAGCGGCTGTGTCGCCGGCAGCATCTCGGCACCTGTAAGCAGAAAAAGACGACCATTAGAAGTAAGTAGTCGCTTTTCTTTCACTTACCTTCCTCCACCGCGGCCACGACGCCAGCTACATCCCAGCACCTGCATAAGAGGAATACATGGTGAGCACTAACTAAGCACGGAGAACAAATACTCACCAAGAGACTTACCTGCTTTAGGTTTCTGGGCCCCGGCTCCTGTGGAGAAAAGACACTCATACTTACGGCTACCGCAGGAAAGACGAAAGGACACAGTGTCCGCAACTATTTCCCATCCAGTGACGTAACTGGATTCTACGCACCCCTGCACCTGAAGCAGGATGGAGAGCTCATCTTTACAATACCTAAGGTGAGAGCTCGCAGAAACCAAGTTGGGGGTCAAGAAGAGTGAGAAACGGGAGATTGGTGGGAACACATATCCACCCCAGCTGGTAATCAATCCCTTTTCTTCCACCTGCAGAAAACGTACTCTACAAGCCAGGCAATCCAAATTCGGAGGCCCCGTCCAGAGCATCTTTCGGGCCCTGCTCCTCACGATAGAAGAAACGGTAGCAGTCCAGTTCGGGTCAGCGTCTCTGTGGGAATCAGGTGAGCGTTACAGTTTGGTCACCCTTAATATTTTGATATCTTGGAACGTCCATGATAAAGAGGGGAGGAGGCTCTTATACCGCAAGGTGGCACTACAACTTATTATTTGAGATTTTGTGACATTAATCACAAGTTTATTTGCTTGGACATACTCCCCCAACCGTGCCAACATACGTTTCTAAGTATCTAAAGTGCCATTTTGCTCACACTTCATTTTTGAGCTAAACTTATTTAGTTACTTACCGGTTGGATTTTTGTGGTTTATTAGTGTGTAATATTGAGCTGCTTGTGCTATTGTATTGTTTTATAAATAATTTAGTAAATAAATATATATTCTTTTACAGAGAAATATTGAGTAAGTGTTTACTTGAAACACTGTATTGGTTGGTCCTTTGTGTAACTTGTTCTACTGCTCACTTAAACTCTTGAGATAGGTCTGGCTGCTCAGCCATTGCTACCACTTTACTGTGTAGTACGGGCTTGTATCAAAGGTGAAATTGTGCTTACACTTGTAGCCCTAATTTCCTGTAGTGTTCCCAAAGGGTACTGCAGGTGATTCTGTCTAAAAGCATTAGACTTAATCTTGAAGGGAATATGTACCGTAGGATTACAACTTGGGTTGGTTTGAGACAGGGGTGTGCTCTTGCCCCCTGTCTCTTCAACTTATATTTATCTGATATTGGGGACTGTTTGGTTGAGGCAGGTATGGTCACCCCAAAACTGGCTGAGTTGCGCAACCCTTGCTGGCATACACACACAATTTCCTACTTCTCGACTGCACCAAAATGGGTCTTCAGCGTTTCATGAATACATTGAGAAGAGAATGGACTGATTGTCAACCCTAGGAAAACACGTGCATTGGTGCTATTGAGGGGACGGAAAAGGAAAAGGCAGAGTTGGCGCATGCAAAGGTTTTCTATTGATAGCAAATCTAGTTTGCTTTATTTGGGGTTCCCTCTCTTGGCCCAGCCTTCAGGGATCAGGCTTAATTCCTTTCTCAGACATAGCTCTGTCCAATCAAATGTCTAAATCAAAGCAAAAATGTGGATGATTTCCATCAAATCATCGGTCTGCTTTTATGAGGGCAAGGTTTTGAAAAAAAACTCATCTATGGGATGGAATTACATTATCATTAGTTGGACACATTTTGGGAAACATTAGAGCGAGGGCTGTGGAGACAGATGCTTAAGTTACCCAACTCCGTTCTGGCAGCGGCGATCAGATTTGAACTGGGAATAGCATCCTTGGAAGCCCGGGCGACATGGAGATTGTTATCCATTTTTCCTAGTATGATTGCCCCACTGCCGAACATGTTTTATGTAGAGTTGGGTAAATTGTTGGAAATGTGTGGATCAGGACAAGATTCTAATATGTTCTTCATTAGTATTCGGGATAAATAGGATCAGTCTTTGAGAGACCTCAATATAGACAGAGAGACTCTGGTCACTAGCCCCGAAAGGGTTAAAAACGTGTAAAATGAGAAAGATTTGATCACAACCATAGATAGGTTCCATTCTCATTCCTCTTTGAGTCATTTACAGTGTGACCATAAGAGAGGCAGGGTTATCTCGCCTAATCTCTTACAGTTTCCAAATTGATACTATCGGACGATTCTGCTAAAATGATGTTGGCATATTCTGCCAACACGCAAAGTGCTATTACGTAGGAAAATGATTGGCTTAGAAGATTCAAACTGCCGATTTTGTGAGAAGGACGGAGAAATGAAACGGTGAAGCACTTATTACTATTCTGTACTGTACTCCATAGCGTAAGGTCATCCAATATGTCCACATTTGCTAAATGGGGAGTTAGTGGGGATGATGAATATATATGGTCCCTTTGTATTCATATTCAGAATACCTCAGAGGGTATGGCGTTTTTGTCCAGGTGATGCTAATATGGCATTCACACGTACAGCGGGAAAAAGTGTATCACTTATTTACCATGTTCTGGTCAACTTGGCGGGGCTTTCTTTGATTATTGATATGGGTATAGTTACAAGAGAGGATAGTGACCACTTTCCTTTGTGTGTTCTATTAAAATCTTTAGTAGTTGCATATCCCTCCTCCCCTTATGATCCGAATGGTGACATCTTCCTCAATGATAATCAAAATTGTATTTGTTGGAATGGGAGCAAATTTATTAAAGGTCAATACTATTGCTCAAGAGTTGTTTACTGTGTATATAGCCCAGTTCTATGCATCCAGCCCTGCTATCCCCGAAGGATATGTCACCGTATTTACTAATATGATGATGAAACTTGTTGAAACATGTAAGAGTAAGCGCAAGTTCAAAATCCTGTTTTGCGTGATCCAACATGGCAACTAATAGAATACCTAATTTTGATAAAAAATAGCTCTAGCAAAAAAAAAATATGCGTCGTGAAATGGTAGCAATAATGTATCCAGCCTTAGGTATTAATGCGAGTACGCTGACATCTTCTTACGTTAAAGTGATTAAGCACTCGTACGGTACTTGGCTTAAATAGTATAAACATTCACGCAAGATTGAACTATGGAACAAAATAGCTTTATTAGCGACTCAAAATAACTTGACAGAAATATGGCGGGTAATACGGTCAGCTAAAAACAGGATCTTCCCATTTACTGTGTTACTGAATCAGACTGGGAAAAGTATATCAAGTCCACCTTGGGCACTATTGATACTGCCACTGAAATGGTGACGTTACCTGAATGTACCTGGGTGTGTTGGGCTACACCGCATGACATCTATAATATTATTATAGGCCTGAACAATTAAAGAGCTGCTGGCCCTGATGGGGTTTGAAACAATTTCATTAAGACTTCACCGGGAAGCTGGGCTGGGGCTTTATTTATATTGTTTAATGAAATTGGTCTGAGACGTGTACTCCCGATTACTTGGAAGAAGAGTAACATTTTGTCAGTATATAAAAAAGGGGCATGGAAAAACCGAGAAAATTATCGCCTATGGCCATGCTCAATATACTGGCAAAAATCCTCACTAGAGTTCTCTTAGGTGAACGTAATGCCTGAATCCATGAATTCAAGAGTTTGCCACTGAATCACACTGGGTTTATTGAAAAATCTAACACTGTGCACGATATAATATTAATCACATCTGCTGTTGAATATTCCTGAAAGTATCCGGACTCTAACTTTTATGCTTCATATATAGATTTTAGTGCAGCCTTTGATTCAATAAATAGGAACAGACTCTGGGCTAAAGTCACCAAATGGATTATTCCTTCAGGTTTACTTAAAATGGTGATGTTGTTATATTCAGGGCTCACTGTGCAAGTCTGCCTCAAAACAGCAGTGAAACTCTCTAAATCCTTTCCAACTTTTTTTGATGTCAAACAAGGATGCATAGTGGTGGCTACACTTTTTAACTTGTATCTGGCAGACGCCACAGAAAATAGAAAAAGTACAGCTACATGTCCCACAAAAGTAGGCTCAATGTCCTTCAATTGGCTGGCATATTCAGATGACATGCTTTTGCTAGATTATACTCCATATGGCATTCAGATGTCTCCAAATGCCTTGAGTGTGTATGCAAAAGCTAATAACTTAAAGGTAAAAATAGAGAAGAGCAAAACTATGGTGTTTGCTAAAAATTGTGCACGCCAAAAAACATATTAATTGAAACTGGATGGGGACATTCTTAAACAAGTTGAGACATATAAATATCTTGGCCTTTATGTCGATGATCAACTTACCAACTTCGCATTGGTCCGAACTAAAATGTAAATGCATGGAAGAGGTTAACACTATTAGTAGCTTTATTGGTATGAATATGGGATACTCAATTAAGACACTTTTACTGTTATATACAGCCAGAGTTAAATCCATTATTCTTTATGGTGTTGAGATATATGGTGTGACTGAACCCTTAGGAAAGTAGCGTAGGAACATATGAGAAGTGTAAGGTCTACAAACATAGTACCTTTTCAATGTTTACTTCCTGCTGGTCAGTGAAGAAAACCACCTGGCCTACATATGATTGTGAACAAAAACAGAGGGAGCCAGACATGTGATGTCATCAGTGATGTCATCAATGACATTTGTGATGTCATCGTTGATGTCATGGGTGTTAGTCTTAGCAGTGCACAGTGGTAGAGCGAGTTATGGTTTCTTAGCTTACCATAACATCCGAATTTCTGGATTTTTTTCGGTTTTACTTGTAAGCACAGTATGGATAGGTTGTTGCTAGTGCAAAGTAGCTGTAATGTTCCTGTAACAAAAGTTTTTTGCACAAAAGTTGCTATGTTGTTCATAGGGCAACTGAAGCATAACGTCCCTTCACCAACATGTTTGAAATGAAGTTGATAGGTTTTTGGTAGGCCACTGTATACAGACCCTTCCTTTAGCATGGTGTTTTCAGTAAAGGGGATAGGTTTCTAGTAGTGCAACTTAACAATAACGTCCCTTTAACAATGTTTTTTGTTAGTGAATTTCATAGGTTTTTAGTAGGACACTGTAACTGGAACGTTGCTTTAGCATAGTGTTTTCTGTAAAGA
Source organism: Ambystoma mexicanum (assembly GCF_040938575.1). NCBI lineage: Eukaryota > Metazoa > Chordata > Amphibia > Caudata > Ambystomatidae > Ambystoma > Ambystoma mexicanum. The sequence continues at coordinate 953,442,458 of NC_090932.1, forward strand.
TGATAGCTGTTTGGTACTGCAACGGAACCATAACGTCCCGTTAACAGCGATGTGTCCCTGATTCCTTGGCTGCCCTCATGATGAACGTATGGAAAGGCCACATTCTCTGGTGTATGTATCCATCTATGCTACCCCTTCCTTTTCCTAATAGTGTTGGTGTATCTTAGCAATTGCAGTTGTACATGGTAGGTGTTGGCAAGTGTTTGAGTGGTTCCTCTTTTTGTGTTAACATTGCATGGTGAATCTTTGCCACACAGTACTTGCCGAGATGACTACAGGTGAGCAATATGGACATTTCCTAGGGAGACGGCACCTGGCCAGTGAATGTGCAATCACACGGCAAGTGTCCGTAGGACTCCATTAGCGGCAGCATGTCTGCATCTTCTAATGCACTTTTAAATAGTTGTGGGAGTGCACGTGTAGACGTTGCACAGCTATACCCATCTGTAGAGCATTCTCATTGTTCTGGCAACATCGCCCTGTCGCCATCCCTACAAATTCATACAGTAGGCAACTGCATTTCAAGTACTCCTGCCAACTATGTGGGTGGCTCTGCAAACCTATCAAGGTATGGCTGCAGCATGCCTGGCTGTATGAGGCCCACTGGTAAACAAGGAACAGCAACCTGCAGTGTAATGTGGGTGTGTTTAATGTCACATTAATTTCATTGATGTGCTATTTGCCTTTCCATGACCCGTGAAACAGACACACCATCTCTGCACTGAGCAATGTGATGGAAAATGTCAAAAGGTCGCCTGTGGGTCTTATAGTTGAAGAAAATGTGTAACTGCAGGTGGGACAGTTTGTAACGGGTCTTTAAAATGGCAAAGGTGGTGCGGCTTGGTCATGCACATACTAGTGCATGTAAAGGCAAGTAAGCAAACAGCAGAATGTTCAGAGTGCAAACAATGTCAGTGGTGGTTAGAAAAGTACTGTAGCCGCATGGGTCGTGCTGAATAATTATCTTCATGATCCACGTAAAGAAGGTGTGTTGCGCTTTGTTGTAAACATTCTTGTATTCTAGAATGTATGAGTCTCCATGAATGCTACTCCTATGGCTAATGGCGTAGCATGAAGTGTTTGTACTGCATGTGACGACAACTGAAATGGAAGCACAAGGGACAAGTGGGCAGTCTACCACCCTTCCAAAAATGCAGTAGGGTAATTTCATGTACAGCATTTTCCACATCGTCTGCATCCAACAACAGATTTAGTAGTACATCTCCAGAAGCTGTGGAGGCTATGTGTTGCTGTGCTCCTGCCATGTTGAAGAGGGAAGGCCCTTCTCTGATGTTATCAATTTCTTCCTCTGTGAAGGATAGCATTTGGTTCATGTTGTCGGTGTGGAAGGTGGATACCCTGTAGGTAAAGTAACGTGCAAACCGTTGCTGGGTGTATAAGTGTGGGGGCCTGTAGGTTAGGCTGAAGGTCCTAGAGTAGGTACTTTGAATCGAGGTTCCCTATTATAGCATAGTGCTATATCTGAGTACTTGTAACTGGAGGGACAGCCCTGAGTACGTCAAAGCTATGGGCTAATAATACAGCTTGGGAACTAAGCTCTCACCTTACCAGGAAAGTGACTTTTGGGCTACCAGCTTGGGATCTTAGCTCTTACCACTTGCCCCCTTTAACCACCAGAAATACCAACCTCACAGCCAGCATCCACCTCCATTGACTTCGCATTGTGAGCATATTGAATAAGGTGAGCTCATACTTTCCTCATTTACCTGTTTCCCTACCCAGTTTATGGACACATCTTATTGGCTAACACTGGGTACCAAAGGCTAGTCTACTAGTGTTTGTATTTGTATTCTTACCTTTTTAGCCCACAGCAGCTTGGCACTGCTCCCTACAAGCAAGGACCAATTGATACCCTGCTCCACACCAGCAAAACAGCAATCCAAAGTTTCACTCAACTTGGCTACCCCCCAGGTTAGTCCCATGGTTCCCTTGCTACTATCCTAATACTAACTGTGGTGTACCACAACTATGGATTTTTATGTCATGTTCTTCAATTTTTAAACTTCCACCTCAGGCACTAATAGAGCCCTCCCCCTACTTTCTTTTAGGGAGACCTTCTCCAGGCCCAAGATGAAGGCATCTTGCCGAAACGTCTAAGGACCAGCACTCCATTCCCTACTGGGTCCTTCCAATCTGCTGATTTAGATCTAGACGTCGACCATGTGTTAGGTCACCCTGTAGCCTGGCTACATACAACCAACTGTGATACCATCTATTGTTGTCTATTTAGTTGGAGTTTGTATTATATACCTGTACTATCACTTGTCACTATAGGTGGTGGTTACACATTGTTTTTCAAAGCACTACATTGCTTTAAGCTTTGTATCAATGCAACTTAATTGTTTACTCAGTTACATCAAGGATCTGTGAAATGAACTACCCTTAATGTACTGAATACTTTTTTATTTATTTCTTTTTAAAAAAATCGCAAAAAGAGAACAAATGCATGACTTTGAAATGCATTAACAGCAAAATAAATAAAAAAGCTGTACCCTTCACATCTATTTTTGTCTGTATTCCTCAAACCTAATGAGTATTACTACATCCAGAAATGTATCTGCTAGTTTGTGACATGATAGAATAAATCTAGGCTTTCTAAATTTAATAAGTAGACCTCAATACTAAAGACGTCAGGGCAGACCCCTCTTTGTACCAAATGTTTAGGGCAGGACAAGCCTTCATAGTTGAGGAAAGTTTCAAGCACTTTCTCGATGGCCAAAAAGATTTCCGGACCAGGTTTGCACAGTACCTTTTAAATGATGAAAGCTCTAGCTGAGGCAGTTGTTCCTGGCAGTTCGAGCAGATCTCGCTGTTCCTGAGCTTCAGTTGTGGGGTCAAGAAGGAGGACGTCGAGAAGTTCCTGCACTGCCCAGGGAAGAGGCCAAAAGCTGTAGCAAGACGTCAGTTTAAGGTGTGAGTGCCTTAAAGTCCCCCTGGTTTACTTCCCTCTGGCTATCCGGTTTTCAACAGCACTCTGAAGAAAATTCGACCAAAATAGGACGGTGTCCAGGTGGCTTGCGAGTTGATTGTTCCCATCAAACACAAGGGAAGAAGTTAACCTTGAAGGGCTTCTCTATCGTCAGAGTTTCAGAAAATTTGGACCTGCAGCAGGGCTTAACCGGTCGTCCAGGAGTTGAAGCAGTCCTCTTCCTTCCTCTCCTCTTTGGTTCATTTGTTCTAGTGGTCGACTCTGCTTTCCAAGTCCCAGAGACCAGCTTTTAAACAGTTTTCCCCCCATTCATTCAGCCTGGCTGTCACTCAGACAGCAGGGTGGCTGTCCTTGCCGGACAGCCAGCCGGCCATTCACACCAGAGTGCATTCAGGTCTCCTAGGAGACTAGGAACAGCGAGTTTTGGCCACCTCCCTCACATCCAGTCCACCCCAGACACTCTGACAGCAGAAGAGGGCTTCAGCACAGAAGCCCGCCAAAGGGCACGAACAAAGAGATCAAACCTGGTTTGGCGCACAGAGACAAACACAAGAAGGACTTTCCCTAAAAAAAAGGGCGAAAAAAGATGACCCGAGTAATTTTTTTACAGATAGGTCTGGAGCGCCATATTGAAAAACATGGCTACCCCTGATTTTGAGCTACCGTTGTTAGCGGTCACAAACAATCACGGTAGTGATCTAAACCACTGCCACCAGCCATTTAAAATAGGAAAAGGTAAAATGTTACTGTTACTTGAGTGTTTTGACTCAGGGAAGCAAACCCTCCAGCACTCTATAATAAGATAGGGTGTGCTGGGTCAGTAAATTTAAAGAGACTAGTAAAGTCAATTTAACTTTACATGCCCTGGGAGACAGAAGTCAGTACCAGGAAAGGTATTTAAACCTTGGGGAGTCTGAATGACACCCATGTGCCACTGCACTGAAGGTGCTGTGTGACACACAGAAAACGATGATGCCATTGAGGTTGTTTTAAAAACTCCATTACCAAAGAACACAAAAGTAAAACAAATTGAAAATGAAAAGTTCCGAGCCCCAAAATATAACAAAAGAGCTGGAGGACTCTAAGCTAGAGGGAATTAAGCACTTGTGTGAGAAATCTCCCTAACAAACGCGTATCCCTGCTTTATCATAGAGAGCCATAATTAGCCACAACAGACCACTTTTCAGGCTTAGACCAAGAGGGCTCCGGCCGGATAACGTGGTCAAAGGCTGCCAAGAGGTCAGTTGAGACCATATAAATGTCTCTGCCATACTTTGCCCATGCTGTTTCCTGTAATGCCCTCATAACCAAACCTTTTAGGTACGTAGAATGACCCGTCCGAAACCTGTCTGGAAATGATTTAGTAGTTGTGTTGTGTTCATCTGCTCATTTAAGTGAATCAGCAATACGGAGGTGAACATTTTGCAATCTGCGTCTATTAGGGGAATAGGGCGATAATTCCTAGCCTGATCTCTTTCTCTGTGTTTAAATAAAGGGACCACATAAGCTGTTTGCCAAGAGATTGGGAGGCCTCCATTTTTCACAATAATCTTAAAAAGCATTGTGAGGATGTGCACAATAACATTCAGATGACCGTTAAAGGTATTATTGGTTAAACGGTTCGGTACCACCATCCGGGACCTTTTTTCTCTTTTAATAAGCCCCAGCACCACCTCATGGTGAATAGTTGCCTGCCACTCCACCTCAATACTAAAGAAGTCAGGGCAGACCCCTCTTTGTACCATGCATTACTAGCCCATAGCTCTGACGTACTCAGGGCTGTCCCTCCAGTTACAACTTCCCTAAACATTTGATAAACTTTTGGCCTAGCCAAATCCTTCCTTTAAAAATCTGTGGCAAAGACGCAACGGTTACTTACCAGAACTGTGCTAACCTATACAAAAGACTCTGAACCATTGACTTTGGCCCAGGCCTATTGAGAAGAATTGCTGGTTGTATTAACTTGAACCCTTTGCCCTGTCTATGATTGTATTTGGGCTGGCTATTCTTATAACCTGCAATGCAACTTTTCAAATATTTATACACACATAAAAGAGCATCATCCATATATAACATATATAACATATAAAATAGAATATGCATAAGATAAAACAAAATGATCAACTCATACTATTAATAACACTAGGGTACAGATTAACTTCATCAGTTTAGTTACCTAAACTAAACCAATACTTGATAATACATAATTACAATTTAATATTGATCCCTCTCACACATATACATACCCATCTAGCTTAAAAACAAGAAGAGAAAAAAAATAAGACCACATACGTAAATACCATCACAAGGCATGCCTAACCCTTGACTTAATCCAAATTATAGATGGATAAATACACCACCGATCTATGATATTAGTCTTAGCTCCCAATGCCTTTTTGGGGTTTTTCTACTCCTGGTAATACCATTTTAAAAAATTGAACTATCGCTATCTGTACCCTCTCCCTTGGATTTGAGAACAACATTTGCCATATTTGATCTTTTGCAACCTCAGTATGGATTGCAAACACATTATCAAAGTATTGTGCACAAATTTCTTTAGAGTACAACATTCCACCATCAAGTGTTGTAGGGTTTCCCTTTGTTCCGCTGCTAAACAGTATCTACAATAGGAATCCATTTCCGCCTACACAGGACCTCACGAGTTCCCCATAGGTTGAATCTGAACCTTAAGAATTCAGCCTGAATCATTGATGACGGACATTTCACTAAATACGGTGCCATCATTCCATGATGCTTTATTCCAAAAGTTCAGGTATTAAAATCTTTATATTGAGTCCACTTAGATAAATTCATAGCCCAGTCCGCTTGAAAGATTTTCTCTTTTGCACGCTCAGGGTTCGAAATCAGCAGTTCAAGGGTCACATCAGCCTCAACCAAGTAATCCAAAACATAGTTCCACCATGTTTTAGGGAATGTATTACTAGATTTTAGCAGGTTATAACCAATCACCTCTAAGATGGTTCCACTGCTTACTCCCAGCAGACATTTGCACAAAAAAGCGCATTGTCTCCACAGAGCCTGTGAGTAGAGGGATAGCAACCCAAATTCATAGCGTATAAGCGTGATCGGGACAGTATTGGGTAGGCCTAAAATCTGCTTCCAGTACCTTGATTCCAGCGCCTCCCAGCACTGGCGTTTATTGAGCAGCCTACCCTCCACGCCATATAGCATGATCGGCAACACCTTCATTTTATAGAAAGACACAACGTGCTTCAGGGAGAATTTCCCAAAATTGTTAATTAAAATTCGAGACTGGGAAGTTAAGTGCTGTAGTTTGTTCCGGACTGATGCCGCCTCATCCCACCTGATTTGTCTATTGGTGATGTCAAGCCCCAAATATTTATATTTGGTCACCCTTAATAATTTGATATCTTGGCATGTCCATGATAAAGAGGGGAGGAGGCTCTTATACCGCAAGGTGGCACTACAACTTATTATTTGTGATTTTGTGACATTAATCATAAGTTTATTTGCTTGGACATACTCCCCCAACCGTGCCAACATACGTTTCTAAGTATCTAAAGTGCCATTTTGCTCACATTTATTTAGTTACTTACCGGTTGGATTTTTGTGGTTTATTAGTGTGTAATATTGAGCTGCTTGTGTTATTGTAATGTTTTATAAATAATTGAGTAAATAAATGTATATTCTTTTACTGAGAAATCTTGAGTAAGTGTTTACTTGAAACACTGTATTGGTTGGTCCTTTGTGTAACTTGTTCTACTGCTCACGTAAAATCTTGAGATCGGTCTGGCTGCTCAGCCATTGCTACCACTTTACTGTGTAGTACGGGCTTGTACCAAAGGTGAAATTGTGCTTACACTTGTAGCCCTAATTGCCTGTATTGTTCCCAAAGAATACTGCAGGTGATTCTGTCTAACAGCATTAGACTTAATCTTGAAGGGAATATGTACCGCAGGATTACAACTTGGGTTGGTTTGAGACAGGGGTGTGCTGTTGCCCCTTGTCTCTTCAACCTATATTTATCTGATATTGGGACTGTTTGTTTGAGGCAGGTATGGTCACCCCAAAACTGGCTGAGTTGCGCAACCCTGGCTGGCATACACTGACAATTTCCTACTTCTTGACTGCAACAAAATGGGTCTTCAGCGCTTAATGAATACATTGAGAAGAGAATGGACTGATTGTCAACCGTAGGAAAACATGTGCATTGGTGCTATTGCGGGGATGGAAAAGGAAAAGGCAGAGTTGGAGCATGCAAAGGTTTTCTATTGATAGCAAATCTAGTTTGCTTTATTTGGGGTTCCCTCTCTTGGCCCAGCCTTCGGGGATCGGACTTCATTCCTTTCTCAGACATAGCTCTGTCCAATCAAATGTCTAAATCAAAGCAAAAATGTGGATGATTTCCATCAAATCATCGGTCTGCTTTTATGAGGGCAAAGTTTTGAAAAAAAACTCATCTATGGGATGGAATTACATTATCATTAGTTGGACACATTTTGGGAAACATTAGAGCGAGGGCTGTGGAGACAGATGCTTAAGTACCCAACTCCGTTCTGGCAGCGGAGATCAGATTTGAACTGGGAATAGCATCCTTGGAAGCCCGGGTGACATGGAGATTGTTATCCATTTTTCCTAGTATGATTGCCCCACTTCCGAACATGCTTTATGTAGAGTTGGGTAAATTGTTGGAAATGTGTGGATCAGGACAAGATTCTAATATGTTCTTCACTAGTATTCGGGATAAATTGGATCAGTCTTTGAGAGACCTCAATATAGATAGAGAGACTCTGGTCACTAACCCCGAAAGGGTTAAAAAAGTGTAAAATGAGAAAGATTTGATCACAACCATAGATAGGTTCCATTCGTATTCCTCTTTGAGTCATTTACAGTGTGATCATAAGAGAGGCAGGGTTATCTCGCCTAATCTCTTACAGTTTCCAAATCGATACTATCAGACGATTCTGCTAAAATTACATTGGAATATTCTGCCAACACGCAAAGTGCTATTACGTAGGAAAATGATTGGCTTAGAAGATTCAAACTGCCGATTTTGTGAGAAGGAGGGATAAATGAAACCGTGAAGCACTTATTACTATTCTGTCCTGTACTCCATAGCGTAAGGTCATCCAATATGTCCAAATTTGCTAAATGGGGAGTTAATGGGGATAATGAATATATATGGTCCCTTTGTATTCATATTCAGAATACCTCAGAGGGTATGGCGTTTTTGTCCAAGTGATGCTAATATGGCATTCACACGTACAGCGGGAAAAAGTGTATCACATATTTACCATGTTCTGGTCAACTTGGTGGGGCTTTCTTTGATTATCGATATGGGTATAGTTACAAGAGAGGATAGTGACCGCAAATTGTATTTGTTGGAATGGGAGCAAATTTATTAAACGTCAATACTATTGCTCAAGAGTTGTTTACTGTGTATATAGCCCAGTTCTATGCATCCAGCCCTCCTATCTCCGAAGGACATATCACCGTATTTACTAATATGATGATGAAACTTGTTGAAACATGTAAGAGTAAGCGTAAGTTCAAAACCCTGTTTTGCGTGATCCAACATGGCGACTAATAAAATACCTAATTTTGATAAAAAATAGCTCTAGCAAAAACAAATATGCATCGTGAAATGGTAGCAATAATGTATCCAGCCTTTGGTATTAATGCGAGTACGCTGACATCTTCTTACGTTAAAGTGATTAAGCACTCGTACGGTACTTGGCTTAAATAGTATAAACTTTCACACAAGATTGAACTATGGAACAAAATAGCTTTATTAGTGACTCAAAATAACTTGACAGAAATATGGCGGGTAATACGGTCAGCTAAAAAAGGGATCTTCCCATTAACTGTGTTACTGAATCAGACTGGGAAAAGTATATTAAGTCCACCTTGGGCACTATTGATACTGCCACTGAAATGGTGAAGTTACCTGAATGTACCTGGGTGTGTTGGGCTACACCGCATGACATCTATAATATTATTATAGGCCTGAACAATTAAAGAGCTGCTGGCCCCGATGGGGTTTGAAACAATTTCATTAAGACTTCACCGGGAAGCTGGGGTGAGGCTTTATTTATATATTTTAATGAAATTGGTCTGAGACGTGTACTGCCGATTACTTGGAAGAAGAATAACATTTTGTTGGTATATAAAAAAGGGGCATGGAATAACCGAGAAAATTACCGCCTATTGGCCATGCTCAATATACTGGCAAAAATCCTCACTAGAGTTCTCTTAGGTGAACGTAATACAAGATTTTGCCACTGAATCAGACTGGGTTTATTGAAAAATCTAACACTGCACATGATATAATCTTAATCACATCTGCTGTTGAATATTCCTGGAAGTGTCCGGACTCTATCTTTTATGCTTCATATATAGATTTTAGTGCAGCCTTTGATTCAATAAATAGGAACAGACTCTGCGCTAAAGTCACCAAATGGAATATTCCTTCAGGTTTACTTAAATGGTGATGTTGTTATATTCAGGGCCCACTGTGCAAGTCCGCCTCAAAACAGCAGTGAAACTCTCTAAATCCTTTCCAATTTTTTTGGTGTCAAACAAGGATGCATAGTGGTGGCTACACTTTTTAACTTGTATCTGGCAGACGCCGCAGAAAATATGATAAGTACAGCTACATGTCCCGCAAAAGTAGGCTCAATGTCCTTCAATTGGCTGGCATATTCAGATGACATGCTTTTGCTAGATTATACTCCATATGGCATTCAGATGTCTCCAAATGCCTTGAGTGTGTATGCAAAAGCTAATAACTTAAAGGTAAACATAGAGAAGAGCAAAACTATGGTGTTTGCTAAAAATTGTGCACGCCAAAAAACATATTGATTGAAACTGGATGGGGACATTCTTAAACAAGTTGAGACATATAAATATCTTGGCCTTTATGTCGATGATCAACTTACCTGGAAGTCGCATTGGTCCGAACTAAAATGTAAATATATGAAAGAGGTTAACACTATTAGTAGGGTTATTGGTATGAATATGGATACTCAATTAAGACACTTTTACTGTTATATGCAGCCAGAGTTAAATCCATTATTCTTTATGGTGTTGAGATATATGGTGTGACTGAACCCTTAGGAAAGTAGCGTAGGAACATATGAGAAGTGTAAGGTCTACAAACATAGTACCTTTTCAATGTTCACTTCCTGCTGGTCAGTGAAGAAAACCACCTGGCCTACATATGATTGTGAACATTTTCTGTAAAGATGATAGCTGTTTGGTACTGCAACGGAACCATAACATCCCGTTAACAGTGATGTGTCCCTGATTCCTTGGCTGCCCTCATGATGAACGTATGGAAAGGCCACATTCTCTGGTGTATGTATCCATCTATGCTACCGCTTCCTTTCCTAATAGTTTTGGTGTATCATAGCAATTGCAGTTGTACATGAGTGTTTGAGTGGTTCCTCTTTTTGTGTTAACATTGCATGATGAATCTTTGCCGCACAGTACTGGCCGAGATGTCTACAGGTGAGCAATATGGACATTTCCTAGGGAGACGGCACCTGGCCAGCGAATGTGCAATCACACTGCAAGTGTCCGTAGGACTCCATTAGTGGCAGCATGTCTCCATCTTCTAATGTACTTTTAAATAGTTGTGGGAGCGCACGTGTAGACGTTGCACAGCTATAGCCATCTGTAGAGCATTCCCATTGTTCTGGTAACATCGCCCCTGTCGCCATCCCTACAAATTCATACAGTAGGCAACTGCATTTCAAGTACTCCTGCCAACTATGTGGGTGGCTCTGCAAACCTACCAAGGTATGGCTGCAGCATGCCTGGCTGTATGAGGCCCACTGGTAAACAAGGAACAGCAACCTGCCTTGTAATGTGGGTGTGTTTAATGTCACATTAATTTTATTGATGTGCTATTTGCCTTTCCATGACCCGTGAAACAGACACACCATCTCTGCACTGCGCAATGTGATGGAAAATGTCAAAAGGTCGCCTGTGGGTCGTATAGTTGAAGAAAACGTGTAACTGCAGGTGGGACAGTTTGTAACGAGTCATTAAAATGGCAAAGTTGATGCGGCTTGGTCATGCACATACTAGTGCATTTAAAGGCAAGTAAGCAAACAGCAGAATGTTCAGAGCGCAAACAATGTCAGTGGTGGTTAGAAAAGTACTGTAGCCGCATGGGTCGTGCTGAATAATTGTCTTCCTGATCCACGTAAAGAAGGTGTGTTGCGCTTTGTTGTAAACATTCTTGTATTCCAGAATGTATGAGTCTCCATGAATGCTACTCCTATGGCTAATGGCGTAGCATGAAGTGTTTGTACTGCATGTGACGACAACTGAAATGGAAGCACAAGGGACAAGTGGGCAGTCTACCACCCTTCCAACAATGCAGTAGGGTAATTTCATGTACAGCATTTTCCACATCGTCTGCATCCAACAACAGGGCACTCCTGTAGGGCTGCAGAGCTCTAAACATCCTTGCAGACCAAATGCTGCGCCACAGACCCTTACCCGGCAAAGGGCATTGTATTGTGCAAGTACTGCAATGCGCTACTCTACAGAGGGAAGGTACTTGGAAGTGCGTGGAAATGGTCCGTCCGGGAGCATGACAATGACTGGTGCATATGTAGATAAGGGCCATCCAATAATTCCGTCTCTTGGCACATCCCCTGTGGTATCCATGCAGGTGCTGCCCCTTCCGTACCGGGCCTTTCCTGCCGTTCCTTCTGTGGTGTGTGTTAGAAGACAAAAATAAATGGAAATGAACTGTGAAAGGAAAAAAGGGAAATAAAGAAAGCTCCTTTCAGAGATGAACAATGGAATTGCCAATGAATGGATGCAGGGCAGGAGGCGTGGCGCTGTGCAAAACACTGTAGTTGAATCGGGTAGAAAGGGGCTCACTGTAGAAAGTGGTTTCTTTACATGTTGCAGAGCATTTTGAAGAGTTTCAGTGCACAACACCTACTACAAAAATTCTTCCACTACTTTCAAGAAGGGCACCAAGGCAATTTGGATAGGGGGTGCAGAAATCGGGATGGCAGGAAAAGTAAGATGACAGTTACTTCTGGGGAAAAGTGTTTGTGCTGTGATACGTCATATTCCTAGGTGTGAAGTACGCCATTGGCTCATGTCATAGAAAGGCACAATTAGACTTCTTCGCAATGTACCACACTTTCTCCATTTGCAGACCAAATGAATAATAACACAGCCACATCGGTGTCTGGGTAATATGATAGAAAGTTATGCAGGAGATTCGAAACTGACTCATTACCTGGGCAAGTGCTTCCTTCATCACAAAAGGCACTGAAATGTGTGTAACACGCTGTGCAATTTTCCCTCCACAATGAACAACAATAATGTCGGCATGATTGCGCGTCACCAAAGTGTCACACAGACAAACCAAAATCAGTCACTTCATTGTACATACTCCATAGCACTACACATCCACATGATAGAATCCAAAATGAGCAGCCACTGCACAGTCTTTTCCATTCACTTTCAACCAATGTATTTCAAACTCCCCCAAAACCTGCACACTGTGGCTTGTGAAACACACAGCCATAACTGCACCCTCTGCATTTCTGTCGACAACTACACCATGTACCACAGTCTGCGTGCACACCACTCCCAGAAACCTTATTGACCAATCCCGTAGCCTCTACAGGCCCATTTCTATGGCCATCATCTACAAAAGGGGCACATCTAACCCGTGCCACCCTGCAACTATCGTGATGTCTGCAGACTTTTCATGCTGTATGCGTGCGGGAGTGGGGGAATAACTTTCAACCAGGGTAGGGGACGTCATTAGTTGTGGCGGCTCTGAAAAGAGCCTTTTATTATTTTCTTTTAAAGGTGCTTCAATAGAAACACCTTTTTATGTGGTTTTTATAAGTATTTGTGTGTTTTATACGTCAGCTCAGATTCTTACAATAGGGTCTTCAGTGCAGCCTGTAGATTGTGAAACAAAATGTCATTGCCACTGGTCGACAAAGACATGCCATTTGCTTTGAAAAGGTGTATATATCGTGAACCAATGTTCTCATTCTCACAGAAGAACATCCCAGCAGCACTCGAGAAGTCACACATGCTTCAATTGATGAGACCCCTTCTGACCTCTGGCTGGTGACAGGAATCATTGGAATAGTCCCGTACTATTCCCAGTCATACACATGAGAAAAGCACCTTGGCAGTGGGAAAAATGTGCTGCACTGCTTTCATCATCACTTGTGTATAGGCACGTTATAAATGCCATATCATATCTTCAGTTGACGGTACACATGGGAACAAGGTATGGAACCCCAAAAGAAAGCTCCAAAGTGCACGACCACAACATGTACAATTGTGGAAGTGGCCATGCATCGACATTCTACAAGCACTCTGCCGAAGAAGCACGCTTCAACACTGCACCACAAAGCCTCCACTCCCTCCAAACTGAAATTGCCACAAAAGCCTTTTTGGAAGGCATACAGAAACAGATCTTCCACAAAGGCAACACACACAACGAAAACTGTGCATCTTGCCATGTTGGCCAGCTGCACTACAAAAAGTAATGAAAAAAATGATTGCCGCCCTTTCCTTTGACGCACACCCCAAGCACCTGATTGAACAATCCCCACAGTCCCTATTGCATTGGCCAGCAAGGTGAGGAGCGCAGAATGTTGCACGTGCTCTTCCCTAAGTACCGCAAGCGCCACTCCACAGTAAAGCAGGAAGAGTCCTTCTTCCTTTTACTGGCCTTTCCTGTGAAGCACACCCTAAGCACCTGATTGGACATTCCCCACAGTCCCATTTCCATTTGCCAGCATCGTGAGAAGCGAAGAATGTGGCATGTGCCGTTCCCCAAGTACTGCGAGGGCCGCCCCCCAGTGAAGCAGGAGGAGTTCTTCTCCATATTGGTGCCCTTGTCTGTGATGCACACCCTGCGCACCTGATTGGACAATGCCCACAGTCCCATTTCTGTTGGCCAGCATGGTGAGAAGTGCAGAATGTGGCACGTACGCTTCCTCAAGTACCATGAGGGCTGTGCCCCAGTAAAGCAGGAGCACTTCATCTTCCCTGTGCACTATTCCTTGTCCATCACTACCTCATTGGGGACTGTTAAATAGTCACACACGCATCCACTAATGGCAATCAAGACATTAGCATCATACACTGTCACTTCTGTACAACACTTCATATGTACCGTTGCTCATTAAGCCTCCAAGTGGTGTTTCATTTTTAAGCACGTCCAGTGGAAAGATCAGTAAAATAATGCAAAATGTGTGCATCAACATTCATCCATATGAGCACCCATCACCACAAACTGGAGGTATGAATATTATTTCTGCGAAATGAGTACAACCCTGTTATAATTCCTGTGTGCATGATATGTGCCACTGAGCATCCATTACGTTTCTAAAAATGTTACTTTTTCCTCCCACCCACTGCCATGAAGTGGCACCTCAATTGCACATACTTGCAACGTTTCCATTTACCCATATCACCCATCGCAACAGGAACTCTCTTCTTTCCTTCTGAAAATAGTTAAAAAAAAGAAAATCTCCACTGACCCATGTCTTACAGAAATTGTAAAAATGTGGCTTCAAAACCAGCACTGAATGTATAATAGCAACATGTGGTTCTCTGTAGTCCACACTATTGCAACAGCCTCAGTCAAAATGTGGCTCCTTCCACACTACACCCTCTGGAACTCATCCAGGAGAGGACTGTACACCTTGTCCTTGGCCTCAAGCCCAGGGATGGTATCTACCCAGGACTGAAATGCCTGCACTGACTCCCAGTACCTGCGGGCAATAAGGTGAAAACCATCTTCATAATGCACAAGGCCTACTGGGCCCTGGGGCTTCAATACCTGCAACTGTCACTTCGTAAATATGTGCGTGCTCAAGCTCTTGCCTCATCTGCCTCCAACTTCCTCAGGGTCACTCCCTTGTGCAAGCAACCACTTGGTGGTAGATCTCTTATTTTGGCTGGGGCCTTCCTCTGCAATAGCCTCCCTGCCTCCCTGAAACTTAAGGAGAACAATCGCCAGTTCAGGAAGCAACTGAAAATTGTTCTCTTTGCCTCTGCTTTTGCTTCTCCTCTCCCCTGCTGACTTACTGCCTGAAACTGATTCTGCACTGGTTACCTGGCCACCCTCTGATGTTGGACCAGGTCCACCCCCCGCCAGTTGCACCCCTGCACTGCCTTTCTGGCAAACCTCTAACTTGGGTACTGTTTGCTGTGTCCCTAACTGTTCCACTCACCTCCAGATGTCTGCACTTATCCTTGCCTCCCCTGCACAAAACCTCACCAAGCTTACTGGAAGAATTCAGAGTGGGCGACATACCTTTTTTGCAAAGTTGGTGAGGATTACTCCAGGGGGAGCGAAGTTATAAGCAGCCGAAAGAGTGGTCTTCCTATTGGTTTAGCAACTTAACCATAACTACACGGCCACTACCGCGGCCGTGTAATATATATGTATATATGTTTCCATAGGAAGAGCACTTTTTTGGGCGGCTTATAACTCTGCTCCCCCTGGATGAATCCACACCAAACTTTACAAAAAAACTGTATGGGCCACTGCAAATTTTGGTGATGTTTGATCCAGGGGGGGGAAAGTTATAGGGATAGACCCATAGACTGAATGGGGGAGAAACCTTGCGCACGTCTACAGCCCAAACGGCTGGACAGGTTTTCTGAATAGCTACATTCTGCCGAACTGTGATTGCCATGGATTCCAGATGCTAAGTGATGGATTCTTTGGACGCCAGATGCACATACTTGTGACCGGCTGCCTAACCGTCACTGTATTGTGGGACGACCACCCGGCCCCATTTGTCCATATGCTGGAGTGGCCATTAGGAGTAACAAAACATCTTTTATGGTGGTCTAGGCCAAAGTTCATGCCAACGTCTTGAAAATCACTGTGCGACCGAAGCGGTTGCTTTAATGAAAGTGAATACTTTGTGTATGCGAAAAGATCAACATTTTCGAAGACGATCAAACAAAGTTACTATTTGATTGAAAATGGGAATAGTCTGATGGTCTCAGACAGTTTATTGTGAAATTAAAGTACTTTACAAATTCTAAAATAGTTAATGTTTTCCTTTAAAAAACAGTTTATTATTTCAAAACGTAACATGCTATGTTGCACGCCGCTGTGTGTTCATTTGCAGGTTCTGCGTCACAGCACATAGGTGCTTATGGGGGCATTTGGCTACCCTGAAGAGGAACGTCATCCAAAAAAGTGTACAATATCATTAGGGTTGGTTATGTGACAAGATGTGGGAGTGTTTTCGTATTACACAAGTGTCGTAATGTAGTTAAAAAACGTAGCTGTATACGTTTATTGACTGAGGGGTAGGCTGCAGCCATGGGGAGTGGGCAGAATGTCGGGGTCATGGTATAAGGTCATGATCCGCACAATGTGGCTACTGGCCATGACCAGAAGGGAGAAAAGATAGGATTACAGTGGCCATGTCCACATGGAACTGGCTTTGTGGTAAAGTTGTTCGACATTACGATACATTTGAATGGGACGAAAAAAGTGCTGGTGGTAATATGTTAACAGCCTTTCCTTTTTGCTTTTTGCAGGCTGCCATGTAAAGCGAAGAGGGGCCATGTACGGAACAACCGCCTTCCCTTTCTATGGTGGCCATCTTGGAAAAGGATTTTGTTTTCTAATCCGGGGCGCTGCAGGCATCTCGTATTAGAACGACAAATCCTCTTTTTCAGTAGCACAGGTTACTGCTTTGCAAATCTAAATTTTTAATGGCAAATGTTATTACGTCTATGTCCTTTACTGAGAAATATAAAGTAGATGGCGTGTATGCGATTTAAAAAAAATATTTTTAAAATGTGAAAGGTGGTTCTTAAAGGAACATTTACTTTGTTTACGGATGGCTTTTTTTGGGAAGGACAGCTAAGAAGGAAAGTTCGGATGGAAATGAGCAAAGAGGCACCAAATCGTAATATGGGGGGTAGGTGGACGGGGGAAAATGTTGTGCGTGTGTTATTTGTAAGGTAGGGGCAGTGTTTCTCATGCTCCTTCATTACAGCAGTGGTGCTGTTTCTTGGGTAGGAGGGATGGCCTTAGCTCATGTCGTTTTCAGATAACTAGTACTTTTGCTAAAAGTATTCACTGTGTACTACATTGTTAATGGCTGACTAGGAATAAGTGTTCGAGCTATGTGCAAGGGAAATTTTGAAGGTCGAAGTTCCTACATCAGTAAACAATGTATTTCCACACTGTCCACGAGGCATACATCTTAAGTGTGTACGGATTCTCGGACACGTCACTATGCTGTGAGCCAGCATATGGTCATGTGGCATTCTCTGCAAGGTGTTCAATGAAGTCAGATCTTACTTGACATTATGGTTACATGGTACTACTACAAACTGATCAACTTTAGCAACAAAAACTTTATAAAAGGGATCTTATGATTAAGTTGCGCTACTAAAAAACTATGAAATTCAGTAAAAAAACTTTGTTAAAGGGACGTTATGGTTAAGTTGCCCTACTAAAAACCTGTGAAATTCAGTTATAAAAAATGTTGTTAAAGGGACATTATGGTTAAGTTGCGCTACTAAAAACCTATGAAATTCACACACAAAAAAGTTGTTGATGGGACGTTATGGTTTGAAGTAAAACTGAAAAACCCTTGAAATTCGCCAGTTATGGTAAGCTAAGCAACCATAACTCGCACCACCACGGTGCACTGCTAACACTAACACCTAGGACATCAAAGATGACATCAGAAATGTAATTGATGACATCACTGATGACATCACATGTACATTTACTTTGAATGAAAACTCCGTAGAAGGTATTCTTATTATAATGTTGACCAAAAAGTATCAAGGATCATTGGAATAAATATCAACTGCTAATTAGTGCATTAAGCAATGCGTTGAAATACATAGCATTCTATAAAGTTCTGTGCAGTATACTAAGGTACTCATGTATAAACAAAGGCATTGTGTGCAGCATACATGATGGAGGCGCAATATTCATAAGCTTGCCATGTTGAACAGTGAAATGATAACTGTTTTCTTATTAGAGTTTTGGCTACTGTGAAACATGTGATAAGTAGGTAATGAAAACCACTTACTACATAATGGCATTATTATAGACAAAACACAAAGAGACAACATCACATACAAATATGAGTATATACACGAAAATTGAAGTAAGGAAAAAAACACTGGTAGTAGCAGTAAGTGTTCATAACCTAACTGATTATCTTTATGCAGAGAAATGATTGCCCTGTTTCAAAGGTGCTACTTACCTATTGCATATGTATCACATGATTTGACTGGACCCTAACAGATTTGTGTAAGAACATACTTGAAGGATAAGTCTACAAATATAGTATCTTTTATGTTTTTAATTCCTAACTGTTACTGAAGAAAGCTATGTGGCCTAGATATGTCAGTAAAGGAAAAAAGGGGGACCCAGACATGTGATGTCATCAGTGATGTCATCAATGACATATCTGATGTCATCTTTGATGTCCTTGGTGTTAGTGTTAGTGCACAGGGGAGGCGCGAGTTATGGTTGCTTAGCTTACCATAACTTGCGAATTTCAAGGGTTTTTCGGTTTTACTTCGAACCATAACGTCCCGTTAACAAAGAATTTCATAGGTTTTTAGAAGTGCAACTTAACCATAACGTCCCTTTAACAAAGTTCTTTTTAATGAATTATATATATATATATATAATAAAAAAAATTACCATCAGTACTTCTGCTGAAATTGCATTACTTCGTGAGATAGAAAAATCCCGTAAAAGGGAGATATCGAAGTGGTGGGAGGAGCACTCCCTACAGAACTATCTTGATGTGGGTCGTGTACCCCGGGGACTGCGAATTATGATCACACCGTCCTTTGAGGACCAGGATCCCAATATGCTGGAAGAATGGGGTGGTGCCAGTAGTTACTGTTCTGCGCAGTTTTTGAAAATTCTAGTAAAATATGCCAATTCGGATCGTAAGGCTGTACTTTTACATCTCGATAAATTGGAATCTGACTTATGTGATATTCACAGTACTGAAGAGGGCAAAAAATTACGTAGTAAAATTGAAGAAGGTCTTATTACGTATGAAGAGGAGATCAAGCAACGCAAACACAGGAAGTTTATCAGAGATAAAATTGACTATGAATCAGGTCGCATTTTTACCTTTGCCAAGCGATTTGACTCTCTACGTAAAAGTTCCACCATTCAATCATCTTCTAAACAATTGGGGGAGGCAGACACTGTCTCTTCAGAATCTGATGTCTCTGTATCAGAAAATGATGAAATACCTGTTAAACTAAATTTTTTAGACGAAATGAGACTTTTATGTCAAGACGGCAAAAATCAACAGAGGGGCAGAGGCCGAGGAAAGAACAGGGGAAGAGGAAGAGGGAGAGGAACCGATCAGAAATTGTCAAAAGGAAAAAAACCCGTCGAGGCTGTCGTGGGAAACGGCTCAGATGTACAACAACAGGGCAGGCTGATGCGCTCTGGGGCGAAATAGCAACTACAGACAATATGAATCTTCATCGTATTATAAACATGTCTTCTCACACCCTCACGGGCTCACAAGTTTCATTACTTTCTTTGGGCTTGAATTTCTGTCCTGCTACTCAGTTTGACTATGTTCAATCGCGTTTGGACTTTGACAAATTCTTACGTAAAGTCAGACTAAAAAAATTCTTCTCAATCAACCCTCCGCAAATCAAACCATCTGTGCCACGTCTTGGCCGCACCGACCTTCATATCTCTGATATTCCTACTTTGACGGATTTGGCCTGTCTCGAAAATGAATTGTTTGACCCCTCCACTTTTGATCCAGTTGACTTTGATATCGATCCCAACTGGGATGTACGTACCAAATTGAAAAATAAGTCTAAGTTTAACCCACAATTCTCAGTAGGTGGTTGCATTGAGGCGTTTCATGATTTGTGTGTAAATGATTTTCGTAAACTTCGTAAAAAACCCTGCAACAAAAAACAGAATCTTACTGTCCCACAACGATTGGCTCTTAATGAATTGCAGAATCTGTCTAATATTGTGATAAAACCTGCCGACAAGGGCTCCAATATAGTTATTCAGGACAGGGAATGTTATGTGGCTGAGGCTAATCGTCAGCTACGAGATCGATGTTGTTATTCCAGGCTCCCTAAGAATCCTTTTGTTGAAATACAGTTGGGGCTCACTACCTTATGTACTAAATGGGCCGAGAACAGCCTTATTGAAGATGAGCTTGCCAAGTTTCTTGTGCCTACGAGTCATACCATTCCGACTATATACTTTTTGCCAAAAACTCATAAGTCCTTGATCCATCCACCTGGCAGGCCGTTTGTTACCTTATGTGGTTCCCTCCTTGAAAATATGGCCCAATTTATTGATGAGACCTTGTTCCCGTTGGTGTCAGTCCTGCCTTCGTATCTACGTGATACCAAGGACTTTCTGAGTCATATCGCTGATATACCTTGGGAGGAGGGTTTAATGTTGGCAACCTTGGATGTTGTCTCCCTTTATACATCTATAGATCACACGATTGGATTGGCAGCCTGCAAATACTTTTTGGACACTCGCTCTTTGAATTACTTGGGGCACAATGGTATGATTTTGGATATGCTTTTGTTTTGCTTAACGAACAATGTATTTCTTTTTGAGGGTTCTTTTTATCATCAAGTTAGGGGCACTGCCATGGGCAGTACCTTTGCGCCATCATATGCTAACCTGACTATGGGGTGGTGGGAGGCTACCTTCTTGTCCGAGCTACTCTTAGCTAGTTTTCCTACACAAGTTATTGGTTGGTGGCGGTATATCGATGATATTTTTATCATTTGGAAGGGCAATGAGAACGAGTGGGCATGTTTTGTGAACAGTATTAACACCAATGTTGTGAATTTGAGATTCACTGAATGTCACAGTTTTACCCATATTGTGTATTTGGATGTTAATGTAAGATTGGACAATTTAGGCATCCATACCTCCCTTCACAAAAAACCAACCAACACTGGACTGCCACTCCATGCAACGAGTTGTCATCCGCTCTCTTGTAAAAACAGCATCCCCTATGGCGAATTTATTCGCTTTCGGCGCAACTGTACAGATATTGAGGAATTTGATCACTGTTGCAGGGTGGCTGCAGCCGATTTTTTACTTCAGGGATACCAAAAAAAGATCATTGAGATGGCCTTTCTAAAAGCACGGTCACTCTCTAGAGAAATGTTACTACATGGTTCCGCCAGCAGGAGTAAAAATAAGGATCAGGATGAACTTCGCCTTCACATTCAATAAAGCCTCATGTGATGTCCGTAAGATTGTTGCAAAACCCTGGCATATCCTTAGGCTAGATAAAGATCTTGGTCCATTACTTCCCAAATGCCCTACGTTAACTTACAAACAGGCACCCTCTTTGAAGGATAGACTGGTTTCCAGTTTTTTGCCCCCGTCCCGAAAAATTCCATCAGGACCAGTTGGTTACCTGCCTTATCTAGGGGTTTTACTAAGTGCCAAAAATGCAAAGCCTGCCCTCATGCAATTATTTGTAAATCTTTTGAACATCCTGTCACGGGTATGGAATTTAAGCTGAAACATTTTATTAATTGTGAGACCCCGTTTGTTGTTTATGTTTTAGCCTGTCCTTGCCAGAAATGGTACGTGGGATCAACGACATGCGTTCTTAATCTCCGCATTTTACAGCATCTCAGAGCTATTAAGAACTTTGACCCCACGTATCCCATGGCCAAACATTTTAGACAGGAACATGACAGTGATGTCCTTCTACTTACATTCTTTGCTGTCGCTCATGTACCGATTGACCCAAGAGGAGGTGATCGCACTTTAAAACTGAGACAGCTTGAAACCAGGTTTATCCTAGACTTTGACTCTAAATACCCCAATGGGCACAATGTGGACGAGGAGCTATATACTTTTGTGGGAACTTAATCATTTTGATTATTTAGTTTCTTTATGCACCTCCTTATACTTCTTGCTTCTCTCCTGTCACATGTTATTTGATCTTGGCCTTCCATCATCTGTATACTGTTTCTTGTTTTCCTTTTCATTTTTACTTATTTGTAAAAAATTTTATTGATCTGGCCTGGAATTGCTCATTTATTTTGTTTTGATTGTTTATGTTATCCAACTTTCTTTATTCAGTTGGTGAACTTTGGCTGTTTTGTCCCAGTCTCTCTTTTGTGTTTAGGGGGTCTAAAGTTTGAAGTTTACGAGTACATGATTGTATCTGTACCTTGAAAGTCTAGTGGTTGATATTGCTCCTCCACTGTACAATTGCCTGTACCTTTTCCATATTAAGCTCCTATATTGTGCCATATATTTGCACTTTATGATCACCTGACCTTTTTCAATTTGTTTATGCTGCTAGAGTGATTAGTCCATGACCTTATGCCTTTGCACTTTTATCCAGCAGTAAACTCTTTATGTATAATGCACTTGCACTTTATGACTACACAACCTTTCCAATTAGGCCATGTTGCTTGAGTGACAGGTTCACGATCCATTACACGTGTTCTCTACATTGTAGCTTATTACAAGTCTTATTACTGAGGCTGTATTCACAGATCAATTTTTTAATGCTCTATGATACACTTACGTGAACCATACTGACTAGGCCACTTGGTTTAAGTCATATGTTTACAGTTTCATGCACTTGTACTTTATACTGCAGTTTACTATATGTTTTTATCTTGAAGGCTGCATACAGGTCTGTCCGAGCTAGCCAAGACTTGCACTTGCACTTTATACATATACAGTCTTGTATTTATAATTGTTAGCTATTTGCACGACTAGCTTTTAAGCTTTTATAGGAACTTACTTGCATTTTATGCCACAGCTGCGGACTAGCTGTGGACTTTGTATGAATTTACATCTCTTGCTTATGTGTATTTATTTTTGTACAGCAAATGTTATTGCCATCCATTATATTGCCTGCCTTCTACATGTATTCAATTTATATTTCGAATATTTAAATGTTGGTTTTCAATGTGCTTTGCATTTTTCTGCTGGGTCTAACATGCTTTCTCTATGACTCATGCAGCTTTTTGACCACACTCTAAAATGGCCGCCATGTTGGCGTGCAAGGTTATGAGCTTAAGCCTGTTGGCAACATGGAAAAAGGACTAACTTGTAAATATCTTCTTTCATTTTCCACACGTCCTCCTAACGTGAACAAGCGCTCAGGGAAGCGCGAAACGCGTCGTTAAGGACACTGCCTAGGCGTCCTGTTTTGTCTGCTGTGTGTTTTTGCCGTGTATTTAAAAAATGTTTTACCTTCCATTAAACTCGTTTTTTCCTACTTGGATTCGAGTTTTCATTTTTTTCTGGGACTCAAAGACCTCGTGCATGGAGTGCAGGTTTTTTCCATCCTCCATGTGTTTACAATATATATATATATATGTATATATATATATATATATATATATATATATATATATATATATATATATATATATTGCGTGGCCACGGTAGTGGCCATGTAGTTATGGTTAAGTTGCTGTTTCCATAGGAAGAGCACTTTTTGGGCGGCTTATAACTTCGCTCTCCCTGGACGGATCCTCACCAAACTTTGCGAAAAAAGTAGTTGGGTCACTCTGAATTGTTTTGCAAAGTTTGGAGAGGATTCGTCCAGGGGGGGAAAAGTTATAGGGGGGGTCCCAAAACTTTTGTTTTTTCCCATAGACTGAATGGGAAAAAACTTTGCGCACGGCTACAGCCCGAACCGCTGGACGGATTTACACCAAATTTGCGGCATGAGCGGCGGCCTGGTCCCAAAAGCGTGCTTTTGTAAATTTGGTGTAAATCCGTCCAGTAGTTTTTTTAAAAATGACCAAAATGTAAGGCAAAAAAATTAGTGATATCTGCGTTCGCTTTGCGGACGGACTTCCCTGTTCGCTCCGCGGACAGCACCCCGATTGGCCAATGGCCTTGCGTCATGTCAGCGGACATGCAACGTGTTCGCTGATTGGACGGCGAGGGGCGTGGAGCGTGTCAGATTTTCTGTGGCGCCCGCCATCTTGTATTCGCAGTCGACCGCGTACAGCGCAGTGAAACGTGGATAAAAAATTGTATTTAGTGCCGTGTGTTGGTGTGTAAGAGTGTTTGGGGAGGGTGGGGGAGTACGAGATAGGTTCAATGTTTTGTTTTTTTATGTGCTAGACCTTTTTGTTGCGTTCGATTTGTCCGCGGAGAACACGGCTGTTCTGACATTTTGTAAATAAACTAAAGGGTGGGGTGTTTAGAGGACGGAGTATGTGTCATTTTTGTTTGCAAGGAAGGTAAAAATGAGCTATGAACACTCGTGGTGTACTTAATTGTTCGTAAATACACAAACTGGGGGTGTCCTCAGGACGCTGTCCGTATTGTAAACTGTCTAGTTGAATGTGTTCTAAGAACACTCGCAGTGTCCCGAAATGGTTGCAATTACACAAAATGGGGGTGTTCTGAGAACGTTGTTTGTATTGTTCGTTGTCAGGGTGAAAGTGTTTTAAGAGCACTCCTTTTGTCCGCTAATAGTACAATTTCCTAGGGGCGTCAACCGACTTTTTGTCCACTAAAGAAACGATAAATCCAGCTGGTGTGCGCCGACATTATGTGATAATCCTATGACTGGCGCTATTGACCTGGCTGACTTGCTTTTGCGACACTACATCATATCTTCCGCCCCTAAGCCTGATATTATCAAAGCATTCATATTCCCCGCCTCTCTCCGTGACGTTACAGGGTGCGTAATGAAACGCGCCCAGTCATCTCCAGTACTAAGCGACTTTACACAGAACCCAGAAGACAACCCACATTATGTCACAACACATCGCGCCACAATTCGGAATATGAAACTGTGATTTAAAAGCAAAGAGCAAGATTGTAAATGTTGTAAAGTACATTTATTTGACATCAAATGTTTAGAGAATATTCAGCAATTTGCATTTGTCTTTGTTGTCGATCCGCAAAAGTTCATGTTGAGACACGCGATGTTCCTTTGCGGTACAGAGAGTGTTAGATCAGCTTACAACTCAGTGCGCCACAATTCGGAATATGAAACTGTGGTTTAAAAGTAAACAGCAGGATTGTACATTTGGTAAAGTACATTTATTTCACATGAAATGTTTAGTGAATATTCAGCGATTTGCTATTGTCTCTGCTGTCGATCAGCAAAAGTTTATTTGGAACCACGCGTTGTTCCTTTGCGGTAGATAGGCTGTTGGTTTATGATAAAAGCAGTAAATGGTCGCTCTGATAATCGGAAGGTTGCTCCAACACCGAGCCATTAGACCACCCTATTGGTTGGTATGTTGTTTGTAGCCGCTAGTACTGCGTAAGGGCATGTTGGTCCTTGGCGATTGTCCCATAAAATGGTGAGGGTCATGAAGTTGCATATTTGGACCTGCACCTGGCAGTTGAAGACCCCATCCGCTGGAGTCTGTAAATCGTGACATAGGCAAAATGGGGCCACGTACCTGTTTTAAAAAACATAAATTAGTCTCACCAGCCGATCTTCATTAAAAATCATCATTTTATTTATTAGGGCGTGAAACTATTTGCTATCGAAGATAGTGCAACAGAGTATGCTAATAATAAAATAATAATATTTTCCCATTCATATAGCGCTAAGAACCATGAGGTATGTAAGCGGTGCTTATTATTAACCACGGTGTGTGGTGCTCATTTATCGACCACGGAAGGATGAAAGGCTGAGTTTGGCCTTGCCGGGATTCAAACTTGCGTTAGCAAGCTGTGCAGGGATGTCAAAGCGAGCGCTGTACTCGCTGTGCCACTTGACAGGCTACAGTGAAGTGGCACAGTGAGTAGAGCGCTTGACCGCCTATAGACAGGTTAAATTATTTCTATTAACCCACCCTGTGTCGTCTGCCTTTTTCAGAGCCCTCTAAACGATAGCGGATCAATTCGGCGGTGATAGTGCGCGGTAGAAAACATTATGCCACTTTCAACGAACAAGTTCAACTTGAGCGGTCTTTAATGCTACGCTATTGTCATTATATTTGGTATAAAGTAATCTAAAGGGTTACTTACAGTACAATTGCAATTTCCATTGTCTACGAGTGGTGCAGTTCCAAAATACGACTCCGCGTGTGCCAACGATCTTTCGCATAGTGATATAATATATAAAAGTGGTTTCGTTTCAGAAATTTCATCTTTATTCTCTTACGTTTTAGCAACACTCCTTCAAGAGAAGTCTTTCATCACAATCTCAGTCTGTCAAGGTCAAAACACAATACAACCTTATAGTCCGCTTCGTGAGCCTCTACGGGGCCCGAGAAAAAAATGGAAGCAGCTGACCTTCACTGTGAACGAGCATAAATTCTTACTTTGCAACATTCTGTGTAAAGCCATCTGTAGAAGTTGTGGAAGCAGCTGACCTTCACTGTGAACGAGTGTCATGGGCGCTACTCCCGAGGGGCCAGGACTGGCCCAGCGCCCTCGGAACCAGACCCGTCTTCCACTACTCCGGACCCAGCAGACCCCTACAGGGGCCCTTTGGACCGTGTCCTGGCGCCATAGGCGCCGGGCTCATATTGATAAACAGTGTAATAATGCTTGGGTGGACTTACCTGAGGCAGACAATGCTGCATATTTGCCCAGAACAATCCAGTCTGGTTGAAGTCCCCAGCCATCAGGGCTGGGAGGAACTATTCCCTCCATTCAGGAACTCTTTTCTTACCTGGGTGGAACTGGTGGAAGAACACACACTGGAAGCACTTCTCTGCTATTTAAACCACGCCCGATGGAAAACACGTGCTTCGCGTTATTCTGCAGCAGCAGCAGGACGCTCACCGAGTCGGCTCCTACATTCCAGGTCCAGAGTCATCTTCAGCTTCCGCGCAGCAACCTGTGGATGAAGAAAGACACAGAACAATACTTACCAGATCCCGGAATCCAGTCACCGGCAAAACCTGCAAAGAATAAACATAAGGTTAGAAAAGTGCAACTCGCTCGCAGCCGCGCCCGCTTACCTGATCCATCCGTGATTGCAACGGAGCTAACCGCGGCCTTCTCTTCGGCAGCTTCTCTGCACCTGAAAGGCAAAGGACATAATTAAAAAGGGGTTCGGGTGAAGGCAGTCGCATTCATCTTAACTTACCAGTTTTTGCACGCGCAGAAGCGGCCGCTTCAACCGCAGCATCCCGGCACCTGAAAACTAGAAAAAGAACATTATTAGAGGTGCCATTAAAAGCGGCCAACGAACATTATACTTACGTGCATCGGCACGTGCAGCGGCAACGGAAAACTACGCCCAACGCATCCCGAGGCCTGAAACAAAGGAAAAGGGACATTATTGAGGTGCCCATCTTTTAAAGCCTAAAGACTACAGTATACTTACAGGCATCCGCTCGTGCAGTAACGGCGGCATCGCTCTTCGGCATCCCAGCACCAGTGCCACAACTAAGGCCGCAAAAGACTTGAGCCTCAACACTGAACTCATCCAGTGACGTAACTGAAATCCACGCACCCCTGCACCAGACGCAGGATGGAGAGCTCAGCATTTATACGCCTAAGGTGAGAGCTTGCCGAGACAAGTAGAAAGCTAGGCTGTGGGAGAAACTGGCAATTGGTGGGAGAAGGAATCCCATCAAACGGTGATTAACCCTTTTTCTTCCACCTGCAGAAAACTTACCCTGCAAGTCAGACATTCGATAAGAGGAAGCCCAGTCCTGAGAGTCGTCCGAGCTCTACGCTTCTCAATTGAAGAAACGATAGCAGCCCAGCCGGGATCAGCGCCTCCGTGGAAATCAGGTGAGCGTTACAGAACGCAAAGCCCACCAATAACCTCCTACCCAGGCGCTATGGAAACTTCCGACACAGACCAACTGGCCCAGTTATTAGGGGAATTAAGAGCTGAAGTTCATGCTGCCCGCCAGGAAACGAATGCCCTTAGGAGGGAATTGATAATATCAAAAGAACAAACTGATGATCTCGCCAGACAGTTATTACAGACACAAGCGGGGCAAACCCTGCTACCTAATTCAGGAGGGAGCTATATCCCAGCGGCTTCAGCCAATCCTGTTCAAATCAACCTACCCGGAAATATGCCATTGGCACCGCCTGAACGCTTCTCTGGTGACCCTAAAAGGTTTGCGGTGTTTATAAATCAATGCCGATTGCACTTTCTTTGTAGACCTGCAGCCTTTCCGACTGACCAGACTAAGGTAGCCTTTGTGCTTTCGTATCTTAGCGGCAGTGCCGCTGATTGGTCGATCCCTCTGGTTACACAGGATGACCCGATCCTTCGTGATTTCCCGACCTTCCAGGCAAATATGGAAAGACTTTTTGCAAGGCATTCCCAGGGGCAGGCCCTGGACAACGAACTCCTTTCCCTACGACAGGGCAATCAAGATCTTTTGGCCTACATTGCATCATTCAATAGGCTAATCGTGGAAACCAGATGGCCTGAGGACAAAAGAATCACGCTTTTTCACAGGGGTTTGCGTGGCGAACTCAAAGACGTCCTTCCCCAGGTAGTGAATCCTCCTCAGGATTGTTCAGAGTACATTGATTTGGTGGTCCAATTGGATCACAGACTACAAAACAGAAAGGCGGATCGATCCAGGTTTGAAACACAAGTGTTCCCTAAGCCTCAAAGTCACATAAAAAGGAGTTGAAGCCGTCGAACCTATGCAAATTGGGGTTGTAAAGGGTCCCCTAACCCAGAAAGAACGCGACAGGAGACGACAAATGCAACTATGTCTCTATTGTGGAAATTCAGGACATTTTCTTCGAGATTGCCCGGTGAAACCACCTAAGAAGACAGTGGGAGCTTCTGATAAGAGTTCTGAAAAGCCTGAGCCGGGAAACGACCTCGCCCGACAAGTGTAGAGGTCCGCTTGCCGAGCGTAAAACCAGTTCTTTGACCTCGCACTTCATAATGCCAATGGTCCTCGTAAACCCAGAGCAACCGGATCGTTTGCATGCAATTAAGGCATACATTGATAGCAGAGCAGTTGGAAATTATGTGGACCGCGAATTGGCTTCCAGGATGAACTTACCTCTTTGTCCAAAGGTGGTTAAAGACGTCATTACCACGGTGGATGGGACGGAAATCGCCTCTGGACCAGTGACCCATACCACTACTGAAGTGACGATACTAGGCCAAGACGGGCATCAGGAGGTAATTGTGTTTGACGTGATCAAGGCTCCTCAATTCCAAGTAATTCTAGGGATTCCTTGGTTGGAGAAACACAATCCTCAGATTGATTGGCGAGCAAAGACGATAAAGTTCCCAGAGTGCACACCAACTTGTTATCCACGACCCAACATTGGCCTAGCGTCAGTAACGGCTGACGGTCCACAATTACCTCTAGAGTATCGAGAGTTCCAAGATGTTTTTCAAAAGGAACAGGCTAACACCTTGCCACCCCACAGATCATACGATTGTCAGATAGATTTGCTACCCGGTGCAACTCCCCCTTGCAGTAGGATTTACGCTCTTACCGAGCCTGAGAACCTTCATCTGCGACAGTATTTAGACCAGTACCTGGCCAATGGCTTTATCCGTCCGTCGAAGTCCCCTGCATCCTCGGCTCTGTTCTTCGTACCAAAAAAAGAAGGTGACCTCAGAACCTGTATAGATTATCGTGCTCTGAACCAGGTAACAGTAAAAAAACGGTACCCCTTACCTCTGATCCCGGAACTCCTTGACCAGGTAAAAAACGCCTGTATTTATACTAAGCTTGATCTCCGGGGAGCTTATCACTTGGTACGGCTCAAGGAAGGAGATGAATGGAAGACGGCCTTTCGCACTAAGTATGGGCTATTTGAATACCAAGTGATGCCCTTTGGACTATGCAATGCACCGGCCGCCTTCCAATATTTTATGAATGATGTCCTCAGAGAGCTCATTGATGTCTGCGTTGTCGTCTACATAGATGACATTCTTGTGTACTCATCTTCAGAAGCTGACCATCGAAATCATGTTAGGGCGGTCCTTGAAAAACTTCGCCAACATAAACTTTTTGCCAAGCTCGAAAAATGTGTTTTTCATGTCACTGAGGTCGAATTTTTGGGATTTATTAGGACACCCAAAGGAGTCCACATGGACTCGAGAAAAGTAGACGCCATCCTCAAATGGCCGTCTCCTACTTCCGTGAAAGGCGTTCAAAGCATGCTAGGCTTTGCCAATTTTTACCGTAGATTTATTCCAGAGTTTTCACGAGTGGTACAACCCATCACTGCCCTCTTAAGAAAAAATAAATGCTTTGAATGGTCCGCAGAAGCAGAACAAGCCTTCCAAGAGCTAAAGGCTAAATTCACCTCGGCGCCAATACTGAAACACCCACGCCCGGACCTCCCTTACATCGTTGAAACCGACGCCTCCAGCTTATCAATGGGAGCAGTCCTATCACAAAGAGATCCAGAGACTAACCAACTGCATCCTGTGGCATTCTGGTCTCGGAAGTTCTCAGCGCCTGAGATCAACTACACCATCACAGACAAAGAGCTTCTAGCGATTAAATCAGCCTTTAAGGCATGGCGGCATTATCTCCTCAGGGCCAGACACACCGTCACAGTGATCACCGATCATCGAAATCTGCAGCATCTGAAAACCGCCAAGGCTCAATCCTCCAGACAGCTTCGCTGGGCTCTATTCTTTGCTGAATTTGACTTTGTGATCACTTATCGCCCCGGCAACAAGAACGGCAAAGCGGATGCTCTTTCCCGAATTCGAATGGGAGATAACGTTGCCAATCCAGAACCTGTACCAATAATTCCTGAACAAAGGATCGTGGGTCTGATTTCTTCACAATCCATTGAGGATATTGAAGAAAAAACTAAACAACTTGTAACCTCACCAGACTTACTGAACTGGTTACAAAAAGGAAAAGATTTCACCGTAAGCAATGACTTGCCTTATTTCCAAGGACGATTGTTCCTACCACACGCCGATTTACAAAGAAAGGTAATCTCCTGCTATCATGATTCATTAATTGAGGGTCACCCTGGCATTGCCAAAACCACAGAAAAGGTGAAGAGACACTTCTGGTGGCCTTCGTGGAGAAAAGACATAAAGGAATTTGTGATGTCCTGCGGTGTGTGCGCTCAAAAAAAGGGTCAGAAGAAGAGGCCGGCTGGTCTTCTGCAACCATTAGACATCCCACCGTGTCCCTGGCATACCCTTTCCATGGACTTCATCACAGATATACCCTCCTGTTCGGGGTACAACACCATTCTTGTTATTGTGGACCTGTTTTCTAAAATGGCCCACTTCATTCCGCTAAAAGGCTTACCTTCAGCATCAGTCCTAGCAAAAGTATTTCTTGAAAACATCGTCCGGCTACACGGCTTCCCGTCAGTACTAATCTCAGATAGGGGGAGCCAGTTTATTTCCCACTTTTGGCGTAGCTGCTGTCGATTAGCTCAAATCGATGTAAGACTTTCGACCAGCCATCATCCCCAGACCGACGGGCAAACCGAAAGAACAAACCAGACTCTCGAGCAAAATTTACGATGCATGCTACAACAGTCGGAGAGTAACTGGAAGGACATCCTTTGGATAGCTGAATATGCTTACAACAATTCAGTTCATTCGGGTACCGGGAAGAGTCCCTTCTACATCTTGTATGGGATTCATCCTCGAACCTCCAACCTTGATCCACCTCAAGATCTTGGAACACCCGCCGTGGATCAATTGCACACCGTTATTACCCAAGCTTTTAAGGAAGCGACTGTACATCTACAACAAGCTAAAGAGAGGTACAAAAAAGGAGCAGATCAACACCGAAGCAATGCCCCTCAATACCAAGTTGGGGATCAAGTCTGGCTGTCCACCAAACATTTATCGCTTAAAGGGCCTCGCACCTTCAACCCCAAATACCTGGGACCATATCCAATTACGGCCATAATTAATCCAGTGGCCATTAAATTAGAATTGCCAACCCATATGAGAATACATCCTGTATTTCACGTATCTCTTTTGAAACCCATGCAACCTGGAACCAGATTGACCAATCCTCCAGAGCCCATTCAAGTGAATGGGGAGCCCGAATTTGAAGTAAAAGACATTTTGGACTCTAAAATCATCAGATCGAAGCTATTCTACCTAATCGACTGGAAAGGCTACGGACCTCAGGAAAGGTCATGGGAACCCCATGACCACGTCCATGCTCCTCGTCTAGTCCAGAAATTTCACCGAACCTTTCCCGATAAACCAAAACCCCCGCGGAGGACAAGTTTGGGAGGGGCCTTGAGGGGGGGTGCTGTCATGGGCGCTACTCCCGAGGGGCCAGGACTGGCCCAGCGCCCTCGGAAGCAGACCCGTCTTCCACTACTCCGGACCCAGCAGACCCCTACAGGGGCCCTTTGGACTGTGTCCTGGCGCCTTTGGCGCCAGACTCATGAAGGGTTTCAGTCCCGGCGCCATAGGCGCCGGGCTCATATTGATAAACAGTGTAATAAAAAACTTGGGTGGACTTACCTGAGGCAGACCATGCTGCATATTTACCCAGAACAATCCAGTCTGGTTGAAGTCCCCAGCCATCAGGGCTGGGAGGAACTATTCCCTCCATTCAGGAACTCTTTTCTTACCTGGGTGGAACCGGTGGAAGAACACACACTGGAAGCACTTTTCTGCTATTTAAACCACGCCCGATGGAAAACACGTGCTTCGCGTTATTCTGCAGCAGCAGCAGGACGGTCACCGAGTCGGCTCCTGCATTCCAGGTCCAGAGTCATCTTCAGCTTCCGCGCAGCAACATGTGGATGAAGAAAGACAGAGAACAATACTTACCAGATCCCGGAATCCAGTCACCGGCAAAACCTGCAAAGAATAAACATAAGGTTAGAAAAGTGCAACTCGCTCGCAGCTGCGCCTGCTTACCTGATCCATCCGTGATTGCAACGGAGCTAACCACGGCCTTCTCTTCGGCAGCTTCTCTGCAAATGAAAGGCAAAGGACATAATTAAAAAGGGTTTCGGGTGAAGGCAGTCGCATTCATCATAACTTACCAGTTTTTGCACGCGCAGAAGCGGCCGCATCAACCGCAGCATCCCGGCACCTGAAAATTAGAAAAAGGACATTATTAGAGGTGCCATTAAAAGCGGCCAACGATCATTATACTTACGTGCATCGGCACGTGCAGTGGCAACGGATATAAAGCCCGCAGCATCCCGGCACCTGAAAACTAGAAAAAGGACATTATTAGAGGTGCCATTAAAAGCGGCCAACGAACATTATACTTACGTGCATCGGCACGTGCAGCGGCAACGGAAAACTACACCCACAGCATCCCGAGGCCTGAAACAAAGGAAAAGGGACATTATTGAGGTGCCCATCTTTTAAAGCCTAAAGACTACAGTATACTTACAGGCATCCGCTCGTGCAGTAATGGCGGCATCGCTCTTCGGCATCCCAGCACCAGTGCCACAACTAAGGCCGCAAAAGACTTGAGCCTCAACACTGAACTCATCCAGTGACGTAACTGGAATCCACGCACCCCTGCACCAGACGCAGGATGGAGAGCTCAGCATTTATACGCCTAAGGTGAGAGCTCGCCGAGACAAGTAGAAAGCTAGGCTGTGGGAGAAACTGGCGATTGGTGGGAGAAGGAATCCCATCAAACGGTGATTAACCCTTTTTCTTCCACCTGCAGAAAACTTACCCTGTAAGTCAGACATTCGATAAGAGGAAGCCCAGTCCTGAGAGTCGTCCGAGCTCTACGCTTCTCAATTGAAGAAACGATAGCAGCCCAGCCGGGATCAGCGCCTCCGTGGGAATCAGGTGAGCGTTACAACGAGCATAAATTCTTACTTTGCAACATTCTGTGTAAAGCCATCTGTAGAAGTTGGTTTTT
The DNA here is from genome assembly GCF_040938575.1 of Ambystoma mexicanum. NCBI lineage: Eukaryota > Metazoa > Chordata > Amphibia > Caudata > Ambystomatidae > Ambystoma > Ambystoma mexicanum. The sequence continues at coordinate 953,476,185 of NC_090932.1, forward strand.
GCACGCCATGTTTGTATATTGTTTGTGTGATATTAAAAAAAGTTTGTTTAAAGGACGTTATGGTTCTAAGTACAGCCGAAAGACCCCTGAAAATCGCAAGTTATGGTAAGCTTTGAAAAATAACTGGCGCCACCACAGTGCACTGCTAAGGCTAACACCCAGGACATCAAAGATGACATCACAAATGTCATTGATGAAATCACTGATGACATCACGTGTGCATGTACTTTTCATGGAATTTGTGTACTAGGGATTTTTATTATAATGTTTCGAAAAAAGTGTCAAGGATATTGCAATAAATATCATACCGTTATTAGTGCTTTGAACGATGCATTGATATAAATAGCATTGTATTATGGGATTCTATCTAGTATACTGAGCTACTAATGGAGAAACATAGCATTGTGTGCAGAGTACAAGATGAAAGTATAATATGTGTAATGTTAATATGTTGAATAATGAAATAATAATTGTCCTGAAATGTTCGAAAAATCACAAAATGGGGTTGTTCTGAGGACGTTATTCGTATTGTGTGATTGCTTAGCTGTATGCAATGAGGGGATGGCACAGAGAGTAAAGTGGACGCCGTCCGCGGACACCGCGGCTGTTCGTGGACAGGGCGTGCTACATCCGGGTTATTCCAGGAAATCCAACATGGAAAGAAGACTGTACGGATCAGCCAATCAGATGTCGAGGTTGTGGATTAGTGTTGAAAGAGACTGTGTGTGGTGAAGATGGCAGAAGTGGAGAAAGTCAGGATGTTGGTGCTCGGTTTACAGCAGTATGCTGAATGCAGGAGTGGAGGTGGTGTGGAGCAGTGTGCCTGATTGCAATCTACAGTGAATTGTACAAGTTTGTGAGGATATGGCCACGATGAACAGTCCGCATGTGGTAGTTTTGCACTATGGTGATTTCCATTTGGGCAACGTCAGTGCCCCTACTTTGTTGGCTGATTTGGAACGCTTGGTTCAAGCAGTAATGAAGATCCTGACATTTGTGATGTCATCTTTGATGTCCTGGGTGTTAGTCTTAGCAATGCACGGTGGTGGCGCGAGTTATGGTTGCTTAGCTTACCATAACTGGCGAATTTCAAGGGTTTTTCGGTTTTACTTGGAACCATAACCTCCCTTTAACAACGTTTTTTCGCTGAATATATATATATATCTCATACATATAGAAATATATCCTTCTTTCATCAGATACAAATACAGTCAAGAAATGCCAATTTGTATTAGTTATTTAAAAAAAAATTCAAATACATTGATAAAACCGTCAAAGTTCACCATGACATGGTCAAAAGGATTACATGGACTAAAGGGCAAGTGTTTTTCAAAAGCCTTTTTAATAGCAAAAACACCCCATATCAATTCACAACATTATGTTCCCGAATAGTATCACCAAATGAATGTAAAGCATTTTTATAGCATTAAGTAGCCGTACTAATGGGGCTATACTGGGAGGCCCGGGGATGTTACCACAGGTATAGCCTGTGGAGGGATGAGGAAAATAAAGTTAAGAGAAAGGTTTGTGGGGGAAAGATGTTGGGGGAAGGGAAGCAATCACCAAATTGCTCAAAACGCTGGCTTGGATCGTGTACTTCAGCATGCGATCTGAGCAACCTGATTTCTTACATTCGTCTCCCTGGGTGCTATTTGTAAATATGTAATAAACCAAAGCAAAAAGGCAACACTTTATGGTCATAGAAAAAAAACATAAATGGTGTATTTCGTAGATTCTCGACACCTTGCAGAAGCATAAGAAATTCCTTAATTCTATGTGTTCAACTAAACGGACAATCTTGCCTCTAGAAAATCAGTTTAAACTGATGTAGCTTCAAGACAAACTTAAGAGGATTGAAAAGAAAGACACATTTCTCTGAAGCCAAAGCAGAATTTACACCCTCAATGTCTTGCCACCAACTATGAATTAATGGATTATCCTCAAAGGATGTCAAGTTGACAATTAAATAGAAATATGTGATGGCTCTCTTGCCTGAATATCTTTGGGAGATAACTAATTGCCATAACAGAGTAAATCCCAGAAAACTCTTATAAATTATGTTCAATGTCCTTAAGCTAGCAGTACTCAAGAGGAATATTATTTGGCCATAGAGTATTCTGGACAATGGACCTGAAGGCAACAATGGCACCAGGGTGGTACAGCCACAAATGTGGACTTATTATCTCTGAGTCATGCCATCAGTTCCCCACACAAAAATTAAATTCATGATTCTTTGGGATATGTAAAAATGTACTCAGGTGTGGCCACAATCTGGCACACATTTCAAGGGTCATCAGTTTGACCCTTTTGATGAATGGGTGGCTTCTAAAATAGATTATTAACCTATGTAGCTGGTCAGTCAGCACTCCCCAATGTTCCAGTTTGGGATAAGGAAAGGACAGTCCTTCTTTATCTGAATCCCTACACAATTTATGTGGGGCTCTAAATAAAACTACTGAGTGCCAAACTGATCTCACTCAATTGATTATGGTTTACGCAAATTTGATAGCTCAAAAGAGATAAGTAAAACAAGGCAGAGTTGACATTTTCACCTATTCCTTCTCTGGAATATTGACAAATGATATTCATTCAAATCTGGTTATTTTTATTTTAGATCTGCTAGTATTCTGACAACGTTCTTTTTTTAAGATATCTACTTGCTACTGCCAAATTTATTTCCCAGGATACAAAACTGGTTGTGTCATGGGTACTTCTTTTTCAGGTACATTCTAGACCACTGATTGTTGACTTAGGGAGTTAGGGACTTAGGGACATTCAAACAATAGCTTTAGACTCTGCCAAAGTTCTATTTGTTTCCAGAATAAGTGGGGCTGCAGTACATGTATTGCCAGAATGTAGAATACCCTTGCTACACCATTTTGTAGTTCTTCCAGCAGGCAATTTCATAATTCAATCAAAGTACTGGGGAAAAGGCTCAAAATAAATTTCAAATAAGGATGTTGACAGTGATAAGCTGTAAGCGGTTTCAACCCAGCACTCCAACTAAGTCAATGCCTAGTATGGGATGCCTAATGGAAACCCTTATTTATATATTTTTATGTCAAAAGTTCTTTTAATTCTGGATGATGTACCCTTATATAACACCCCTATCTTTGAATCTCCCCGGCCTCACTGAGCCAAGAAGTAGGTTTGTTTTGCAAATTAAAAGATTATTTGAGGAATTGCACAATATATATATCTAAATATCACACTATTATGAATATGAACAATGATCAGCAATGGGTAATATCGCAATATCAACAATCTCTTTAATCAAGTAGGAGTAGAAATAGGAAGAATAATGTAGCAGATAATAACTTTGTGTGGGTTGAATGAAATGCAGTGATATGAAAGAATGCAACACAGAAATAAAACTTGATATGAATTTAACCAAAGACAATGTGATCACTCTTTCCCCCTGTTATTACTCACTCCCCCCAATATGCAATATGAAGAGATGGAATGAGGGCACACAGGTTTTAGGAATAACAATCAACAAATGCAATTTCAATCCCAGTTGCCCCAGCAATCTTAGAGAGAACAGTAATGATTTTAAAACAGGACAATTGCTTTTAAATGGTGTTTGAAATGAATGGGAAAAATGCTAAAAATGATTTTAATTTGCTAAATAAGATTCAGAACTAGTGAGAGTTTTTTTTTTAAATATATTTTTATTTTATTTTTTAAGGTCAAACAAACACACTACAACTGTTTCAAAACATAAAAAGCATCACATTCCAACACATTTTCAAACTCCCCAACTCCCCCCTCCCCCTTTAAACTAGAGCCGGTTCTCACATATTGTTTGTTTGTTTGTTTGTTTATTTATTTGGTAATGCGCTCCAAACCCGTGGGCATCTGGGCGCAACAATACAAGAGGACTCGAAACTTAGTTACAATGCCTGACACAGGCTATTACAGAAAAACAGTGGTTGTTTACAATAGGTGGTACAAGGTGATACAATACATATAGAATAACAAGGGTTAAGCGCATAAGAATAACATCTTAACAGGTTGTAACGTTTCCGCTAGGATGAGGATCGTTGCATGTCGTTGTTGTGCAGCCATTTGAGAACGTAGGATCTGAATCTTGTGTAAGGTAAGGGGCGTCTAAGGTCGGATGGGAGTGTGTTCCATGATTGTGCAGCTCTAACTGGGAAGCTCGCTCGGCCCGCTGTGGTAGATTTGAATCTAGGGACTTCCAGTAGGAAGGTGTTGGCAGATCTCGTCAGTCGGTTAGAGGGTCTCCAATTGATTCTTTCCGCTAGGTAGGGGGGTGCTTGATTGTTGAGGCATTTAGAAGTGAGGGAAATAGTTTTAAGGAGGATTCTGTCCTTTATCTTTAGCCAGTGGGCTTCTGTCCGGTGTTTGGAGATATGCTCTCTGCGTGGGATGTTCAGAGCTGCTCTAAGAGCGTTATTTTGTAATCTCTGGAGTTTGTCAGTGACCGACTTATTTGCACCTGAGTGTAGGGCGTTGCAATAGTCCAGTCTGGACATGACAAGGGCATTGGCCAAGGTGAGGCAGCTGGCACTGGACAGGAAGTGAGTTTACACATGTAGGTGGTTGAGGAGGCGAGGGAGTTCACTTGCTTTTTGAGGGTGAGAGCTGAGTCGAGGTAAAAACCTAAAGTTTTGACCTCGCGCATAACCTTAATAGTATTGTTATCGATGTTAAATGAGGCATAGTCCGGGGTGAGTTTGGATAGGTTGTGGTCTGAACCGAGGAGCAGGATTTCAGTTTTATCGTCGTTCAGGCAGAGGCCATGAGTGGCCATCCATGCTTGAATGAGGATGTAAATTTTATTTAACAGAGCCAAGTCCACTTCATAGTTGCCCGAAAGGGGTATGAGGATCTGGGTGTCATCTGCGTAATTAGTGTAGGTGACGCCCAGTCTGTCCAGCTTGTCGAACAATGGCTTGGTGAAGATGTTGTACATAGTGGGTGAGACACAGGAGCCCTGTGGGACTCCACATGTAATTTGGATGGGATCGGCACAAGTGGAAGAGGAGAACACTCTCATGGTCCGGTTGGCTAGAAAGGATTGGACCCATGCTATAGCTTCTCCTGTGAAATTGGCAGCCAGCTTGAGGTGGTTGCATAAGACTGCATGATCCACCAGATCAAAAGCTGCTGACAAGTCCAGTAAAAGTAGCAGCGCTGTTTTCCCATTATCCTTAAATTCCTCCATTTTAGTTTTGAGATCTATCAGGGCTGTTTCCGTGCCATGGAGAGGGTGGAAGCCCGATTGGCGCGAGCCTAGTAGACGATTAGCTTCTAGGTACTCTTGAATTTGGAGATAGGCTACTCTGTCGATAATTTTTAGTAGGAAGGGTACCGTGGTGATAGGCCTATAGTTAGTCGGGATAGATGGATCGAGGGTTTGTTTTTTGAGAAGGGGGAGGACCCAGGATTCTTTTAAGTTGGCTGGCACTGTGTTGGATTTGAAGGATGCGTTGATAAGCTTCGAGATGAAAGGGGCTAAATCTCTGGCAGCGTCCTTTATTATTTGAGCTGGGCAGCTGTCGCCCTTACAGTTGGAGGGCTTCAGTGAGAGTGTAGCCTTTTCAGTGTCGATGATGGAGATGGGTTTAAAGCTAAAAGGGGGGATAGTAATAGGTTCATTTACTAGAGGCACTTGTTGATCAGTAGGAGAGAGGGTGTCTTTTTTATTCATTATTTTAAGTTGGAGGGTGGAGATTTTGTTCGATAGGGCATTCTGTATATTAGTGCACCATATCTTGTCCTTTGGGACCGTGTCAGTTGGTTGGATAGGGGATTCCATTTCCCAGAGGATGGCAAAAAGTTCCTTGGCATTCGATTTGGCATTGGTAATTCTGTCATTGAATACGTTTTTTTTAGTGTTGATAATTTCTGACTTGTAATGTTTGGTAACTTGGGTTAGCTTAGCTTTGTTGTCGTTGGTGGGCGAATTACGCCAGATAGTTTGGAGTTTTCGTTTCTGCTTTCTCGGGTCCTTAAGCTGGGGGGTGAACCAGGCATTGAGGTGGGCTTCTTGCTTAGCTTTGCGTAGTTTTGCAGGTGCAATGGTGTCTAGTGCGTGAGACATGGCTTTATTAAAGGTGTCTACTAGTATGTCTTGGTCAGTGTTGTCCTTCAGACCGTTGATAGTAGGCAGGAGGAGGGGGATGAGTTTTTCTGTAGTAATGTCTTTTTTACTTCTGGTAGGGAGTGGTGGTATCATTTTGATAGTTTTAGGGCTGGGGAGGTCAAGTGTGGCAGTCAAATTTATTAGAAAGTGGTCAGTCCATAGTTGAGGGATGATGGCAGTGATGACTATGTTGCAGTTGAGTTCTGATACCCAGTCAAGGGTTCTGCCTTTAGCATGTGTGGGGGAGAGAACTTTTTGGGTAAGGCCTTGGTCATTTAGGATAGCTGTTATAGAGAGGGCATTTTTATTGTCTGGCTCATTAAAGCCGATGTTAAAGTCGGCCAGCAGCAGCGTTTGCGAATGATTTTGGGTATTGTTCGCTATGAGGGTGGTGAGGTCATCTTCAAAGGTTCCCAGGGGACCTGGGGGCCTGTAGATCAGGTGAATGGTTAGCGTGCGGTTATTGGATAGTTGCATTTTTGCTGAGAGTACTTCGCAGGAAGCACAGGGGGGTGAGGTGGTGAGTCTGATAGGCAAAGTGGTTTTCGCGATGATTGCTAGGCCACCGCCTTTAGCATTGGGTCTGTCTACTCTATGGATCTGGTAGTTGTCAGGTATGGCTAACATCAGTGAAGGTCCTGCTGCCTCATGGAGCCAGGTTTCTGTTACGGCAAGGAAGTCAATGCTCCTGTTATTTAGTATGTCAGCAATTTCAATTGCATGGGCTACCATGGATCTGGCATTGATAAGGGATCCAGTAAGTGATAGGGTGTTCTTGGGAATAGGATGACTTGCAAGTGTATCTGTATGCTTATTTTGACTCCGGCGTTTCTTTTGGTGGAGGTGAGTAGGAGTTGGGGTTGGAGTTAAAGGTGTCGTAGCTAGAGTTTGCTTATCCATGTGTGTCTGTATAGATGGGAATCTAGCAGTATTGTTAGTACTGTTTCTTTTAGGTTCGTATATGCAAGGTAGCCTTGCCCTGAGTCTCAGGTTTCTGTCTGTGGGGGGACGAGTGCTAAAGGTATCAAAGGTCATGATTGTAACTAGGAGGGTCAGGGAGGTCAAGTTTCTGCACATGGTAGTTGGTGTGGTTCACTGATGCAATTTACTTCCCTTATTTCGCTAAGATGTCTGGCTAGGGTGGCGCAATGTGGAGTGCAAGTGGCTAGTTGAAGCCAGGGCTGCGCCTAGTGATAAGGGGCAAGATATTCACGAAACACAGTATGAGCTAGCGTGCATGGTCTGTTAATGATAATAGGGCACAACACAATCAAGGTGGTCCGTTAGCGACCATAAGGCACAACACAGGCAAAGTGGTCCGTTAGCGACCATAAGGCACAACACAGGCAAAGTGGTCCGTTAGCGACCATAAGGCACAATACAGGCAGAGTGGTCCGTTAGCGACCATAAGGCACAACACAGGCAGAGTGGTTTACGGGAACATCATTGGGTGGCACACTACCTAGACAGCCATCAATCGGGTCCTCTGTTTCGTTGTCACCCTGGTGAGGGTTTGCTAACGAGGCCACCAATTGCCGCCAGGCTAGCAAGGGCCCTGCTTCTTCTTCGCCCCCTCTGGTGACCGCTTCAAACCAGACTACGGATTCAGCTTCCACCCACCTCAAGAGGTCTGTCCACCATAACTCCACCCTAGGTCTGTGGGCCTCCTTCCAGCCCATGGCATTCCTACGTTTGGCCAAGACATAGGCCAGGTCCTTCATCTTGCTTATGTGTTTCAAATGCCGGGGTCTAGGGAATAGTCCAAGCATGCATGACCAGGCCAATTCCACATCCAGCACCACCCCCCCGCCAGCCAGTCTCGTCTTGACCTCGTTCCAAAATCTATGCACCTCTGAGAAAGCCCAAAACATGTGTAGCAGTCCCGCGTTCACCTCCCCACACCTGGGGCATTGCTGCATAGCTGATCCCCCAAACTTTGCAATCTCCCCGGGGGTTAAATAAGCCCTGTGGGTAACATACAATTGAAGCTGTTGGAATCTCGCGTTACGGGACACCTTTTTATGGTTCCTCTGGGCCCTTTCCCACTGCCCATCCGTCATGGGTCCTCCCACCTCCTCCTCCCAATCTTGTCTCAATTGGAGCAACTCCTTCCCTGCCCTTGCTCGCAGGAGCTCATATATCCTCGATATTTCGTGCCCACCCTCCAATACATCATACATGGTTTCCAGGGAGGCGTCTGGATCCTCCGCGAGCACTGTCTCCGGCCATCTTTGTCTAGTCTTTTTCACTAGCCTAGTGTAGGTTATATATTGGCCACCATGTACTCCCGTCTCTTCCTGCAGCCACTGAAAGTCCACCGCCTCCCCTTCCTGAGGGTGGCTAGGCCTACCTGTTCCCAGTATCTGCGGACCGATTCAAGTAGTTGAGAGTCGCTCCCACACAGAGCCGCCAAAGGGGCCTGCTGGGAGTATGGTTCTGAGACCCCCCCAATCTTCCATGTCCTGTGCCAGATCTCCCAGCCCAACCTCAGTAGCTGCCCCTTGCCCACCAGTTTATCTCTGCCCAACCACACCACTTCCATCAGAAAGTATGGGGCTGTATCTTCGCGCAGGAGCCTGGCTTCCGCCGAATCTTCAGTCGAGAGCCACCTGGCCACGTACTGCAGCTGCCCCGCCAGGTAATAGAGTTCAAAGTTAGGCAGGCCTATCCCCCCCCTGTCACACGGGTTCTGGAGCTTCCACAGAGCCACCTATTCCTAGAGCTGCCCCACACAAAACCCCTAGACACACTGTGAAGTTTCACGAATAGGCTCCTGGGTATCAGAAACGGGACGTTTATAAAGAAGTGCAAGAGTCTAGGCAGGACCACCATCTTGAGCAAGGCCACCCTCCCCATCATGGTCAGGGGCAATCTGGACCAGAATACCATACTGTTCTTAATCCCCTCTATCGCCTTTTCCGTGTTGTGCTTGTGTTCTGTCTCGATCTTGTGATAAATGTTTATTCCCAAATACCTAAATGTTACGGGCTGCCATGGTATTGGCAGAACAGGCAGCCTCTGCACCGGGACATTCCTATATCTACCCAAAGGGAACAGGCTGGACTTTCCAGGGTTCACCGATATACCGGAGAGGATGGCGTACCGTTCTATCAACTCTAGGACGTACTGTAGGTTTTCTTCTGGGTAGTGCAAATAAAGGAGCATATCATCCGCATATAATGATATCAGATGCTCTCCACTGGCCGTGTTTATGCCCACCTCCCCATATTGTTGATGCAGGCATATTGCCAGCGGCTCCAATGCCAGTATATATAGCATAGGTGACCAGGGACATCCCTGTCTGGTCCCCCTGCCCAGTTGCCAAGAATCTGAGACCGTGGACCCTGTCTTGACCCTCGCCATCGGGGTGCTGTAAAACAACTGTACCCATCTAAGGTATCCGGGTCCCACTCCGTACCCCTTCAGGACTGCTTTCAGCCAGGGCCATCGTACCGAGTCGAAGGCCTTGACCGCGTCTAACGACACTATAGCCAGCTCGCGCGTGTCCTCCTCAGTTTGGTCTATGACATGGTGTAGCCTCTGGTGGTTATCGGTGATGTTCCTACCCGGAACATATCCCGTCTGATCTGGGTGTATCAGTTTCTTAATCACCCTCTTCAGTCTATTAGCCAGCACCGCTGTGAGTATTTTGCTGTCCTGGTTTAGCATGGACAACAGTCTGTAAGACCCGCGCTCCACGGCCGGCTTGCCTGGTTTCAGGAGTGGGATGATTATAGCCTCACGGAGGGACAATGGGAGTTCTCCATTCTCACAGGCCTCGTTAAAAGTGGCAAGCAGTGGCTGGAGCAACTCTTGCTTGTATGTTTTGTAGAACTCGCTGGGCAGCCCATCCGAACCTGGCGCCTTACAAGTGGGCAAGTTCCGAATCACTACCTCCAGCTCATCTGAGGTAATGCGTGCGTCCAACTTAGAACGTTCTAGATCATCTAAGGTGGGCAGCTCAATATCCCCCAATGTGTCTAGTATGTCTTGGCCCATATCCTCCCCCGTGTCCTCATACAAGTGTCTGTAAAACTTAAGGAATTCCTCATTTACCTCTTTCTGGGTGTTGCATATGCTACCTCCTTCGCCCTGAATCTCATTAATCACTGAGCGGGGGGTCTCACTCTTGTACAGCCAAGCCAGCAATCTGCCCGGCTTGTCGCCCCCTGTGTGTATCCTCTCCGTATATTTCCTGTAGCTGAGTCTGCACAGTCTATCCCAGAGTGCACTGCAGGACAACTGTAGCTCCTCTACTTTGGTTCTGTTATCATGAGAGGTGCTCACGCAATGCGTGAGCTCCTCTAGCTCCCTTTCCACCTCCCGGAGCTCCCTTTCGACCCCCCCTGTAGCCCCTTAACTTGGGAAATAGCTACCCCACGCACCACCACCTTAAATGCTTCCCACAATGTGCCCACAGAGCATATGCTTCCCGTGTTTGTATCAAAATATTCTTCAATGGCGTCCCTCAGGCCCTCCTGAAACCCCTCATCCTCCAGAGCCTCGGTCCTAAGTCTCCATGTAGGGATCTGCGGTCGTGAGGGCTGGTGTCTCCAGTCTACCACCAAGGGCGAGTGGTCCGACAGCACTCGGGCTTTGTATTCTGCTCCTTCTATTTCTCTCACTATCCCGGCTGTTACAAACATGTAGTCTAACCTTGTGTACAAATCATGTGGCGCTGTGTAGTGTGAGTACTGTCTATCCGTGGGATGCAGCCTTCTCCACGCATCCTCTAGGCCTAGGTCTTTCAGTAGGGTACTCAGTGCTTTAGCCGCCGGTGCCGTTTTTCCCGCCCTGTCCTTGGACCTATCCATACTGGGGTCTACGGTACAGTTAAAGTCCCCCCCACACTACTGTACCCCCCACCAGGGGGCCAAGTTTACCGTAGAGGGTCCTAAAATAAGCCGCTGTATCGTTATTGGGGGCGTACAAATTTATGATGTGTACTTCTCTGTTTTCCAAGAGACCCGTTACCACCACCATTCTACCCTCCGGGTCCACCGTAGAATCAAGCACTCGAAACGGCACGTGGGGCGCCACCCAAGTGACAACCCCTCTGGCATACGCTGAGTACGCCGCCCCCACAACGGTGCCCTTCCATTTCCTCCCGACCACCTCCAGCCTTTCCCTAGTGAGGTGGGTCTCTTGCAGCAGGGCTATGTCTACGCGCATCCTCTTCAAATACATCATCACTTTGTTACGTTTAAGGTAGCTGTTGAGGCCCAGTACATTCCAGGTCACAATTCTGAGATTACCCAATGCCATCTAGTCGGTCTATCTCCGTCCCATCCCTCCCCATAATGTTCCCCATGTAGGGTCGCTTCCTGGCTCTTTCCCTTCTGTTAACGAACTGTGCCTCCCTCCCCCCTTCCCCAACCTCACACCACTGCACACAACTCCCCCCCTCCCCACCAACACCCAACCATAGCCCAGCTCCATCCCTGGATCTCAGGCCTACCCACGTCTGGACTCGTCTCGTAACCAAGAACAAGGACCCCGCGGGGTGTCACCAATCTAACAGTGACCTAACTAAGTGTACCACTATCGGGTGCAGAGGTTGCTCCCCAGGAGCTCCCAATCATCTATTTAGGAGAAATTAATTCAACGGGACCCGCCAGCAGATGCCGTGACTTCCTCCACACAAGCACAATATCAAACTATATTCTAGTCCCAATGTCATGGCTATGGCCTCACGGGTGCCTCTGCAGCGTGCTACTTATCTCCATCCGCTTCTGTCTGGGCATCCGATTCCTGTGGTCGACCTTGCATATCCAGCCATTCCATCGCGTTGCTCGGCGTCTCAAAGAAGAGGGATCTGTTCTTATGAATCACCTTTAACCTAGCGGGGTAAAGCAACATGTAGCGGTGGCCTGCCTCTCTGAGCCTCCTCTTCACCGTTCCAAAGTTCATTCGACTCTGTTGTACAAGCAGCGTGTAATCCGGATACGCTGTTATATTCGCTGACCCCCTTTCTATCGTGCCCCCTTTCCGGAAAAATTCGAGAATCTTCTTGCGGTCACGACAGTTCAAGATCTTTGCAATCAACGGCCGCGGGGGGCTACTGGGGCTGGTCTTCTGGTCAGGGCCCTGTGCGCCCTTTTGACCGCGAACCCCTGGGTCAGCTCTCCGCCTGTAATCTCCTGCAAAAGCATGGTTTCAACGAAATCCGTGGGGTTCGATCCTTCCATTCCCTCCGGTACCCCCACTATGCGAATGTTATTGCGCCTGGCACGCCCCTCCACCTGCTCTGCTCTGTCCTCCAAATTGCCCACTCATTGCACGAGGGCATGAAGTTCCTTGGTGTGTGTATTGCACGCCTCCACGGTCGGGGCCAACTCCTTCTCCTGTTCCCCAGTGCGCTCCGCAATCGTTCGCACATCCTGGCGCAACAGGTTCACTTCTTCTCGGACCGCTCCTATCTTGAGGTTTAGGCCCTCTTGCAACATGGCCAGGCCCAGCTTCGTCTCCCAGGCCACCTTCAAGTCGGCAATTGCTGCCAGCACCTCCTGGATACTACCCGGTGGGTCCGTCGCTGCCGCAGGGGTTTCTTTACTCTTGCCCCCTTCCGCGCCTGAGGGCGACCTAGCATAGGTCTCCATCGTAGGCTGTTTGATCTGGGGTCGCACCACCTTGGAAGACATCCTGTTGCGTCGATTGGGCCCACGCGCCCAGCTGTATCCTCGCAGGGTTCGCTCGCCGGCCCCTTCACAGCGAGGTTTCGCTGAACCTGGATTCACTCTGCTAGCTCGCCACGACCCATGGCCTCTGCAGTGGGGGCTCGCCCTTATGTTCTTGCCTTCAGCCCGAGGCGCATGCGACCCGTCTATCTGGTTGAGCTCGCCCACGTTCCGACCAACCTTGTCTTCCTCAGCTCGTCGGACCTTTTATGGCCCTTTGTCCACAGGCGGCCATCTTGGGTGCTCCCCTTCTTTTGCACGACCGCCACCTTCTTCGGGGTCTGGTTCCGTGAATTTGCAGTCTCGCCGTTGGGTAGGGCACGCACCGTATGCCCCCCACTTTCATACGCCTTTAGATGCACCGTGGGCTCGAAAGTCCGCCAAAAACCATCACTTTTTTCCCAGGATCAGGATCGGATCATCGGGAGCTCCTCCAAGGAACGTCCTCTCACGTAGCCATCAAGCCACAACCCCCCAGAACTAGTGAGAGTTGCTTTGGATTGGTTCAGGTAATTACTAGCAATGATTGTAGAATGATTTAGCAGATGGAAAACGAAATTCACAGGTTGGAAGCAAGAAATAGCTATTTTACATGGAGTGAAATTGAGCGTAAATTTGCGGCAACCTTTCCGCGTGCGAGAAATGCGATTACGGAAAAACTATAAGGAAGTGGAATGTCAGTTTCTAGGACTATGGTTCAGAAGTTACAGAGGTTTTAGTGAAGGTCGATTTTACAAATGAGATTGCGCTTTTGAAGATTTACCAACATGGATAGGCAGATACTAAGGGGCTATGAAGATGCAAGATACCCAACAGCCAACCACCAGAGCAACGGCGCCTCCGCTCCGACTTCTGTCCGCCAGGACACTTGACTTTCTTCAGAAAATATATTTAGCGCAAGGATGATTTATCGCTACAGTTATCACAAGACTATCTGATGAGAAGGATTCAGTATGGACACAAGATTCTATAATGCAGTTCTGGATAGGTTGAAATGGATTGAATAGGATTACTTTAAACGAAGAGATGACTATGGACAGGTCTATACTAAATACTCACTACTATGGCTTTGGAATGGAATGGGCCTGTCAAAGACTTGGTCAAGGGTTTGGCTGGGATTATCTCGCCACCGGACAGTTCTCAGGCGCTTTGTTCTGCTCACAGCAAGGCACTCTGGTCTGCACGGCCTCTTGGACTGGATCTGACGGGTTCTGGGTTACAGCACTGCTCTTCTGGTTTGGATCTCTGGGTTCTAGCACGGGTTCTTGGCCAGAAGCAGCAAAACAGCTCAGCCAGGCTGTTGTATGGTTTAGGCCCCGTGGAAGTTTAGGGGTTAAAATCAGGTTGCTAGATTATAAAAGGCCTGCTGAAAAGGGTTCAGCTTTTTGGGTTAGGCCTCTGCTTCAGGGTTCTGGAGTCTGGTTCTGGAGTCCCGTTCTGGAGTCTGGATCTTCCTGCAGGGTGCTTCGTCAGTGGATCAGTTGCTGAGTGAATGTGTCTGTGTCTGTGTCCTCAACAGTCACTATTTATCCATCTTCCAAAGGGGTGGGGAGGCTGATTATACAATGCCCAACCCTCTAAGGATCTGGTAGGTCAGAGAATTCCCCCTCTCCTGATTTGAGAAGGGAACAGTTTGTCATGATGTGTCATCATATGTCAGAGTGACACTGTGTTTATGGACCAAAGAAAAAAAAACTCCCCTTTGTGTCTAACCAGAAAATCTACTTTTCATAAAAAACATATTTCCAAAGTCACAAACTTGTTGATAATGCATATTTACATTACAGATTCCTTAATGTATGCTTCTGTCAAAGTCTCATATTCCTACTAGTTTTGGTTCACAAATGACAGTTTTTCGCGCTTTTGGTTGGTTACACATATTCGGATCTGTACAATTTTTTACACATACATGCACATACCATCTGGGCATATTCCTGTTATTGTTCATGTTCCTAACATAATCGCAATAGCTAGAATATGATTTTTTTTGTGATTCAGTCTCAGAATGTCGCACAGATTCCAGATTAGTTTTAAACTGAGAGTGAAGTTTTCATTTTAATAACCTATAAATCCCATATTTTTGTCAGTTTGGTACAATATTTTATGTCTTTTTCCAAAACATACAGTTACTTCAGTTTCAAATCCACATTTTCAGTCTGGCACGCCTCCAAGGCTTGGCTGAGTCAGAAAGTCACAAGAGCTTGTCTTCCTGTGCAGTTGGTGTCAGTCACATCCGAATTAGCATTTTCATTCAGCTCAAGGGAATCTTTTGTCTTCACTCAGAGCAAAATGCCAGAGTGCTCCTCCCATTTCCTTTCACACTTGCCTGGCAGATACTCAGCAGAGCACAGGCGAAAAGATTCCTTTGTTTAGGGAGAAGGTGTGGAATGTGTTTGAAGCTCAGTGTGGGAAACCTCTTGGAGTTTAGCTGAATCAGGTTACCTTATGGTCAATTGTGGCATTGTTTTTTTTGGGGAAATTAAAGTTACACATTTTAAAATAAGCAAACATATCTCCAATTCCAGTCTTTTTCAACATGAAAATCAATGAGTGGCACCCTATATTGCATTTGATGGAAGTCCCTTCTTTAGCATATTTAGCTTTTGAGAAACAAGTTTCACCTGTCAGATTTAGAGATCGCCAGCGTCTGACGGAGGCGAGTAACGGTATTGCGACCACTTTTGACATATTTCTTTCCAGCAACCATCTTCAAAAGTGGATTTTGTTCTGATAACATATACTTCTGCTGACATTATATTTATATGGATTCTTGAAGTAGAATGGTGTTCAGCACCCAACAAGGAGGTTGGATCTTTTGGGTGGTTTGTGAGCCATGATTTTTGCAAATTTGACAACCAAGAAAAACAGATTTCCACACATCTCTGTTTTTCTTTTGCAGTAGTTTTGCTCTGTGGGTAGCCAAATGATGGGTTATGGCAGTGGTCTTCTGTGTTACCACTGACATGGGCAAAAGTGGATGGTGGCCTATTTTTCAGATTTTTCCTGCGCACTGGAATGTTGCAGGGCCTGGACTAGTGGGGGGAAACATCCCACAAAGCTCTGGTGCTTTCCTCTAGTGGTTGGCAAGGTGTCTGTGTTGCAACCCATCATTTGTAGTTCAGAGTAGAGATCAGAATAATACATTCCAATTAGGCACCAAACGAAGTCCAGGATCCCCATTGTACTCATTGTGGCCCATAGAAAGTCCTTGCTCACCTCATCAAATTCCTTTTCAGAAATGCAAAAGGTGCGGAAGAGCTGGCCACCTCCAGGGGCCTCGATCTCTATCACCACCTGAACCAGATCTAAGTGATCTGCCATATGTCAACAGTGCATGAGCCTATGTGGGTCAGTCACTATTATCCACTAGCATCTTATGGAGTAGTCCTTTTGCGTAAACATTTTTCTAGGGACATGAAGCAATAGGTATTTCCCTGCCACCCTTTGTCACTGTAATTATATCTTATTCACTTTAGGGAAGAGCACCACCTCCCAGCTCTATTTCCTTCATTATCCAGCAATACATTGAATCCCAAATGACCCAGAGTTTCACATACAGGGCAGGTCATCTAGAATGCCATTGGTGTTTGTGGCCTTCCATGACTGCAGAGATTTGAGTGCCTTTACAAGCTCAGTATTTCCTAAGGGCATGGAGAATGATTTTCACTCTCTGTTAACCCAGGGAGGGATACATTGGATAGGAATTACTTATCACACATAAGTCAGCAGCAGAAGGATGTGTATATAAAGACCTTTAGAAATATGAAAATGCATTCATTATTGATGATTTCTTATATCGCCACTGTCAACAGAATTGATCTCAACAATTTGGAAAGCATTTTGAAAAACATCTGCAGGTCTTTCATCATCATCATCACCATCCTCATCATCATCATCATCATCACATTCTTTATTACAGCAAGTGCCCCATAAAGGCAAGAGAAACAAGAGAATATGTCAAGCAAATACATACGATACATATATATGAAATTCAGTGAAAAAACTATGTTAGAGGGACGTAATGATTAAGTTGCGCTACTAAAAACCTATGAAATTCAGTGAAAAAAACATTGTTAAAGGGACGTTATGGTTCCAAGTAAAATCGAAAAACCCTTGAAATTCGCCAGTTATGTTAAACTAAGCAACCATAACTCGCGCCAGCACCGTGCACTGCTAAAACTAACACCCAGGACATCAAAGATGACATCACAAATGTCATTGATGACATCACTGATGACATCATATGTCTGGCTCCCCTTTTTTTCCTTCACTGACATATCTAGGCAACATGGTTTTCTTCAGTAACAGTCAGGAATTAAAAGTGGAAAAGGTAGTATATTTGTAGACTTATCCTTCAAGTATGTTCTTACAATAATTCCCTTAGGGTACAGTCATATCATATGAAACATATACATAGTGGAAGTCACAAGCTTGAAAGACAGCAATCCTTTCTGTGCATTAAAATAATCAGTAGAGTTGTCAGCACTTTCTGATAGTTCTGTTGTTTTTTATTACTGTACTCTCCCTGTATATGCTCCTATTTTTATATCTTGTATTCATACTACTTTCCTTAGAGTCCAGGCACATCATTTGATATATATATACATAGGGTAAGTAGCAGCTTTGAAACAGAGAAATCATTTTTCTGCATAAAGGTAATCAGTTAGGTTATGAACACTTTTTACTACTACTGCTGTTTTTTTTCTTACTTCAATTTCCTTGTATATACTCATATTTGTATGTGGTGTTCTCTCTTTGTGTTTTGTCTATAATAATGCAATTATGTAGTAAGTGGGTTTTATTATCTACTTATCACATGTTTCACAGTATGCAAAAGTCTAATAAGAAAAAAACAGTTATCATTTCACTATTCAACATGGCAAGCTTATGAATATTGCACCTCCATCATGTATGCTGCACACAATGCCTATGTTTCTACATGAGCACCTTAGTATACTGGATGGACTGGATTGATATTTATTACAATGATCCTTGACACTTTTATTTATTAACATTACAATAAGAAACCCTTGTACAGACTTTTCATGAAAGGTAAATGCACATGTGATGTCATCAGTGATGTCATCAATGACATTTGTGATGTCATCTTTGATGTCCTGGGTGTTAGTCTTAGCAGTGCATGGTGGTGGCACAAGTTATGGTTGCTTAGCTTACCATAACTGGTGAATTTCAAAGTTTTTTTGGTTTTACTTGGAACCATAACGTCCCTTTAACAAAGTTTGTTTCGCTGAATTTCATAGGTTTTTAGTAGCGCAACTTAATCATAACGTCCCTTTAACAAAGTTTTTTCACTGAATTTCATAGGTTTTTAGTAGCGCAACTTTTTAATCACGTCCCTTTAACAATGTTTTTTCACTGAATTTCATAGGTTTTTAGTAGCGCAACTTAACAATAATAACTTTGACTTTATGTACATGCAATATGAAACATACTGAACCTCTTCTACTGAACGTGATGTCCGCGAACTCTTTTAATGTCCGCGGACATGTTCGGAGAACAGTACCACTACCTAAAAACTCTGGGAGGGTATGTTTGATTGTTATATCATAACATAGGAACATTTAAAAAATTCAAAAAGCAGGACACATACACATTATATGTAGTAATACATAAGAAATGTAAGACATATACGTAACACACTAACCATTCATTTAAATACCATATGTTCTAAAATGGAATATACCAGAAGAAGATAAATTGGCTTCCAACATAATTACCTCACGGACACTACAGAACTAAGAACAAGACCAGACCTACAGAGTACTTTGAACATATCTTACCTGAAATAGTAAGTGTACTTCATTTTACTCATATATTTATAAACTTTCTGTATTAGATTAAATAAATGTATTATCTTTTTTTTTCTCACAGAAATGTCTAGTACTATGGAATGGCTAGAGGAGCATTTCCCACATGAGGAAATGTCAAAAGACAGTGAAACTAATGGTAAACACTTTACAATATGAACCATTTTACATTTAACATATATATATTTTTTTGTACAGAGCATACCAAAATAGAAAATACTTCTGAAGAAACTGTTGTGGATAACGCGCTTGACTTCATAAAAGAAAAAATTGATTTATTGTTGACCAATTTTAATAATTTGAAAACTTTTGTTGAAGATCATTTTAAAACAAAAACCTCATACCATTGCCCCACATGTACTTATCCCCCTCACCATATCGAGGTCAATTATCCCCAAACACTCTCCATAACCCAAAACGTTTTGATGAGACTTCCATCCCTTCTTCACCTGATACCAATCATGTTGAAACCCCTAATTCTCCTGCTTTTGTTTCCGTTTCTGCCTCACCTTCTCTGTCATAAATTATTAATATATGTTAAATAAAGTTACATTTTTATATTGTGTTGTAATTAGTTTCAGTTTAAAAAAAAAAAACAATGTAGGTGTCCGCGGACAGCGCAGGTGTTCTGAAATGTTTGTAAATAAACAAAAATGGAGGTGTCCTGAAGAACACTATACCTGTCCATACTGTTCGCTAGCAAGTTGAAACTGTTCTAAGAACACACGCGGTGTCCTGAAATGTTCATAAAGAAACGGAAATTAAAGTGTCCTGAAGAACAATATACCTGTCCGTAGTGTTCGCTAGCAAGTTGAAACTGTTCTAAGAACACAATTGGTGTCCTGAAATGTTCGTAAATAAACGAAAATGGAGGTGTCCTGAAGAACACTATACCTGTCCGTACTGTTCGCTAGCAAGTTGAAACTGTTCTAAGAAGAAACGCGATGTCCTGAAATGCTCGTAAAGAAACGAAAATTAAAGTGTCCTAAAGAACACTATACCTGTCCGTAGTGTTCACTAGCAAGTTGAAACTGTTCTAGAACACACGCGGTGTCCACAAATGTTCGTTTGACGTGTGACACACTTTTAATTACTTCAGGACCCGAACAGTGTCCGTTGAACATCAACGCGCATGCGCAAACCAATGTCCGTGCATTTGGTGTCCTGTGGACAGGCACTTCCTTCGCGGACATGTTCGCGAAGGGATCATGTGACCGCGCCCACCCAATTCACGTGTTCTGAATGCGGACACTGTTTGTGTCCCCGAACAATTTAAAAGTACATTTTCAAGTAATTCACAATATTTTTCAATAAAAACTCACCATAGCACAAGTCCTACATACTAATCATGAGTTTCTACATACTTTTAGAAACTTTTTGAACCTTTTTTTGTGTTCGATCTGTCCGTGGACAGCGCGCATGTCCGCGAACCACATACAAGCACCCCTATAAAAGACAACGCCCTAGAGCTTATTCTCATTGTGTTTCTGGCTATTCTTCAGAGCACAGCTATTTTTCCTGCAACTTGCAGATTACACCATCGAGATGGCATCCCTGGCTGCACTACTGCCACTTGGTGCTGCACCTGCTTCAGCACCACCACAGCCCCTCCACCACCACCACCTTCCCAAAGGCCTGAAGAGGGGAACAGGAGTGAGGATGCAGAGGAGGAAGAAGAGGATAACGAGAATGAGGTAGAGGAAATCCCTACTACCCGCACTAGGTGTGAGTCTTGGGTGTGGCGGTTGTTTACCATTCATGGGAATGGTCCTAAGGCTCGTACGATCCGTGTCACCTGCAATGAGTGCAAAATGATACTCAGTCGCGGTTGGCGCGGTTCGTACAGCTTTGGGACCACTACCATGAAGCGACACCTGAGGTCATTTCACTCTGGGGCTATTCGCAAGGTTCTACCTTGTGAAGAACGTAGTAGGTTGAATTCCTCTACTTCATCCTGCGTTTCTGATCCTGTCACCACAAGGACCACCTCTGTGGGACAGCGTCTTCCTCAAGCTGCCTCACAGGCGATACAGAATTCTGATGACCCTTACCTTTCGAGGGTCACAGTTGTATGTATGTACTGTGACACAGTACTCTGCAGGGGGGAGCGACTTTGCAGTGCTTTTGAGACTATCGTCTCAGAGCACGAGAAGACCTGCTCACTACCCAAATAAAACCCACTCTACATCTTCCTCTCTCAGCTCGCCCTTTCTTATCCCTGTGGTTGGTGTCCCCCCTTTAACCTCCTTTCCCCTCCTCTCCTAGTGTGTCATGTATAAAAAAACTAAAAAAATACAAAATAACAAAAATCAAAAAAAAAAATAAGGCTCTTTTCAGAGCCGCCTTTCACAGTTAAAAAATAGAAGTGAAAATAAATGAAGCAGGGCCCTTTGTATTTTTAGAAGTCCGCGGACAGTCCCTGAACATCTAAAAAATTGGGTTGCTACCCTATCATAACCATTGCAATTTACTCTGGGAGGAAGTAGTGGCTCTGTAAAGAGTCTTTGGGAGGTGTTTGTATGTCAAAAATTATAAATACTTAACATCTACTTCAAAATGGATGATGTAATTCTAAAAAAGGTCGCAATGCATTTTGTACATTTCTCAGAAAAATCTGATTGCCAGCATAAGTAAGATGGACTCCATCTCTGCGAAAAATATATGTACTACGAAACATAATATTTTCATTGTGAAAAAAGGACATGCCAAAATCTCTTAGAAAGGCACAAACAGCCTTCTTGACATTGTGCCTTGCTTTTTCCATTTGTGGACCAAATGAAGAAGAACAAAGCCACATTTGTCTCTGCGCAATCCGTGAAAATATTACTTGAGAATTAGGAAACATGTCCAGAACCTTCCCAAGTCCTTCTTTCATAGCAAATTGCAAAGAAATTCCAGACACATGTCCTAAACTGTTCCCTCCACAATGAATTACAATTATGTCTGGATGTTGTTCTGTCTCCAAAGTAGCACAGAGAGGTAGCAAGTCCAACCACTTCATTACACGTACTCCATGCCAATGTACTTCCACATGTGGAAATCCAAGATCTACAGCTACTCCACAGCTTTCTGCATGCACCTTCAACCAATGTATCCACAAATCTCCCAAAATCCAAACAATCTGTTTTCTGAAACACACAGCCATAGCTATCTGTTGTTCTCTCAGCAAAAGGAGTATCTGAGAAACTCTCTCCTGGCAGAACACACCCACTAAACTTTCCTGACCAATCCCTTTCAGTGCTCATTCTCATTTGCATGACTTCTGAACCTAAAAATCCCGGATGTAACACCCGATGTCTGCGAACTACCGCCATGTCTGCGGACATATCGTAACATGAACAGCCCTTCTACCAGTTCACTCTCTGTGCTATTCCCTCATTGATGTAGCTAAGAAGTCACATGACCATCCACCAATCACATTCAAGACCTCTACATCTAACTGCATCATCATAGATCAGCACTGCAAATGTATTGTGAATCTCTCTGAGTACAAGTGTCATATCATTGGCAAGCACCATCTGCAAGAAATACTGTACAAGACTCCAAGATTTCTACTTGCAGCTCCATGCATATCCATATGCATGAACACAAACTACAGGTATGCATATTTTCTGTACAGTACATGAACACATTTTCAAACTGACTTAATATTTTTTTTAATTTCTTTATTTCTTTAATTACTTTAATTTAAGCATGACATTGAGGCACTATTACCTGGAAGAGCTTAGTTATAAAAATAGTGGTATTCAGTGTTACATTATGAATTTCACAAGTCATAGTAAAGATATTTTGTTTGCTACAGTTAGTCATTGCAATACAATTCGTTCATTAAGAACATATCATATGTATTGAACTGGAGCGACGTATCTTATGTAAATAAGATAGTTTTAATGGTTTTGAGGAAGGCGCTGAGGATTTCAATTAAAAAAATCAATGTCTAAATTAAAAACAGTGCTATATACAAACAAAATTACTAATTACTTTCTTTTACAATTGCAGTGAAGACCATTCTCCTGAAAAGAAGCAGCCGAATTTGAAGAACAAAGAAGAACTAAGAAGTAACCTGTTCATTTTAGAAAAAAAGTAAGTAGAATATCACCATAATATTTGTATTATTACTGAAACACACTGTAAAGTTAATTCATGCTATTTCTGTGCCTAAAAATACAGATTGTGCACCATTCTGTCCAAAAATCCCCATGTCTTAAACAGCGATTTACAACCAGAATGGCCCACAAATTCCTATTTTTGGACACACAAATTACCCAACTCAACCGCTAGAATTTTGATATTATAGAACAAACAACTGTTTTCATTGTATACATTAGATTTACTATTTGTACTTCTCCACACCACTAGCTTACTTTTTTCTGTCATCTAAACCCCAGTTTAGTAGCACATAAATTCAAGAATACCCATCCCTACTAGCTGTAGTTCCGAATGCACAATCACACACCATTACATACATCTTTATCATCTTACTCAAACACTCATGCACACAGCACACATGCATTACAAAACACCCCATCCCATACCCTCTTTATTTTTTTCAACAGACCCTAAAGAATGCCTGCCAAAAGTCAAGTCTGTAGAAAGCAATGCAAAAGTAGAGCAAATGAAAATAAAAGTGTCCAACATAAGCATCCATCTCTAGCAGAATTTTTTTTAAAAATTTGAAACAAAACAGCTAATACGGTCATTTAGTGAAACACAAGAAGTTTCAAGTACAAAAACTTTGCCTCCTCTATCAAAATGTAAAACAAACCAAAAAACAATTAACAGAAAATCAGCTATCGCTACAGATAAAACTGTTTCTTTAAATGTTGATATAGTGCAAAGTAAGCATACCAAAAAATTATTTTAGCCAAAATGTACCGTCACAAAGTCCTTCAAAATCTTATGAAAACAGGAGAGAAATCAGGTTTAATGCTTAAAACCTATCGTAGGAAATTAATCTTAGAAGCGTTGATAGACAGTACAATTCTTCTCAAAAGAATGTTATTTATTTTAGTGTTAAACAAAATGAAACCACTAACAAAACTAATAACTAAATTACAAAAAAGACTTCTCAATAAACGAAATGTCAACAGAAAGAACTTCTTAAGTATCTGTGGAGGTGAATGGAATCACACTACGAACACAGAATCATACTTTAATGAAGAAGCGTACAAACAAAAGAAAACAAATACAATTGCCATACATAGCAGTGGTCGAGGTTATGAAAAAGTGAATAATACCATAATGGAACAAGAAGTACTCCTCACAAAAATATGCCCTGAAAACTTAGAATTACCCCTCCATTCAACTGAATCAGAACATCTAGTGTACAAATGGCCATGCACGTCAATGTTTAATATTCCCAAACAATTTTTCAAGTCTTTACGCCAATTCCTCAATCAAAATGTAAAAAGCAAAGACAAAATCAAAATTAAACTACTGCAAAATATGGATACCTGTCCATTGCGCAAGTACACATGACTACAAGGACATTCATTGGCCTGCATTACAGGACCTACTTGTAAAACCACCTTCCATGATATCAAAAGGATATCAACCCATCATTCAACTATAAGAAATCTAGTCTATAAACTGTACTATGCCAAATGTCCTGCTTTAGCACTAGCAAAATTAAATAACATTCTTCTACATGGTACAGCAAAAGCCCTACTTGAAGAAATTGACTATATCCAGAAAAAATATTTTGGAAGTGAAAGCCACTTACAGAATGAAATAGCTTTAAACCAAATTATCAACAATTCTACACTTGGCAACCTTTTACTAAACACATACCAAAAAGAAATACTAAAATGTAAAAGTACATGAGCTGAAGTACCAAACCATGTGTGTGTATGTTGCCGCAGAACGTTTTATAAAAGTAACACAAAAACTGTAGACATGTCATACAAAATAGAAGCCATTGAAGATTGTAAATGGTTTGAATTAGCTCTCTACCTTGTAGCAGAAAACAAATACAAAATAACTGACCCCTTAATACTTTGCAGTTACTGCACTACAAAACTTGACAACAACCAAACTCCTTCACATGCTACCACAAATAATTTGGAATTATACCCACTACCAAAACCCCTACAACAATTTAATTTATATGAGAGCATCATAATTCAAACAGTGTACCCATTTCAAGCAATAATACGCCTTCAACCAAAAACAGCTAAATTACCTCCATCTGAATTGGTAAAAGGCATTAGTGGAAAAGTAGTTTATTTACCATTAATTTTAAACGAAAATGTGCATACTCTAGGAGTGCAACGTCCAATGCAGCAATCTTTAATTATCTTAGTAAATGGAGTACCTACAAAAGACAAAAAAATATGGCAACAGCTGGTAGATTTACAAAAAGTTAGACATGCCTTGCAATATCTTAAAGAGAATAATGAATATTACAAAGAAATTAATATTGAAAAAAACTTGAAGGATACAACTGAAATAATTCAAGAAACACAGAAGCTAGTCAATTTGAGCTTCTAGATCCTGCTACAATATCAAATACTTTAGACCATTATATAATTCATCCTTTGCACTCTAATGACACCATAGAAGATGCACTGGAAATGTACCAAATGCGTCAAACAAAAGGATCACCAATCAGCATATTGGAAAAAAGTATAGAAGCACGTGCTTTTCCTCTACTCTTTCCTACTGGCAAAGGAGGAAGGTACGATGATAGACCTATTCAAATATCAGCTTCAGAATACCGCTCATTACCGATGTATTCTGAAGATCCCAGATTTAGACAAAATGTGGAATATGTATCCCACCTACTCTTTGAAGTGAACTAGCAACTTTATGCTACAGAGTTGCACACATATTAAAATCAGGATCAAACTTTCAAAATATGACAGCTACACAATTATTACAAAAAGTGCAACAAAAGGATGAGGTTTTACAATCAAATATTACAAATCTATTAGCAAATATGTGTGGTATTAAAGAGTACTGGTTTCGGCATCATGGAGATTTGCGTTGTATGATCAGAAACCTTGGCCCACCCACTTGGTTTCTTACATTAAGTTGTGCAGAATATGCATGGGAAGATTTACATGATTTCCTACGCATATCAAACAAAAACAAAAGAAACATAGATCTACTAACACCTGGAGAACTTTGTTCTTTGGATCCTGTTAATGTTTCAAGATATTTTCACCTTTGCTTCATTGCTATGCTATATTTTATTTGTAATAAAACTGTTCCTCCCCTTGGAGAAGTGCAACACTTCTTTTGGAGAAAAGAATACCAAGCCAGAGGAGCACCACATATCCACATGCTTTTATGGATTAAAGATGCTCCTAAATTTGGTCAAGACAGTGATGCCACTGTTTTACAGTTTATTGACAAATATGTCACTTGTGAAATTCCATTAGAAGAAACAAATAGTGATCTTCATGCACAAATTTTACGATTTCAAAGACACAAATGTGGAGAATATTGTCGTCGCAAATACAAAAACAAAGGGAAATACTACACCAAATGCCGATTTGGTTTTCCTAGACCAGTTACAAATACAGGTCAAGTGAACAACCTCATGTCTTCAGTTAGACATAGTGTTAAAGGTAAATCACCTAAAAATACATATTACATAAAAAGAAAAGAAGAAGAAAAATATATCAATGATTATAATGCAATCATTGCCCACTTATGGAATGCAAACATAGATGTGCAGTACATTGTAGACAATTCTACTGAAGTTGCACGATATGTCACAGCATACTTAACTGAAGCAGAAAAGACAGAGCTCCAAGACCTCTGGAATGACCTGTCATCAGATAAAACAGTGTCTCAGAAATTATACAGCATGGGCATAAAAATGCTCTCCCATAGAGAATGTGGATCATTTGAAGCAGCTGATTGTTTAACTGGTACTGCATTGTCTGGTAAATCTGAAAATATAGTATGGCTAAGTCTTGGTCCAGCTAAATCTAGAAAAAGAGTTCTAAAATCCCACGAAGATATAGAAACAATAGCCAAACATGATCCCAACAGCCAAGACATTTTAAAAACAATGTATTGGACACACACTACCCAAACAGAAGTAATACTTTGGAAACCATGTGTCTATACCACATAGCCCAAAACAACACATACAAAAATAATATAAAACCTGATGAAAAAAAGGTAAATAGAGAGTGACAAACTGTGAAGGCAGCTTAGTTAAACTCACTAAACCAAATGTAATTAATCATATCAAATTGTCATTAAAGACTCCTCAAGATAAAGAAGTATATTACATGTCCCTGCTACAACTCTTTAAATCATGGAGAAAAGAAGAAGAAATACTAGATAACTATGACTCATATGAAGATGCTTTCAAAGCAAATGAACGCACTATAACTGATGTAACCTTTACACAGTACAAAACAATGTTGCACAATGAACAGCAACACGAAGAAGAACTCCAGGCCCAACTAGATAAAGAAACTCCTGACAGTAGTCAACCTTCTGTAACAGGAAGCCAAGAACCACTAATAATAAATGAGGCAGAATTAGCTATGATAGAAGTAGAAAACACCATGTGTCAGTATGAAGATAAAGAAGACTTAACTATACTACAATCAAAACTAAACAATGAGCAACGTAGCATTTTTCAAGAAGTAACAAAACACATTGCACATGGTGTACAACATGAAAATGAAGAATGTTCCTGCCATAATTATAAACCTATACTACTGTACGTCAATGATGAAAATCATCAGTAAGTTCTTTCAACAATTGACAAACAACAAACTGTCAGCTGTTGTCACTGCCCCACAGGTTTAGCTGCCTACAACATAGGTGGTGTCACGTTCCACTGATTACTACTATTGCCAGTAGAACACCAGAACAAATTAGACTATTACAAACTTTCTGCAGAAGCTGCAATGGAACTATGCAGAGTATTGAAACAAATGAAAACGCTACTAATAGATGAAGTGAGCATGGTCTCCAACCTAATGTTGGCTTTGATTCACCTCATATTACAAGAAGTACTAAAAACAAACTATGAAGAGCTCTTTGCAGGAAAACACATTATTGTTTTCGGAGATCTTCAATTGACACCAGTAAAAGGTGAGCCTATTTTTAAAACATTAGGACACAAACTCTGCCGTAAAACTGTTGGCAGCATTGGACATGTCAACCTTTGGCAACATTTACAATACAGAGAATTAACAGAAAACATGCAGGGAGACATGGGTGGGGGCCTGGTGGAGGCTGCCAGTGCACTGCTGGGGGGTGGGGGTGGTGGGACATGGGTGGGGGCCTGGTGGAGGCTACCCCTGGTGGCTGGGGGGTGGGGGTGGTGGGAGACATGGGTGGGGGCCTGTGGAGGCTGCCCCTGGGGGTGCAGGGGGACATGTGTTGGTGGGCAGTAGTGCAAGTTGACATGTGGGTTGGCTGGGGGGCATGGCCATGGTGGATGGGGTGCCTGCAGGACATGTGCAGGGTAGGCCCCTGTGGTGTGAGCCACCTGCAGGGGCCATGGAGGGTGTAGAGGGAACACCTGGGAGGGCCCACACGTGCAATTCACGTGTGGTGCTCCCCGCGCACCCCTGTAATACACGTACCCTGATGGAATCACATGTCGAACTTCCCCCGCACCCCGGAATACACGTACCCTGATGGAATCGCGTGTGGAACTTCCTGCGCACCCCTGGAATACACGTACCCTGCTGATTTCGTGTGTGTAACTTCCCCTGCACCCTGAAATACACGTACCCTGCTGATATTGCGTGTGGAACTTCACGCGCACCCCTGAAATACACGTACCCTGCTGGAATCGCGTGTGTAACTTCCCCTGCACCCTGAAATACACGTACCCTGCTGATATCGCGTGTGGAACTTCACGCGCACCCCTGAAATACACGTACCCTGCGGAAATCGCGTGTGTAACTTCCCCTGCACCCTGAAATACACGTACCCTGCTGATATCGCGTGTGGAACTTCACACGCACCCCGAAATACACGTACCCTGATGGAATCGCGTGTGGAACTTCCCGCGCACCCCTGAGATACGCGTACCCTGCTCGCACGGGCCCAATCGCGTGTGGAAATTCCCGCGCACCCCTGAAATACACGTACCATGATGAAATCGCGTGTGCAACTTCCCGCGCACCCCTGAAATACGCGTACCCTGCTCGCACGGGGCCAATCGCGTGAGGTACTTCCCGCGCACCCCAGTGATACACGTAGCCCGCTTGCTGTACTGGTACAGGGTTAGCGCAGCCCTTTGCGCTGGATTGGGTATATTGATGGCGCGAGAGGCGTTCTTGGGGGCGTAACTGGCGCTGCTGCAGGGTCGCTGCGCCACTGTGCGCCACGGCTGGTTTTGGTGGCTGGAATCCATGAATACGCTGTGCGCGGAAATTGATTTTAGCGCACGCGGCTGGCGCAGGGATTCGCACGCGCACACTGTGCGCCAGCCGCGTGCGCCACTTGTGCGCTGAATTCTATGAATTACCCCCTAAGTAGTTTAGAAAAATCAATCTCAAACACAGCAGGCTTAGAAAAGATATTAAAATTATCCGTAAATTGCAGAGTAATGCTTAAACTTAACCTTGACGTGGACCAAGGACTAGTTAATGGAGCACTGGGTACAGTTGTTGGCTTTCAAACATACCCAGGTGACAACAAAATTCAGTTTGTCAATATTCTCTTTCAGAAGTAAAAAGGATAGGACGCTCAACAGCTCGATTCCTTCTCTTCAAAGAAATCTATGTATGCAGAGAGCATTTTTCTCTAACTCTTGCATACGCAGTCACAATTCATAAATCACAAGGTCTTACCCCAGACAAAGCAATGATAGATATTGGTAACACACTCTTTAAAGAAGGCATGAGCTACGTAGCACTATCACGCTTACGTACACTTGACAGTCTATTTCTAATCAACTTTGTTGCAAGTAAAGTAAACGCTGATATTCCTTACATTTTAGAATACAATATACTTCGCTCACTATAAACCCCCGAGCTAAACACATATTCTGTTCCACAAAAAGTAAAACGTTATAAAAGAAAAATAAATCAAACAGAAATGCAACAGGATGGCACTGCAAATTCTCCAAAGAGAGTAAAAGAAACTAATACTTCATCAAGTACCACAAGCAAAAAAGAATCAATTAGGGAAAGTAAACCAGGTACTTCTTCAAAGAAGGAAGACAAACTCCAGAAAAAGCAGTCAGATACCGAACTACCTGGTTCATTTATACTCTCAAATATAGTTGGTGTAAGTTGCTACGCAAATGTAGCAATGAATATTCTATTTCAATTACCAACAACTGTTGACAACATTTACTTACACAGTACAGACCAATTGTGTTTGCAAATGTTAGTACTTCACAGAAATGCAGCAAACAATCCTGATAACACATATACAGGGTAATTCATAGAATTTCACACAAAAGTGGCGCACGCGGCTGGCGCACAGTATCCCCATGCGATACACTGCGCCAGCCGCGTGCGATAAAATCCATTTCATCGCACAGCGTATTCATGGATTCCAGCCTCCAAAACCAGCCGTGGCGCAGAGTGGCGCAGCGACCCTGCAGCAGTGCCAGTTACGCCCCCAAGAACGCCCTCGCGCAAGGAAAAGCCATCAAAATTCC